>NC_089504.1:382855787-384055787 GCF_036850995.1 Saccopteryx leptura | reverse complement strand
TATTGTCAAATATGTTCTCCCATTGTGTAGTTTGTCTTTTTATTCTGTTCTTCTTGTCTTTAGCTGTGCAAAAGCTTTTTAGTTTGATATAGTCCCATTTGTTTATCCTGTCTTTTATTTCACTTCCCCGTGGAGATAAAGCAGCAAATATATTGCTCCGAGAGATGTCCAAGAGCTTACTGCCTATGTTTTCTTCTAAGATGCTTATGGTTTCACGGCCTACATTTAAGTCTTTTATCCATTTTGAGTTTATTTTTGTGAGTGGTGTAAGCTGGTGATCTAGTTTCATTTTTGTGCAGGTAGCTGTCCAATTTTCCCAACACCATTTGTTAAAGAGGCTATCTTTACTCCATTGTATTTCCTTACCTCCTTTGTCAAATATCAGTTGTAAATAGAACTGTGGGTTTATTTCTGGGTTCTCTGTTCTGTTCCATTGATCTATATGCCTGTTCTTATGCCAGTACCAGGCTGTTTTGAGTACAACGGCCTTGTAGTATAACTTGATATCAGGAAGTGTGATACCTCCCACTTTATTCTTCTTTTTTAAGATTGCTGAGGCTATTCGTGTTCTCTTTTGGTTCCATATAAATTTTTGGAATATGTGGTCTATATCTTTGAAGTATGTCATTGGTATTTTAATTGGTATTGCATTGAATTTATAGATTGCTTTGGGTAATATAGACATTTTAATGATGTTTATTCTTCCTAACCATGAGCACGGTATATGCTTCCACTTGTTTGTATCTTCCTTGATTTCTTTTATCAATGCTTTGTAATTTTCTGAGTACAAGTCTTTAGTCTCCTTGGTTAAGTTTACTCCTAGGTACTTTATTTTTTTGGTTGTAATTGTGAAGGGGATTGTTTCCTTAATTTCTCTTTCTGACTGTTCATTGTTGGTGTATAAAAATGCCTCTGATTTCTGAGTATTGATTTTATATCCTGCCACTTTGTTGAATTCATTTATCAGGTCAAGTAGTTTTTGACTGAGATTTTAGGGTTTTCTATATACAATATCATATCATCTGCAAATAATGATAGTTTTACTTCTTCTTTTCTAACTTGAATGCCTTTTATTTCTTCTTCTTGTCTGATTGCTGTGGCTAAGACTTCCAGGACCATGTTAAATAAGAGTGGTGAAAGGGGGCACCCCTGCCTTGTTCCTGATCTTAAGGGGATTGCTTTTAATTTTTGCACATTGAGTATGATGTTGGCTGTGGGTTTCTGATAGATGGCTTTTATCATGTTGAGGTATGTTCTCTGTATTCCCACTTTGCTGAGAGTTTTGATCATGAATGGGTGCTGGGTTTTATCAAATGCTTTTTCTGCATCTATTGAAATTATCATATGGTTTTTCTCCTTCTTTTTGTTTATGTGATGAATCACACTGATTGATTTACGAATATTGTACCAGCCTTGCCTCCCCAGAATAAATCCCACTTGATCATGGTGTATGATTTTTTCCATATATTGTTGGATCCAGTTTGCTAATATTTTGTTGAGGATTTTAGCATCTATATTCCTCAGAGATATTGGCCTATAATTTTCTTTCTTTGTGTTGTCTTTGCCTGGTTTTGGAATCAGAATTATGCTCACCTCATAAAAGGAGCTTGGAAGTCTTTCTTCCTCTTGAATTTTTTGAAATAGTTTGAGAAGGATAGGAGTTAGTTCTTCTTTGAATATTTGGTAGAATTCCGTTGTGAAGCCATCAGGCCCTGGACTTTTCCTTGTTGGGAGTTTTTTGATAACTGTTTCGATCTCATTTGTTGTAATCGGTCTGTTTAGGTTTTCTGATTCTTCCAGATTGATTTTTGGAAGATTGTATCTTTCAAGGAATTTGTCCATTTCATCTAGGTTGTCTAGTTTTTTGGCATACAGTTCTTCATAGTATTTTCTTACAATATTTTGTATTTCTGTTGTGTCAGTTGTTATTTCTCCTCTCTCATTTCTAATTTTATTTATTTGAGTCCTCTCTCTCTTTTTCTTGGTGAGTCTACTTAAAGGTTCATCAATCTTGTTTACCTTTTCAAAGAACCAGCTCCTAGTTTCATTGATTCTCTGTATTGTTTCTTTAGCCTCTATGTCATTTATTTCTGCTCTGATATTTATTATTTCCTTCCTTCTACTACATTTGGGCTTTACTTGCTGTTCTTTTTCTAATTCTTTTAGATGCAGGATTAAGTTGTTTATTTGAGCTTTTTCTAGTTTTTGAAAGTGTGCCTGTAGTGCTATGAACTTCCCTCTCAGCACTGCTTTTGCTGTGTCCCATAAATTTTGAGTTGTTGTATGCTCATTGTCATTCATTTCTAGGAATTTTTTTATTTCTTCTTTGATCTCATTCTTAATCCATTCATTATTTAACACCCTGCTATTTAGTTTCCATGTGTTTGAGAATTTTTGAGCTTTTCTGCTGTGATTCATTTCTAGTTTCATGCCGTTGTGATCGGAGAAAGTGCTTGATATGATTTCAGTCTTCTTAAATTTGTTGAGAGCATTTTTGTGCCCTAACATGTGGTCTATCCTAGAGAATGTACCATGAGCACTTGAAAAGAATGTATATTCTGCTGTTTTAGGGTGAAAGGTTCTGAAGATATCTATTAAATCGAGTTGATCTAGTGTTTCCAATAAGTCTGCTGTTTCTTTGTTAATTTTCTTTCTTGAGGCTCTATCTAGTGATGTTAGTGGGGTATTGAAATCCCCTACTATTATAGTATTGCTGTTGATCTCATCTTTTAAATCCATCAAAGTCTGTTTTATATATTTAGGTGCTCCTATATTAGGTGCATAGATATTTATAATAGTTATATCTTACTGTTGGATTACTCCCTTTATCATTATGTAGTGGCCTTCTTTATCTCTTACTATATCCTTTGTTTTAAAGTCCAATTTGTCTGATATAAGTATTGCTACCCCTGCTTTTTTTTCATTTCCGTTTGCATGAAATGTTTTTTTCCATCCTTTTACCTTCAATCTATGTGTGTCTTTTGTTCTAAGGTGTGTCTCTTGTAGACAACATATGTATGGGTCCTGTTTTCTTATCCACGCAGCTACCCTATGTCTTTTGATTGGATCATTTAATCCATTTACATTTAAGGTTATTATTGATATGTAGTTGTTTATTGCCATTTTCTTCTTTAAAGGTGTATTCCTTTTTTTGCTATATTCTTTTCCCACTTTGATCTGTTTACAACAGGCCCCTTAACATTTCCTGCAGCATTGGTTTGGTTGTAATGAATTCCTTGAGTTGTTTTTTGTCTGGGAAGCTTTTTATTTCTCCTTCGATTTTAAATAATAGCCTTGCTGGATAAAGTAGTCTTGGTTGTAGGTTCTTGTTCTGCATTACTTTGAATATTTCTTGCCATTCCCTTCTGGCCTCAAGTGTTTCTGTTGAGAAGTCAGATGTCATCCTTATGGGGGCTCCTTTGAAGGTGATAACTTTTTTTTCTCTTGCAGCTTTTAATATTTTCTCTTTATCGCTTAGCTTTGGTATTTTAATTATGATGTGTCTTGGTGTAGGTTTCTTTGGGTTTCTCTTTAATGGAGTCCTCTGTGCTTCTTGGACTTGTGAGAGTTTCTCTTGCATTAATTTAGGGAAATTTTCAGCTATGATATGATTGAACAACATCTCTATTCCTTGTTCCTTTTCTTCTTCTTCAGGAACCCCTATGATGCGGATGTTATTTCTCTTCATGTTGTCACAGAGCTCTCTAAGAGTGTCCTCTGACTTTTTGAGTCTCTTTTCTCTTTTCTTCTGTGCTTTCATGCCTTCATTCCAGTTGTCCTCTAACTCGCGGATTCGATCCTCTGCTCTATCTATCTTGTTTTTAATTCCTTCCATTGTGGTCTTTATTTCTGATATTGTATTTGTCATCTCCGACTGATTCATTTTTATACTTGCTATTTCTTTATTTAGGTGTTCGTAGTGACCATCCATTGTTGTTCTAAGATCCCTAAGCATCCTTACAATCATTATTTTGAACTCCGCATCTGGAAGTTTGATTATTTCCGTATCACTCAGTTCATCTCCTGAAGGTTTCATTTGGATTGCCCTTTTTTGTCTTCTCATTTTTGGTGTTTTGTTTGTAGAGTTGGTTGAGTCTAGGCTTGGTGTTGTCTGCCTCCAGTTTTCAGTTGTGTTATTTCTAGGTCTTCTTGGGTTGGTATCAGCTATTATTTGTCCATAGTTTTTTTTTAAATAATAGACTCGGAGGAATTTTGCTACTTCAAAAATAATTAATTAAATAAATAAATAAAATAATAGACTTGGGGGTAAAGTAAAACATCTAGATACAGAAGACCCAGTTGTGACAGGAAAGACTCAGGAGACCTGGGATGAAGAAGAAGGAGGACATGGACAGGGCAGAGCAGGGAGGGGCCTAATCCTCAGGCTCTGGGGTCCCTCTTCTGGATTGGAATTGTGACTCATCGTCACCATCTGGGGGACTTTGAGAAAATCTTTACCCTCACATTGATGGCTCCCTCCTCATTAGACAGGAGAGGCACAGCCTCAGCAGAGCGATGATGTTGGGTTGTTACAATGTAGGTGAGGGCTGCAGGTAAAACCCACCAACATGTGGCATCTATTAAGAGTTACACATGCCGGGTTACATTCATCCTGGGGACACCAGGGGCCACTGTGGTCACTGTTTGAAGATCTTTGAAGACTATTCTATTGAGCTAAATCAGGTTTCTCCTCTGAATCCCACACCTGGCCCTACTTCTGAAATCAGGAAACTACCAGCATGTGGCCTTTAAATTCAGGGCTCAGACAAGAGCACAAACAGACACATCAGGGAACAGAGAACAAATTTGCACTCATGCTCCACCCCCTTGAGTTACAAGAAGAGAGAATAAGACAGGAGCTTGGAGAGGCCAGTGCCAGCTGGGTGGCCTCAGGGCAGAGCTCCTGAAAACCCCTCCTCACCATGGACTGCCTTCCACTCAAACTGCTGCCCCTTGTTTTCTCCACAGGTCAGAGCATTCTACAGAACTCAGAGGTCCTTCTCCCCAATAAGTCCCTGCAAGCACAGTCCTAAGGGGCATCATGCAGTCTGGGTGCACTGGGCATTATTCTTGTATTTTGTGTTTCCAGGTGTCTGTGCTCTGCCTGTGCTGACCCAGCCCCCATCTGAAAATGCCTCCCTGGGAGGCTCGGTCAAGCTCACCTGCACCCTGAGCAGTGAGCACAGCAACTATGGCATTGCATGGCATCAGCAGAGACCAGGAAAGGCTCCTCGTTATGTGATGTACCTCTACAGTGACGGAAGCCAGAGCAAGGGGAACGGGATCCCCGATCGCTTCTCGGGCTCCAGGTCTGGGGCTGACTGCTACCTAACCATCTCCAACCTCCAGTCTGAGGACAAGGCTGACTATTACTGCCAGACAGGAGATGGTGATTATAATCACAGTGACACAGGCAGATGGGAAAGTGAGACAAAAAAAAAACCCTCTCCAATTCTGTCACACTCTCCTCCAGTCCTAGTGGACAGTAGACCACTAGGTCCCCAGATCTCAGAACCCAGGCTTCCCCTCACCCAGCCTCAGGCTTCTCTGCTGACAGTGATACAGGAGTGGGTTCAAGGTTGGCAGGACCAGGTTGTAGGACCTGCGTGTGAACTGGGTACAGAAGGCCTGGGTGGAAGTACAGGCAGAAGGAGATGGCCACTCATTGTCATTGTCCCTGCATTTCCCTACTTGGTTCACTTCTTCACCAAAATAACCAAGATTAGATCCCAGAATGTCTCAGCAACGCTGAATTTCTGAAGCTCAAATCTCATAGGGCAGCTCAGTATCTGAATGGAGCAAAGGAGTGTCGTGCACTATAATGTCAACCTCGGGCTTCCTCCGAGCTCCCCCACCAACCACCACCGCTGGGACCCTGGCAGCTCTCCCTGCTGCCCTCACTGGGAAGTGCTGGTGGTTCAGGAAATCAGGTTCAGAAGGACCTGATTTCAGGTCCTTCTCAGGGAGATCAGTGTAAGACTGCCTGGGGCCAAGGTCCCAAAGCCCTGCCTCAGCGAGGGTGACAAGTAGGTGAGCAGATCAGAGGAAACAACGTTGTGCAGGTTAAGTTGCAGTTTCTGCAAAACCAAGTAGCCCTCCCAGAACCAGAAATCTCTTGTTGGGCTGACTGTCATGTAAAAGTGCGATGAGGTGACACATTGCACAGATCTTGACAAAGATGCAGTAGCTTGTGCTGCGGCTCTGCTGGGACAGCTGTGATGTCTCTGTGAACAAGGATCCTGTCCTTGGCCCCATAGATTTAGTGAGCATATCATCAGCCTGCTGGATCTGCCTCCTATATTCTTTACAAAGAGCAGTATCTATGTGTGTGTGTGTGTGTGTGTGTGTGTGTGTGTGTGTGTGTCCATGTGTTGTGTGTATGTGTGAATGTGTGTACATGAGTTGTGCATTTTGGTATAGCCAATAAATTTTACATTGACAAATGTTTCAAACTTTGTTCCAATAATTTCCTCTTTATATTCTGCCTCTGCCCTTGTATTATATGAAGTATAAGGATTAAGGATTTAATAAGAACAGGCAGGGTAGAATTCATATGTGTTTAAAGCACATCGATACCATTCACAGCACTTTAAATATATTAAATTGTTTAGTCACAAGCACTCCATGAACAGGCCTTCTCAACATCACCCTGTATTACAGATGGGGAAGCTGAGGCACATGGTCACATGCCTGAGGGCAGAACTAGAAAGTGGCTGATCCGACAGCAAACCAAGGTTCTAGCCCCAGAGTCTCTGGTCTTTGCCTTCATCCTCTGGCCCCTAACTGCGCTTTCAAAGCTAAAACTTGGCTTTTCCTTAAGGTGCCAGAAAGTTCTCTCCCCTTTTTCTAAAGGAAGAGAATATTAGGAATGTAAAGTCCAATCCTATCCAATATGAACAACATAGATAATTTTACATTTTGAAGGATCCTCATTTAAAAGATTAAATGAAACCATTAGAATTAGTTTTCATATATTAGCTTTAATATGTTTTAAGACAATTAATTAAAAACAAAATTTCAATGAGCATAAAATATAAAAATACTGATATATTTTACATTCTTATACTGTTTTAAAATCTAGTGTGTATCTCAGAACTAATTCACTTGTCTACTAAGACAACCCATGTTTCATTTGAACAGCTGTGGGTGACTTGTCATCATATTGGACACAGCAGGTTAGATGGATAAGGTTTCCTTGGGGTAAATGTCCCTGCAGTATGTACTCACAGACACCAGGGGGCGATGGAGGGTCCACTGACCCAGAGGCCTCACAAGGGAGAAATGGCTGCTCCTCTAGTACATTGAGGACACCAGAGAGAGAATGTTTATAACATGCGTCTCAAACATAAGATATTCAATGAACTACAATTTTAAAGATGAATCTGAACGATCAAACACATTTTATCTTCGGTCAGTGCCGATGACAATATTCCTTTTGAATTTTTAAATAAATATTGCTTGAAGTATTGCTCTAAGTGGGAAGACTACTCCATAAACCTCACACATGTCATAAAGTTATATTTGCTGCAGGTACCTAGAGGGAAGATGAATAATAAGGAATATTTCATTAAAGTTTTATGACTTGCTATTCTCCACAAAGAGATATATTTACCTAATTCACAAGCACAGATCCTGTTTATGAAGGTCAGTTCTCCCAGGATGGCACCAACAAGTGACCTCCCATGTTGGGATGAGACCCACAGCTCAGGTGTGAGACCCAGCCTGC
This sequence comes from Saccopteryx leptura, assembly GCF_036850995.1. Lineage (NCBI taxonomy): Eukaryota > Metazoa > Chordata > Mammalia > Chiroptera > Emballonuridae > Saccopteryx > Saccopteryx leptura. The sequence continues at coordinate 384,048,061 of NC_089504.1, read as the reverse complement.
AGGAGCGGCCAGCAGGCCCTGTGGGGAGACCCTGAGGTGTGAGTGAGGAGTGGAGGCATCAGGTGGGAAGGGCAGAGAGGAGCTGGTGTCATCCCTCTGTGGGAACACTAGTGGGCATTTCTGAGACAGGTGGCCCTTGCTTTATTGAAAATATCTCTTTTTAGACCTAACTCTGAGGATTGAATCCCGGGGTCCTTTCGTCTTGTATGATGTTCACCACAGCGCATCACACACCATGTCTATGAACAGCACCTCTAGCCTTTTGTGAGTGAATCCATTTCAGCGCATCCTCAGCAGCATAGGATTGAAACAAACACATTTGTCCAGGATATGACATGATACATGCTTCCTTGTCAGTGATGTTTCATAACATTAAAAGGTTTCCTTTCCAGTACTGACCGTTGCACAAACTCAGTGGCCTTGACCATGGTAGAAAAAGAATCCTGATCTGTCACAAGGACTCTCACCTGTAACCTGATTCCCAGTGTCCCGCTGACATGCGAATCTGTGTTGTCAGCCAGGGAGAGAGCAGAGGGACTGACTGTCCCCTCCTCTGTTCACAGACAGCTCTGTGTCACTGGGAAACACAGATTCCAGCTTCATGATGATCTGAGTTCTCTTTAGAACAAACTCAGGGTGGACGGAGCCCCTGGATACAGAGGACAGGATTGTGACAGGAAAGGCTCAGGAGGCCAGGAACGGAGGAGGAGGACATGGACACTGGCAGAGCAGGGGGAGGCCCAATCCTCAGGCTCTGAGGTCCCACTTCTGGATAGGAAACGATTCATCATCACTGTCTAGGGGACATTGAGAATATTATTACCCTCACAATGGCGGCTCCTTCTTCCTCAAACAGAAGAGCCTTGGCCATCAGCAGAGTAATGACAATGGGTTATTATGATGTCTGTGAGGGCTGCAGGTGAAACTCACCAAAGAGTGGCATCTGTTAAGGGCTACAAAAGTCAGGTTACACATTCATCCTGGGGACGCCAGGGGGCACTGTGGTTACTAGTTTGAAGATTTCCTTTAAAGACACTTCTATTGAACTAAATCAGCTTTCTACTCTGAATCCCTCACCTGGCCCTACTTCTGAAATCAGGAAACTACCAGCATGTGGCCATTAAGTTCAGGGCTCAGACAAGAGCACAGACAGACATATCAGGGGACAGAGAACAGATTTGCATTCATGCTCCGCCCCCTTGAACTGCAAGAAGAGCATATAAGACAGGAGCTTGGGGAGGCCAGTGCCAGCTGGGTGGCCTCAGGGCAGAGCTCCTGGAAACCCCTCCTCACCATGGACTGCCTTCCCTTCTACCTCCTGCCCCTCGTTTTCTCCACAGGTCAGAGCTTCCTACAGAACTCGGGGGTCCTGCCCCCCAATAAGTCCCTGCAAGCACAGTCCTGAGGGTCATTGTGAAATCTGGGTACACTGGGCATTATTTCTGTATTTTGTATTTCCAGGTGTCTGTGCTCTGCCTGTGCTGACCCAGCCCCCATCTGTATCTGCCTCCGTGGGAGGCTCGGTCAAGCTCACCTGCACCCTGAGCAGTGAGCACAGCAACTATGGCATTGCATGGCATCAGCAGAGACCAGGAAAGGCCCCTCGTTATGTGATGTACCTCTACAGTGATGGAAGCCAAAGCAAGTGTGATGGGATCCCCGATCGCTTCTCGGGCTCCAGCTCTGGGGCTGACCGCTACCTAACCATCTCCAGCCTCCAGTCAGAGGATGAGGCTGAGTATTACTGCCAGACAGGGTACAGTGGTTATAATCACAGTGACACAAGCAGATGGGGAAGTGAGACAAAAAAAAACCCTCTTCATCTCTGTCGCACTCTCCTCCAGTCCTAGTGGTCTATAGACCGAGCCATGAGCAGGGTTGGTCCAGGTCCCCAGATCTCAGAACCCAGGCAGCCCTTCCTCTCAGGCTCAAGCAGCTGTGCAGAGGGTGGCACACGAGTGGGTTTAGGGCTGGCAGGACCAGGTTGTACTGAGGCTGGAGGGCCTGTATTTGTACTGGGGACAGAGGGTCTGGGTGGAAGTTCAGGCAGAAGGAGATAGTCACTCATGGTCATTGTCCCTGCATTTCTCTATGATGGTCACCTGGTCACTTCTTTACCCAAATAACCAGGGTTAATCCCCAGAATTTCCCAGCCACACTGAATTTCTGAAGCCCAAAGCTCCTAGGGCAGCTCAGTATCTGAATGGAGCAAAGGAGTGTCATGGACACGGTAATGTCACCTCCATCCTCTCCTGAGATCCACCACCGACCACCACCTCTGGGACCCTGGCAGCTCTTCCTGGTACCCTCACTGGGAGTGCTGGTGGTTCAGGAAATGGACTCTGATTTCAGGTCCTTCTCAGGGAAGTCAGTGTAAGACTGCCTGGGGCCAAAGTCCCAAAGCCCTGCCTCAGCGAGGGTGACAAGTAGGTGAGCAGGTCAGAGGAAACAACGTTGTGCAGGTTAAGTTGCCTTTTCTGTGAAACCAAGTAGCCCTCCCAGAACCAGAAGTCACATGTGGGGCTGAGTGTCATGTAAAAGGGAGGTGAGGTAACACACTCCACAGATCTTGACTATTATGTAGTAGCTTGTGCTGAGACTCTACTGGGACAGCCTGTGATGTCTCTGTGAACAAGGATCCTGTCCTTGGCCCCGTAGATCTCATGAGCATGTCATCAGCCTGCTGGATGTGCCTCCTGGGTCCTTTGCAAAGGGCAGTATATATGTGGGTCTGTGTGTGTGTCCATATGTTGTGTGTGTGTGTGTGTGTGTGCATGTGTGTGAATGTATGTACATGAGTTATGCATTTTGATGTGGCCAAGAAATTTTGCATTGACTAATATCCCAAACTCTGTTTCTTTAATTTCCTCCTTACACTCTGGCTTTGCCCTTGCATTATAAGGATTAAGAATTTAATAAGAACAGAAGGGGTAGCATTCATATGTGCTTAAAACACATCAATACCATTCACAGCACTTCAAATATTGTTTAGTCACAAGCACTCCATGAACAGGCCTTCTCAACATCACCCTTTTCTATAGATGGGGAAGCTGAGGCACATGGTCACATGCCTGAGGGCAGAACTAGAAAGTGGCTGACCCGGCAGCAAACCAAAATTCTAGCTCCAGAGTCTCCAGTCTTCGCCTCCACCCTGTAGCCCCTAACTGTGCTCTCAAAACTAAGACTTGGCTTTTCTTTAAAGTGCCAGAAACTTCTCTCCCCTTTTTCTAAAGCAAGTGACTGATATTGGGACGTTGAAGTACAGCCCTTCCAATATGGACCACAGAGATTGTTTTAATTATGCAGGATCCGCATTTTAAAGATTATATGAAACCATTGGAATTTGTTTTCTTAACTTATTTTAAATCAATTAGATGAAAATATTTCAATGAGAATTAAATTAAAAAATACTGATATATTTTACATTATTTTTATACTGCTTTGAAATCTAGTGTGTATTTTAGAGCTAAGCGTGTGAGACCACCTTTCAAAGCCTCCTGGAGACTAGGAGAGGCAGGAGGAATCCTGACAGTCAGGGGGATCATTAGTCACCACCTCACACCTGTAGGAAAAATGTAGGGTTTCTACAGTATTAACTTTGACACTGATGTGACATTCTGACTCTGTCAGCTGTGGTTCTTGTAGAATTTGCCTATTTTCTCGCATTGCTCCAGGTACATCATTCCTCTCCAGTCGCCCACACCTTTTGTGCTAAAACTCTGTGGCTCTCAAACATTTTTCAAGCATTACATCTGTCCCTGGTACTAGTGCACACTGGAGACACTGAGTCAGAGCATCTATGGCCTGTTCCAAGAGCTCTCACCAAGTACAGGAACTTACATCAGTGCAATGACTCCTAAATCTCCGTGGGCCATTAGCATGGTGGGAATTTATTCAGGCCTGATGCTCACAGACTGTGACTGGGGTGGACACTGCACTGACCTCAGGCTCACATATTCATCCTGCAGTTACCATTCTGTAATGAGTTCAGAACATGCAGACAGACTTCACCTCTGAGCTCTGCTGTGGCCAGGCCAGCCCAGGGGGAGGCCCCGAGATAGTCTGGGGTGGAGATGTCAGCCCCACACTGTGGCACCAGAGGATGAACCAGAAAGTGCTGGGCAGAGGGTGAGGATCTGCAGGACAGACCCCTCCCCTCCCAGCCTGCTGGGGACTGAGACTTCTCAGAAACCAGAGCTCTTCAGGCAGCCCCTGACCCTGGCTGATTTGCATACCAGCAGCTCTCTCCAGCAAGGGGATAAGAGAGGCCTGGGAGGAACCTGCCCAGCCTGGGCCTCAGGGAGCAGACTCGGGCACCTCCACCATGGCCTGGACCCCTCTCCTCCTCGGCCTCCTCGCTCTCTGCACAGGTGCGGGGCCCAGGCTCACACTACCTTCAGCCCCAGGGATCTGGACAAGCCTGGGTCTGACTCTCAGCTCAGCAGTGGGTGCTACCGGTGAGGACAGGATGTTCATGACCCTGCTGCGCGATGCGGGCTGAGGGGCTGTACCTACTGTGCTCACTGACTCTGTGGAACCCTAAAGGGCCATACCTGCCAGTACAATGGGACCAGAGGGAAAGTTCTTATATATTCAGAGACTTCATGGAACAGGCAGACCCATGGCCACTATGGGGCTGAGACTGAGGCCCAGAGAGAGATTCCTTGTAGCCTGCTCCAGGGTGGGCAGGTGGAGTCTTCTGTGGAAGGATCCTTCATTCTAAAGTTCACCTGTCCTTTCTCTCTTGCAGGCTCTGTGGCCTCCTATGAGCTGACTCAGCCATCCTCAGTGTCAGTGGCCCTGGGACATAAGGCCACTATCACCTGTGGAGGAAACTATATATATTGGAGGCAAATATGCTAACTGGTACCAGCAGAAGCCCGACCAGCCCTCTTTGCTGGTCATTTATTATAGCAACACGCAGCCCTCAGGGATCCCAGACTGATTCTCAGGCTCCAGCTAGGGGAGCACAGCCACTCTGACCATCAGCAGGGCCCAGGCCAAGGACGAGGCCGTCTATTACTGTGCTGTGTGGGACGGCAGTAGTAAAGCTCACAGTGACACAGGCAGACAGGGAAGTGAGACAAAAACTTCCTTCTGTGGCACACGCTCCTCGACACCCAGGAGGACTGTGGACACAGCCATGAGCAGGTTTGGCCAAGATTCCATTTCTGATGACTCCAACTGCCCTTCCTCCCAGCCTCAGGCAGCCCTGCAGAGGGTGGGGCAGAAGGGGGTTCTGGGCGGGCAGCACCAGGCTGTCCTGCTGTGTCTATGCCCCAGTGTGATTTCTGGGAAGAGGACCTGAGTTAACAGACAGACTGCTGGAAACCTGAGTACAGAGTAATGGTCCTTGAATTCTACATAACAATGACAAGTCCACTCATGGGAAAACGTTCTGGATTAATCCCCACACCTCCCAGCTCAGCTGAGCTTTTAAAGCCCCAGACTCCAGAGCAGCCTAGGACCCTGAATGAAGGAAACTAGTGTTGACACACCGGCCAGCACGGCTGGGAGCCCCTGGCTGCTGACGCTGTGCTATCACTGGGAAGGTCCACTGTGGCAGACACTCTCAGGTCATTGTCTTCCCCTGAGAGTGAGTCAGGCCAGTGATGGCCTGATGCCAAGTTCCCATGGCCCTGCTTGTTCAGGGGGATTTGGCAGCCTCCCCCTGAGCCCTCATTGTCAGCACTTTGCAGTTACCAAGTCTTGTCTGCTACTTCCTTCCATAGAGATCCCTGAAATCCCTGAATGAGATTCCCAGTCACAGCGCCTCCAAGGCCCGAGGAGGAAATGAGAGTCTGGAGGGTGGAGTGTGGAGAGGAGAGAGCTGCACAGAGATCTCTGCAGGTCTGCACAGGGTCCCGGGGACTAAGCGGCACCCGTGGTGGAAATGCTTGAGGCTGAGGACAGAGCCAGCCAAGACATAAGAGGGAACACCCCCCAGCATCTACATGTCTTCATGCCTGGACAAAAGTAAAGTTCCCAATTAAGTCACCAGGTTGACCAGTCAGAAGAGCTTTGCCTCAGTGGAGGGAGAACTAGCTACCAAACAAAGTCCTTTCTGCTGCCATCTAAGCATCTCCCTTTGTGCCTCTCTGCACTGAGCCAGAGGGAGCCGTGTGAGCTGTCCCTGCTTTCTCTGCCACAGCCTCCCTTCCCCTCAGGGACACCGGCCCAATACTGTCTGTCCTCACCTGGCCCCAGGCCCCCATGCCAGCCTCTGTGGTTGGGTCAGGACAGACACTCATGTCATCGTGTACAGCTCTGGTTGCAGTGTCTGTAGAACCAGTGTGCCTCCCAGGACCAGGAATCACACATAGGGACGACTCATATGAAACAACAGGGTTGAGGTGACAGGCATCAGGGAAGGCATAAAGAGGAAGTAACCCTGCTGTGTTCTTCTGGGACATCCCAGGATGCATAACAAGGACCTTGTCCTTGTGCCCAAATCCTGGTGAGCAGGACTTGTGCAAAGGGCAGTGCACAGGTGTGCATGCATGCATGCATGTGTGCGTGTCAGGAATGTGTGCACATTGTGTGTGTGTGTGTCTTGTGTGTGCATGCACATTTGAGCATGTGCATGTGAAGTTCCATGTTTCCAGGAACTGTTGCCCATGGCAAATGTCCCAAACATGAAACTTCTCATGTTTCTGCATCTACTCTCCTTCCACTTTTCTGATGAGGCCGTGGCCAGGTGATCAGTGGATAAAACATGTTGATGAGCCCACGCTGAAGCCGGTGACCATGTGCACAAGCTGGCGAGGCCATGTTCAAGCCGCATGAGCCTGTGCTCAATTCTGTGACTTTGGGGTTTCTAGCCTGGGACCTCAGCATTCTAGGTCAACACTCTCTCCACTGCGCCACCACCGGTCAGACTCACCATTTTGTTTTCTTTTTTTAGCCATTCTGACAAGTGTGTGGTGATATCTCCTCATTGTTTTAATTGGCATTTCCCTGATGGCTAATGATGAATGACATTCCACGTTCTTATTGTAACTGCTCTGCCCTCTGCCATGACGTACCTGTTTCTGTCCCCACCCATTTTCTCAATGGATTGTAGTAGTTTGTTATCTTTTCATTCTTTAGTTTTGAGAGTTCCTTTTACACTCTAAGCATAATTTTTCATTTGATATTTACTTTGCAAGTATTTTCTCTCAGTCTGTTATTTGTCTTTTTCATCTCCTTTAGACAATTTTGCAAAGCAAAATAAACTTTGGTATATAGTACAGTGTGGTGCAATTAATCTTTCTTTTTATGAATCAAGCACCTGGTGTCAAGAACTTTTCTATAACTTTGGATCACAAATGACCTTCTATGTTTTGTTTTCCAAAACACAAGAGTAAAAAGTAACAATTTCCTGGAAGGTCCATGATGAATGAATGTCACTGTGTATGACCTTGGAATCTGGCCTCTCGCACACCAGCATGACCACTGTCCCTGTGAGCACTCCTCACCCCAGCCACATGGACGACCTCATTACTAAGGGGTGACTGAGGGTGCTCCCCAAGCCCAGGGAGGGTGCCCAGGATTCAGCCTGAGGCAGGTGTGCTGTTGCTGGGACAGGTGTCAGCACTGTCTCCCTCAGCACCCAGAGAGCTCCGGGACCTGGATACAGACCTGGGAGTGAGGCCTGAATTTAAATCCTCCCTAAGCCCAGGTGCCCTCTGCTCAGCTGTAGCCACTCAACAGGGCACCAGAGGGAGGAAGGGGATTTACATGATGAGTTCCCCCTCCCCCTGCATAGAGGATAAGAGGGGCCCAGAGGCCACATCCCCAGCTGCTGTGGGCTCAGAGGCAGAACCTGGGGCATCTCCACCATGGCCTTAACCCCTCTCCTGATCCCCCTCCTCACTCTCTGCACAGGTGCGGCCTCCGGGCCCTGCCTGCAGGCCCAGCCCCACAGTGCCCTCAGCTGGTCCTGTCCCACCCCTGAGCTCAGTCCAGCACAGCCTCAGGCGGAACCTACTGGGAATGGGTCTTCACCCTCAAATCTTTTCTCTCTTCTCAAAAGCTCCGTGACCTCCTACAAGGTGACCCAGTCACCACCTTCCTTGTCAGTGGCCTTGGGAGAGACGGCGAGGATCAGCTGCACTGGAGATTTACTAGATGAGAAATATACTCACTGCTACCAGCAGAAGCCCTGCCAGGCACCTGTGCTGATCATTTATGAAGATAGCAAGTGGCCCTCGAGGATCCCTGACTGATTCCCTGCCTCTTCCTCAGGAACGACAGTCACCCTATCCATCATTGGGGCCCAGGCTAAGAACAAGGGCAACTATTATTCTCAGTCTGCAAGTGGCATTACCACATTTACAGCAGCACAGACAGATGGGGAAGTGAGACACAAACCCCCTTCTTCATCTGTGTCATACTTTTTTTGAGCCTGAAGGGAACTATACACAAATCTAGACACAGGTCTGGTCCAGGTCCCCAGATCTGAGATCCCCAGACAGCCCTCTAGCCTACCCAGTCTCCACAGAGGATGAATAAAACTAGATTCAGGGTTACCAGACCAGACTGTCCTGTTATTTTCTGTACCTGCATTGAGTTGGGGACAGAGGGCCTGAATGGAAGGACAGAAGAGTGAGATATACATTCAGTGTAATGGACCCTGAATATTTGTTTGATGGATATTAGGCCATTATCAGTCACCTGACTTGGATTCCTCCCAGAACTACCTGGCTCATCTGACTTTAGGAAGCTTTAGGATATCAAGGTAGCCTGCATTCTGAAAAGAGCAAATCAGTTTATTGGACACAGAGGAGTCCACCAAGGTCTCTCCTCACAGTTGACCTAACCTTGTGGGGGCCTGGTGGCTCATAGTGGTGCCCTCATTGGGAAGCGCTATTGTTTGTTCAGGACAGGCTCCCCTATGGTCACATCCCCTGAAAGTGTGGCTCAGGGCTAATAACGATCTAAGGACAAGATCTCAAGTCTCTGTGCAGATCAAGGTGACCTTGTAGGGCCTCTCAGCTGAGTCCTCCACTGTCTCCACAAAGCAGGTCACACAGTCTTGCCTCTCACACCTCCAGAGAAATCATCCCCAAACCCTACTTCATGTGATTCACCATGTTCCACTTCCTTTCAGGAAACTGCAAATATTCATGAGTTCTGATCATTCCATTATGTGAGGAAACCTTCTGAGGCCAAAAAGAGTACCAGACAGAGAGACTAGAAATGATGTGGAGTGCTCTCACACACAATCAAAAGTCCTGCTTGTCCCCCAGTCAGAGAGGAAAAGTTCCTAATCAGGTTGACCAGTCACAAGGGCTTTGCCTCAGTGGTGGGAAAATTAACACAAGACTACATGCTGCTCAATATTAGAAGATGGCAGCAGAGTAGGCAGATGCACGGACTCCCAGTTCACACCACCAAACTGGATTACAAATTAATTTAAAAACAATCAACATGAAAAACCAACTTTGGACTAAGAGAACAGGTCTCAAAAACCAAGGAGCAAAGAAGAAGCCACACTTAGCCTGGTAGGGAGTGCAGAGGCGTGGTGCGGGCTCCCCTGCTTCCAGGAGCAAAGGGGAGGTGAAGCTGAGAGCCCAGAAGGGCTCTCATTACAAGGAGAAGAGCAGAAAATATCGCTCACAGCCACTTGCCTGGGGACCTGGGAATGAAGTGGGCTAAGAGAGCTGGTTTGTCCTCCAAAAGGAAAGGGGAGAGAGAGAGACAGAGGGTGACAGGCAGAGGAATGCATGTGATGATCTGAGAAGCTGACTCATCCAGTACAGAGGCGGCCATAGCTGGGAGAGGGATTGATACCTTCACACAGCACAAGCCTAAAGTGGTTCCCAGTGACCCACCTCCAGAAAGCTCTCCAGCTCCAATCAGGGAAAAAAGACACAGCTGAAAACAGGAAGTGGGGGGGAGGGCCAGTAACTCAGGTCTCTATGGAGATCTGAGATACAACTCTCCCTACTGAAGCTGAGAGAGCACCCCGCCCCAAGAGAGTAGCTGGCAGTCTCAGAGGTTACACCCACCACATTCCTGGATATACTTTCAAATAAACCCCCTGCTGAGATCAGTAAACAGGATTACCACCGAGTTAAGAAAACAAACAAATCAAGACTTCAAAGCAGCTCTACTAGGTAAGGAGACCACAACTGGAAGAAGCCTATAAGTCATACATAATGGGAAGGCAGAGAAGCATAAGGCATATGCTTCAACAAGATAAATCCTCAGAAAATGTCCGAGATGAATCGGAAGTATTCAAATTACCAGATGTACCATATAAAATAATGATTGTTAGGATGCTTAAGGATCTCAAAGCTACAATGGATGGACTTAATGAACACCTCAATAAAGAAATTGTAAGCATCAAAAAGGACACAGAAATCATAAAGAAGAACCAGACAGAAATGACAAACACAGTATCAGAAATGAAGACTACACTAGAAGGAATTAAAAGCAGGATGAATGAGCCCTGGCCGGTTGGCTCAGTGGTAGAACGTCGGCCTGGCATGAAGAAATCCCGGGTTCAATTCCCGGTCAGGGCACACAGGAGAAGCACCCATCTGCTTCTCCACCCCTCCCCCTCTCCTTCCTCTCTGTCTCTCTCTTCCCCTCCCACAGCCGAGGCTCCATTGAAGCAAAGATGGCCCAGGCGCTGAGGATGGCTCCTTGGCCTCTTCCCCAGGCACTGGAGTGGCTCTGGTTGTGACAGAGCGACGCCCCGGAGGGGCAGAGCATCGCCCCCTGGTGGGCAGAGCGTCACCCCTGGTGGGTGTGCCAGGTGGATCCCAGTCGGGCGCATGCGGGAGTCTGTCTGACTGTCTCTCCCCATTTCCAGCTTCAGAAAAATAAAAAAAAATAAAAAAAAATTTTTAAAAAGCAGGATGAATGAAGCAGAGGATCGAATCAGCGACTTAGCGGACAAGATAAGCAAAAGCATGGAAGCAGAAAAGCAAAAAGAAAAGAGATTTTAAAAGTCTGAGGAAACTCTAAGAGAGCTCTGTGACAACATGAAGAGAAACAATATCCACATAATAGAGGTTCCTTGAAGGAGAAGAGAAAGAACAAAGACTAGAGAAGTTCTTTGAAGAAATTTTAGCTGAAAATTTCCCTAAATTGATGGAGGAAAGAGTCACACAAGTTCAAGAAGAAGAGAGAACCCCATTAAAAAAGAATCCAAAGAGACTCACACCAAGACATATCATAATCAAAATACCAAAGCTAAGAGATAAAGAAAGAATATTAAAGGCTGTAAGAGAAAAACAGTTAATCACCTACATAGGAACACCCATAAGATGACATCTGACTTCTCAACAGAAACACCTAAGGCCAGAAGGGATTGACAAGAAATATTCAAAGTAATGCAGAACAAGAACCTACAACCAAGACTTCTTTATCCAGCAAGACTATCATTTAAAATTGAAGGAGAGCCTGACCAAGCGGTGGCACAATGGATAGAGCATTGGACTGGGATGCGGAGGACCCAGGTTTGAGACGCTGAGGTCGCCAGCTTGAGCGCGGGGCTCGTGTGGTTTGAGCAAAAAAGCTCACCAGCTTGGACCCAAAGTCACTGGTTTGAGCAAGGGGTTACTTGGTCTACTGTAGCCCCATGGTCAAGGCACATATGAGAAAGCAATCAATGAACAACTAAGGTGTCACAACAAAAAACTGATAATTAATGCTTCTCATCTCTCTACGTTTCTGTCTGTCTGTCCCTATCTCTGACTCTCTGTCTCTGTAAAACAATAAAATTAAATTAAATTAAAGGGGAAATAAAAAGCTTCCCAGACAAAAAAAAACTCAAGGAATTCATCACAACCAACCAATGCTGCAAGAAATGTTAAGGGGCCTGCTGCAGACAGAACAAAGCAGGGGGAAAAAATTAAAAAAGAAAAAATATATATATTTAAATAAGAATATAGATTTAAAGAAAAAAATGGCAATAAACAACTACATATCAATAATAACCTTAGCCTGACCTGTGGTGGCGCAGTGGATAAAGCGTCGACCTGGAAATGCTGAGGTCGCCGGTTCGAAACCCTGGGCTTGCCTGGTCGGGGCACATATTGGAGTTGATGCTTCCAGCTCCTCCCCCCATCTCTGTCTCTCTGTCCTTCTCTCTCTCTTCTCTAAAATGAATAAATAAAATAAAAATTTAAAAAAAAAAACAAATAAAAATTTTAAAAAATAATAATAATAACCTTAAATGTAAATGGATTAAATGCTCCAATCAAAAGACATAGGGTAGCTGAATGGATAAGAAAACAGGACCCATATATATGTTGTCTACAGGAGACCCACCTCAAAACAAAAGATACACATAGACTGAAAGTAAAAGGATGGAAAAAATATTTCATGCAAATGGAAATGAAAAAAAGTTAGGGTAGCAATGCTTATATCTGACAAAATAGACTTTAAAACAAAGACTATAGTAAGGGATAAATAAGGTCACTACATATTGATAAAAGGAGCAATCCCACAGGAAAAGATAACCATTATAAATATCTATGCACCTAATATAGGAGCACCTAAATATATAAAGCAGATTTTAATGGACATAAAGGGAGAGATCAACAGCAATATTATATATAATAGTAGGGGATTTCAATACCCCACTGACATCAATGGATAGATCCTCAAGAAAGAAAATTAACAAAGAAACAGCAGAATTAAGAAACAAACTAGATCAACTGGATTTAATAGATATCTTCAGAACCTTTCACCCTAAAGCAGCAGAATATATATACATTCTTTTCAAGTGTGCATGGTACATTCTGTAGGATAGACCACATATTAGGGCATAAAACGAGTCTCAACAAATTTACAAAGATTGAAACCATATTAAGCATCTTCTCTGATCACAATGGCATGAAACTAGAAATCAACTACAATAGAAAAACTGAAAAACACTCAAACACTTGGAAACTAAACAGCATGTTATTAAATAATGAATGGATCAACAATGAGATCAAAGAAGGAATCAAAACTGTCCTTGAAACAAATGAAAATGAGCATACAACAACTCAAAATCTGTGGGACATAGCAAAAGCAGTGCTGAGAGGGAAGTTCATAGCATTATAAGCAACCTTTAAGAAACTAGAAAAAGCTCAAATAAACAACTTAATCCTGCATCTAAAAGAACTAGAAAAAGAACAGCAAGTAAAGCCTAGAAGAAGTAGAAGGAAGGAAATAATAAAGATCAGAGCAGAAATAAATGACATAGAGACCAAAAAAACAGTACAGAAGATCAATGAAACCAAGAGCTGGTTCTTTGAAAAAGTAAACCAGATCGATGAACCCTTATCCAGGCTCACCAAGAAAAAAAGAGAAAAGATTCAAATAAATAAAATTAGAAATGAGGGTGGAGAAGTAACAACGGACACAACAGAAATACAAAGGATTGTAAGAAAGTACTATGAAGAATTGTATGCCAAAAAATTAGACAACCTAGGTGAAATGGACAAATTCCTTGAAAAAATATAATCTTTCAAAAATCAATCTGGAAGAATCTAAAAACCTAAATAAACTGATTACAACAAATGAGATCAAAACTATTATAAAAAAAAACTACCAACAAACAAAAGCCCTGGGCCAGATGGCTTCACAGGTGAATTCTACCAAACATTCAAAGAATTAACTCATATCCTTCTCAAGCTATTTCAAAAAATTCAAGAGGAGGGAAAACTTCCAAGATCTTTTTATGAGGTGAGCATAATTCTGATTCCAAAACCAGGCAGAGAAAACACAAAGAAAGAAAACTATAGGCCAATATCCCTGATGAACTTAGATGCTAAAATTCTCAACAAAATATTAGCAAACTGGATCCAGCAATACATGAAAAAAATCATACATCCTGATCAAGTGGGATTTAATCTGGGGAGGCAAGGCTGGTACAATATTTGCAAATCAATCAATGTGATTCATCATATAAACAAAAAGAAGGACAAAAACCACATGATAATATCAATAGATGCAGAAAAAGCATTCAATAAAATCCAGCACCCATTTATGATCAAAACTCTTAGCAAAGTGGGAATACAGGGAACATACCTCAACATGATAAAGGCCATCTATGACAAGCCAACAGTCAACATCATACTCAATGGGAAAATATTAAAAGCAATACCCTTAAGATCAGGAACAAGGCTGGGTGCCCCCTTTCACCACTCTTATTCAATATAGTTCTGGAAGTCCTAGCCACAGCAATCAGACAAGAAGAAGAAATAAAAGGCATCCAAACTGGAAAAGAAGCAAAACTATCATTATTTGCTGACGATATGATATTATACATAGAAAACCCTAAAGTTGCAGTCAAAAACCTACTGGACCTGAAAAATGAATTCAGCAAGGTGTCAGGATATAAAATTAATACTCAGAAGTTAGTGGCATTTTTATACACCAACAATGATCTGTCTGACAGAGAAATTAAGAAAATAATCCCCTTCACTATCGCAACAACAACAAAAAAATACCTAGGAGTAAATTTAACCAAGGAGGCTAAAGACTTGTACTTGGAAAATTATAAAACATTGATAAAAGAAATCAGAGAAGATACAAACAAGTGGAAGCATATACCGTGTTCATGGCTAGAAAGAATAAACATCATTAAAATGTCCATATTACCCAAAGCAATTTATAAATTCAATACAATTCCTATGAAAATACCAAGGGCATACTTCAAAGATATAGAACAAATATTCCAAAAATTCATATGGAACCAAAAAAGAACACAGCCTCCACAATTTTGAAAAAGAAGAATAAAGTGGGTGGTATCACACTTCCCAATACAAGTTATACTACAAAGCCATTATACTCAAAACAGCCTGGTACTGGCATAATAACAGGCATATAGATCAATGGAACAGAACAAAGAACCCAGAAATAAACCCGCACCTTTATGAACAATTGATATTTGACAAGGGTGGTAATAGCATACAATGGAGTAAAGACAGTCTCCTTAACAAACGATGTTGGGAAAATTGGACAGCTACTTGCAAAAAAAATAAAACTAGACCATCAACTTACACCATTCACAAAAATAAACTCAAAATGGATAAAAGACTTAAATGTAAGTCATGAGACCAAAAGCATCCTAGAGGAAAACATAGGCAATAAGCTCTCCAACATCACTCGCAGCAATATATGATATTAGCTGATTTATCTCCACGTGCAAGGGAAATAAAGGACAGGATAAACAAATGGGACTATATCAAACTAAAAAGCTTTTGCACAGCTAAAGACAATATGAACAAAATAAAAAGGCAAACCACGTAATGGGAGAATATATTCAACAATATGTTTGATAAGGGGTTAATAACCAAAATTTATAAAGAACTTGTAAAAAATCAACACCAGGAAGATAAACAATCCAATCAAAAAAATGGTCAAAAGAAATGAATAGACATTTCTCCAAAGAGGACATACAGATGGCCAATAGGCATATGCAAAATACTCAAAATCACTACTCATTAGAGAAATGCAAATTAAAACCACAATGAGATATCACCTCACACCAGTCAGAATGGCGCTCATCAACAAAACAACACGGAATAAGTGCTGGCGAGGATGTAGAGAAAAGGGAACCCTCCTGCACTGCTGGTGGGAATGCAGACTGGTGCAGCCACTATGGAAAACAGTATGGAGATTCCTCAAAAAATTAAAAATTGAACTGCCTTTTGACCCAGCCATCCCACTTTTAAGAATATATCCCAAGAACACCACATCAGCAATTCAAAAGGAGAAATGCACCCCCATGTTTATGGCAGCATTGTTTACATTAGCCAAGATCTGGAAACAGCTCAAGTGTCTGACAGTGGACAAATGGATTAAAAAGAAATGGTACATATACACAATGGAATATTATGGGGCTATGAAAAAGAAGGAAATATTACTTTTGCGACAATATGGATGGACCTGAAAACTATTATGTTAAGTGAAATAAGCCAGGCAGAGAAAGAAAAATATCATATGACCTCATTCATTTGAGGAATCCGATAAACAATATGAACTGAGGAGCAGAATAGAGACAGAGGTGGGATCAAAGGATCCAGAAGGAAAGCGGACAGAGGGAAAGGGGATGATTGGGTGATAGGATGGAATGAGAGCAGAAAAGCAAATCCTGGAGGGAAGGGAGGAGGGAGTTATGGGGAGGGGGACGGGAGGATGTACTGGGGAACACGGGGGAGGGGAGGATGTATTCGGGGAACACTAGAAATTGTAATATGTAAACACAAAAATGTAAACACAATAAATTAATTTTAAAAAGACCACATGTTGCTCTACTCCTTCCTAAGATGTAAAAGTACATTGAGAAAAGATCAAACTGTTTCCATCAACTTTACTAAAATCTAGAATAACTAGGCTTTGGCCAGTTGGCTCAGTGGTAGAGCATCAGCCCAGTGTGTGAAAGTCCAGGGTTCAATTTCTAGTCAGAGCACACAGGAGAAGCAACTATCTGCTTCTCCACCCCTCCCCATCCTCTTCTTTCTCTCTCTTCCCCTCCTGCAGCCATGGCTTGATTGGTTTGAGTGCCTCAGCCCAGGTGCTGAGGATGGCTCTGGGGAGCCTCCTCCTCAGGTGCTAAAAATAGCTCAGTTGTAAGCATGACCCCAAGATGAGCAGAGCATCGGCCCCAGACAGGGTTGCTTGGTGGATCTAGTCAGGGCACATGTAAGAGTCTTTCTCTCTATCTCCCTTCCTCTCACTTGGAAAAGAAGAAAAAATAAATTAATTAATTTAAAAAGAATAACCAAGAAGACAAAAATGTATATAGAAATACAAATATTGTGCACTAATCAAGGAAATATTCACAAGGCCTGCATCCTATCAAATATCTTGAGAATAAGTAGGAAAATATGAGCCACAATAACCAAAAACATTCAATCAATCCAAATGGGCCATGAAATTGCACAGATAATGGAATTTGTGGGAAAGGATGCAAAAGGAATGTTATAACTACATTGTGTTTGTTGAGGAGGGTAGAAGAATGATTGACTATGTTGATTGCAGACTAAAGAAACATTTTAAAAGAATAGTCAAACTTCTATATATAAAAACTACTGTGTCTGAGACAAAAATTACACTTAATGAGTTGACAGCATATTAAATACTGCAAAGAAAAATATTCGTGAATTGATGACAAATAAAAAAGAATTCAACAAAGACCAAAACAAAGTCTTTGAAAGAAGAAGGAACAGAAGCATCAGTGCACTGCAGGAAGGCTTCCAGACCTTCATCTGCATGTAACTGGAGCCTTTGAAGCAGATTTCAGGTTGGGGGAGAGTTGAGAAGAAAAAATATTTCGGGAAAGGTTGGCCAGAGATGTGCAAATTTCAATCAAATTGAGAATCCCACAGATCCAAGAAGTTGAACAGAAACCAAGCACAAAAAAGCATAAAAGAAACATCAGGGACTCAGCTGAGAGGCCCTTCAAGGTCATCTTGAACTGAGCAGAGAGTTGGGATCTTGTCCTCAGATCGTTATTAGCCCTGAGCCACACTCTCGGGGGGACGTGACCTTAGGGGAGCCTGTCCTGTACAACAATAGCACTTCCCAATGAGGGCACCACTGTGATGCCCTCGTTTATTAGATTTAGTAAAGTTGATGGAAACAGTTGGATCTTTTCTCAATGTACTTTTACATCTTAGCAAGGACCAGAGCAGCATGTAGTCTTGTGTTAATTTCCCCACCGCTGAGGCAAAGTTCTTGTGACTGGTCAACCTGACGCCCTGATTAGGAACTTTTCCTCTCTGATTGGGGGACAAGGAGGACTTTTTTTTTTTTTTTTTACAGAGACAGAGAGAGTCAGAGAGAGGGATAGATAGGGACAGACAGACAGGAACGGAGAGAGATGAGAAGCATCAATCATTAGCTTTTTGTTGTGACACCTTAGTTGTTCATTGATTTATTTCTCATATGTGCCTTGTCCGTGGGGCCACAGCAGACCAAGTAACCCCTTGCTCGAGCCAGCAACCTTGGGTGGGCTTTGCTCAAACCAGATGAGCTCGAGCTCAAGCTGGCGACCTTGGGGGTCTTAAACCTGGGTCTTCCGCATCCCAGTCCGATGCTCTATCCACTGCGCCACCGCCTGGTCAGGCAAGCAGAACTTTTGATTGTGTGTGAGAGCACTCCACGTCATCTCTAGTCTCACTTTCTGGTTCTGTTTTTGGCCTTAGAAGGTTTCCTCACACAATGTTGAGGAGTTTGATAATGAAACATGATCATCATCAAACTCTTCAAAACAAGTGCTGAAATCATAAAAGCATCAGAGAAAAGAGACATGTTCTCAGAGGAAGAACCCATGTGATCAGAGCAGATCTCTCCTTCAAACACAAATGAGGAGAGAGGGGAGAAATGCCGTTAGAATGCTAAAAAGGGAAAGAAATTAACAATGGTAAAAAAAACTTATCCACTTTTGTCATGAACCTGCACAACCAGTATTTTCAGGTCCTGAGTGAGAATGGTGTGGAATTAAGAAAAATACACTTAAAGAATTAAAGAATAAAAGATGGGGTCGGGAGGGCTCTACAATTACTGCTGGCAGAAAAAGACAGCCCTAGCAGAAAACATGGCCGCCCTAAAAACCGCATCTTCCCTTATTTTATAGGGCAAAGTGGGCTATTAGCAAATCAGTGACTTTTCTGATTAGTTTCCAAGGCAACCCAAGAATTCCACCAAGTGCAGAAAACCCCCACCATTTCTTAACAAACATAAAGAAGCCAGTCTTCCCGGGGAACATGGGGGCAGGACGAGCATCACAGCTAACATGGAGGTGTGGGGAAGGGCTCAGCTTTCCGCAAGCGAGGTGGGGGGTTGGGCAGACTGTCAGCTTAAGCCAGTTCCCCACACCTCTGTCCCCCAGAAATCCAAACTCTAAAAACCCTGTTGATTTTTCAGTCCCTGACACACTTTCAAGTTTTTACCCAGTGAGAAGACCTTTCAAAAGAAAGGTGGACCTTGGGTGGCTGAGGCAGCACCAGCTCTCACACTCAAGTTCAAGAGGAAAAGAGCTGCTTTCTTCTAGTCTTTCTCTTTCCACCACCAGAGCAAAAGTTCTTCAGAAAGAAGCCTAGCTGACTGACATGGGCCAATCCTGGGCCACAGGGTCAGTCAAGAGGGGCCTGAGCCTAGCAGCTGTCTGGCTGTTAAATAAATGTGGAAGACAAGACAGAGGAAGAGGGTGGTGGTGACTATCTGCAGGGTCACCAATGTAGCCATGTCCTCTGTGCTCCGACCCGCACGATGGAAACTCTGAGACAGGGACAGGGTCTAGCTCACACTGATCTCCCAGGATGGAATGTCTGCCTGATCCAGTGGGTCTGAATTGTTTGTTGGGAGATAGTTCTCCTGCCTCGGTCTTTGGAGCCATGTCATCCACTGTCCTGTGTTGACCCTGCACCAGCAGCAGTCAGCACCAGTAAAAACAGCCCTTGGGTCCTGTGTCCCCCAGTCTAAGCCCCAGAACCCGCCACCCCAGAGATATATGCACAGATGCTTCAGGTGGGTCTGCCTTCTTCCTTCAAATGAGCCTGTTCAGATTTGCCTGGGTGATCTGAGCTTCTTGTGCCTGGCCTTGAGAAGGCAGGATTCACATAGAGAAATTCCTCCCTTGAACCAATAATCCATGGATCAAGAATCACAACCTGAGTCAGAGGTTCAGAATCAACACCTGGAAAGAGGCCACCCCTGAGACTCCACAGCTAGTGCATAGTGGCCACTTGGGGGCAACAGAGACCACTGGGTAAATAAATCCTCCTGGAGACTGGGTGGGTCTGGGCATCAGGGACTCTAACATGCAGGGAAGTTATTCACCACCTCACATCTGAAGAAAAAGTTATAAGTTTTCTACACTATCTTCTTTGACACTGATGTTACATTCTGACTCTGTGTCTCTCAAACTTGGTTCTGGTAGAATTTGCCGATTTCTCCAGCATAGATCCAGTTGATTCATTCCCCTCCAGGTAACTTCATTCATGCTAAAACAATGCAACTGCCAAAGTTTTTGCAAACATCAGAGCAGTTCCTGGCACTGGCGCACACTGGGGACACTGAGGCACAGCATTTATGTCCCAGGAGATCTCACCAAGGAGAGAAACTTACAGCTCCTCAGTGGCTCCTAAAGAATCCACGTGCTGGCCCTGTCTGGTTGGCTCAGCGGTAGAGCGTCGGCCTGGCGTGCGGGGGACCCGGGTTCGATTCCCGGCCAGAGCACATAGGAGAAGCGCCCATTTGCTTCTCCACCCCCCCCCCCTCCTTCCTCTCGGTCTCTCTCTTCCCCTCCCGCAGCCAAGGCTCCATTGGAGCAAAGATGGCCCGGGCACTGGGGATGGCTCCTTGGCCTCTGCCCCAGGTGCTAGAGTGGCAGAGCGACGCCCTGGAGGGGCAGAGCATCGCCCCCTGGTGGGCAGAGCGTCACCCCTGGTGGGCGTGTCGGGTGGATCCCGGTCAGACGCGTGCGGGAGTCTGTCTGACTGTCTCTCCCCGTTTCCAGCTTCAGAAAAATACAAAAAAAAAATAAAAATTAAATTAAAATAAATAAATAAATAAAAAAAGAATCCACGTGCCATTACATGAGCAATGTGCAATATTTATTCAGGTCCTGGTACTCACTGCGCTGACCTGAGGCTGGTATCGTCACCTCTGTAGTTAACATTTTATAATGGGTTCAGAATATGCAGACAGACTTTACCTCTGAGCTCTGTTAGACCAGGCCAGCCTGGGAATGAGGCCATGAGACAGTCTGGGGTGGAGACATCAGCCCCACATTGTGACCCCAGAGGATGAACCTGAATCCCCAGCGCAGAAAGTGGCGTCTGATGAGGCTGTCCCCATTTCCCGGTGTCCCTGGGGCTGAGCCCTTCTCAGAAACCACAAAGCTCCCAGGCAGCCCCTGACCCTGGCTGATTTGCATACCAGCAGCTCTCTCCAGCAAGGGGATAAGAGAGGCCTGGGAGGAACCTGCCCAGCCTGGGCCTCAGGGAGCAGACTCGGGCACCTCCACCATGGCCTGGACCCCTCTCCTCCTCGGCCTCCTCACTCTCTGCACAGGTGCGGGGCCCAGGCTCACACTACCTTCAGCCCCAGGGCCCTGGACAAGCCTGGGTCTGACTCTGAGCTCAGCAGGGCGCTGCCAGTGGGGGCAGGATGTTCATGACCCTGCTGCGGGATGAGGGTGGGGGAGAACCCACCATTGTGTTCACTGGCTCTGAGTGACCCTGAGTTGCTTAATCTGACAGGAGAAAGGGACAAGGGTTCTTATTTGTTCAAAGGCTTTATCAACCAGGGAGAACCATGGGCCACCTGAGCTGAGACTGATGAGAGGGGGCGCCATAGAGGTCCAGAGAATCCCTAGTGCTCAGTCCAGGCCAGGCAGGTAGAGGTTCCTGGAAATGGGATCTTCATGTTCCACTCCTCCTCTTCTCTCTTGCAGGCTCTGTGGCCTCCTATGAGCTGACACAGCCGTCCTCGGTGTCAGTGAACCTGAATCGGACGGCCAGGATCACCTGTGAGGGAAACAACATCGGAAGTAAAAGTGTCCACTGGTACCAGCAGAAGCCCAGCCAGGCCCCTGTGCTGGTCATCTATAATGATAACAACCGGCCCTCAGAGATCTCGGACCAATTCTCAGGCTCCAACTCCGGGAACACAGCCACCCTGACCATCAGCAGGGCCCAGGCCAAGGACGAGGCCAACTATTACTGTCAGGTGTGGGATAGCAGTAATGATGCTCACAGTGACACAGGCAGATGGGGAAGTGAGACACAAACCCCCTTCCCCATCTGTGTCATACTCTCCTCCAGCCCCAGGGGGACTGCAGACAAAGACATGAGCATGTCTGCTCTGGTGTCTAGAGCAAGGGCAGAGTGGACTTTTTGGACACCTTTTGACTAGTCAATGTGGAGTCACTATCAGCCATGACAGTTATGTCAAGTTAACATGAAGCCTCTAAATGATGTAATGGGGTGTGACGGAAATGCCTGGGGGAAGGGGCCCAGAATGACAAAAAGCATAAGTCTGGATGCTCAGATAAGAGCTCCATCTGAGGCTCTGGCCTGTTGACTCAGTGGATAGAGAGTCAGCCCGGCATATGAATGTCCCAGGTTAGATTCCCAGTCCGGGCACACAAGAGAAGCAACCATCTGCTTCTCTTGCCCTTTCTTTCCCCTTGCTCTCCCTCTTCCCCTCTTGCATCCAGTGGCTCAATTGGTTTGAGCATTGGCCCCAGGTGCTTACGATAGCTTGGTTGATCCACGCATCGGCCCCAGACAGAGGCTGCAGGTGAATCCCAGTCAGGGTGCATATAGGAGTCTGTCTTTCTATCTCCCCTCCTCTCACTTTAATAATAATAATATGATAGTAATATAATGTTAAGAATGCATCTTTAGCCTGACCAAGTGGTGGCGCAGTGGATAGAGCGTCAGACTGGGATGTGAAAGGACACAGGTTCGAGACCCCGAGGTCGCTAGCTTGAATGCGGGCTCTTCTTGCTTGAGCAAAAAAGCTTACCAGTTTGGACCCAAGATCGCTGGCTCAAGCAAGGAGTTACTCAGTCTGCTGAAGGCCCACAGTCAAGGCACATATGAGAAAGCAATCAATGAACAACTAAGGTGTCGCAACAAAAAACTGGTGATTGATGCTTCTCATCTCTCTCCATTCCTGTCTGTCTGTCCCTATCTGTCCCTCTCTCTGACTTTCTCTCTCTGTCCCTGAAAAAAAAAATGCATCTTTATAAATGAGTGCTAACTGATAATAGAAATAATTTAGTAATGGACTATCTCCAATGTTAATAATGAAGCCATATGTTTATGTCTGGATTTAAATTTTTTAAACAATCATTTAATAATTCATTTTGCTTTACCTTGATGAATATAAACTGCTGTTTTCAGTTATATAAATCAGCAAGATCTGATTTATGGCAAGAGATATTCCATTTAAATTTGTTGAAATGTGAGGAAGTATACAACTTTTCTTTGGTTTCTATCATTGCAAAGTAAATTTTACTTTAAAAAAAAAAATGCTTTCAGTGCAAAAACACACAGAAGACCATCAGAGGCAAGAACAGGCAGGAGCTTATATTTCTCCCCCAACAAAAAGTCTAGGGTCAAATGGTTGTTTTCTAAATACTCAGCAATTCCATCAGCTCCCAGATCTTTCTCACCTTCCATTCCATTACTCCTATTGAGGAATACCACCTCAGCATAGCCGTTGCAGCTCCAACTATCACACCCTGTTCAGAGGAAAGGAGCGCATGAATCAAATCCAGTCTCTTTCTTTCCTTCACAAAGAAAAAAAAGTCTCGAAAGAAATCCAGCCAACAGAACCTTATATCCCCTGGGCGAGTGCTAGGTCATATGGTCAATTCAGCTACCAGGGAACTGGAAGAAGTGTCCAGCTTCTCAATAAATAGAGGGGGCAGTGCACAGGTAGAAGGTGGTGGGGACTTCCTACTGGACTGCAAACCCACTGTGTCACTAACTGCCCCTCCCGCAAAAAGAAAACTCCATTCAAACAGAAACTGTCATTTCATGCTGACTCCGGGATGGAATGTGTGAGACCGAACTGGGGCTGGATAAGTATTTGCTGATGGATGTTCTTCTGTCTCTGTCTTCTGTGGAGTAGCCACAACTGCCTCATGTCACCCCTGTACCCACAGCCGACATTGGGAAGAGCCATCCCACGCTGTGTCTCCAGGGCTAAGTCCCGGGACCACCCAAATACTCTCCAGGACCTTCTGTTGTGTGCAAATTGCCTCAGGTGAACCCTCCTCCTTCTATTTTAAGTGCCTGACATTGTTTTTCATCACGGAGGCATCCATTTTAAGATATCCACCTTGAATGAACGTAGCCAGCTGTGTGACCCCGCTACTGGGAAAACAAGCGCATAAGGAATTAGGGCGCTCTGACCATGAAGGTGCCTCTTTTGGAAAGCCCTGGGTAATCTAAGTGTCTAGTATTCTGAGTGATCCCGCTTCTCCCTTCCTGCACCCTTATTTCTGCTCTATGTTTCAATTTAGACAATAAACAGTGAATCCGCAAAACCCGAGGCACCCACCCTGGGACTCTAATAAAGACGGAGCCTTGAGTTCTCTCACTCCTCTCTCTTCTTCCTCTCTCTGTCTCCCTGTGACCCACCTTGTGTGCCCCCAACTTGTGGGAAATAATACATCATGCTTCACAAAGTTCCCTGGTGGTTTTTGCTAAAGTGTGTCCAGAAATCATAATAAGAGTAACAGGGTCTGTCCAGCCACAGAGGTGAACCTTGTGGGAAATATGCTTCTGGGGGAATATGGGCTGGGCGGAGCCTCAGGATTTCCCAGCCATGACGTCACCATCAATAAGCTGGACACACACTGCATCCTGTCTCTTCCCAATAGCCAGGTTCAGATTTTTATGAGTGATCTGAGCCCCTAGTCACTAGGGGCCT
This sequence comes from Saccopteryx leptura, assembly GCF_036850995.1. NCBI lineage: Eukaryota > Metazoa > Chordata > Mammalia > Chiroptera > Emballonuridae > Saccopteryx > Saccopteryx leptura. The sequence goes on along the minus strand of NC_089504.1, from coordinate 384,023,677 downwards.
AGTGCCTGGTAAGAGGCAGACAGGGGCCACACAGAGAACAGCAATTCCTCCCCTGGGGCCAGCAGATCATGGATCAGGAAATCAGGACCTGAGAAGGGGGATCTGAGTCCACACCTGAATAGAGGACACCTCTGCAACCCCAGCTTGAAGAGACCACCAGGGGGCAGCAAAGAGTCACCTACCAAGAGTGATGGCCTGGAAGGTTTTTAATTTAGAACAACCTTGGAGATTATAACATGCAGGCAGGGTGAGTAACAATGACCTAACACCCAAAGGTAAAAGTGTCATTATTTTACTGTCCCTATCTAAGACTCACAGTGTCACATGGAAAATGACTTCAGAAAATGCATAAAGATTTCACTTCTGAAGTCTGCTGTCAGCAGCTCGGGAACGAGGACAGAACATAGTCTAGAGTAGAAGGCCAGATTATGTGACCAGCAGAAAAGAGAGAATCCCCTGGGATGATGTGGGGGGCAGTCTTCAGGGACTGCCCATCATCTCCGTGTGGCACTGGGGCTGAACCCTCTCTGAATCACACAGCTCCTCAGGCAGCCCCTGACCCTGGCTGATTTGCATACCAGCAGCTCTCCAGCAAGGGGATAAGAGAGGCCTGGGAGGAACCTGCCCAGCCTGGGCCTCAGGGAGCAGACTCGGGCACCTCCACCATGGCCTGGACCCCTCTCCTCCTCGGCCTCCTCACTCTCTGCACAGGTGATGGGCTCAGATTCACACCCTCCCCTGTCCCAGGGCTCTGGACAAGCCTGGCCCTGACTCTGAGCTCAGCAGGGCACTGCCTGTGGGAGCAGATGCTCACCACCCTGCTGCTGAATGAGGGGCTGCTGGGGTGAACCCCCACTGTGCTCACTGGCTCTGTGTGACCCTGAGGGGCTGCACCTCCCAAGAGAAGGGGGGCAGTTCTCCTTTATTCAGAGGCTCCGCCCAGCAGCCCGCCTGGGGCCCTGGGATTGAGATGGGTGGTAGGGTGTATCCAGGGGTCCACACAATCCTTGGACCTTAGGCCAGGCAGACTGAATGCTAGAAGGCCTCCTCTTTTTTTTTTTTTTTTCCTGCAGGCTCTGTGGCCTCCTATGTGCTGACACAGCCACCCTCTGTGTCAGTGGCTCTGGGACAGACAGCCAGGATCACCTGTGAGGGAAACAACATTGGAGATAGAAGTGCTTACTGGTACCAGCAGAAGCTCAGCCAGGCCCCTGTGCTGGTCATCTACAGTGATAGCAGCAGGCCCTCAGGGATCCCGGACCGATTCTCAGGCTCCAACTCAGGGAGGGCCCAGGCTGAGGACGAGGCCGACTATTACTGTGCTGTGTGGGATAGCAGTGGGAGCAGCTGGCAGTGACTCACGGTGACACAGGCAGATGGGGAAGTGGGACAAAAACCTGCCAGGTAGGCCTGGTGCTCACTCTCACCAGCCCTCTGAGAGCTGTGGTCAGTCTTTGGGGTCAGCCATCTCCCTTGTCCTGGCCCAGCCCTTGCAGGGCTGGGAGACTCTGAGCAGGCTCTCTGTCCTCACAAAGCCTCTGTTCATCCTGACTTTTAAAAAATGGTGGATCAGGAGGTGTTCTGAGCTACAGGACTATTGGCAGGCTTGTTTTAGACACAAAGGTTTTTGAAATTCACCACATAGTCCTGGATGTAATCAGCTGTCCTTGTGCGAGGACAGAGATGGGTCCAGTGTGGCAGCCCTGCAGGAATTCATCTTCTCTTGGTGAAGCAGCAGCTCAGTGCAGGCTCTGCCCGTCTGCTTTCTTCAGTGAGGTGGCCCCCACACTTCACTGGTTCTGTAACCCTCCAGAGATCTGAAGACCCAGCTCCTACTGCCCTGTATTTCTTCATATCCTGAGGTTTCACACGTACTACAGAGGAAGTGCACACTCCACTGTGGGTCCCACCTGGGAACTTTCTCCTGGAAGCACTGTCCTCCCACTCTACAAAGTCCCATCACCTATACAAGGCGATCTGACCCTATTAGGGTTGACCTGCCTCCCTGTTGGGTTTGGATTTGGTCATGGAGCTCTGAACTGTGATGTTGCAGCTACCTAAACACTTGAACTGGAGGGAAGTGGGAGGATTTCATGAGACCAGTCTGACCACACCCTCCTGAACGCTGCTGTGGGTTTTGGGGTTGGAAACTGATCGAACGCATGTGGAGAGTCATGTGCAGGCAACTTCCAGGTGTGAACAAGGACAGAACCCTGCTCAGGAGACTCACAGTGGACCCAGAACTCAGCACCTTGGGGCACAAAACAAGCACAGGCTGCTCATTCAAGAGATACACTACATACCTTTTGGCCCTGAAATAAGTGTTATGCAAATATAGGTGTATTAAAGAGTTTAATTGCCAACACACTTGCATAATCATGAATTGCCATGTTTACACTGAGCCTGATCATATCCTATGTAGGAAAATATCATCACACAGCCCTGAATAAAACTGCATCATAGGATCATAGGTTGCATTTCTCTTCATATTTCTGTGGCTTATCACCTTAGTCCCTTTGGTTTTAGGCTATCAGAGAGGGCAAAAATATCAAGGGGGGAATTTTGAAAAAAAGCAAAACAGAAACTTTCTCTATCTACACTCCTGACTTGTATCAGACCTGATACTTCATGGAGTTGGAGGAAATATGCAGAAAGAAAACAATTATTCTTTATTTTATTGGGATTTATAATAATCCCAATATATTGTCAATAAATCTTTGACAATATATTGGGATTATTATACCACAATGTAATGATGCTGCTAACGGACCATTAACAGTAGAGCCTTTTATTCCGCAGGGATCCTAAAGGCCAATACATACTTCAATGGCACTTTCAGGGTAGACAGTCATGTAAAGGCCCCTCTAGTTGATTACAATCTGGGGCTTTTATCATCCTCAGGGTTTCTCTCAGCCCCAAAGGGAGCAGGGAGCTGGAGCACTTCCCAAGTTTCTGACCTGCCCCAACTCACCGTGCAGCAGCGCCCCCACAGGCCAACGGGAGAACTGACAGCAGAAGCTGTCTCCATCAGGGCTCCCAGAATGTTGCTGAGGATTTCCCTGGTTCCCTCCCTCAGCCCAGGCTGGTTCCTGTACATCTGAGGAAGTTGTTACTTCTGACCTAGGACCACCCAGGTCCTGTTTTCTCCTCCTCCCCCTGGTGAACACCACTTAACCACTCTCAGCCCCTTCTTTTCTTTCTCAAGTGTTCTACCCACCCTCTGTGATCCTGCCAGGTGAGCCAGTCCATGGGACAGGAAGGAATGTGGGATGGGTCACCCACACGGACCCTAGAAAGCTGGTTCAGGACCAGAGGCACACGCAGCAGCTTGAGTCCCCACCTGGCTGCATGGAGGGCACGAAGATGGGGGAGATTAGCAACCACCTCCCTGAGAGCCTTTAGCCTCCCCCAGGAAAACGGGGAGAGGACAGGTGTGTCTGAACTCCCTTGTTCTTACCAGTTCCTGCCCAGTAGCACCTTCCTGGAGACCCTCAGGCAGCGGGTGTGCTATGCTCCTCCCATATCTCCTGATTTATTACCTGGAAAGCCTGTCATCACACAGCTACACATCACTCCTGTCCCCAAATTCTCCCCTTTGGACAGGAAATAGCCTGAATCCCAGAGTCCCTCCTTTGCCACTGCTCATCCCTGTCTTTGAACACACCTGACTCCCCTTCAGGCGCTGACTCAGCTCCTCCCACACACGCCCATCACAGGTTTACTCCCTCTCTCTTGGGTGGTGGCTTTGGTTTCTTTGTTTTCAGTTTAATGGGTGATTGGAGCCCTTCATGCCTTGTGGGAGACAGTGAGCAGTCACACAGAGAAGAGCAATTCTTTCCCTGAGGCCAACCCTCCCTGGGTCAGAGAATCACCATTAGAGCAGGGGTTCTGAATCCCCACCTAGACAGGGGACATCCCTGCACCTCCAGTGTGGAGGGACCATGAGGGGACAGCAGAGTCACAGCCAAAGGCATTGTGATCAAGGTTTTTAGACTAGAGCAACATTGGAGATTGTAACATGCAGGCAGGGTGAATAATAATGACCTAGCAGCGGAAGGAAAATGTGTCACTATATTATTGCCCCTATCTAAAACTCATAGTGTCACATGTAAAATGGCTTCAGAAAATCCATAAAGACTTCGCCTTTGAGGTCTGCTATCACCAGCCCAAGAGTGAGGACAGAACATAGTCTGGAGTGGAGGGAGGCCCCAGATTATGGGACCAGCAGAAGAAGAGAAGAGGGTGGATTCACTGGACTGAGAGAGAGTCCTCAGGGACCACACATCACCTGACTGTCTCTTGAGACAAAGCCCTTCTCTGAGAACATGGAGCTCCTCAAGCAGTCCTGAGCCCTAGCTGATTTGCATACCAGCAGCTCTCTCCAGTAAGGGGATAAGAGAGGCCTGGGAGGAACCTGCCCAGCCTGGGCCTCAGGGAGCAGACTCGGGCACCTCCACCATGGCCTGGACCCCTCTCCTCCTTGGCCTCCTCGCTCTCTGCACAGGTGATGGGCCAGATTCACACCCTCCCCTGTCCCAGGGATCTGGACAAGCCTGGCCCTGACTCTGAGCTCAGCAGGGCACTACCTGTGGGGGGCAGGAAGCTCACCACCCTGCTGCTGAAGGAAGGGCTGCTGGGGTGAACCCCCACTGTGCTCACTGGTTCTGTGTGACCCTGAGGGGCTGCACTTGCCAAGAAAACAGGGGCAGTTCTCCTTTGTTCAGAGACTCTATCTGCCAGCCAGCATGGGACACCGGGACTGAGATTGGTGGGAGGTGTACCCAGAGGTCAACACAGTCCCTGGACCTCAGGCCAGGCCAGGTAGACATGGTGTCTCCTGAAGAAGAAACCCATAGCTGAAAGCCCTCCTCCGCTTTTCTCTCTTGCAGGCTCTGTGGCCTCCTATGAGCTGACTCAACCATCCTCAGTGTCTGTGGCCCCAGGACAAACGGCCACGATCTCCTGTGGGGGAAACAACATTGGAAGTAAATATGTCTACTGGTACCAGCAGAAGCCTGGCCAGTCCCCTGTGCTGGTCATCTATGATAGCAACAAACGGCCCTCAGGGATCCCGGACCGATTCTCAGGCTCCAACTCAGGGAACACGGCCTCCCTGACCATCAGCAGGGCCCAGGCCGAGGACGAGGCCGACTATTACTGTGCAGTACCTGATGGCAGTGGGAGCAGCTGGCAGTGGCTCACGGTGACACAGGCAGATGGGGAAGTGGGACAAAAACCTGCCAGCAGGCCTGGTGCTCACTCTCACCAGCCCTCTGAGAGCTGTGGTCAGTCTTTGGGGTCAGCCATCTCCCTGTCCTGGCCCAGCCCCTGCAAGGCTGGGAGACTCTGAGCAGGCTCTCTGTCCTCTCAAAGCCTCTGTTCATCCTGACTTAAAAAGATTGTGGATCAGGAGTTGCTCCGAGCTATGGGGACTATTGATGGGCATATATTAGACACAGAGAGGAGCAATTGCTTCCCTGGGCCAGCAGTCCCTGGATCAGGTAATCCCCACCTGGACAGGGGACGTCCCTGCACCTGCACAGCCAGTGAGAGCAGCCAGCAAGGAAGCAGTAGAGAGTCACTTGCAAAGCCACCAGGAGATGGGGCAGGCCTGGCATCCGGGGTTCTATCATGGGGCCAGGGAAGAGGGTAAGTAACCACAACCTAAAACCTAATGGAAAACGTACAGGTTTTCTACAGTATCATCCTTAACACTGATGTACAAATTCTCTGACCCCGTGTGCTTGTAGAAATTGCCTAATTCCCTGGCACTGGTCCAGGCACTTGCTTCTCCACAAAACCACCCCAGTCCTACTGTCCAAAACACCAAAAGCACCCGTCCTCCCTGTGATCACATGTTTCTCCCCTTTGCTCTGAGAGCCTCCTGTCCTGCCAGACTCAGTTGCTCCCCCTTCCCTGAAAGCTCCTCCCTCAGTCTCCATCGCCTGTCCCTCCACTTTCCTCCCACAGGGAAGGGCTAGAAAATTATATTCTTCATGTTTCCCAGTGCCTGAAATAAGACAGTTGCCCAATAAACTTGTTGACATAATTTATTAAATTAAGATGTTTTTATTTCTAAATCTATTTCTCCAGCTAGACAACATAATTGTGATACACATTTCCTTGAAGGGTTATTAAACTTTGCAGCTTGCTATATCATTTCCTAAAAAGAAAAGATTTCTTTTAGCACCTGATCTCTTTCTGCCCCTGAATGCAAAATGAGGATACTAAGACACAGCACCTATGATCTACCTTGTGACTCATGGCCAAGGGCAGGGACTGACTACGATTGTTTTTTTATTTGTTTGTTTATTTTTTGTTGTTGTTTTAGGTGAGAAGAGGGAAGATAATGAGACAGACTACTGCATGCACCTCCAATGGGATTCACCCAGCAACCCCATCTGGGGCCAATGGTTGAGTAACTAGCTATTCTTAGTGCCTGAAGCTGACAAGACCATGACTGCTTTTAAAAACTCCTTGTGTTCTTGACAAAGGGTTAATGTTATTCTGAGGCCCTAGAGCTGTGATGAAGCTGGACCTCGCTCCTATCTAAGCCATGTAGTGTCACCTGGAGAATTCATTCAGCAAATGCAGACAGACCTTTCCTTTGAGCTCTTCTAGGACCAGACCAGAAGCAAGGGCAGTTGTAGAACACAGTCTTGGGTGAAGATGTCAACCCAGACTATGGGACCAACAAGAGAAGAACTCTCTGGTCTAAGGGTAGGGCCTGCAGGGGCCACCTGTCCCCTCCTCTCCCTGTGTCCCTTGAGGCTGAGCCCACCTCAGAAACCACAGTCACCTCAGGTAGCCCCTGAACCCTGGCTGATTTGCATACCCAGCAGCTCTCTCCAGCAAGGGGATAAGAGACTCAGGGCATCTCCACCATGACCTGGACCCCTCTTCTCCTTGGCTTCCACGCTCTCTGCACAGGTGCTGTGCCCAGATTCACACCCACGCCAACTCCAGGGCTCTGAACAAGCCTGGCCCTGACTCTGAGCTCAGCAGGGCACTGCCTGTGGGGGCAGGATCCTCAAGATCGTGCTGCAGGATGAGGGGTGGGTGGGGCCGAACCCTCTACCCCACACCGTGCTCACTGACTCTGTGTGACCAGAGGCTGCACCTGCCAAGAGAAAAGGGAAGGTTTTTTTTATTGTTCAAAGGGTCTTACCACCAGCATGGACCACTAAGGCTTGATGATAACAGGGTATGCTCTAGGCCCCAGAGAATTCCTGAATCTTCCAGGGCAGGCAGTCAAGGATCTCCTTGGAAGGGGTTCATTATCCTCAAGCCCCCCTATCCCTTTTCTCTCTTGCAGGCTCTTGGGTCTCCTATGAGCTGACCCAGCCATCCTCAGTGTTGGTGGCCCTGGGACAGACGGCCACGATCTCTTGTAGAGGAAACATTAAAAGTGAAGATGCTTACTGGTACCAGCAGAAGCCAGACCAGGCCCCTGTGCTGGTCATCTATGGTGGTAACATCCTGGCCTCAGGGATCCCTGACCAATTCTCAAGCTCCATCTCGGGAAACACGGCCACCCTGACCATCAGCGGGGCCCAGGTCAAGGACAAGGCCTGTCACTAGCTGATGGCAGTTGGAGCAGCTGGCAATGACTCATGGTGACACAGACAGATGGGGAAGTGGGACAAAAACCTCCTTACCCTGGCTGGTGTTCACTCTCACCCCCTGCCTGAGCAGCTGTAGGTCAGTCCTTAGGGTTGAGTGTCCTCCTTGGTCTTGACCCGGCCCTCCAGGGCTGGGAGACTCTGAGCAGGTGCTCTGTCCTCTCAGGCTTCACTTATCCTATTAAGAAATGTCAGGTGGGGCTTATTCCAAGTTATAGAGACTGCTGTCAGAGCCTGAGGATCCAAATTCCTCTACTAACGAAGCCCCAGGCTCAGATACCCCACTCTCTTCTCCCAAAAGTGGTGAAAAAAATCAAGATGCCAAAAGGCCTGGCTCCATGCTGGCCCCTGATTCATGGCGGTCATTCTTGTTATTCTATGATCATACTGGGCTAAGAGACACGAGGTGCTTTTTTTTATTATTATTATTATTAGATAAGGGCCAGCCTGTGAGGAGAGGGGTCTGGGGTGTAACCAAGACCCCAACACCATCACCATCTTCCCTCTAAAATTGCTGAGACCCACCAAGGGCCCCTGCTGCTTTGTAAGTTGACATCTACAGTTTTCATCAGAAGCTTGTAAAACATTCACATCACTCTTTGACATTCTATCAAACTGAAGCAAACACATCATTATTTGATGCCCACTCTTTCTAGCATTTGGAATTATTTTCTCTTTCTTCCTTCTCCTTGAATGCTGTTTCCACTCCACATCTCATTTGAGTCTGATCTGCTCATATATTTTTATACCTGAAAGTCTTGGCCTTGGCCAATTGGCTCAGCGGTTGAGCATCAGCCAGCATGTGGAAGTCCTGGGTTTGATTCCCAGTCAGGGCACACAGGAGAAGCAACCATCTGCTTCTCCGCTCCTCCTCCTCCCACTTCTCTCTGTCTCTCTCTCTCTCCTCCTTCCACAGCCATGGCTTGAATGGTCCAAGCAAGTTGGCCCCGGGTGCTGAGAGTGGCTCCATGGCCTTGCCGCAGACACTGAAATAGCTCAGTTGCTAAGCAACAAAGCAGTGACCCCAGATGGGCAGACATTGGCCCCAGAGAGGTCTTGCTGGGTAGATGCCAGTTGGCACGTGTGCAAGTCTGTCTCTCTGCCTCCCTGTCTCCCTGACTCTCACTTAATAAAAAAAAAGAAAGAAAGAAAAGAAAGTCTGTTATTCATTATCCTGTCATGCAGCTTTGTCATAAAAATATGTGTTAAATTTACATTTTAAAATGTGTTTTAGATTCTGTGACTTTACGTGTTACATGACTTTCTTCCACACTGAGCTGTCATGATTATTTGTAACAAAATTTGGCCAACTATTGCAGTAATATAATGTTATAGTAATTAAATATATAGAAATATAGAAAAATATGGAAGATATATAAAAGTAATTAAGATATAATATTAAAATCAATTAAGGAAATTAAATAAAGTTGTGCCATCTGGATAGGAATTAATATATGTGTACAAATATGGTAAACAGACTGACTTTCGAGCAAGGCCCATTTAGTGTGTGTGTGAAGTTATACATAGATAAGAAGTGGCTTGATGTCATAACTCTGTAAGTTAACATAAACAAGAAGCTTCCCTAGGAACATCTTAAAAGTGGCTTGATATAACATTTCAGGAGATTAACATGAAAAAGGACTCTCTGCTAAAAACTCCCAAAAAGGTGATTTGAGGTGATAATCTTGTGGACTGACACCTGTTAGAAGGCATGGCCAGAAAAGGTACTAAAGCTTAGGGGGCTCCCTGCTGCGGTAGTTCCAGACTCCAACATTGACATGGACCGTCTCCATCCACACCACTCTGACCAAAGACAGCCGAGAGGAGCATGCCGACCAGACCCTCTTAAGCTGTAACCAGGCACGCCAAAAGGATTTGTGAGTAATAAACTGCCTGTGTAATTCTTGCAACTAACTTGTGTGTGATCGTGTCTTTCCTCCCGTGGCAATTGGTCTCGGCACTGATAAATAGAATCCTCATAGCCGCCTCAAGAGTAGTCTTGAAGAGGCTGCCAGCCCTGCTGATAAACAGGAGTGTCCCACTGCACAGGGAAGTCAAGTTGGGGACACCTGATCAACATAGAGCTTGGGCCCATCTGGGACACCAACACAACATAAATGTATTAAAATTTTCATAAGTAATTATTTATATTAAATCGTGCTGATTCACGGATCCATTGATTACTATGACTTACTGCTAGAAGTAAGCATCAACTGGGTTCTGACTTTCATTTTCATATGAAACAGAGAAACTCTGGTGTCATAAACAGAAGTTTTGTGCTGCCGTGTCACTCACTGATCTGAACTCCTTCCTAGTTATACGTCATGAATCGTTAGGGATTGATTGTCAAAAAATTACTTTTTAATAATCTATTACTTAGCAGGTCTATTTCACACTCTGTTTTTTTGAAAACAGAGAGTTAGAGACTTCCTGACTTCAAGAAGATTTGTTTGGTGGAGTTTGCTGCACCAACGTCTGGAATAAAAGGCCTGTGGCCCCATCTGCTGGGAGATCCGCCTGCAGACAACCCTGCCCTCATCCATCAGCTCTCTTGATGAAAAGAGGCACCTCGTCCTGTGCCATGCTTCTGCCCTGAGCAGCTGGCCTCCAAAACCCGATCAATGCAAGGGTCTGACCATGACCCACCAGGGAGAGCTAGGAAGGGCCATCCCAGCAGCAGGGCTTCCTGGGAGGTCACTGAGAGTAAGCCTGCACTGTAATTGATTTCTCCAGAGGCCCAACCTGCTCAGACCCAAGCACTCTCCCTAGTGAACCCATAAGCTGGCTCCATCCCAGAGTCAGCGTCCTGGGGGACCACCTGCAGAGGGGTGTCACCTAGCCACTTGTGGTCAACTTTCTCACCAAGAAAGCTTGAACAGAACTTACTAGCTAAATCTTTTACTCCTTCTCTATAAGGTCCCTGAGTCAGACATCCATATTAAAATATTGGAAAAAATTAAATATCTGTAATTATTGCACATCTTTGCCCATACGATATCTTTCGAGAAAAATGCTTTTATCCTATCCCGTGGCATCACTGAGACTGAGTCTCTGCATAAATAAACTTCTTTTAAAACTCACCAGGACTGCCTGACCTGTGGTGGCGCAGTGTATCAAGCGTTGTGTATTACACCTCTCTGGAGGTGGTAATAGCAGGTGTCCCGAGCTCCAGACACAGCTGGGACTAGAGTGAGGAGTAAGACAAGTGAGACATTCTCCTGTGCATGCAAAATTTCAGGGAGTGCCCAAAAACTTATTAATCAAGATAAACAATATATAATGAAATATTTTTGAAATTGGAATTAAAACAAAACATACTCCGTGATGAATAAAACATCAAAACTGTTGAGCAAAGTCAGGATCCCATCCTACACAGGCACAACATGCCCCACTTGCCTCCCCCGATCAGCCCCAGTCCCAGGGGTGAGGTGGGTGCCAGGGAAGATGCAGAACCAAAGCCCTGCCTCTGTATCCCCCTCTGGCCCCCTCCAGTGGAGCCCTCACCTGGGCTCTAGTCTCCCCTTCTCCCTCCTTCACAGCTGCAGACCTTTCTTGGGCTTTGTCTCCCTCTACTGCTGGTCTCTGCTGCCCCCTTCTGGACTGCACTCCAGGCAGCTGGGCTGGGAGAGTTAGAGGTTAAAGCACTGAAAATTTCCAAAGCCTGAGTGACCCTACACCAGTGGTCCCCAACCTTTTTTGGGCCACAGACCAGTTTAATGTCAGAAAATATTTTCATGGACCGGCCTTTAGGGTGGGACGGATAAATGTATCATGTGACCGAGACAAGAGTCAAGAGTGAGTCTTAGATGGATGTAATAGAGGGAATCTGGTCATTTTTTAAAAATAAAACATCGTTTAGACTTAAATATAAATAAAATGGAAATAATGTAAGTTATTTATTCTTTCTCTGAGGACCAGTACCAAATGGCCCACGGATCAGTACCGGTCCACGGCCTGGGGGTCAGGGACCATTGCACTACACCAGTTTTCAACCTGAGGGTTGGGGACCACTGCACTACACCAGTGTTTTTCAACCAGTGTGCCGTGAGACATGGTCAGGTGTGCCGTGGGGAAATTAAACATGGGTCCCCAAACTACGGCCCGCCTGCCGAATACGGCCCGCAGAGGCTATTTATCCGGCCCGCCGCCAGCCGCCTCCATCCAAACATAAACATTCCCCTCACAACCCCTCCAGCTATCAGCGACAGGAAGAGTGGAGGCACAGGGAACGCTCACTGACCAATCACCTTCTAGGATTCATCCCGACCGCTAGTGATGAACCAATAGTAGGCCGCCTCTCATCCACACCCAGGAAGGTCCCCGCTCGGGCTGCCGTGCACTTGTCATTGTGTGGCCGTGGCGAGTAGTTGAAGCTGCTACTCCTCCCCATGGTCCCGATTTCTAATCTTGGTCAGGACTGGAGGTAAATGTTGCCACCACTCGATGAAGCCTCAGCCTCAGCTGGTTATGTCTATCCTGATGGTGTATATAGATATTTGACCTTTTTCTTTTTAAAAGAGGCCCCCGCAGAGGGTGATATACAATGCATCACAATAAATCACAATGTTATCTATATTGTATATGGCCTCCTGAAGGGTCATCTTCTTAAAGAGCTCAAATCTCTATATATACCATCAAAACAGACAGAACCAAGGCCCCTGCACCCAGCTGACCATGGGATTTGAACCCACAACCTCAGGGAGAACTCTAGTATTTATCAGAATCCTTACCTAGAAAGCAAACTTCTCAATCTGACAGTAGAGATGCTCTGAGGACTTATGTTACACAAGTACCCAACATTTTCTAAAATTGATTTTGTCCAGTCTCTATATAGAGAGAGTATTTGCCAAATTGATTTGAACCCACAACCTTGATGAAAGCTCCAGTATCTATTAGTGGGACTGTATATATGAGGGGATACATGGGACTGTATATATGAGGGGATACATGGGACTGTATATATGAGGAATTACATGGGACTGTATATATGAGGTTACATGGGACTGTATATATGAGGTCACATGGGACTGTATATGAGGGGATGTTACGTGGGACTGTATATGAGGGGATGTTACGTGGGACTGTATATATGAGGGATGTTACATGGGACTGTATATATGAGAGGGTTATCCTTTTTTATTTAACTTTTTTTTTTAATAAATATAATTTATTTAAAGGACCTCTGCCAAGCATATTTCACTCTGTGACAGTTTGGGATCTCAGCAAGACGATCAAGTGACAGTGATAAAGAAGTTTTTGAGAAGGGAAAATGCAAATGCCGAACAGGGCCCTGGACAAAATTCTAACCTAGATGAAGGCCCTAGTATGAGTGGTCGACAAAAGAAAAAAGACAAGACGGTGAGCTCGAGGCAATACAGCGAAAGCTATCTTTCATTTGGATTTACTTTCACCAGGGATGAGACAGCACCGACTCCACTGTGCTTGGTGTGTGGTGAGAAGCTTAATAGCGCCATGGTGCCAAGCAAGCTTAAACACCATCTCCAAACGAAACACCCTTCCGTTCAAAACAAGCCGATGGACTATTTTGTACGCTTACGTACAAACAATGAAAAACGGGCAACTTTTTTGAGAAAAACCACAAAGGTAAACGAGAGAGCCCTCAAAGCTAGCTACCTTGTTGCTGAACTCGTAGCTAAATCAAAAAAGTCCCACACTGTGGCAGAAACATTAGTACTGCCAGCTTGTAAAGCCATTGTAAATGAGATGCTTGGCCCTACCATGGCCAAACAGATAGCTAAAGTGCCTCTCTCAGATAACACAATTGCCAGACATATTGATAACATGTCTGCGGACATTGAAACTGTTGTTTTGAAAAAAGTGCACATCAGTAAGAAATTTGCCTTGCAACTTGATGAGTCGACGGATATTAGTGGACATTGTCAGCTCTTGGCCAACGTGCGTTTTGTGGATGGAGAAGCCATTAGAAAAAGCTTCCTATTTTGCAAGGCACTGCCAGAAAAATCAACAGGAGAGGAAATATTTCGGGTCACATCAGAATATCTTGATAAAAGCGGGCTTACATGGGAAAACTGCACAGGTGTCTGCACTGATGGAGCCGCAGCCATGGTCAGGCGCATCAAAGGCTTCGTAAGTAGGGTCAAGGAAAGAAACCCAGATGTTATTGTTACACACTGTTTTTTTGCACCGTGAGGCTCTCGTTGCAAAGACTTTACCAGCAGATCTAGCTCCTGTGTTAGATGATGTTGTGAGCATAGTGAACTTTGTGAAGACGCGACCTTTGAGATGTCACTTATTTGCGTCTTTGTGTAAAGAAATGGGAGCGGAACATAAAATCTTATTGCTCCACACAGAGGTCCAGTGGCTGTTGCACGGCAAAGTGCTGGCCTGTGTGTATGAGTTGCAAGAGGAACTTAAAGTATTTCTGGCAAACGAGAGGTCCGATTACTCAAAGCTGCTTGCAAGTGATGAGTGGTGTGCAAAGCTGGCATACCTGATACATTTCATTAACTGAATGAACTAAACACACGAATGCAAGGCCGAAATGAAAACCTGCTTACAAGCACTGATAAAATGAACGGATTCCGTTTAAAGGTGTAGCTCTGGCAACAACATGTGCAGCATGGCAACCTTGAGATGTTCCCGCTCACCGAGAAACAGCATGACGGCAACACTGCTGCAATGTGCGAGGTGATTGGCAGACATTTGAAAACTCTTGAGAAGATGTTGTCATTTTATTTCTCTTCAGCCTTCACAGAATGCCTTGACTGGGTTAGGGATCTATACAGCTCAGTATCCGTTGCTGGAAAGGACATGACTTTAAAGGAGCAAGAGGAACTCATTGAACTGAAACAAGATCGTGGTTTAAAGCTAAAGTTTGCTGATCTTTCTTTGGACAGTTTTTGGTTATCTGTTGCCAAGGAGTTCCCCATTCTGGCCAACAAAGCTATTTTGACATAGCTCCCGTTTTCAACCACATATCTATGTGAGCTGAGCTTCTCAAGCTTGACTGCGATAAAAACTAAAAACAGAGAGAGACTGAGAACTGTTGAGGAAGAGCTTCGTGTGTGTCTTTCTACCATTCCTGCCAGGATATCCCTTTTGTGTTTATCAAAACAGGCCCAGGTTTCACACTAAGTGAGTATAAATACATTTAGAAACTATATTATTAACTATATGTATAATATGTACTGTGTTAGAGTGTCATTTTGTGTCATTTTGGTAGGTGGTGTGCCCCAGGATTTTGTAAATGTAAAAAATGTGCCGCGGCTCAAAAAAGGTTGAAAATCACTGCCCTACACCATGTCCAGAAAAGTTGCTTCTCCCAGGTCTCACTAGTCCTGGTAAGTTCCAAGACATAGTCTTTCCACCAAACTGCTGTGTCTTAGGGAAGAAATTCTCCCTCTCTGCACCTGTTTCTCATCAGTAAGGGCTGGAGGATCCCTGCCACATTGTTGGGTCTGTTATCTAGAGAAGCAGCAATATTCTGTTCCCATCAGCAGGAGGGGGCTGCACCCCCAGGATCACCAGAAAAGTCAGGGTCTTCAGGGTTCCTGAGGACCCCCTCAGAGGGGGCTCAGGAACTGCAGAGCCAGACTTTGACTCTGAGAACTCTGAGAGATTCCAGAACTTTGTCATATGCCTAGATGGATCCTTTGTCATCCTCTGCCGCAGACCACCACCCCCCTGTCCCCACCCCCACCCCACCAAAAGGAAAGACAATGAAATGCTCAAGATGAAATGAGAAGGACCAGTGGCTTGAGTGTGGGAATAGAGGGAGGCAGAGAGCTGGGAGACCTGGGCCAGGGAGAGAGGAGTCCATGGCCCCAAGCAGGGTCTCTCTGGCCTGGGGAATGAAGAGTGGGCAGGAGACTGATCAGCAAGAGGCAGAGAGTGCCCTCCATCATGGGGCACAAGGCAGAAGTGACTAGGCAGAATCATACCCCTCCACGCCAGGAAAGAAGGGCCGGATGCAGAGGAGCCAGTAATCCTGACCAGGGGGTCCAAAGAGACAAACAGACTCCTCTAGCCCAATCTGAACCCAGCCCTCAGCACACCTAAAACTAGGGAGGGAGTAGGGAGGAGGTCTGGATGGGTGAGAGCTGCAGCTGTATCAGCTGGGAAATCCCAGCCCATCCCTCAAGGGTCCCCAGGGTCCAGCCAGACTCGGATTTCCGACCACAGCCACCACAGGAGGATGTGGTCTGTGGTGGTGTCTGCCCAGCGGTCATGGCAGGTGCAAGGGCGGGGGAGGAGGGACAGCTGAGGACGCTGCTTTTAAGGACAGCCCCTTCTTCTCCCCAAGACCTGGGGCTTTCCCTGGGGAAACCACACCTTGTGGGCCTTGGGCAGGGGGTGAGTGTCACACCCACACAGCGGTGAAGGGAAGGGAGCAGCTTCAGCCTGAATCCCTGGGGCTGACCTTTTCCTAGTCCCCAAGGTACCAGGAGCTCAAAGTCAGAGGCTGGAGTGGGCCAAGAACCAAAAGAGGGAGAAGCTGGACTGGATCAGGAGCCTTCCAGGGCTCCCCTGTCCCCTGGATCATGTCTGTCAGGACACCCACACCTTGTTACTATCCAGTGCTGTGACAGTCTCCATGACAGTGTGTTGGATAACCGGCCTTCACACTGAACCTTATCCTTTCAAAGTTGCTAAGCAGTGTTTGTGGAGAGAAAGATCCAGGCTTCCAGCTCACTGGAAGCTGCTCTGATGAGTTTGATCAAAACCATTAAGTCCAGATGACCATCATCAACTTCACTTCTTTCTTCCTGCTCATTATTGTCACCATCAAGAACAGCAGAGGGTCTGAGAATTTTACTGTACTTGCAAGCTAAAAAATATAAGCCTGACGCAGACTCCAGGATGCTGGCAGAAGACACAAGGCTTCTGGCTCAGAGACAACAGCCACCTTATTGCTCATAGTTTATTACTCAAGTAGCCAGAGTCTCAAGTGTCATCAAGAATATCAGCTGGAATATTAGCATCTTCTTACACCTGTTCTCTGAGCCCCACAGGGTGATGTAAAGAGGGCCAGGTGACAGCTGCACATCCAAGCCTGGAGACTCCAAATCTTTTATAACAAACACATTGTTCCAAAAGGAGAGACTAGCTGTACCTTCCAAGGCTGTTCACTACACAAGCATCCTTGAAAAGATGGTCCAACACAAAGGCAATCAGTGCCTTTGCTTATGAGGCATGCAGAAACAAAGGGACCGTCAGACGATGTCTCCCAACAGTCATTGTCCATACCAGTGCACTGAAGTTTCAGGCTATTTGTTATCGCACCTAAAGATCCAGATTGATTTTCACCAAATGTAGCAGGAAAGTTAATGGGTATCTGACTCAAAACATGAGCCAGACAACTCGTAAAGAGACCTCCCAGAAAAGTCAAGGTTGGTGGGTCCTGGGGCCTCCTTTGGAGTTGCTGAAACAGAAAGTCGGGAGCTCTACGGGCTGCAGCTCTGAACTTGAGCGGATGTATGAAAATTATGTGTTATATTGCTGGGCTTAAAAATGGACCCCAACCCAAAGCCCTTGTGCAGTCCATCCCTCCTGCCGCCCTGCCCAACAGAACCCCAACCTTGGCTCCATTGAGCCTTGCAGATGGAGGGAGGGCCAGAAATGCAGGGGACAAGCTCACTCCTGGATTCCAGCTCACCCTGCACCCCACATCCTGGAACCACCTTGGGTCTTGTCTTCATCTTCTCTGGGCCTTAATTTTATCACCTGTATAATACGAACACTTGGCTCAAAGACACACTAAGAGTTGCTCCAAAGCCCAAAGTAAGAGGAGGTGGACAGGGAACCAGCATTTGTTCAACATCTGCTATATGTTGGCACTTAGATCACTCCCTGCAGGACCCTTGCCTAGCCGAAGAGCTGAGTGAGGAGCAGACCAAACCTAGCAACATTGACCAAACCAGCCAAGGAAGGGCTGGGCTTGACTGGCAGGAAGGGGTGTGCAGGGACCCAGGTTCACCCCAAAATGGTCGATTCCTCATCCACTGGGTGCTCAGCTGCCCTCCACAGCCCTCTAGGCCCCAGGGAGATGCTCCATAGCTCAGAGGCACCCTTGGGGAACCAGGGGAAGAAGGGAGGGGCAGGTGTGCTCCACCCAGTGCCCCAGGGGTGGGAATAGCAGGGGTTGTGTTAGGAGATGGTTGAGCTCTGGGTCACAGCAGGGCAGTTGGCAGATGCCACTCTAACAACCCAGGAGAAGGCTCAGGCAGAAGATGGGGCTATTCAAGCCAGGGTATATTGGGATGGCCATGCTGGTGAGAACCAGGGGCACCACCTGCACCCCCACCCTCCAGGGAGCTCACGCTGAAGGTCAGGCCGGAAGTGCCTTTGACCCTGAAGGCAGGTGAAGCCCAGGACAGGCTAAGCGGGCCATGAGGACTCTGAGGGGCAGAACCCTAACCCCGAGCAGCGCTGCCCCTTGATGCTGCCAGGCCTGGCCATAACCACCTGCTGCCTATGACAACAGCCGGCAGGCCGCCGGCTCCCAAACCCTGGCAGGAAGCAGCCCTCGGAGCTGAGGCACAGGTAAGGAGTCCAGCGTCGTGGGGGAAGGATGGGGAAGAAGGGAGAGTCAGTGTGAGAGCAGGTGCCTGGGCAGACACAGCTTTACCTAAAGAGTTGACATTTTTGTCCAGTGTGGATATGTTTTCATTGATTTTTATTTTTAACATTTTATTAAAGTACTATTATCTCAATGACTGAATTTTTTGGCACCCCTTAGATTTTGTACCTAAGACTAGTGCCTCACTCTCTTCATCCTGGTTCCCTGGGTAGAGCAGAATCAGGGAGGTAGGGCAGGATGAGCAGGCACTAACCATTTTAAGGGCAGACCCTCCCTGTCTGGGTCCCCATAACGTCCTGGTGTCATTCCCATCTTACAGACAGGGACAGAGGCCCAGAGAGGTGGCCGCAGTCCCAGGACTGAAAAAAGTCCCAGGACTGAACGCTGTGACCTCAGCAGCATGTCCTGTGTTTTAACAAAATGGTCTAAGAAGACAAGGGAGTGAGGGCTTGCATTTGTCTCCCCCAAAGTTCTCGGCTCCCCAATGCGTTCACAAATGTTTGCTGGGGCACAACGTGGGCGGACCTGAACCAAGGGAGTCATGGCCAGTCGTGGGGACAGACTCATGAATATTTTCGGAGCCGTAAATTGGGATGAGGGATGCCAAAGCTGGTCTTACAGATGGAGTGGCCCTCACTGGTGATGGGAGTGCTTCAGACAAGAAAGCAGCTCCGGAGAGAAAGGAGAGTGAAGTGCGCAGGTGCGGCAGGGAGCTGGGGACCGAGCTGGGGCGAAGACCACGGGGTTTTGTGCGCCCCATTTTTTATCTTGGAATCCAAGAGGAGTTGTTGAGACATTTCAGTAGGAGATGGTCAGAGTCAGATTCGTGTTTTTGAACAATGGCTTCAGATCAGAGACTGGTATGAGGACAGTTTTAGACGATGGAGAAGAGGCGGCAGCCAAAGTCTGTGCCTTTGGGATGAGCAGGAGGTGTGGGTCCATGCGGCGACCAGGTCCAAAGTCTCCTATGACTTTGGCAAGTGAATTTGAAGTGATGGTACAAGAAGGTTGACAGGGAGGAATGGGCACTCTCATGGACTGTGTATAAGAGTCTAAACTATACAATCTTTTTAGCAATATATGTCATAAAAGAACCTGTATTTATTTAAATTATATAATTCCACTTCTAGGAACTCATACTTTGGGGGGAAAATAATCAAAGATATAACCAAAGGTTTACAAACAAAAATTATTATCCCAACATTAACAATGATGGGAGAAAACTGGAAATTACCTAAATGTTCAACAGAAAGGTTTTGACTGAATACAATATAAACATCCATATAAGGAATCTTATATAAATCTCCAAAATCATGTTTCTGAAGTATCTTGAATAATATGGCAAATTCCATTTTCGGAAGGATATATACTGTGCCGAATATACAGAATGCTTCCAGTTGGGTTTTTAAATATGTGCACATGTTCAAAAGCTGTTCAAAAATAGAGAAAAATGTCAATGATATGTCTCTGGCTGATGGGATTTCACCTCATTTTAATTTTTGCTCATAATTATCTGTAGTTATGAATATATTCACAAGAAGATTTATTTCATTTTTATCTCCTAAAATAATTTTAATACAGAATAACATGTGCTTGTAAAATAGAAAACATTAAGCACAGAAGCATATAAAGTAAAAATGGAATGTTTCTACTTATCATTTCTCTACTTCTTACCCTGAAACCCATTAGACAGCCACTGTCAGGTTGGTCTACACACTCCCGGCCCTTCTCTTATGTGTGCACATCCCTGAAAACACACACAGACACATCTAGTTGGGGTTGAAATTTTATTTTTCAAAAATGGAATCATATTCTGCATATAATCATGCAGCAAGCTTTTTAAACAACTTGTTATTGATATTTTCTACATCAATCCTTAGGGAGCTCCCGTGTTCTCATCATGGCTTTGTTTCACTTCAAAATCTGGATAAATTGAAATATATTTAAGCATTCCCCTATTAATGGACATTTAGGTTATTTTCCATTTAAAAATATAAATGGCAAGCAATGCCTTGTTGAAATCCCCATGTGCATGTACATGTGCGTGTACAACATGCACGTATGTAGTTCCATGAGATAGGATGCCTACAAGTGGATTGCGGGATCAGAGAGAAGGTGCTTTCTGAATTTTGGGAAGTAATGCCTAGCTGTCCTTGCGAAAGGCTGCTCCAATATATAATACTTTCACCACAGTCGATGACAGTGCCCATTCCTCTACATTCTTGCCAATAATGTGATGTTGTTGATCTCTTTGTACTTTTCCCATCTGATGAGCAAACATGAGAATATGTTCGTTGTTTATTTATTTGATCATTGATAAAACTTATTTTCCTTTTCTGTTTTGACTGATTTTATTTCTTTTGTGAATTTACTGGTCATAATTTTGCCTGATTTTCCCTTTAGTTGACTGTACTTTCTTATCTATAAAATCTCATCCTATAGTTGAAATTTCAACCCCCTTGTTAAGTATCTATGTTGGAAATATTTTCCTCTCATCTGTTTTACGCCTTTTGTTAATGGGGTCTTTTGCCATAAAGCCATTTTTAAATCTTTATATGTCAGATTGGTTGAAATTTTTCTTTGCAGTTTCCATGATCAGTGACAGGAATGGGAGAGACATCATTATGTCAATATTATAAGATCATTTTTCTACTTTATTCTGGTATTTTCATTGTTTTGGTGTTTGTTTGCTTGTTTTTACTTCACCTGGAATTTATTTTTGTGGAGGTAAGGATATAACCTTATTTATTTATTTACAAATAGAGAGCTAGTCGTCACTTATTTGTTGAATATAAATGCAACTTCTATCAAATAGTAAATTGTTGATTTATCACATTCTGTGGTTCTAATGATCGAATGATCTATTCCTGCATCTGTTCTGCCCTGTTGTACTTGTTTTAGCTTTACAATATGTTTTGGTATCCGGTAGGGCAAGAACCCACCTTTTTTTTTTTTTTTTTTTCAAAATAATCACGTCTGTCATCATTCTTACCATTAGACTTTAGAGACAATTCACTCATTTTCAAAAATCATTCTTTCGGTGTCTGTTTGTAATCTCATGGACTATATGGATTGACTTGAGAAGAACTTGCAGTGCTCGGCAGTTTCTTTCCAGAAATGTGATAAGCCTGCCCCTTATTCACTTTTCTTTTCTGTCTGTTAACCAATTTGTTTTATAGTTTATTCCTGAAAATCTTGCACAATTCCTGTTGTGTTTATTCCTAGGGTTTTTAAATGTAATTTTTATTGAAGCAGTAAATTTTCCCCCAATTTCATGTCTTAAATGGTTACTGCTTGTGTAGAAAGGAAACCACTGATTTCTGTTTGTTGCTGTTGTATTAGCTCACTTTCTTTAACTCATATTAGTTCTAATAGTTCTTCAGCTGATTTCCTTTAGCTCTTTTTTTAAGGCAGACTATCACATCACCTACAAAGAACAAAGTTTGCTCTTTTTTTCCTATTACTTACACCTTTTCCACCCCCATCTCATTTCACTGGCTAGAATGTGTAGAATATGTTGAATAATAAAAATGAGAGTGGGAAACCTGGCTTTTAAGAAGGTTTTGCCCCTACCTGGGTAGTTCAGTTGGTTAGAGTATTGTCCCGATATGCCAATATTGTAGGTTCAATCCCTGGTCAGGGCACATACAAGAATCTACCAATAAATGCATAAATAAGTGGAACATCGAATCAATGTTTCTCTCTCTCTCTCTCCTTACTTTCTCTCTAAAATAAACAAATAAATAAATTTTTAAAAAGAACATTATGAAAAAAAAGGTTTTGTCTTTAAATGTGAAGGTTGTGCCTGACCTGTGGTGGCGCAGTGGATAAAGCGTCGACCTGGAAATGCTGAGGTCGCCGGTTCGAAACCCTGGGCTTGCCTGGTCAAGGCACATATGGGAGTTGATGCTTCCAGCTCCTCCCCCCCTTCTCTCTCTCTGTCTCTCCTCTCTGTCTCTTTCTCTCCTCTCTAAAATGAATAAATAAAAAATTAAAAACAAAACAAAAAAAACAAGTGCCATAAAAATGTGAAGGTTGCTATAAATTTGGCAAAATACACTTCATTGAGTTGAGAATTTTACCTTAGGTAATTAACCCAATAAAAGGCTGGATGTTTGCTTTGTTAAAATCAGAAACAAGTGCTACCTTTATATTATGTGTTATATTAAATTGTTTTTCAAAAATCGTACATCTTACATCCACCCATGACCAAGTGACCCTGCTGCTCCTGTGAGAAATGCTGGCCCAATGCAACGGGCTATCTTCCAATTTAGATAAACGATATTGGGAGATAATATCAGATATGGCAAAGCCTGGGGATTCTTGCTGTCAAAAGCTCTTAGCGTGTGACAGGTGTTCCTGTTCATTTGTCTACGTATTTTAATGTATTTTTGTTTCCTGGTAGGATGTCTAAAACATGGAGGGTGGTTCAATGAGGGGAAAGCATCCTGGGATCCTGGGATGACTCCAAGCCTCTGGTTTGCAGAGAAATCTGCTGAATATGTGGGAGGCGTAAGGAGTTTCTATGGGGCCCATTGAGCTTGAGGTGCTTACAGGGCATTTAAGAAGAGTTTCAGAGGCAGAGAGTATGTGAATCAGAGCCAAAAAGGGAAATCAGGGCTGAAAATAGAGATGGGAGACCCTGGGCAGTCATCAGAGTGCACAGTATGGGTCAGAGGCAGAGAAAGTAGGACAGTATGGGAAGAATGAGGTTCTAGGGGTCTGCAGTCAATAGTCATGCAAGAAAGGGAGAGAGAGGGTGGGTAGTCTTCGATGCTAAGGGGAGGACAGACACCAGATGAAGGACCTCTTGCAGACATGTCGGGGGACTGGGGAGGGACTTCACACTTGACCAAGATAAGAACCTTGTTAGCTTTTATGTGAAAGGTTTCATAGAAAGATGAGGTGAGAACCAGGGTGTCCCCAATGATATTCCAACACAAGAAGCAGTTGGGAGCCATTTTTGGATGGATGGAAAGATGATGGATGGATGGATGGATGGATGGATGGATGGATGGATGGAAAGAAGGAAGAGTGGACAGATGAAAAGACAAGTCTGAGAGCTCAGAAAAACTTCATAAAAGAGGTGGAACTGAACAGTGTCTCAGTGTGTGAAGAAAAAGGAAGACGGGATCTCCACATGGCAGTGCCATAAGCAAGAATGACCTGGCTTTCTGGGGCCCAGAGAGGAAGTTTGCCTGGCTAAAACATGGGAAACTGTGGGAAGGAACCCTCAGAGACACTCAAATGAGCCCAGGAGAGAGGTCAGGCAGGTCTGGCTACATCACACTGCTGCTAGAGAGGACGAGGTGCTCAGAACCTTTGGGCAGGGTAACCCTGGGGAACGGGGAACATACTGGGTCACTCCAAGCATGGGTGCCACCTACCTTGGACAGGAGGTGGGGCACAGGGATGCCTCTGGGCCATGGACACACCCAGAGGTGCCCCAACCTCTAGAAGGCTGAGTGCCCATCCACCCTGCCCCAGAACACAGCTGCAGCCGTACGCCCGTCACACCCAGAAGGTTCCTGCTCCAGACTGGCCCCTGGGGGACACCAGCCCCAGATGCTGGTCTGGTGGGTTTTAGTCCAAGCTTCAGTCACCGTGGTATGTCTTCGGCGGTGGGACCCAGCTGTTCGTCCTAGGTAAGTGGCTCTCACCACCTTTTCCAACCCCTCCTGTCCCTCTGCTATCTCGAGGTGTCACTTCTTTCTCTGGGGGGTGCTTTCTTCTGCCCTCCCAGCATTACAGACTGACCCTCGCTTTCTTCATGGGGTCTGAGGCAGACAGGCCGGTCTCAGGGTAACCAGCAGGAAAGACCCCAATAGCAGAACCCCAGTAGCTGTTCCAGATTCTGACAGTCAATGAAGACTGGGTCCTGAGAGCCTGGGCTGGAGGTTTGGCCTAGGAAAGGGACTCCTTACCCTTTTCCAGGGCAGATGCCTGCACAGGGGTCAGAGACTAGTTCTGACAAGGGTCACTGGGGCAGCCTTAGAAATAATTCTAAGCACAGGGGGTCTGGGCGGAGGACGGTATGCCCATCCAACCTGGGAGAGCCACACAGGAGGCCAGGAAAGGGTTGGGGCTGTGACCCAGCCTTCAGGGACACAGAAGGCAGCGGGAGAGGAGGCCTATGGAAGGTGGAGAGAAGGCTTGGGCTCATTCTATGCTGAGGCACTCAGAGCCTCTACTGGGCTGAGAAGATGTGAGGTCACAGAGACACAAGTGAGGTGGGATAGTGGCCAGAAGCAGGGCCCTCTCAGGACAGTGGTCAGAAAGGAGCGGGTTCCCTGGGGCAAAGGTTCATCTGACCCTGGAACCCAATAAACCCTGGGGTCCAGGTATCCCATCTGTCTAAGGGTCAACCTCCTATAAAGTGATAGACTCGGGTGATGATGAATGGGGGAGTGATGAGGGACTCAGACCTACATGGCTGCCCCATGAAATCAGAGGTCATCAGAGTGCTAGGGTGGCCGCAGGGCTTCTGTGCTCATTGTCTGGGGAGCAGCCCCAAGAATGCAGCCAAGAGAAAGAGTCCTGAGGTTAGGGTACAGGGTATAGGGAGACGAACAGAGCCACGAGGAGCCCCCGGGCTTTGGCTGAGGGGACCCAGCCCTCATAAGAGAGCTGAGGTCGGGCTAGATGAAGCCAAGTACCCAAGGGCAACGGGGGATTCCAGGCCCCACAGTGTGTTGGGCTCAGGCTTGGGGCCTCCCCACACCATCAGGCCAGCCGGGACCCCAGATCATAGAAGAGGCGCCGGGCTCCAGAATGAAGTGAGGGGGGACCTGATGGTGGGCTGAGGGCTCAGGAGGTCAGAGCCAGACTCCACACACAGACTCTGGAGACAGGAGGAGGGAGGACAGCCTGCCTTAGGTACACTAGTGGAAACTGAGGTTATAGATGGAAGGGGTTGGCCAGGTCACCTGGGAGAAGTGACTTGGAGGAGTCCTAAGAGAGTGAGGGGCTGTCTGCTGTCCAGGGGTTGAGTGGAAAAAAGAAGACAAAAAAGTGAAAAGAAACAGAAAGGAGTGTCCCCTGGGTGAACAAACACAGACATCATGTGACCAGTCACAGAGACTATTGATTGGGAGGCTGGGGAAGGGGGTCCCCAACACCCAGACTGTAGCTCTGTGTCTCATACTCCCTCCTCTGTCCCCACAGGTCAGCCCCCGTCCATACCCTCGGTCACTCTGTTCCCGCCCTCCTCTGAGGAGCTCAGCAGCAACAAGGCCACACTGGTGTGTCTCGTCAGTGACTTCTACCCAGGCAGCGTGACCATAAAATGGAAAGCCAATGGCAGCTTCGTCTCCGAGGGCGTGAAGAACACCGATCCCTCCAAACAGAGCAACAAGTACGCGGCCAGCAGCTACCTGAGCCTGACGCCCGACAAGTGGAAATCCAGCAGCAGCTTCAGCTGCCAGGTCACGCACGAGGGGAGCACCGTGGAGAAGACAGTTGTCCCCTCCGAGTGTTCCTAGGACCATGGGTTCCCCACCCTTGGGGGCCTCTTCAGACAGACACCCTTTCCTCCAGCTCCCACTGTAGCCCTGAGACTCCTGCCCTGGTCCTCTCAGACTGGGCAGGACTCACTCCCTCCCCACTTCTACTTCCCCTTAATAAAGACCTGATCATCTATCATCCGACATTTCTGATGTGTGTTCTGTTCTCAGGGAGTCTCTAAGTTAAAAGGTCCATAATACAGGGCTGAACAGTAATGACCTGAGATTCCCTCTAGCCGTCCTCTACTCAACCAACCCACAGGGTCCTGAATCAGCTCTGAGTACCAGAAGGAGCCATCACCCAGAGCAGGAACTTGTCCTGCAAGCTGGACCCCCAAATGTAGTCTTTGACACCTAGGAAGGGACACAGGCTGAATGAGAGAGATCCAGGGGAGTGAGTGGGGATCAGGGGAAATGAAGAGGGTCCCTGAGGGCATCTGTGGGCTACAGATGGAAAGATGGGGGAAGAAACCCTTGAGCCAAGTCTATGGTCTTTAGGAACAGAGACTGAACTCCTCTGGCCCATCGATGAATCCAATAGGAAAAGACATTACCAAGTGAGAGCTTTATGGTTGGCCCGTCACCATGGACGTTGGAAAGCTTTGAACAATGCATTTCATAAGTACAATCATCAACTTTGACCATGCATGTTAGCTAAGTAAAGACACTGACAAGTCCTGCAGCAGAGAAACAGTTTAATATTATCTAACCTAACAATTGCCCGATCATGTTCATGCTCCCTACCAACTCAGGGAGCCTCAGAACACTCTTCAAGTCATGTTTACTGGTGCAGGGACCATGGGGTGAGGGTGAGGCACAAGGAAGCTCAGTTTATGTTCTGATGAGCCTGGACCAGGGTGACCCTAGCAGGGGGCTGGGACCTCCATCACAAAGTCTCAACACTTAAAGTCGGATCAGAAAGAGAGTATTTATAATTTGTTTATGGATGGAGCAGGTGATGTCAGCCGGTGTGGGAGGAAGGCTGGGTCATAGGAGAGCTGGATAAATAAGAAAGGGCACCATCCTGGACATAAAATGGGCATTCAATGATATCCAGAGGAAGGCATATCACCTGGAATTCAGCAAGACTGACCAGACTAGCTTAGAGACCTGGATTACAGCCAGGCCAGGCTTCCCCACGACACAGCACCTCCTGACCACTCTCCGCATGAGCCCTCTTGCCGCCCACTCACTGTGGCTCAGCCCTGAGTGTTCTCCAGCTGGCCTCAGGGACACACTCACCCCCAGACCCCTGAGACAGGGTTCATCAGCCTCTCAAACGTGCGGGCCCATCCAGCTCTGTCAGTCCTCAGGGCCTCTAGCCTTTCAGGTCCCTTGTCTGAGTCTCCAGCTCAGGGACCTGGGGCTGCCTTCACCAGAGCTGCTGGCCAACTGGGACAGCCAGGAACAGAGCCTGCAAGGACAGGGAGCACTGGAGCCTTAATGGGGCACAGGAATGGGACCCCTCGGGGCTTCATCCCAGTCACCCACCCCTGCCCCAAATCACACTGTGATGTAGAAGGAAGAGTTGGGTGTCCTAGTGTCCCAAGACGTGTCTGGCCCATCTTATGGGTCTGAATGCTGAGGCCCAAAACGGTAGAGAGAGAACCACCCAGGTTTTTCTAAATGACACATCTTTTTTTCCTTTTTTTTATAAATTTTTATTAATGTTAATGGGATGACATTAATAATTCAGGGTACATATATTCAAAGAAAACATGTCTAGGTTATCTTGTCATTAAATTATGTTGCATACCCCTCACCCAGAGTCAGATTGTCCTCCGTCACCCTCTATCTAGTTTTCTCTGTGCCCCTCCCCCTCCCCCTAACTCTCTCCCTCCTTCCCTCCTGTGTCCTCCCTCCCCCGACCCCTGGTAACCACCACTCTCTTGTCCATGTCTCTTAGTCTCATTTTTATGTTCCACCAATGTATGGAATCATGTAGTTCTTGTTTTTTTCTGATTTACTTATTTCACTCCGTATAATGTTATCAAGATCCCACCATTTTGCTGTAAATGATCTGATGTCATCATTTCTTATGGCTGAGTAGTATTCCATAGTGTATATGTGCCACATCTTCTTTATCCAGTCTTCTATTGAAGGGCTTTTTGGTTGTTTCCATGTCTTGGCCACTGTGAACAGTGCTGCAATGAACATGGGGCTACATGTGTCTTTACGTATCAATGATTCTGAGTTTTTGGGGTATATACCCAGTAGAGGGATTGCTGGGTCATAAGGTAGTTCTATTTGCAGTTTTTTGAGGAACCACCATACTTTCCTCCATAATGGTTGTACTACTTTACATTCCCACCAACAGTGGATGAGGGTTCCTTTTTCTCCACAGCCTCTCCAGCATTTGCTATTACCCGTCTTGTTGATAATAGCTAATCTAACAGAGGTGAGGTGGTATCTCATTGTAGTTTTGATTTGCATTTCTCTAATAACTAATGAAGCTGAGCATCTTTTCATATATCTGTTGGCCATTTGTATTTCTTCCTGGGAGAAGTGTCTGTTCATGTCCTCTTCCCATTTTTTTATTGGATTGTTTGTTTGTTTGTTGTTGAGTTTTATGAGTTCTTTGTAAATTTTGGCTATTAGGCCCTTATCTGAGCTGTTGTTTGAAAATATCAGTTCCCATTTAGTTGGCTGTCTGTTTATTTTGATATCAGTTTCTCTTGCTGAGCAAAAACTTTTTATTCTGATGTAGTCCCATTCATTTATCTTTGTCTTCACTTCTCTTGCCATTGGAGTCAAGTTCATAAAATGTTCTTTAAAACCCAGGTCCATGAGTTTAGTACCTATGTCTTCTTCTATGTACTTTATTGTTTCAGATCTTATATTTAGGTCTTTGATCCATTTTGAATTAATTTTAGTACACGGGGACAGGCTGTAGTCGAGTTTCATTCTTTTGCATGTGGCTTTCCAGTTTTCCCAACACCATTTGTTGAAGAGGCTATCTTTTCTCCATTTTGTGTTGTTGGCCCCTTTATCAAAGATTATTTGACCATATATATGTGGTTTTATTTCTGGGCTTTCTATTCTGTTCCATTGGTCTGAGTGTCTATTTTTCTGCCAATACCATGCAGTTTTGATTATTGTGGCCCTATAATATATTTTAAAGTCAGGTATTGTAATGCCCCCAGCTTCATTCTTTTTCCTTAGGATTGCTTTGGCTATTTGGGGTTTTTTATAGTTCCATATAAATCTGATGATTTTTTGTTCCATTTCTTTAAAAAATGGCATAGGAATTTTGATGGGAATTGCATTAAATTTATATATTACTTTGGGTAATATGGCCATTTTAATTATATTTATTCTTCCTATCCAAGAACAAGGAATATTTTTCCATCTCATTGTGTCTTTTTCTATTTCTCTTACCAATGCCTTGTAGTTTTCTTTATATAGGTCCTTTACATTCTTTGTTATGTTTATTCCTAGGTATTTTATTTTTTTTTGTTGCAATCGTGAAGGGGATTATTTTTTTGAGTTCGTTTTCTAATATTTCATTGTTGGCATATAGAAAGGCTATGGACTTTTGTATGTTAATTTTGTATCCTGCGACCTTACTGTATTGGTTTATTGTTTCTAGTAATCTTTTTGTGGAGTCCTTTGGGTTTTCGATGTATAGGATCATATCATCAGCAAAAAGTGATACCTTTACTTCTTCTTTTCCGATATGGATGCCTTTTATTTTTTTGTCTTGTCTGATTGCTCTGGCCAGAACTTCTAGCACCACGTTAAATAAGAGTGGAGAGAGTGGACAACCCTGTCGATGACACATCTTTTAAATGCCGGATTATATTGCCTTGCACTCATCTCCCACTTAATTTCTTGTTTTTATTAAGGAAAAATAAAAACACAAAAATAAGGACATAGAGCAATAACAGTAACCCTATGCTGCGATCAGCCAGGTCCCAAAATAATCAATTCACTGACAATGCTGATCCAACAACAGAATAACTTATCCTTCATGCGATATTTTTAAGGAATTTCCTGATATCATAGCTTTCATCTGTTTCATTTGTTTACTAGAAGATAAGAGCCTAAAACTTTACAAAAATACCACTATCAAACCTAAACAGAAATAAAGGGTAAATCATTAACATCCATAAATAGTTTCTTGTCAAATGCTTCATGATTGTCCAAAATGCATTTACCTGGCTGTATTTTAGGTGCTGTTGTTATTTTGGGGTTTTTCATTTCTTTACATTGAGGATGCAATAAGGTTTGACATTGTGATTGGTGGGTGTTGGGTCTGTAAGTATCTCCCAAGTCGTTTCAGCCTTTCCTTTCAAGGAAGTGGCCGCAGGCTCTGCGCTGCTGGTTCTGGAACTCTCTCACAGTCAGACGGACGCTGCCGCCTCCCCTAGCTGTGTCTGGTGGGTCTCTCGCTCTCTCTGCTTTGCATGCTTACAAAGTGGTCCTGTCATCGAAGGCTTAACGAAATTCTGGTTGGACTTTTGCAAGTGGCCTCCCAGGATGGTTGCTTACTTTGCGTCAAAGGATCTGTGTCAGACTGACTTCCTTTGAGTGACATTCGCTGCTCCGATGTTCGATGACTTTGTCCATCAGAAGGGAAGGAATGCATCAGGGGCTGTTTCAGCTCTGCCCTCCTCCCCTTCGGATGCCCCACGTGTCCACGAAAGGACTGCCCTTAGCTGATCGTTCTCCACCCCAGAGTGTTTCACACGCTGGTAAAGAAGAAGCAATGGAGCTCTTCTTTTTGATGATGCTCTGGTCCCCGCCATCCCCCATGGTGAATAATGAATCTTGAATGGCATGAAAAACTCTGACACGTGAATGTATCCACTGTGTGAATGCACTGTGATTCTCCTCTAGTAATGATCATGTGGCCACGAATGATGGACACTTCTCTACTGGGAGCTTATTCAGGTGGCTTCTGGATGCCCTGACATGACCCCAGGGATTTCTATGGCTCCTGCTGTCAGAGTGACAACATACTCTACCTCGTCCTGTGCCCACCTGTCATGAGCCTGCAATCAGCCATTTATCCAGCTTCTCTTCAGTGCGAGGTGGGATTCAGGGCCGCAGTCAAGGTGCTGCTCATGTCTCCCTTTGAATGAAGCAGAGCAACTATGACTCTACTGACCCTTCCCAGCATGAGACCAGATTGAAGGATGGCTGGGATACTCCCAAACTCACACTAAAGGACAGATTGACAATTTCTATAGGGCCACCCTGAATTCAGCCAGTACAGTCCCGAACTAAGCTCTCACTAGGAAAGATAAGGCTGAGCCCCGGATTTGAGGGTTGGGGAATAGGAAGCTGTCAGTTGACTCTACCTTTCCCTAGAAGGGGAAGGTATGGGGTGGGGAATATGCTCTGCCCTCCCCTCATGCTCTCACCAAGGATTAAGGCTGTGTGGACATACAGAGAAGACACGTGCCATCCACTCCCATGGAACCTCACTCCTAGTGACACTAATGCCCTCCAAGCCCATCCCAAATCCCAGGAGCCAGTAGTAGGAACAGCATATTAGACACCAAGTTCCTTTGGAGAAATTGCTTCCAACAATTCTGTTGTACAAAAGTCTTTGTCATCTATCCTGTGATCTGTTGGGGGGAGGGGACAGTGCATGTATGTTTTGCCGAGCAGACAGCCTGGGGCAGTGGCCCAAGCTTCCTCCATAAACAGCTGCAGGTGGGGCAGGAGTGAGGCAGGCCTCCCAGAGAGAGGTTTTTGTACGAGCCTGTGTCACAGTGTATCGTGTTCGGCGGAGGGACCCAGCTGACCGTCCTAGGTGAGTCTTCCCTTCCCCCTCCTTCCCTGCTTTCCCAGGAGTTTGGGAAATTTTCTGCTGTTACTGCTCTTTCCTGCATCTTGTCTCAGCTTGTGGGCTAGCTTTCACCCCAGATCCCAGCCCTTGGGACCCTGAACTTTTCCCACCCCTGCTTTTACTGTCCTGCCTGCCTCCACTGCTCACCATCAGTCCTTCACTTCTGACCCAGAGACAGAGACATGGGCAAGATGACCTGTCGACTCCTTTGTCGCTCTGTCAGGGTCACGCTGGACTCTAGACAGGCTCTGTTCTGTTTCCCCTTCTGGGATCCTGTTGAACCAGATTTATTTCTGGGGGTCACTAGTGTCCCATCACAAGGGGAAGAGAGGCTAAGGACTGCTGAGAAGGTGACCACCTGGAGTCTTAAGAAGGACTCAGAACCCTTAGGGCCAAGGCTAGAGACACAGGTCAGAGGTTCAGATAAGGTCCCTGGGACAGTGGGACCATAATCAAAGGCAGGGAATGTCACAGGGGTGGAAGGGCTCCCCAGAGCGTGCATAGAGCTCCCGTGCAGAACCCCGAGCTGGCCTGGGACCCAGAGAACCTGCAGGAGAAAGGACACAGGAGGGAGGAGAAGGTGCTAGAAGAAGGGTCAGGGAAGGACAGGGTATGAGGACAAGGTGGCACCTGGTCTCTGCAGGACACACTTCCTCACACAAAAAAGGCAGAGTCTATGGCACAAAAGCTCTGGTGATATGGCCAATTTGCCGGGGGTGGAGGGATCTCAAGTGTACAGTGTGAGAGACCGAAGGACAGACAGACTTCTGTTTCATCAGCAAAGAGAGTGCAAGAATCAGAGATTTGGGGGGGGGGGGGGACTGACCCTAAAGACCCTAAGTCGCCCAGCACAAAAATATCAGGTCAGAAATGTTCATGGATTGACCCAAAATGGAGGCCAGAGAGATCACATGACCTTTTTTGAAGACACACAGACAGACAACAACAGACCCTGTCTTTTATCAGGTAAAGGCAGAGCCAATAGGGTGAGAGTCAGACGTCAGTGTGACAGAAAGGTGTCCAAAATGACAGGTGATGGGAGGTGTGCTATCTCAGGAAAATGGGAAGCTGCTTTAGGAATACCCCAGACTGTCCCCCATGGTATGGACCTTTAGACCCAGAGTGGTCCCTGAACTAGAGGTTCTGATAGGACCTCATGAAACTGTACCTACATCAAGACTGAGACCGGGGGCTCCCAGGTGGCGCAGTATTCTCTGACCCACAACCCTTCCCTCACCCTACAGATCAGTCCAAGTCCCCACCCGCAGTCACTCTGTTCCCGCCCTCCTCTGAGGAGCTCAGCAGCAACAAGGCCACACTGGTGTGTCTCGTCAGTGACTTCTACCCAGGCAATGTGACCATAGAATGGAAGGCCAATGGCAGCCCCGTCACCCAGGACGTGGAGAGAACCAAGCCCTCCAAACAGAGCAAAAAGTACGTGGCCAGCAGCTACCTGAGTCTGACGCCCGACAAGTGGAAATCCAGCAGCAGCTTCAGCTGCCAGGTCACGCACGAGGGGAGCACCGTGGAGAAGACGATCGTCCCCTCAGAGTGTTCCTAGGACCATGGGTCCCCCACCTTTGGGGGCCTCTTCAGACAGACACCCTTTCCTCCAGCTCCCACTGTAGCCCTGAGACTCCTGCACTGGTCCTCTCAGACTGGGCAGGACTCACTCCCTCCCCACTTCTCCTCCTTAATAAAAACCTGATCATTTATCATCCGACATTTCTGATGTGTGTTCTGTTCTCAGGGAGTCTCTAGGTCAAAAGGTCCATAATACAGGGCAGAAAAGTAATGACCTGAGATTCCTTCTACCCGTCAACCACTCGACCAACCCACCAAGGACTTGAATCAGCTCTGAGTACCAGAAGGAGCCATCACCCAGAGCAGGAACTTGTCCTGCAGGCTGGACCCCCAAATGTAGTCTTTGACACCTAGGAAGGGATGAAGGTTGAATGAGAGAGATCCAGGGGCTGTGAGTGGGGATCAGGGGAAATGAAGAGGGACCCTGAGGGCATCTGTGGGCTACAGATGGAAAGATGGCGGAAGAAACCCTTGAGCCAAGTCTATGGCCTTTAGGAACAGACACTGAACTCCTCTGGCCCATCGATGAATCCAATAGGAAAAGACATTACCAAGTGAGAGCTTTATGGTTGGCCCGTCACCATGGACGTTGGAAAGCTTTGAACAATGCATTTCATAAGTACAATCATCAACTTTGACCATGCATGTTAGCTAAGTAAAGATACTGATAAGTCCTGCAGCAGAGAAACAGTTTAATATTATCTAACCTAACAATTGCCCAATCATGTTCATGCTCCCTACCAACTCAGGGAGCCTCAGAACACTCTTCCAGGCATGGTTACTGGTGCAGGGACCATGGGGTGAGGGTGAGGCCCGAGGAAGCTCAGTTTATGTTCTGATGAGACTTGGCCAAGGTCAGGCTCAGGGTGAACCTAGCAGGGAGCGGGGGCCACCATCATGAAGTTTTAAGACCTAAAGTCAGATCAGGGAGAGAGTGGTTATGGTTGGTTTATGGATGGAGCAGGTGATGTCAGCCAACATGTGGAGCAGGGGAGGAAGGTGCTGTTTATGTCTTCATTAGAATGAAAGAGAGCAACAGCGCTACTACCAGAGGTCCCAGCGAAAGACCAGATTGAAGGATGGCAGGGATACTCCCAAGGTCACACTAAAGGACAGGTTGATATTTACTACAAGGCCACCCTGACTTCATTCAGTACAGTCCCAAACTAGGTTGTCCCTAGGGAAGATAAGGCTGAGCCCCTGATTTGATGGTTGGGGAAATAGGAAGCTGCCAGTCAAATCTGTACACAGGCCAACCTGCCTTTCCCTGGGAAGGAGGGTAGGGGATAAGGAATGCACTCTGCCCTCCCCTCACACTCTCCCCAAGGATTAGGGCTGTGTGGACATATAGAGAAGACACACGCCATCCATTCCCATGGAACCTCACTTGTAGTAACTCAAATGCCTTCCAAGCCCATCCCAAATCCCGGGAGCCAGTCGTAGGAACAGCATATCAGACACCAAATTCCTTTTGGGAAATTGCGTCCAACAATTCTGTTGTACAAAAGTCTGTGTCATCTGTCCTGTGATCTGCTGGGGAGTGGAGGTGGGCAGTGTGTGTGTCCCACCAAGAGCAGACACCAGCCTGGGGCAGTGGCCCAAGCTTCCTCCATCACAGCTGCGGGTGGGGAGCTCTGGGGTGGGGCAGGACCTCCCAGAGAGGTTTTTGTATGAGTCTGTGTCACAGTGTTTCGTGTTTGGCAGAGGGACCCAGCTGACCGTCCTAGGTGAGTCTCCTCTTCCTCCTCTTTCGCTGTTCTCTGACAGCTTTGGGAAATTTTCTGCTGTTACTGCTCTTTTTCTGGTCTTGTCTCAGCTTGTGGGCTAGCTTTCACCCTGGATCCCAGCCCTTGAACTCTGACCTTTTCCCATCCCTGTTCTTACTGTCCTGTCTGCCTCCACTGCTCACCATCAGCTCCTCACCTCTGACACCAGAGGAGTGGACACAGTTACCTGTCAACTCTTCTATCTGTCTGTCAGGAGCAGACTGTCCGTCAGGGTCAGGCTGGACTCTTAACAGACTCTGCCTGTGTTCTCTGATGGGCTCCTATTAGATGAGGTTTATTTCTGGGGCTCAATAGCAGACCCCATCTCAAGGGGAAGAGAGTATAAGGACTACTGAGAAGGCGACAACATGGAGACTTTAGAAGGACTCAAAATCCTCAGGGTCAAGGCTAGAGACCCACAAGTCAGAGGTTCAGGGGAGGTCCCCGGGACTGTGGGACTCATAATCAATGGCCGGGAATATTTCAGGGGTGGAAGGCTCCCCAGGGCCTGCATAGAGCTGCCATGCAGAACCCTGAGCCGGCCTGGGACCCAGGGATCCCTGCAGGAGGAAGGACACAGGAGGGAGGAAAAGGTGGTGGAAGAAGGGTCAGGGAAGGACAGGGTATGAGGACAAGGTGGCGCCTGGGTCTCTGCGGGACACAGTTCCTCACGCAAAGAAAGGCAGAATCTATGGTGTGAAAACTCCAGTCATATGACCCATTTTTCTCAAGTTGGGGGGATACCAAAGGACTATAGAATAGAGAATCCCAAGGACAGACAGACAAACTTCTGTTTGATCAGCAAAGGTCCTATCCAGTTAGAGAGGATGCAGGAGATATAGATTTAACTGACCCCTTAGGGCAGAGAATCTAAGGCCCCAGCACAAAAGTATCAGGTCAGGTGTGTCCACAGATTGACCCAACAGGAGTGATACGCAGAGCTCATGTAATCTTTTCTGGGGACAGACAGACAGGCAGACAAAGACGGACCCTCTTTGAATATTAGGAAAAGGCAGAGACAAGAGGTTGAGAGTCTGTGTGGCAGAAAAGGATCCAAAAGGAAAGGTGATGGCAGTGACTTTGTCAGGGTTTCCCTGGAAAAAGGGGAATTGCTTTAGGAGCATCCCAAACTGCTCGCCATGGCATAGACCCTCAGATCTGGGGTTGTTCCTCATAGGACCTCATGAAACGGTACCCACATCAAGACTGATGTCTAGGGCTCCTAGGACCGATACTGAGCCTTTGACCTCCTGCCCCACCCCACCCCACAGGTCAGCCCAAGTCCGCCCCCACGGTCACTCTGTTCCCGCCCTCCTCTGAGGAGCTCAGCAGCAACAAGGCCACACTGGTGTGTCTCGTCAGTGACTTCTACCCAGGCAGCATGCAGGTGGCCTGGAAGGCCAATGGCAGCCCCGTCTCCCAGGGCGTGGAGACCACCAAGCCCTCCAAACAGAGCAACAACAAGTACGCGGCCAGCAGCTACCTGAGCCTGACGTCTGACAAGTGGAAATCCAGCAGCAGCTACAGCTGCCAGGTCACGCACGAGGGAGAAACCGTGGAGAAGACAGTCGTCCCCTCAGAGTGTTCCTGAGACCATGAGGTCCCCACCCTTGGGGGTCCTCCTCAGGCACCCCTTTCTCCAACTGTCTACTCTACTCCTGAGAGTCCTACCCAGGGAAGACCAATCTGGGCGGGTCTCACTCCCTCCCCATTTCTACTTCTCAATAAAGACTTGATCATTTATCATTTGACATATCTGATGTGCATTTGTGCCTGGTTGGGTCTCTAGGTTAAAGGGTGATTAACCGAGGAAGGGGACAGTTACAACATGAAATCTTATTTACCATTGTCCCTCCACTGTTTCCTCCAGTAACCCCGTAGACTCTGAGTGCTGCTGGAACCCCTGACCCAGGGCAGGAACTTGTCCTATGGGGCTGGCCCCTGGGATAGACTCCTTGTCACCGGGGAAGTGAGAAGGGTTGAGTGAGAAGGATCCAGGTGCCCTGAGGAGGAATCAGAGAGAAGTGAGCAGGGTCACAGGTTTATGTTCAGATGTTTTAGGGATCAATGTCAGGCTCAACATTACCCTAGCCGGTGGGTAGGAACCTTAATCATGAAGAGTGTGGACAGCGAACTAGGTAATGGAGAGAGTTCATTTACGGTTGGATTATGGATGGAGCCAATGATTTCAGCTCCATGAGGTGGGAGCACAACAATACTGGGTCAATGACAAAGGGCACCATCCTGCGTCCAGAGAAAGCATCCCTGATTTTCCCGAGGAGAGAGATCAGTTCAAAAGCAGGATTAGAGTTGGAGGGGGGGGGCAGATTAGCTCAGGGCAGAGTGAGTGTGATCTGAGGGCCATAGCAAGGTCGAGCTTCCCTGGTGACGCAGCATCCTCAGATCCTCTGTGCACTGTTCCCCTCAATCATCGCTCACTGTGGCTCAGCTCCTAGTGCACCTGCAGCCTGGTGTCAGAGACACACTCCCTCTCAAGTCCCTGAGATGGTGGGGTCAGCTCTCAGAAGTGCAAGTCCAAGAGGCTGTTGGGCCACAGCTCCCGGACTCTCTTGGGCCTCCCTGCATGAACCTTTGCGTCATCAGCGGCATGGATCTACCCTTTCCACAACTGCTGGTGTCCAGGACAGCCCAGGGACAGAGACTGTCAGGACAGGGAGCTCTAGAACCATAACAGAACAGAAGAAGGGGCAGCCTTGGAGCTTGATCTCAAGTACCCTTGCCTCAATCACAGCCTAAAAGGTGGAAGGAAGATTAGGGGGTCCTAGTGTCCCACAGCATATCTGACCCCATTCATGAATCTGAATGTTGAGGTCCCTTTAGGGAAGGGACCACCCAGGTATCCCACATCTTGATGGCGCTGCTAGAATGCCAGGGTCTAATGACCTCTGATACTATCCTTACACTGATTTCCTATTTACTTTTTGTAATTATTTTTATTGTGGAAAACTTGGAACACAAAATTAAAAAGGCAGGTAAATAAAAATGACCCCACATGTCTATCAACAAGTCTCCCCAAATCACCGATTCGCTGATGATGCTGACCCACCCATGACAGAGTAACTCCTCTCTCATGCAATGTTTTGAAACAAATCCCAGATATCATAACTTTTCATCTGTAAATGTTTCATTGGTGTGCTGAAAGATAAAACCTAAGTAATAACTACAATATCATGATCAAACCTGAGCAGAAATTTTCTATTATTTCTTAATATAAAGAATTAGTTTCTCATCAAATGGCTCATACTTGTCATAGTGTATTTCCTTGATTATATTTTTGGTACAGTTATATTTGGTCATTTTTGCTTGTTTGTTTTCTTTTTTTTTAATAGATTGATTTTAGATAAAGAGAGAGGGAAGCATTTATTTGTTGTGCTACTTAGTTGTGCATTCACTGGTCACTTCCCGTATGTGTCCTGAATGGGGATCAAACCTGTAACTTTGGTGTTTGATGATGATGCTCTAACCAACTGAGCTAACCATCAAGGACCTGCTTGTTTTCTTTACATATGAGGATTAGATAAAGTTTGACATAGTGATGGTGAATACTAGGTCTGTAAGTATCTCCCAAATAACTCTAACTTTTCCTTACAAAGAAGTGGCTGCAGGGGTCAAGTTTCCGGTCTTAGGGAGTCTCCCATGGTCAAGATGCAGTCCCCAGCCTCCCCGAGCTTTACCTAGGTGGGACTCTCTGCTTCATTTTCCTGCAAAATGGTTCTGAGATAGAAAGGATTGACAAGATTCAGGTGTGACATTTTGATGAGAACACTTCCTAGGATGTTTGGCTACCTCCATCCAAGATGCCCATGTAAAATCATAGCTCATTGAATAAAGTCATCTTCCCTCTGATGCTCAAATCCCAGGTTCATCAGTTGGGATGGAATGCCAAGGGCACTATTTCAGATCTGTCATCCTTTCTTCTGGGAAGGTTGCAACTAAGGGAGGCCTTTCAGATATTCTCTGCTCTCCCAGGAGTGTGTTTCATAGTTTAGTCAAATATATAGATTTATATAAATGCTTGGTCTTTCCCTTAATAGAGCAGATTATAAAATGATGACCTGGTTCCTACAATTTTCTGAAGGTAAACAATTAATATTGAGAATCCTGGTGAACTCTAGGCTGTACATGTGCATATTGTGTTTGAATCCACTTTTCTTGATGATGAAAGCGTAACCTTCTTAGGTGGCCCCAGGATCCTCCAGTATCATCCCAGAAGACTTCAGTAACTCCTGCTTTCTGTTGTAACAATATGTCCTAGGCCCAGCTTGTGCCTCTCTCATCTCAGGCTTGTAAAGGAATATTTGCCCCCTGTAGCCTGGGTCATTTTAGTGGGTGGTACACAAGGACCACTATCGAAAGGCTAGCTCACACCTCCTTTCTGAATAAGACACTCCCAGACACAGCAAAAAAAAAATCAGATGAGATCCTGAGGAGGCACAGGGGATCCTAAAAGTTTTCCCTGAAAATTAAGGTTGGCATGTCCTCCTAGAACCAGCCCAGGTCTCCCTAGAGATTCCCGTCCCAATCTAGGAGAACCCTGGGGAGTCGGAAAGGGGGAGACCCACGGAGTTCCAGCTGGGGTCAGATTAATACTCTTATGGCCAAAGTGAGACTAAGAGACATTGATAAGAGTGTGGTGGTTACGGGGGGAGGGGGGAGGGGGAGAGGGAAAGAGGGAGGGGGAGGGGCACAAAGAAAACTAGATAGAAGGTGACAGAGGACAATCTGACTTTGGGTGATGGGTATGCAACATAACTGAACGACAAGATAACCTGGACATGTTATCTTTGAATATATGTATCCTGATTTATTGATGTCACCCCATTAAAAAAATAAAATTATAATTAAAGATAAAAAAAAATACTCTTATGGCCAATCCATTCCAGGGCAACCTGCACTTCTTGTGGGGGGGACTAGAGACATCTGAGGGTGCCTCCTGCCATCATCCTGTGGTCTCACCAGTGGATCAGAGTTCTGTCAACTCTATACAGAAGAGAAGCCATGTTTCTTACATAGAACTCTTCACTCCTTAGGGAAGCAAAAGCCCTCTTGTAAACTCAAACCCACACCTGAGCAATGGCTAGTGGGAAAATCACCTCCAACATTCCCACTTCCTTCAGGCAGCTTTTCCAAGAAAGCAGCTGCTGGGCACAAGGGGTCACCTGCTGTGTTTTGTGCTAGGAGTGGGCAGGGCAGGCATATGGGCTCCCCTACTGGGCAGACACCAGCCTGGAGCAGTGGTCTAAGCTTCCTCCATCACAGCTGCAGGTGGGGACCCAAGGGGTGGGGCAGGGGCCTCCCAGAGAGAGGTTTTTGTATGAGCCTGTGTCACAGTGTCGTGTGTTCGGCGGAGGGACCCAGCTGACCGTCCTAGGTGAGTCTCTTTTTCTACCTACTTTACTGTTCTCCCCCAAAATTGGGCAATTTTCTGCTGTTTTTCTGTATCTTCTCTTAACCCCAGCTCAGACTAATCCCAGAGAGGGGCTCCAGGGGGACTGGCCTCATACCCTCTCTAGTAGAATCTGCTGCTTGCCTTAGCTGCTTTCTTCACCTCTGACCCCAGACAGGAGACTGACCAGGCCCCAAAAGGGCCAGGAGAACGGTGGGTCTCTCAGTCTTTTTTTTTTTTTTGTCTCTTGTGGACCAGCTTTGTCAATGAGGTGATTAGAAAACCTCACCGACAGGGGAAAAAAAATGAGGAAAACCACCTTGAAACCTTAAGGGACTCAGATCCATGAGGGCTGAGAAGCCAGATGTTCAGAGAGGGTTCCTGGGGCTTTGGGTCTTGGGATCCAGAAATGGGAATGACATAGTGTGAAGGGGATCCCCCAGGTCTCTCAGGATCTTCCATGCAGAGTCTCTAGGTAGCCAGGGACAGGAGGGAGGACAGAGTGAGAAGGGGAACACACTGGAGGCTAAGATCATAGAGGAGGAAGACAAGGGAGGGGTGGGCGGGGATCCTGAAGGGTCTTGAGGGATACCTTCCCCAGAAGTACAAATCTCTGAGGGAACAGGGGCAGATACCTCAGCATGAAATCCTCAGGATAATCAAACCACCAGAGGGGAACCTTCAATCAAGTCTGCAGGTGGGAGAGACATAAGACAGGAAGACAGACTCTCCCTGATCAGTAATATTTCCCCCAATAGCAAGGTCCAAGAGAGGCATTTTTCAGTAGAAATCGACCCCTTAAAAAAAAGGCTCAGAGCAGCTTGAGGTAACAAATACCCCAAGATTGATTCCACAGGACACCAGAGCACTATCACCTTCTCTGATGAAGGACAGACATCCACACACAGAGCTATCTTAATGGCGGGAGACAGACAAGAGGGTGAAGGTCAGCAATCTATGAAAATGGCCAGTGCTTAACTGGGTCTGAGGATAGTGATGGTGGGTCTCCATCGTCCTAATAGCCCAGGATAGAGGGGAATTATCTGAAGAAAATCTCAAACCAAACTCTCTACCATAAGCCTCAAACCCAAAGTGGTCACTGAACTGGAAGACCAGATTGGGTCCTCCTGACCATGTGACCCACACCAAGACTGAAGTCAGAGCCTCTGAAGATAGATACAGAGCCTCTAACCTTCTGTCCTTCCCCCACCCCACAGGTCAGCCCCCGTCCCCACCTTCGGTCGCTCTGTTCCCGCCCTCCTCTGAGGAGCTCAGCGGCAACAAGGCCACACTGGTGTGTCTCGTCAGTGACTTCTACCCAGGCAGCGTGCAGGTGGCCTGGAAGGCCAATGGCAGCCCCATCTCCCAGGGCGTGGAGACCACCAAGCCCTCCAAACAGAGCAACAACAAGTACGCGGCCAGCAGCTACCTGAGCCTGACGCCCGACAAGTGGAAATCCAGCAGCAGCTACAGCTGTCAGGTCACGCACGAGGAGAAAACTGTGGAGAAGACAGTCATCCCCTCAGAGTGTTCCTAGGACCCTGATTCCCCAACCCTTGGATAATGGAACCACATGACCCCTGCAAAATCTCCTTACCCAAACCCAATAACCCTTTTCCCAGAACCAATCTACTCTCAATAAAGTATCATCATTCTCAATCAGATATCAGGATCTGTGCTCATTTTACTTTTATATATTGTTTTCCA
Source organism: Saccopteryx leptura (assembly GCF_036850995.1). Taxonomy (NCBI): domain Eukaryota; kingdom Metazoa; phylum Chordata; class Mammalia; order Chiroptera; family Emballonuridae; genus Saccopteryx; species Saccopteryx leptura. The sequence continues at coordinate 383,981,731 of NC_089504.1, read as the reverse complement.
GAACCCTACCACCCCAAAGTTTAATATAGTCCATTTACTGGTTAGAAAATAGCCAAGAGAAATTCTTCATGTTGACTTAAGGGGGAATTTGACTCCTACTCAGAATGTTCCAAAACAGAGGATAAGGAAAGCATGACTCAGGAGAGCCCACCTCGGCAACTTCCTGAACTGTGATTCCTCCTGTGAATACAGTCCACGAAAAAGGTCCTCTTCCCTCGGTCCCCATAGAATCCCACTGGATTCCCCCCCCCCAAAATCCTCAGTCTTCCCATTCACATGCCTTCCATGGCATCTACCCCATCAGGAAATTTCTCATCCTCACAGCCTAGAGATGCTATTGGGGCTTACAGCAGCTGCCCCCTCCTGCTTCCCAGGGACACGCACTGTGCTTCGTTTACCAGTCTCCCGCTGACACGCCACACCCCGTCACTCTCTGTGCCCCAGTGACTCACTATCACACTCCCCCCATAACACCCTGGTAACACTTGCCACATTGTCACCAGGATCTTAGGCAGGGGTCCCCAAACCTTTTACACAGGGGGCCAGTTCACTGTCACTCAGACCATTGGAGGGCCGGACTATAAAAAAAAACTATGAACAAATCCTTATGCACACTGCACATATCTTATTTTAAAGTAAAAAAACAAAACGGGAACAAATACAATATTTAAAATAAAGAACAAGTAAATTTAAATCAACAAACTGACCAGTATTTCAATGGGGACTATGCTCCTCTCACTGACCACCAATGAAAGAGGTGCCCTTCCGGAAGTGTGGTGGGGGCCGGATGAATGGCCTCAGGGGGCCGCATGCGGCCCGTGGGCCGCAGTTTGGGGACCCCTGGTCTTAAGTGTATGAAAGGTGCCTCGGAGACAAGACAGATCTCTCTCCATCCCCTCTCAGATCGAACCATCACTGATCCCACCACAAGATCCAGTGTCCCATCATCTAGGGCGACCAGCCTGCACCACTGTCATCAACAGTCAGATTCTCAGAATGGGCACCTGACTACTCTGTAAATTACTCATCTATAGAGGAGTTCAATCTCAGTTTTAAGACACACATGCACAAGCACACAGACATACGCACACACACAGGAATACACACGCATACAATGCACAAAAACATATACTCACACACGTTTTCTTCATAAAGACACAAGCCATTTTACAAAATGCCCTTAGAGGGTATTGTTCTGAATGGATCCAGGAAAGCTCAGCTCAGGCAGAAGATGCTACAGCAGGGACCACGGTGGACACGAGCACAGACAGGCCTGTCACTGCAGTCCTGGGTTGTGGGATCCAGAGACAACCAGTGACAAGACATAGGACTTGCCGGTCCAGGATGAGAGTGGAATTGGAAACCTGAGGACGGGTGTGGAGGGAGTCTGGCCACAACCAGGGGCTGACCTGGGAGGATGAAAGAGTATTCGCTGAGAGCAACACTGTGTCAGAAAAAAAAGAGATGACAGGCCTGTGTGCCCCTTGAATGAGCCCTTACGATGACATACAGGACCTAGAATACAGGCGAAGGCCCTGAGCGTTGGGACCCCACTAGCAGCATGCAGTTTCAGTCCACGGGTACAATGTGTTTCCCAGGTTGTGCAAGTGAATTTGTGAAGCAGGACATGTGTCATTCATAAGAACTCTGTAGAAGAAGCCCTGCCCGGATAGCTCAGTTAGTTAGAGCATCGTTCTGATATGCAAAGGTTGCAAGTTCCATATTCCATTAGGGCACATACAAGAATAAATCAATAAAAGCAAAAATGAGTGGAACAACAAATCGATGTTTCCCTCCCCTTTCTCTCGCTTCTCTCCAAAATCAACTAAACAGTATTTAAAAAAAAAAAAAAGGTGGAGTTGGAAAAGACAACAAAACACACCTTACTACCACAGAAGAAACAGTGCCGGGAGCAGTGAGACACTCCCGCATGGCAAGGGGCACGGAATAGTCAGTTCCAGAGCTAATTCAGCCCGTGCACCCACAAAAAGAGAAGAGCTACACCAACAGTGCTGAGAAGATTTCAGTGACTGTCCCACTGTACCCTGAGGCTGGCCAACACAGGGCAAAAACACTGGAGTGCAGAACACTGAGGAAAGTTCCACGTGCTGAGGGTGAATGTGACTCCCCCCCACCACACTTCCCTTTTTCACCCCCAAAACCCTATCCAACCTTATTCCTGAGAATGTGAGGGCATTAGGACTCCCCAGAATTCCCAGCACTGAAAAGGGGTCCCAGCTCCATGATCCCGGTGCATAAACAGGCCTGTTCACCAACTTCTCCATGACGATATGTCATGAGCTGGGCCAGGGCACACTCCTCCCCTAAGATGGAATTAGATGAAACTTCTAAGTTCCTATTAGATCTTTCTCTGCAATGCTACTTCACAATAACCCAGGATGCATGGAATCCTACAAGTCCACTGAATTGAAATCCATCGCCAGAGCCACCCCCTCACCCTCCCCTCTCCCGATCAGCCCCCGTGACAAGGAGGCTGGTCTTAGGGCTCCTGTGCAGCTGCAGGTGGGTCTGGGCAGGCGGTGGAGGGGGTGACAGGAGGTTTGTGTTCGAGGCTGTGTCACAGTGTGCTGTGTTCGGCGGAGGGACCCAGCTGACCGTCCTCGGTGAGTCTCCCCTTCTCCTCCAGCTCTGGGTTCACAGTGAATTGGGGGTTCATTTTTCACGTTTTTCCATTTAGATCGAAATGGGATTTATTTCACCCCGGCCTTCGTAACCTTCCCCTTCTTTCTGTTTGCCACAACTCCCTGATCCCTCTTCGGTCTCTGAGGACCTTCTCGGACATGATAGAGGTCTCCCAGGCACCGTTTTCTGCCCCTTCTCTCATTGTGACCCTGAGATCTCTCTCAGGGGACATTCTCCTTGAGCCTCTGGGATGGAGGGCTCCACCGGTCTCTGAGCTCCGGGGTCTTAGGAGGGTTAGGGGCTGACTGACCGTGAGAGAAGGACTCTGGCTGGGCCTCCGGGGCTATGGAGTACGGGTGCTAAGCTGTGACACACTACACTAAAATTGTGCGTCATTTCTATGTTGTGTCTCTTTTGAGAGTGAGGTGAAGCTCAGTGAGGAGCTTGAGTCTTCACTGGGAACATGGAAAGAAATGGATTATCAAGGCAAGGTGAAACACTGAAAGCTGGTCTCCCATGAGATGACCTGGAGTGCTGGCTCCCCCCTCTGTCTCCAGAGCGGGAGGTCCCTCACACAGAACAGGTGTCAGGGCAATCTGGAGGCGCCAGTGATTCCTGACTCCTATGACCACGGGAGAAGAAATGTCAGAACAGATGTCCAGAACAGAGGCTGGGGATGCCTCCTTGGATACGTGAAAAGTACAGGCATATTTAAAAAGAAGAATGGGCCCTGGCCGGTTGGCTCAGCGGTAGAGCGTCGGCCTGGCGTGCGGGGGACCCAGGTTCGATTCCCGGCCAGGGCACACAGGAGAAGCGCCCATTTGCTTCTCCACCCCCCCCCCCTTCCTCTCTGTCTCTCTCTTCCCCTCCCGCAGCCAAGGCTCCATTGGAGCAAAGATGGACCAAGCGCTGGGGATGGCTCCTTGGCCTCTGCCCCAGGCCCTAGAGTGGCTCTCCAACCCCTGGTGGACAGAGCGTCACCCCTGGTGGGCGTGCCGGATGGATCCCGGTCTGGCGCATGCGGGAGTCTGTCTGACTGTCTCTCCCCATTTCCAGCTTCAGAAAAAAAAAAAAAAAGAATGTCCTAAGACAGTCAGATTCCCCTAGGATTACTTTACTGAGAAAAAAGAACCCTCAGAACAGGCCCAGAACCAGAGTAAGAACAGAGCAGTCAAGACTCAGAAAAAACCAAGTTCACCCCTGAATCCAGCATGGTGGCTGTCACCCCATCCCCACCTCTGGAGCTCAGGACTGTTCTCTGTGGAGAGGGGGGCAGACGGCTGAAACCATGAGAGCAGGGGAATGGGAGTAAGAAACGCCCTTCTCAAAAGAAGGACAGTCGAAACCCAGAAGAGACACACGTCCTATGTGAAGACCCTGGGGAGAGCAATCAGCTGGGAGACCTCAGACAGACAGATGGCCCAGGTCTCTGAGGACAGATTAGTTTTCAAGGTGAAAAAGCCAGAAAACGGTAGCAGAGGGAGGGCTGGGAGCTCATGAGGACTGTGAGCCTGAGGAAGAAAGGATGGGCGACATGGGACCAGGACCCCCAAGTCAGGCATGACGATGATTCTTCCTACAGGAGTTACGTGTCACCTCCCATCAGTGACATGACAAAGGATAGCAAAAGCCAGACTGAGGTCCATTCCCTGGACCTGAGAAATTGGTCCCACATTAAAGGCGAGGTAAGGACTTGCCGAAATGCATACTGAGCCTCTAACTTCCGGTCCCTCGCCCACCCCACAGGTCAGCCTCCGTCCCCACCTTTGGTCACTCTGTTCCCACCCTCCTCTGAGGAGCTCAGCAGCAACAAGGCCACACTGGTGTGTCTCGTCAGTGACTTCTACCCAGGCAGCGTGCAGGTGGCCTGGAAGGCCAATGGCAGCCCCGTCACCCAGGGCGTGGAGACCACCAAGCCCTCCAAACAGAGCAACAACAAGTACGCGGCCAGCAGCTACCTGAGCCTGACGCCCGACAAGTGGAAATCAAGCAGCAGCTACAGCTGCCAGGTCACGCACGAGGGGAAAACCGAAGTGAAGACACTTGTCCCCTCAGAGTGTTCCTAGGACTCTGAGCCAATAACTCTCGGCCAGACACCACATTCCGCTCTCCCCACTGTAGCCCTGAGACTCTTGCCCTGGTCTGCTCAGACTGGGCAGGTCTCACTCCCTCCCCACTTCTCCTTCTCCCTAATAAAGACCTGATCATCTATCATCTGACATTTCTGACGTGTGCTCTGTGTCGACCATGTCTCTGGGCTGAGGGGTGGCAGCCCCCATGGAAGGGGAAGCTCCAGCATGGAATCCTGTTCCCCAGAACACCCACCCGCCTAAATCCCCCGGGACCAGTGGCCTCTTTTACTGGCGAGCCATGACCCAGAGGATGAATCCTCCTGTGGGGTCAGGTCAGGACGCAGTCCTTGTCACTGGGATGGGGAAGGGCTGAGGGAAGGCATCTGGGCACTGCCTCTGAGTCGGGGAGATAGGAGGAGGGTGCAGAGGGCAGCACTGGGTCTAAGGCAGAAATAGGGGAAAAGAAGACCCTTGGGACGAGCCATGCTCTTAGAGGCACAAAGATTTCACTTCTCTGCTCCCTGAGGACACCCAGTATGGAGAAACAGTACAGAGTGAGGGTTTTCCCTTATCCTGACATTATAGAGCTGCAGAAATCTTAGAACAACACAGGCTAAAAGTACAGTTCTCAACCTTCCACAATGAATCTAACTAACTAAGGAAAGACACTGACTAGTCCTGTGAAGAGAAACAGGAGGTTTACATACGGAGCAGGTGGCATCAGTCATCATGAGGGAGGACAAGAAATTACAAAAACACCCTACTGGGCACCAAAAGGGCACCCCATGATGTCCAAAGGAGAGCGTGTCAATGGGAATTCAGGAGTGAACTGAGACAGGACAAAACCCCTCAGGGCAGCGTGAGTGTGCCCTCAGGGACACAGCACGCCCAGGCTTCCCCAGCAACACGGAGCCCAGATCCCCTCCCCTCAGCTCAGTGCTCCACACCCACGTGGCTCAGACTCCGGTGCAAACAGTTGCTCTTACCTCACCCAGGGTGTGCTTGTATTAAAATAAAACAGGTGAAATGCAGATTCCTTCTTTTTATTTACCAAATTACAATACAATGACATGATTTCCTGCTAATCGACAGTGAGGACTAATGTTTAATCCCAACAAGAGCTCTAAACTATGAACATATCTGCCCTGAGAATACACTGCCGTGATTCTCTAGTGACGATGGCAGGCTCTTGGCAAGTCATGCTATTTATCCACTGGGAGCCTCTTCAGGTGCCTCCTGGGTTCCCCGACATGACATGACGCCAGGAGCAGCAGTGGCTCCTATTATGGATGACAACATGTTCAGTGCGCACTCTGTGTCTCTTCAGTCAGAGGCCTAAAATTGACCATTGATCTGGATTCCCTTAAGTAGGACGTAGGATTTAGGGCCATGGTTGGAGTGCTGCTCATGGTTTCCTTGAAAAATTCAGGGCATCATTGGACCACCAGACCCTCAATCTATGACCCCAGATTCTGGGTGTGGCAGGGGAGTCTCCCAAAAATGCCACTTTGTGTGCGCAGACTGGCATGACTTGCAGTACAAGTTGAGAACTTCTCAGGGCAATGCCATATTAACATTCCCCAGGGAAGGTGAGGCTGAAACCTCACGATCCAGCTGGAGTCCCTGGGACGCTTCCGATGGCTACTGCTCTCCAGGGCCCTTGCCTAGTCCTAGAAAGATTAGAGACACACCAAATTCTGACTTTACCAACGATCGTGTCCTCTCAACCCTGAACCAAGAGACCTCCTGTTCATTTCCATGAACCTCACTCTTCACTGACAAAAATGCATTCCAAGAAATCATTGCCAAGCGTGCTGAAGTTCGTGGAAATATGGTCTAGACAACAAATACATTCGGGTTCCTGATTTTTCAGGGTTGCCAGGACAGCACGTGGAGTCACCTGTCCTGTTACATGTAGTGGATGAACTCTGGGTGTGGTGGGGGCTGTAATTCCCCATGCAGAGCAGGCACCAGCCCGGGGCATGACACAGGCTTCTTCCATCACAGCTGCAGGTGGGGGGCTCAGGGGGATAGGGGGCAGGACCTCCCAAAGAGAGGTTTTTGTACGAGCCTGTGTCACAGTGTTGGGTGTTCGGCGGAGGGACCCAGCTGACCGTCCTAGGTGAGTCTCTCCTTCCCCATCCTTCCCTGCTCTCCCAGAGCTTTGAGCTTTTTTCTGCTGACTTTGCTCTTTTTCTGGGCCTTGTCTCAGTCTGTAGCCAAACTTTCACCCAGGATCCCAGTGTCTGGGGTCATGATTTTGTTGCATTGTTGTTCTTACTGTCCTGTCTGCCTCCATGGGTCTTCAACAGCCCTTCAACTCTGACCCCTCTGGCAGAGAAATGGACAGGCTGACCTGTAGACCCTTCTATCAGTCTGCCAGGGCCAGGCTGGGACCTACACTGCTCTTCTCTGTCTCCTCATGTGGGTATCATTTTGAGTAGCTTTGTTGTATCAGGGAACTTGTGTCCCCTTCTCACGGGGAAATGGGCGCTAGGAGGACTGAAGGGGTGACCACAGAAAGGCTTTTAAGGGGCCAAGAAATTTCTGAGCCAAGTCCGGGGTCACCAGGGTCACACTTATAGGAAAGTTTCCAGGGCTTTGGGCCCCAGGATTCAAGATCAAAAAAATTAGGGTGGTAGGGAGGCTCCCTAATGGGGCTTCTATGCAGAGAGCTCAGCCAGCCTTGGACCCACGGGACCCTGAAAGAGACAGGACAGTTTGACAGGACTGCTCTGGAGGCTAAGGGCTGGGGGAAGGACAACAGAGAACAGAAGGAAGGCGGACTGCGTGGACTCCAGGAGACACTTCCCAGTAGCACAAATCTCTGAGGGAACAGAGGACAGACTCTTCAGTGTGAGATCATCACGATAATTCACCACCAGAGTGAAGCCTCAGGTCAAGTCTTCAGATGGGAGAGACCTAAGGACAGGCAGACAGACTCTCTCTGGTTGGGAAATATTTTCACCATGAGAGAAGACCAGGAGAGGCAGGTTGCAGGATGAGTAGACCCCTGAGGAGCTGATACGAAGGCACACAAGAGCCCCAAGTTGGCCCCATGGAATGTCAGTGCACCATCACGTTCTCTGAGGAAGGACAGAAACCCCAGCCCAGACCCCGTTAGAATGTCTGGAAGAGGCAGCACATCAGGAAAAGGTTACAAGTCTGTGTGCATGGTCAGTGCCAGAGTGGGTCTCAGGACCAGGGTGGCGGGTCTGCAGCCTCCTGATATTCCAGCGTGAAGGGGATTTGTGTGAGGAATTCCCCTTCATACAGTCTCTCTGGCATAGCCTCAACCCCAGAATGGTCACCTGTCCTGGGACCAATCGGGTTCTGAGGACATGACCGCACATCAAGACTGAGGTAAGGAGCTCTCAGGGTGGTTCTGTGTGTCTGATGTCCTCTTCCTCCACCCACAGGTCAGCCCAAGTCAGCACCCTCGGTCACTCTGTTCCCGCCCTCCTCTGAGGAGCTCAGCGGCAACAAGGCCACACTGGTGTGTCTCGTCAGTGACTTCTACCCAGGCAGCGTGCAGGTGGCCTGGAAGGCCAATGGCAGCCCCGTCTCCCAGGGCGTGGAGACCACCAAGCCCTCCAAACAGAGCAACAACAAGTACGCGGCCAGCAGCTACCTGAGCCTGACGCCCGACAAGTGGAAATCCAGCAGCAGCTACAGCTGCCAGGTCACGCACGAGGGGAGCACCGTGGAGAAGAACCTTGTCCCCTCAGAGTGTTCCTAGTGTTCCCAGGTCTCTGAGACACTAAACCCACAGGAGTTGAACCACATAACCCGGGAAAATCTCCTTACCCATCCCTAATCCTCCTCTCCCTGAACCCAATCAGCTCTCAATAAAGTATCATCATTCTCAATCAGATATTGGGCTCTGTGCTCATTTTTGGTTTATGCGTCTCCTGATCTCCAAAACCGCCAACGCGGAACACAGTCTTTTTACCTGTGGGAATGGAGACTGGAAAAGTCTTCATGTAGCCTTAAGGGTGAATTTGACTCTTTCCCAGATAATTCCAGACAACAGGCAGTGGAAGCGTGACCCAGGAGAGCCCACCTCTGCATCCTCCCTACCCTTGCTTCCTCCTGTGGACGTTGTTCACCCACAACGCCCGCTATCTTAGGTGCCCATGGAATCCCACTGAATTCCCTCCCAAATATCTGCAGTCTTCCCATTCACATGCCTTCCATGGCCTCTACCCCATCAGGAAATTTCTCATCCTCAAGCCTAGAGATGCTATTGGGGCTTACAGCAGCTGCCCCCTCCTGCTTCCCAGGGACACGCACTGTGCTTCGTTTACCAGTCTCCCGCTGACACGCCACAGGACCGTCACTCTCAGTGCCCTGGTCACTCACTTTCACACACTTTCCATGACCCTCTGCTAACACTAGTCACATTGTCACCAGGATCCTAGGTGTATGAAAGTTGCTGGGAAGACAGCCCTGATCTTCTCTCTTCATCCCCTCTCAGACCAGACCACCACTGATCCCAACACAAGGTCTAGTGTCCCATCTTCTCAGGTGACCTGCCTGCACCTCTGTCAAATCAAGAGGCAGATTCTCAGAATGGGCCACTGATTACTCTGTAAACTACTCATCCCTATAGGAGTTCAATAAGAGATTTTACACATACACAGTGACACACACTGTCTTCCAAATGCACATAAGCATACACTCACACACATAGTGTTCATACAGACACACGCCTATTTACAAAACGCCCTTAGAGGCGATTGTTCTGAATGGATCCAGAAATGCTCAGGCTGAATGTGCTACAGAGGGGACAGCTGGGGAACACGAGCACATGGTCACAGAAGGCCAACTTTGTGGGATCTAAAGAAAACCGGTGTCCAGACAAAGGAACATTCTAGTCCCGGTAGATGGTGTGGCGTGGACACCTGAGGAAGTACATGCGAGGGAGTCTGACCATTACCAGGGACTGATGTAGGAAGGATGAAAGACTGAGAGCTGGGCGGCATGCTGTGTCCTAGAGAGCAAGATGCCAGGCCTGTGTGTCCCTTGCAGGAATGCTGGAGATGACCTACAGGAGGACCTCGTATGCAGAGAAGGCCCTGGGTGTTGGGGTCCCTCCCACTCACAAGATGCAGACTCAGTCCAAGAGCCAAATGTGTTTCGCAGACAGTGCGTACATCCTGTGCTGTGACTTTGGCGGACATGTGCATTCAGAAGGCGTGTAGAAGACAGCAGACGCCATGGCTGGGTTGTTCAGTGGGTTAGAGAACCGGCCTGAAGCAACAAGGTTGCAGGTTCCATCTCCGGGGGAGGGGGAGGGGGAGAGCACAAGCAAGTGTCAAACAATAAATGCATAAATCAGTAAAAAGACAAATCTAAGTTTTTCTTTCCCTCTCTCTCCTTCTTTCATGTTTACTCTCTAAAATTAATTGATAAATAATATTAAAAAGAAGAAAACAACAAGAAGCTCACACCCTGAAACCTCACAGAACGTACAGTGCTGGAGGCACCCACAGCCTCCCGCACGGCAAGGGGCTGTCATCTGTCTTGTCCAACTCTATTTCTCCCCAGGACCCGCAAAGAAAAAGATTCCCAAACGGTTTTCAGGGGGCGTTAGCGACCGTCCCACTGCTCCTTGAGACCAGTCGAGCTGAGGTCAGGGACAGTACAGTGCTCGTCCCTGCAGAAGGTTTCATGCTGGAGGGGGAGGAAAGTGACCTCCCCCACCTACACTTCCCCTTCCCAGGAGTAACCCTGCTCGACCTCATCTGCGGGACCGCTGGTGGCATCCACCATTCCCAGCTATGCTGTGGGGAAACGGCACCATCATCTCTCTGAGTACACAGACCTGCTCACCGATTACATCATAACCATAAGACAAGACCTGGGCCAGGACACAACTCCTTTTCTTAAAATGGAATTCCTTTAAAATTCTGATTATTTACTAGCTCATTGTCTGCAACGCCATTTCAATATCACCTAGGATGCATGGAATCCTACAAGTCCACTGAATTGAAATCCATGCCCAGGGCCACCCCCTCACACCCTCCCCTCTCCCGATCAGCCCCCGTGACAAGGAGGCTGGACTTGGGCTCCCTTGCAGCTGCAGGTGGGTCTGGGCAGGCGGTGCAGGGGGTGACAGGAGGTTTGTGTTCGAGGCTGTGTCACTGTGTTATGTGTTCGGCTCCGGGACTCAGCTGACCGTCCTAGGTAAGTCTCCCCCTTTCCTTCCTGCTCGGGGTTTAGAGTGAATTGGGAGTTGATTTTATGCCTTTTTCCATTGAGTCTAAACTGGGGTTCATTTCATCTTGGCATTCTGTAACCTTCACCTTTTTTCTGCCTGTCCCAACTCCCTGTTTCCTCTCTGGTTTCTGAGGCACCAGCTGGGGACGGGATACAGGTCTCCGAGACACCGTTTTCTGTCCCTTCTCATTGTGACCCAGAGATCTCTCTCAGGGGACATTCTCCCCAAGCCGCAGGGATGCTGGGCTTCAGCCAGTCTCTGAGCCCTGGGTCTTAAGAGAGGTAGGGGCTGACTAATCATGAGAGAAGGATTCCACCTGGGTCCGGGGCTATGGAGTTGGGGGTGCCAGGCTGGGACCCACACCACTGGACGTATGTGTGTAACAACTGTGTTGCGTCTATTCAAAGTGTCTGGTGAAATTTATTGAGGGGCTAGTGAGTTTTCACTGGGGACCTGGAGAGAAGAAGGACTGTCAAGGCAAGGACACAGACAGGAAGGGGTCTCCCAAGAGAGGGCCTCGGGTGCTGGATGCCCCATTTCACCTCCAGAGCAGAAGGTCCCTCAGACAGAACAGGTGTCGGGGCAATATGGAGCTGCCGTGATTGCCTGACTCCTTTGACCACAGGAGAAGAAATGTCAAAACAGATGCCAAGAGTAGGGGCCATGGATGTCTCCCCAGATAGGTGACAAGGACCGAACTATTCAAATATACAAACTTCCTAAGACAGCCAGATTCCCCCAGTATCACGATACTGAGCAGCTAGAACTCTCAGAACAGTCCTAGACCCAGACTAAGAACAGTGCAGTTGCGACTCAAGGAAAGCCAAGTTCACCCCCTGAACCCAGCCCCGTGGCTGACACCCCATCCCCACCCACCTCTGCAGTTTGGGATGGTTCTCTGCGGAGAGGGGAGCAGAGGGCTGCAACCATGAGAGCAGGGGAATGTGAGCATGAAACGTCCTTCTCGAATGGAGGACAGTCGAAACCCAGAACAGACACACATCCTGTGTGAAGACCTTGGGGAGGGCAATCAGCCGGGAGACCTCAGACAGACGGATGGCCCAGGTCTCTGACAACAGATGAGCTGTCAAGGTGAAAAAGCCAGAAAGCGGTAGCAGAGGGAGGGCTGGGAGCTCATGAGGACTGTGAGCCTGAGGAAGAAAGGATGGGCGACATGGGGCCAGGACTCCCAAGTCAGGCATGACGACGATTCTTCCTACGGGAGTTACGTGTCACCTCCCATCAGTGACATGACAAAGGATAGCAAAAGCCAGACTGAGGTCCATTCCCTGGACCTGAGAAATTGGTCTCACATTAAAGCTGATGTAAGGACCTGCCGAAATGGATACTGAGCCTCTAACTTCCGGTCCCTCACCCACCCCACAGGTCAGCCCCCGTCCCCACCTTCGGTCGCTCTGTTCCCGCCCTCCTCTGAGGAGCTCAGCAGCAACAAGGCCACACTGGTGTGTCTCGTTAGTGACTTCTACCCAGGCAGCGTGCAGGTGGCCTGGAAGGCCAATGGCAGCCCCGTCACCCAGGGCGTGGAGACCACCAAGCCCTCCAAACAGAGCAACAACAAGTACGCGGCCAGCAGCTACCTGAGCCTGACGCCCGACAAGTGGAAATCCAGCAGCAGCTACAGCTGTCAGGTCACGCACGAGGGGAAAACCGAAGTGAAGACACTTGTCCCCTCAGAGTGTTCCTAGGACTCTGAGCCAATAACTCTCGGCCAGACACCACATTCCGCTCTCCCCACTGTAGCCCTGAGACTCTTGCCCTGGTCTGCTCAGACTGGGCAGGTCTCACTCCCTCCCCACTTCTCCTTCTCCTTAATAAAGACATGATCATCTATCATCTGACATTTCTGACGTGTGCTCTGTGTCGACCATGTCTCTGGGCTGAGGGGTGGCAGCCCCCATGGAAGGGGAAGCTCCAGCATGGAATCCTGTTCCCCAGGCCACCCACCCACCTAACTCCCCTGGGTCCAGTGGCCTCTTTTACTGGCGAACCATGACCCAGAAGGTGCATCCTCCTGTGGGGTCAGGTCTGGACGCAGTCCTTGTCACTGGGATGGGGAAGGGCTGAGGGAAGGCTTCTGGGCACTGCCTCTGAGTCGGGGAGATAGGAGGAGGGTGCAGAGGGCAGCACTGGGTCTAAGGCAGAAATAGGGGAAAAGAAGACCCTTGGGACGAGCCATGCTCTTAGAGGCACAAAGATTTCACTTCTCTGCTCCCTGAGGACACCCAGTATGGAGAAACAGTACAGAGTGAGGGTTTTCCCTTATCCTGACATTATAGAGCTGCAGAAATCTTAGAACAACACAGGCTAAAAGTACAGTTCTCAACCTTCCACAATGAATCTAACTAACTAAGGAAAGACACTGACTAGTCCTGTGAAGAGAAACAGGAGGTTTACATACAGAGCATGTGGCCTCAGTCATCAAGAGGTAGGACTAGAAATTACAAAAGGCACACTCCTGGGCACCAAAAGGGCACCCCATGATGTCCAAAGGAGGGCGTGTCAATGGGAATTCAGGAGTGAACTGAGACAGGACAAAACCCCAGGGCAGCGTGAGTGTGCCCTCAGGGATACAGCACGCCCAGGCTTCCCCAGCAACACGGAGCCCAGATCCCCTCCCCTCAGCTCAGTGCTCCACACCCACGTGGCTCAGACCCCGGTGCATACAGTTGATCTCACCTCAACCAGGGTGTGTTTGTATTAAAATAAAACAGGTGAAATGCAGATTCCTTCTTTTTATTTACCAAATTACAATACAATGACATGATTTCCTGCTAATCGACAGTGAGGACTAATGTTTAATCCCAACAAGAGCTCTAAACTATGAACATATCTGCCCTGAGAATACACTGCCGTGATTCTCTAGTGACGATGGCAGGCTCTTGGCAAGTCATGCTATTTATCCACTGGGAGCCTCTTCAGGTGCCTCCTGGGTTCCCCGACATGACATGACGCCAGGAGAAGCAGAGGATCCTATTATGGATGACAACATGTTCAGTGCGCACTCTGTGTCTCTTCAGTCAGAGGCCTAAAATTGACCATTGATCTGGATTCCCTTAAGTAGGACGTAGGATTTAGGGCCATGGTTGGAGTGCTGCTCATGGTTTCCTTGAAAAATTCAGGGCATCATTGGACCACCAGACCCTCAATCTATGACCCCAGATTCTGGGTGTGGCAGGGGAGTCTCCCAAAAATGCCACTTTGTGTGCGCAGACTGGCATGACTTGCAGTACAAGTTGAGAACTTCTCAGGGCAATGCCATATTAACATTCCCCAGGGAAGGTGAGGCTGAAACCTCACGATCCAGCTGGAGTCCCTGGGACGCTTCCGATGGCTACTGCTCTCCAGGGCCCTTGCCTAGTCCTAGAAAGATTAGAGACACACCAAATTCTGACTTTACCAACGATCGTGTCCTCTCAACCCTGAACCAAGAGACCTCCTGTTCATTTCCATGAACCTCACTCTTCACTGACAAAAATGCATTCCAAGAAATCATTGCCAAGCGTGCTGAAGTTCGTGGAAATATGGTCTAGACAACAAATACATTCGGGTTCCTGATTTTTCAGGGTTGCCAGGACAGCACGTGGAGTCACCTGTCCTGTTACATGTAGTGGATGAACTCTGGGTGTGGTGGGGGCTGTAATTCCCCATGCAGAGCAGGCACCAGCCCGGGGCATGACACAGGCTTCTTCCATCACAGCTGCAGGTGGGGGGCTCAGGGGGATAGGGGGCAGGACCTCCCAAAGAGAGGTTTTTGTACGAGCCTGTGTCACAGTGTTGGGTGTTCGGCGGAGGGACCCAGCTGACCGTCCTAGGTGAGTCTCTCCTTCCCCATCCTTCCCTGCTCTCCCAGAGCTTTGAGCTTTTTTCTGCTGACTTTGCTCTTTTTCTGGGCCTTGTCTCAGTCTGTAGCCAAACTTTCACCCAGGATCCCAGTGTCTGGGGTCATGATTTTGTTGCATTGTTGTTCTTACTGTCCTGTCTGCCTCCATGGGTCTTCAACAGCCCTTCAACTCTGACCCCTCTGGCAGAGAAATGGACAGGCTGACCTGTAGACCCTTCTATCAGTCTGCCAGGGCCAGGCTGGGACCTACACTGCTCTTCTCTGTCTCCTCATGTGGGTATCATTTTGAGTAGCTTTGTTGTATCAGGGAACTTGTGTCCCCTTCTCACGGGGAAATGGGCGCTAGGAGGACTGAAGGGGTGACCACAGAAAGGCTTTTAAGGGGCCAAGAAATTTCTGAGCCAAGTCCGGGGTCACCAGGGTCACACTTATAGGAAAGTTTCCAGGGCTTTGGGCCCCAGGATTCAAGATCAAAAAAATTAGGGTGGTAGGGAGGCTCCCTAATGGGGCTTCTATGCAGAGAGCTCAGCCAGCCTTGGACCCACGGGACCCTGAAAGAGACAGGACAGTTTGACAGGACTGCTCTGGAGGCTAAGGGCTGGGGGAAGGACAACAGAGAACAGAAGGAAGGCGGACTGCGTGGACTCCAGGAGACACTTCCCAGTAGCACAAATCTCTGAGGGAACAGAGGACAGACTCTTCAGTGTGAGATCATCACGATAATTCACCACCAGAGTGAAGCCTCAGGTCAAGTCTTCAGATGGGAGAGACCTAAGGACAGGCAGACAGACTCTCTCTGGTTGGGAAATATTTTCACCATGAGAGAAGACCAGGAGAGGCAGGTTGCAGGATGAGTAGACCCCTGAGGAGCTGATACGAAGGCACACAAGAGCCCCAAGTTGGCCCCATGGAATGTCAGTGCACCATCACGTTCTCTGAGGAAGGACAGAAACCCCAGCCCAGACCCCGTTAGAATGTCTGGAAGAGGCAGCACATCAGGAAAAGGTTACAAGTCTGTGTGCATGGTCAGTGCCAGAGTGGGTCTCAGGACCAGGGTGGCGGGTCTGCAGCCTCCTGATATTCCAGCGTGAAGGGGATTTGTGTGAGGAATTCCCCTTCATACAGTCTCTCTGGCATAGCCTCAACCCCAGAATGGTCACCTGTCCTGGGACCAATCGGGTTCTGAGGACATGACCGCACATCAAGACTGAGGTAAGGAGCTCTCAGGGTGGTTCTGTGTGTCTGATGTCCTCTTCCTCCACCCACAGGTCAGCCCAAGTCAGCACCCTCGGTCACTCTGTTCCCGCCCTCCTCTGAGGAGCTCAGCGGCAACAAGGCCACACTGGTGTGTCTCGTCAGTGACTTCTACCCAGGCAGCGTGCAGGTGGCCTGGAAGGCCAATGGCAGCCCCGTCTCCCAGGGCGTGGAGACCACCAAGCCCTCCAAACAGAGCAACAACAAGTACGCGGCCAGCAGCTACCTGAGCCTGACGCCCGACAAGTGGAAATCCAGCAGCAGCTACAGCTGCCAGGTCACGCACGAGGGGAGCACCGTGGAGAAGAACCTTGTCCCCTCAGAGTGTTCCTAGTGTTCCCAGGTCTCTGAGACACTAAACCCACAGGAGTTGAACCACATAACCCGGGAAAATCTCCTTACCCATCCCTAATCCTCCTCTCCCTGAACCCAATCAGCTCTCAATAAAGTATCATCATTCTCAATCAGATATTGGGCTCTGTGCTCATTTTTGGTTTATGCGTCTCCTGATCTCCAAAACCGCCAACGCGGAACACAGTCTTTTTACCTGTGGGAATGGAGACTGGAAAAGTCTTCATGTAGCCTTAAGGGTGAATTTGACTCTTTCCCAGATAATTCCAGACAACAGGCAGTGGAAGCGTGACCCAGGAGAGCCCACCTCTGCATCCTCCCTACCCTTGCTTCCTCCTGTGGACGTTGTTCACCCACAACGCCCGCTATCTTAGGTGCCCATGGAATCCCACTGAATTCCCTCCCAAATATCTGCAGTCTTCCCATTCACATGCCTTCCATGGCCTCTACCCCATCAGGAAATTTCTCATCCTCAAGCCTAGAGATGCTATTGGGGCTTACAGCAGCTGCCCCCTCCTGCTTCCCAGGGACACGCACTGTGCTTCGTTTACCAGTCTCCCGCTGACACGCCACAGGACCGTCACTCTCAGTGCCCTGGTCACTCACTTTCACACACTTTCCATGACCCTCTGCTAACACTAGTCACATTGTCACCAGGATCCTAGGTGTATGAAAGTTGCTGGGAAGACAGCCCTGATCTTCTCTCTTCATCCCCTCTCAGACCAGACCACCACTGATCCCAACACAAGGTCTAGTGTCCCATCTTCTCAGGTGACCTGCCTGCACCTCTGTCAAATCAAGAGGCAGATTCTCAGAATGGGCCACTGATTACTCTGTAAACTACTCATCCCTATAGGAGTTCAATAAGAGATTTTACACATACACAGTGACACACACTGTCTTCCAAATGCACATAAGCATACACTCACACACATAGTGTTCATACAGACACACGCCTATTTACAAAACGCCCTTAGAGGCGATTGTTCTGAATGGATCCAGAAATGCTCAGGCTGAATGTGCTACAGAGGGGACAGCTGGGGAACACGAGCACATGGTCACAGAAGGCCAACTTTGTGGGATCTAAAGAAAACCGGTGTCCAGACAAAGGAACATTCTAGTCCCGGTAGATGGTGTGGCGTGGACACCTGAGGAAGTACATGCGAGGGAGTCTGACCATTACCAGGGACTGATGTAGGAAGGATGAAAGACTGAGAGCTGGGCGGCATGCTGTGTCCTAGAGAGCAAGATGCCAGGCCTGTGTGTCCCTTGCAGGAATGCTGGAGATGACCTACAGGAGGACCTCGTATGCAGAGAAGGCCCTGGGTGTTGGGGTCCCTCCCACTCACAAGATGCAGACTCAGTCCAAGAGCCAAATGTGTTTCGCAGACAGTGCGTACATCCTGTGCTGTGACTTTGGCGGACATGTGCATTCAGAAGGCGTGTAGAAGACAGCAGACGCCATGGCTGGGTTGTTCAGTGGGTTAGAGAACCGGTCTGAAGCAACAAGGTTGCAGGTTCCATCTCCGGGGGGGGTGGGAGGGTGCGCAGAGCACATGCAAGTGTCAAACAATAAATGCATAAATCAGTAAAAAGACAAATCTAAGTTTTTCTTTCCCTCTCTCTCCTTCTTTCATGTTTACTCTCTAAAATTAATTGATAAATAATATTAAAAAGAAGAAAACAACAAGAAGCTCACACCCTGAAACCTCACAGAACGTACAGTGCTGGAGGCACCCACAGCCTCCCGCACGGCAAGGGGCTGTCATCTGTCTTGTCCAACTCTATTTCTCCCCAGGACCCGCAAAGAAAAAGATTCCCAAACGGTTTTCAGGGGGCGTTAGCGACCGTCCCACTGCTCCTTGAGACCAGTCGAGCTGAGGTCAGGGACAGTACAGTGCTCGTCCCTGCAGAAGGTTTCATGCTGGAGGGGGAGGAAAGTGACCTCCCCCACCTACACTTCCCCTTCCCAGGAGTAACCCTGCTCGACCTCATCTGCGGGACCGCTGGTGGCATCCACCATTCCCAGCTATGCTGTGGGGAAACGGCACCATCATCTCTCTGAGTACACAGACCTGCTCACCGATTACATCATAACCATAAGACAAGACCTGGGCCAGGACACAACTCCTTTTCTTAAAATGGAATTCCTTTAAAATTCTGATTATTTACTAGCTCATTGTCTGCAACGCCATTTCAATATCACCTAGGATGCATGGAATCCTACAAGTCCACTGAATTGAAATCCATGCCCAGGGCCACCCCCTCACACCCTCCCCTCTCCCGATCAGCCCCCGTGACAAGGAGGCTGGACTTGGGCTCCCTTGCAGCTGCAGGTGGGTCTGGGCAGGCGGTGCAGGGGGTGACAGGAGGTTTGTGTTCGAGGCTGTGTCACTGTGTTATGTGTTCGGCTCCGGGACTCAGCTGACCGTCCTAGGTAAGTCTCCCCCTTTCCTTCCTGCTCGGGGTTTAGAGTGAATTGGGAGTTGATTTTATGCCTTTTTCCATTGAGTCTAAACTGGGGTTCATTTCATCTTGGCATTCTGTAACCTTCACCTTTTTTCTGCCTGTCCCAACTCCCTGTTTCCTCTCTGGTTTCTGAGGCACCAGCTGGGGACGGGATACAGGTCTCCGAGACACCGTTTTCTGTCCCTTCTCATTGTGACCCAGAGATCTCTCTCAGGGGACATTCTCCCCAAGCCGCAGGGATGCTGGGCTTCAGCCAGTCTCTGAGCCCTGGGTCTTAAGAGAGGTAGGGGCTGACTAATCATGAGAGAAGGATTCCACCTGGGTCCGGGGCTATGGAGTTGGGGGTGCCAGGCTGGGACCCACACCACTGGACGTATGTGTGTAACAACTGTGTTGCGTCTATTCAAAGTGTCTGGTGAAATTTATTGAGGGGCTAGTGAGTTTTCACTGGGGACCTGGAGAGAAGAAGGACTGTCAAGGCAAGGACACAGACAGGAAGGGGTCTCCCAAGAGAGGGCCTCGGGTGCTGGATGCCCCATTTCACCTCCAGAGCAGAAGGTCCCTCAGACAGAACAGGTGTCGGGGCAATATGGAGCTGCCGTGATTGCCTGACTCCTTTGACCACAGGAGAAGAAATGTCAAAACAGATGCCAAGAGTAGGGGCCATGGATGTCTCCCCAGATAGGTGACAAGGACCGAACTATTCAAATATACAAACTTCCTAAGACAGCCAGATTCCCCCAGTATCACGATACTGAGCAGCTAGAACTCTCAGAACAGTCCTAGACCCAGACTAAGAACAGTGCAGTTGCGACTCAAGGAAAGCCAAGTTCACCCCCTGAACCCAGCCCCGTGGCTGACACCCCATCCCCACCCACCTCTGCAGTTTGGGATGGTTCTCTGCGGAGAGGGGAGCAGAGGGCTGCAACCATGAGAGCAGGGGAATGTGAGCATGAAACGTCCTTCTCGAATGGAGGACAGTCGAAACCCAGAACAGACACACATCCTGTGTGAAGACCTTGGGGAGGGCAATCAGCCGGGAGACCTCAGACAGACGGATGGCCCAGGTCTCTGACAACAGATGAGCTGTCAAGGTGAAAAAGCCAGAAAGCGGTAGCAGAGGGAGGGCTGGGAGCTCATGAGGACTGTGAGCCTGAGGAAGAAAGGATGGGCGACATGGGGCCAGGACTCCCAAGTCAGGCATGACGACGATTCTTCCTACGGGAGTTACGTGTCACCTCCCATCAGTGACATGACAAAGGATAGCAAAAGCCAGACTGAGGTCCATTCCCTGGACCTGAGAAATTGGTCTCACATTAAAGCTGATGTAAGGACCTGCCGAAATGGATACTGAGCCTCTAACTTCCGGTCCCTCACCCACCCCACAGGTCAGCCCCCGTCCCCACCTTCGGTCGCTCTGTTCCCGCCCTCCTCTGAGGAGCTCAGCAGCAACAAGGCCACACTGGTGTGTCTCGTTAGTGACTTCTACCCAGGCAGCGTGCAGGTGGCCTGGAAGGCCAATGGCAGCCCCGTCACCCAGGGCGTGGAGACCACCAAGCCCTCCAAACAGAGCAACAACAAGTACGCGGCCAGCAGCTACCTGAGCCTGACGCCCGACAAGTGGAAATCCAGCAGCAGCTACAGCTGTCAGGTCACGCACGAGGGGAAAACCGAAGTGAAGACACTTGTCCCCTCAGAGTGTTCCTAGGACTCTGAGCCAATAACTCTCGGCCAGACACCACATTCCGCTCTCCCCACTGTAGCCCTGAGACTCTTGCCCTGGTCTGCTCAGACTGGGCAGGTCTCACTCCCTCCCCACTTCTCCTTCTCCTTAATAAAGACATGATCATCTATCATCTGACATTTCTGACGTGTGCTCTGTGTCGACCATGTCTCTGGGCTGAGGGGTGGCAGCCCCCATGGAAGGGGAAGCTCCAGCATGGAATCCTGTTCCCCAGGCCACCCACCCACCTAACTCCCCTGGGTCCAGTGGCCTCTTTTACTGGCGAACCATGACCCAGAAGGTGCATCCTCCTGTGGGGTCAGGTCTGGACGCAGTCCTTGTCACTGGGATGGGGAAGGGCTGAGGGAAGGCTTCTGGGCACTGCCTCTGAGTCGGGGAGATAGGAGGAGGGTGCAGAGGGCAGCACTGGGTCTAAGGCAGAAATAGGGGAAAAGAAGACCCTTGGGACGAGCCATGCTCTTAGAGGCACAAAGATTTCACTTCTCTGCTCCCTGAGGACACCCAGTATGGAGAAACAGTACAGAGTGAGGGTTTTCCCTTATCCTGACATTATAGAGCTGCAGAAATCTTAGAACAACACAGGCTAAAAGTACAGTTCTCAACCTTCCACAATGAATCTAACTAACTAAGGAAAGACACTGACTAGTCCTGTGAAGAGAAACAGGAGGTTTACATACAGAGCATGTGGCCTCAGTCATCAAGAGGTAGGACTAGAAATTACAAAAGGCACACTCCTGGGCACCAAAAGGGCACCCCATGATGTCCAAAGGAGGGCGTGTCAATGGGAATTCAGGAGTGAACTGAGACAGGACAAAACCCCTCAGGGCAGCGTGAGTGTGCCCTCAGGGATACAGCACGCCCAGGCTTCCCCAGCAACACGGAGCCCAGATCCCCTCCCCTCAGCTCAGTGCTCCACACCCACGTGGCTCAGACCCCGGTGCATACAGTTGCTCTTACCTCACCCAGGGTGTGTTTGTATTAAAATAAAACAGGTGAAAAAAAGATTCCTTCTTTTTATTTACCAAATTACAATACAATGACATGATTTCCTGCTAATCGACAATGAGGACTAATGTTTAATCCCAACATGAGCTCTAAACTATGAACATATCTGCCCTGAGAATACACTGCCGTGATTCTCTA
Source organism: Saccopteryx leptura (assembly GCF_036850995.1). Lineage (NCBI taxonomy): Eukaryota > Metazoa > Chordata > Mammalia > Chiroptera > Emballonuridae > Saccopteryx > Saccopteryx leptura. The sequence continues at coordinate 383,959,970 of NC_089504.1, read as the reverse complement.
GTGACGATGGCAGGCTCTTGGCAAGTCATGCTATTTATCCACTGGGAGCCTCTTCAGGTGCCTCCTGGGTTCCCCGACATGACATGACGCCAGGAGAAGCAGAGGATCCTATTATGGATGACAACATGTTCAGTGCGCACTCTGTGTCTCTTCAGTCAGAGGCCTAAAATTGACCATTGATCTGGATTCCCTTAAGTAGGACGTAGGATTTAGGGCCATGGTTGGAGTGCTGCTCATGGTTTCCTTGAAAAATTCAGGGCATCATTGGACCACCAGACCCTCAATCTATGACCCCAGATTCTGGGTGTGGCAGGGGAGTCTCCCAAAAATGCCACTTTGTGTGCGCAGACTGGCATGACTTGCAGTACAAGTTGAGAACTTCTCAGGGCAATGCCATATTAACATTCCCCAGGGAAGGTGAGGCTGAAACCTCACGATCCAGCTGGAGTCCCTGGGACGCTTCCGATGGCTACTGCTCTCCAGGGCCCTTGCCTAGTCCTAGAAAGATTAGAGACACACCAAATTCTGACTTTACCAACGATCGTGTCCTCTCAACCCTGAACCAAGAGACCTCCTGTTCATTTCCATGAACCTCACTCTTCACTGACAAAAATGCATTCCAAGAAATCATTGCCAAGCGTGCTGAAGTTCGTGGAAATATGGTCTAGACAACAAATACATTCGGGTTCCTGATTTTTCAGGGTTGCCAGGACAGCACGTGGAGTCACCTGTCCTGTTACATGTAGTGGATGAACTCTGGGTGTGGTGGGGGCTGTAATTCCCCATGCAGAGCAGGCACCAGCCCGGGGCATGACACAGGCTTCTTCCATCACAGCTGCAGGTGGGGGGCTCAGGGGGATAGGGGGCAGGACCTCCCAAAGAGAGGTTTTTGTACGAGCCTGTGTCACAGTGTTGGGTGTTCGGCGGAGGGACCCAGCTGACCGTCCTAGGTGAGTCTCTCCTTCCCCATCCTTCCCTGCTCTCCCAGAGCTTTGAGCTTTTTTCTGCTGACTTTGCTCTTTTTCTGGGCCTTGTCTCAGTCTGTAGCCAAACTTTCACCCAGGATCCCAGTGTCTGGGGTCATGATTTTGTTGCATTGTTGTTCTTACTGTCCTGTCTGCCTCCATGGGTCTTCAACAGCCCTTCAACTCTGACCCCTCTGGCAGAGAAATGGACAGGCTGACCTGTAGACCCTTCTATCAGTCTGCCAGGGCCAGGCTGGGACCTACACTGCTCTTCTCTGTCTCCTCATGTGGGTATCATTTTGAGTAGCTTTGTTGTATCAGGGAACTTGTGTCCCCTTCTCACGGGGAAATGGGCGCTAGGAGGACTGAAGGGGTGACCACAGAAAGGCTTTTAAGGGGCCAAGAAATTTCTGAGCCAAGTCCGGGGTCACCAGGGTCACACTTATAGGAAAGTTTCCAGGGCTTTGGGCCCCAGGATTCAAGATCAAAAAAATTAGGGTGGTAGGGAGGCTCCCTAATGGGGCTTCTATGCAGAGAGCTCAGCCAGCCTTGGACCCACGGGACCCTGAAAGAGACAGGACAGTTTGACAGGACTGCTCTGGAGGCTAAGGGCTGGGGGAAGGACAACAGAGAACAGAAGGAAGGCGGACTGCGTGGACTCCAGGAGACACTTCCCAGTAGCACAAATCTCTGAGGGAACAGAGGACAGACTCTTCAGTGTGAGATCATCACGATAATTCACCACCAGAGTGAAGCCTCAGGTCAAGTCTTCAGATGGGAGAGACCTAAGGACAGGCAGACAGACTCTCTCTGGTTGGGAAATATTTTCACCATGAGAGAAGACCAGGAGAGGCAGGTTGCAGGATGAGTAGACCCCTGAGGAGCTGATACGAAGGCACACAAGAGCCCCAAGTTGGCCCCATGGAATGTCAGTGCACCATCACGTTCTCTGAGGAAGGACAGAAACCCCAGCCCAGACCCCGTTAGAATGTCTGGAAGAGGCAGCACATCAGGAAAAGGTTACAAGTCTGTGTGCATGGTCAGTGCCAGAGTGGGTCTCAGGACCAGGGTGGCGGGTCTGCAGCCTCCTGATATTCCAGCGTGAAGGGGATTTGTGTGAGGAATTCCCCTTCATACAGTCTCTCTGGCATAGCCTCAACCCCAGAATGGTCACCTGTCCTGGGACCAATCGGGTTCTGAGGACATGACCGCACATCAAGACTGAGGTAAGGAGCTCTCAGGGTGGTTCTGTGTGTCTGATGTCCTCTTCCTCCACCCACAGGTCAGCCCAAGTCAGCACCCTCGGTCACTCTGTTCCCGCCCTCCTCTGAGGAGCTCAGCGGCAACAAGGCCACACTGGTGTGTCTCGTCAGTGACTTCTACCCAGGCAGCGTGCAGGTGGCCTGGAAGGCCAATGGCAGCCCCGTCTCCCAGGGCGTGGAGACCACCAAGCCCTCCAAACAGAGCAACAACAAGTACGCGGCCAGCAGCTACCTGAGCCTGACGCCCGACAAGTGGAAATCCAGCAGCAGCTACAGCTGCCAGGTCACGCACGAGGGGAGCACCGTGGAGAAGAACCTTGTCCCCTCAGAGTGTTCCTAGTGTTCCCAGGTCTCTGAGACACTAAACCCACAGGAGTTGAACCACATAACCCGGGAAAATCTCCTTACCCATCCCTAATCCTCCTCTCCCTGAACCCAATCAGCTCTCAATAAAGTATCATCATTCTCAATCAGATATTGGGCTCTGTGCTCATTTTTGGTTTATGCGTCTCCTGATCTCCAAAACCGCCAACGCGGAACACAGTCTTTTTACCTGTGGGAATGGAGACTGGAAAAGTCTTCATGTAGCCTTAAGGGTGAATTTGACTCTTTCCCAGATAATTCCAGACAACAGGCAGTGGAAGCGTGACCCAGGAGAGCCCACCTCTGCATCCTCCCTACCCTTGCTTCCTCCTGTGGACGTTGTTCACCCACAACGCCCGCTATCTTAGGTGCCCATGGAATCCCACTGAATTCCCTCCCAAATATCTGCAGTCTTCCCATTCACATGCCTTCCATGGCCTCTACCCCATCAGGAAATTTCTCATCCTCAAGCCTAGAGATGCTATTGGGGCTTACAGCAGCTGCCCCCTCCTGCTTCCCAGGGACACGCACTGTGCTTCGTTTACCAGTCTCCCGCTGACACGCCACAGGACCGTCACTCTCAGTGCCCTGGTCACTCACTTTCACACACTTTCCATGACCCTCTGCTAACACTAGTCACATTGTCACCAGGATCCTAGGTGTATGAAAGTTGCTGGGAAGACAGCCCTGATCTTCTCTCTTCATCCCCTCTCAGACCAGACCACCACTGATCCCAACACAAGGTCTAGTGTCCCATCTTCTCAGGTGACCTGCCTGCACCTCTGTCAAATCAAGAGGCAGATTCTCAGAATGGGCCACTGATTACTCTGTAAACTACTCATCCCTATAGGAGTTCAATAAGAGATTTTACACATACACAGTGACACACACTGTCTTCCAAATGCACATAAGCATACACTCACACACATAGTGTTCATACAGACACACGCCTATTTACAAAACGCCCTTAGAGGCGATTGTTCTGAATGGATCCAGAAATGCTCAGGCTGAATGTGCTACAGAGGGGACAGCTGGGGAACACGAGCACATGGTCACAGAAGGCCAACTTTGTGGGATCTAAAGAAAACCGGTGTCCAGACAAAGGAACATTCTAGTCCCGGTAGATGGTGTGGCGTGGACACCTGAGGAAGTACATGCGAGGGAGTCTGACCATTACCAGGGACTGATGTAGGAAGGATGAAAGACTGAGAGCTGGGCGGCATGCTGTGTCCTAGAGAGCAAGATGCCAGGCCTGTGTGTCCCTTGCAGGAATGCTGGAGATGACCTACAGGAGGACCTCGTATGCAGAGAAGGCCCTGGGTGTTGGGGTCCCTCCCACTCACAAGATGCAGACTCAGTCCAAGAGCCAAATGTGTTTCGCAGACAGTGCGTACATCCTGTGCTGTGACTTTGGCGGACATGTGCATTCAGAAGGCGTGTAGAAGACAGCAGACGCCATGGCTGGGTTGTTCAGTGGGTTAGAGAACCGGCCTGAAGCAACAAGGTTGCAGGTTCCATCTCCGGGGGAGGGGGAGGGGGAGAGCACAAGCAAGTGTCAAACAATAAATGCATAAATCAGTAAAAAGACAAATCTAAGTTTTTCTTTCCCTCTCTCTCCTTCTTTCATGTTTACTCTCTAAAATTAATTGATAAATAATATTAAAAAGAAGAAAACAACAAGAAGCTCACACCCTGAAACCTCACAGAACGTACAGTGCTGGAGGCACCCACAGCCTCCCGCACGGCAAGGGGCTGTCATCTGTCTTGTCCAACTCTATTTCTCCCCAGGACCCGCAAAGAAAAAGATTCCCAAACGGTTTTCAGGGGGCGTTAGCGACCGTCCCACTGCTCCTTGAGACCAGTCGAGCTGAGGTCAGGGACAGTACAGTGCTCGTCCCTGCAGAAGGTTTCATGCTGGAGGGGGAGGAAAGTGACCTCCCCCACCTACACTTCCCCTTCCCAGGAGTAACCCTGCTCGACCTCATCTGCGGGACCGCTGGTGGCATCCACCATTCCCAGCTATGCTGTGGGGAAACGGCACCATCATCTCTCTGAGTACACAGACCTGCTCACCGATTACATCATAACCATAAGACAAGACCTGGGCCAGGACACAACTCCTTTTCTTAAAATGGAATTCCTTTAAAATTCTGATTATTTACTAGCTCATTGTCTGCAACGCCATTTCAATATCACCTAGGATGCATGGAATCCTACAAGTCCACTGAATTGAAATCCATGCCCAGGGCCACCCCCTCACACCCTCCCCTCTCCCGATCAGCCCCCGTGACAAGGAGGCTGGACTTGGGCTCCCTTGCAGCTGCAGGTGGGTCTGGGCAGGCGGTGCAGGGGGTGACAGGAGGTTTGTGTTCGAGGCTGTGTCACTGTGTTATGTGTTCGGCTCCGGGACTCAGCTGACCGTCCTAGGTAAGTCTCCCCCTTTCCTTCCTGCTCGGGGTTTAGAGTGAATTGGGAGTTGATTTTATGCCTTTTTCCATTGAGTCTAAACTGGGGTTCATTTCATCTTGGCATTCTGTAACCTTCACCTTTTTTCTGCCTGTCCCAACTCCCTGTTTCCTCTCTGGTTTCTGAGGCACCAGCTGGGGACGGGATACAGGTCTCCGAGACACCGTTTTCTGTCCCTTCTCATTGTGACCCAGAGATCTCTCTCAGGGGACATTCTCCCCAAGCCGCAGGGATGCTGGGCTTCAGCCAGTCTCTGAGCCCTGGGTCTTAAGAGAGGTAGGGGCTGACTAATCATGAGAGAAGGATTCCACCTGGGTCCGGGGCTATGGAGTTGGGGGTGCCAGGCTGGGACCCACACCACTGGACGTATGTGTGTAACAACTGTGTTGCGTCTATTCAAAGTGTCTGGTGAAATTTATTGAGGGGCTAGTGAGTTTTCACTGGGGACCTGGAGAGAAGAAGGACTGTCAAGGCAAGGACACAGACAGGAAGGGGTCTCCCAAGAGAGGGCCTCGGGTGCTGGATGCCCCATTTCACCTCCAGAGCAGAAGGTCCCTCAGACAGAACAGGTGTCGGGGCAATATGGAGCTGCCGTGATTGTCTGACTCCTTTGACCACAGGAGAAGAAATGTCAAAACAGATGCCAAGAGTAGGGGCCATGGATGTCTCCCCAGATAGGTGACAAGGACCGAACTATTCAAATATACAAACTTCCTAAGACAGCCAGATTCCCCCAGTATCACGATACTGAGCAGCTAGAACTCTCAGAACAGTCCTAGACCCAGACTAAGAACAGTGCAGTTGCAACTGAAAAAAAGCCACGTTCAGTCCCTGAACCCAGCCCCGTGGCTGACACCCCATCCCCACCCACCTCTGCAGTTTGGGATGGTTCTCTGCGGAGAGGGGAGCAGAGGGCTGCAACCATGAGAGCAGGGGAATGTGAGCATGAAACGTCCTTCTCGAATGGAGGACAGTCGAAACCCAGAACAGACACACGTCCTGTGTGAAGACCCTGGGGAGGGCAATCAGCCGGGAGACCTCAGACAGACGGATGGCCCAGGTCTCTGACAACAGATGAGCTGTCAAGGTGAAAAAGCCAGAAAGCAGTAGCAGAGGGAGGGCTGGGAGCTCATGAGGACTGTGAGCCTGAGGAAGAAAGGATGGGCGACATGGGGCCAGGACTCCCAAGTCAGGCATGACGACGATTCTTCCTACGGGAGTTACGTGTCACCTCCCATCAGTGACATGACAAAGGATAGCAAAAGCCAGACTGAGGTCCATTCCCTGGACCTGAGAAATTGGTCTCACATTAAAGCTGATGTAAGGACCTGCCGAAATGGATACTGAGCCTCTAACTTCCGGTCCCTCACCCACCCCACAGGTCAGCCCCCGTCCGCACCTTCGGTCACTCTGTTCCCGCCCTCCTCTGAGGAGCTCAGCAGCAACAAGGCCACACTGGTGTGTCTCGTCAGTGACTTCTACCCAGGCAGCGTGCAGGTGGCCTGGAAGGCCAATGGCAGCCCCGTCACCCAGGGCGTGGAGACCACCAAGCCCTCCAAACAGAGCAACAACAAGTACGCGGCCAGCAGCTACCTGAGCCTGACGCCCGACAAGTGGAAATCCAGCAGCAGCTACAGCTGTCAGGTCACACACGAGGGGAGCACCGTGGAGAAGAAACTTGTCCCGTCAGAGTGTTCCTAGGACTCTGAGCCAATAACTCTCGGCCAGGCACCATATTCCGCACTCCCCACTGTAGCCCTGAGACTCCTGCCCTGGTCTGCTCAGACTGGGCAGGTCTCACTCCCTCCCCACTTCTCCTTCTCCCTAATAAAGACCTGATCATCTATCATCTGACATTTCTGACGTGTGCTCTGTGTCGACCATGTCTCTGGGCTGAGGGGTGGCAGCCCCCATGGAAGGGGAAGCTCCAGCATGGAATCCTGTTCCCCAGGCCACCCACCCACCTAACTCCCCCGGGACCAGTGGCCTCTTTTACTGGGGAGCCATGACCCAGAAGGTGCATCCTCCTGTGGGGTCAGATCTGGACGCAGTCCTTGTCACTGGGATGGGGAAGGGCTGAGGGAAGGCTTCTGGGCACTGCCTCAGAGTTGCGGAGATAGGAGGAGGGTGCAGAGGGCAGCACTGGGTCTAAGGCAGAAATAGGGGAAAAGAAGACCCTTGGGACGAGCCATGCTCTTAGAGGCACAAAGATTTCACTTCTCTGTTCCCTGAGGACACCCAGTATGGAGAAACAGTACAGAGTGAGGATTTTCCCTTATCCTGACATTATAGAGCTGCAGAAATCTTAGAACAACACAGGCTAAAAGTACAGTTCTCAACCTTCCACAATGAATCTAACTAAGTAAAGACACTGACTAGTCCTGTGAAGAGAAACAGGTGGTTTACATACGGAGCAGGTGGCATCAGTCATCATGAGGGAGGACAAGAAATTACAAAAAGACCCTCCTGGGCACCAAAAGGGCACCCCATGATGTCCAAAGGAGGGCGTGTCAATGGGAATTCAGGAGTGAACTGAGACAGGACAAAACCCCTCAGGGCAGCGTGAGTGTGCCCTCAGGGATACAGCACGCTCAGGCTTCCCCAGCAACACGGAACCCAGATCCCCTGCCCTCAGCTCAGTGCTCCACACCCACGTGGCTCAGACCCCGGTGCATACAGTTGCTCTCACCTCAACCTGGGTGTGTTTGTATTAAAATAAAACAGATGAAATGCAGATTCCTTCTTTTTATTTACCAAATTACAATACAATGACATGATTTCCTGCTAATCGACAATGAGGACTAATGTTTAATCCCAACACGAGCTCTAAACTATGAACATATCTGCCCTGAGAATACACTGCCGTGATTCTCTAGTGACGATGGCAGGCTCTTGGCAAGTCATGCTATTTATCCACTGGCAGCCTCTTCATGTGCCTCCTGGGTTCCCCGACATGACATGACGCCAGGAGCAGCAGTGGCTCCTATTATGGATGACAACATGTTCAGTGCGCACTCTGTGTCTCTTCAGTCAGAGGCCTAAAATTGACCATTGATCTGGATTCCCTTAAGTAGGACGTAGGATTTAGGGCCATGGTTGGAGTGCTGAGGACGGAACCCCTCAGGGCAGCGTGACTGTGCCCTCAGGAACACTGCACATCAGTCTCCGCGGTGATATGGCACCCAGATGTCCTACCCTCAGCTCAGTGCCCCACACCCAAGTGGCTCAGACCCAATGTGCCTACAGATGCTCTTACCTCACCCCGGAGTGTTTTTGTATTCAAGTTAAAAAAGGTGAAATAAAGCTTTTTCTGTTTTTTTTCTTTTTTACCAAATTTCAATACAATGATTTGATTTCCTGTTAACCGATAAAGAAGATAATTAGTATTTAATACCATCGCAAGCTCAAGATTATGAACATATCTCATATGTGAATACGCTGTGTTTATCCTTCTGTGACGATGGCAGGCTCTTAGCAAGTAATGGTATTTATCCACTGGGAGCCTCACAGGTGGCTCCTGGGTTCCCCGACATGACATGACGCCAGGAGCAGCATTGGCTCCTATTATGGATGGCAACATGTTCAACGTTGACTTTGTGCCCCTGTTGTCCCTGGCCTAAAATCTACCACTGATCCAGGTTCCCTTAAGTCATATGCAGGATTTAGGATTTAGATGTAGGATACAGGATTTAGGATGGGGTGCTGTTCATGTTTTTCTTGAATAAGGAAGAAATGGACCACCAGCCCCTCGATATACATATAACACCAGAATCTGTGTGTGGTAGAGGAGTCTCCCCAGAATGCCAATTCATGGTGACAGACTGGCATTAATTGCAGTACAAGCTGAGGTACCACAATAGGCAAACTCATACTTGAATATCCTCAAGGAAGATAAGGCTGAAACCTCTGGGTCCAGCTGGGGTCACTGAGAATGTTCCAGTTACTACTGCTCTCCAGCGCACTGCCTCTTCCTAAAGGGGGTGGAGGACACCCCAAACACATGGTTTAATCAAGGATCATGTCCTGCCAACCTTGAGACAAGAGACCTCCTCTTCTTTTCTATGGAACCTCACTCTTTAGTGACAAAGATGTTCTCCAGTAAATCCATTCCCAATGCTGGAGAACTCATGGAAAAATAGAATCCAAGACAACTACATTCAGGTTCCTGGTTTTCCAAGGTTCCCACTGCTGAGCACATGGAGTCACCTGTCCCATTACATATAGTGAATGAAATCTGGGCAGGGTGGGGGGTAATTCCCCATGCAGAGCAGACACCAGCTTGGGGCATGACACAGGCTTCCTCCATCACAGCTGCAGGTGGGGGGCTCAGGAGGGTAGGGGGCAGGACCTCCCAGAGAGAGGTTTTTGTACGAGCCTGTGTCACAGTGTTGGGTGTTCGGCGGAGGGACCCAGCTGACCGTCCTAGGTGAGTCTTCCCTTCCCCCTCCTTCCCTGCCATTCCAGAGATTCAGGCAATTTTCTGCTGATTTTGTTCTTTTTCTGGGACTTGTCTCACTTGTACCCAAGCTTTCACCCAGGATCATAGTCTCTGGGGTCATGACCTCTTTGTATCCTTGTTCTTACTGCCCTCTGTTTTCACTACTAATCATTAGCCCTTCACCTCTGACTCCACAGGCAGAGAAATGTACAAGATGATCTGTAGACACTTCTATCAATCTGAAAAATTAGGCAGAGTCTTAGACTTCCTCTGCTCTCTCACCCTACACAGGCTCCTTCGTTGTTAAAATAGCTCAGTCTCTTTGAGGGTCGCATCAGCTCCATGTCACAGAAAGGACGAGACAAAGAATACTGGGGGTGAACATGTGGAAACTTTAGAAAAACCCATAAGTCTCAGAGATGAATCTGGGGTCACGAGGGTCAGACTTTCAGGGAGACTCCCAGGGCCTCAGGTGGGACTAAGGTCCAGGACCAGCAACCTGGCAGGGTTGGAGAGGCTCTGTCAGCCTCCGTGGACCTGCCATGCAGAGTCCTCAGCCAGCCTGGGACCCACAGTACCCTGCAGGAGGGAGGACAAAGTGGGAAGAAGAGTACTCTGGAGGCTAAGAGTTGGGAGGAGAATGGAGAACAAGGGAGAGAGGACAGGATGACTACAGAGTCTCAAGGGACACAGTCCCCAGAAGCTCGAATGTCTAAAGCAGCGGTTCTCAACCTATGGGTCGTGACCCCGGCAGGGTCGCCTAAAGCCATCGGAAAATACATAATGAATATCAGGTATTTACATTCCGAATCATAGCTGTAGCAAAATTACAGTTATGAAGTAGCCACCAAAATTATTTTTTGGTTTGGGGTCACCACAACATGAGGAAGTGTATTGCGGGGTCACGGCATTAGAAAGGTTGAGATCCGCTGGTCTAAGGGAACAGGAGGCAGATACCTCAGCAGGAAATCTTCAAGATAATCCTCTACCAGAGGGGAGCCTCAGGTCAAGTAGGCAGGTGGGAGAGATCTAAGGACAGGCAAAAAGATTCTCCCTGACCAGCAAATATTTCTCCCATTAGAGAGGACCAGGTGAGGCGGGTTTCAGTAGAAGCAGATCCTGTAGGACAAACGCTCAGAGCAGGTATGGAGGTTCACAAATGCCCCAAGATTAACCCTACAAAAGGTTGGAGCACCCATCATCTTTTCTGATGAAGAACTATGTCCCCACACAGACCTCATTAGAATATCAGGAAGAGGTAGACAGGAGGATAAAGGTCAGAAGTCTGTGTGAATGGACAGTGCCTTGGGGGGTCTGAGGACAGTGGTGGCAGATCTCCAGCCTCCTGATGGAGAGGAACTGTCTGGGGTAAATCTCAAACCAGTCTCTATGGCATGAGCCTCAAACCGTCCTTGGACTTGGGCCCAAATCAGGTTCTGAGGACATGACCGCACATCAAGACTGAGGTAAGGAGCTCTCAGGGTGGTTCTGTGTGTCTGATCTCCTCTCCTTCCCCCACCCACAGGTCAGCCCAAGTCTGCACCCTCGGTCACTCTGTTCCCGCCCTCCTCTGAGGAATTCAGCGGCAACAAGGCCACACTGGTGTGTCTCATCAGTGACTTCTACCCAGGCAGCGTGCAGGTGGCCTGGAAGGCCAATGGCAGCCCCGTCTCCCAGGGCGTGGAGACCACCAAGCCCTCCAAACAGAGCAACAACAAGTACGCGGCCAGCAGCTACCTGAGCCTGACGCCCGACAAGTGGAAATCCAGCAGCAGCTACAGCTGCCAGGTCACGCACGAGGGGAGCACCGTGGAGAAGACAGTCGTCCCCTCAGAGTGTTCCTAGGACCCTGAGCTCCGACCTCTGGGTGATGGAACCACATGACCCTGCAAAATCTCCTTACCCACCCCCAGTCACCCTTCTCCCTGAACCCAACAACTCTCAATAAAGTATCATCATTCTCAGACATCAGGCTCTCTGTTCATTTGTGCATGGCCCCCAGAACTCCACCACCCCCAAATTGGAATACAATTCTTTGGAAGTGTGGGAAAGGAGCCAAAAAAAAGCCTCCATGTTTCCTTAAGGGGGAATTTCCTTCCTATCTAGACATGCCCGTAGAATGTTCAAGAACAAAAGATAAGGGAATCATGACCCAGAAGAGCCCACCTTTTATACTTTCCCTAATCTCGCTTCCTCCTGTGGCTGATGTTCACCCACAGGGCCCACTTTCCTTGGTCTCCATGGAATCCCCATGGATTCCTCCCCCAAATCCTCAGTCTTCCAATTCACTTGCCTTTTATAGCTTCCTAACCCATCTGGAAACTTCTCATTCTCAGTGGCTAGACTACCCTCTTGCTTATATTATAGTGGCTCCCCCAACTCCTGCTTCCCTGGACATGCACTGTGCTTCACTTATCAGTCCCTCGCTGACACGCTCATCATAAGACCTTCAGTCTCCGGGCCCTGGTCACTCACTTTTACACTCCCCTGCATGACCCTCTGGTAACACTTGTCACATGTATCACTGGGGTCCTAGCTGTATGAAAGGCCCCCAGAAGAGAAGTCTGCTCTCTCCATCTCCTACAGATAAGACCACCACTGATCCCATCACAAGATCTAATGTTCCCTCTTCTCAGGTGACCTGCCTGCGCCTCTGTCAAGAGTCAGACTCACAGAATGGGCCATTGACTACTCTGTAAACTGCTCATCTCCTTAGAAGTCAAATCTGGACTTTAACACACACTCACACACACACTTGCACACACAGACTTGTGCACATACATAGATATATACACTCATACAAATGCACATAAACATACACTAACACACATATTGTTCATACAGATACATGCCCATTTACAAAATGCCCTCAGAGGCTATTGTTCTGAATAGATCCAGAAAAGCTCAGGCAGAAGGTGCTACAGCAGAGACCACAGTGGATATGAACACAGACAGGCCTGTCGCTGCAGTCCTGGGTTGTAATATCCAGAGACAACCAGTGACAAGACAAAGGAACACTCTAGTCCGGGGTTGAGAGTGAGACCTAGATACCTGAGGAAGTGCGTGGGAGGGGGCCTGGCCTCAACCAGGGGTTGATCTGGGGAGAATGAAAGAGTGTCCGCTAGGCATGATGCTGTGTCAGAGAGAGAAAGATGCGGCCTGTGTGTCCCTTGAGTGAATGCTGCAGATGACTGACAGGACCTAGAATGTAGGCTGTGGCCAGGGTGTCGGCACTCCACTCACACATGAAGGTTTAGATCATTTATACAGTGTGTTTCACAGGTTGTGGTGCAGCCTGTGCTAGTGTCTTTGCAGAACCAGGACATGTGTAATTCCAAAGGAGTGTAAGATGACAGCTGACAGTCTCACACAAAGCTCACAGAGATTACTGTGCTGGGAGCAATGACCATCTCTCCCACTGCAACAGGCTCTGAACCAGCCATGAGAGCTCTAATTCAGTCCATGCACCTGCGCAGGAAAATCCTGTTCAAACTGTGCTCAGAAGGGTCTCAGTGACTGTCCCACCAAACCCTGAGACTGGCCCAGCCGAGTGCAGGGACACTAGAGCTCTGGGCCCTGCAGACGGGCCTTGGTGCTGGGAGTGACCGTGACTCTCCTCCCACCCATACTTTCCATTTCCACCCCCTAGCTCTGCAGGATCTCATCTCCTGAGAATGTGAAGGCATCAGGACTCCTCAGAATTCCCAGCACTGCAAAGGGGTCCCAGGTGCATGATCCAGGTGCATTAACAGTTCTGCTCACCAGCTTCTCCATGACCATATGACATGAGCTGGGCCAGGGCACACTTCTTCCCTAAGATGAAATTAGGTGAAAATTCTGATTCAGTACTAGACACCATCACTACTCTGCAACGCCATCCATGACCTAAAATACATAGAATCATAAAACTCCATAAAATCAAAATTATAATCTCAGGGTTCAGCCTATCTCACCCCCCCCCCATCTGACTGATCAGCACCCATGACAAAGGGGCTGGACTCTGGGTCTCCCGTGCAGCTGCAGGTGGGCCTGGGCAGGAGTGGAGGGGTGACAGGAGGTTTGTGTTCGAGGCTGTGTCACTGTGTGCTGTGTTCGGCGGAGGGACCCAGCTGACCGTCCTTGGTGAGTCCCCCCTTTTCCTTCCTCCTGGGGTTCTCTGTAAAATTAGGGTTGACTTTTCTCTCTTTTCCTGGTAGTCTGTGTCTGGAGTCTGATTTAGTGTGGCATTCTGTAATACTCACCCTTTTTGCCTGCCTATCAGTGCCCTCAGTAGTCTGTTTTGATTCTGAGGCACCTGATAGGACAGGATGGAAAGATCCCAGGGAACCCATCCTGCCCCTCCACATAGTGACCTTGAGGTCACTTTCCAGGGGACCTTCTCCCCAAGACTCTGGGAAGTGGGGCTCCCTCAGCCCTCTGAGCCTAGATAGAGTCTTGGGAGAATAGCAGGGTTAAAGGACCATGGAAGATGGGGGCTCAGCAAAGGGCCAAGGGATGTGAAAAAAAGGCTGGAATCTGCTAAAATATATGTGGGTATTACTCATGGGATAGCTAGTGAGAGGCTAGTGAGGGGCTGTGTCCTGGGGACGAGGAGAGAAGAAGAGGAAGCAAGGCACGATGTACAGGAATAAAGGGTGTGTCTCTGGTGAGACGGCCTCAGAATGCCAGTCCTTCCTCCGACTCCAGGACAGGCAGGACCCCCAGACAGGGCAGGTGTCAGGACACTCAGGCCCCAAAGGTTGCCCCAACCCTTTTACCCCTGGAGGGGAAACTTCAGAACAGATGCCCAGAATGTGGACTCTTCCAGAGACAGATATTAAAAAAAAAATAATAAAAATAAAAAACAGGCCCTACCAGGCAGACAGATGCCCTAGGACAGACAAATTCTGCCAATATCTGTCCTCACAGGACTAGGATATCCCTCAGAACAGATCCAGACCCAAACCAAGAACAGAGCAGTCACGACCCAGGAAAACCCACGTTCACCCCCTGAACCCAGCCCCATGGCTGACACCCCATCCCCACCTCTGGAGCCCAGGAGTGTTCTCTGTGGGGAGGGGAGCAGAGGGTTGCAACCATGAGATTAGGGGAATGTGAGCAAGAAACACCCTTCTCGAATGGAGGACAGTCTAAACCCAGAACAGACACACGTCCTGTGTGAAGACCCTGGGGAAGGCAATCAGCTGGGAGACCTCAGACAGACAGATGGCCCAGGTCTCTGACAACAGATGAGCTGTCAAGGTGAAGGAGTCAGCACAAGGGAACAGAGGGAGGGCTGGGAGCTCATGAGGACTGTGAGCCTGAGGAAGAAACAGTAAGGGACAGGCGACCAGGACCCCCAAGTTAGGCACTGAGGTTCTCCCAACAGGAGATGAGTGTCACCTCCCATCCATGACCTGACATAAGGGACAAAAACCAGACTGAAGTCCATACCATCATCCTAAAGGAACTATCCCCACATCAAGACTGAGGTAAGTACCCATCCATCAGGATGGATACTGAGCCTCTAACCTCCTGCCCGTCCTCCACCCCACAGGTCAGCCCCCGTCCGCACCTTCGGTCACTCTGTTCCCGCCCTCCTCTGAGGAGCTCAGCAGCAACAAGGCCACTCTGGTGTGTCTCGTCAGTGACTTCTACCCAGGCAGCGTGACCATAGCCTGGAAGGCCAATGGCAGCCCCGTCTCCCAGGGCGTGGAGACCACCAAGCCCTCCAAACAGAGCAACAACAAGTACGCGGCCAGCAGCTACCTGAGCCTGACGCCCGACAAGTGGAAATCCAGCAGCAGCTACAGCTGCCAGGTCACGCACGAGGGGAGCACCGTGGAGAAGAACCTTGTCCCCTCAGAGTGTTCTTAGGAACATAAGCCCCCCTCCCCATCTCCAGGGGCCCTACTCAGCCAGACACCGCATTCCACAACTTCTCACTGTAGCCCTGAGACACCTGTCCCAGTCAGCTCAGACTGGGCAGTTCTCACTCCCTCCCCCATTCTACTTCCCCTTAATAAAATTCTAATCATTCATCATTTTACAATTGTGTTATGTGCTGTGTCTGATCATGTCTTTCAGCTGAGTGGTCTCTGCCCCAGTGGCAAGGGAACTCCATCATTAGATCCCATTCGCCTATATTTTCCACTTATCTATTTCCCAGGGACCAGTGTGATCTGAGTACTCGGAAGAAGTCCTATTCATAGCATGACTTTGTCCGACAAGGCTGTCTCCTTGGATACAGTCTTTATCACCTGAGAAGGGGGAAGAGCTGAGCTCAGGGGATTGAGTCCCCCGTGCAGGGATCTCAGAGAAAAGAATAGTTTCCAGGAAGGCAGCAGTAAGTCAAAGGGAGGAACATGGAAAAAGAAGATCCTTGGGTCAAGACCATGTTCTTAGAAGAACAGATATTTAACTTTCTGATTCCCTCAAGGATCCTGTAGGGAGAACTATTACAAGGTGGTGAGAGTTTCGTGGTTGGCCCTTCTCCAGGGAGAACATAGAAAGCTTTTATCAATGCATTTCATAAGTATATTTCTCAAACTTTCACGGGAAATATTAGCTAAATACACTGACAAGTCCTGCAGCAGAGAAACAGTTTCAAATCAGAAAGGCTCACAAGTCCCAAGTCATCTTCATGCCCCCTACCAAGTCGGGGAGCCCTGGAATACTTGTCAAGACAGCAGTGTTCAAGGTTGTTGAGAACAGGGGTGGGTCCGACACTCAAAAAAGCTATTTAGCCCTGGCTGGTTGGCTCAGCGGTAGAGCGTCGGCCTAGCGTGCGGAGGACCCGGGTTTGATTCCCGGCCAGGGCACACAGGAGAAGCGCCCATTTGCTTCTCCACCCCTCCGCCGCGCTTTCCCTCTCTGTCTCTCTCTTCCCCTCCCGCAGCCAAGGCTCCATTGGAGCAAAGATGGCCCGGGCGCTGGGGATGGCTCTGTGGCCTCTGCCCCAGGCGCTAGAGTGGCTCTGGTCGCAACATGGCGACGCCCAGGATGGGCAGAGCATCGCCCCTGGTGGGCGTGCCGGGTGGATCCCGGTCGGGCGCATGCGGGAGTCTGTCTGACTGTCTCTCCCTGTTTCCAGCTTCAGAAAAAAAAAAAAAAAAAAAAATTAAAAAAAAAAAAAAAAAAAAAAAAGCTATTTACATTCTGATGGGTCTGAATCAGGGTTAGGCTCAAGGTGGGTTCTCTGTCATGAACAGCCAACATCAGAAGTCAGGTCAGGGAGAGAGTTTTTTAGGCTTTATTGAAAGATGGAACAGGTAATGTCAGCCCTCAAGAATGGGAGACAAGAGACAGCCAGATGAATGACAAAGGGCACCATCCTGGGCACAGAAGAGGCATCCAGTGATGTCTAACAGAGGCCATGTCAAATGGATTGAGGAGTAGAGTTAGGTCAGGAATGCCAAGCTCAGGGCAGTGTGTGGCCCCTGGGCTATAGCAAAGTGAGGCTTTCTGGGAATTCAGCACCCCCAGACCCCCTGCACTCAGGCTCATTGGCCCCTCACTCATTGTGGCTCATCCCCCAAAATACACTGCAGCTGGTCTCAGAGATGCACTCCTTCCCAGGGTTTGAGGAAGGCCAGGTCAACCTTGCAGAGGTGTAGGCCTAGCCGTTATGTCAGTCTTCAGTGTCCTGGGATTTGGGGGTAGGGCATGAAGCTGCCTTCACTAGATCAGCTGGGCAGACAGGACAACCCAGGAACAAATCCTTCAAGGACAGGAGCTCTGGAACCACAAAGAACCCCCACTTTGAGCCTGATCACAGCCACATCTGTCCCTAAGGAAGCCTAGGAAGTGGAAGGAAACAAGATGTCCAAGATATGGAAGTTGAAACCCCCACACCACAGGAGGGGACCACCCAGATGCTCCTTGTCTCATTGGCCCTGCTGAGCAGAGTGCTAAAATCCAGCCACTGTGAACAGAAACCACCCAAAGACTAACTCCTGTTTCTATTATAGGTATTTATCATGAACATATGAAAACACAGAATGAGACAGAGGAATAATAACCCTCACGTTCTTATCAAAGAACCCTCACGTTCTTGGTCTCAAAATTAACAATTCACTATTGATGCTGACCCATCTGCAGCAAAATATTTGAAACAAATTCTAGATATCATATCTTTTCATCTGTAACTATTTCTCCTATGTCTTGGAAAGTTAAGAACCTAAAAAAATAACAGTGTGTCCCTAGAAACAATTGGAAGTGATTTGTGGATCAAAATAACACAAAGAATTCAGGTGTGACCTTTTGGCAAGACTGCTTCCCAAGAGGGTGGGATACACCCCTCGAAGGCCCGACATGTTGAACTGTCACCCTTTTTGTGACATCAATTGCATCTCATGCTCAAAATTCAGTAGGAAGGACTGCGTCATTGGGACAGCTCAGTTCTGTCCTCCTCCTGGGAGGCTGCCACATGTCATGAAGAGAGGGCCTTGGCTGCCCATTCTTCATGCTGTAGGGTGTTTCATACTCAGGTGAAAAGGAAAAATGGAGACTCTTGCCTTTTGTCCACCACTTTACAGAATGATATTGCAGTTCCCCACCATTCTTCAAGAAAAAGAATTAATATTTGATAGTGTACAAACCCTAGCATGTCCATGCATCTGCTGTGTGAATAGGCAGCAGTTCTTCTCTAGTGATGATGGCAATGTGGCTGCAGATGATGGACATTTGTCCACTGGGAGCCTCTTCTGGTGACTCCTGGGTGCCCTGACAGAACCCCGAGAATTTCAATGGCTTTTGCTTTCTAGGTACCAACATGTTTAGTGTTTATCTTTGTGCCTTTCCTGCCCGAGGCCTGAAATTGTCCATTGATTCAAGTTTCAGTTAGTGAGAGGGAGAATTTAGGACCAGGATTGGAATGCTGCTCATGTCTCCCTGTGCATAAGGCAGAGCATCAATGGACCTTTAGACTCTCCCCATTGGAGAATGGATTGCAACCCTATGATTTCACTAATAATGTTCTGTCAACCCAAAGAGAGCAGACTTTCTGCTCACTTCTATGGAACACCACTCCTTAGTGGGGGAAAAAGATGCATTCCAATAAATCCATACCCAATCCTGGGGAAAGTTATGGAAAACTGAGATCCAAGACAACAACTATGTTCAGGAGCCTGACTATCCAGGGACTCTACTACTGAGCATATAGGGTCACCTGTCCTGTTACATGGTAAAGATGGAAGTTGGGGTGGGGGCACTAAGTGCCCCCATGCAGAGCAGACACCAGCCTGGGGCAGTGGCCCAGGCTTCCTCCATCACAGCTGCAGGTGGGGGGTTCAGGGGGGTAGGGGGCAGGACCTCCCAGAGAGAGGTTTTTGTACGAGCCTGTGTCACAGTGTATCGTGTTCGGCGGAGGGACCCAGCTGACCGTCCTAGGTGAGTCTCTCCTTCCCCCTTCTTCCTTACTATTCCAGAGGTTTGGGCAATTTTCTACTATTTTTGTTCTTTTTCTGGGTCTTGTCTCAGCTTGTGTACAAGATTTAATGCAGGATCCCGGCCCTTGAACTCTGACCTTTTCCCACCCCTGCTCTTCTTACTGTCTTGTCTGCCTCCACTGGTCACCAACAGTCCTTCACTTCTGACCCCAGAGGAACAGACACGATGACCTGTCAACTCTCCTATGTGTCTGTCAGGGTCTGTGTCAGGGTCAGGCTGCACTTTAGACAGGCTCTCTTCTGTTTCCCTTTCTGGGTTCCTATTGGACCAGATTTATTTCTGGGGGTCACTAGAGGCCCATTTCAAGGGGAAGAGAGGATAAGGACTAGTTAGAAAGTGACCTGGAACACTCAGGGCCGAGGTTAGAGACACAGATCAGAGGTTCAGGGGAGGTCTCCGGGACTGTGGGACTCATGATCAAGGGCTGGGAATGTCACAGGGGTGGAAGGGCTCCCCTGGGCCCTCAAAGAGCTGCCGTGCAGAACCCTGAGCTGGCCTGGACCCAGGGAACATGCAGGAGATGCGACCCAGGGGGGAGGAAAAGGTGCTTGGGGAAGGGTCAGGGAAGGACAGGGTATGAGGACATGGTGTTGCCTGATCTCTGCAGGACAGACTTTCTTGCACAGAGAAAGGCAGAGTCTATGGCGTGAAAGCTCTGGCGATATGTCCAATCTGTGTGAACGGGGCGGGGGATACTAAACGTACAAAGAGACCCAGGACAGACAGAGAGACTTCTGTTTGATTAGCAAAGATATTACCCTGCTAGAGAAGGTTTGGTAAAGATATATTTGGGAAAAGGGGAAAATGACACCTTAACACAAAGACTCTAAGGCCCCCAGCACAGAGTATCAGGTCAGGCATGTCCATAGATTGACTTGATAGGAGGTAAGAGGGATCACATTATCTTTTCTGAGGACAAACAGACAGACTGGCAAAGACAGACCCTATCAGGAATAACAAAGAGGAAGAGCAAGGAGGGTGAGAGTCCAACCTCTGTGTGAGAGGCAGGGGTCCAAACAGTCTCAGGACAGGTATCCAGGTTCAGGGTCTCTCAGGAAAATGGAAGGTTGTTTTAAGACCACCACAAAACGTCCTCCATGGCAAGGACCCTTGACTGAGAGTGGTTCCAAAACTAGAAGGCCTGATAGGACATCATAAACTTATCTGTACTTACTTCAAGGTTCAGGTGACAAGCTCCCACAATAGGCAACAAACCTCTGAACTCCTACTCTTCCCCCACCCACAGGTCAGCCCCCGTCCGCACCTTCGGTCACTCTGTTCCCGCCCTCCTCTGAGGAGCTCAGCAGCAACAAGGCCACACTGGTGTGTCTCGTCAGTGACTTCTACCCAGGCAGCGTGCAGGTAGCCTGGAAAGCCAATGGCAGCCCCGTCTCCCAGGGCGTGGAGACCACCAAGCCCTCCAAACAGAGCAACAACAAGTACGTGGCCAGCAGCTACCTGAGCCTGACGCCCGACAAGTGGAAATCCAGCAGCAGCTACAGCTGCCAGGTCACGCACGAGGGGAAAACAGAAGAGAAGACACTTGTTCCCTCACAGTGTTCCTAGGATTCTGAGCCAATAACTCTCGGCCAGACACCACATTCCGCTCTCCCCACTGTAGCCCTGAGACTCCTGCCCTGGTCCTCTCAGACTGGGAAGGTCTCACTCCCTCCCCACTTCTCCTTCTCCCTAATAAAGACCTGATCATCTATCATCTGACATTTCTGACGTGTGCTCTGTGTCGACCATGTCTCTGGGCTGAGGGGTGGCAGCCCCCATGGAAGGGGAAGCTCCAGCATGGAATCCTGTTCCCCAGGCCACCCACCCACCTAACTCCCCCGGGACCAGTGGCCTCTTTTACTGGGGAGCCATGACCCAGAAGGTGCATCCTCCTGTGGGGTCAGATCTGGACGCAGTCCTTGTCACTGGGATGGGGAAGGGCTGAGGGAAGGCTTCTGGGCACTGCCTCTGAGTCGGGGAGATAGGAGGAGGGTCCAAGGGCAGCAGTGGGTCTAAGGTAGAAATAGGGGAAAAGAAGACCCTTGGGTCGAGCCATGCTCTTAGAGGAACAAAGATTTCAGTTCTTGTTCCCTCAAGAAATCCAGTATAGAGAAACATTACAGGGTGAGGGTTTTGTTGCTGGCCTTTCACCAATGAGCCATAGAAATCTTAGAACAATGTATCCCATAGTACATTTTTGAAACTTTCACAATAAATCTAGCTAAGTAAAAACACTGGCAAGTCCTGCACAGAGAGACACTGGTTTATGGATGGAGCAGGTGATGTCAGCCATCATGAGGGAGGACACGGAATGACAAAGGATACCTTCCTGGGCACTGAAAGATCACCCATAATATCCAAGGGAAGACATGTCAACGGGAATCCAGGAGTGAACCGAGGCAGGACAGAACCCCTCAGGGCAACGTGAGTGTGGCCGCAGGGCTACAGCCTGGCCAGGCTTCCCTGGTGACACGGCGCCCAGATCCCCTATCCTGGAGCTCATGCCCCACATCCACTGTGGCTCAGACCCCAGGTGCCTATAGCTGCTCTTACCTCACCCCAGAGTGTGTTTGTACTCAAATAAAAAAGGTGAAATTGCCTGACCTGTGGTGGTGCAGTGGAAGAAGCGTCGACCTGGAAATGCTGAGGTCACCGGTTTGAAACCCTGGGCTTGCCTGGTCAAGGCACATATGGGAGTTGATGCTTCCAGCTCCTCCCCCCTTCTCTCTCTCTCTCTCTCTCTCCCTCTCTGTCTCTCTCTCTCCCCCTCTCTCCTCTCTAAAAATGAATAAATAAAAATTAAAAAAAATACCATTAAAAAAAACCTACTTAAAAAAAAAAGGTGAAATTAAGATTTCTCCTTTTTATTTACCAAATTACAATACGATGACGTGATTCTCTTCCAAACAACCAAGGGGATAATTAATATTTAATACCATCGCAAAGTCTAGATGTGAATATATCTACTGTGTGAATACATTGCAGTTATCCTGTAGTGATGATGGCAATGTGATTGCAAATGATGGAATTTATCCACTGGGAGACTCTTCAGGTGGCTCCTGGGTTCCCCAACATGACGCCAGAAGCATCAATGGCTCCTATTATAAATGACAAGTTCAGTGCTTACCTTGTGCCTTTCTGCCCTAGTCCTGGAATCAACCATTGGTCTGAGTTACCTTAACTTGGATATAGTATTTAGGACCATGGTCAAGGTGCTTCTCATGTGTTTCTTTGAATAAAACAGAGTATCAATGGACTACCACCCCGTCATTGACACCAGATTGTGGGAGTGGAAGGGAAGTCTCCCAAAGTCAACATAGGGTGAAGGTCATGGGAAAATGGTATCCAAGACAACAACTACATTCAGGGCCTGGGTTTTCAGGGTTCCTACTCCTGAGCACAAAGGGTCACCTGTCCTGTTACACGGTGGGGTGGGAGCTAGGGTGGGGGCATTAAACGCCCCATGCAGTAGTCCAGGCTTCCTCCATCACAGCTGCAGGTGGGGGGCTCAGGGGGATAGGGGGCAGGACCTCCCAGAGAGAGGTTTTTGTACGAGCCTGTGTCACAGTGTTGGGTGTTCGGCGGAGGGACCCAGCTGACCGTCCTAGGTGAGTCTCTCCTTCCCCCTCCTTCCCTGCTCTCCCACAGCTTTGAGCAATTTTCTGTTGTTTTTGTCCTTTTTCTTGTCTCAGCCTGTAACCAAGCTTTCACCCAGGATGCCAGTCTCTGGGGTCATAGCCTGTAACCAAGCTTTCACCCAGGATGCCAGTCTCTGGGGTCATGATTTCTTCCTCTCCTTGTTCCTACTGTCCTGCTTGTCTCCATTGGTCACCATCAGCCCTTCACCTCTGACCCCAGAGACAAAGAAATAGACAAGATGACCTGTAGACCCTTCTGTCTGTCTGCTAGGGTCAGGCTGGGTCCTAGACTTGCTCTGCTCTGTCTCCCTTTATGGACTCCTGTTCATACAGGTTTGTATCTTGGGGTCACTTGGGCCCTCGTTTCATTGGGTAAGAGGGGACTAGCAGTACTGAGGGATAAAAACATGGAGACTCCAGTGGGACCCCGAATGCTCTGAGCCGATTCTGGGGTCACAAGGGTTAGCTTTTCAGAAAAGCTCCTGGGGCTGTGGGACTCAAGTCCAGGGCTGGCGACCTTGCAGGGTGGAGGGGCTCCTGCAGCCTCCATGGAGCTGCTATGCGGAGGCTTCAGCCAGCCTGAGACCCGCAGGACCTCACAGGAGGGAGGACAGACTGGGGCAGGGAATGCCCTGGAGGCTAAGACTTGGGAGGAGAATGGAGGACAGCGGAGAGGGAACAGGGTGACTATATGCTCTCAGGGGACACACTCCCCAGAAGCTCGAATCTCTGAGGGAGGGAACAGGGGCAGATGCCTCAGCAGGAAATTCTCAGAATAATCAACTACCAGAGGGGAACCTCAGATCAAGTCTGCAGGTGGGAGAGACCTAAGGAAGCCAGACAGACTCTCCCTGACCATCAAATATTTCCCCCATTAGAGAGGACCAGGAGAGGCAGGTTTCAGTAGAAACAGACCCCATAGGACAAAGGCTCAGAGCAGATATGGAGGTTCACAAATGCCCCCAGACTGACCCCATGGGAGGTCAGAGCACCATCTTCTTCTCTGATAAAAGACAGATGTCCCCACACAAAGCTGTTATAATGTCAGGAGGAAGCAGAGCAGGAGAATGAACATCAGATGTCTCAGGAAAGGCCAGTATCTTGATGGCTGTCAGGACAGTAATTTGGGTGTCCAGACTCCAGTTATCGCAGGAAGAAAAAGAGTTGTGTAAGGGGAAACCCAAACCAGTCTCTCTGGAGTGAGCCTCAAACCCAGAGTGGTCCCTGGACTAGGGACCCAGGTTGGGTCCTGAGAATCATGTCCCCACATCAAAACTGAGGTAAGGAGCTCCCAGAATGGTTCTGAGACTCTGACCTTCTGCCCCTCCTTCACCCCACAGGTCAGCCCCCGTCCGCACCCTCGGTCACTCTGTTCCCGCCCTCCTCTGAGGAGCTCAGCAGCAACAAGGCCACACTGGTGTGTCTCGTCAGTGACTTCTACCCAGGCAGCGTGCAGGTGGCCTGGAAGGCCAATGGCAGCCCCGTCTCCCAGGGCGTGGAGACCACCAAGCCCTCCAAACAGAGCAACAACAAGTACGCGGCCAGCAGCTACCTGAGCCTGACGCCCGACAAGTGGAAATCCAGCAGCAGCTACAGCTGCCAGGTCACGCACGAGGGGAGCACCGTGGAGAAGAAACTTGTCCCCTCAGAGTGTTCCTAAGACCCTGAGTCCCCAACCTTTGAGGGACTCAGGATTCCCGGGAGGATCTCACTGCCCAAACACCCATCTTTTCTTCCCCAGCACCTAATCAACTGTCAATAAAATGTTCTTATTGTCAATGAGACATCATACTCTCTGCTTGGTTTTGTTTATGTACCTCGATCTAGAATTCAACTGTCCCCAAGGAAGAACACAGTCCTTTGACCTTGTGAAAAAGAATCCAGTGAAGGAGTCTTTATGTTTCCCTGACAAAGTTTTGCTCTCCCCCAGAATA
Source organism: Saccopteryx leptura (assembly GCF_036850995.1). Classification (NCBI taxonomy): domain Eukaryota; kingdom Metazoa; phylum Chordata; class Mammalia; order Chiroptera; family Emballonuridae; genus Saccopteryx; species Saccopteryx leptura. Next base: position 383,935,475 of record NC_089504.1, on the reverse strand, counting down.
CCCAGAGAATGTTCCAGAGAGGAGCTGGGGCAGCACAACCCAGGAAAGTGCACTCCCCACATTTTCCCTAATCTTGCTTTTGTCTTGTGGACCATGCCCACCCACCCCCAATGCCCACACCCTTGGTCCCCATGGAAACCAGAGTGGTGCCTGAGCTCCCTCCCCAGAATCCTCAGTCTTCCCACTCGCACGTCTTCCATGGCTCCACCACATCTGGGATTTCTCATCCTCCCAGTCTACAGCATTCTTCCTTCCTTAGCACCCCCATCAGCTCCTGCCTGTCACAGGCACTACCACATGCCCTGTTCCCTCCACCCTCACTGTCACTCTCAGTACAGAACTCTCGGTCCCTGGACCTTGCCACTTGTTTTCACAATGTGACCAGAGCCACCACTCCCAACCATGTCACGGGGGCCCCAGCTTTAATCAAGCCTCATGGGAGTTTGTGACCAGCTCTGCTCTCTTTCAGTGCCTTAGAGGCCAGCCCACCACTGACCCCACCCAAACTCTAATGTCAGAGCAGCCATGGGTGGCCAATGGGGCCACGAGTTTAAAGACAAGATGTGACCCTGGGAATGAGCCATGAACATGTCTCCAAACTGACTCACCTTCTTAGGAACCTAGAATGGAACCCAAGAACCTGGAAGATCACTGTCCTACAAGCTGACAAAGGTGGGGATCTGAGCGGTCATACAGACAGGACTGCAGACACACATGTTCTCACTAACTGACCTCACACGCACATGTAATACATACTCACACACACACTCATGCACACACAGTTGCTACTGCAAACATGGCCCCATAGATCATGTGTTCAGGACATGGGTGGCATTCAGAACCTTCTTCTGGTCCTCATTTCTGCAAATGGCACAGGCTCCATCTTCTCTGGGCTGTAAACGGGACTTCTCACTTCTTCTGCCTGACATTCCCCAAGGAGCCAGACACACAGCTCCTTCCAGGACTGTAAGTTCCTTGAAATATGATGGAACTCTCAGACATTCCCTCCCACGCCCTCCAGGACTGGGGATGATGGATGGACAGTCACCCCCCAAAAAAGTGAAGTTGCCGGTGGAGAGGGAGCCACTCCCCCTCACCCTCCCATCGGCCAGACCAGCCCCCATGACAGGGAGGCTGGTGGGCTTTGGGTCTCCCGTGCAGCTGCAGGTGGGCTTGGGCAGGGGTGGAGGGGGTGACAGGAGGTTTGTGTTCGAGGCTGTGTCACTGTGTGCTGTGTTCAGAGGAGGGACCCAGCTGACCGTCCTCGTCCTCAGTGAGTTTCTCCCTTTTCCCCTCCTTTACTCAAGTGAAATTTAGGTCAGTTGCTCTCTCCTTTCTATCCAGTCTGGGCCTGGGATCTGAATCACACTGGCATTCGTGTTCTCCACATTTTTCTGCTCATCTCAGCCCCCCCGTATCCTGTTTGGCTTCTGAGGCACCTGGTGGGGACAAGGTGAAAGGATTCCAGAGACCCCTTCCTGCCAGTCCTCACTGTGACTCCGAGCTTCTTCTCCAGGCGCCACTTTCTTCCAGACTCTGGGTTTGAAGGACTCATCATTTTCCCCTGAGGGGGAGTTTACTCCCACTCAGAAATACCCAGAGAATATGCAGAACAGAGGACCCACGATGGCTGTCCCGTGATCTGCTCTCTGATTACTATTCTTTTATTTTGAGTTCTTTTTTTATTTTAATTTTATTTTGTATTGGTTTCCAGTGTACAGCTTAGTGGTTAGAGAATCCTATACTTTCCATAGTGTACCCCCAATATTTCCAGTAGCTTACCAGGCATCATACATAGTTATTGCAATATCATTGATGGTATTCCCATGCTGTGCTATTATTCCCTATGTTGTACTTAACATCCCCATGACTAATCCTTTAACTATTGATTTATACTTCTTAATCACTTCACCTCTTTTACCCACCCCCCAACCTTCCTCCCCTCTGGGAACCACCAGTTCACTCTCTATCAGTCTGTTTCAGTTTTGCTTGTCTTTCCCTTTGATTCCACATAAAAGTGAATTCGTATGGTGTTTGTCTTTCTCTGACTTATTTCACTGAGCCTGATACCCTTTAGGTCCATCCATGCTGTCGCAAATGGTTAGATTTTATTTTTTTTTTTTATAGCCAAGTAATAATTCATTGTGTACCACAGCTTTTCTATTCATTCATCTCTGATGGGCACTTGGGCTGCTTCCATATCTTGGCTATTGTAAATAATGCTGCAATGAACAACAGGGTGCATATATTCTTTTGAATTAGTGCTTTGGGATTCTTCAGATAAACCCCAGAAGTGGAGTCGCTGAGTCATAAGGCAGTTCCATATTTAATTTTTCCAGGAAACTCCATACTGCTTTGCACAATGGCTGCACCAGTCTGCATTCCCACAAACAGTGCAGGAGGGTTCCCTTTTCTCCACATCTTCGCCAACACTTGTTTGTGGTTTTATTGATGATAGTCCTTCTGACAGGTGTGAAGTGATATCTCACTAAGGTTTAAATATGTACCTCTCTGATAATTAGTGCTGTTGAGCATCTTTTCATATGTCTATTGACCATCTATCTGTATGTCCTCTTTGGAGATGTGTCTATTCAAGTCCCTCTGCCTTTTTTTTTTTTAATTCATTGTGTTGATATAGTTTCTAGTGTACCACTCAATATAACACCCTTTATACACCACATCGCGCCCTCCATGCCCCATGCAAGGTCTCTTTCCACCCCTATTTTCCCCGTTAGGCCCCCTTCCCTCTGCCCCTGCCCCTCCCTTTCCCTGTTGTCTGTATATATGTGTCATGTACATATGATTTTGGCTATTCCCTTCACCTTCTTTGATCCCATCCCTTCTTTCCCCTTCCCTATGACAGCTGTTCATCTTTTAATTGGATTATTAGTTTTTTGGGTGTTGAGTAGTATGAGTTCTTTATAAATTTTGGATATTAACCCCATATCAGATGTATCATTGGTGTCTATGTTCTCCTGTTTAGTAGACTGTCACTTCATTTTGTTGATAGTTTCCTTCACTGTGCAAAAACTTTTTAGTCCCATTTGTTTATTTTTTTATTTCGTTTCCCTTGCCCGAGGAGATATATTAGAAAAAAATATTGTTAAGAGAAATGTCAGAGATTTTACTGCCTATGTTTTCTTCTAGGAGTTTTGTTGTTTCAGGTCCTACATTTAAGTCTTCCGTCCATTTTGAGTTTATTGTATATGGTGTAGGAAGGTGGTCTAGTTTCATTTTTTTTTAAGTATCTATCCAATTTTCCCAACGCATTGATTGAATAAACTGTTTTGACCCCATTGTGGTTTTCTTGCCTCTTTTGTTAAATATTAATTGACCATATAGGTGTGGGTTGATTTCTGCGCTCTGTTCTGTTCCACTGGCTTATATGTCTGTTTTTATACTAGGACCATGCTGTTTTGATTACTATGGCCTTGTAGTATAGTTTGATATCAGATAGAGTGATTCCTCAAACTTTGTTCTTCTTTCTCAAGATTGCTGTGGCTCTTTGGGGTCTTTTGTGGTTCCATATAAATTTTTGGATTATTTGTTCTAGTTCTGTAAAATACACCATTGGTATTTTCACTAGGAATTGCATTGACTCTATACATTACTTTGGGTAACATGGACATTTTAATGATGTTAGTTCTTTCAGTCCATAAACATGGTTAATGATTCCATTTATTTACATTTTCTTTTATTTCTTTTTTCGGTACCTTATAATTTTCCAAATATAGGTCTTTTACATCCTTGGTTAAATTTATTCCTAGGTTTTCTTTTATGCAATTTCAAGTGGGTTTGTTTTCTTAGTTTCCTTTTCTGATAGCTCATTGTTGGTATATAAAAATGCCACCAAATTCTGTATATTAATTTTGTATTACTGCTACTTTACTGTAATTTCTGCTACTTTACTGAATTTATTACCAGTTCTAATAGATATTTTTGGTGACATCTTTAGAGTTCTATATATATATAGTATCATGTCATCTGCAAATAATGACAGTTTTACTTCTTCCCTTCCAATTTTGATGTCTTTTATTTCTTCTTCTTGTCTGATTGTTATGGCTTCCAGACGATGTTAAATAGTCCTTTCCCTCTTTCCTCCTCCAGCCCGCTATGCCCCTCCTTTTTGGTTGAAGCTGGCCATGACCAATGACCTCCAGATAAGCCCTCGTTTTCAACTGTGGTAGGGACCCTTACCTCCCATGCCTCCACCCCTGTGTCCTCTCTTTCCTCAACCTGGAAAACCTGCTGTGGCCTATACCCCCTCTTTTCCTGGCCCTTACCCCCTAGAATGTCCTCTTCTCCCTCTACTCAACTCAGCTCCTGCCCACCCTTTTCCTGTTCCTTTCTGAAGCTGGACCACCCATGGGATCCAGAACACTCCAGCAGTGTCAACTTCATAAGCTCTTAAACCCAGGGCCCATGTCGATTTCTCACCTAATGGCAGGTTCAGAGGTGTAAGAAGACTAGGAGGAAGCCAGGAAAGAAACTGTCTCACAAAGGAATGCCAGGAAGTTCTGGCACTTGACACAGAGCAGCTCTGAGCTTCCCAAAAGTGGGAAGGTGCCTCCTAATTACTGTGAGATTAAATAAAGCTTTTGTTGGGGAAAAACTGGTGTCTCAGGCATCTTGCACCACATTTAAAAGTGGGATGTATTTTCCTCAAGGCTTCAGCATTGACAGGAATTGGGTTCTGACACGCACACAGGTGACTGCCTAGCAGCATCGGGACATGGCAATAATCACAGACTGACTACAGTTGCCACTTCTCAGGGAGCCCTCCATGTAACTGTCTTTATTACCACCAGGTCTCCAGCATAGGGGAGGGGGTGTTACATAGTAAAATCCCCTGACTTACCCCAGAGTGGTCCAGCCAGCCAGGCAAGTTCCTGCCCCTTGGCACAAAATCACAACACACACACACCGCCCACCCAAGGCCACTCCATCCCTGCCCTACACCCCCTTGGGTGTCCTGGGACCCCTGAGCTACTCTCCTACTCACTGCCCAGATTTGCCACATGGGAGCAGAGGGAGGTGGGATATGCTCAGGGGTGTGGCACAGAAAAGCACCTGCCATCTTTCTGGAGGACAGTAATTATTGGGAACCATGTTCATCTGATCGTGGATGTCAGAGGGGAAACCAGGTCCCCTATGGGGACTTTGTAATGCTGTGAGGTTCTTGGGGTCTCTCTGAAAATGAGGGGTGTCACCCCAACCCTCCATGCTGGGTCCCTGGGCTCTGGCTTCTCCACCACACTTTAGGGGATCGAAGGGGGTTGGGGGCAGTGACGCCTTGTCAGGCACGTGTCACTGTGGATGGGGGACCATGAAAGGACCATGCTGGAGTCCTGGGTGAGTCTCTCCCTCAACTCTCGGGTTAGTTTCCTGTGGCTGACGTGGCAAAAACTAAGTGACAACACACACTTATTCTTATTCTGTCACAGGTGTGGGGTCAGAATTCTGAAATGAGTCCTACAAGCTAAAATCAAGGTGTCTGCAGGGACACGCTCCTTCTGGAAGCTGCAAGGGAGAATCGGCCCCTTGCCTCTGGAGTCGCCCTCCCCCACCCCCACTCCCACCCTGTATTCCTTGGCCCGTGGCCCCTCCCTCCATCCGCATCTGTCACCACGTCACCTTCCCTCACTCAGACCTTCCTGCTTCCCAAGGGGGACAGGAGCCTCAGAGTCAAAAATAGAGACAGACTCATACATAGAGAGCAGGCTGACAGCTGTTGAGGTTGGGGGCTGGGTGAGAGGGGGTGGAGAGATTGAGCAGAGAAAGAAAAAAACTCATGGACGCAGACAACAGTGTGGTAATTGCCAGCAGTGGGGGAAGCAGAGAAGGGTATAGTGGGGATAGATGGTGATGGATGAAGACTGGACTTGGGGGGACGGGAATGAACACACAGTAGAGTGTACAGAGATGTGTTGTAGAATTGGGCACCTGAAACCTGTATAAATTCAATTTTCACAATCTGAGTCAAGGCACTTAAGAGAGAGGTCGTGCGCATGTCTCCTCTTCCTGGGGTTCTGGGAGGCGGGGGCCAGCCACCACAGGGCTCACCCTTGGTTGCCCTACCACTAGAAGGTCACCTGGCAGGTGGCTTCCCAGGCTGGTCCCCCCCCACTCCCTGGTCCCAGCTGCTCCCCCTCGGGGTCCAAGAATTCTCATCAAGACCTTCAGTCCAGGAATGCTCTCTGAGGAAAAAACTCTCAGAGCTGTAGGTTTAGGGGTCCCAAGAAAGGGGACCCATCCAGTGGTGGGATTCAAATAATTTAACAACCAGTTCTCTGCCCTATTGACCTTTTTAAATATAAAAAAATGATATACCAAAAGGTAGTTTATTACTTCATGTATTTAATATTTAAATAAGAACAATAAGAAAAGTACTCAAAACTTAGATTGTGTTATAAGAAAGAGTTTTAAAATATTAATGAAAATATATTAAATAATACCTGACAAAAAACAATAAAACTGTTACTTAAGATATTTCCATGTTGCTTCTTGATTGGCGCCCTCACTTGCAATTTCTTTCACCCATGGACAGAATGAGCATTACTATGGGTACTTAGAATACGCTGTTGTGCAGATGAATGTTAAAAAAGAGTAAGGAATGTAAATTTGTGATTTCCACATTGGGCAGCTGCCCAGGTGCCCACCTTAGAGAGAACCCTGATTACAAGTGCCATTTTCACAACCGGTTCACCGAACTCAACAAAAAATTAGGTATTGGTTCTGCCGAACCGGTACAAACCGGCTGAATCTCACCCCTGAACCCATCTGAGCACAGCAGGTGCTCCGGGGCAGCCTGTCAAGCGGCAACAGGACTGGCATGAAACTCCTAGGGAGCGGCCGGGACACAAACCTCAACCAGCGAGAGCACCAGGCTGCCTTCCCTTTCTCCCACCCCTGACCCTCCACGGAGGCCACCTCTACCCCTGCCCTTTCCTGATGAGAAGCTTCCGGGTTCCCATTTCCTCCAGGACCATACCTGCTGCCCTATGAGTCATTGCCAGCTCCAGTGGAAGGTGCATAGGAGCATCCAGCAGAGGGGGACCTGACTTCCGGGACCCTCCGACCCCAAGATGGACGGACATGCCCTACCCTACAGGGTTGCAGCCACACCGCCCCGAGGCACACGCGGCCCTCCCCGCCCTCAGCCTCTGGGTGAACTTGAGCTCTGCACACCATTGTCTTCGTCTTGAAGTTCCTCAGCCCCCAAACTCCTCACCTAGGTCTGCTTTTCTCTTCTATTCCCCCTGTCCCTTTGTTCTGCTATTGTCATCAGGACACAGGGAGCCAGCCCCTCAGCTGCACTTTCCTTCTCTGTCCATATGAGTCATAAACTGGCTGAATCTTAAAAGGGTTTCTTATTCCTTTAGCCACCAATCCCTTAAGCTGGCTGGGCGCTTGCCCAGCAGGGCTGAAGACAGGGTTCAGAATGGTGGCCACTTGAGGATGAGGGCTACCTTTCCCTCAGTCCCTCAAGAGAAACAGATGAATGCTGGGCAGGGCATTGTTGAACCCCTGGTGACTGCTGCCCAATTGTGGGATTGTTCCCAGCTCTGCCCAGTTGTGACATTGTTTCCAGTTCTGCCTGCTTGTGACATTGTCCCAGCCCTGCCTACTTGTGGTATGCTACACAGCTCCTCCAAATTGTGGAATTGTCCCCAACTCTGCCTAGCTGTAGGATTATCCCCAGCTCTGCTCAACTGTGGCATTGTCCCCAGTTCTGTCCAGTTGTGAGGTTGTCTCCAATTCTAACCAGTTGTGGGGTTGTCCCCAGCTCTTCGAAATTGTGAGATTGTCCCCAGTTCTTTCCAATGGTAGAATTGTTCCCACCTCTGCCCAGTTGTAGGATTGTCCACAGCTCTGCTCAACAATGGCATTGTCCCCAGTTCTGCCCAGTTGTGGGACTGTCCCCTGTTCCTAATTGTGGGGTTACCCTCAGTTCTACCCATTTGTAGGAATGTCCCCAGTTGTTTCTGTTAGTGGGATTGGCCCCCATTCTACTCAACTGCGGAATTGTCCCATGCTCTTCCCAGTTGTTAGATTGTTCCCTGTTCTGCCCAGTTGTGGGATTGCTCCCAGCTCTGCTCAGGTGTTATCTCACCCACCTTGAGGACAGTGACCCTGGCCAAATGTTCTTGAGGGAAGTTCTGCACTGGTGTTTGACATGCTTCACTACCTGTGATCCCCCCAAGAGCTGGGTGCTAATACCCTTACATATGAGGACAAATTTCCAGGCCATGAGGCAGCCTGCCAGTGCCCCACAGTTGTACAGGGCCACACAAATGGTGGGTACCAGGCTTCCTACCCCAAGGTCAATCCAAGGCCACCCTATCTTCCCCAATGCCAGACTAAAGAGGCTGTGCCAACTGGGTCTTGCAGGTGCTCAGGACCACATAGTCAGAGGGGCTTCCCGACCCGTGGTCACCCCCGCTCCTCGGGAGGCTGTGCCTGTGCTGGGCCAGGAGAAGGTGTCAAGCACATGGAAGTCAGAGGCCTCTTTAAGGTTCTGTGGGGGAAGGGACCTAGGTTCCTCCATTTGTGTTGACTCAGTGGGGGCAGAGCAGGCAGGAGGGGAGTCATGGACTCTGAGTCCACAAAGTGAAGCAGGAGCATGTGTTGTGTCCCCATTTCACAGATGAGAGTAGTGAGGTTCTGATGGGAGAAAAGGAGGAGGTAGTTTCCCTGGTCACAAAGTTAGTTGCTGGCTGGACTACCCCCTAGGCTCTTTCCACAACTCCTCGGCCTTTTGTGACATGTCATTCATTCATTCACTCACTCGTTCATTCCAGAAGCCCTCAGTGAGCACTGCTGTGGACCAGAGCTGGATACAGAGAGATGAGGACGACCTGCCCTGGAAGAGCTCATGCACTGGGGAGACAGACCTAGAGACCATGGCGGACTCCCACCCGTCCTCTGGCCCCTGGGGTCAGCTCCCAGCCCGAGGAGTGTCTAATGCAGCACGAGTTTCACCCTTCACACGTAAGACAAGGTTCATCCACAGGAACGTCTGTGGGATGCTGGCTGTTGGGCATATAAAATATATTATGCTCACTTTGTTAAAGACGGCGCTGCCCACATAGAAGCCCTCGCCCAGGTGATATTAATGTGTGTTGGGGGCGGGGTGTGGGCAGGCAAGATCCTTGTAGCCTGGGGCTTGGTTTTGGGACTAAGCCTTTCCCACCCTTTTTGAAGTGGGGTGGTGCAATCCTATCATGCCTCAGATAAGTGACTTTGTATTAGAGACTACCCTATTTTGTATATTGGATTAAAGGTTTGGATTTTTACACTATAAAATGGGGGCAGACCGGGAGCTTGCTCTTAGTTCCTGAGATTAGCATTAGAGAGCAGGAAGCAGATAAAGGTCACGTGGAGGAGGCCAAGAGAAGCAGCCAAGATGGCGGAGTGTTGAGTGAGAAGCCAGTTTGTGCAGAGAGAAGGAAGGAGAGGGGGAACAGAGGTGAATAAGTCTGGTGAGCTAGGAACCTTTGATTCTAGAAAACTCGGATAAGTCAGTAGCTTTGTGAGCACTGAATGTGAGTGGGTTTTGGAGCCCAGTGTGTGTTTTTACTTGCCTGCCAGGTACAAGCTAGGATTAAAGATAATGGCCCACCAGTTTTTGGCTCCGTTGTTTCTTTACTGACTGTCCGAATCCAATGCGAACCTGCATGGGCCGGGCTGCTGTGATGGTGGCCCTGGCTACTGACTTTACACTGGCCCAGCCGCATGTGGCAGATGCGCTCAGCTGCCTCACTGGGCACCTCTCCAAGCATGTCACCATCCCTCATGGACCATTGAAGCCCCTGTTAGGGGTGGCACTGCCCATTTCACAGAGGGCACATTGACCATGAAAGTCACACTGGTGCTGCTCTATCCAGCTCAGAGCAAGAGCAGCTTATGGGGTTGATGGCTCCAGGGTTCTGGTGGGGAAGGGGATCCATGCTCAGGATGGGGACCTAGGCAGCTTTCTCCTCCTGGACCTTGTTGGTGGCCAGGGCTAGGGAGGCATTGAGTCAGATGGGGGAAGGGAACTGCGGCTTCCTCCACAGCCAGTCAAGAAACTAGAGCTCAGAACAGTGTCTCGCAGTGGGGGAGGGGAAGAGAGGAGAAGTGACTGCTCAGGGCCCTGGGGGTGGGGAAGAGAGGAGAAGTGACTGCTCAGGGCCCTGGGGGAAGGGAAGAGAGGAGAGGTGACAGCTCAGGGCCCTGGGGGTGGGGAAGAGAGGAGAAGTGACTGCTCAGGGCCCTGGGGGAAGGGAGGAGAGGAGAGGTGACAGCTCAGGGCCCTGGGGGTGGGGAAGAGAGGAGAAGTGACTGCTCAGGGCCCTGGGGGTGGGGAAGAGAGGAGAGGTGACTGCTCAGGGCCCTAGGGGAGGGCAGGAAAGGAGAGATGACTGCTCAGGGCCCTAGGGAAGGTCAGAAGAGGAGAGATGACTGCTCAGGGCCCTAGGGGAGGGCAGGAAAGGAGAGATGACTGCTCAGGGCCCTAGGGGAGGGCAGGAGAGTAGAGATGACAGCTCAGAGCGCTGGGGGAGGGGAAGAGAGGAGAAGTGACTGCTCAGGGCCCTGGAGGAGGCCTGGGAGCAGACCTGGGTGACTCTTCTGTCGCTCTCTGTGAGACCTGCAAAGGCAAGGAGAGAGTGTCCCCTATCCAGAGCATTCACTGAGCCCAGCAGTGCTGGGAAGGGGGGCCTGCCTCCAGCCTGTGTCTCCTGGAGACCCAGGAAATGGACACACAGACCCAAATGCCCCAAAATAAGGCAATGCCGACTTCCTAACACACAGGTCCAAAACCACATTTCCAGCCCCCTTGTAAATACAGCTTCAGGAGTAACCACAAGACAACCCACTGTGTGTTATGGCAGCCGCTGGTTTAGTTACACAGCATGGTGACAGTCACATCTCTCAGCGTGGGCTCTCCTTCACCCCTTCCTCCCAACTTAACAGCCTCTTTTGGGGGGTCTTCGTCACCCCTGGCCAGGTTTGAGCCCCCCAGCCCATCCAAAGCCAAGATTACACACCCACCTCCTCCCAGCGGGAAGTGTGGGAGGAAGGGCCCCAGCTGCCAACTCAGGGGCATCCCCACCAGCGTCCACGGAGCCGGGGCCAGTGGCTGGTTCTCCCCCAACACCGCTGTGCGAGGTGCAGACGGGCCCTCAGTAGTGGGGTCGGGTAGGCCAGCCTTAAAATCAGCTTTTCTAAAAAGCCAGTTGGCTGCTTGGGATCACAGCAAACTTAACCCTGTTTGGCCAGAAATCTCCAGTGACAGCATGCCCAGAACACAGGGCCCAGGGCGAGCTCTGGGGGTGAACTGGTCCCGGACTTTCCCAAACATTCCCAACCCATGCCTGTGTTCTGCAGTAATTATCAATAATGCCCGTTTTCACTCCCGGAGTTGTCCCAGTTTGGAGGATACATTCTGGTGGTCCAAGCTTGGAGGAACTGATCGCTGAATGGCTAAATGATGCTCTTTGTAATGGGTTAAAATGGAGGGGAGCCAAGAACAGCCACCGAGACCTCTGCGCTGGCCACCGTAGCTCCATCGAGTGCCCTGCGTGTCCCGCCTTGACCAAGGTACCATGATGAGGGTCAGCGGCCTCACCAGGGGCCATGCTCAGGCAATCACACTGCAGTTCCAGGTCTCTTCAGACCCTGCCGGGGTCTCCTGGGTATGAGCTCTCACCATCTTAGCCCATGAGAAACCCAAGTGTGACCCTTACACTATTTCCCAGCTATTCCCCTACCTTGTTGGGACCAGCAAGAGATTAGTCTCCCGGGCAACCCTTGTCCCTGGGGGAACTGGCAGAAACCATGGAGAATGTCTCAGGGCACCAGGAGAGGGGCCATGGAGGGCTGGGTAGCTTCTGTGTCCAGCACCACAGAGCTGGGGTCATCAGATGTCTCCATGTTAACTCTGGGGACAGAGCAGCTGATGGTCACCCTGACCCACCAGGGCACTTGCCATGGATCTGTTTCTACACAAGTCACCTCTTCATGGTGACACCCTCTTCCTGTGGCCACATCAACAGCCCAGATCCCTCCTGCTCCTCAGCATCTGGCCTGAGGACATCTCAGGTCAGGGTTGATGTCCACTGAGTGTCCACTCTGCCCGAGGCTGTGCTGGGCACCAGAGCCTGGACCACCCACAGGTCCTCACTAGGATGGACAGTCCCTGTCCTCCTGGCACCCAGCCTGCATGGGGAGATCCTGAGGTCTCCTGATTGACCTGAGAAGGTGGAGGAACTGCATCCAGGCCTGAACTGGCCCCAACAAAGGACAGAAAAGCTTTGAGAGCCAGGTAGCTGAGAATGGTTCTCTGAGAGAAGGGAGGCTGACAGACCAGGCTGGAAAAAATGAGACCTTAGATCAGCCAGGTAAGCCCCATTCTTAGGTGTCCCCAGTCAGAAAGGGGCTTCAGCTCAGTTCTGGTGTGGACCAAAGCCCAGCATGGACGAGGCCCCAGCGTAGACCCTGCCCAGAGCAAAGCTGCCCATTTAGCATCTCCTTCTGAGCACTTGCTATGGTTGGACAGCACAAGCTCAGAGCATTCAGGTTTGGGGGACATGGGATCAGCCCAACAGAGAAGTGAACAGTGTCCTGCAGGAAACAGGATCATGCAATGGAGAAAATAAAGTCATGATGGTGGGGAGGGAGGGAGTCAGGGAGCATCCAGTAGGGGTCTCACGAGGGGCAACCTTGGAGCAGCTGGAAGCAGCCCAGGGCTAGGAGGAGCCCTGACTCAGGGCCAGGTCCCTGCAGCTGGTGTTGGTGACCTAGGGCCTCAGTTTCCCCTCGGTGCAGCTAGGTTGATAGTAATGGAACCTCACTCCCTGGAGGGAAGGAATCAGATGAAAAACCGACGTTTTGCTTATCTCTGTGGTTGACTGTTGTTGCCGTTATCGTTGAGTTGTTTCAGCCCCACAGGCTCAGGTCACTCCTGCACCTCGTACCCTCACCCCGGTGCAGCTGGCCTGGCGAAACCAAGAGTCCCTGATGCCCGAAATAGCTGAGAAACCCCGAGCGGTCCCAGCCCTTGCAGCAGGTGCCCCCAGCTCCCCAGGGTGGGGTGGAGGGCTCCAGCTCTGGAAGTTTCCACCAGCCCAGCTGGAGAAGAGGCCCGCATCCCAGCACCATGGCTACCAAGCACCTGTGCCCAGGCTCAAGCAGGGCAGGGTCTCAAGATCATGGTTAATCAACAATCAAAAGAGGCATCTCCTGCTCCAGAATCCTGTGTCTGTGCAAGTCATACTCACTCCTCTGAAACTTTTCTAAATTCCAGCCACAGAGCAGCAGCTGACTGTGGGGCAAATCAGACACTGGAGCTCAGAGAAGTCCTACGTGGACATGGCCGGGTGTTGGACACTGTGGGTCACACCTCCCCTGCTGCCCCCAGGCCTGGGACTCATCATGGGGTTGGGCCAAGTGAGAGGAGGGAGAGAGAAACATGGGCCCTCACAACCACTGCCCTGGGGTCCCAGGTTTTGGGGTAATAGTAAAGAACCCAGAAGCTCAGCCGTCACCCACAAGGCCCCACGGGGTCCCCTCAATGGATGGACTTCAGATTGTGGTCAGTCACTTGCCTGTCTGTTCGTACATATGTCTGTCCCTCTGTCCATCCATCTTGTATCCACCCATCATCCACACTTTCATCCACCTATCCACCAAGCCTCCCTGAGGCTGGGACCTGGCTTTTGTGGGGTTCTCAGCTGACATGTCTCAGGCAAAGTGGGACTGGCTCAGTCAAGGCCGAAGTGAGGTCCTGAATCTGCACGGGAGATTCGCCATGGGAGACAGGGCGTCAAAGCACTGGGTGCCCATTCTGCCCAGTCTGCCCCTGGCTGTGTCTAGATGCTCAGGGCAAAAACAGAGTGGAGAGAGGTGTGACAGATGAGTCAGTGTGATAAGACCTGATGTCCCTGCTCAGGGGGTGACCAGACTGCCCAAGAACCCTGGCTATAGGCTTCCCTGATCCAGCCTTTAGGCTGACCCCCCTTCTCTCCCCTTCTCCCTGTCCTCCTCCAATCACAGAGACCCCCAGGACATTCCGGAGCTCCAGAGTCCCCATGGGAATGGACATGGGGACCAAGTACCCAGACACAGTTTCCTGTCACCCCCGAAGGTGGCAAATCCCTTCCACCAGTGAAACTTTATCAACTCATTCTTGGGGGACACTGCCAATAGCTCCCCCAGCCCAAGGAAGCCAGAAGCCAGGCCTGCTGGCCATGGCTGTAACACCATGTTACCTGACACATGAGAAACAGTGTCTGATGGGAAACGTGCCTCTCTCAGCTGTGATCAATTGACTCATCAATTGCTGTTCACTCCCACCAGATACTGGCCTCCTGGGCAACCTTTGTCCCCGGGGAAACTGGCAGAAATCAGGGAACAGGCACGCACATGGCCTGCCCTGGTCAGGTACTGGGGGGGAAGCCAGCTCACAGAGACTCGTCTTTGCTTAGCCCAGAGCTCAGGGTGCAAACAACCCTCTTTGCTACAAACATTAGTGGAAAAGACAAGGGTTGGGGGACACTGAGGGTCTTGTCTAGTCAGCAAAGGTAGCCTGGTGGCAGCACAACTTGAGCCACCTCAAAACAAGGCCTGGGAGCTGAAGCCCTGGGGCTGAGGGACAAAGGGAGAAAGGGCATCCCGGGGGTCAGCATGAGCAAAGGCACAGAGCGGGGACTGTGGCACCCCTCAGCTGGCGCACAGGGCCCCAGTGAAGCCCCTGACTCCTCCACCTCAGTGAGCCCAGAGTCCTGTCTCCCATGCTGCCGGCCCACTATCCTGTTCACCACCCAGAAAGCCCCTGCATTCTGGGACCAGGCCCTGCCCTGGGCAGAAAGGAAAATTGGACAGAGACAGTGACACCAGGCAGAAAGGAGACTCACAGAGGATGCTGGGATGCAGGCCCAGGGTGATGCCCCAGGGGGTACACAGTTCACACCCCCCCTGCTGCTCCCAGGCCTGGGATTCATCATGGGGTTGGGCCAAGTGAGAGGAGGGAGAGAGAAACACGGGCCCTCACAACCATTGCCCTGGGGCCCCGGGCTTTGGGGTAATAGTAAAGAACAGTTCTCTGGGGTAGATGGGTGGTCTGTGCCACAGGCAGGGGTGAGGTGTAGGGACAGGACTCAGAGGCAAGGCCAGGGGGAAGGCCCTGGAGGCCTCAGCATTGATCAAATCTGTGTTTCCAAAATTTACTACAGCTTGAGACACTATCGAGTGGCCTACTGTCCCTGTATCATTTACAAAACACAGGAACTGAGTTGTCCGGCTGAGCCAGTCACATATCCTGTGAGCTGATAGCCAGTATCATTGTCCCATTTCACAAGCAGGAAAAACGAGGCTCAAAATGGTTAACATCCCAAAGAGTGGGATAGAATCAGCCTGGGGCCTCCCCTTTGATTGATGGGGAAACTGAGGCCAACAGGGTTTGGGACTTGCCTGGCCTCCCTGGGGGTGGCCTATGTGGAGCACTGCCCTCTGCCAGGCACCAGATATGTCCACGTAGGGCAACCTCCCTCCGTCAGTCCCAGCCCTGACCCCATCTTGGAGGTGCAGAAAGAAGGCCTAAGAGTGGACCCAGTGGCCACCCCTTCACCCAACAGCTGGGAGGAGGGACGGCTGACTGGCCAAGGGCCTGGGGGAGACACGGCAGTGGGAAGCCAGACCTCAGAGCAGCCAGGGAAGGGTCCCCACCCACACATAGTCTTTCTCAGCCCTTGACCTTGGGCAGTTTCTCTGGGCCCCAGCCTTCCCCTCTGCTCAGAAACAAGCTGGGTAAGGGGCCTGAGGGCCAGAAACTATAGGAAAAGGGTAGGCTTCCTGGATGAAGGGGTGAGCAGGAAGGCCCTGAGCCTGGAGAGGCAGTGAGGCCTGAGGTAGGGCAGGCAGAGGGCCGGGGGGAAGGGGGGGGAGAATGGAAGGGTGGGGTGCTGGCCTGGCCTGCAGCTGGCCGCCCCTGGGAATCCCCAAGCTAAAGTTAACCCCGTGTTGGTTGAAACCAGAACTCAGGGTGACAAAAGGGGAGAAGTAAGGGGAAGAGAAACTGAGCCCATGGTCAACAGGGCGTGGGACCAGTGACAAACAGGGCCAGCTGTGGCCCAGGAATCAGATAGGGCAGTTTCAGAGCTGAGCCGGATGTTTGTGCAGCACACAGGTGGGGGCAGCAGAGCCGTCCCCCCACGAGGGCCCCCTCCAGCCTGGCCTGGGCCTGATACTGCCCTCTGGCTGCCTCCTGCATCCTCCCAAGTTCCCTCCTGGGTCCTGGAATCCTGGAAGGCTTGACCTCAAAGGATCTCAAAACCACCAGAGGGCTCAGCGGTAGAGCGTCGGCCTAGCGTGCGGAGGACCCGGGTTCGATTCCCGGCCAGGGCACACAGGAGAAGCGCCCATTTGCTTCTCCACCCCTCCGCCGCGCTTTCCTCTCTGTCTCTCTCTTCCCCTCCCGCAGCCAAGGCTCCATTGGAGCAAAGATGGCCCGGGCGCTGGGGATGGCTCCTTGGCCTCTGCCTCAGGCGCTAGAGTGGCTCTGGTCGCAATATGGCGACGCCCAGGATGGGCAGAGCATCGCCCCCTGGTGGGCAGAGCATCGCCCCTGGTGGGCATGCCGGGTGGATCCCGGTCGGGCGCATGCGGGAGTCTGTCTGACTGTCTCTCCCCGTTTCCAGCTTCAGAAATGAAAAAAAAAAAAAAAAAAAAAAAAAAAAAAAAAAAAAACACCAGAGGTGCCCCTCCTTGTCAGCAGGGTCCCAGGGAGAAGATGACCAGGGTCACAAAGCAAGTGGACACAAGAGGGAGGGCCCAGGCTCTGGAGTCCCAGCCCCAGGCCCTTTCTGCAGCCAAAGGAGAGGATGGCAGGCGAGCAGGTGAGCACAGGCGCCCTGACTTCCCAAGAGCCGTGATTCTGAGGGACCTCAGGGAGACAGACACAGTCCAGCCTTTCAGGAGGAAATTTGTCCCCGGGGTCCGTGGCCTGGGAAGGAACACCCCTTTGACCCTAGCAGTCCTGCTGGTAGGAATGCACTGTGAAGACATCACAGGGCCAGCACATGGAGATGCCAAGGTGCACCCTGCATTGCATGTCTAACAGTGACACATTACAGATGGCCTAATGTCCACAGCTCTAAATGGCTTTGGAGATGTGCCGTGGACAGATTCCAGAGTAGGGGACAGTGAGATTCAGGCAGGTGACAAGAGAAGGGCCCACCTGAGCCCATCTTTGTGAAAAAGACACAACTGCATATAGAAAAAAGTCTGGAAGGGTCCAGGTCAACACGCTGACAGGGACCCTCTCCAGTAGTGAGAGCAGATGTTTGCTTTATTTTATTCTTTACACTTCTTCCTGCTTTCTGACTTCTCAAAGAACATGTATGACTTTTATAATCAGAAAACAAAACAATGAACTGATTTAAAATCAATGCTCCACTAAAAATGTTGTATCAGATATGAATGACACCTGAAAAGGCTTGAACATGTTATCCCCAAGAAGTCACACGATGTGTGTCTCTATATCAACATCCATATCTTTACTCACATCCATGTCTATTATACCCAGGGCTGCCTGTGGGGTTGGAACTATAGGTCATGTTGTTTTTTTTATTTCACACATTTGACTTTTACAATTTTTGTACAATGATTATACATTCAATGTGTAATTTTAAAAAACAGAGGGGTTTTTTTTCTCATTTAAGCATATTTATTCCAATCTTAACACCAAACAAATATTATTGCATTTCTGCTACATTTGTGACAGGCTGGGTGCTGAGCCTGGGGTTATGCTGATGACAAAGACAGAGAACTACAGTGTGTTCATAAAGTCATGGTGCACTTTTGATCGGTCACAGGAAAGCAACAAAAGACGAAGAAATGTGAAATCTGCACCAAATAAAAGGAAAACTCTCCCAGTTTCATACCTATTCAGTGCAGTTCAATGTGGGCTCATGTACAGATTTTTTAGGGCTCCTTAGGTAGCTATCCTGTATAGCCTCTACAGACTTGTCACTGACTGATGGCCTACCAGAACAGGGTTTCTCCACCAAACTGCCGGTTTCCTTCAACTGCTTATCCCACCAAGTAATGTTATTCCTATGTGGTAGTGCTTTGTTATAAACGCCCCGATATTCACATTGCACTTTGGTCATGGATTCGAATTTAGCAAGCCACAGAACACACTGAACTTTCCTCTTACCATCCACATCTCAACTGGCATGGCCATGGGCTGTTCCGCTGTATACACAGTGTTACGTCATCATCTGCGCATGCGCACATACTGCCACATCATCCTACAGAAACTGGGAGGGATTTCCTTTTATCTGGTGCAGATTTCACATTTCTATCATCTTTTATTGCTTTCCTGTGACCGGTCAAAAGTGCACCATGACTTTACGGACACACTGTATGTCCCTTGGGCAGTGGGGCAATGCAGAAATGCATATGGAAAGAGCTCATTAAAGTACCGGTATAGTACTTGCTCCTTAATGATACCCTGTCAAAATCCATGAAACATCCTCACAGCTCCAGCCGCACCCAGAGGCCAGAAGCAGAGGTGTTCTACAGGCAGTGAGTACCCAGCAGCAGGCATTTAGCAAACAGGATTGGAGAAAAGCAACCCCGTTTAAATACAATTAAAAACAGAAGAGTGAGTAATTGCAAATCAAAGTTTAAACCATTCCTGCAAACAGTAGTACAAACCCTCCTTCCTACAAATAAAGCAGATTGGTGCGGGACAAGCTTAGTCCAGGACTGGCAGGAGTGGTGAGGGGAAGGAGCACCATCCCATGTGGACCAGGATAGACTTCAAAAGTTTTCACCAGTTCCTTGGACAGAGAGAATTTTGTGCAGCTCAGAGCATGTGTGGAGGTAGGAAGACCTAGGTTGACAAACTTCTCTACCACGTAGGTGACAATTGACCTTGATAGTCTCTCTCCTCATATTCTGACCTAGTCAATGTTGATATTAGTTGCTACCTTGCATGTCCATTATGGGGAACATGAGAGAATGCAATAAATCCCTTAACATACTTGGTCCAATGAATGGTGGAAACAGGTTAGAAACCATTACTAGAATCTCACTCTACATTACCTAGTTTATTAATTCTAATTATATTTATGTTAGCTATCTAGTCACTTGTATATATGTCATTTTTCTTATATTCATAAAATCTCTGTTTAAAGAAACTCTCCACTTAAGGTTATTGCCAGCAGTCTGTTCTATAAGTGCCATGTGGACAAACACCATACCTCAGTGGTTCACTCCTCTCCTCACTTTCTCCCCAGAAAAATACAGTTTTTAACATAATTTGATGGGTCTAGTGCTGTGACCTAGAGCTCAAAGTGGCAGGAACTCAGCTGTCTCTCCAGCCTGTCTGCTTCCTGCCTCAGCTCCCTCTTCCTGAACCCTCATTCACAGATTGGCAGGCTACTGGCTCCCAGGGAGGCTGCTCCTTCCCAGGTTGGCAGACTCTTCATCTCATCCCCAGCCCAGTGCCTGGTAACTTCAAGGCTGTCAATAAAAAATTTGAATGAGGGAAGGAAGGAAGGAAGGAAGGAAGGAAGGAAGGAAGGAAGGAAGGAAGGAAGGAAGGAAGGAAGAGATAGGTGGGTCAATGGATGCATGCAGGGATAAATGACTGCTTGATGAGTGGTTGGGTGGATGGATAACAGTGGATTGGTGGGTGACTGGATGGGTGTGTGGGTGAGCAGTTGTATGGGTGAATGAATACTTGGGTGGGTGGATGAGTGAATGAGGAGATAGATGATTGATAGATGTGTGGGTGGGTAGATGGATGTATGAATGGATGGATGGACGGATGGATGATAGATAAATAGACAGTTGAGTACTTGGATTGGTGGGTGCAAGAGTAGATGGGTAGTTGGGTGGTGAATGAATGGATGGATGGGTGGGTGGGTGGGTAGATCCTATAATCATGAGAAACATGGAACCTTGGTGCCTGGCTGCTCTGTGGAGAGGAACTGACCTAATACTTGAGTTCCAATCCCAGATCTGATGCTGACTTGAGTTAACCTTGGACCATTTTCTCAATGTCTTTAAACCTTGTCCTCTCAGACAAAGAGGATGCTGGTCCCTGCCCTGCCCACCTCACAAACTGCTGGGAAGGATACTGAAGGACACAAATCCATGAAGATGCTTTAGGAACTCTAGAGGGCTTCTCAGGTGCGCTCTGGGTGTTGGAAGGACCTTGCAGGTTATCATGCTTGCTCCCCTCAGGTTTGGATCACAGCTTGTGTGATCTTGGAGTCTGAGCTTGGAGCCCAGACAGACCTGAGTTCTAGTCCTGGTTCCACCACTTTCCAAGTGTACAACCTTGGGCTGGTGAGTGTCCTCTCTGTGTCCTCCTCTGTAATGTGGAGGTAACCATAGTGGCAACCATCCTTCAGGGCTGTGTGAGGATTCAGGGGGTAATTCAGGAAGATAGCACCAGGCAGGGGTGCAGCGATGGTTCTGAGGTCTGCCTTCTGGGGTCACAAAGAAGAGACCCAACATCTCTACCTGCAGTAGATTACCCTGGAGGCCATGAGGAGTTCTAGGATATCTAACCCTGGACGTTGCAAAACTCCGAAATGTGTCTGTGCAAATGAGCACCATTGGGAGAGCTCCAGGATTTGTGCAGAAAGAGGCTATGACCCAGAGAGGGCTGACCATACTCACATAATCCAAGACTCTTGTGTAGGAGACTGAGACCTGAGGCCCATCCAAGAGCATGCGGTGGGTCAGGGGACAGCTAATTATGAGCATTCATCCCAGTCGGAGACCCTCCCTGCCCAGGCGCAGGGACTGCCTTGGAACACCAGGCCTGAGATGGGATTACCACCACCTGAGAGCAACGTGCACCAGGCGGAGGCCGTAAGAGTTGGGGAGGGAGGCAGGAGACTGCAGGGGCCACCATTTGGATCAAGCATTAGGATTGTGGGGGAATCTCAACCTTCTTTTCAAATTTGTCTTTCAAGTTTGGCACAAGAAGGCTTTAACAATAAGTTAACGATGAAGGAGAAAGAGGTACTGGCTGGTGGCAAAACGTTTCAACCCATGCCTTCAAGGGACCTTGAGTTCTCTGGTTCAGGATCTCATGCTAACAAAAACCAACCAAACAAGAGGCCTAAACCAGGGGAAATCGAGTTTATCAAACATGGAATGTGCCGAAGAACCTGGAGCAGGTAATCCGGGAGGGGAATTGCTGAGCCTGGAAGAGATTTTTCTCCTGCTTCTGGGCCTGTCCTGGCAGAGAGGTCGGGGTGCCTCCAGGGCCCCAAACTCCAGGCCCAGGTGGAAGCAACAGGGTGTAAATGAGGCCCTAGGACACAGGTGTCAGCTCTGAGTGAGGGAAATCACCTTGTTTGTTTTCTGAGTTCCTCTTAAAATAGAGTATTTGTCTTGGTCTTTAAAAACAATCACTACTCACTGTAAACAATGTGAAAAGTACAGAAAAACAAACAGGAGAAAAATTCACCCCCAGACCCACTGCTAGTATTTTTGTGAATTGCCTATTTTCATTGTAAACCATAACTAGAACAAAATAAATAAATAAAATGCATCTGTCAAGTTTGAAAAGTAACAATAATATAGTGATAGTTGCCCAACGTTGTGAATGTACTAGGTGCCAGAATTGTTCATTTAAAAAAACATTTTTTTCTTATTGATTTTAGGGAGAGAGGAAGAGAGAGAGAGAGAGAGAAACATCAATTTCTTATTCCACTCATTCATGTATCCATTGATTGCTTCTTGTATGCACCCTGGCCAGGGATTGAACCCACAACCTTAGTATATCAGGACAATGCTCCAACTAACTGAGCTGTCTGGCCAGAGCCAAATTGCTCATTTTAAAATGGTGGATTCTATGTGATGTGAACTTCCCATCAATGAGCCTCCCAGATTCAGGACGTGGTCAAACCTCAGGAGCCCCAACAGTCAAGGTCCTCGCTTTTCTTTGTTTTAGCTCCTCTGTGTGTGCCCTCAAACCAACTCTTTCGTAGCCTCACCCGTGTGTGAACGTCACAAAGGCTGAGTTAGATGGTGTATGTTTTCTCTGCCTCCACACTCATCTCTGATATCCATTCATGACAGGGATCCACACCCCACTGTGCGCCTGCAGGAGGCCACACTGGGCAGGTCCGCCCCAGAGAGGGGTCCGCCGTCCCCCACCTGGATCTTGGAGTGGGGGGGTCTCTCCATGGCTCTGTATTTGCACAACAGATTGTTTCCCTTTGTTTTGTTTTCAGAAATAGAGACAGCTTAATTTTTTTACTGATTATACAAAGAAATCAAAGATTCTTTAAAAAGAAAACAGAAAAAAGTATAAAGAAGTTTCCAGCCTGCAGATTTGTTCTGGGTGTATTTGGTATGTGTCCTTCCAGACATGACCTTGAATTTCACATAGACAATAGGTGATGATAGATAGATAGATAGATAGATAGATAGATAGATAGATAGATAGATAGATAGATAGAGTTTTTCTTTTGCACTGAGCAAAACACCCACGTAGGTCTGGGAAACCTGGATGGACATGAATGTGTGGTTCTAGCAACACTCAGACCTGTCCCAGGTCCTACTGGACAACACTGTTCCCCACGGGGCACAGACAACGCCCCAGCCTTCATCCCTGTGCATGGTCCCACCACTGGCTTCGGGCTGACTTTCCTCATACAGATCAGAGGTCATGCCTTTCTAAGACTTTGAATGCATTACACAAACTAACTTCCAGACCCTCCAAAAAGATAAGCATGTGCCACCCCCACACACACACATACACACACCCCTCAGAGCATTGGAGGACCCCCTGGCTCCTAAGGAAGGGATTACACAGGTGTGGACAGCGAGGAACCTGGGGACACTGCCCTCCCACCTGTTCCGCCCCAACCCCAGCTCTGCTCTGAGGCAGGGTCAGAGAGGGGCCCTGAGGCCTCTTCCCAGCTCCTTGGAGTTTCCCCCACCAGTGACCTGAACCAGGCCAGAGCCCCCCTCCTCAAGGAGGCCTCAGACCCTTGCGCACACCCTGCTGTTGTGTCTCCCTGGCGACACTGAGCCTCCAGTAGGAGGAGAAGGCTCAGGGCTGTGAGCTTGGCCTCTGGCTGCTCAGGGGATGCTGTGAAGGTGTGAGTTCTCAGAGGAAAGGCCAGCAGGCTGTGGGCTGGTCTGTGAGGTCTGCCCGAGTGGGCTGCAGGAGGGCACAAGAGAGCCTGATGGTGGTTCTCACAGTTAGGGCCGGGGGAGGGGGGGATCTGTTCCCTCTGCCCCAGATAACACATGTCCACTTGGTTTCTGAGACCAGGCCCAGCAACCCTGGCCCAGTCTCCAAGCCTGGGTGTCAGGCCCGTCAGGGTCCTGGCTGCCCAAACCAGCTGCCCCAGAAGACAGAGGGAAGCTGGAGGTTCACTGGGGAACCTAAAAGGGGCAATAAAGTGTGGGTGCTACCCACTTAGCTTATATAGGAGAAACCGGGGCCCACGGGGACAAGGACTTAGGACTCAGGACCATTGGTCTCCTCCACATGCTCTTGGCTGGGAGAGGGCCAGCTCTCAGCTGCACTCCAGCCCTGTGACCTGCACCCAAGACTCACAATTGGCCACTTTGAGCTGAGGAGCCCCCAGGGTCCACAGTCAAGGCCAAAGAGCTGGCTGCCCCTCCAGACCTCCAGACCCCAGCCCAGCTTGGCTCATGCAGGCCCAGCACCTTCCTTCCTCTGCACCTTCAGCCCTGAAGCACATTCAAGGCTGAACAGGAGCTTCCCACTCTCTCAGCTTCCCACCTCACACCCCAACCAAGGAGATCCAGGTTTAGGAGCAGCACCTGACTGAGACGGGGAGCCCCTGTGTGACCTCCCTGTAAGTGTGTCTCAGTCCCACCCTGAGCAGACAGAACATGAGGGGACACCATCACAAATAAGAACTATGTCCTATTTGTCATGAACACGATACACAGTGTCTGAGATGAGAAGCTTTCTCCTCCTGCCCTCACTCCTTCCAGACATAGGGGAGAACCGTGATCCCACTGCCCCTTCTCCAAATCACCCCCTCTGATTTGGTGGTGGTGTCAGGTCCCTCTGACCGATCAGCCCAGCCGGAGCTCTCCCCAAGCTCGAGGGGCTCAAGTCTACAGCTGGGGAGAGGAGCTCGGGCCCGTCAGGACCTGACCCAGAGCAGCCAAGTGGTCAGGACGCCAGCAAGGCTGTCACCACATACCTCGCAGGGGTGACACCCACACAGGGATGACACCCACACAAGGATGTCACTGCTATCACCTGACAGTCCTCTATGGGTCACACAGAAGTGTCCCAGTTGCATTCCTGGTCAACACATGCCAAATATCCCCGCATAGCGCCCCCTCACACATTAGCATTCAGTCACATGTTCACAGTCATACATTCACACACAACTTCCACACTCACACATTCACATTCACAAAGGTGCACACTTGGACTGGCAGTGCCCTCTAGTGGCGACTGTTGTCATATTTCTAAAAGGTCACAATCCTCTCAGTAGTGATTATCAGAAATCTCCGCTGCACATTCTCACCTTTCACAGGGAGGGATGTGACCTGGCCAGGGTAGGTGTGACAGGATGTGACAGGAGGCAGGTGGCCCCCGACTCCTGAGCCAGTGCTCTCACCCTCTCCCATGTGGCCTGAAGCTCAAGTTCCAGGTCCCACAGCCCCACCAAGGCGCAGAGGCAGAGCCCTCTCCCAGGGGCTGTGGAGAGGAGCTGGGGGTCTTGTTCCCTCACCTTCCACATGCACAGGGTGCACGGCCCCCCAGGAGGGAAAAAGGCACCTTGGGGGAGAGGCATTTTCAGGCCAGAGAGTTCCTGAGACACGGCTCCTCCATGCTGGAAGGGAGATTACCAACAGGAGAGGGGGCTGGGCTGTACGGAAACACAAAAATGCCACAACCACTGACAGAGAGGCACCACACCACCACACAGAGGCAACAACTGGGGGCTGGGCGGCAACTAGCTCAGATGCTTTACAGAGAGAAGATAAACAGCTGATCATACTGGACTCCCCTTGTCCCCTGCCCCTCCAGTTCCATGAGCTGTCTCCTTCTTAAGAAAAAACCAGTGCCTTTCATTTCACAAGTAGCTTACTGAGCAGCTCCAAAGCCCAGCTCTGCTTCAGGCCCTGGGAACACAGTAGTAGCCTCTAAGACCAAGTCCTGAAGCAAAGTTCCAGAGAGTGACACAGGCCAGGCCAGACAACACATTACGCTATAATAGGGGGGAGAGAGTGACAACTATTGGTTTAGGGTGGATGATCAGGAGATGCCACCCCTGGATGAAGCTGGGGAATAGCCAAGAAGGTGCCTGGGAAGGAGTGCTCCTGGCAGCAGGAACAGCAAATGCAAAGGCCCTGGGGTAGAATGTGCCTGGCAAGTTGCAGGAGCAGCCAAGAGGCCAGAGTGGCCAGATCCAAGAGAGGGGGGACAGCAGGAGAGGGAGTCAGGGGGCCTTGCAGATCATGCTAAGCACCTTGCATTCTGTTCCAAGTTTTAAGATGTACCTGAAGGACCTCATGCTAACAAAAGTGCTCCTTCTTGCTTCCTACAAATATACTGCCTTAATTTTTCTGAGCAGCATATACATATATATATCACCAGAGTCTAACTACTCTAAATAAAGTCTAACATCTAAATAAAGAGAGCTAGATGGCTATGTTGGAATAGACCGCTCGGTACTAGCCGGTCCCCAGCAGGTGGACGCTTGGGCAGTGCCGGCTCTTCTTTCACACAGGCACACACGGCTCAGGGAACCCTGCTCACACACAGCACACGTCAGCGCTCCTGGAGCACACACAGCCGACCTGGAACTGTGGGACACAGAACTTCTATGTTAAGGTTTCCTGTGAGCTACAGGCTGCCCTCTGGACGAGCAGGACTAATTTACGGCCCAGCCCAGCAACAGGCCACCATCCGGTCCCACGAGTCAGCCCTTTCTTGGGCTGTTGACGCTCAGAACTTGTGGTCCCCTACAGTGTGCATCCCCCATTAAGTGAAAACCCCGTTAAAGCCCACGGGTACAATTCGGCAGTCACTAAGCCCCGCTGTCCTAGTTCCCAGTCTGTCCCTGTCGCATGTGACCCCGGGATCTGAGCCTCAGTGTTCCATGGCATCACTCAGAGGACGCTGCGCTGGTCCTGCCTTCCTGGTCCGCACTCCTCAGATCTGCGCGCTCTGGAGCACCTGCGCTTCTTGCGAGGTGACAGAGACCCCTGGCGGCCGAAGTGGGTGAGGCGGTCCGGAGCCCGGGGCGTGATTGCCCGGGGTTAGGAGGGGACGGGGCGGGGCGACCCCCGGAAAGCATGGGGATGTCCGGAGTCCCTCCCCGGGGCCCACATTCTGGGAAGAAGCTGGTCCAGTGGTGTACCAATAGCAAGGACAATCCCAGGTCGCTTATCAGTTAGGGACAGGGCGACCCGGCTTCTGGATCCTCAAGGTCAAGATGAGGAATTCTGAGTGGAAGGCGAAGGGATCTAGGATCCTCCGGTTGTGACCTTAAAGCTGCCCAGATGACCAGGAAGAAGGAGAGTGCTCTTCTCAGTCAAGAGGACCCGAGTTTCTCTTAATTAGACTCAGCTCCTCGGCTTCTACCCGCTAAAAAAAAAAAAGGTACAGGAATTTTGCACCTTGAACCAGTTCTCAGGGGAATTTACCGATCAATCTGGGAAAAATTGATGGCTTAACCGCATTGAATATTTCCATCCATGACTATCCTCTCTCCCATTAATAGGTTTTAATAATTCTCAATGTAATTGGATGTAGAGTTTTCCCCATAAACAAATAGCTTAGACAGTGCTTTAAATTAATTTCTAGTTAGCTGACCTTTTTAGAGCAACTGTAAATTATACCCTTCTTAAATGTTATTTTCTATTCATTTGCTGATATATAGAGATATAGTACCTGTCTATGCTGAAATAGGATCTGCTAAGCTTGCTAGATTTCTAAATAGATTCTATGAATTTATCTGTACATCCTGTGGGACTTGCTACATAATTAAGTGTATCACCTGTGAATAATGACAATTTTGTTGCAATCTTCTTAATTCTTACACATTTCACTTTTTTCCCTGGACTTACTACTCCCTGTTCTGGTATTCTTCTATAAGCGGTTTTTAAAAATCATTTGTTGGATTCAATTCATGCTTTTTCTGCATCCTTTGATATGCCTTTTCTCTTTTAATGTTGCAAATTACGTAGAATTTCCAAATATCAAACCAATCTTTCATTCTTGGAATGCATGAGCCAGGCTTGCCCAGTAGGTGATATCCTGCAATATAGCATGTAAATATTTTGTTCAGAATGCTTGCATCTCTATTTCTGAGTGAGATAGAGCTGTAATCCTTCTTTCATGGCCCTTGTCCGATTTTTGCAATCCAGGTTGTGTTCACTTTATTAAAATGAGACACTGTTTATTGTCTAAAAGGATTGTTTTATTCTCTGGAGAAATTTGTATAAAGTTTGCTTACCAGTGAAGCTCTCTGCACCAGTTTTCTTTGTGGGAAGATTTTTGACTACTGATTGAATGCTTTTAGATGAATAGAGATTTTTTATTTCTTCTTGAGTCAAATATATGTGTTTGAGCCCTGGCTGGTTGGCTCATTGGTAGAGCATCGGCCTGGCATGTGGATGTCACAGGTTCAATTCCCTGTCAGGGCACACAGAAGTGCCCATCTGCTTCTCCACCTCTTCCGCTCTTGCTTCTCTCTCTCTCTCTCTCTCTCTCTCTCTCTCTCTCTCTCTCTTCTTTACCCTCCTGCAGCCATGGCTCAATTGGAGCGAGTTGGCCCTGGGGTGCTGAGGATAGCTCCCTGGCCTCCATCTCAGGGGTTAAGAAGATCTTGGTTGCTGAGCAACAGATCAGCACCCCAGATGGGCAAAGCATCACCCTCTAGTGGTCTTGCTAGGTGGATACTGGTAGGGGCACATGCAAGAGTCTGTCTCTGACTCCCCTTCTCTCACTAAAAAGCAAAAAAAAAATTTGTGTGTGTGTGTGTGTGTGTGTTTGATTAGGTTTTTCTAGGAATGTTCTCATTTTATCTCCAATATATGGTAAAATGTTATTATAATAGACTCTGATTATCCATTTTAAGCATTCCATGTCTGCAAAAATGTCCCCATTTCATTCCTGAAATGAGTAATTTTTGCCTTCTTGATAGATTCACTAAATTATTTTAGTTTCACTTGTATCATAAAGGAACCAACTCTCTGGTTTTTTTTGTTTTGTCATCACTATTATGTGCTATTTCTTTAGTATCCATGCTTCCTTTTCTTATTTCCTTTATCCTCTTTCTTTGAGATTATTTTTATTGTTTTCTAGCCTTCTGAGATATTTACTTAGCTCATTAAATTTCAGCCTTTTTATTTTCTATAAAATGTTTAAATACATTTTAAGGTTATCAATGTCCCTATATGTACTACATTAGCTGCATCCCACAAGTTTTTTAGATAGTGATTTTATTATTGTTCAGTTCAAAATGTTATCCAATTTCCAAAATGTTATTTACTTCCTTTTCTTGTTGGGAGCATATTTTTTTTATTTCCAAGCATGTGAGGATATCTAATATCCCTGTTATTGATTTCTAGTTTGTCATTGATTTCTAGTATTTTGCTTATAGAATATATGCTGAATGATTTCAGGCATTTGGAAATGCTTTATGACCAATGATGTGATCAATTTTTGTCAATGATCTTTTCCTGCTTGGAGGGGATATACATACATTGACTTGGTGTATGTTTTAGATATAAGTTCATTAGGTCAAGGCAATTAAGACTTCCAATCTGCTACTATCTTCTTCAAGTTATTTCAGGAGATGCTTTTAAATCTGGTATCAATATAACCACATCAGCTTTCTTTAGGGTAGGAATTTTATGGTATCTTTATCCATCCATTTACTTTTAACTCAACTGAATAACCTAGCCCACCATTCCTGGAAACGGAGCTCTTCTCCAAAGACTTTCCTCGTGCATCATCTTTGTGGAGCGCATACCAAGCATTTACACTGTGCATAGTTGTGTCTGTGCCCCTTATATTTTCAATAGTTTGTTTGCCTCGTATGATGGAAATGCATGGCCTTTTTTCTTCAGTGTTTGAGGCTGGGGCCGAATTAGCAGGCCCCTCTCCATCCTTCCAGAGCGTACGTGCAGACCTCTGCTCAGTGTCAGTCAGCAATCCTGGGGACACGCCAAAAACATGGCCTCGAACAAGGAAGGGAGTATTGGCTCACGTAATTGGGCATCTGGACATGGGGCACTCAGGGCCACCTGAAACGCAGAGACCCTGGCCCTGTCTCTCCAGGATTCTTCCTGCCGTGATGCACTGATCCCCACATTGGTTGGCTTCCCTTATGGAGGCAAAATTGTTCTGGCAGAAGAGCACCTCATCCCTGCCCATGGCACAGGGAAGGAGGTCTTGAGCCTGGTGTCCTGATGGGTCTGCACGGCATGCTGGTACCACCTGAAAGTGACCAGCTGCATCACTCAGCCCCACTCAGGACAGCAAGGAAGGACAGCTCTCCCAGGGACAGAAGACTGCGGGGTGCATTTCAGATCTGCTTGGCCTGGGCTGAGCAATGGCAAGAGATATGGAGCAACAGTAATTCATAAGAGTTACTAATGGTTTCAATAGATGGTCAGTGTTGTGGGCTAAATCTTTGTGTCCCCCCCAAAAAAAATTCATATGTTGAAGCCCTTACCATCAATATGATAGTATTTGGAGATGAGGGTCTTCGGGAAGTAATTAGGTTCCAATGAGGTCAGGAGAAGTCCCTTGTGATGGGGTTAATGCCCTTATAGGAAGAGGAAGAGAGAAATTAATTAATATCTCTATATCTCCATGCACAGAAGAAAAACCAGGCCAGCACAAAGTGAGAAGGCGGCCATCTGCAAGCCAGAAATCTGGCTCTCATCAGCAACCAAATCTGCCCATACCTTGAACTAAAGCACCCCAGCCTCCAGTGCTGCGATAATACCTGCTGTTTAATTCATCTAGTCTATGGCAGCCTGAGCTAAGACAGTCAGGGCCTCAGAAGGATCAATAATCAGTATTTGAAATTATATGACACAGAAGAATGGAAAGAGCTATGAGATGAGCTTCTTGGAATGGATATCCCATATTACCAAACGGCACATGAATACTCTGCAAGAGGCTTCAATAAGCAGGTGGACAAAAGGACACAGTGCACAATGTCAGTCAACCTCAGTTCCAGCCATGCCAGTGTTTTCCCAGTGGGCTCATGAGCAAAGGGACCATGGTGGCAGGCATGGGCATGGGACATGAGCTGATTGGTGGACATGATCCTCACCTTACACCAAGGCTGACCTGGATGCTGCTGCCACCTAGTGGCTAATCTGCCAATAGTGGAGAACAACAAGAACCCCATATATGGCACTATTCTCTGGAGGACTAGCTAGCCACCTGGTAGCAGGTTGATTGCATTGCATCTCTTCCATCATGGAAGGGGTACAAATTCTGGATGTGAAATTGTTTTCCCTGCCTGAAATGCCTCTTCCAGCACCAACATCCCTGGACTCTTGGAATGTCTTAACCACCATTATGGCATTTTCTACAGCATTGCATCTAATCAAGGAACTTACCTCCACAGCAAAGGAAACGTAACATGCAATTAACAGGGTCTTAGCATATACCCCATTGCCCAGAAGCAACTGACCTAATTAAAAGTGGAGTGGCTTACTGAAGACTCTGTTTGGGCACAGTTGAAATATAACACCCTGAAATATATACTTTTGTCTTGATACAATTTATGTTTTGAATCAAAGACCATTATATGGTGCAGTCCCTCCCAGAGCCCAAATACTTTAGTCTGGGTGTTAAGAAATAGAAATAGGAATGGTTTCTTTCATAATTAGTCCTAAGAATTCACTCAAAGAATGTTTGCTTTCTGTCTTGGCAGCTTTGAGATCTACTGCTTTGGAGAGCTTTAGTTCCCAAGAAAATGTTTCCACCAGGGGACACTACAATGGTTCCATTGAGTTGAAACCAACAGGCAGAAAAAGGAACAACTCTCTGGTTGGACTAATTGATCCTGATTACTAAGGAGAAATCAGGCTGCTGCTACACAAGGAGGCAGGGGGACTTTGTCCAGAACCCAGGGCACTAAGGATCTTAAGACTTCTTAGCACTCAGAGCCTTAAAGAACAAGGTTTAGCTCTGCCACCCCCACCACCAGGTAAAGATCCATGACCAGCTAAGGTTCTAGCTGAGGACAAGAAAAATATTGAATCAGTAGAGGAAGAAAGATAGCATAAATATTAACTATGATCTCATGACTAGGGTTGCCAGATTTAGCAAATAGAAATACAGATGCCCAGTTAAAGGTGAATTTCAGATACACATGAAATACTTGGAACATACTTATACTAAAAAATGTTTCATTTTTTGTGTCCTGTATGTGATCTCACAGCCCCATTCATGATTGATGCGCAAAGGAGAACTGCAGTAACTTTGTACCTTTTTTCTTTCCTTGTTATATGTATATACATATTTGTATTTATTAACCATGCCCTCTTTTCTTCTCAATATTACTATATTTATATACACATTGTTCAGGTTAACAGAATATTCAGTGGAGCTGTGACTGAATTTGAGGAGAAATTAATATAGTTAGCTGTTTATACAATGACTCTTGAGAGCATGTGTCTCCTCATTGGAGGGACAGAAAAAGACTTTTGTAGAAAGGAGAGCCGCTTCTGAGATGAAAACAGTTGTTTTGCCAGCTGGTGCAGTGCCAGGTTTTGCCAGTAGAGGGTGCTATAGGGACACTGCAAATCCATTGCAGCAAGAAGCACCTTACTCATTCTCCAGCTTTCTTTCCTTTTTACTGAATACAAAAGCCAGTGATTGGTATGTAGCTGGCCCCAGCTCGCTTCAGCAACCTTGACTGACCTTTCTAGCACTGCACTCAAGCCCATTCTGTCCACCAGGCAGCCATTTCTGCAACAAGTCCAGCCTCATGTCCAAGGACCCCAGCCTCCCACACCTCCTGATGGTAGTTGGCCACTTTCACGCACCAGCCTTGGGCCACACTCTCTGGCCAGGGGCCAGATGATCTGCCAGCCAGATTCAGACTCATGGTGTCTGGACACCACCTGGTGTTACACAGCCTCTCCTTACATCATAGCTTCTGACTGGTCATGGGGACAAGAAGCCTCTTAACCTTTGGGTCACAAATTCAGGCAGTTTTCCCTGCCACCCAAAAGAAGGCTGAGGTGGTGGGATGTTTGCAATTAGATCAATTCCAGTGAACACCCTCTCTGCTGGCAGTAACTTGTCTGGTGGGAATAATTGCCATTAAATCATTAAGGAGAGATGGGGGAAAGGGTCTGAGATAGGAAGAACACTGACAAAGAAGGGAGAGGATGCTTTGCATTCTTTGAAGGTCTAGTAATTTAAAAAAGAAGGAGGAGGAGCTCTGAACCAGACTCTCTTCTCCATCTTTCCACTGCTGGCCAGCAAATCTGGAGGAAGATTATATTAGGATGCTTCCATTATATCCTTCACAACTACCACAAGATCTGCTGCGATAGATGCACCAGTCCAAAACCGTGAAGGTAAGTCTGGACACTGACCTCGGAGGCATACTAAACTAGAGACCTGGGGAAGCACATGCCTTAAATGGCCTCTCACTGAGCCCAAACCTGACCTTCCCCAGGTGAAATCCCAGCCAACGGCCTGCGGACATAGATGCAGGTTTCTTACTCCAGCCCCTCAGCTATCAAGTCCCAAATCTGCCTTCTTGTAAAAGGAGAACATATTCACTGGGTCAGACATCGCTTCATCACGAATGAAATATGCTCCATCACAAAACACTAGGCTGAGCTATTTCATCGCTAGAAGGCACCAGAGACCACTAAAGCTAATCCAGGCTCAAGGTGATCTACCTAAAAGTGTCCACCAGGTGGTGCAAGTGATAGGAGAGTGCTGGCAAGTACAAATAGCAGGCTTCCCCTCCCTGCCCTGTGATGGGGTGGAGAGGATGAATCCAACCTTTCTAGGCTAGCTAGGTTATTAGTGCTTCACATCCCCAAAGGGTTCAAATTATTCAAACTCAAGGTAACAGGAGTTTTATTCTACAAATTAATGTGTAGCCAGAAGAAAAATAATTTTAATTTAAAAGAAGGTAGAAAGTTTGAATCACTGAGGCGTTTATCTCCTGCAGTGGGAGTTAAGGTAAGCATTCAGCTGGGCACCACATCCCAAGTTGCAAAAACCAACTGGTGAGAGGGAGAGCTCCACTTCCGGGATGGCAATGTGAAGAGCTCCACCCACTCCCCAGCAAAACTGTGCATGCTAGTTTAATATATGTATTTATATACTTTAAAACTTTTACGATAATGTAGAAATATATTTTATCATCTGTAAATATATATTTATGTATTCATTTTCAAAATGTATATAGTGTATGAATTTTAAGAAATAACAGATAGTCTTTATATATAGTCTTATATGCCTAGTAACTATGTGTGTAAATGTACAAACTTTTTAAAAATTGTTTAAATCTCTTTGAAGTATAATAAACTGTTTAAAAGAGAAATAATAACGTTTATAAGTTAAGTCATAAAATTGATAACAAATGTAAAATACAATATATGACAATATCACAAGTGGAGAGTGGAGAAAGGAAAGCGTACTACTGTGAAATTCTTATGCTATATGTCAAATGAATTAATATCACTTGAAGTTAAACTGGGTTAAGTTAAAGATGGATGTTATAAGCCCTAAAGCAACCACTGAAATAACACAGAAGAGTTGTAGCTTGTAAGGCCGCAAAGGAGATAAAATGAAAGTGTGTGTGCGTGCACACATAACACCATTTAATCCAAAAAAATAAAAAGAGGAAAAGAGCACATGGGAGAAATAGAAAATAAATAGCATGATGGCTTATCTAAACACAACCACATCAATGCTAATTAAAAGTAGAGATTATCTGATTAAATAAAAACTTAAGACCTGACCATATGCTGGCTATAATAAATATACTTTAACTATAAAAATTTCACAACCACTATGGAAAACAATATGGAGATTCCTCAAAAAATTAATAATCAGAAATTCCACTTCTGGGTATTTATCCAAAGAAAACAAAAATACTAATTCAAAAATAATATGCACCCTTACATTCATTGCAGCATCACTCACAATACCAAGATACGGAAGCAACCTAAGTGTCCATCTATAGACCATTAGATAAAGAAAATGTGGTACCTATACACAATGGAATGTTACTCAGCCATAAAAAAGAATAAGATCTTGCCATTTGTGACATGGATGGACCTTGAAGGTATTATGCTAAATGAAATAAGTCAGACAGAGAAAGACAAATACCATATGATTTCACTTATATGTGGAATCTGTTAAAAAATAAATTAGGCTCTGGCCGGTTATCTCAGTGGTAGAGTGTCAACCTGGTGTGTGGAAGTCCCAGGTTTGATTCCTGGTCAGGGCACACAGGAGAAGCGACCACCTGCTTCTCTACTCTCCCTCCCCCTTTTCTCTCTCTGTCTCTCATCCTCTCCTATAGCTGTGGCTCAATTGGTTCAAATGCATCAGCCCCAGGAACTGAGGATGGCCCCATGGAGCCTCCAGCTCAGGTGCTAAAAATAGCTCAGTTGCGAGCATGGCCCCAGATGGGCAGAGCATTGGTCCTAGACGGTATTGGGTTGCCAGGTAGATCCCGCTTAGAGCGCATGCAGAAGTTGGTCTCTCTATCTCCCCTCCTCTTACTTAAACAAAAATTAATTAATTAATTAGTTAGTTAACAAAACAGACTCATAAATATAGAGAACAAGCTGAAGGTTGTCAAAGGGGAGGGTTGTGGCTAAGTAGGTGAAATTAAAGAAAGAGAAAAGGTAGAAAAGGAGGGAGGGAAGGAGGAAAGGAGGAATAAAATAGATTTCAGAACAAAGAACATTGCTAGGTACAAAAGGAGTTATTTCATAACAATAAAGGGATCACTTCATTTAAAGGATATGTTTATGCATCATGCTATGATAGAGCTATCTATTGGATAGTAAAACTATTAAAGATAATAAAGTGAACAAGATTAAGAGGAATTTTCAACAACTGCAGAGTGAATTTGATTTTTAAAAAGTTGCTCTCAGTGGTAAAAGAAAAAAATTATAAAATTAGTAGCCTGAAATAAAAAATAAATGACAAAAAATTGTAATGATTTTTTAAACGTTTTATTTTTAAAAAAAAAGACTTTATTTGTTCAATTTTTTTTTTTTTTCAGAGAGGAGAGGGGTGGGGGAAGAGGGAGAGAGATAGAAAGAGAGAGAGAAGGGGGAGGAGCAGGAAGCATCAACTCCCATATGTACCTTGATCAGGCAAGCCCAGGGCTTCAAACCAACGACCTCAGTGCTCCAGGTCAATGCTTTATCCTACTGCGCCACCACAGGTCAGGCTGTAATGATTTTTAACAGAATTTGAGCTTGTGCTTTGGCCAGCTCTAAAACAGTTTGGATTCTTGCACCAAGAAGAAAAACAATTTAGATAGAAAGATGACAAAAGGAATTATTTCAGTTATAGAAATTTGTTAGACAATTATAAGAAAATGCTACCAAAAGGTATTTTGTAAAAAGAGGAAGATTTTTCAATTAAGTCTCAAAACAATTGCCCACAGAATGCAAGGCCTTTCCAACAATATCAAAAATGACTAGACTCAGAATTTGAAAATTTGCAAGTAACTTTTTTAGTTTTAGTTGAGTCATGTAAGATGAGACGCTGCCCAATTAATATTTTTAATACATTTTGTCTCAGAGAACACCCAAAGCTATGAATAAACGTTGCCAAATCATGACCTAAAACATCAAACTTGTGGCATATATATATATTTTTTTTTAATAATTTTATTTTTTTTAATGGGGTGACATCAATAAATCAGGATACATATATTCAAAGATAACAAGTCCAGGTTATCTTGTCGTTCAATTATGTTGCATACCCACCACCCAAAGTCAGATTGTCCTCTGTCACCTTCTATCTTGTTTTCTTTGTGCCCCTCCCCACCCCCTATCCCTCTCCCATTCCCCCCTCCCCCCCGTAACCACCACACTCTTATCAGTGTCTCTTAGTTTCACTATTATGTCCCACCTACGTATGGAATAATACAGTTCCTGTTTTTTTCTGATTTACTTATTTCGCTTCGTATCATGTTATCAAGATCCCACCATTTTGCTGTAAATGTTCCGATGTCATCATTTCTTATGGCTGAGTAGTATTCCATAGTGTATATGTGCCACATCTTCTTTATCCAGTAATCTATTGATGGGCTTTTTGGTTGTTTCCATGTCCTGGCCACTGTGAACAATGCTGCAATAAACATGGGGCTGCATGTGTCTTTACGTATCAATGTTTCTGAGTTTTTGGGATATATACCCAGTAGAGGGATTGCTGGGTCATAAGGTAGTTCTATTTTCAGTTTTTTGAGGAACCACCATACTTTCTTCCATAATGGTTGTACTACTTTACATTCCCACCAACAGTGTATGAGGGTTCCTTTTTCTCCACAGCCTCTCCAACATTTGCTATTACCTGACTTGCTAATAACAGCTAATCGAACAGGTGTGAGGTGGTATCTCATTGCCGTTTTGATTTGCATTTCTCTAATAGCTAAAGAAGATGAGCATCTTTTCATATATCTGTTGGCCATTTGTATTTCTTCCTGGGAGAAGTGTCTATTCATATCCTCTTCCCATTTTTTTATTGGATTGTTTGTTTGTTTGTTGTTGAGTTTTATGAGTTCTTTGTATATTTTGGATATTAGGCCCTTATCTGAGCTGTTGTTTGAAAAAATCATTTCCCATTTAGTTGGCTTTCTGTTTATTTTGTTATCAGTTTCTCTTGCTGAGCAAAAACTTCTTAGTCTGATGTAGTCCCATTCATTTATCTTTGCCTTCACTTCTCTGTGGCATATATATTTTTAACCTTTTAAATTTTTCACAGATTTTCAGCTAAATTTGAGGGGAAAAAATAGTTTTTATCATGATGGACAGTGCTCCAGCTATGTTAGGTCAAAACTCCAGATGTAATTGAATTTCAAAACAAGAAACTGATGTTTCCATTTTGCTTTATTCCACCCTGTGATACATATTTTTTAAAGTATTTGTGCTTAGTTTTTGTAGCAGACTTTACAAAAAGCATCATGGATGGATATAGTGGTTAAAATCATTCAGTATATATTTGGGAATAATATGAATCATCACCATTTTATGAAACTGTTGAAGAAATAGAAGGCAATGAATTTAATGATGTTGTGCTTTTGCCAATGTTCATGGTTTGAATCCCAGATGTTTCACAAAGAATTACTGTAATGTCAGTTACAATTTACAAATTTTAAGATTTTCTTGAACCAAAAAAGTGCTTGTTGAATATTCAAGAATCAAACACAACAAATGGCGATCTTACTTATATTTCTCACTAATATGATTTAGATATAAATGAGCTCAATTTAAATAGTAAAAAAAGGAAAGGCTTATTTGTATCCTAGTTAGTCAAGTATAGGAATTGATCTTCAAATTGGAAACTTCATAATAGAAATCAATAATAATAACTTTACACGTTCTCCTGACATGAGTCAATATGTCAAGAGACATATTGGCTGTTACATAATTGGTAGCAAAAACTACATGAAAAATCTGAAGTATGCTTTGTGAAATTGATCAATTTAGAAATGCTTTTTAAATCTTTGAATTCAATGTTAATAATAGTGAGTTGACAACAAGAGTTAGTGGATTTTTAACTTGAACAGACATAAATTTGAAATTGATTTACTTCAAAGTCAAATCAATTCTAAAAAGATGAACCAGTTTTGTCACTGACTTAAAGAAAAATAAAATTTTGATACTATATTCAGTTACTGAAAAACTTTTAAGTATGTCTAAAACAACTTGGTTTGTTTATTTATTTTTTGAACTGTACCTTTTATTAAATATAAAGACAGATCAAGTATTTCTGATAAAAAATTAATATAGGAATTGAGATGTGTAAAATACACACAATTTCAGACTTATATGGAAAAAGAATACAAAATATCTCAACAATTTTTATATTGATTACATATTAAAGTGGTAATATTTTTGAGGTATTAATTAAATAAAACATTATGTAATTTCACCTGTTCCTTTTTATTTAATGTTGCTACTGAAAATTTTTAAATTATGTCTGTGATACACATCAAAGGAAATCAACAAAATATTTGCAAACCACATATCTGATAAGAGGTTAACATCCAAAATGTATAAGTAACTCATAAAACTGAATAGCAAAATAACCACAAATAATCCAATTTAAAAATGGGGAAAGACTCTGAATAGACATTTTTTAAAGAAGACATACAAATGGCCCAAAAGTATATGAAAAGATGCTCAACATCACTAATCATTAGGGAAATGCAAATCAAAACCACAATAAGATAGCACTTTATACCTGTTAGGATGACTATTATTAATAAGCAAAGAGATACCAACTGTTGGTGAGGATGTTGATACACTGTTGGAATGTAAATTGATACAGCCATTATAAGAAAAACCATGGAGGGTCCTCAAAACTTTTTAAATAGACCTACTATGTGATCCAGCAATCCCACTCCTGCGTATGCATCTGAAAGAAATAAAATCTCTATTGCAAAGTGATATCTACACTCTCATATTCACTGCAGCATTATTTACAGTAGCCAAGATATGGAAAACAACTTCAGTGTTCATGTACAGATGAATGAATGACAACAAAGCTGGGGGAAAAAATAGTATGTGATTCACATAATATTTCTTCTGTACAGCACTTAACTAAACTAAGACTATGGAATTCTTCTACTCAAGAGGCTGAAACCATATATTTCTACAAGGGCAAACCTTTCTGTCCTTGTGGTGTAGACTCCAACTAATTGGTTATTGTGAGAATCAAATGGGTTTTAATATATGCAAAGTGCATAGAAGAAGGTCTGGCACCTAGCAAGAGCTAAGTAGTAGCTATTATATAGTTATTAGTATTATTGACCAAGATTTCTATAAATACAATTTAGCAAACACACCAAGGAGGGTAACTGCTTGGCCTAGATTGAAAATTCACACATCAAACTGCAAAGAGCTGAGCACCCTCTGTGATCAGGCCATGACTGGGGGGGGCGAATGGGGCATTTTCTTTATGGCAAAATTTAAGGATGCATAAAAAACTCAAGATAGCTAATATTCTAATGTAAAATTTTAATAAATACAAATGAAAGCCAAAAATCCACAATGAACCAAAATTATAAATAAAGACAGGGACATTATTACTGGTTTCTCTTTTCGCCCCACGGTCCCATAATGGCTGAGAAAGACAGTTGCTGATCCTGCCTGGGTAGCCTCACGCTAGCCCCAGCCTGAGCCAGCACTTAGGACACAGAGATTGTGGTCAACAAAGGGAGGGTGTTGTGCCTGGATGAGCAGTGAAGTTCTTTTCGTTTTCTCGCTAAACAGAGCAACCCCTAATGAACGAGGTATATCTACCGCTTGCCTAGAAATGAGCCAATCCAGGCCCCGAGCCAGCCGGGAAACTCCCAGGATGCCCCGCGGCCGTTCCCAGGGTGCCCCGCACCAACGGAGCTCAAGCTAAAGCCAAAATCAAAGTCGTTGGGGCTCCAGCATAGTCAACCCTGCCTGTCTGGCCCAGAAGTACAGCCATGAACTTTCCTTGGCCTGGCATCAGCGCTGCCTGGACTGCTCTGAACTACAATACCGTCAATGCACTAGACATCATGGTGATGATTTTTTTCTTCCTCTTGGTCCTGGGCATCGGGCTGTGGGTAAGTAGGGGCCCAGAGGGAGGGCAGGGCTGGGTTTGACCCCTCCCTGCCAATCACGTGGTCCCCACCTCCACCTGGAGCACCCTCTCATCCCTGCCTCGGCCTGTGCACAATGCTTCCTTTGTCGAGTTACTCTCCACCCTTCCAGCCGAGAGTGAGTTCAGGTCCTCAGCAGCTGAGATACCTGACCACACCCACCTCCCCCCCACACCCCAATAAACACAGGGGTCAAATCCTCTGTGCTTGCTGCTTGGAACCTAAGCAGTATTTAACAAAAAGTCATTGTGATCATCATGTTGACGGTGGTCATTAATAATGACAGCTGCTGCTGATTAGGTCTTAAGAGTCATGTCCTCACAGTAGTAAATGTGAACAATTCATTCCTCTAATTTCACAAATGAGGAAAAGGAGGTTCAAAGAGATTAACAACCAGGAAATGATGGAGTTCAGATGCGAACCTAGTGCTGCCT
Source organism: Saccopteryx leptura (assembly GCF_036850995.1). Taxonomy (NCBI): domain Eukaryota; kingdom Metazoa; phylum Chordata; class Mammalia; order Chiroptera; family Emballonuridae; genus Saccopteryx; species Saccopteryx leptura. Next base: position 383,895,193 of record NC_089504.1, on the reverse strand, counting down.
CATCTGACAAAACGACCTTAACCGTTTTTGTCTGGGTAGTGAGACCTCAAAGGTCACATCCATATAATGTAAGGCTCTTACAGTGTTCTCTTTGAATTTGAATAGAGAGCTTATATTTTCCTTTTTTTTATTGACTTTGAGAAAGAGTGATAGGAACACAGATCTGTTCCAGTATGTGCCCTGACTGGGGATCAAACGGCAACCTCTGCATTTTGGGATGATACTCTAACCAACCGAGCTTTCCAGGCAGGGCAAGAGCTTATCTTTTCTAGTACAAGGTTCTCTTTAAAAAAGTAGAGACTGGCCCTGGCCGGTTGGCTCAGCGGTAGAGCGTCGGCCTGGCGTGCAGGGGACCCGGGTTCGATTCCCAGCCAGGACACATAGGAGAAGCGCCCATTTGCTTCTCCACCCCGCCCCCCTCCTTCCTCTCTGTCTCTCTCTTCCCCTCCCGTAGCCAAGGCTCCATTGGAGCAAAGATGGCCCGGGCGCTGGGGATGGCTCCTTGGCCTCTGCCCCAGGCGCTAGAGTTGCTCTGGTCTCGGCAGAGCGACGCCCCGGAGGGGCAGAGCATCGCCCCCTGGTGGGCAGAGCGTCGCCCCTGGTGAGCGTGCCGGGTGGATCCCGGTCGGGCGCATGCGGGAGTCTGTCTGACTGTCTCTCCCCGTTTTCAGCTTCAGGAAAAAAAAAAAAAAGTAGAGACTGTGTCTCTTTTTAATGCCATTTCTTCACTAAAGCTCATCATGTAAGCACTCAAAATGATGTTCTTAACCGTAGTACCCAGGGCCAGACCTACCCAGGAGGAGCTGGCCCTCGCTCTAGTGAAAGATCAGGTTGTTGTGAAAGCTTCAGCTGCTGTCCTGCTATTGTTCCTCAGCTAAACTGTTAACTATCAGGCCTCTGCCCAGCCTGCTTCACCAAACAGAAATATCTGGTAATAATACCATACACTAACTAGTGGGCACCTTGTCACTCTGGATAGTACCCGTCAAGCTGAAGCTTTCATGCATGTGTGACCTTTAAATTGGATCACCTCAACAGATCACAAGCAGGACCTTGCTGTGCAGAATCAGGCCCTTCGAAGTACTATCATTGAACCCTCTTGATGGTTTACAATGAGTCGCTATACTGCTACTGGGCAGATAGAGTTATGGAGACCTGGTCTCCATCCTATGAAGAGAAATTTGTACAGGAAAAGAAAATATAGGCCCTTTATTCCAAATGTAAAAAAAAGAGCTCTGAGGTGTTTCTGCAGATCATTGAAACAAACAATTTTCTTAAAATTGGCTTCAGTTATGAGAAACATCTTTCTAGGTGGCCTAGGCAGGGGCTCTAGGTAGTACTTGTTTTGGCATCTTCTCCCCAGTTTCCATTACTGAATTAAGAAGCCCCTACCCAGCTTTCTTCCTGGCCCAGTTGGAGCCTATGTCCGGCCAAGGTCAGGGTACTAGTAAGCCATCTGGTCACTTCCAAAGGAAAACAGCTATTCCTTCTGTTCTTATTGGAACCATATAATAGGCACAGTTATCCAGAATGCTTTCATCTCCCTCCTTCATTATACTGTTATCTTTTTTGTTTGTTCTTTCATAAATGTATATTCTTTTTAACTAAAGAAGTACAATATGCTTATTGTAATACGTGAAAAGACTAGAATAAACATCTAAAGAATAAGTTACTGTTCTTCCCCACTCATTCCCATCTCTCTGAGGTAACCCTGAGCCATGTATCCTTCCTCCCCTTTCCCAGTGCTTATGCAGGCATATGAACACACATGTAAAGTTTTTGTGTTTTGTCTTTAGAAAAATGTGATCATATTATATACATTATTCTGCGGCTTGCTTTTTTTTCATTTGCTATATGGAAGAGAGAATCCTACAGATCAACAGTAGAGCTCCAGCTCATGATTTTACTAGCTGCAAAATAGTCATATAAATGTGTTTACTGTGCAGCTTTTCTCTACTAATTGACACTTAGTTTATTACTAGGTAGGTTTTCCTCTTTTTCCTAATATGCAAAGCATGGATTCTTTTTTTTTTTTTTTTTTTTTTTTTTTCTAAAGCTGGAAACGAGGAGAGACAGTCAGACAGACTCCCGCATGCGCCCGACCGGGATCCACCCGGCACGCTCACCAGGGGCGACGCTCTGCCCACCAGGGGGCGATGCTCTGCCCCTCCGGGGCATCGCTCTGCCGCAACCAGAGCGACTCTAGCGCCTGGGGTAGAGGCCAAGCTCTGCGGCGACCAGAGCCACTCTAGCGCCTGGGGTAGAGGCCAAGGAGCCATCCCCAGCGCCCGGGCCATCTTTGTTCCAATGGAGCCTTGGCTGCGGGAGGGGAAGAGAGAGACAGAGAGAAAGGAGGGGGTGGGGGTGGAGAAGCAAATGGGCGCTTCTCCTATGTGTCCTGGCCGGGAATTGAACCCGGTTCCCCCGCATGCCAGGCCGACGCTCTACCGCTGAGCCAACCGGCCAGGGCCAAAGCATGGATTCTGAAATTGGAATTGCTGGGTCAGAAGGCTACATTTACTTGACATTTTAGTAGATATTATTAAGTGGTAATCCACAAAACTTGTTAAGATTTACATCTACAAGCAGCATATGAGCATGTCCTTTTCCCCACGCCCTCACCAGCCTTGCTCATTCCTGCTTGTTTCATTTATTTTCCCGCCAGTCTGATGGGTGAATAGTGGTATGTCATTGTAGCTTTGACTGCACTTCCCAGACTCCTAGTGAGATTGAGCATCTGTCCCATCGATATTCCTCGTCTATGAATAGCCAGTTTATTTGCCCGGTTTTGAATTGGGTTGTTTGACCAGTTTTTATAAACCAGTCTGTCATTTGAATTGCTAATATATTTTTTCCAAACTATTATTTGTCTAGATTAGTTTCTCAGCCTCGGCACTACTGACATTTGAGACCAAATAATTCCTTGTTGTGGGGGTCTGTCCTGTATATTACACAGTGCCTAGAAGTATACCTGACCCCTACCCATTCACAACCAAAAAGGTGTCTAAACATTGCCACATGTCTCCTGGAGAAATGGGACAAAAATCACCCTGACTGAGAACCACTGGTCCAGACTCTGTTAATGGTGTCTTCTTTTTGTCATTTGCTTTTTTCTCTTCGAAGAATCAACTATCTCTCTTTTCCTTTTCATCTTCTGGATTTCTGGTTGGCTTAGGAAGGTTTTTCCCCACTCCAAGTTTGTACAAATATTATTCTCAGTTTTCTCCTAATATTTTATAGTTTTTAGATATTTAAATCTCTAAAACATCTGAGATTTACTTTTATATATGAAGTGATGGGGGAGTCTAGCTTTACTTCCAGCTATTAAACCAACCACCCTTTTCCCAGTGACCAGAGTGGCCCACACTGGCACATATGAGACTCTTTCTGAAAGCATTCATCAGCTTCTGTTGGCTAAGCACCCCCAGGGAACTGGGAAATCAGGCTTTGTTGCTGATGTCTTGGCCACCGGCGCCTTGGCTCTTCCATGATGTTAAAAAGGGGGAAAAATTTTTTTATTTTTATTTTTTTCAGTTATAGTTGACATTCAATATTATATTAGTTTCAGGTGTACACCATAGTGGTTAAACATTTATATAATTTACAAAGTGATCTCTTCGCTAAGCCTAGTACCTTACCCACCTGGCACCACACATGGTTATTACAATTTGTACTACCAATCTGTACTTCTTAATCCCTTCACCTTGTTCACCCTGGCCCTCCAACCCCACTTCCACCTGACAACCATCAGGTTTTTCTCTATATCTGAGTCTGTTTCTGTTTTATTTTGTTCTTTCAATTCTGCATGTAAGTGAAATCATATGGTATTTGTCTTTCTCAATCTGACTTAAATCACTTAGCATAACACCCCCTAGGTCAGGGGTCGGGAACCTTTTTGGCTGAGAGAGCCATGAACACCACATATTTTAAAATGTAATTCCGTGAGAGCCACGTACCTTACATTAACTCATGTACATTACGCATTATCCAATAAAAATTTGGTGTTGTCCCAGAGGACAGCTGTGATTGGCTCCAACTACCCGCAACCATGAACATGAGCGGTAGGAAATGAATGGATTGTAATACATGAGACTGTTTTATATTTTTAACGTTATTATTTTTTTTATTAAAGATTTGTCTGTGAGCCAGATGCAACCATCAAAAGAGCCACATCTGGTTCGCGAGCCATAGGTTCCCGACCCCTGCCCTAGGTCCATCCTTGTTGCTCTGGGGTAAGACTTCATTATTTATTATGGCTGAGTAACATTCCATTGTGTATATGTACCACATCTTTCTCTTAATGGTCTATTGAGCGACACTCAGATTGCTTCTATATCTTGGCTATTGAGAATAATGCTCCAGGGAACATGGGGATGCATGTATCTTTTTGAATTAATGTTTTGATTTCTTTACATAAATACAGTACCAAGAAGTAGAATTGCTGGGTCATAAGGTAGTTCTATTTTTAAATTTTTTAATGCCTTTTGTAGTGGCTGTGAAAGTCCTACCAACAAGGCATAAAGGTTCCTTTTTTTCAACATCCTCGACAGCACTTGTTTGTTGATTTTTTGATGATAATCATTCTGACAGGTGTGAGTGATATTTCACTGTGGTTTTAATTTGCATTTCTCTGATGATTAGTGACATTGAGCATCTTTTCATATGTTGATTGGCCATCTCTATGTCCTCCTTGGAGAAATGTCTATTTGCCCTTTCTTTAATTGGATTGTTTGGTTTTTTTTATATTAAGTTATATGAGTTCTTTATAAATTTTGTATATTAACCCCTTATTGGCTATATCATTGGCAAATATTTTCTTCTAATCATTAGGTTGTCTTTTCATTTTGTTAATGGTTTTCTTTGCTGTACAAGAACTTTTTAGTTTGATGTAGTCCCACTTGTTTATTCATTTACTTGTCTCCCTTGTCTGAGGTGATATATCAGAAAAAAATGAGCAGTGTCAGAGAGTTTACTGTCTATGTTTTCCTCTAGTAGTTTTATGGTTTCAGGCCTTACATTTAGGTCTTTAATCCATTTTGAGTTCATTCTTGTATGTGTTGTAAGATGGTGGTCTAGTTTCATTGTTTTGGGTTTTTTTTTTATTTTTTACATGTACCTGTCCACATTTCCTAAAACCATTGTTTGAATAGGCTGTTTCTACCCCACTGTGGATTCTTGCCTCCTTTGTCATACATTAACTGACCATGTAGATGTGAGTTTATTTCTGGGTTCTCTATTCTGCTCCATTGAACCTACGTGTCTGTTTTTATTCCAGAACCATGCCATTTTGAATATTATAGCCTTGTAGTATATTTTAATATCAGTATTACACCTCCAACTTTGTTCTTTCTCAAGATTGTTTTGTTTTTCTAAGGCCATGCTATCAAGCAATCGTGCAACTGTGGAAGACTTTTTCCTGGCTGGCCGAAGTCTAGCGTGGTGGCTGGTGAGTGTGGCAGTCCACTTTGGGGACTGTATACTAACTTATCTGTTACTTTAATTTAGATCTCTTATGCTCAAAATAATTTGAAGTTTTGAAATCAGGAAACCATTTTATTGGTAGTTCCTTTAATTCTGAAGTAGTTTGTTATGTTAAATTTCCATAGACCCAGTTTAGTTCAGTAACCATTTATTAGGTTACTGAAATAGGTTTGGAACTCTACACTTACTGGAATTGTATGTCTATTTTTTTTCCCAGATTAGGGAAGTTTTTATGTTCCAATAAAACTAGTATGTACAAGGAAATAGTCCTGCCTTCTGGAAGCACACAATCTAGACTGGGAATTAGCCTTGCATTCAGTGAATTATGGTACATTGTAGCACATGTTCTAATAGGAGCATGGACAAGCTACGAATGAAAGGTAAACTCAGGCTTCCTGGGTAGAGGTAGTGAGTGCATGGTGCAGGACTGGAAAGGTCTTACAAAGCTGGGCTTGTTTGAGCAGGATTTGGAGGTGGAATGGGAAATTCAGAGGTACAACTCTGAATTATTTTTTAATCCTTTTTTTTTTTTGGTGTGTGTATGTGTAAACCTGATTTAGAAAGAAATTAAATGTGGCAAAGAAATGTTTGCGATGAGCCTCCTACCTTAGTTTATTTTTCAACAGAGGACTCTAGTGACATGATCTCTTCCTGGGCTATGGGGCCCCCAGGTTTTTGCCTGAGCCAGTCCTAGGCCTCGAAATCCTATAGTCTGTATCCAGATAAACAGCCGTCTGCTGCCCACGTTACCTTGTATGCCTGTAATGCTTGTAATGGTTCAGACATTAACGTGCTTTGGCTTCCCAATGTTTATACTGTATGTTAGGATTTCTTTCTTTACTGTGACTTTTTGTTTTCATTATTAGGAGTATTGTTTAATGAACAAAATATACTATGGTATTATTAAAGGAAATTGAAATAAAAATAATTTTGCTACTCCAATTTTTTTTCCTTTATATTTTATTTAACCAGCAGCTATTTGATGGCTATCAGTTGCTCTTGTCAGGGCCCTCCACGTGGCTTAGTCTTTTCTTTTCCTTCCTTCCTTTCTTTTTTAATTGTACATGGTTTATTCTTTTTTTTTCCTTGTGACAGAGAAAGAGAGAGAGACAGAGGGGCAGGTAGGGACAGACAGGAACGAGAGATGAGAAGCATCAATTCTTTATTGTGGCTCCTTAGTCTCCTTAGTTGTTCATTGATTGCTTTCTCATATGTGCCTTGACCAAGGGGCTACAACAGAGCAAATGACCCCTTGCTCAAGCCAGCGACCTTTGGGCTGAAGCCAGTGACCATGGGGTCGTGTCTATGATCCCACGCTCAAGCCAGCAACCCCGCACTCAAGCTGGTGAGCCCGTGGCTGACAACCTTGGGGCTTTGAACCTGGGTCCTCCACATCCCAGTCCAATGCTCTATCCACTGTGCCACCACCTGGTCCAGCTACGTGGCTTATTCTTGTAGTGAGTTCTCAGTCCTCATTTTACCTGGCCTGGCAGTGGTGAAACTCAACTGTCAGTCCTCCCTCCTTCACCGTTTGCTGCCTGGCTCCTTCTTCCCCGCTGCTTCGCCAGCCACTCATTCTCAGTCTCCCTGGTGGTTCTCTCCCATCTAGGCTTCTTAACACTGGAGTTCCCCAGGGCCAGCGCCTGACCTCGCCTCTCCGGCTACACTCACCCTCGGGGCAACCTCCTCTAGTCTTACAGCACTAAATACCAATTACATGCTAACACATTCCAGATCTCTCCCTTGTGTCCAGATTTGTGTGTCCAGCGGCCTGTGTGACACCTGCCCTTGAAAGGTCTATCAGGTATCCCAAACTGAACCAAGTCAAGAGGAACTCTGAACTTTCCCCTACAAATCTGCTTCTCCTGCCATCTTTTCTGTCTCCTAAATAGCAACTCCATCCTTCTAGGGTGCAGGTTGACAAACATGGAATCACATTATCTCTTTATTCTCTCTCACACCCAACATCCAATCCATCAGGAAAAAAATGGATTTGAAATCTGACCACATCTCATCAGCTCTGCCTCCGGGTCCATGCTCCCTTGCCTCTTCCCTGGATTAATTATAACAGCCTCTTTTCTGGACCCCCTCCTTCCACCTTAGCTCTTCTATATCTAGTCTCAACAAAGCAAGGAGCCAGTTAAAATTTGAGTCAGACCTTGTCACTTTTATGCCTAAAACCCTCTGAGGGGGGCTCCTCTGTCACCCAGAATGAAAGCTAGTTGTTCGTAATGGCCTGTGTTAGGCCACAGATGATCTGCACCTCCTTACCTCTCTTCCCGTGTCTCTCAAGCCCCCCTCCCAGTTCTAGCCGTGGTCCTTGAACAGTCAGCTGTGCGCCTGCCTCCAGGCCTTTGCCCTTGCTGCTGCTTCCTCCTAGAGCAAGGGTCCCCAAACTTTTTACACAGGGGGCCAGTTCTCTGTCCCTCAGACCATTGGAGGGCCGGAGTATAAAAAAAACTATGAACAAATCCCTATGCACACTGCACATATCTTATTTTTAAGTAAAAAAACGAAATGGGAACAAATACAATATTTAAAATAAAGAACAAGTAAATTTAAATCAACAAACTGACCAGTATTTCAATGGGAACTATGCTCCTTTCACTGACCACCAATGAAACAGGTGCCCCTTCCAGAAGTGTGGTGGGGGCCGGATAAATGGCCTCAGGGGGCCGCATGTGGCCTGCGGGCCGTAGTTTGGGGACCCCTGTCCTAGAGGCTTCTCCCCACGTACCTCCTGGCCTGCTTCCTCACCCGTTCTGGTTGGCATTCCTCAGATCTCCTCTCAGACAGTCTACCCAGGCGGCCAGTTGCTCAGCACTCCCTGTTAACTTTCCTTTCTTTTTATTATACTAGAAAAGGACCCCCTAATTTATTTTGTTTATGCTCTTCCTCCCGAAAGAATGTTATCTTCATGAGGGCAAGGATTTGTGTCTCTTTAACTCCCTTCTATCCCCAGAACAGTGCCTGGAACATAGGTGGCAATAGACATTTATAATAGCTAATGAATTAATAAATGGTGACTTTTCTTTGACCTACCTTTTTTTTTTTTTTTTTTTTTTTTTTAATTTTTCTGAAGCTGGAAACGGGGGAGAGACAGTCAGACAGACTCCCGCATGCGCCCGACCGGGATCCACCCGGCACGCCCACCATGGGGCGGCGCTCTGCCCACCAGGGGGCGATGCTCTGCCCATCCTGGGCGTCGCCATATTGCGACCAGAGCCACTCTAGCGCCTGGGGCAGAGGCCACAGAGCCATCCCCAGCGCCCGGGCCATCTTTGCTCCAATGGAGCCTTGGCTGCAGGAGGGGAAGAGAGAGACAGAGAGGAAAGTGCGGCGGAGGGGTGGAGAAGCAAATGGGCGCTTCTCCTGTGTGCCCTGGCCGGGAATCGAACCCGGGTCCTCCGCACGCTAGGCCGACGCTCTACCGCTGAGCCAACCGGCCAGGGCTGACCTACCTTTAATTTAGTAACATATTAATATCTTCCTAGGTGTATATAAACATAAGTAGGTAGATATAGATATTTTATAGGGTACTTATATGCAGTTGCATAGTATTATATAAGTATTTCAGCTTTTATTGACCATATTATTGGGCAATTTTACACTATTATGAAAAATAAAGCGAACATTCCTGATAGTAAAAATAATAGCCATTATTGTCTGCTTATTATGTGCCTCTTCTTAGATTTTCTTGCCTTCTGTTTGTTGCTGCTGAGATATTTGGTGCCTGTATGTTCCCAACTGTCTTATTAGTGCATTTTACCTTTCCTGGGTATAACAACAAAACCTCTTTGTCTTGTTTAATGCTTTTGGTATTAAATGCTATTTTATCTTGTGTTAATGTTTTCAGTGCTGTTTTTGTTTGTTTGTGTTTATTTTCACCTAAAAGGCTTTGTTATATTAAGCCTCTCTTGGTAATTTGGTGTTAAATATATCTCGTGTCAGCAGTGTAACAGTTGGATTTCTGTTTGAATATAGTAGCTATCTCCACTCAGTTAAAATGCTGTTATTGGCTTAGAAGGGATTATGTTCATTTTAAATGCCTCTGGGATTTTTTATTTTGAAAGTAACAGATGTTGGTTGTAAAAAGTTACAGTCCATGAGTAGACCTCGAAATTTTCTCCGCATTCCATCTCTATACCCATAATTTTAGTACCCAGAACTATTTTGTTACATACGTATGTATACTAGGAGAATCTCTCACATGTGTATATAAACATCTATGGGCACAAGTGTAATGTACACACATAAAATTTTAATGAGATATAAATATTGGCCCTGGCCAGGTAGCTAAGTTGATTAGAGCATCAACCCAAAGCATAGAGATACAAATATTATTTAACTTATTTCTATTACCTAACAGAGTTCCTTTATTCTTTATATCACATTGTATTTCATTGTTTTTATGTATTTTAACCAGTTCCTTATAGCTAATGAGCTAGATTGTTAATATTTTTTAATTATTTCCAAATGATAATGGAATTACCCTCCTGCTAGTATTTCTGCATTAGGGAATTGCTAGTATGTCTGTGGAGCACGTTGGGGTGGCAACATAAGAATGGCTGGTCTACCTTTTCCACTTTCTCCCTCTTCACTTGGCTGGCAATTTATGGTGAGGGTTTGTGTAGAAGAAACATGAATGGAAATTATACCAAGGAAATAATCCCTTTTGAAAAAATGTAAAATTCAGTTTGTGAAATTAATTCTTGGACTTGTACTAAAAGTTCTAATATGGAATTGTCTTTTGATTATCAGATAGGTGCTTCTCTCTTCGCCTCAAATATTGGCACTAGCCACTTGATGAGCCTGGCTGCAAGCGGAGCAACCTCAGGGATTGCTGTTGGGGCCTTCGAGTGGAACGTAAGCAAGATGTTTGTAGCAGCTAACTGCCACCTTTGTCGTTGTCCAGATAAATCTCATAAACATAATAGCTTGCTTCCAACCTTGAGTAAATATTTATAAAGACGGCTTGAGAAGTCATGGAAGAAAGGAGCCAAGTCTTTAGTTTCTCCAAAAACTTGTACTAGTTTCTTTTCTTCTTGGTAAATTAATGAAGAGACCGAGAATATTTCTATTCCAAGGACCGTAGGAATACAGTAAATAAAAAAACTGTTTTAGGAGAATAGTCACTTAGCGAAAAGATCATGTGAACATTTAAATATATATAGATACATTTATGTATATATATACACACTTGTGTGTATGTGTATATGCATATTACATATATCTGTATGTATGTATCTGCAGTATATATTGAGAATGGGCTCAACTGAGCTTGTTGAAGTGTTCAACTAGTACTACAAACTCCTAATTGATCTCCTAGGAATGCCAAGTTTTAACTACAAAACTTATAAAATGGATTATTTATTTGATCTGTGGTATATATTTGTTGTAGTAGACACAAAATTGTTCACCTAAATTAAAAATAAATTTATAAATCTTGTGTTAATTAACCTATCTTTATGAAAATCATTGAACTTTTTTTTTTTTTTTTTTTTTTGCTAAATCAGAAAGCTGCCTACTTTCTGAGTCACATCTTTCTTCTTATAGAACACAAAAATCAATTAGAATCCATTCCAAACCCAGTAAGAAGCCCTGGACTTTACAACCATTTCATCTCAGAGTTTACCAGAGTCTCCTTCCTATATTCAGTTTACCTTAACCCCATCTTTGTAAAGAAAGCCAGACCCGGGGAGGGGGAGGGGGAGGGACACAAAGAAAACTAGATAGAAGGTGACGGAGGACAATCTGACTTTGGGTGATGGGTATGCAATATAATTGAATGACAAGATAACCTGGACATGTTTTCTTTGAATATATGTACCCTGATTTATTGATGTCACCCCATTAAAATTAATAAAAATTTATGTATTAAAAAGAGGCCCTGGCCGGTTGGCTCAGCGGTAGAGCATCGGCCTGGCGTGCGGGGGACCCGGATTCGATTCCCAGCCAGGGCACATAGGAGAAGCACCCATTTGCTTCTCCAACCCCCCCTCCTTCCTCTCTGTCTCTCTTCCCCTCCCGCAGCCAAGGCTCCATTGGAGCAAAGATGGCCCGGGCGCTGGGGATGGCTCCTTGGCCTCTGCCCCAGGCGCTAGAGTGGCTCTGGTCGCGGCAGAGCGACGCCCAGGAGGAGCAGAGCATCGCCCCCTGGTGGGCAGAGCGTTGCCCCTGGTGGGCGTGCCGGGTGGATCCCGGGCGCATGCGGGAGTCTGTCTGACTGTCTCTCCCCGTTTCCAGCTTCAGAAAAATACAAAAAAAAAAAAAAAAGAAAGCCAGACCCAGTTTATATCCTTAATTTCAACAACTCATGTGAAATTTTGGTATCGTTTCTCTTCCATTTCTCTGAATGGATTTTTATTTTTATTTCTTTTTTAACTGCCTTTTATATTTAATTATGTCACCTTAATTCCTACCTGGAAGTAGGCAAACAATAAATTAATAATAAATACCTTGAAAATTGGCCTAGTAATCCCCTACAATTAAAAATGCACCCTTTTATAGGCAAAGTTCAAGTGTCTATAGGTTCAGTTCATTGGACTGAAAGGTTTACACTTGGGCTGTTATTTGTAAGATCCCCAATGGTGATACGTTAGACCCAAAACAAATAATAAGTGAGTTTGCATCTCATCTAAGAGGTTGGTTTTTCTTTTTGGTTTCAGGCTGCATTTCTGCTCTGTGCTCTTGGTTGGATATTTTCTCCTCTTTACACTAAGGCTGAGGTGAGTCTCCATTGTTAGTTACCCTATTTTTTACAATGCTTTTTCTTACAAATATTGCATTTATACATAAAAACATCCTGGAAGATAAATTCAACTTCTCAGCCTTTTTGATCCCTGTATGGATTTCCCTTAATCCTGAGAAATGCCTACAGTAACATCATTCTGCCTTGGGTAAACAGACCCAGTAACTGCCCTGCTGTTTCACTCTGGACCTTACTCAAGAGTTAACCTCTGCGTGATCAAATAATGGCATAATGGATAGAGAATCGACCTGGGATGCTGAGGACCCACGTTTGAAACTCTGAGGTAGCCTGCTTGAGCATGGGATTATAGACATGACCCCATGGTCACTGTCTTGAGCCTAAAGACCGCTATCTTGAAGCAAAGGGTCACTGGCTCAGCTAGAGCCCCTCGGTCAAGGCACGTGTGAGAAAGCAATCCATGAACAACTAAAGTGCCACATCTATGAGTTGATGCTTCTCATCTCTCTCCCTTTCAAGGCACATGTGAGAAAGCAATCCATGAACAACTAAAGTGCCACATCTATGAGTTGATGCTTCTCATCTCTCTCCCTTCCTGTAAGGTTTTTCTAGAAAACATTTTAAAACTTTATTAAAAAATAAGACTTAAGCCTGACCTGTGGTGGCGCAGTGGATAAAGCGTCAACCTGGAAACACTGAGGTTGCCAGTTCAAAACCCTGGCTTGCCCGGTCAAGGCACATATGGGAGTTGATGCTTCCTGCTTCTCCCCCCCCTCTCCCCCCCCCAAAATGAATAAATAAAAAAAATTTAAAAAAATAAGACTTAAGTAAATGAAGAGAACAGTTGTGTTAATAATTGGAAGACAATATCCTAAAAATGTTAATTCTCCCTAAACTGGTCTGTGCATGGAAATCAATTCCAAACAAAATCCAAACAGGATTTTTTAGGAACTGACAAGCTAATTCTAAGGGGGACAAAGACATGCCCAACTGAGAGAGGAGTACAGAGAGACCCTCTAGGCTGCACATCTTCAGGGATACGCGGAGTGATGTCATCAACATGGTAAAATAAGAGGTTCCTACTATCTTTGCCCAAAGAAAACCAATTTAGACTATCACCCACAGACAAATGGGCCTTCATGGAAGTCCATGAGTCTAATGGAGAATTGTTAGCACACTGCTGGAGCACAAAAAAGAATAAAAAACACATTAAAGAGAGTAAAAGAAACAGTTTCACTTGACCTGTGTCACCTCTCCCCTGAGGTGGCACAGCTTAGTGCCATGAGAGAACTTCTCAGCCTGAGATTTCTCCCGTGGGAAAAAATGAGAGCCTGTGAGTGGGAGCCTGGCCACTCCAGCTGTGCACTGCTGTCAACAAGGCCACAGCTTTCCTTCTCATATATACGGTGGCTGGCGGTGGCGGAGAATGATGGCAGTGGGGGTGGGCACACACGTCAACAGTTCCCATGCCATAGAGCGGTTTACCTGAAACCTGTGCACTCTTATTGAGCAATGTCACCCTGTTAAATTTAATTTTCTGAATAAGATTTTAGAAAAAAAAAGAAAATTTGATCCCATTCTACACAAGAATTAATTTAGGTAATGATTAAAGACTTAAATGGGAAAGGAATTTTTTAAATTTTTACAAGAAAGTATAGAATATCTTTATGGCCTTGAGATAGAGAATTGTAAAATAAGATACAAAAATCCAAAATTCGTGGCTGACCGCCAAAGGACACATGAATGTGTGAGATCCCAGGAAGCCTAGCCAAAAAAGGACAGAAATTTGAGGGATATCTGCCCTTCCCCAAAGAAAGGAAAACACATGTCCACACACAAATTTATACACAAAGTTTCATAGCAGTTTTATTTATAACAGCCAAACCTAGAAATAATCTGAATTGGAATAGAAGAATGGATAAACAATTTAACATTGTTGGTCAAATAAGTTTGTAAAATATGATTTTTATGTTTGCTTGCTTATAGTTTGCAATGGGGGCTGGGCAGCACCAGGTAGATGCGTCTGTGAAATTGCAAATTACCTTCCTGCTTGGGGAGGGCCATTGTTTCGCTCATGTTTGCTGAAGGAGAGGTTTTCAAGCCAGAAAGTTTTGAAAATAAGGGAAGAAGGAGAAGAGAGAGTAAGAAGTCATGTATGCGAGGGAATGCAGAGTGCTGAAGAAGAAGCCGTGTTGGCAGGGAGAGAGAAGGTGTGCAGATGGGGCACCAGAGCTGAGGGGCTTTGCAAATTCCACAGAGGCTGGTGAGGCCTTTGATTCTAGGAGAAACCGGAGAAGATTCTCCTGGTTGTAGAACCAGAGAATGTGTCAGGGCTTTGTGAGCTCTGTATGAGTGAAAGGGAAGTGTTTTCCCTGTGTGTTGTTTGTCGGCCGGTGCGAGACTTTAATAAAGGAATAAATGGCCCACTGTTCTTTGCCTCCACTGTTTCTTTACCGCCTGCCTGAATTCAATGAGAACCTGCATGTGCATGGCCATGAGGGCCATGACTACTGGCCGTACAAACATTAACCCTTTGAGTAGTACGAACGTTCATGTACGTCCTCATACCTCCTGACCATCCAGAGTATGATCATACAAAAATTTTTATTTTAAAAATGTGTAAGGCAATATTTAAAAAAGGCAAATGTATGTTCTTCTTGTTTCCATAAATTGGTTATCAAACAAACATGATTTTAAGTTAATAAAACTGTAACTGGAACTAATTTCATTTTTTGAAGAAAACTCACTCTGGGGTCAACAAGCATGAAAAATCAGTACTCAAAGGGTTAAAGAATTATGCAGCAACATGGATGAAACTCAGAATTATCATGCAAGTGAAAGAAGTGGGATATAAAAAAAAGGACCTACTGTGTGGTTCCAGTTATTTGAAACTCTAGAAAAGGCAAATCTGTGGTGACAGCTGATGCTGGTGATCTGGGACCAGGGGTGGGATGGCTTTGCCACGAGCTCTGGGGAGCTTTAGGGGGTATTGGAAATGCTTAACATCGGGAGTGTGGTGGTGATGACACCACTGTATACATTTTCCTAAACTCATAAAAACTTTATATTAAAACTGAGAGTTTACTGTGTGTAAATTATGCCTCATAAAACTGTTAAACTGAAAAATAGTTGTGAAGAGGGTTTGCTAACACTTGCAATTTGAAGTCATGACCCCAGGATAATTACGTCAGATTGTGACTGTATTTTGAGATAAGGCCTTTAAAGAAGTAATCAAGTTAAAATGAAGTCAGTCATTAGGGTGGATCCTACTCCAGTATAAACTTATAAGAATTGGAAATTTGAACACAGACATGTACAGAGGGAACAGGATATGAAGACACAGGGAGAAGACAGCCACCAACAAATCAAGAAGGAGCCAACCCTGCTGACACTTACACTTCCCCTCTAGAATTAAGACAATACACTCAGCCAATCTGTGTGCTCTGTTGTGGCAGCCCGAGCAAAGCAATACAAATAGTAAGTGTAAAACATCTTACAACCTGCCTGAGAAAGTGAGCCATGTATGGCAAGATATGAATCAAAAGCAAGTGAAAAGTACAGGTGTTTAGGAGATACAGTCTCTGGGAAGCCACGTAAGTCTTCATAAAACAGATAGAATTTGAGTTAGACATGCGTGAGGTAGGCGGACAAGAGTGTATGAGGATATTCAGGACAGAAGGTAGGACAGTTTTCATTTAACACTTATTCACCTACCCTGAGCCAAGTACTGTGCTCAGGTCCAGGATCTAATGAACACAGAGGGCACACTCCCTGCAGCCGGGATGCACACAGACTGAGCGGGTTGTTTTGGGCACCAGCACACACATGAGCATCACTGACACAGACTCAAGTTCTGTGTCTCTTGAGCACTTGTTACATGTGTAGTATATGTTGAAGCATTTAATTTTGCTCTTTGGTTATTTCATAAAAGTGACTTGTCATCATTAAACATTTTCAGTTAACTGCATTTCCTTCTGCTTCCTGAAGATTGCACCAGAGCTAGACTCCAATTTTCTTGAAAAGAGCAGTGCAACCTGTCCTTTCTTATCTCTCTCATCTTCACAGGTACGCGGAGCACAAAGCCAGAGTCAGTGACCCTGCACCCTGTCTTCCTGGGCCACTCCCACCATCGGCTGCATCTGTGACAACCAGTGCCTTGTGTGAGCAAGGCTCATCCTTGTGGGCCTGCCTCTTCTAGCACTGTCTGACAGTGACTTCTTGTTGCTCCTGCAGGTGGTGACAATGCCAGAATACCTGAGGAAGAGGTTTGGTGGCTACCGGATCCAGCTCCTTGTTGCTGTTCTGTTCATAATCCTCTGTATTGTCCATAAGCTCTCAGTAAGTTGTATAAAAGCCAGCCCAAGAAAGAAAACAAAAGTCAGTAGACTGGACTGTGCTCTATTTGTCCCAACAGTTTGTCCCCTTAAGTTGCTTATTGGCCTCTGCCTTTAAAGCTAGAGCAGAGAAAAAATAGCCTAATAGTTTACAAAAAAATAAAGAGCAGATGCATCTTCTTTGCCTCCCACGCCTATGTTACTGGTCCCTCCTCTGTATTCTCTGAGAATTTGGGCTTACTTCTGTCATATCATTAGGTAATGTCACCCCCCTGCTTAAAACCCAGGAGTTTCCACCACCCTTACGTGAAAACCTAAACCTCTTGTTATGGCTGGTAAGGACTGTCTTGTTCTAGCCCCTGCCTCTCTGGGCTTGTCCCCTTCCCTGTGGTCACCGTGCTGTAGCTACACTGCCTTCTGAATTGTTTCTCAACTCCAGTAAGTTTATTTCCACTTGAAGCTTTTGACACCTGCTCTGTACTGTGTCTAGAATGTTCCCGTTCTACTTCATTACTCTGTTTTTATTTTCTTTGTAATACTTGTCACCACATGAGAGGTATTTGTTTCCTTGCTAGTTATGAGTCTTCTCCACTTGAGCGCAAACTTTCTGAAGCCCAGGACCTCGCCTGGCTTGTTCACTGCATTGCCCCTGTGCTGAGAACATATTTAGCACATAAGGCACTGAATAAATGTTTTTTGAAAGATCACATGAGTGCTACTTACCACATTCCATGAAAATTGCTGCCCGACCAACTGGTGGCGCAGTGGATAGAGCATCAACCTGGATCACCGAGGACCCAGGTTCTAAACTCTGGGGTCACCAGCTTGAGCATGGAGTTGCTGGCTTGAAGCCCAAGATCGCTGGCCTGAGCAAGGGAACACTCACTCTGCTGTAGCACACACACACCCCCAGTCAAGGCACATAGGAGAAAGCAATCAATGAACAGCTAAGTTGCCACAAGAATTGATGCTTCTCATTTCTCTCCCTTCCGGTCTGTCCCTCTCTGTCTGTCTCTTTCTATCTCTCTGTCTCTCACTAAATAAAAGAAAATTGCCTATTTAGTAGTCTGTCTCTGTCATTAAGTGTAAGCTACTTGAAGAAAGTGAGTGACTTAGTAGCCCTGTGTCTTCAGAATGCTGCTAAATATTTACTACATGGTTGGTACTCAGAAACATTTGGTGAATAAAAGATGAGTGTTGAGAGAATCTCTGTTCTTTGGGGACCAGATAACAAAGCAAGAAGTTAACCAGTTAAATGATGTGCAGATGCTTCAGAATCACTGTCATCTTAAGCCAGGGGTCAACAAATCCAACCCATGGGCCAATTCTAGTAGTGGTCTGCTTTATATGGTCCTTAAGCTAAGAATGGTTTTTACAGTGCTAAAGGTTGTCAAAAACAGAGACAGTATGTGACCTGCAAAGCCTACAGTATTTACCACCTGGTCCTGTACAGACAAACCTTGCCAACTCCTAATAAGCTGTCCCCTTTGTTTTTCCCAATACAGAACTGCAGAAATAGTTCACTCCCTTAGCATACTCCCCACTGAGGCTCCAGGGAGGAAGAGGCTAAGTTGTAGTAAATGGATTAATTGGGTTCACCCAAACCCTAAAGATGCTGACCTTGGCTGAACTCGTGGGGCACAAGCTTGTAGCCCAGCAGAACTCGGGTGGCCCTCACCCAATGTCCACTAGGGATGTAGTGGATGTGCTTACTGCAGGTGGTTCCTAAGGTCAGTGTCTGTACGGGACTGCTGTCCATTGAGCTGGAAATGAAAGCGCAGCCTGTTGCCTTGTGCTCATTTCAGGTGGAGATCTGCACTGGTTCCATGTTCATGAGGCTGATTTTGGGGTTGGATGTTTACCTGTCCGCCATAATCTTGCTGACAATTACTGGCATTTATACTGTTACAGGTGAGGTCACTCTAACCACGCAGGTATTTACATTAACACAAAAGCTTAACCTCTTAGTGAAGCCCTGGTAGACATTGAGGTGGGTTCTTCAGCTTTTGCTTTTTCCTGACATCTGTGGAGCACACTACTGAGGCCTGGGGGCTGGGAGAAAGTGAAAATAATTGAGGTGGGAGTGCCAAAGTGCAGTCCTGTCCCCAGAAATCGGACTGGGCTGCTTGAGGCTTTCTGGCTGGCAGGGTCAATCATGATCGTGTTTTAGGTGGGATGGGCCTGATACAGCAGGCTGCCAGGTGAAAGAATGGGACCACAGAAAGGAGAGGAAGGGGAGGCAGCAACTTCAGGCTATCCTGCTCACCTGGTAACCTGGTTAGGCCATCAGACAGTATCTCTTATGTAGGCAGTTCTGTCCTAGACAGTCTCTGCCTAGGCTTTGAGAGTAAGGGCACACATTACATTTTTTTCAAACCACAGTGCAAATCTTGGAGGCTGGTCAGTATCCCTGACAGTTCACCACTGTCAAGGGGAGAGAATCAGGGTTGGGAATGGAATGCACTCAGTCAGTGGTTCTCAATGTGGGGGACTGGGGATTGTGCCTTTCTTCCCAGGGGACATCTGGTAATGTCTGGAGATGTTTTTGGTCGTCACAACCAGAAAGTGTTATTGGCTGGCCTCTTGCAGGTCAAGGCCAGGGATGTACAACTAACTAACTGTTGCTTCCAAACTGAGAATTTTAAAAAATATTTTTTCTTCCTTAGGAAAACTATCAGATTTTTATTTATTAAAATAAAGGAGAGGGGGAGTACAGGGAAACTGAGACACAGAAGAGCAAGATAAGAATCCAGCAAAAGACCATGAAGGGTATTAAAGAGAGAACACAGGGTGTCCCAAGACCAAGCAGAAGCAGCTGTAGGACCCACTGAATGAAAGGGGGAGGAAACAGTATTAGACTGGGTGCCAAAGCAGCTTTCAGCAGGAGTCAAGTGGCTTCCGTTCCTCCTTCTCTTCCTCTTCAGGTGGTCTCGCAGCTGTGGTTTATACTAATACTTTACATGCTGGCGTGACTCTTCTGGGATCGGTCTTGCTAATGGGCTTCGGTAAGTAAGCTTGAAAAGAGTGGGCGCCTTGGGTGGAGCCTTTGAATCTGACTGCTGCCTGGGGCCGCTTCAGCTCCTTCAGCTCCCAGAGGAGGATACCAAGGCCCTCAGAACCCAAGAGCTTTAAGGTCAACTTGGTTTTGAATGTTAATTCAGCCTTGCAATACTAGGATAAATATAGCTTTATCGAGAGATACCCCAAATTCCTCTCTAAGCTGGCTGTAGAGAGAGTAGTTTCCCCTTCTGCATGACTTCACTTTCTGTAGTTTCAGTTACCTATAGTTAACAGTCCAGAAATATTAAATGGAAAATTCCAGAATTTTTTTAAAAATCAAGTTTTAACTTGTACACCATACTTAGTAGTGTGGTGATATCTCATTTCATTCCTCCTGGGACATAAATCATCCGTTTGTCCAGTGAATCCACACTGTATACCCTGTCCAACAGTTAGTCATTTAGTAGCCATCTCAGTTATCAGATCAACTGTCATAGTACTGCATGACAGTGCTTATATTCAAGTTACCCTTATTTTACTCAATAATGGCCCCAGAGCTCAAAAGTAGTGATGCTGGCAATTTGGATGTGCCCAAGAGAAGCCATACAGTGCTTCCTTTAAGTGAAAAGGTGAGGACAGTAAAAAATGTTATTTTGAGAAAGAGGCCACATTAACATAACTTTTATTATAGTACTATATATTGTTACAGTTCTGTTGTTAATCTCTTACTGTGCCTAATTTATAAATTAAACTTTATCATAGGTATGTGTGTATAGAAAAAAGCATAGTATATGTAGGGTCCTGTCAGCAGTTTCAGGCATCCACTGAGGGTCCTGGAACATATCCCGTCGATAAGGACAGATTACTGTATTAGTTTATATTCTGAGCAAATGTGTGAGAATATATGTCTCCTAATCTTCCAGCTAACACTTAATGTTTTGAGACATTTTTTTGCTTTTATTTTAATTCAAAGTTTCCAGACATTGGTAAGGCTGAGCATCTTTTCATATACCTAGTGGCCATATGTGGTTGCTCTTTTGTAAATTATCTGTTCATATTCTTACCATATTGGTTTCTAGTAGTTTTCTTTGGCTGGTGATGTACAGGAGTTCTGTATATATGATGCAAATCTTTCAGTCTAACAAAAATTTAACTATTTTAAAATTTTTTCATTGAATTTATTGGGGTAACATCTGCTAATAAAATTATATAAGTTTCAGGTGTACAATTCTAAATACATCATCTGTGTATTGTATTGTGTGTTTGCCACCCTCAGTCAAGTCTCCTTTCATCACCATTTATCCCCCTGTACGAAATTTTAACTTTATTTCAGTCATATAAATTTAAATTTTTAAGGTCAAATTCATCAATCTTCCTTTTTGTGTGTGTCTTATTTAAGAATGTATTCCCGCCCTGGCCAGTTGGCTCAGCGGTAGAGCGTTGGCCTAGCGTGCGGAGGACCCGGGTTCGATTCCCGGCCAGGGCACACAGGAGAAGCGCCCATTTGCTTCTCCACCCCTCCGCCGCGCTTTCCTCTCTGTCTCTCTCTTCCCCTCCCGCAGCCAAGGCTCCATTGGAGCAAAGATGGCCCAGGCGCTGGGGATGGCTCTGTGGCCTCTGCCTCAGGTGCTAGAGTGGCTCTGGTTGCAACATGGCGACGCCCAGGATGGGCAGAGCATCGCCCCCTGGTGGGCAGAGCCTCGCCCCTGGTGGGCGTGCCGGGTGGATCCCGGTCGGGCGCATGCGGTTGTCTGTCTCTCCGTTTCCAGCTTCAGAAAAATGAAAAAAAAAAAAAAAAGACGGTATTCCCTAACTCAGGTTCATAAAGATATTGTCCTGTTTGCTTCCAATAAGTTTGTAGTTTCGTATTTCATGTTTTTTAATACAAGGAAGTATTAGTCATTTTATAGTTACTCAGTGTCCTATCCTTAACGAGTTGTGACTCCAAATGATTCTGAACCCATTTCAAAAAATCAAGTCTGGATTAAAGTAATATGGTTTAATGGGCCAAAATAAAAGTATTTTTTAGTTAAGTAGGTGAAATTATTATGGGATTTTAGTGCCTTTTAGAGAACATTTTTCTTCAATGTTAAGATTTTAAACCATTTAGGATATTGAGGGAGAAATGTCACAGACTCTGAAGAAAATATCAAATGTGAAGCTTTATAGATGTCTTGCTGGCATTGCAGGAAAACAAATATTAATTTCTGTTTTAGTCAAAATTCTTTCAATGACTTGTGATAGTACCTTAGTTCAAAACTAGTATATATATGGATTAGAAGATGGCAATGGAGTAGGCGGACACACAGATGCCCAGCTCTCACCACCAACCTGGGATACAAATCAATTTAGGAAAAATCAGCATGAAAAACCAATTCTGGACTACAAGAACAGCTCTCAAAAACCAAGGAGCAAAGAAGAAGCCACAACAAACCTGGTAAGGAGCGCCTGAATCTCCCCTGCTTACAGGAACGGGGGGGGGGGGGAGGGGGAGGCTGAGAGCCCAGAGGGGATCTCACTCCAGGGAAAAGAGCAGAAAATACTGCTCACAGCCACTTGCCTGGCGACCAGGGAGTGAGGTGTGTTGAAAAGACCAGCTTATCTCCCAAGTGGGAAGGAGAGAGAGAGGGAAAGACTGTGAGAGGCTAAGGAATGCAGAAGACGACCTAAAAAAGCTGACTCATCTGTGCTGGAGGTGGCCATAGCTGGGGGAGGGACTGATCCTTCCACAAAACAGTACTGAATTGCTTCCGGATCAGAGATCTCCAGACATCTCTCCAGCTCCAATCAGCGCAACAAGACACAGCTGAAAACAAGAAGTGGGGAGGAGGGGAAGTAACTCAGGTCTCCATGGAGACCTGAAATACACCTCCCCCTACTGAAGCTGAGAAAATACCCTGCCCCCAGAGAGATTAGTTGGTGGAAGAGGCCTTCAGAGTCTCAGGTTACATCCATCCTGTATATATTCCTGTATACAGTTTCAAGGAAGCCCCCTGCTGAGATCAGTAAACAAGACTATCACCTGTTAAGAAAACAAACAAATCAAGACTTCAAGCTGCCCAAATCCGAAAGTGGATTACAAATAATAGCTGATACCAACCCAAGAAGACCTAGAAATAACACAACTGAAAACTGGAGGCAGACAACACCAAGCCTAGACTCAACCAACTCTACAAATAAAACACCCAAACACAGAAATAATGAGAAGACAAAAAAGTGCAATCCAAATGAAAACACAAGAGAAACCTTCAGGAGATGAACTGAGTGATATGGAAATAATCAAACTTCCAGATGCGGAGTTCAAAATAATGATTGTAAAAATGCTTAGGGATCTTAGAACAACAATGGATGGTCATTATGAACACCTAAATAAAGAAATAGCAAGTATAAAAAAGAATCAGTCGGAGATGACAAATACAATATCAGAAATAAAGACCACAATGGAAGGAATTAAAAACAGGATAGAGCTGAGGATCGAATCAGTGAGTTGGAGGACAACTGGAATGAAGGCATGAAAGCAGAGAAGAAAAAAGAAAAGAGACTCAAAAAGTCTGAGGAAACTCTTAGAGAGCTCTGTGACAACATGAAGAGAAATCACATCCACATCATAGGGGTTCCTGAAGAAGAAGAAAAAGAACAAGGGATAGAGACTTTGTTCAATCATATCATAGCTGAAAACTTCCCTAAATTAATGCAGGAGAAACTCTCACAAGTTCAAGAAGCACAGAGGACTCCCATTAAAGAGAAACCCAAAGAAACCTACACAAAGTCACATCATAATTAAAATACCAAAGTTAAGTGATAAAGAGAAAATATTAAAAGCTGCAAGAGAAAAAAAAAGCTATCACCTACAAAGGAGCCCCCATAAGGATGACATCCAACTTCTCAACAGAAACACTTGAGGCCAGAAGGATATGGCAAGAAATATTCAAAGTAATGCAGAACAAGAACCTACAACCAAGACTATTTTCTCCAGCAAGGCTATCGTTTAAAATAGAAGGAGAAATAAAAAGCTTCCCAGACAAAAAAACAACTCAAGGAATTCATTACAACCAAACCAATGCTGTAGGAAATGTTAAGGGGCCTGTTGTAAACAGATCAAAGTGGGAAAAGAATATAGCAAAAGAGGAATACAGCTTTAAAGAATAAAATGGCAATAAACAACTACATATCAATAATAACCATAAATGTAAATGGATTAAATGATCCAATCAAAAGACATAGGGTAGCTGCATGGATAAGAAAACAGGACCTGTACATATGATGTCTACAAGAGACACACCTTAGAACAAAAGATACACATAGATTGAAGGTAAAAAGGTGAGGCCCTGGCCGGTTGGCTCAGCGGTAGAGCGTCGGCCTAGCGTGCGGAGGACCCGGGTTCGATTCCCGGCCAGGGCACACAGGAGAAGTGCCCATTTGCTTCTCCACCCCTCCGCCGCGCTTTCCTCTCTGTCTCTCTCTTCCCCTTCCGCAGCCAAGGCTCCATTGGAGCGAGGATGGCCCGGGCGCTGGGGATGGCTCTGTGGCCTCTGCCTCAGGCGCTGGAGTGGCTCTGGTTGCAACATGGCGACGCCCAGGATGGGCAGAGCATCACCCCCTGGTGGGCAGAGCGTCGCCCCATGGTGGGTGTGCCGGGTGGATCCCGGTCGGGCGCATGCGGGAGTCTGTCTGACTGTCTCTCCCTGTTTCCAGCTTCAGAAAAATGAAAAAAAAAAAAAAAAAAAAAAAAAAAGAAGGTAAAAGGTGAACAAAAATATTTCATGCAAATGGAAATGAAAAAAAAGCTGGGGTAGCAATACTTATATCAGACAAATTGGACTTTAAAACAAAGGATATAGTAAGAGATAAAGAAGACCACTACATAATGATAAAGGGAGTAATCCAACAGGAAGATTTAACTATTACAAATATCTATGCACCTAATATAGGAGCACCTAAATATATAAAGCAGACTTTGATGGATTTAAAGGGTGAGATCAACAGCAATACTATAATAGTAGGGGATTTCAATACCCCGCTAACATCACTAGATAGATCCTCAAGAAAGAAAATTAACAAAGAAACAGCAGACTTATTGGACACAGTAGATCAACTCCATTTAATAGATATCTTCAGAACCTTTCACCCTAAAGCAGCAGAATATACATTCTTTTCAAGTGCTCATGGTACATTCTCTAGGATAGACCACGTGTTAGGGCACAAAAGTACTCTCAACAAATTTAAGAAGATTGAAATCATATCAAGCACTTTCTCCGATCACAACGGCATGAAACTAGAAATGAACCACAACAGAAAAGCTCAAAAATTCTCAAACACATTGAAATTAAATAGCAGGTTGTTAAATAACGAATGGATTAAGAATGAGATCAAAGAAGAAATAAAAAAATTCCTAGAAATGAATGACAATGAGCATACAACAACTCAAAATTTATGGGACACAGCAAAAGCAATACTGAGAGGGAAGTTCATAGCACTACAGGCACATTTTAAGAAGCTAGAAAAACCTCAAATAAACAACTTAACCCTGCATCTAAAAGAACTAGAAAAAGAACAGCAAATAAAGCCCAAATGTAGTAGAAGGAAGGAAATAATAAAGATCAGAGCAGAAATAAATGACATAGAGACTAAAGAAACAATACAGAGGATCAATGAAACTAGGAGCTGGTTCTTTGAAAAGGTAAACAAGATTGATGAACCTTTAACTAGACTCACCAAGAAAAAGAGAGAGAGGACCCAAATAAATAAAATTAGAAATGAGAGTGGAGAAATAACAACTGACACAACAGAAATACAAAATATTGTAAGAAAATACTATGAAGAACTGTATGCCCAAAAACTAGACAACCTAGATGAAATGGACAAATTCCTTGAAACATACAATCTTCCAAAAATCAATCTAGAAGAATCAGAAAACCTAAACAGACTGATTACACCAAATGAGATCGAAACAGTTATCAAAAAACTCCCAACAAAGAAAAGTCCGGGGCCTGATGGCTTCACAACTGAATTCTACCAAATATTCAAAGAAGAACTAACTCCTATCCTTCTCAAACTATTTCAAAAAATTCAAGAGGAAGGAAGACTTCCAAGCTCCTTTTATGAGGCGAGCATAATTCTGATTCCAAAACCAGGCAAAGACAACACAAAGAAAGAAAATTATACGCCAATATCTCTGATGAATATAGATGCTAAAATCCTCAACAAAATATTAGCAAACCGGATCCAACAATATATGGAAAAAATCATACACCATGATCAAGTGGGATTTATTCTGGGGAGGCAAGGCTGGTACAATATTCGTAAATCAATCAATGTGATTCATCACATAAACAAAAAGAAGGAGAAAAACCATATGATAATTTCAATAGATGCAGAAAAAGCATTTGATAAAATCCAGCACACATTCATGATCAAAACTCTCACCAAAGTGGGAATACAGGGAACATACCTCAACATGATAAAAGCCATCTATGAGAAACCCACAGCCAACATCATACTCAATGGGCAAAAATTAAAAGCAATCCCCTTAAGATCAGGAACAAGGCAGGGGTGCCCCCTTTCACCACTCTTATTTAACATAGTCCTGGAAGTCCTAGCCACAGCAATCAGACAGGAAGAAGAAATAAAAGGCATTCAAGTTAGAAAAGAAGAAGTAAAACTATCATTATTTGCAGATGATATGATATTGTATATAGAAAACCCTAAAGTCTCAGTCAAAAAACTACTGAACCTGATAAATGAATTCAGCAAAGTGGCAGGATATAAAATCAATACTCAGAAATCAGAGGCATTTTTATATGCCAACAATGAACAGTCAGAAAGAGAAATTAAGGAAACAATCCCATTCACAATTACAACCAAAAAAATAAAGTACCTAGTAGTAAACTTAACCAAGGAGACTAAAGACTTGTACTTGGAAAATTATAAAGCATTGATAAAAGAAATCAAGGAAGATACAAACAAGTGGAAGCATATACCGTGCTCATGGTTAGGAAGAATAAACATCATTAAAATGTCTATATTACCCAAAGCAATCTATAAATTCAATGCAATACCAATTAAAATATCAATGACATACTTCAAAGATATAGATCACATATTCCAAAAATTTATATGGAACCAAAAAAGAACACGAATAGCCTCAGCAATCTTAAAAAAGAAGAATAGGCCCTGGTTGGTTGGCTAAGTGGTAGAGCGTCGGCCTGGCGTGCAGAAGTCCCGGGTTCGATTCCCGGCCAGGGCACACAGGAGAAGCGCCCATCTGCTTCTCAACCCCTCCCCCTCTCCTTCCTCTCTGTCTCTCTCTTCCCCTCCTGCAGCGAGGCTCCGTTGGAGCAAGGATGGCCCGGGCTCTGGGGATGGCTCCTTGGCCTCTGCCCCAGGCGCTAGAGTGGCTCTGGTCGCAATAGAGCGACTCCCCGAAGGGGCAGAGCATCACCCCCTGGTGGGCGGAGCGTCGCCCCCTGGTGGGTGTGCCAGGTGGATCCCGGTCGGGCGCATGCGGGAGTCTGTCTGACTGTCTCTCCCCTTTTCCAGCTTCAGAAAAATTAAAAATTAAAAAAAAAAAAAAAAAAAAGAAGAAAGTGGGAGGTATCACACTTCCTGATATCAAGTTATACTACAAGACCATTGTATTCAAAACAGCCTGGTACTGGCATAAGAACAGGCATATAGATCAATGGAACAGAACAGAGAACCCAGAAATAAACCCACAGTTCTATGGACAACTGATATTTGACAAAGGAGGTAAGGAAATACAATGGAGTAAAGACAGCCTCTTTAACAAATGGTGTTGGGAAAATTGGACAGCTACCTGCACAAAAATGAAACTAGATCACCAGCTTACACCACTCACAAAAATAAACTCAAAATGGATAAAAGACTTAAATGTAGGCCTTGAAACCATAAGCATCTTAGAAGAAAACATAGGCAGTAAGCTCTCCGACATCTCTCGGAGCAATATATTTGCTGATTTATCTCCATGGGGAAGTGAAATAAAAGACAGGATAAACAGGCCTGACCTGTGGTGGCGCAGTGGGATAAAGCATCGACCTGGAACACTGAGGTCGCTGGTTCAAAACCCTGGGCTTGCCTGGTCAAGGCACATATGGGAGTTGATGCTTCCTGCTCCTCCCCCTTCTCTCTCTCTCTGTCTCTCTCTCTCACTCCTCTCTCTCACAAAAAAATCAATCAATCAATAAATAAATAAATAAAAAAAGACAGGATAAACAAATGGGACTATATCAAACTAAAAAGCTTTTGCACAGCTAAAGACAATAAGAACAGAATAAAAAGACAAACTACACAATGGGAGAACATATTTGACAATACATCTGATAAGGGGTTAATAACCAAAATTTATAAAGAACTTGTAAGACTTAATACCAGGAAGACAAACAATCCAATCAAAAATGGGGGGAAAAAAATGAATAGACACTTCTCCAAAGAGGACATACAGATGGCCAATAGGCATATGAAAAAATGCTCAACATCACTAATCATTAGAGAAATGCAAATTAAAACCACAATGAGATATCACTTCACACCAGCCAGAAGGGCGCTCATCAACAAAAAACACAGAATAAGTGCTGGCGTGGATGTGGAGAAAAGGGAACCCTCCTGCACTGCTGGTGGGAATGCAGACTGGTGCAGCCACTGTGGAAAACAGTATGGAGATTCCTCAAAAAATTGAAAATCGAACTGCCTTCTGACCCAGCTATCCCACTTTTAGGAATATACCCCAAGGACACCATAGAACGGCTCCAAAAGGAGAAATGCACCCCCACGTTTGTGGCAGCATTGTTCACAATAGCAAAGATCTGGAAACAGCCCAAGTGTCCTTCAGAGGATGAGTGGATTAAAAAGCTTTGGTATATATATACTATGGAATACTACTCAGCCATAAGAAATGATGACATCGGATCATTTACAATAACATGGGTGGACCTTGATAACATTATACGGAGTGAAATAAGTAAATCAGAAAAAACCAAGAACTATATGAATCCATACATAGATGGGACATAAAAATGAGACTCAGAGACATGAACAAGAATGTGATGGCAACGGGGGTGGGGGGGTAGGGGAAGGGGGGAGGGGGCGAGGAAGGAGAGAGGGAGTGGGGGAGGGGAGGGGCACAAAGAAAACCAGATAGAAGGTGACAGAAGACAATTTGACTTTGGGGGAGGGGTATACAGCACAATCAAATGTCAAAATAATCTGGAGATATTTTCTCTCAACATATATACCCTGATTTATCAATGTCACTGCATTAAATTTAATAAATAAATAAATAAACTAGTATATATAAGCAAATAGTAATTTCTTGACTCACACAACTAAAAATTCCAGGGGCACATTACCTTCAGGCATGGCTAGGTCCGGGGCTCTGCATGACCCGGGTAGACGGGAGAGCTTCAAACTGCCTTGTTAGCTGAGAATTCCAAAGGCAGAAAGCAGGCCCTTTTGGTTCCTTGAACAGAAGAATGAATCCTGGGACAAATTCTGATTAGCAAAACTTGGGTCTCAAATCCAGACAGGAAACAGGCCTGATCACGCACCAGATTGGAATAGTAAGCTGTACAACAAGGCTCACCTAAGCCACTCAGGATGACATGTGCCTGGAAAGAGGGGTTTTGCTGCCAGAAGCAGGAGCAGGGTTTCTGGGCACACAGCAACCAATGTCCACTTTTCTCTTTCTCCTTGAGAAAGATGGTGTCTTTTGTGTTGTCTTGACTATTTGTCAATCCTTGACCCTTGACATATTAGCTGCAGTTAATCAAACTGGGTCTTACTTTGCAATCTTAGTTCTTTAAACGTGTGTTGTAATACAGTTTAAGGAACTGATAAATTTTATGTTACTTGTAAGCCTTTGCAGAAGTGGGAGGATACCAGGAGCTATGGCGTAAGTATTTAAATGCCAAGCCAACCATAATCCATGAAGGAAACTGGACTGCCAAGCCAGAATGCTACCTCCCTCGCCTGGATTCTTTCCATATCTTCCGAGATCCCGTCACTGGAGACTTCCCCTGGCCCGGAGTCATCTTTGGCACTCCCATTCTTTCCTTTTACTACTGGTGTACCGACCAGGTAATTAGACACGTTCCAACTGAAGTGACTGCATTTGGAGCTGGTGGTCCTAGGTGGATTCCAGGCTCCACCACAGTGGGCCTGTCTGCACTCAATGGTCAAGTTTCCCTTCCAATCTTTATTTATTGCCTAAATTACTTTATATGAAATTCTCTTTAAAAGGAATTTCCCTCACAGTCCCATATATAACACATTCACTATTTTTATTTTTTTCTTCTTCCCTATCATTATCTAAAAACACAGTATTTTGGATGTGAAAAAATAAGTTCTCAATTGAGTCAATAAATTAAATGTAATCAGTCATTATTTCAGTTAGGTTGTTTTTTTTTAAGTGAGAGGAAGGGAAATAGATTCCCACATATGCCCCAACTGGGATCCACCCAGCAGCTCCCATCTGGGGCTGATACTCAAACAACCAAGTTATTTTTAGCACCTGAGGCCGATGTTCAGACCAATAGAGCAACTGGCTGCAAGAGGGGGAAAAGGGGAGGGGGGAAGCAGATGGTCGCTTCTCATATGTGCTCTGACCAGGGATTGAACCCAGGACCTTTGCACGCTGAGCCGATGCTCTATCTACTGAACCAACCAGCCAGGGCCTTAGCATTGGCTGGTTATTACATAATAATTATGAATATAGGATAAAACTAAGATGTTGGACAAACGGAAAATATTGAAACACAGTTTGGAGATGAACTGAGCTATGGACTTGAAATTGTTCAGGAAGATGAGAATATTGATATTTTAGACTTGAAGTTGTATCCATGCTAAAATTTTGAGGGTAGCTATTAAAAGCATAGAAGTAGAATATATAACTCCCTAACTAGTAAAGAAAATTATTTAAGAAGAAAGTTTAATTTTTATTTAATTTTATTTTTTTAGCAGTATTGCTATTTTATTTTTTTTGTGGCAGAGACAGAGAGAGTCAGGGAGAGGGACAGATAGGGACAGACAGACAGGAAGGAAGAGAGATGAGAAACATCAATTCTTTGTTACGGTTCCTTAGTTGTTCATTGATTGCTTTCTCATATGTGCCTTGACCACGGGCCTTCAGCAGACTGAGTGACCCCTTGCTCAAGCCAGCGACCTTGGGTCCAAGCTGGTGAGCCTTGCTCAAACCAGATGAGCCTGTGCTCATGCTGGCGACCTCAGGGTCTCGAACCTGGTCTTCCATATCCCAGTCCGACACTCTATCCACTGTGCCACCGGCTGGTCAGACGAAAGTTTAATTTTTTAAAAAGACAAACTGACAGTAGAAAATTGTGAACTTTTGTCCCATCACCATATCTCAGCACTAACCCTTTCATTATATAACTATGTACAGAAGTGCTTGGTACATTTCTATGTGGAGTGATGTAGTGCCCTCTGATCACCCCTTCCTCAAAAAGCATTTATTGCCATGCTTCTTCATTTCCTCCCTGAGAGACCATCTCCTCTGTGCACAGGACAGAGCACAGACCAGGAAATCAGCCTGACTTCCCTGCACCTGCTGGGGAGGCCATCAGCAGGATGCCAGGAGACACACACCCCACAAAAGCAGTACCTGTTGTATGAGGCAAGGCCACTCTGGGGGGTCTTCCTCCTTTTGGAAAATAAAAGGAAACCTAAAAGAAAATGAAAATCCTGCCTGTTAATCCTACCACCCCAGGATTAACCACTATTATCATGCTGGTTGATTCCTGTGGGTTTTTCCCTAGATGTAAAGTCGTGGTGTGTATGCAATTGTTGCACCCTGGGCCTTTTAGTTACCATCATGCTGTGAGCATTTTTTCACATTATTTAAATGGTCTCCAAGACCATAATTTTAGTGCATGCATAATACTGAATTGTTTGGACGCACTGGACTGTGTCTTGGTGTTTTAAGTGCCTCTCTACCTAGCAGCTGCACTCTCTGTCGGCCTGAGCGCACACGGCCTCTCACAGCAAGGGCACTGTGAAGTGGGTCGTGAAATGTCTGCTGAAGGAGATCTTTGCATTTTATCTATTTTTAATTTTTCAATTGAATTTATTGGGGTGATACTAGTTATCATAATTATATCTGTTTCAGGTACCCAATTCTACAACACATCTCTGTACACTGTATTATGTGTTCACCCCCCAAGTCAAGTCTTCACCATCACCATTTATGCCTCCAAACCCTCCTCCACCTCCCCCGCTCCCAGCAATTACCACACTGTTGTCCATTTCCATGAGGGTTTTTTGTTTGTTTGTTTGTTTGTTTGTGGCAGAGACACAGAGAGAGAGAGGGACAGATAGGGACAGACGGACAGGAAGGGAGAGAGATGAAAAGCATCAATTCTTTGTTGCGGTTCCTTAGTTGTTCATTGATTGATTTCTCATATGTGCCTTGACCCGGAGGGCTACAGCAGACCGAGTGACCCCTTGCTCAAGCCATTGACCTTGGGCTCAAGCTGGTGAGCGTGGCTCAAACCAGATAAGCCCACGCTCAAGCTGGCAACCTCGGAGTTTCGAACCTGGGTCCTTCGTGTCCCAGTTCAATGCTCTATCCACTGCACCACCACCTGATCAGGCTATGAGAGTTTTTTTAATCCTTTTTTGCTCTATCCCTCTACCTCCTTTGCCAAGCTCCCTGCCCACCATAGCTGTCAGCCTGCTCTCTATGTATGAGTCTGTCTCTATAGAGATTTGCATTTTAGAAGTGTATATTTGTTCATTTAAATTTAAATGAATGAAGTTGGTCTCAGTTCTGAACACTCGTTTGTTGCCAGGGACCCACTTCTACTTTGGTTGATGTCACAGAGCTCTCTTCCTTCTACTTAGCAGAGATGGTCTGTGGCCTCTAGAAGGGAGTCTCATCCTTGCCAGGGGACAGATTGTAAGCACTGTGCCATCATGATTGGTGTGCAGTGCTAGCAATAAGGCCAAGGTCGTGCACACCATTCCTGTCCCTTCAGGGAGCTGTGCACTGAGCAAAACGTGCTTACTGGTCACATGCACCTCCTCTGGCCCAGGATGCCCTGGAGATCCCTGGCTGATTGGGGCGAGCAACTTAGCAGAAACCCACCAGAGGGCACATCTGTGCCGGGGTGACCTGGGCTTTATTTGCTCTGATAAAGTAATCACCTCCCTCACCCTTCTGTGTTTCCTTGGCAGATTTTTGTCCAACGGTGCCTGGCAGGGAAGAGCTTATCTCATGTGAAGGGTGGCTGTGTCTTCTGTGGGTACCTGAAGCTGCTGCCCATGTTCTGTATTGTGATGCCTGGAATGATCAGCCGCATCCTGTACCCAGGTAAATTATTGATTCTGATATTCTGATGTGTTCAGCCCAATCAACCCCTATAGGGTGCTGGTATCAGGGTGCCCCAGATTGCTACCTGGGAGCTAAGGGGTTTGGATTAGGGGTGCAGCTGAGCAGAAGTCTGGCAGAGACCAAAGAGGTAGGTAGCAAGAGAGAAATTCCGGACAGAGAAGTTCAGGCAGGGAAGGACCAACAGTGCTCCCTGCAGCTGGAGCCCAGTCGGTGCCGTGGCAGGAAGGCTGAGTTTCTCCCCTTGCATTTCAGGCCACCTCTTGGCAGGCCTGTGTGCCAGGTGCTTGGGGATCTGACAGATACCGTCCCTACTCTCACAGCCCCAGAGCTGGGCTATGTAGCCTCATTGCACAGATGAGGCATCGCAGGAAGGGGAGCTCCATGTAACCCCAAAGTAGGTCTGACTCAGGCTCACGTTCTTTCCATCAAATGCTTTGAAAACATCCCTCTTTCTCTTCATGAGCTATCATAATTCTATGGATCCCTCTCATCCCCTAGTTTTACTAGCTGTCCTGTCCTTCTGGGTCCCAGGCTTGTTTATTCATTCAGCCTTTATGGAACATGTACTCTGGTCCGTGTAGCCACTGGGACAAAGCCGGCAGCATCCATGAGAGTCTTCTGCTGCGGTACTATGACCATGCCAGAGGGAAACAATTCTACCTTTTTTAAAAATTGTATTTATTGATTGATTTGAGAGAGAGAGAGAAAGGAAGAGAAAAAAAATGTCAATTTCTTATTCCACTCATTCGTGCATCCATTGCTTGATTTTTGTATGTGCCCTGACCAGGGATCAAACCTGCAAACTTGATGTATCAGCATGATGCTCTAGTCAGCTGAGCTACACAACCAGGGCCTGAAAACACTTCTTATTGCTCAGTAACATGTGCAGTAGCCATCTCTAACCCTAATTCATCTTTCAGTCTGGCCCTGAGACATGCCTGTTTATTTTTCATCCTAATTCTTTCCAGTTTTAACAGAAAGGAAGGAGTGTTCTGTTTCAACATTCCCACATTTGGACTTGTGCTGTCAGACAGTATTCTTTTGGGTCTCACAGGCAGTACCTCTTCATTACTTAGAAAATAGATCCCTGTGTTCTCCAAGACCCAAGAGTCCCCTGGACTTCATGGCCCTGCCTTGCCACCCCCACTCCATACTACGGATCACCCTGCTCACTGAAGAACAAGATTGGACAGAATTGCATGTATTCTGGACTCTAAAAACTGCTAAGGGAAGGGCGGGGAGAGAAGGCCATCGCTCTTCACTCTAGCTGGAATGGGCCACAGGAAGCCAAAGTCCCTCCAGCCTTCTGACCAAGAGGTGAATAGAGTTAATGGAATGCACTGGGGAGAGCCCTTGGGGTGGAAAAGGGCCCAGAACCACTTGTCCCTAGTCCTCAGAAATGGCCACATTTGCAGACCCATTTACACATGCCAAATGTATAAGCCAGGAAGCCATTTATCATGAGAGCTTGGCACCTGCCCATGTTCCTGGAAGAATATGCTTTTCCAGTAACCTGAATGCTTCTGGCCCTAGATTCTGAGCCTCTCCCGTGGCCAGAGCTGGGAGCCAAACACTGCCAACATGGGAGTCTCTAAATCTGATTTTCTGTGTAGGTCTCTGTATTATTTGGGCTTTTGTTTGAAAATGGTGCACACTTTTGGCTCCTCTTTTTTCTGAGCTGGTGTCATCCTCAGATTGTCTGGTGGCAAGATTGTCACCAGGAACGCCAGACCTCTATCCCACCAGCTCAACAACCCCTATAGAAAAAGTGTTACCTTTCCTAGAGGTTCCTGCAGAAATCTCAGATGAGTCCCAGCGAACTCACTTGAGTGACGGGGATGAGTCACTGTGACCAAGGAGAAGGAGAGTGGGAAGAGGAAAACTGACACTCATGCAGCCACCCCCTTGAGTGTTTACATTCTTTCTGTAGATGTTTAGTAACCACTTCTTAAGCTGGGTGGCTATCCCCAATAAAGTAGCTTGCTTTACCCATAAACCTAGGCAATGTCCTGCCTCCTTCCGAGACAGGACAGTAAGAAGCTAGGAGAATCCCTTGGCAACTAGAATGGGGAAATGGAGACAAATAGTTGAACAAACTGGCCCAGCAATTTAACCTGTCTGGTAATCAGGTTAGTAGTATACTTCTAGTACACGTTGATTTATTATGTTTTTTTCTTACATTGTAACTTTATGTTTTTTATTTATGCTCTTGAAGGGTATATATCATTAGTATGTGGATGAATATTCCATTTACTTTCCTAACAAGTAGCTGGGATCATTAAAAGGCTCGGTAGAAGCATCAATCCTCTTGGCTCTCAGCACCTGATTCCTAGCTTTCACCCGAGCTCCTCCAAAGTTTATAGGATCGAGAATTGGAGCAATCACCAGTAGATCAAGAATCTATCAAATTAGGAATCTGCAAGTCCTATGTGCATCCTTTCCCCAAGCCCAGATTTGAGCGCTTCTAAGGTCAACATGTCGGTGTGACTGTATCTCTGCAGACAAAGTGGCATGTGTCGTACCCTCCGAGTGTGAGAAGCACTGTGGCACCAGAACGACCTGCAGCCCCATCGCCTACCCGCTGCTGATAATAGAGCTGCTGCCCAAGGGTAAGAAGACAGATCCTGCCATGGAAGGCCACAAGGAAACACCAGTATTCGCGCCCCCAGTGCAGCCTGCGCCCTCTGGCTGGGAGAGCTTCTCTGCCGGTCAGCCCACCCTTCAGAGTGGGAAGAAGGCTGGAGATGGGAGAGTTAGCTGCAGAGAAGAAATGTTCGGTGCCCCGAGGGAAGGAGCTGTTGCCCCTCCCCATTCGTTCTTCGCACACTCCCGCTGTGTGCTCACAGAGGCCAGCCTGTGCGGAGATTTGCACTGTTTCTTCCCCAGCTTGGCTCCACCTCTGCTCCTTCGTTCCCCAGTGGGCTCCACGCTGCCACTGTGCTAGCAGAGTGCTAAGCCATGGAATACAGAGAAGAGAGAAACCTAGTGCTGCTCTCAAAGAGCTCACATCTAATGGGATGGGCAAGGGGACAGACAGGTCACCAACAGGGAGGTGGCTTTCACTGTGAGATGACAGCCTGTGCATTCATCTCACCTGCTTCCCGAAACCCCACGGATATTGCTCAGTGGACAGTACAATTTTTAAAAATCCACAATTTAAAAAATTTAAGTATATAAATAAATCCATATTAGCTCTGGAGATCAATAGGCTGGAAAAGTTGAGACTTTCCCATAAAATACAATACAGATGGAATCTGACTGAGGGAGGTCCTAACCATCCACAGCTCAGGAAGGAGGTTGTCCAGATTGTCAGCCGAGTCTGTCTTAGAGCACCCAGGGCTGGGAGCGAGAGTGGGCTGCGGGGCAGTAAGGGGATATCCCAGGCCATTAGCATCTGACCCGAGGAGCCCAGTAAACACCATGGGACCTTGCTGTGATGGACCTTCAGTTCAGGTCCCAGTTACCCTCAGGGTCTCCCTACAAACCAAAGTCCCTGTCACATGGTGCCCTTTCAGGTGATAATAGTAGATTGTTATGTTTATAGCTAACATTTGTTGAGCACTTGCTCTGCTGGAAATTGTGTTAACTCATTCACTTAATTTGTATTAATCTTAACAACAGCCTGTGGTAAGTACTTTTATGCCCAATTTATAGATGTAAACACTGAGGCACAAGGAACAGCATTTTTTTTTTTTTTTTTTTTTTTTTTAGCGAGAGGAGGGGAGGCAAAGAGACAGACTCCCACATGTGCCCCAACCACGATCCACCCGGCATGCCCACTAGGGGGTAATGCTCTGCCTGTCTGGGCTGTTATTGTATCTCAACTGGAGCCCTTTTTTAGCACCTGAAGCGGTGGAGCCATCCTCAGCACCTGGGACCAACTCGCTCTAATTGAGCCATGGCTGCAGGAGGGGAGGAGAAGAGAGAGAGGGATGGAGGGAGGAGTAGAGAAGCAGATGGGTGCTTCTCCTGTGTGCTCTAACCAGAAATTTGAACAAAGGACATCCACATGCTGGGCTGACACTCTACCACTGAGCCAACCAGCCAGAGCCAGGAACAGCATTTCTTGTCTACAGCCTGACCCTTCTCTGAGCCTCTGGTTCCTCATCTATAA
Organism: Saccopteryx leptura; assembly: GCF_036850995.1. Classification (NCBI taxonomy): domain Eukaryota; kingdom Metazoa; phylum Chordata; class Mammalia; order Chiroptera; family Emballonuridae; genus Saccopteryx; species Saccopteryx leptura. The sequence goes on along the minus strand of NC_089504.1, from coordinate 383,858,195 downwards.
GGGGAAGAGGTGGCAGTGGTGTCCATCTCACAGGGTGGGAAGGAGGATCGTGAAGGCTAATGCCTAAAGAAGTGTTCTGTCACAAAGTAACACTCAGGAGATATTAGCTCCCCTTACTATATAAAGACAGTAGGAAATAAGTCTCATCATAAAGCAAGGGCAAACGTAACGCATTTATCTTAGATGGCATTTCACATCAAATAAAATTTGCCTAGTTTTAGGAGAAAATTTAGCATATAGAAAAGTTCTTTAGAAGGCCTAAGACATCTCCTGGCGTGGACAGACAGCTGAAGGTCAAGAAATGTCCCTTTTCTTCCAGGTGCACGAGGCTTGATGCTGTCTGCACTGTGGGCTGCTCTCATGTCCTCCCTGACTTCTATTTTCAACAGTGCCAGCACCCTGTTCACAATGGACATCTATACCCATATACGGCCAATGGCCACTGAAAAGGAGCTCATGGTAACAGGAAGGTGAAGGATTCCTCTAAACCATTAGTTACTGATATCAATGAAACGATGACCACAATGTTATTACATGAAAAATTTAGGCTATGATACTGTGTTTGGACCCATCCTGTTTATATACAGTGTGGTTGTTTTTTTGCTGCCACTTTGCAGTGAAGATGTATTGCTATTATCATCAGATAGAAAATTATTTTCATTGGGGAAAAAAAATAATCACAGTGATAAATATGAGCATAGTTTGCTATACCCCAAAAATAGCCCTTGTGAGGAAATTTACATACAGCATCTTATTAGCTCAGTCTTCATGACAATCTTTAAAGGTAAGTTTTACTGTTCTTATTCTCTTTGAAGAAATGGGGTGGGGAGTGGCAAGAGAAGGGAATTGAGCACAGTAAGTAGGAGAAGTTGTCCATCCCAGGGCCACGCTGTTAACCACGATGCCACACAGCATCATGCGAGGCCTGGCGTGAGGGATGCAAACATATGTAAAACGTGAGCCCTGTCTTTATTCCATAGGGTTTCATGTTGGCTGTCCTTGGACCCCATCTGGCCTACACACATTTAATGTCGCCTACTCTGTGTCTCTCTGCTCCTTTGTCTTGCATCAAGAGGATGTTGCTCATCTATTTTATCTCTCTAAACCCTGCTTTTGAGGTTGCCTTTGCATTTTGATTAGCAGTTCATAGTTTTTTTTTAATTATTTTTATTTATTTATTCATTTTAGGACGGGGGGGGGAGAGAGAAAGGGGGGAGGAGCAGGAAGCTTCAACTCCCATATGTGCCTTGACCGGGCGAGCCCAGGGTTTTGAACTGGCGATCTCAGCATTCCAGGTCGACGCTTTATCCACTGCGTCACCACAGGTCAGGCCATCAGTTCATAGTTTAGAAGGACTTTTCGGGAAATTTTAAGGAACAGGTACCACTTATATATAAAATGTTATAGCCTGACCAGGCAGTAGCACAGTGGATAGAGCATCAGTATGGGATGCAGAGGACTCAGGTTAAGCCCTAGGTTGCTGGCTTGAGCATGGGCTCATCTGGCTTGAGCGCAGGGTTGATGGCTTAAGCATGAGATCATAGACATGAACCCATGGTCACTGGCTTGAAGCCCAAGGTCACTAGCTTGAGCAAGGGGTCACTCACTCTGCTGTAGCCCCCCCCTCCCCAGTCAAGGCACATATGAGAAAACAATCAGTGATCAACCAAGGAGCTGCAACAAAGAATTCATGCTTCTCATCTCTCTCCCTTCCTGCCTGTCTGTCCATCTCTGTCCCTCTCTCTGTCTCTGTCACAATAAATAAATAAAATGGTATAGAACATAGAAAAAAGAAAAACTTAAATTTCTTTTTTTTTATTTTTCCATTGATTTGAGGGAGGAAGCGGGGAGAGAGAAAAAGAGAGAGAAGCATCAACTCATTGTTCCATTTAGTTGTGCATTCATTGGTTGCTTCTCATATGTGCCCTGACCTTGTATCAAACCTGCAATCTCAGCGCACCTGGGTCTTCTGCATCCCATACCGATGCTCTATCCACTGTGCTACTGCCTGGTCAGGCTATAACATTTTATATATAAGCGGTACCTATTCCTTAAAATTTCCCAGAAAAGTACTTCTAAACTATGAACTGTTAATCAAAATACAATGCCCACCTGGCAAGGGCAAGACTTAAATTACTTTCATGAAACTCAAGCTATTGATGCCAAAGTCCAACAAACATAGCACAGAAAAAAATTTAAAGACTAATCTCACTTTTAAATACCAATGCAAAAGTTATAAGTAATATATTAAATACAAACTCAGCAATATATTAAAAGAATGTTAATATCATTACCGATTATGATTTTTTTCATAAATATAAGGATGATTTAATATTAGGAAATGTAGTAATATAACTCCACATTGTATTAATAGATCAAAAGAGAAAAATTGTGTCTCTGTTCTCAGATGATAAAAAGGTATTCGATAAAATGGGCGTCTTTCAATGTAATAAAACATACTATCTCACCTAAAAGCCTACATTATACTTAATGAAGAAACTAGAAAGGAACAAAGCAAGAATGTCCCTACTTACAGCTATATTTATACTAATATATATGTTTAAAAATATATCTACTAAAAATAGACCCACAAGTGAGGTTAGCAGATAAAGACTCCAAAACAACCAGGGAAAGATATACAAAACTAGATAAGAATTTCACCAGAGAATTAGAATTCATAAAAGGATTGAAAATATGTTTAGAATAAAAAATCAATATCTGAAGTTAATTCAGTGGATGGGTTAACAACTGATTGGATCTAGCAGAAGACACAATTCGTGGATTGGAGATGGAACAACTGACAATATACAAACTGAATTACACAGAAAAAGGAAAGATACACATGGAACACAATTGGAATCACAGAAAGGGAGGAGCAAATTGGATAGAAGAAATTTTGAAAAGGTAATATCCAAGAATTTTCTAAAACTGATTGACACTATTCAGAGATTAAAGAAGTTCAGCAAATTGCAAGCAAGGTAAATCCAAAAAACAAAAAAATAAAAAACCATACTTAGACTACATTATATAGTGAAACTGCTGGAAATTGAAAATAAGGAGAAAACCTTTAAGTAGCCAGGGGAAAATAAATTACATTCTCTTCAAAGGAGCAACAAAGTGACTGACAGCAGAATTTTCAACAGAAACTTATAAAAGCCAGAAAATAACAAGATGACATCTTCAAATGCTAGTAAAAAAACAAACAAACAAAAAATGACAACCTAGACTTCATTACCAAAAATATTCTCCAAAAGTAAGGTAATATAAATATATTTCCATATAAATACAAGTTGAGAGAATTGACTACATTAGACTTTCATGGTAAGAAATACCAAAGTACCTGCTAGCTCAGTTGATTAGAACATTGTCCCAATACGCCAAGGTTGCAGGTTCCACCCCCAGTCAGGGCACATACAAGAATCAACCAATGAATCCATAAATAAGTGGAACAACAAATCAATCTGTCTCTCAAATCAATACATTAAAAAATTTAATATAATAATAATAAAAGAAATGCCAAAGGAAGTAAGGAAGCCCCTTAGGCTGAAGGAAAAAAATCCAGATAGAAGACTTGAACTTTAGAGAAAAAAATGAAGGGCACAAGAAAGTGTAAATATGTGGAAAATATACAGTAGATGAATATTATCTGTTGAAACATCAATAAGAAAAAAATGCCTACGGGATTTATAACATGGAAGCAAAATATATAACAATAACAGCAGAGAAAATGAGAAGATGTTAAATGGAACTTATTTGCGGCTTCTAGAATTATTTGAGGTGTATTAAAAATAAAACTTGTACTTTGATATGTCCAGGATGTGTGTGATCGCTTGACTAAGTAATAAAAGTTCAAGAATGTTTAACAAGTTAATAGAAGAAAAATATGGAATAACTAATAAAATACCTGGTTAACCCAAAAGAACTTTAAAAAGAACATAAAAGATGGTTAAATAGAAAACAACCAGCCCTGCCTGATTGGCTCAGTGGTAGAGTGTCAGCCTGGCATTTGGATATCCCAGGTTCGATTCTCAGTCAGGACACACAGGAGAAGTGACCATCTACTTCTCTACCCTTCCCCCTCTCCCTTCTCTCTCTCTCTCTCTCTCTCTCTCTTTCTCTTTCTTTCTCTCTCCCCCTTCCTCTCCCATAGCCATGGCTCAGTTGGTGCAAGTTAGCCCCAGGCACTGAGGATAGCTCCATGGCCTCCATCTCAGGCACTAAAATAGCCAGGTTGCCCAGCAACAGAGCATCAGCCCCAGATGGGCCTGTAGGGAGCTTGCTGGGTAGATCCCAGTTGGGGTACATGCAGGAGTCTTTCTCTTTGCCTACCCGCTTCTCACTTAAGAAAAAATTTAAAAATAAATAAAAGAAAACAAATAATAGAATGGCACATATAAACCCAAATATATCAATGAGCAATATAGCAATTTCATGAGATGTAAGTGGGCTAAATACCTGAGTTAAAAGATTAAAATTATCAGACTTATTTTTTTAAACCAACTGACTTAGTTAACACTCATCACCTCATATAATTACAAATTTTTTTAGAACTTTTAAGATCTCTTTTAGCAACTTTCAAATATACAATATAGTGTTAACGGTAGTCAACGTGCTGTATTTTATATTCCCAGAACTTATTTATCTCATAACTGAAAGTTTGTACTTTTTACCACCTTCATACATTTCCCCCACTCCTGCCTCCTGCCTCTGGCAACTACAAGTCTGCTTTCTGTTGCTATGAGTTCAGATTTTTAGATTCCACTTTTAAGTGAAACTATATAGTATTTGTCTTTCTCTCTGTGGCTTATTTCACTTAACATAATGCCCTCAAGTTTCATCCATGTTGTCACAGTGGCAAGATTTCCTTCTTTCTATTATTGAATAATGTACCATTGTGTATAATACATTTTCTTGATCCTTCATCTGTCAGTGGACACGTAGATTATTTCCACGTCTTGACTATTGTGAATAATGTTGCAGTGAACATGGAGATGCAGATTTCACTGCAAGATAGAGGTTACTTCCTTCAGATGTATACCCAGAAGTGGGATTGCTAGATCATATGGTAGATCTAGTTTCACTTTTGAAAGAATCTCCATACTGTTTTCCATAGTGGCTGACCAATTCACATTCCCTCCAACCATGTACAAGGAAGGGCTCCCTTTCTTCCACATCTTCACCAGCGCTTGTTATCTCTTGTCATTTTGATGAGAGCCATCTAACAGATGTACAATCATATCTCACGTGTGGCTTTGATTTGCATTCCCTGATGATTAGTGATGTTGAGCACTTTTTCATGTATTGGCAGGTCATCTGAGTATCTTCTGTGAGAAAATGCCTATAGACAAATCAATTGAACAAGTCACAGAATACAGAAAAAGGCCCACAGGTATACAGTCACCTGATTTATGGCAAAGAATTACAGTATTATGTGGTGAGGAAAGTGGTGGTGAGGAAGGATTTTCAACAAATGGTGATTTGGCTATTCTTAGAAAAAATATTCACCCTTATCTCCCACTACCCACAAAAATCTACTTCAGATGGACCATATATCTGAATGCGAAAGGGAAAACCATAAAGCTTATATGAGAAAACATAGGACAACATCCTCTTGACTTTGGAATATGCAAAGACACTTTAAACATGATATAAACAAAGCTAAACCATGAAAGGGAAATGCTACATTAGGATTAAGAATGTCTGTTAATGTAAATGCAGTCATACAGTTTATACTCTCTTGTGTCTAGCTTCACATAACACCATTTTTTGAGATTCATCCATGTTGTTGCATGTTCCTAATGTTTGTTCCTTTTCCTTGTTGGGCTTAGGATTCCATTGTGTGGCTGTCCCACAGTTGGTTTAGCCATTCTGCTGTTAATGGGCATTGGGGTTGTTTCCAGTTTCGGCTTTCTGAAGAAAGCCCCTATGTACAAGAATTTTTGTGGACCTAAACATCATTTCTCTGGGATAAGTAAATGAGTAGCTGATAACAAACTTGTGGAGGCCTGGTTTTACACTTAGTTAGGGTACATCTGTTTCAGTTTTGCTCTAGTCTTATAGCAGGTTCTTAGATTTCACTGCAATCTGGGATATAATGTCTAGAGCAGGGGTCAGGAAACTTTTTGGCTGAGAGAGCCATGAATGCCACATATTTTAAAATGTAATTCCGTGAGAGCCATACAACGACCCATGTACGTTATGCATTATCCAATAAAAATTTGGTGGTGTCCTGGAGGACAGCTGTAATTGGCTCCAGCCACCCGCAACCATGAACATGAGCAGTAGGAAATGAATGGATTGTAATACATGAGAATGTTTTATATTTTTAACGCTATTTTTTTATTATTAAAATTTGCGAGCCAGATGCAGCCATCAAAAGAGCCACATCTGGCTCATGAGGTTCCCGACCCCTGGTCTAGAGCATGGTCCTTTCGGGTGCCAGTGAAAAGTCTGAAGTGGTTAGATAGCCACTCTAAATTGATTAGATTCAAACTCCAATTTCTGCCTCCCTGTTGTAGGCACAAGGTGAAATCTTAATCTTTTTCTACCTTCCAACAGTTGCTTATTGTGGACTGTTTGGAGATTTCCCCCCACACGACAATTTGGAGGTTGGCAAAGGGGGGGTTATGCACAGATCTGGACCCTTTGCTCTTGGCTCCCAACTTTCTGGAATTTTCCCCAAACATTTTCAACCACTCTGCATCCCTAACCTCTGACTTTGTGACTCCTGAACCCAGGAAGAATGAGGCTTTCTGTTTAACTTCTAGCCACCCCACACCACGCAGACCAGAGAGGAGCTCAGGAAATGCTGGATAAATGGAGATAGTACCCAGGATGGTTCTGTTTAAGGATTAAATCTCTCCCCCTCCCCTTCCCCCTCCCGCCAGTCTGCCTGCTTTTAGCTACTCTTCAGTGTTTTTGCTTTTATATTTGACCCAGAATTTATCATTGTTATCTGTGGGAGGATTAGTCCCAGGCCAGCTCGTCCACCATTACTAGAACTGGAACTTACTTCTTTGATGCTTCTTTGACTATCGAGATATTATTCCTTTCGAACATCATTTGCTTTCTAACTCACTCTCTCAATATTATAACTTTTAAACTTTTTTTATGGCAGAGACAGAGAGAGGGACAGATAGGGACAGACAGACAGGAAGGGAGAGAGATGAGAAACATAAATTCTTTGTTGCAGCTCCTTAGTTGTTCATTGATTGATTTCTCATATGTGCCTTGATCGGGGGGCTACAGCAGACTGAGTGACCCCTTGCTCGAACCAGTGACCTTGGGCTCAAGCCAGTGAGCTTTGCTCAAACCAGATGAGCCCATGCTCAAGCTGGCGACCTCAGGGTCTCAAACCTGGGTCTTCCACATCCCAGTCCGACACTCTATCCACTGCGCCACTGCCTAGTCAGGATATAACTTTTAAACTTTTGTTGACACAAAACTAGTAAGATTTATTCATCTTTGGGATGACATTTGATTTAGTGTCATTTTACATATAGATACATATTTTTAAATCTTTTACTTAGAAATCGTAATGAACATTGGAACCTTTACTCAGTTCCTTAACATTTTCAACAAAACTTAAATAATAAAATAAAAATTTGAACTTGTAGAATTCTTTAAAATCATGTGCCATATTCATTTTTTTAACACTTTTTCTTTTTACAGAGACAGAGAGAGGGATAGATAGGGACAGACAGACAGGAACGGAGAGAGATGAGAAACATCAATCATCAGTTTTTCATTGCAACACCTTAGTTCAGGGGTAGTCAACCTTTTTATACCTACCGCCCACTTTTGTGTCTCTGTTAGTAGTAAAATTTTCTAGCCATCTACCGGTTCCACAGTAATGGTGATTTATAAAGTAGGGAAATAACTTTACTTTATAAAATTTATAAAGCAGAGTTACAGCAAGTTAAAGCATATAATAATAATTACTTACCAATTACTTTATGTCTGATTTTCGCTAAGTTTGGCAGAATAAATCTTTATAAAACAACTTACTATAGTTAAATCTATCCTTTTATTTATACTTTGGTTGCTCTGCTACTACCCACCATGAAAGCTGGAATGCCCACTAGTGGGCAGTAGAGACCAGGTTGACTACCACTGCCTTACTTGTTCATTGATTGTTTTCTCATATGTGCATTGACTGTGGGCCTTCAGCAGACTGAGTAAACCCTTGCTCGAGCCAGCGACCTTGGGTCCAAGCTGGTGAGCTTTGCTCAAACCAGATGAGCCCACGCTCAAGCTGGCGAAGTCGGGGTCTCAAACCTGGGTCCTCCGCATCCCAGTCCGACGCTCTATCCACTGCACCACCGCCTGGTCAGTCATGTGCCATACTCATTTGTCTGAAATGTTTAAAAGTGTATTACCCCTCAAAAAATTAATATTTTCTGTATATTAATTATATACCATATTTTTCACTCCATAAGATATACTTTTTTCCCCCAAAAGTGGGGGGGGGCACCCTTGCATCTTATGGAGCAAAAAATACAGTATTTTAAGCATAACTGCCCCAAACCTACCCTCCAAATTGGTTTAAAAAAATCTATCCATAATTCAGTAACAGACGGATACTGCTTTTTTTTTTTTTAATTTTGTTCAGAAGTTGAAAGGTTTTTGTCTTCAGCCATATGGCCCTGGTAGTGCTTAGGGGTCCGGCTGTCTCCTCTACCCCACACTTACGAATGGGCACCTGATTTTAACCTAAGGAATATTTCAGTTAATAGTTTGTAGATATTTTATTGGCGGGGGAAATTTATCAAATTGTCATTAACTCTTGGTTTAATTCACAGGTTTTTTGTTATAATCTTACTTATTGTCACTATGTTCTGGGTCCCTGTCATTCAAACGGGACACAGTGAACAATTGTTTGACTACACGCACGCAGTTATGTGCTTCCTGGTGCCGCCCATTGTTGCCATCTTCATGCTTGCCGTATTTTCCAAGAGAGTCACTGAGCAGGTAAGTGGGTGCTGGCATGGCCACCACATGGCACAGTGTAAGGGCTTGGTTTCACCTCACAGTTGTCTTTGCCAGAGTTGCCCTAGGAGGGTCTCTAGTGCTTCAAGGGTTCACAACATTGCATCATTTGCTTTCTAAGAGATTATCTCCTCCTGGGAAGATTTGGTCCACCCTCCCTCTTATGCATGTGGGGTAAAGGCAAGCTCTGATTTGTTTTCTCCCTTTGCATCCACTTTCATGCATGCCATGGACAATGCAAAGTGTGCATGCTCCTCTCTCACACATATCTGGCTTTGGGGGAATAATCTGTCGCCTCTGTACTTGGATGTGTCATGCTCAGAGATTTTTATCCTCACTAGGGGATGTACAGTTGTGGGCTCCTTCCACCTTCCCTGCAGTGAGGCCCATCCCTTCCAGCACTGTTTTAAATAAAGATCCCAATGAGTGGTTCAGTCATGCTTTCATAAGACTTTGAAAGCACAATTTGCCAGAATATTTTTATTTATTTATTTTAGTCATATTTTACCTTCTTTCCCCTAACAGCACTGAGCGGCTGGGCCTTGCACAAGTTCTTAAGCACAGGGCCTGAAGTTCTCCTTGATCTGCCCCTTCTACCTCTCAGCCCTTGCCGTCCCCGCGCACAGACCCTTGCCCTCCCCGCGCACAGCCTCTAGACCAGGGGTCGAGAACCTATGGCTCGCGAGCCAGATGTGGCTCTTTTGATGGCTGCATCTGGCTCACAGACAAATCTTTTAAAAAAATAATAAGGCCCTGGCCGGTTAGGGCTAGAGCGTCGGCCTAGCGTGCGGAGGACCCGGGTTCGATTCCCGGCCAGGGCACACAGGAGAAGCGCCCATTTGCTTCTCCACCCCTCCGCTGCGCCTTCCTCTCTGTCTCTCTCTTCCCCTCCTGCAGCCAAGGCTCCATTGGAGCAAAGATGGCCCGGGCGCTGGGGATGGCTCTGTGGCCTCTGCCTCAGGCGCTAGAGTGGCTCTGGTCGCAACATGGCAACGCCCAGGATGGGCAGAGCATCGCCCCCTGGTGGGCAGAGCATCGCCCCCTGGTGGGCGTGCCAGGTGGATCCCAGTCGGGCGCATGCGGGAGTCTGTCTGACTGTCTCTCCCCATTTCCAGCTTCAGAAAAATACAAAAATAAAAATTAAAATTAAAATTAAAAAAATATATATATATAAAACATTCTCATGTATTATAATTCATTCATTTTCTACTGCCCATGCTCATGGTTGCGGATGGCTGGAGCCAATCACAGCTGTCCTCTGGGACAACACCAAATTTTTATTGGATAATGCATAACGGGTAGTTGTATGGCTCTCACGGAATTATATTTTAAAATATGTGGCGTTCATGGCTCTCTCAGCCAAAAAGATTCCCGACCCCTGCTCTAGACCCTGGTCCTGCTGGTGCACAGCCTCTAGACCAGCAGTTCTCAACCTGTGGGTTGCGACCCTGGTGGGGGTCGAACGACCAAAACACAGGGGTCGCCTAAAGCCATCGGAAATACGTATTTTATTTAAAAATGTATTGACCCCGCCGGGGTCGCGACCCACAGGTTGAGAACCGCTGCTCTAGACCCTTGCCACGCCTACTGATTTGCAGTGCTCATAGCCTAACTTTTCATGCCTTCCCTGGCCACCCTTTATTGCTTTGCCGGGAACACCCATTTCCTTCTCCACCTGGCTGATGCTTCTTCCCAGGCTTATCTCATACATTCAGTCCTCTTGACCACCCTGCCAGTGCTCCTTCCACACCCCTCCAGGGCTCACTTTAGCCCCGATAATGTGTGTGAAGAGTAGCGGGGCTCCAGGGATGTGAGAGCCTTTCTCTTTGCTCTCCTGGGAAAAGCATAGGCAAGAGGGGACTCTGCCTCCTACCTTTTGACACCTACCTTAAGGTATCAGGTTGTATCACCAAGGAGAACTGGGGATCTGGGCAGTGACTCTCCTGCTATCACTGATTCAAGGTGACAAGCATATTGTGGGTACCATCTTCAACATAAGAGGCTTCTCCAGTCCCTCTCTCCCTCCCTGTTCCAGATGGCATGCTCCTCTGGCTTCTGCTGCCCTTCCTTCTCTAGATCTTTTGTTTCTACACCTCTCCTTCAGTAAATGGTTCCTGTGGACATCCACCTGGCTTTTGGTTTGAGCTCTTTCTCTAAGATCTTTGTATACTATAACCTCCCTGTCCTCTAACATATATCCCCCACTGAGTCAAGATGAAGTCCTCACTCTTAAAGAGTGACCAGTGTAGTTGCAGGAGACAGATGATACCCAGTGAACAGATAGAGATATCTGGTACTGATGTGTAGTGCTGATTAAAAGATTAAAAATTATTGTGGGCCCTGGCTGGTTGGCTCAGTGATAGAGCATCGGCCCGGCATGTGGAAGTCCCAGGTTTGATTCCCGGCCAGGGCACACAGGAGAAGCACCCATCTGCTTCTCCACCCTTTCCCCTCTCCTTTCTCTCTATCTCTCTCTTCCCCTCCTGCAGCCAAAGCTCCATGGGAGCAAAGTTGGCTCGGGTGCTGAGGATGGCTCCATGACCTCCACCTTGGGTGCTAGAATAGCTCTGGTTGCAGCAGTGCAACACCCCAGATGGGCCGAGCATCACTCCCTGGTGGGCATGCCGGGTGGATCCCAGTCAGGTGCATGCAGGAGTCTGTCTGTCTGCCACCCCCAAGCTTCTCACTTTAGAAAAATACAAAAAAAAATGATTGTGGAACCTGGCTGGTGGTGGTATAGTGGATAAAGCATCAACCCAGAACACTGAGGTCCCAGGTTCAAAACCCTGAGATCACTGGCTTGAGTGCAGGCTCATCTGGCTTAAGCATGGAATTGTCTATCAGAGGTCCCCAAACTTTTTACACAGGGGGCCAGTTCACTGTCCCTCAGACCGTTGGAGGGCCACCACATACAGTGCTCCTCTCACTGACCACCAATGAAAGAGGTGCCCTTCCGGGAGTGTGGCGGGGGGGCCGGATAAATGGCCTCAGGGGGCCACATGCGGCCCGCGGGCCGTAGTTTGGGGATGCCTGGATATGACCCCATGATTGCTGGCTTGAAGCCCAGGCTGGCCTGAACAAGGTGTCACTGGCTTAGCTTGAGCCCCTGGTCAAGGCACATATGAGAAGCTATCAATGAACAACTGAAATGACACAACTACAAGTTGATGCTTCTCATCTTCCCCCACCAAAGAAAGATGATCGTGGAGTGTGGAAGGGCAGGCACTCGTGGAGGAGAGCTGCATTTGAAGACATCAGTGAAGATGGTGGCAGATTTCTTCTAAGAAAATGACCTTGAATTTGAACTCTGAAGGATGAGCTAGAAACAATATCTAGGGAGAGACTCAAGCAGAGAAGAGCAAGTGCAAAGACCTGAGCCAAGAGCAAAGTGGGCAGCTTTGACATGGAGGAAGGAGATGGTCACAAACAGTGGCCAAAGTGGAATGACCATGGGAAGAAGAGCAGAGCCAGGCAGGGTCACCCAAAGAACAGAATTATAATTTGATTGTGATGATGAACTGTGAGAAGCTATTGGAGATTTTAAGCAGAAGCATGGCCTTCTCCAATATATGCTTTCACGAGATCACTCTGGCTTCTGTGGGGACAGTGGGTAAGCAGGAGACCAAGGAGGGAAGCAACTTGTATGAGAAAAGATGGCAGTTTGGGAAGTAGGTGCTGGCCATGGAGGAGATAGGAAGTGGCTGGATCCAGATACATTTTAAAGGGAGAGCCAGCAGGATTTGTGAGGTGTTGACGGTAGGGCCAGATAGAATGAAAAGAAACAGGGATGGTGCCTGGGGTTTCGACCTGAACAACCAAGAAGATGGAGGTGTCTCTTACAGCGATGGGGAGGACTAGGGTCTCTTTGGAACACATTACATTTGAGATATTTATGATCTAACTTAAAAGTTTCCAGTGTTTCTGAAGTTCTCTAATGTAAGTGAACATGCAAGTGTCTCAGGTCTTTGTTCAGCCCAAGGTTTCTTTACACTGTTGCTCACACAGTGCTCTGCAAGGTATTTGAAGCCTTTATTAAGGCAAGGTTAATTTTAGAACTCAACTAGTCAGGGAGGTGAAGCTGAAGGTGGTTAGATTCATTGCCCACCTCCCTCTCAGGTGATTGTTTTGGGGATCCTCTTTCAACAGGGTGCCTTCTGGGGGCTGATTGTCGGAATCGTGATTGGCTTCATTCGAATGGTGTCTGAGTTTGCCTATGGACCCGACTCCTGCTCAGAGAGGAACAAGTGTCCTCTGATCATCTGTGGTGTTCACTACCTCTACTTTGCCACACTCCTCTTTGTAATCAGTTTCTTCAGCATCCTGGGGATCTCCTTACTCACAGAGCCGATTCCGGATAAACACGTAAGTGCTGCCATTAGGATGTTCGGGGGTCAACCAGCAGTCCCAGTGTCCAGTGAGCGGTAACTTGGCTCTGCTAACTTTGGACAAAAATGACTAAATTCTTGCATTCGTTTTGAAAGTGGGAAGACTGGGGCCAGGCATAAGGAAGAGATGGATCATATATGGGCAAGTAACACATCTAAACTAAAAACAGATCTAAACTAAAAACCTTATCAACAATCCTTTGCCAATTAGGTAGTTACTTAGAATGAGAAGTCTGGCCTTTAAAGTAAAATTTTCCTGGGAAGTGTCAACTTCCCTAACCTCAGTATGAATTAATGTAATCAGGCCAGTCCCAGCTGCCATCGCCCAGAGGGAATTAAGCCAGCAGGAAGTGGGCGGGGACAGTAAGTCAGGTAGCTGCCTTGGCCAGCTCAGGAGGGGTCGGTGGCCTCTCAGCCTCTCCTGGCAAGGCTATTTCCCACTTCCCAGAGGCAGGTATGTCAGTCAGCCCAGTTGGAAATTAGAAAGCCTACACTCAGAGCCTTGTCCAAGGTACCAAAACTAGTAAATAGCACAGCTGTGTTCCAACCTGGCTCCTCTACATCACCTGTGCCACAGCCAATAGGCTCCATGGGACGGGGACCTGGCTGAGCCAAAAAGCAGCAGGAAGGCCCTGGATGTCCAGAGTCTTCAGAGGAGCTCAGAAGGGAGAAGCATCTGGAATATTTACATGCCTCTCTTGCACCTTTGCCTAGGGTATAGGTAAAAGTCATGAACTTGGAAGCCTGCTTCAGGGTCCCCAGCTTACCCTTGGATTTTCCCTCTGGCTACAATTGCTAAGTCATTCCCACTTGATCCCTTACCTGCTTGAACACAGAGCCCAGAGGGAAGAGGGGTGGAGTCAGTGGGGAGGACAGCCAGGATTGCCAGGCGTGCGGGTCCGCCACACATCCCTGCACCGGTGCCAGTGGAAGACTTCCCTGCGCTGGCCCCTGAGAATCTGGGGGTGATGGATTTATTGTATTTTTCACTCCATAAGATGCACTTTTTTTCCCAAAAAAAAGTGGAGGGGAAAATACCCATGTGTCTTATGGAGTAAAAAATACAGTGTTTTATTAAATATTTTAACACACCATTTGGTTCAGAATATTTTTTTCTTATTTTCCTCCTTAAAGCCCTAAATGTGTCTTATGGTCAGGTGTGTCTTCTGAAGTAAAAAATATGGTAATTTCCTGTTGCTCAGGGTCTTGGTCATTTCGATTGTGTTCTTTTCCACCCTTCTCTTACTCTCAACTTTTTTTGCCTGCTTCTCAGGCAACCACGTACCTGTGGAGTGTTTCCCAGCTGCCTAGCAGCAGATCAGACAACTGTAGAACACAGAGTCGCTGCTGGCAGAGCAGGGAGGTAGAAAAGAAAATTAGTGTTTACAGATCAGCGTCAGTGTCCAGGCACCGGGCCAGGCCCTCGGTTCACCACTACCGGGAGGCAGGACAGCAGGTGAACCCAGACTCTGCCGTGCACCCAGGACCTCATCCACAGGGGCTGATAGTGTAGCTGGGAAGGCAAATATGTACATATGGCACCATCAGGAAGGAATTAAAGGCTAAAGCCAGTCTCTGTCATTAACACAACAGAAGTTTAGTTCTAGTACGTTAATCTTAGAGGTGGGGCTCAGACAGGTCTTGGAGTGGGGTGGCTGAGGAGGGGCCCCAGCCCAGCTCATTGATATCCCTGCCATGGGGGGGACTACAGAGTCATATATACCAGGTTGGTAGAATAATGTGTAGATTAACATCTATTCCAGGAAAAGTGTGGTAGAAAGGTTCACTTAGATGTGCCTCTGCGGACCCCAACCTTTGGCGGGGAAAGAACAAAAGCAACAACTGGCTAGATTTTGTTACTTCCCTAAGTTTCCACATATGGATCCCATAAAAGGACAAAATCCGAGTCCTGAAGGGAATCTGCTTCCCTTATTCATCTACAATGCCCTGTTGAGCTTGAGCAGCTGAGCTTGGCCAGGGACCAGGTTAGCCAGGTAAACCAGGTAAGGCCTCTTCAGGGATGAGTCCTTGTTCATCCTTGACAGTCAGGAAGGACTCAGAGAAAGCAGCTCCCAGATCTGTCCCCTTCATCCAAGGAGAGGGCCTCCTCCACCAGAAGGAGTAGATCAGGGGTGATGAGTGGCTGTTCTCACACTGAATGGCTGAGACCCTCAGAGGTTCCTGGGCCCTCAGAACCAGAAGGAACCCTGAGTGAGTTGCCTCCCACCCATTACCATACAGCTGAAGGACACTGAGGCCCAGGCAGGTTGTGTCACCCTTTGCCAAGGCCACACAACCCAACCCCACAGTAGCAGAACCCAGACTGAAATCCAGGCTTCCCAAGCACCACGCTTTCCCCACCCCACATTCCTTCTGTCTCTTGTTGGAGCCTAAGAACTAGATTCCATCAAGACCCCAGGGCCCACCCACCAGCCATGGCAGCATAGGCCTATGTGACAGGGCCTTGAGTGGTGACATGCCTGTCTTCTCCCTCCAGCTCCACAGACTCTGCTGGAGTTTACGAAACAGCCAAGAGGAAAGGATAGATCTGGATGCAGAAATCCAATGGAGGAGACACTATCGCTGCAAGGTACAACCAGGTGAGGAGGAGACAAAGCCCTAGGAGGGGTTCTGTGTAGAGTTCTGTGGGGTGGGTGTGGCCTGTGCTACTGCCCCAGTGTCCCCTGCCCACCATATCCATTTCCTGAAATGCTATTGCAGGCAAAGGCCCTGGCTTTTGTTTTTCTTAAGATGCCCTCAGGGGTATGTGAGGCTGCTGAGGCTGAGATGCCTCTCAGACATTCATGGGGTGCAGTCTGGGCTGAAGAGACCCATGTGGATGGCCTCAGCAGGAGCACTGGGCCACCCCTGGAGGGCGGGTACAGGGAGGGGGAGGAAAGAAGAGGCCAGCATGAAGCGCAGGAGCACTCCAGGCCATAGAGGAGCCAGTCAAGGGACAGAAGGACAGAGTGTATGGTAACCTGGAAGCATTTCAGGGTGGCGGGTGATCCGTCACAGAGGCAAATGCTGATGGGTGAGGAAAGATGCCTGAGAACTAGCTGCTGGGTTCAGCCGCACAGAGATCGTGGGCCTTGCCAAGCGCAGTGCGGGGGGGGGGGGGGGGGGCAGAGGGAAGCTTACACAGGGATTCCACATGAGAGGGTTTCTCGGAAGGGGGGCAGGAGATGGTCTGTGGTCTGTGGTGGGGGGAGCAACCCCACCTAAGAGGGTCTGGGGGAAACAGGGCCGAGGACAGCTAGATTTCACGCCAAGCAAGGGAGAGAATATTCCAAGGAGAGGCTTGGCCTGCGGGCCTGAGGGCCCAGAGGACGGATGTCAGCAGATGGGGTAGTCTTCGGGGCCATGGGGGAGGATGACCTGAGCTTCTCGAGGCCCTGACGCAAACAGGGATAACAGCCTAATGAGATTAGTCCTGAGTCTGGGGCAGAAGGTTCCAGGGAGGCTGTGAGTTTGGGGGAGGAAGAAAGGGCGAAGGGAGGGAATAGTCTGCCTGAGAAGACAGTGTTTTAGGGCCCTCTGCACTCCTGCCAGGGGAGATCAGAGCCCAAAGAGACCCGGGCTCCCTCCTGACACTTGCAGAGGAGACTGGGTTGGGTGGGCTCCTTGGACTTCTGCCCAGCCAGTGTGGGCCGGGGGTGTGGCCTCTCTGAGCAAGGCCGCTGGCACATCTGGAGGATGCAGGGCTCCCTGGGAACTTCTCTCTAATGGGGGGAAGCTGGCTGTTGGTGCCCACAGTGTGCCAGTGCTTGTTCTTGTACACCTCTCAGTTCCTTTTCTCCCCCATTCCACTGGCATGGGTGAGTGATGATGGTGACAGTGACTCACATTTATCACCCATTTGGGGTGTTCCAGGCACTATCAAAATTATCCTCACGCATGAGAGGTATAATTGTTGTCCCCACTCTAGAGATGGTGAAACTGAGACAACTTGCCCTAGGGTCCATAGATAACTAGGCAGGGGGGGAGCTGGGATTTGAACATGGGCAGTCTGACTCTAAAGTGTGTGTGTGCTTAGCCACTGGCTGATCCCTACTCCCATCACACTGTTGTTGTAAAATGATCGGTTGCCTTTCACATAAGCTGCCTCGCTGGACCTGGCAGCTGCGTGGTGCTGTTATACCATGGGCATCTGAGAGAACATGGCCAGAGCGTGCCACTCAGGACTTCTCAGCACCAATAGTAGATATCAGTGTCCCTGGTCTCGGGGTACTCTGGCTGCAGCCACCCTCCCTTTGTAACAGAGGCTCCTTGTCCCTCGCTGATAGGTCTATCATTCCTGGTGTCACCTCAGCCTCGGACACAGCTGGCTTAGATGCTGCCCAACGGGACAAGACACAGAGCACATTATAGCACACACTGCTGGGCATCTGTTGACTGAAATGCACTGGTCTTGTCATCAAGGAGGAAACCGTCCCCAGGCGGCAGCTGGGTCCACAGGGATGTGCCGGCGCTGGCCATGGTGCTGACCGCGCCTGAGCAAGCCCTGAGGATGGCCAGCATGAGCTATACTGACAGGAGTGAAGCTTAATTAAGCCCCAGAGTGAGGCCCCAGGTGACGGCTCTTCCAATAGAAGGAAAGCAGGGCCCCATGCTGTCCCACGCTGCCCCCACATGCTCCCTCATCCCTCATTGTACATCCCACATCCCACTTTCCCAGCTCTCTGAGGGTGGTGGTAGGTGTTCCATTGCAGGGGCTGAGGACTGTTCTTCATATTAGAGCAAGGCTGTTGGTCTTCCTGCTAGGCTCACTGCTGAGGTGTGACCTCCTAGGAAGTCTCTCCTGTGTCCTGGCCTGTGCCTCCTGAGCGTTGCCTTTTCCCTCTGCTCCAGGTGTATTCCTGGGTACCCAGAACTGCCTCCAGAAGGCCTTGGGTGTGATCTGTGGCCTGGATCCAAAGCCAAACTCCAAACTGGCCCCAGAACAGACAGCTGTGGAGATAAAGAAGCATGATGCCACGTCTGAAAAGACAGAGAGCAGTGACACATCCTATGGGACAAAGGATGATGCCATGTTGGAGTCACCATTCTGGAGAAACGTTCTCAATACCAGCGGGCTCCTCTTGATACTGATCACAGCCCTGTGCTTCATCATCTACCACTAAAGCAGCTGGGGCGCAGGGGCTTCTGGGAAGAGCAGGCAAACTGCTGCCTCTTCCAGACTTCCTCGTCATTGAAGGAAGGAAGTGTTTCCTGTTGGGATACCCACAGATATGGGGCCAAGGATTACACTAATGAAAACGCTCCCTTGGTATCACTCATCCAGTGCCACCAGCTGCAGGGCAGTGTGCAGGGGGACAGAGTGAAGTCCATTCGCGATTGCAGAGACTATGCAAATGAGAACATCTGTTCCTTTACGAAATGAGTCATTTTCTCCAAATGGCTCTACTGCATAAACACTGACTTTCACTTTAAATTTAATTTTGGCTTTTTATCTCTAGATGTATTGGGATTTTCACTTGTGTTTACTTCACTGTCACTATTTCCTTCCTATACCCAACCTCCATTTGCCTTGTTCTTTTCTCCTTTTTAAATGTGCGCCCCCACTGGCAAAGATGCCATATAATGTAAGCACCCCCTTTGCTGGGGTTCTTACCTACAGCTGGTGTGACCACTGGTGACTGCACAGGCCAGCTGGAGCCAACTCTGCTTGTGGATGGAAACGGGCTCCCGTGGAACCAGTGCAGGGGCTAAGGCGGTCTGCGCTGGCATGCAGGCCGGCCTGCCGGTCAGCACTGTCTAGCCGCTGCCGTGCCACCCTTACCGAGCCCATCCCCGTCCCTCCCAGTCTGCAAGTGATTGGGATGTTATGGAGAGTTGGGTCCAAGCTGCCAAATACCAGCTACTCCTGGGCTTTGTTCCTGCAGGGGCTCCCTCCTAATTCTTCTCAGACCAAATTAAATGATTTGTATCCTTAGAAAAAGTTTCAAGTGACTTCAGAAGACCCACGTGCATCACAAAAATTACACTCTGAAGACGCACTGACGTGACCAGCTCCTTGTCCCTGCTTAATTCCTCAGCTGCCATTTTAAAGAACCTACCATGTGCCAGGAGCTGCAGGAACAGAGCATGTGGCCTACGGGTTGTGGAGGGCACAATGACACACTAGTGGGACTTAGGATCCCACAGCATATAAGGCCTGCAGGTCAGGCCCCTGCCCGCCTTGCCTCTTATCTCCCACTGTTTTCTGTACAGGCCACATCTCAGCATCCTCATACATGCCTTGACTCTTGCCTAGTGTCTTCCCACAGGTTGTCCCTTCTGTCACCTTCTGTTATCCAGCTAACTGACGGCCTTTGGTCACAGGGCCTTTCATGACCCCCTGAGGCTACATGGGTCTCCCTGTTGGACACTCCTGAAGTGTACATAATGTATGGGTGGCCAGTGTCGAGCTGGCAGAGAGTTCTAGGGCCAGATTTGCTGGCTGTTACTGGAAAGATGGAAGGGAGGCCAGAGCACCCAGCAGGAGGCTGTTAAAGCAACCAAACAAGTTAGTGGCAGAGAACTAAAAAGAAGGGAATCGCATCAAGAGAAACCATCTATTAGAAGTAACAGGACTTTAGTGACTAGACTTCTAGAGGGAGGGGCCAGGGGTGACTCTGGCATAAGCACATGGGTAAGGGGTACACCAATTCCAAAAACAGGCCATATGGGGAAAGAGGTATGGGGAAGAGTTGAGCACTGTTTGGGACATGTTGAGTTTGAGTTGCATGAAGATATTAAATGCCATATGACCAATACTGTTTTCTAATCCATGAACATGATATGTCTTTCCATTTATTTAACTCCTCTTCAATTTCTTTCAACAAGATTTTGTTTTCATCACTCAAGTTTTGTGCATTTTTTGCTAAGTTTATTCCTAGGTGTTTTATTCTTTTGGGTGCTATTGTAAATAGAATAATTTTCTTCTTTTTTTTTTAATTTTTTTTTTTCTTTTTGTATTCTTCTGAAGCTGGAAACAGGGAGGCAGTCAGACAGACTCCCGCATGCGCCCAACTGGGATCCACCCGGCATCCCACCAGGGAGCGATGCTCTGCCCATCCGGGGCATCGCTCTGTCGCGACCAGAGCCAGTCTAGCGCCTGAGGCAGAGGCCATGGAGCCATCCCCAGCGCCCGGGCCATCTTTGCTCCAATGGAGCCTTGGCTGCGGGAGGGGAAGAGAGAGGCAGAGAGGAAGGAGAGGGGGAGGGGTGGAGAAGCAGATGGGCGCTTCTCCTGATGCCCTGGCCAGGAATCGAACCTGGGACTTCCACACGCCAGGCCGACGCTCTACCACTGAGCCAACCGGCCAGGGCCTAGAATCATTTTCTTAATTGCATTTTAGAATTTCTGTTGCTGGTGCATAAAAAAATATTTATAACTTTTTTTTTTTTTTTTTTTTGGTGAGAGTAGGAGAGATAGTGAGGCAGACTCCTGCATACATCCCAACCAGGATCCACCTGGCAACCCCCATCTTGAGCCAATGCTCAAGTACTGAGCTATTTTCAGTGCCTGAGGCTGATACGCTCCAATGGAGCTATCCTCAGCACTTGGGCCACGTTCTAACCAATCAAGCCACTGGCTGTGGGACGAGAAGAGGGAGAGAAGGGGGAGAGGGAGGAGAGGAGAAGCAGATGGTCGCCTCTCCTGTGTGCCCTGACCAGGAATTGAACCCAGGGTATCCATACACCAGGCCAATGCTCCATTCACAGCCACTGGCTTATATTGCTCTTGTATCCTTCAACTTTGCTGAACTCATTTATTCTAATAGTTTTTACGTGTATTCCATGGATTTTTATTTTATATACAAAATCATATAGTCTGCAAATATAGTTCTTTTTTTCAAATTTGGATGCCTTTTATTTCCTTTTCTTGCCTAACTGTCCTAGCCACAACCTGCAGTACAATGTTAAATGGAGGTAGTGAGAGCAGACATCCTTGTCGTGTTCCTGACCGTAGGGGGAAAGCATCCATTCTTTCACCATTGAGGGTGATGTTAGCTATGAGTTTTTACAGATATTATCATGTTGAGGAAGTTTTCCTCTATGCCTGCTTTTCTGAGAGGTTTGATATATATAAATGGATGTTGGATTTCAAATGCTTTTCTTGCATCTATTAAGATGATCGTGTGGTTTCTGTCCTTTATTCTATTTATATGTCACATTGATTCATTTCATATGTTAAACCACCTTGTATTCCTGGGATAAATCCCAGGTGGTCATGGTGTATAATGCTTTTTTTATTTGGCTAGATTTGGTTTGCTAATCTTTGGTTGAGTTTTTATGTCCCTATTATGTTTTTGTCTGATTTGGATATCAGAGTAATAAGGGTATAAGGGTAGACATTAAGTTGGATAGAAGGGTCCAGAACTCACAAGAGACACTGAGGCTGGAGACCCAGATCCAGAGGAAAGAAGGCAGCAGGCAGGCCTGGCTAAGAAGAGGACCTAGCAGAGAAGGCATGTGTCAGGCCTGTGAGGCTATGCGGAAGAGTGGAGGAGAGAGGCCCTGGCATGCAGCTGTGAGAAACACTAACAGCACTGATCGTGTAGAGAAGGAGGGTTCCAGAGGAAACCAAGAGGGCACAGCCAGCACCTGGGACGAGGCAAGTCCACAGGAAGGGAACGCCTATACCTGGGCCACTGCATGCATCAGTCACAAAGAGCATGGGGTCTTGGCAGCAAGGAGGCCAGAGCCCTCGGAGCCCTTTGGTGAGGTGACAGTGGTGGAGCCAGCCTGCTGTGAGTTGAGGTAGGGTGGGGATATGAGGAATTGGAGCCCCTGGAATACCTATTTCCCTAAAAGAGGAAAGGTTTCCCTTATGGGACCTTTTTTGAGAATGAGGTTTCACCTGACCCCAGTTGAGCCCAGAAGCCAGTCCCTTTCGGAACAAATACACCCTCTTGGACCTATTTAAGTTAATCCTCTAATTCCAAGGACACAGACTTCTCTGTGTTTCTTCTAAGAAAGCAAAGGCCCCAGTCACTGAAAGGACAGCCAGGGGGCGCTCACTTGGGAATTCTGGTTCTGCTGATGATGTTTACTCTGGGAGGAGTGGGCATGCCATAGCCAGGGAGGTTCTGTCCTGCAGGAAATGTGGCTGCTGGATGGTGATATGATGACGAAGACCTTGTTTGAGCCGGGAAGCCTCAAACAGCCCATGGGGAAAGATTAAGGCTCTAACTCAGCCCAGACAAGTGAGCTCAGCCCTTAAGCTAAGACTTCCTGCAGCTTCTCCAAGAGTGGTCAGAACAGGCTGGAGAACAGTCACCATGCCAGACCAGGCAGGGATGGTGGGGGAGATGAAGGCATCCCCATGCATGCCTGGCTTCTCTCCTATCCCCAGCTTTTCAGCCTCCTTAGACAACTTCTCTTTGGGGGAGAAGCAAGGCAGATGGAGGCGAACCAGACCCAGGCCAGGCTTACAGCCCGGGAGGGCTGGCGGGGAGCGTGGCCTCAGGTCTGCCTGGGGCTTACTCAGGTGACTTCTACCCTTTAGAGGAGAATGTGGCTGTTTGGGAGGAAGATCTTAAGGAGGATCCCTGTCCTGAGCTCTCATTCCTGAGAGGGCCTCTTACAACTCACCCACTCCCAGCAAGAGCACACACGAGGTAACACCTTTGACCTTCCTTCCTGCTACCCAGTGTGGGAAGGGAGCAGACATGGCTGAGCAGGGCTGTGCCCAGTCACACCCCAAAGGCCTGGCCACTCCAGTGTCCAAAGCTTGGGGGATGCCTGGTCCAGCTATGTTTCTTCTCCCAACCCAACCCCCTTACTCCCATCTCTTGTCCCTAGAAGGCTGAGCCCTGTCCCCTACCTTCTGAGGGGACTCGACCCCAGCAGAGAACAGAGTTGCCTCCCACCAGTCCGTGGGCCTTGAGTTCAGCCTGTGCTGCCTCACCTGACCATGAGTGACCTAGTCCTCCTGAGCTGGGCATTTCCCCTTCGGCAGAAAAGAGAGAGATGTGACCGTGATCCGTAGGCATCCAAGTGACATTTAGACCCAAGATAAAGAAATTCAGCCCATTTATTTAGACATGGAGCTTATCAGGTCTAGCCTCATAAAAGGCTCAAGGTTTCCACTCAATGACTTCAATCGCCACCTTAGCTGCCCGCTGCACTGCCTGGTCGGTATCCACCTGAAGGACACGGAAGGCAGCCACATGGACCTGCAGGAACTTGCGGCCCTCAGGGGCCTCAGCCAGCATAGTGAGGGCCTTGATAGCATTCAGGCGGGCCTTTCTCGAGGGCAAACCCAGCATTTTCAGGAGCGGATTGATGGCTTCCACATCCAGGGCTGCATACTTCCCTGTGAAAGTACATCTCAGATTCCACTATTAAGGTCAAGTGGAGAGTGGCTGGGGGGCCCCCATTCTGGGGTCTTTGCAGAATTCTGATTGAGAATCAGAGGCCCAGACGACCCTCCAAGGGACGCCAAGGAAGCCCAGGGCACGGGGCTGGTGCAGGCAATGGCAGGCCATGTGGAGGGTCAATAGCTTTCAGAGGTCACCACGGAGGGATGGCCTGCCCTGGCCTCCAGGAGGGAGAACCAACTCCGGTCCCTTCTGTTAGCCCAGGGTCTGATAACAGCGTATTGAAGCCTGAGTGGCTGGGAGTCTCAGGACTGGAGAGAGAATCTAATATTCTGAGCATCCTCTCCCCAAATTGAGAAAAGTAATTTAGTCACCACAGAAGCAAGGGCTCCAGTGTTTGCTTAGATCTCAGGATGACTGAACTACCAATGGCAAATTAATCAATCCCAGAACCATGGCCCCAAAGAAGCCTGGGACAGAGGCAGGAATTCCAGGCCCAGGGAGTAACCTGGAGAAGAAGGGACAGTGATCCTACTGCGAGTGACTGAGTGACTGGAAGGGGCCACAACTGCCAGCCCACTATGGCCAGGAAGAAGAGGGCAGGCGGAGCCTGGGACCCAAACTTGAAATGACTTCAACAACAGACCAGGAATATTTTGGTAGGGCAGGAAGGGGACAAGATGAGTTCTGAAAAGTTGGTTGCGATAGCCAACATGCTGGGAAGCTGCTGTGACACACACACCCCCAGTTAGCTCCAGTGTCCACAAGGGACACCCCACTCACCCAGATACCCAGCCAGCAGACGGCCTCACCTGCAGTGGTCACCGTGGCATACATGAGGGCCCCAGCGGCGCTGGCCTGCACCTCTTCCACCGGGTCTTCCAGAAGGTGCACCAGGATAGGGATGACATCATACCGCCAAACCTGTTTCTTGCCCTCCAGAGGGATGCTAGACCAGAGAGGGAACAGCTGGGTGGCTTTGCTTCAGTGGAAGAAGGGAGCAGGACCCAGAACCACCAGAGCAAGACCCAGGACACAGCAGAGAAAGGGACTGGTGTTGGGACCATCCCTGGTGGTCCAGGCCTGACCAGAGCCTGAGCTCCAGGGTGCAGGGGGCGTTGCTGTCAGGTTTGAGCCTCAGTCCTATGCTCAGACAACAGGGAATATGGCCTGGGGCCACGGTAGACAAGACTGCCCTGGAGCCAGGGTCGATGGAGCTCTGCCCTAAGGTATCACGGGAATAAGAAAGCAGGTGTCTCCCCAGCCCCAAAGTGAAGAGAAGCCAGACCCAGGGTGCGAGTCACAGGGAGACACATTTTGTCTCCATGAGAGTCCCTAAGCCACCCTCAAGAGAGATGTCCTTTTCAGTCACTTTTAATCCTGGCACTGGATGAAGCTGTGAAAATGAATGTCTGGGACTTCCAAGGAGCTTCCCAAGGTGTGACAGGGCCCACACAAGTCCCAGGAAACACTGCCCCAGGCCCTGCGGGAGAGGGACGGGGCATGTTCCTCCAACAGCAAAAGACCCCAGTTAGCTGAATCAAACTTTCCCAAACTTCACAGCCCACAGAACTTTCAGTTGGCAAAATCTTAATATCTGAAAAGACACAGTGTTTTGTGTCCCAGTTCAGGAAGCGGGGGTTAGGCAGCCACAGGCTGTGACACTGTGAGGCCGGGAGCTGGAAGGTGAGTGGCCCTCCACCCTCAAGAACTTAAGCTAAGACATGGAGTCCTGCAGGTGTCTCCCCTCAGCACCACTGGACTCAGGCGGGGTTGGGGCTGTCCTGTGCATTGTGAGGTGGGGAGCGGCATCCCAGGTCTCCACCTACGCGATGCCAGGGGCACCCCCTCACTTCCACACTGGAACTTCCAAGTCTCCAAACAGGTGGGGCTTCATGTCCCCAGGGGAAGTGGGGCCACAAAGATGTCCGTTGCAAACCCCTGGACTTGCTGCGAGGCCAGGGGCAGCTGTATGGTTGCCTTCTCTGTGCCTTAGTAGCAGGCCCAGGGCTGGCCACTGCTCCCTCCCTGCCCCATCTGCACAGCCAGGCCTCACCTGATGGCCATGAGTGTGCAGGCAGCTTTGCTGCGGATGTTGTCGTTGGCACTGATGAGCTTCTCCTTCAGGAAGGGCACTGCGTGGCTGGCCAGCGCCTCAGTGGCGTCCTCCAGCAGGCAGGCCGCCAGCGTGTCCAGGAGGAGCTCCTGGATCTTCTCCTCCTCCCTCTGCAGCTTCCACACCAGTGAGGGGATCAGGCCGCTGCTGACAATGCCCTGGGCCCCTGTGGGAAAGGAAAGGGCACTGAGAGTGGGCTGCCACACCGCGCACCATGCTGGGTATCATGCAGGGGTCTGCAGGAGGCTGAACAAGACAACTTGCAGGTGCCCCTGCTGCAGGCAGGGAACTGGGAAGCTGACAGGAGGCTGTGGGTGACAAGTGGGGGTGGGAGCCATGAGGACCTGGAAAAGTGCCAGCCTTCTGTCACTTATGACTGGGGGGCATCAGACTTAAAGAGGTGCTGAGTGGCCCAGGAAGCAGCAGTCAACTGTTGAGCACAGCAGCTTGCCCTGGGGAACTGGTGCACCAAGGAATCCCTTCGCTGCTTTGTGCCTTGCACCAAAGGAAAGCACTGAGTAGGGGACCAGCAAGCCCCTCCTTTTCACCTGCAACCTCTCTAAGCTGCCAGAGACCCCAGACCATGGCTGGCCCTTGGAGATGAGAGGGAGAGCTTAAAGTGGATTCCGAGGGAGAAACTTTAGAGTGTACAAGCCAGCATCTTATCCACCAAAGAGTTGTGTCCCCAACCAAAGGTGATAGGAAAGCCATAAATTCTGGCCAAGGGGTTTTAAAAGAACCTGTTGCCCCAAGGGCGGGGCTCCACATGGCATGGCTAAGGCGCTGGGGCCAGGAGAAGCACAATGCGGTGAGCTGCCCTTGTGAGGGGGCTCCATCCCCCTCCTTCTAGTCCTAGTCGCTCCTGGGGAATGTCTGCATGTGGCTGCCAGGGGGAGAACCCAGAACCAGCCCAGGTGGCATCCTCAGGGGCCTGGTTCCTGTGTGCCCAGAGCAGCCCTCATGGGGAAGTGAGCAGGCTGCCGCCAGGGAGGGCAGCCCTTCCCCGTGGCACAAAGGCAGCCGTCACTACTGCCCTGAAGCCCACCCTTCTCCCCTGCCTCCCAATCAGCTCACACCAGGGGCCCTCCAAGAAGCCATTGATAGCCCCCACAGAGGTGGCCACTGGCAAACACCCTTCCCTTCCGCCCTCCCCAGAGAAACCCTCTAATTTACTCTAGAGAGACAAATAAACAGGTTAATTAGCCCAAAGGTCTCTGAGTGCCAATTAGCACCAGGAATTTTCTCTTTGAACACATCATCCCAGTCTTTCTCTCTTACTCTCAAAGGACATCAAATGGCAGCCCCCGGGTGAGAGGGGCAGAATGAGAGGGGCAGAGAGGCAGGGCACAGGGTGGCAGGTCCAGCTTCCAGTACTCCTGGCCAGCTTCTCACGGGGGCAGGGGGGGGCCGAGGGGGGAGCAGCTATCAGTTCTCAAGCCACTCACGACAAGGAAAAGCAGTTTCCTCTTGCTCAAGAGTACTGGGCTTTCTAAGATTTCATACACATAGTTTTCCCCAAAAAGGCCTTGATTGAACCTCTAAATGTATCCAGCTATGTGACCATGGACAAGGTACTTAACCTCTCTGAGCCTGGTTTCCTCATTAAAATGAGCCTTCTTGGTAGGGGGTTGTGCAATGGCAATGGGTTAGTGGGTGGGAATATGGTCTGTGTAAGGAATTGTTACAGTATGCTCAGGACATCTGGGCCTAACACAGCAAGAGTCTCCCAAATTCCACCAGCACTGAGCCCCAGCCTCTGTCAGAGCCTGTGGGGTGGGGATGGGGGGAAGGAGTAGAACACAAAGCCAAAAGCTGTACAGTCCTTTCCCTGCAGGAGCGCCTGCCAGTGGTTCCCAACCAGCACCTCCTGGGCACCTGAGCCTCTCTCCCTTTTGGCCCTCCCTTCTAGACAGAAGACTGACAGCCACACACCTGGGCCACCTGCTCCTGCTCTGCTTTCTGTGCAGGCACCAGCCCAAGCCCACAAGTTCCCTACCTGCCTCAGGCATGGGTCCCTCTCAGCCATGACCTGGATGGCTCCTCCCCAGCTCACAGCAGGGAGGTGACAATTGCACTTTCCAAGAAGTACTTTGTCGGCTGATGGAGAGGGAAGGTTCCTGGCTGAGAACACCTGAACCAAGGCCTGGATGTGAGGAATTTGGCATCACCCTGTCAGGACTTGATTGTGGCCTCACTTGCCCCTGGGTTTGGCCTTCCAGGGAGTGCCCAGGAAGAATCACTGCTGTTGGAGCCACGAGCTGTCAGGGGCGGTCAAAGTCAGATAGTCGCAGTGTTGGAGGTCAGCACCACCACTGCTTCCCACCTTGATGAGGAAACCAAGGCCCACAGAGGCAACTCAAGTGCCCAAGGCCCCACAGCAGCTGGGGCCGGGCCAGGGCTCTCAGCATCCTGGGTTTTCATTTCTCAGGCATTTGTCTTGAGCCTCTGCTCCTAGAAATGCTGAGCACCGGGACCTGGGTTCTTTCTGAGACACAGAGAGAAGATTAAAAATAAAACGCGTGCCGGGTGTGCCTCTCTGCTCGTTCACTTAGCTTCTTTTCAGCTAAAAGGAGAGTCGCAGGCCTGGCTATTTATAACTAACCCAGATCTGCTATGGTTTGTTCAAGTGTGTGGGGAGGTTGGGTACACAGACCCCAAGGGAACAAACTGGAGAGACCCACCTGGCCCCACCACAGCCTGAGAATTGGCCAGCAGGGGCCAGCAGATTGGGACAACAGGACAGGTAAAGCACATAGCCAAGTCAGCCAGGAGAGGACCATCACCAGAGACCCATAGACAGTGATACACCACCATCCCCGCCCTTGCCCTCAGGGCGTACAGAGACTAGTGGGAGAGTCAGCAGGGACCAGTCATTACTGCACAGGTTGACACATCAGGAATTCCAGGGTCCTAGGGGCCACTGATGTACAGGAAGGGAGGCCCTGGGAGCTGGGCCTCGTGGAGCAGAGGAGTGAAGGTGTGATCGAGCCACCACTGTTTGGGAAGGGCCGTAGTTGAGCAGGACTGGTGTGCAAGGATGGGTTCTGTGGCTGATGAGCCAAGAAAACTCCACTGGGATTGAGGGTCACAATGTCCATAGCATGGACCCCCACTTCAGTTGTGGTTTGGTATATCCTGGGGGAGGGGTTGACACCATCTGTTGGGGCTGCTGCTTGGCCAGCTGTGGCTGCTGGGTTGGTGAGTCACCAGGGACCTATTCCTCTTTCTACTACAGTGTCCCAGCTGTTGTCTCTGGTCTTGTTGTCCCAGCCAGTGAGGACTCAGGACAAAGTGCTGGCCCCAGCCCTGGGGACAGAACATCTGTGCCTGGCACCCTGGTCCCACTGCGACTCATAGTGATCCACTTGTCCAGCTTTAGCTTTGTGTGGCCCCCATGCCCTGAACTACTGGCACTCTGACCCCACCCTGTGTCTGCCTTTGCTCATAGGGCTGCTTCTCTGTCCTCAGCTTACTCAGCCTCGCTCGCAATAGCACATGACATGGCTAACCATGTCTTCCTCTTGAGACATTCTCTTCCCATGGCTCGATGACACACAAATTTCTCACCCCCAGGCCTTGGCTCAGGTGTTCCCAGCCAGGAACCTTCTCTCTCAGCCTGCAAAATACTTGGAAAGTGAAATTGTCACCTCCCTGCTGTGAGCTGGGGAGGAGCCATCCGGTTCATGGCTGAGAGGGACTCTCCACTCCCTGGTTTCCTGGCTACCTCTCCATCTCTTTCTCCAACCACTTAGCAAGTACATCCTTCCCTCCAGCATCTCATGTGGACCCCTCTTTGGTCCCCTCCTGCACCTCCAGCCAAGGACCGCTCCTTCTCTCCATGGCTGCAGCCACCACACCACCATCTCCTGACAAATGCTGTCGCCCACGGCTCTGTACTGAACCTGGTCTCACACTAACTTCTCTGGTTTATTTTCACAGGGCTGACTAGTTGTCATTTTTGCTATTTGATTCTACATATTAGGATAACATACAATGTGGGAACATGACTACTGTGTAAATGTAGAACAAAAACTTGCCTTCCTCTCTCTCAAATTTAAAAAGCTAACCTTAAAACTCTCTGGGGGGGGAGGTCTCAGGCCAGTGTCCCCAATTTCACATGTGGGCCATCCACCTGGCAAAACCGTTCCCAGTCCCACTGCAGCCTGTGCTTTAGCATCCTCACACGCTCACTGGCTCTGGCCACAGTGGTCTTTTCTGGGTTCTTCCAGGCCTCATGCTCCTTTGCACTCAGTGCTTCCTTACCTTGGAACATGCTTCTCTCCTGCCCCAAGTCAGTATCCACTTCCACTCCTGCTGTCCCAATGCCCAGTGCTTCCTCTCCCACATGCCCCCAGAGCACTGATGGGTCTCCTCAATGCCTCAAACAATTGTAAAGGTGTATTATGCCCTGCTGTCTGCCTCTGCCCCACAGACAGGAGGGTCTAGCAGGCAGGGCTGAGTCCATCTAAATCCCAGAACTGTGCCTAATGCAGAGGAGGCCATCAATAAGAATTGCTGTATAAAGAATTATAATCATTGGTTCATACCATGTGAACTTTCACTTTGAGGTGGCCTTCAAGGTCAGGGAGGGAGGCAGCAGCCAGCCCGATTAGGCCCCTCAACGGGCTAGCCTCTGCTCTCGCACCTACATTGCTATAGAGGGTCATCTCCTGCTTGCATGTAGGTTTGCCCCTGCAAACAGCTCAAGTCTGACCCCTGATCCTGCAACAGAATCTGCTCTCACTCTTCTTTGAACATGTGCCAATGTGCAGTCTTCCTCAGAATCACCCTCTAGGGATAGTCTGTTGGTGTCCCCTTTTGACAGAAGAGAAAATGAGGTTCAGCCAGATAAGTGACCCAAAGGTGTACAGGTTATGGTCTGTGCTTCACCTTCAGCGCCCTCTCCCCTCTGATCCATCTCAGGGCAGGGCCTGTGGCATCGTCTTCTTGGTGTCACAGCTGTTGGCCTCTGTGAGGTCATCTGGGCAAAGGCCCAGCCTGACCTAGCCTGGTGCTATAGAAGACATGCATACAGAAGAGCCCTCAATTGCTGGTGACGTTCCTTTGGTTGTCACTGGCCTCCTCCAGCTAGCACTACCAGGTCTAGGTTGCCTCAGATGCCCATCATCAACCTCTGTCCTATCCCTGACACTTTAGGCAGCCCCTTCACTGATGGGCCACAACCCTGAGGGTCGGTAGTACAATAGTCTCCATTTTACAGCAGAGGAATCATACCAGAGAAGTCAGGGGATGATACTGAGATGCCAGGGTCTAGTTGGCACAGGCAGACCCCTACTACTGTCTTCTGACCACATATCCACTTCTGTCAATGGTCAGCTCTAGTGTTTCTATGCCTATGAGTAGTGTGCTCCTTGTAATATGACCATGACAGTGTAAAGCAGTAAGGCTGGTGTTGGCTAGGAGCATCTGCATTTTACCAGCATCTGCATGTTTTAGTATGTGCAAACATTTAGGTTACAATGATGGAGAAGACAGAGAAGCCATTAATGCCTTTTAAGCATAAGATTGAGGGGATCCTGGCTCTGAGGCCCAGAGATGTGCTCTCCCTTAAACTGAAAACAGAATTTGGCAGACTGCCCCAGATGCATTTTGCTAAGCATCCCATGCCTTCTACAAGCTTCCTTCCCAAAGGTGTCAATGGGACCCTGGCCTTAACTGGGCTGTCTCCCTCTCACTTCTCTGGTCTGAGGGACAGCTCTGGGCCCCTCTCTCTCCTCACCGTTCCAAGGTAATCTTCCATGGCCAGGATTGCCAGTGGCCAGATTGCCAGGGACTCTGAAGAGTGGGGTGGGAGAGCAAAGAATGACTAATGCCCCTCCTATCATCACTGCACAAACCTTTGCACAGCCCTTTCACACTTTCTAGAGGGTTATCGCGACAATTCAGGAAAGCAGGTGCCACCAGCTCCACTTTGCAATACAGGCCCAGATAAGTCAGTCGGTGCCCAAGGTCGCGGGGCTCAGAAAAGGCCAACCTGGGTTTGAATTTGGGCCGAGGGAGACGAGCGGGGTCAGGGGCCATCCATCGCTCTCAGGCTCGGTCTACGGATCTGCGAGAGGCGATCACACTGGATAAGCCCTCTGGCCAGGAGGGTAACCGAGTCCCTGGGATGCCAGCGCTAGCAGCGCGTGCCGGACTGCGGCGCGCGCGGAACTGCGGCCCCGCCCACAAACCCCACCATTGGGCTGGGGACTTGTCCGTCAGCTCCTCGTACCCAATGGGCAGCAAGCCGGCGCTCGTGGCGGGGCGGTCGCGCCCGACGCGTGGTCACCAGCGGGCGCGCGGCAACCCCGCCCGTGGTTGGCCTGGCAACGCGCTGCGCTCGCGGCTCCGCCCCCTGCCGGCGGCGGCAGCGCGGGGCGGGCGGACCCGCGGGCGGCGGGCGACGGGCGGCGCGGGAGAACAGGCGGAGGGAACCAGGGCGGCCGGAGTGTGTGAGCCGCCGTCGGTCCGGTCACGTCCCCGCGCGGTCGCCGCCGCCTGTGTCGTGCGGAACGAGAGAGCCACGGTCCGCGCTTGCCACCCTGCCCGCCCGCGCCGCCCGGAGCAGCTCGGCGGATGCACGGTGCCGCGGCCCGGAGGTGAGAGAGTGGACCCGCGTCCGGGGCGTGCGGCTGAGCCTCAGGGGGTCGGGGCGTCTACCCCACCCCCAACCGGGGCCCCGCCCGGGCCTTTGTGCCTGGAATCCGCCCGGACTGGGGGTGTCGGGCACAGCGACAGGGATGCCCGGCCGCGGGGTGGGGATGGGGGGAGGGCCAGGGCGGGGATGCCCGCGAGGTGAGCAGGAGGTGGCCGCAGGCCCAGCAGGTGCTGCTGACAGGGCACCACCGGGCCGAAAACCGGCGGGAGGGGGCGGCTGCGGGCCCGGGGTGGTGGACAGCGGCCGCTGGGGATGCCGCGCCCGCCCCTCGCCCTAAGCAACCGCTAGTGCGGAGCAGGGGCTGGGCCGGGGGACTTGCGAGAGCGGCGCTGAGGCAGGGTCTGTCTCTCGGGAGAGCGGGGAGGAGGCGACCGGGGCGGCGGGACCGCCGACGCGTGGCCTTGGCTGAAACGGAGGAGAGGGCCCCGGAGGCCTGGGCCCGAGGACGGATGGCTCGCAGTTTTCGGTCACCGCTCTTTCAGCGAGCAGGTTGCTCCGAGGCATTTAGAGCAAGATGAGTATCGACCCACTGTGATTTTGATATGTTCCTGGCTCAATTTTGTTTTCCCTTAAAAGGTGTTTGGGGGTGTTTGGGAAGAAGGGTGTGAAGGCCTCTGGGCTGGAGCTAGAGATCCTGCGAGAGATCCGAAGGGACTCTGCCTTCAGGGCGGTGCTGAGCCTCTGGGTGATGGCAGGAATCCCTCTAGGCCAAGAACCGGGGCTCTCTGTTACAACGATGGAAAGGCAGTGCGAGACCAGGATTCCTTGGAGTCTGAGGATAGAGGGACCTGCCTGGTAGGAGAAGTTGGCTGGGCTTTGCGAGGCAGCCCAGCCCCCCGACCAGCTTTTTTCTGCCCAAGTGATTTCCCTTCCCTAGGGACTGGGTCCCGCTGCCTTGGCTCTGTCTGGAGGTGGCTCTTTGGCCAAATTCAATTAAGCAAATATTTACTGAGCATATGCTCCCCCAGGACCTGGTGCTGGGGTGGGAGTGGACTGGGCCTGCCCTCCAGGGACTGACTCACTACCCCAGAGGGGAGCAATGTCTCTGCTCAGATAACCCAACCCTGAGTGTGGGTGTGGGGTCTCAGTAGGGATCTCAGAGAAGTAGCCCAGCCTAGGGTCAGACAGGTCTGTGAGCAAAGTGACATTTGAACTGGAGCTTGAAGGACACAAGCACAAGGGGTGGGCATTGCAGACAGAGGGGAGAAAATGGACCAAGGCACAAGTGGGAGTTTGGCTGTTGGGTCTGACAGGAGCAAAGGGAGTGCTTGGGAAAGCATAGGAGGTGTGGCAGGAAAGGTGGGTGAGGGCCCCCATAGGGACAAGGGAGCTGATGAAAAAACGACCCATTGCTTCTTAGCTGTGGCTCTTCCATTGGAGGCTGCAGTTTCCTCATCTGTAAAAGGGAGCAGCTGTGTGACTCAGAATCTGGGGTGGGCCTGGGTAAGAGCTTAAAAGGTCTTGGAGGGTTCTTTGCAGCCTAGGACTGCCCTTCCAGGCCCCTTGTCCCTGGGCAAGGCCAGGGAACTGAGTAACCAACCACCCAGCCCCCTTCCAAGCCAGAATAAAGGATGATGTTTAGCTGTTGTCCCTTTGGGGTGTGGGCGTCAGGGAGCAGTAACCGTGAAGGCCTGGGAGTCTTCATGCAAGGGCTGATGGCACGGGAGGGCCTGGCCATGCTCATTATCAGATGAAGTAGTTAATGTGCCTTCAGCGATGAGATGCTGGCATTTAGTTTTAAACTCTTCTCCTGCGTTCTTCTCACAGACCTTGGTTTTCTGAGACATGAGGTGAATAAGACTGAGTTCCTCCCCCTTGGAAGTCCGTGTCACCTTCTGCCTTCATAGATCTGCTTGCTTGCTCGCTCCCAGGGATGTTTTGCTCTCCCTCTGAAGGGGCTGTTTGTTACTCATCTGTATTTCTTGCCCCTCCCTGTTCCACCCCCAAACACACACCCACTTTGGGCTTTTGGGTGAGGCCCATGTTGTTGCAGCAAGAGCAAGCAGCCCACCTGCCCTCATGAGGATGCTTCACTCTGTGCCTCCTGCCCTCTGTGTTTCGGGGGCCTTGCAACGGATCTAAATTTGGGACATAAGGACTACATTTCTCCTTCTGTCCCAGCTTCTTAGCTCTTCTGTTTCCTGGAGTCCCAGGGGGGAAACGCCTTGGTCTGGATCTCAAGAGCTTCTGGGAGATTTCAGGGACTCTGGGTAACCAGGTGGACTTGGTAAGGCTGCCCAAGTGGAGCCCGAATAGCAAGGAAGGCTGACCTCAGACTCAGGGTGGGGCCTCAGCATGGTTGTCTCATGTGTACATGTGATGACAGTGTGCTGGGCTTTCCTCCCCTGGAGGCTGGGACAAGGCAGTCCTGTATGCCCCATGCTAGCCTTCTGAAGATCTGAAACGCTCTACAGCTGGAGGGCATCCTTGCTGTAGCTGACTATGGAGAGGCTCACAGGAACTCTGAAGGAGGCAGATTAGTGTTCTGCTCTCCCACAGCCCCCAGGAAGGAAACCTGGGGTAACCAAGCCCCAGAGGCAGGCCTTTGAGCACGTGGTTGGCAGGAAGGAGGGTGAAGGGAAATGGACAGGCATTGGAGCAGATGCTTTATCAGCCCCAGGCAGGAGCCTGACGGTGGTGGCCTGACACAGTTTGTGCAGACTGGGGAGGCCTGGGAGGCTCAGACTCCCCACAGGGTGGGCAGGGAAGGGGGCAGAGCCCGGGTGAGGCATCAGAAGACCTAGGTTAGGACCTCACTATGCTTCCCCATGGCCCAGCCCCATCCTCTCTGAGCCTATCCATAAACAGAGCCAAAAGTCCCTACACAGCTCCCCACCCGACCCCCTCACATTTGGCCCCTGTGAACTCACAGAGACTAACTCACAGGGACAGTCTGATGGGTCCTGAAACACATGGGAAGAGACATCAGCCCTCCATACGAAGCCTGAGAAAAACGGAAGCTCACACACTTTGTTCATTCAGTTGTTCCTTTGGCTAATATTTACCAGCAGCTGCCGAGTGCTAGGCACTGTGCCAGGCACCGGGACACAGCAGGGAGCAGAACAGACACAGCGTCCACTCTTGTGGCACTCACATCAGACCAGGGGTAGGCTGACACGACACCTGTGTAACTGATTGCCAGGTAGGATAGAACCTCTGGTGGAGGGACTGTGTTGGCGCTGTGCCATGATAAAGCAATGGGTGAGTCCAGTGACTGGCAAGAAGAGCACCAGGAGAGGGTATGGCAGGTGTAAATGCACTAAGGCTGAACAGTTCAGCTGCTGGAGGCCCCACCGGAAGTCCAAGTGCCTGGAGCCCAGTAAACGGTTTTATGGGGGGTGGAGGGCTGTGGGGCAGGCCCAGTAGGGCTCTGCAGGCCCCAGTGAAGCTGGAAACCCTGGACAGCTTTGGAATAGAGGAGATACTTGAGCTAATTAATTACACTTTTAAGACCTGTCCGCTGATGGGCACGGGGGCTGGATGGAAGAAGGCTGTTAGTGGCTGTTGTAGCACTAAGGTTGATGAGGCTGCTGACCCAGTGGGGTAGGTGCGGTAGAGGCAGAGAGAAGCAGTCATACGGTGGTGTGTGTGTGTGTGTGGGGGGGTATTTTAAAGAGAACCAACCCCTGCAGAAGAGTAAAGAGAATAGCTCTGGAAGGCTGGAGTTGGCATTGGCTGAGAAGGAAGATGCAGACTCATTTATGAGAGGCAGGGAATTGGGAGCTGGGTTGGACCTCTGGCAGGACATAGGTTCATGTGGCAGTCAGAGGGGAGAGCAAGTCTGGGGACAGAAACCTGGAGTCTTTGGAACCAAGTGTATGGGAAGCCAGAGCCCGGCTGAGGTCACTTGGGGATGGAGGATAGGTAGGACTAAGCGGGGCTGGGCCAGGATCAAGGCCTTCATCATTCAAAGCATGAGCTGAGGTTATCCAGATAAGAGACTGAGAAGGACTGACGAGCGAGTGAGGCAGGAGCATAAGCAAGATGGCCACGCAAGTGGTGGACATGGGGTATGTGGGGACTAAGTAACATGGGCAGGACAGGCTATGGAATTTAAAGGGCCTTAGTTAAAAATGATGGAGCATTTCAAGACAGAGCATTACACCAGGTGTGGGGCCCTATGTGACTACCTGTGTGCATGCCCATGAAGCCTGGTTGGTGGTAGCCCCCTCTACCAGAGGTCCTTCCCCCTCTCACGGCACCTATATACCTGGCATTCAGTTACACAGGAGGTGCCACTGGCCCATCACCCTCTCCCCTTCAGTGGCCTCCCTTTGGCAAGTGGGCTGTGGTTGGCACTTGGGGGCACTGGGGTCAGTCAGTCACTCTGTAAGCCTCACGCTGGCCTCCTGTAGTGCAGCTTCTTCCCTCCTGTCCCTTGACCCCCAGCAGCCTCTGGCAGGAGGCACAGCTCAAGAGTTGAGGGCCGAGTCCTGTTGTCAGGACCTGGTCAAGCACAGTGGGCAGCTTCACATAACAA
The DNA here is from genome assembly GCF_036850995.1 of Saccopteryx leptura. Taxonomy (NCBI): domain Eukaryota; kingdom Metazoa; phylum Chordata; class Mammalia; order Chiroptera; family Emballonuridae; genus Saccopteryx; species Saccopteryx leptura. The sequence goes on along the minus strand of NC_089504.1, from coordinate 383,821,255 downwards.
TGGCTTCCCTGACTTCAACTCTTTTCCAAAGGAATCTGCTACATCACAGAGTTTTGAGTTATTTGCTTCTAAATTAAGGTATAACTCTCTTTTAGAGATGTCCCTGGAGGATCCATCAAAAAGTGCTAAGAAGCGAGACTGTAAAAACCACAGTGTGAGGAGGGGCCTTACAAACCATGTCAGGCCCAGTATTCCTCCTAGGAGCCTCTAGCCAGAAATCCTCCCACCTCCCGAGGGCTTGTCCTGGCAGTGCATGTGGTGGTCAGAGCAGACCATTTAGGAAGAGATGCTGCCCCACCAGGCAGGGTCTTCCTTTTAGGAAGACACCCTCCCCCCAGCCCTGGGAGGGAAAGCTGCTGGACAGGGTTCCCTGGGTGGGGTGGAGGACTGACCCCTTCATCGAGGCCTGCCTCTGTGAGTCTTGGAGATCATGGTCGTGGTGGGGAGTAGAGGAGAGAGGACTCGACGTGCCCATTCCCCCAGAACCCCAATGCAAATCCAGGCGTTCTCAGGGAGGACAGTAGATGTGCTCTGGATTTCGGTGGGCAAGTGCCTTCTGATGGGGGCAAGGGGAAGCTCAGATTATCCTCCCACAACCAGCTATGCCAAGAAGGGGCCTATTTTTACCTTAGTTTTCTCCTCACAGTTAAAGAGACTGAGACCTGAGAAGGTAGGTGACTTTCCTGAGTGGGTGGAGTGGCTTACTGAGCCCCAGGGAAGGTGTCCAGAACCATGAGGCTTGCTCTTCTGCATCCCGAGGTGGCCCCCTTCCTGCAGGTGGCCTGGCTCCACTGGCCTGTTAGTCACCAGGACAGGTGGTCCAGGATGTCTGGCTGGACCGGTGCTTAGGGCCTGGCCCCTGCTTTGGCAGGGCTGATGGGCTGCAGCAAGCCCATTATTGTCACTGGAGGGACTGGCCTGATCCTCGAAGCTGCTCTTTCCCCCAGCAGTTTTCAGACAGGGTCTACACACATCCTTGGGTGTCCAGGAAGAGGGTCTCCAGACCTTCTAATTCTTGGTTTCCATTTCGAGGTGTGTCCAGGCCCTCCATCTAGAACAGCACCCCTGTCCCCACCCATACATACTCTGTACCCCTTCCTGCCTCTTTTTTCCCTTTAGCACTCATCCTACTATAACTTACCACCTATCTTATTTGTGTTGATTTTTTTCCCTCTCACTCTCTCTTGCTTACTCTTTCTTTCTCTTTCATACCTGAACATAATCTCTGGAAGGTCAAGTCCTTCATTTGCTGTTCATTGCAGAGACTCTGGTCCCCAGAGCCCAGCCCTACCCACAGTAAAGATTCAGGAAATTAAATGGCTATTGAAGGGGGGTGAATATTGGCAAGTAGATAGGCCTAATGTGACCTGTTGAGCCACTTTCACCTGGAGGGCTGGGCTTCCTGGCGACTCTAGCCCTCACATTGCAGAATGGTTCCTTCAGCTCAACCCTCTGTTCCCGAGAGATTGTGCCTTTGGGTCTTAGGTTTGGCCAGCAAACACAAACCACCCACGCTGGACATCACTGATTGGGTGTGGTCGGGCCTGAGTGGTTCACTCCTGAGCCAGAGGCAGGTGCACTGCCCAGCTTCTCACACTGTCACTATAGACTCCAGTCCCTGCCACCTGGAACTGCCACCCCCTCCCCCACACACACACACTGCCCTGCCCTCACTCTAGCCTCTCAGCTTCAGCTCATCCTTCATCTCTCTTTACATGGCCGTTCATTCTGGACACTCACCCTGACCCCAGATTAGATGGGGACTCGTTCCTTCTTGAGTACTCCCCCAGCAGCATCGTGAGTCTAACTGGCAACTTAGGTCATTGTTGAATATCTTTTCCCGTGGCAGCCACTCTCTGTACCCTAAATGAATGAATGAGCCTTGTGCTGAGCTCTTTGCTAGCACAGAGAAGCCTGCCTGGAATTGGGAGACCAAATGACACAGAAACACGGTCTGCTGTATGTGTTGTAGAAGTAGGGACAGCACAGGAGGAAAGGGTGAGTGACCGGGGAGGCTGTGAGCAGGGCAGGGCAGTGGGGAGGTAGCCAGGCCAGGGAAGGAGCAGTCTCTGTATGACGAACCTTTCTCTGAGACCATCACCGCCGTGCTAAGGACCTGGCCCCATGTGTCTCCCTCCCCTCTGCCCACCTCTTTGTGGCGCATCCTCTGACTTCAGCTGCCCTAGTTGTATGTGGCCTCTGGCTTGCCCAGCCTATCCCTTCTTGCTTCCTTTGGCCACCAAGTATCCAGCTGGGCTGTCACTCAGCTCTATTGGCGCATGTAGGTTACTGGCCCTGTCCCTCAGCTTTGCTCCAGCATGATCACCCCCCTCACCCACTCCGTTACATCTGATGTGCTGTGCAAACATATTTCTCGATAAAATGTTGGGAAGAAAAATAGTGTTGCCTCCATTATCCAATTTCTGATTAATCAAACTCTCTTTGTCCTCAGCCAAAATCTGTTCATTTCCCTTAAACACTGGGCCAGTGCCAGGCATTGATTTCCTCCGTGATAATACCATATACGCACACGCATTCCCAGCCTGCTCTGCCCCGTAGCAGGGAGGAGGGCACAGGAGTGCTGACAGGGTCGCCCTGGTGCCCCCAACACCACCGCCTTCTCTAGGAAGCCCTGTTGCCATGCCACATCCACCATTCTTGCTCCAGCTCCTGGAGTTCATGGCTGGTCTTGGTCCCTACGTGGCATCAGTCTCCAGAGGTGTTAGTGTTCTCTTGCTATTCTGAGGCTCTCCTGGGGCAGGATGATGGATGGAGGACCAGTGCAGAATGGATGTGAAGGGTGTGAAAGGTGCAGCCACTGTAACTGCTATAGACTGGAGCAGAAGGGTGAGCTGCGGTTCCAGGCTCCAAGTGGGCCAATGTCATTGGCATAGGAAGGCTGGAGTGGGTGGGGAGGGGGAGAGCCAGGGCTTATGAACAGGCCTTGGGCTGGGGTAGGAGCATGCTTTCAGTAGCAGCAACAGAAGCCCAGCCCTAATGGGTTTACCAGATGAAGGGACATCCTAGGCTGGGGGTCCAGAGGCAGGGCAGTAATGGGGTCGGCCCAGGCCAAGCGGGAGATGGCCATACATCTACCACGTCTATCTAGGGCCCTGGTTGGCAAACTACGGCTCGCAAGCCACATGCAGCTCTTTGGCTCCTTGAGTGTGGCTCTTGCACAAAATACCACGTGCGGGCGCTGCCTTGATAAGGAATGTACCTACCTATATAGTTAAAGTTTAAAAAATTTGGCTCTCAAAAGAAATTTCAATTGTTGTACTGTTATTTGGCTTCTGTTGACTAATGAGTTTGCTGACCATGATGAGGGAAAGCCAGGGCCCTTTCTAGAAGTCTTCTCAGAAATCCGAGCTGTCCTTTTCCTATACCAAAGTAAAAGGGCTGGGGTAGAGATATCATCTGCTTCTGCCAGGTGCCTGAGCCCATGGGATGCACCAACAGACCAGCAGCCTGTGCCCTATAGAGCTGGCATTTTCTGAGCATGGTGGGGAGACAGTCATCGTGAAAAGCAAATTACGTAGCATTTTAGAAAGAGCAGTGTTAGAGGTAAGATTTGTGGGGAGTCATACACAGGATGGTCAGGAGGGCCTCCCCTGTAGGGGCCTCTGAGCCATTCATTAGAAGGAAGGGTGGAGTAGCTCTCTGCACAATAAATATTCCTCAGAGGGGAACAGCCAGTGCAAAGGCCGTGAATTGAGAGCGGTCATGTACTCAAGGGACAGCAAGAGGACCAGTGCAAGAGGAGTGGAGATTGGTGGGAGTATGGTGGGAGAGGGGAATTGGAGAGTCAGGGGCCCATCACAGAGCCCTGGGGCCCTGGAAGGACTGGGACTGTGGCTCCAAACTGAGGTGGCAGGCTGTGGGAAGGCTCCCCTGGCTGCTGGTGGCAGCACAGTGTGCAGGAGTTGTAAGGGAGCAAGGAAGCTTGTGACATCATGGTGGCAATCCAGATTGGGGGAATAAGGGGGGGGGGGCAGGGTAAGTGGTTGGATTTGGACACAGGGCTGCCCTGACCTGAGATGGTGGGCTCTGATAGAAGGTAGGGGAGGGGGAGATGGTGTGCTGGGCATGACGATGCCAGTACCCCCAGATACCCTTTCCTGCTGGTGCACAGTCCCCCAGCTGCAGTCATTGTTGCCTGCCCACAGCTGCACCTTTTGACAAAAAACTGTGTGGTCCCTCAGAGCTCCCTTTCCTGGAAATGCCTGGGAGGCCCTTCCCTTCCCTTCCCTTCCCCCTTCCCTTCCCTTCCTTTCCCTCAAGGTGGGACATGTGGATTTCATTCACTTTCCAGAGCTCACATAGAATCAGGCCAAGGGGGAAAGGGCAGCTGAGACCACACCTTTGCCTGACTCCCTTCCTGGCCCTGCCCACCTTGTCTCTCCTGAACTTGCTCCCTCAACCAGTCAGGTACCCAAAAGTCCCCTACTCAGGCTTCATCAAGACAGTCAGAGGCTGCTATAGGCTGGGCGGTTCCTGGGGATGGCCCATCACAAATGAGAGAACCGGTCCATTGAGAGTGACCTGGAGCAGCTTCCAGAGCAGGGGCCCCAGTTTGTTGGCCTCAGGAGGGCTGGAGTTGCCTGACAATGCCCACATTTGGGGCCCTTCCTCAGACCTGGAGGTGGGCCCAGACACATGCACTTCTCTTTGAGCCACATTGGCCTGGAGACTCAGATTCTGTAGCTTGTGAACCTGTGTGAGTTTAGGAGGCTTGGGGGATGGGCGGTGGGGAGGGGCAAGGAAGAAAAGGGGACCTAGTGGGAGGTGGTGCCCACCTTCCAGGTGGGGAAGACAGGAAAGAAGCTGTTGGAGGCAGTAGGGGCTCAGGGAAGGAGCAGGCGCCTGTCTGGTCTCACAGAGCCCTCACCAGAGAGGGCATGGCCAAGGGGTAGCCATGGTGAGCAGATGGGATCGTGGGATGCCCGCTCCGAGGCAAGGGACAGGAAATTACAAGGCAACAGAGACCCAGAATGGTTAAATCAGAGTCCCCACCTGGCCCAGGGGCCTGATTGACAGCCCCATTTCACTATGGAAATGGGGAACCAGATTCTCCCTGAGGCAGGGTCCCCTCCACTTGGCTCTTAGTGCAATGGTGCCTCCTTCCCTTTCTGTTTTATTTATTTCTTTACTCCCGGCCTGATTTCCTCCTGAGTCAGTGTTCCTCAGGCAGTGCTATCACATCTCGTCTGGTCAGCCTTGCTGGCTGTGGACACGTGGTTGAGGGCATTCAGAGCCACGGGACAGTGCGGGGACACAAGGGAAGGGCTCCCTCGTCATCTTGAGCAGTACCCCAAGCCTCGCCAGGGCAGAGCTGGCTGTTAGGGCCCGTCTGTAGCTGGGACACTGTGTGCACTGACCTTGGTCCTTCTCTGCTCTGTGTGCCTCTGGCTTCAAAATGAGCGGGCAACAACGAGGGGCTGCTTCTAAGGGGAGACCTGCTGTGGGTTTGCTGGTACCAGGCCAGTCCGGCAGGTTATGGGGGTGGGGGAGGGTGCTGGATAAGCTAACCTAGTAGCCAGTGCCCTGGTGGCTATGGAGTGGCTGCAAATAACCTACACACACAGTCAGGTGCCCCAGGCCCCTTTCCTGCTGGCACACACACTGGAGGGTCTTACGTATGCGCATGCTACCATTTTTTCCAATATTTGCAAAATGTCATGATAAATGAAATGCAAAATCATTTAGAGCAGGAGGTCAGAAATCTCGATGCTCAGAAACCCTTTTACACCGGTCCCCAGTGCTCGCTGGATGGGACACTCCCTGTTCTCATGATAGAGCATACTGGCCATGACCACCACAGGCCGAATGTTCCAGGACAACAGGCAGCTGGCACCACCCTTTTGGTCAGTGGTGTTTGTCCCAAACCTGTGTGTGTCAGTGGCACTTGTCATTGTGAATATGTCCTTGAATGTCCTATAACTGATGACATATGAATGTAGAAAGGGCTTCCATGGAAATCCAGTAGATGCTCTGAAAAGCCTCCATGGAAGCAATGGTTAGCTTGGTGTGGGCAAGACAACTGTCAGATTGGGGGCAGGGAGTCATGACAGGTAGGATTCGGGTCTCAGTTACTTTGTCACCTGTACCATGTGGAGAATGTCAGTTGTCCGTTGCACCTGCTGAGCTGTGGTTTAAGCAGAACAGGGACAACAGCCCCAATAAATGAACCTGTGCTCTGAGAGAACATCTTGACCTGCTCCAAAATATGGCAAATACTTGTACATTTAGGTTAAAACAAAATGTTTAAGGCAGGGGTCAAACTACGGCCTGCGGGCCGCATGCAGCCCCCTGAGGCCATTTATCTGGCCCCTGCCGCACTTCCGGAAGGGGCACCTCTTTCATTGGAGGTCAGTGAGAGGAGCATAGTTCCCATTGAAATACTGGTCAGTTTGTTGATTTAAATTACTTGTTCTTTATTTTAAATATTGTATTTGTTCCCGTTTTTTTTGTTTGTTTGTTTGTTTTTTACTTTAAAATAAGATATGTGCAGTGTGCATAGGAATTTGTTCATAGTTTTTTTTATAGTCCGGCCCTCCAGCGGTCTGAGGGACATTGAACTGGCCCCCTGTGTAAAAAGTTTGGGGACCCCTGATTTAAAGTATGTATTATCATTTCTTATGACTCTCTGCTTTAAGTCACTTTTCAATATGCCAACTAGCTAGTAGTCCCAACTTTGATGGCAACTTTTGGTCATTAATGGATCTTAGAAATGTATCTGTAATCGTGGTGGAATCTGCAGGCTTTTGGTGTTTTGTTTTTTTAACATTTAGGACAGAGAGGGGTAGGTCCCTCAATGAGAAAAGGCTGTAGAGCATATTTATCTGCAACAGACCAGGGACAGAGAAGAGGATGCTAATCCAGAAAGGCCACCCTGGAAGCCCCTTCCTCGGGTCCGCTGAAGGGCATCTTGTAGAGAAGTGAGTGTGGAGTTTCCTGGCAGGAGAGTAGCTGGGGGAGGCCCAAGGACTAGGACATGCTGATTTTCTCCCACTGCCCCGGATGCATGGGGAGATGCACAGTCCATGCTACCCGGCACCCCCAGGGTTTTGTCTTATTTTCCGCAGGATGTGAAGTGGTCAGGATAGTATTTTTGGTGGGGCATGAGCTGGCTGGGAGGGGCAGGAAGCACTGTCAGGGATGGTGGGCAGGAGAAGGGCTCAAGACGGCCCTTACCACTTGGTGAGAATGAGAAGATGGGAGGAGGAACTGTAAGTTGGGGGCAGGGGACAAAACATAATGTGCCACACAGAATGTGGGGTCCTTGGGGAGCTTGCAATGTGGGAAGGAGGCTGAGATGTATGGGGCATTTGGGGGAGGGGTGGGCACAGACAGAGGGGTTTGCAGAGTCCCAGGGGTGTCGAGAGCTTGTGAGTCAGCAGAGGCCACCAGGGCGTGAGGTGCCTGGTGTGGACTGCAGTAGCCCCTCAGCCACTGGTCCCTGGACAAGGTCATGTGAGGTAATGCGCTCAGAGGGAGTGCTGGAGGAGCCTTGGAGTTGTGTGTGTACTAGTGTTCATCCATCTGTTCTGCATCTTTTAGAGAGACTGGCTTAGAGGGAAGTAGAGCTGGAAGGAGAGTGGGGGGTAAGGTGGGCCTAAGCAGGAGGTCAGACTGACCAAGGGTACATACAGCGAGGGTGGGCAGGGAAGGCACCTATGGAGACGCTTTTAGCCTAGATCCCAGCAAGGGCCAATCTGTGGGCATCCCTGGTAGGCCTCCCCAAGGTGAGATCCAGTCCCACTGCCTAGCCAGCAGTGCACAACACTCTGCTCAGGGTTACACAGGTCCAGGTGGCAAGTCTAGGTAAGTCCCAGGACTCCGAGGGTACTGCCTGGTACCACAGTGTCCTGGGGCTCTCAGGGAGGGAAGCTCTCGCCTGGACTCAAAGGGAGACATTTTCAGCCAGGAGGGCTGGCCAGGGCACCGTGGGCATGGGGAGTGGAAGACACAGCTGGGGAAGCAGGGACCTGAGTTCTGTAGGGTTCACAGGAAGGAAGGAAAGAGTGGGATTATGGAAGCTAGCTTTCCCCAGAGGGCACCTCCCAGGAGAGGGGCCTGTCCCTGATCCCATCCAGTGTTTCTGGCATTAGGCAATAAGGGCCTTTTTTTCCTTAGGAAGATGTCTCTTTAGTCCAAAAATATGTGTCATATCAAAAACCATCAGAGTGTTTGGGATGAGCTCAGCCAGATTATGCCACATGTGATGTTGGGCAGGCCCAGGAGCTGTAAGGTGTGAGGAAGACGTATTGCATTCAGCCTCACTCCCTGCGTGGCCTTTGCTTGCTCCCTTACTTTGCTGGCCTTTCCGGGGAACTGTGTGTCCAGCATCCACTCCAGGGAGGGGTAACAGATTCATGTTGGATCCTGGGCATGGGTTGATGCACCTCCTGACCAACAGCACTTTCTTTTTTTTTTTTTTTTTTTTTTTTTCCATTTTTCTGAAGCTGGAAACAGGGAGAGACAGTCAGACAGACTCCCGCATGCGCCCGACCGGGATCCACCCGGCACGCCCACCATGGGGCGGCGCTCTGCCCACCAGGGGGCGATGCTCTGCCCATCCTGGGCGTCGCCATATTGCGACCAGAGCCACTCTAGCGCCTGGGGCAGAGGCCGAGGAGCCATCCCCAGCGCCCGGGCCATCTTTGCTCCAATGGAGCCTTGGCTGCGGGAGGGGAAGAGAGAGACAGAGGAAAGCGCGGCGGAGGGGTGGAGAAGCAAATGGGCGCTTCTCCTATGTGCCCTGGCCGGGAATCGAACCCGGGTCCTCCGCACGCTAGGCCGACGCTCTACCGCTGAGCCAACCGGCCAGGGCCCCAACAGCACTTTCATGGGAGCAAAGGGAGTCTCAAGGGGGACATTGTCAGCTATCAGTTCCCTGGGAGGCCCCTACCAGGGCAGCCATCACTGTGCCACTTCCCTGGGAGCCTTCTCTGAGCCAGGCCTAGGTCTTGGGCAGCATCCCCCTCAGGGGTCCCTGCCCCACCCTCACCCCTCTCCCACCCCTGGGTGACTAGCAGCTTCTTCTTGTCATTGTGTCTCCTCCAGTGTCACTTCTCTGGAACTCCCCTCAGCTGTTTAGTCATCCCCCAGCACACATCTCTCCCCCATCTTCTCCCAGCCCTGCTCTTTATCAAAGTGGCCTCACTGACTCCCCAGCCAGAGCGCAAGCGCCCTGATGCACAGACTCTGTTTGTTCTACCCCGTGTCCCGCAAGCCCAAAGCGGAGCCTGTACACTGGGCTCCATTCCCAGAGGGCAGGGTGAGGAGCAGACAGGACCTGGGGCTGGACTGACTGACTGCCACTTGGATCCAAGGGTGCAGGGCCTCAGCCTGGGGGCAGATCCCTGCTGCACCCCTAGCTGGGTGATTTAGTGCTGGGAGAAGCAGCGGAGGGCACCCTGATGAACAGGCCAGTGGAACTGAGCAGGAGGGCCCTAGTAGGTTGGGGGTGGGCACTTTCCTGAGAGAAGGGACGGCCCCTTACTGAAGTAAGGAAGAGCCCTCATCCTACACTCAGTGCTTCTGCCCCAGAGGTCCCAGTGGAGAGGGCCTCTGAACCCAGGGTCCCTGTGTGTACCCCAGGGTCTGGGCAACCACCAGATCCTGTGAGGTGACCTGAGGCCACCACTGTGAGCAGCACTGACCCTCCCCAGGAGGGAGGTAATCCTTTTTTATTTCTCTCAATCCTTCCTTTTTTTTTTTTTTTTTTTTTGTATTTTTCTGAAGTTGGAAACGGGGAGGCAGTCAGACAGACTCCTGCATGCGCCTGACCGGGATCCACCCGGCATGCCCACCAGGGGGCGATGCTCCAGAGCCATTCTGTTGCATCCAGAACCATTCTAGCGCCTGAGGCAGAGGCCACAGAGCTATCCTCAGCGCCCGGGCCAACTTTGCTCCAATGGAGCCTTGGCTGCGGGAGGGGAAGAGAGAGACAGAGAGGAAGGAGAGGGGGAGGGGTGGAGAAGCAGATGGGTGCCTCTCCTGTGTGCCCTGGCCGGGAATCGAACCCGGGACTCCTGCCCGCCAGGCTGACGCTCTACCACTGAGCCAACCGGCCAGGGCCTCAATCCTTTCCTTGGAGGAGAAAGTCCCAGTTTGGTGTCACTGTGGCTCTCACACCCTCTGGCAGGTGCTAATCCCAGTTATTTAACAAAGAGCCAGCCTGGGTGGGGGGCAGGTCTGCAGGCGGTGGTCCCTGGTTCTCAGCCCGGCTGTTTTCTTTACGCTAGCTGAGGTTTTAGGTGACTTCTGTCCATGCTGAGTGATTCTGGTTTTCCACTTAAAGTGGAAATATTAAGTCATTTTTAAAGTACATTTGTTTATGTAAAAACAAGTCAATTTAAAGAAAAACTTCAGGTAAATAACAGCAGGCAGTGAGGTTATGCTGTAGTCACTGATGCTAGGGGTGCTGTGGGCGGGACCTGGTGGGCTGAGCCCTATGGCCCCCAGCCAGGAGTCCTGAGGAAGTCACCCTCTCTCTTCAAACCTGTTTTTAGGTCAGTGAGATCATACCCGTATTCCAGGGGCACTATGGTGCTGGTGCAAGGTAACACGTATGCAAGGACAGGTGTGTAACTGCGGGCCTACCCACGCAGGGTGAAGATGCAGGCTGCTCCCTGGCCATGGCTGTGGTGGCAACTTCCTGCCTCCTGGTGGGCCCTGTAGCCTGAGAAGGCATGCCATAGACTCGGAGAGTGCAGCCAGACTCTCTCCCTGTCCCCATTGTGTCCGGCTTTACTGGGACAGACCCTTTCCGAGCTCCAGCCGGCAGCTGTCCCTAATAGTCCAAGAACATGTGGATATGGCTCCACAAAGGGCCTGGCAGGGCCCTGGGCTGTGACCAGACCATTAGGGTGATGCGTGTGGACAAGACCAGTAGCATGCTTCAGAGGGCCAGGTGGGTGTCTGCTGAGTGCCGGCAGCGTGCCCCATCATGGGTCCGTGGCCCGTGTGCAGGCCAGGTAGTGTACGGAGCTGAAAGGGGAGGGAAGTTAGAATTAGTGGAAGACCCAGGCTAGGCAAAGGACATCAGCTTATCAGAGACCATAAAGGCACCACTGCCACCACAGAGGCCTCTGCAGGGTCCAGGCTGGGCCTTGGGAGACCTAATGAGGGGAGTAAACAGGGATCCCGTGCGCAAAGGCAGTGGAAACATTTCCTGAACAAGAGGGGAGGAAAACGGATAACCAATGATGGCCACAGGCAAAGGCTTTTCCAGACCTTTGGTTTCTAAATAGAGCCATGGGGGACCGACACAGGGCCTACGGTTCTGGTTCTGGAGTGCAGGGACAGGGACCTACTCTTTAGAAGAAGGTAGAAATACTTTGAGTGGGTTTGGGCCTCAGGTGCCAGGGGGAGCTCCTTCTCATCTGCAGGCCACTGTGGCCCAAAGCCAGCAGCAGAGGCGTATGGACCCCACCTTGACCAGGGACCTCAACAAGTGTCTGCTCCTGCTGGTCCCTGCAAACTGTGAGACGTGGGTCTACTGGGACTAAGGGCAGGGACTTCCCTGCTCTGCCCGAGGAAGGCTGAGCGCACAGATACCCAGGCCAGGCCCCCTTTCCTCCTACTCCAGGTCACCACAGAGGGATTACTGGGTACCAGGGTGGGTCTGGCAGGTGGAAGGGCTGCTGTTGCCAAGGCAGAAGGTGTCTGAGCAAGTGGAGATGGGGTGGGGAGCATGGGGATAGTACTGCTGAGTCATAGTCCCGCCCAGGCAGGCTGAGGCTCTGCCTCTGAAGGGGGGAGACTCTGCAACTCGGGGGTGGGGGTGGGGGGGGGAGTGAGGAAAGGCCCAGGACCATAGACAGTGGCCATCCCCACAGTGGGCTGGGTACTCCTCCAGTGGGGGCATCAAGCTGGGCATGTGCATCGTACCTGTTGGTAGACTGGGGCCCGTTGGTGCACTGAGTGTGTGGTCTCACTCTGCCTCACTGGCCCTGGCACCTGGGTTGCCCTCTGCCCCTGGGGTCCTTCTCCGCCCTCCTCACAGCTGGCTGTCTGAGTGGCCTCTGCTTGGACCTCAGACATGTTTCTCTCACCATTTTGTCTGGGTGCAAGTCTCGCTCCTCAGTGGAACTAAAGCACCTCCCAGGGGAGGGTCGCACCCCCTCCCTATCTTACCCCTTTCAGGGCTCAGTGTTGAGCAGGCTTTCCTTGGGGTAGGAGGAGTCTGGAGAGTGAGGGGCTTGGCTTCTTGTCTCCCTCTCCTTCAAAGGAAGTGGGAACCTGTTCAGGAGGGAGCCCCACCCACCAGGTCTAGGCTTTCTCCAGCCCAGTAATCTGATAAGCCGTCTTCTCTCCTTGGAGACCCTCTGGCTTAGCCTGGCTTGGGTAGCAACACCTTGGGTGACCTTGGCCCCAGGCTCCCGTCCCTGTGGGGGAAGGCCCAGAAGGGGCAGTTCAGAGAGCAGTAGGGGCTGATGCTTTGCCAGCCTTGCTTTGCCCTGGCCGCTATCTTGGCTGTGAGTGAGGGTGACAGTGGACATGGCTATGTCATTGCCAGGCTGAAGGGGCATGCCTGGGGAGAGACATGGCCTGGTGTGGTGGGTGTCCAGGGTGCAGAGCACCAGAGGTGGCAGCACCGTCCTCCACCACCATGTCCTGGCTCAGGGCTGTCACTCAACATCTGTGAAACGAATAGAGACTTGAGAGAGATGTGTTTGGGGAAAGAGGGCACTGTGATGCAAGGGTGGGCCGGGCCTGCCAGGCAGTAAGCAGTGACCAGGGTCAGGGGGGCAAGGCAGGGAGGGTCCTGAGGGGGATAGTTGTTGCATGTGCTGAAGTATCTGGCCTTGAGTCTGCAGGAAGTAGAGCAGCTTGCAGCCAAGGGGTCCCTGAGTGGGCTGTAGGTTTGGGGGCAGCCTTTAGGTACACAGGCAAGTGTGTAGGCGACTCAGGGAGGCCTGTGAGGAGCCTAGATGGAGTTTTTCAGGAGCCAGTCAAAGGAGTCCCAGCTAGTCTACACATCTGTATTGAGCCCCCCATGGAAACACCTGCTGCTTCCTCCCAGTGTCCCCTCTCCCAGTGGAAGCCCACTGCTAGCCACGCCCAGGGTGCCCTGAACCCTAATGCCACACCGTCCAGGTGCTGTCCACTGTGCAGCCCACGTGCTCACCTCCCCCAGCCCTTACCTACACTTCTGCCCTCTCACCTGAACAGCTTCGCGCAAGAGCCTCCCCTGCTCTGGAAATGCTGTTCATACATAGGGCAGATCACACTCCTCACTAAAATCCTGGCTGGCTCCCAACATGCCCAAAGAACAAGCCAGAGCCTCACAGTAACCTCCTGCTATCAGCTCCTCCTTCTCTTGTTCTCAGCACCAGCCGCGCCCCCTTCTGTCCTTCCGACTGGCCAGGCACATTCCCACCTTTGTACTGCCAGTGCCACTTCCCTGACCTGATCATGGTCACCTGTCACCTGCTAGCGGCTGGCTCACTTTTATAGACCTGCAGCCTTCACACCTGTCCCCAACCTTAAGCTGATCTCAGCACCTTCCCCCATCACTGTTTATTTGCCACCTTTGGCCTGATTCCTGACCTCCTCACTTGCCGAAACTTGGGCCATGGATCTTTGTCTGGTTCAGTCAGCAGTGACCCCCAAACTGCCTCAGGCTCAAATTCCTGGCCTAGGAAGTAACTGGGACAATGGGAAGCTCTCACCAGAGCCTGCTCCTCCTTTTCATGAGTACCTCTGTTCTAGGCATACCAATCACAGACACATGTGTGCACCTGTATACTTGCACACATGTACATGGGCTGCATACACAGGCACATATCTAAACCAGTGCACACACACATACACAGCCTGTGTACCAGACACGTACAGATCTGCACACATGCAATCACAGACACACGTGAACACATACAACTACACAGTCACAAACTATAGAAATGATCCCTGAAAGTATAGTCTTACCACACAGTCACAAATGCACACTCAACGCTGGGTTCCTCTAGTTGGCCCTGCCCCTCCTCTCACCCTGTGCCTCTCTCTGTCCAGCAACTCTGACCTCCTTCAGCTCCCTGGCTCATCTCCCCTTCCATATGGGACCTCTGCTTATGCTCCTCTTCTGCCTGCTGCTCTTCCTCAGTGACTTCCAGCCAGCCCTACTGTGGGGTCCTGGATGTTGAGTCCTGTAGATTTGTGAGCAGTTATGAGCCAGGGAACAACATGGTCATCCAGCCCTTTGCCTCTGGGCTAACTTGGGGAGGCCTTCAAGGTCCATTTAGATTCAGAGAGAAGGGAGAGTGGCATTCTCGTGTAAAAGCGAAGAAGCCAAGCCTCCGAGTAAGTGGGACTGTCCTGTGGTCCTCAGTGGAACTTCGCCAGCCCAGCCTCCCACACACAGACCTCTGTCCCCAAGCTGAGCACAGCCCTGTCTCCCCACTGCTGGTTCCATGGACACCAGCACTCACCCCCCGGAATGCGGCTGAGCTCCGCAGAGCTGCAAGGGAAGTCTGTGGGGCCCTCTGTGCATTGGTTCTGGTGATCTGAAGGAAGAGGGTGCCTCCAGCAGAGGGAACCATCTCAGATGTGACTATTGGTGGCTGTCACGTGCAGATGGCAAGACAGCTTGGCTGGATGCATATAGCCACTGCCTAGCCATGACTTCCCCTTCTGTGTTGCCCTGTGGCTGCTGGTGTGCACTGATGAAGATCTGATTCCCAGAAGCCCACCCTTGGACGTGAGGTTGTAAAGCATATACTTCCCAAAGCACAAGCCACACCTCCTCGGACAGAGTGGCTTTGGACCCTAGGCTGGATGGGCGAAGTTTGCCCCCCATAAGACTTGGCACCAGGCTGTCCACACTGCGGACCCAGGCGGGTGAAGCCAGAATTGGTCACTGGACTGCCTCTCTTTCTCCCATACCACATAGCCTTCCGTCTTTTTTTTTTAGTAAGTCTCCAACAAAACTTTTTTGGTGGTAAAATACATATAACAAAACTTACTGTTCTGACCATTTTTAAGTGTACAGTCAGTGGTATTAACTACATCACGTTGTACAGCTATTACCACAATCCATTTCCAGAACTTTTTTATCTTCCCAGACCGAAACTCTGTCTCCATTAAACAGCTCCCCATCCCCTTTCCCTTGGCACCTACCGTTCTGTTTTCTGCCTCTATAAATTTTATGACTCTAGGGACCTCATATATGTGGAATCATACAGTATTTGTCCTTTTGTGACTGGCATATTTCACTTAACATAATGTCTTCAAGATTCATCCATGTATAGGACAGGTCAGAATTTTGTTCCTTTAATTATTTTTTTTTAATTTATCGATTTTAGAGAATGGGGAGGAAGAGATTATAGTGGGGGGGCGGGAAGCATCAACTCCCATATGTACCTTGACTAGGCAAGCCCAGGGTTTCAAACTGGCGACCTCAGCATTTCCAGGTCGACACTTTATCCACTGCGCCACCACAGGTCAGGCTCCTTTCTTTTTCAAGGCTGAGTATTATTTCTTTCTAAGGATGGACCACAGTTTGTTTATCCATTCATCTGTCAGTACATACTTGCGTTGCTCCTGCATCTTAGCTACTGTGAATAATACTGTATAAAAATCTCTTCAAGAGCCTGATTTCAGTTCCTTTGGGTATATACTCCGAAGTAGAATTGCTGGATCGTATGCTAGTTCTATATTTAATTTTTCAAGGAATCACCATAATGTTTTCCATAGCAAATACACCATTTTACATTCCCACCAACAGTGCACAAGAGTTCTGACTTCTCCACATCCTTACCAGCACTAATTTTTTGTTTGTCTTTGTAGCAGCCATCTTATAGGTGTGAGGTGGTATCTCATTGTGGTTTCGATTTGCATTGCCCTAAAGATTGCATTGATGTTGAGCATCTTTTCATGTGTTTATTGACCATTTGTATATCTTCTTTGGACATATGTCTTAAGTTCTTTGTCCAGTTTTGAATCAGATTTTTCTTTGTTGCTGAGTTTTAGGAGTTTTCTATGTACTCTAAATATTAATTTCTTCTCAGATATATGATTTACAAACATTTTCTCCCAATCTGTGGGTTGCTTTTTTATCCTGTTGATAGTATCTTTTTTATAAATCGATTGATTTTAGAGAGACAGAGTGAGGAAGGGAGTGGGGGGAGCACTCATTTGTTGTTCCACTTAGTTGTGCGTTCATTGGTCACTTCCTGTAGGTGCCCTGACTGGGGATCGAACCTGCAACCTTGCTGTTTTGGGATGACGCTCTAAACAAGCTAATAGGCCAGAGCTGAGATTATCTTTTTTTTTTTTTCTTAAAATTTTTTTAATTTCTTTTGAAGCCGGAAACGGGGAGAGACAGTCAGACAGACTCCCGCATGCGCCCGACCAGGATCCACCCGGCACACCCACCAGGGGCGACGCTCTGCCCACCAGGGGGCGACGCTCCGCCGCGACCAGAGCCACTCTAGCGCCCGAGGCAGAGGCCAAGGAGCCATCCCCAGCGCCCGGGCCATCCCCGCTCCAATGGAGCCCTGGCTGCGGGAGGGGAAGAGAGAGACAGAGAGGAAGGAGGGGGGGCGGAGAAGCAAATGGGCGCTTCTCCTATGCGCCCCGGCCGGGAATCGAACCCGGGTCCCCTGCACGCCAGGCCGACGCTCCACCGCTGAGCCAACCGGCCAGGGCCTGAGATTATCTTTTGATGCACAAAATTTTTTTAATATTTTGAAGTCCAGTTTATCAACTCTTTTCTTTTGTTGTCTGTGTCTTTAGTGTCATTTCCAAGAAATCATTGCCAAATCCAATGTCCTGCAGCTTTTGCCCTATGCTTTCTAAGAGTTGTATGGTTTGGGGTCTTACCTTTAAGTCTTTGATCCATTTTAAGTTAATTTTTGTATATGGTGTTGGGTAAGGGCCTCACCTCTCTCCTAGTGTGGCGGGAGAGATTGGAGAAAGGGAGGACGTGATGGAGAGAGGCGAGGCGGTGGGAGGGAAAGGGTGCCCGCTGCTGGGTGTGGCAGCCATGTGTGAGCTGGTCTGTGAAGAACAGGCAGAGTTCCGGTATGGAAACAAAACGAGAGGCACTGCTGGCGGGAACAGCCCAGGGTGACAGGCAAACCCGCCGGAGAACAGCCTGTGCCAGACTAGCCTGGCGGCCCCCGGAGGCCCAACTGCAGGGGAAGGATTTGGGTTGAGATAGATCTGAGGCAGGTCAATTGTGAAACAGCAGACATCTCTATCTATGCAAGTGCAGCTCTGCATGGAGACAAGAGATTGTCCCACATGATACCAGGCCATGTAACTTGCTTGAGCTAGACCATGTTTCAGGAGTGAGGTCACTACAGGGCACCCCAAGGCATGCAGACCTAGCCTCTGGGAGCCTGCTTGTCCCAGGTGACAACACATAGTTGGAGGAACCTGCTCTCGGATTATCTCTGACCAACTGAGGGAGAATTAATCACTTGAGGCCTGTCTGTATTTCACACTTTAAAATACAAAACTGAGAAAATGACAACAGGGGGCTGGCACTGCCTTGGGGAGGGAGGGCCTCAGGTGCCCTGTGCAGTTCTGGTGTGGAGCACAATGTCCCAGGCAGTGGTTGAGGGCTTTGGACTCCTGTGCACACTCAGGGGGCTGCCAGGTCGTCAGCAGGGACTGGGGAGCAGCCCTAGGACCTTGTCCGACCCACTCACAGTACAAGGTGGAGAGAGGCAGTGCCAGGTACTACAAGAGACGAGACCTTGTCAATGCCAGGATTTACATTTATAAACCTTTTTTACAAAAGTCACTGAAGAAAATGTAGGCAATATGGTAAAATGCAAAGAAGGAACTAATCCTTGTAGTTTAGTGCTGCTTAGGGAATGACATCCCAGACTTCTGCTTGCACAGCACATGCACACACTGTGCATGTATTATGTACATGTCACCCTGGGACACGTGCTCCACAAGCACCCCCTGCACCGCAGGCTGGGGGTCATCACGGAACTTGAATCCTAAACATAATGACCCACCTGCTTGAGAAGGAGCTGACCGATCATCTGTTTAATCACCACGCCCCCAGCAGAGCTATGTCCAGGGCCTTTCCTAGTAAGTCCCTCATCCACGGGTCCTGGCAGTGGGACTGCCATGAAGCGGTCAAGATCCTCCCCCTCTGTCCATCTGATTCCTTTCCTCCTCCCTCCCTCCCATTGATGCTTAATGTGCACCCTCTGTTCAGTGTGCCCGGCACTGTGATGCTCCAGGCCCTGTTCTCAGCACTCCAGATCCTGTCCTGGGCAGGGCGGCATCAGCACACAGGCCCTGCTAGGTCCCAGGTTACCAAGTTCTGTCACAGAAAGCAGGACAGATGGAATGACTCACAGGTGACAGGGACAGGTGGGTACTGGCTGGCACTTGCTGGATACCAGGCTAGATGCTGGATGCTTTACTTCTCACAGACACCTGTGACTGGTAAGGGACAAGCTCTGAGATGTGGAGTTGTGTGCCCAATTCACCAGCTGGTGTGAGACTCTTCACTCTTTAAGTGGTGGAGGTACATGGAGCTTCAACCCAGGGGGAGAGCAGGTGTGAGAAATGCTTACAGGGCCTGTTGTAGGGGAAGAGGGGGTGTGAGAGGGGTGAACACTGGTCATAGCAAAATGGGGAAGTTGCAGCAGGTAGTTGGGAAGGGACAGAGGTTGTGGGAAAGAATCAAAAGGTGTTGGTGGATTGGGGTCAGATGCCACTCTGGGATCCCAGTTGGGAGCAGAACCTGAGCTTTGGGGCAGCTCCGGTGGGAGGGCCCTGTTTTAGCTGCCCACAGCTTCTTGGGGGACCCCTGGAAAGAGCTTCCAGGCATCTTGTGTGGCCATTGGAAAGCAGGGTGCTGAGGCTCTGCCTCAGATGTGAGCACAGCTGTTCCTTACTGACCAACAAGGCTGGGTGGAGACATGAAAGACTTGGCCTGGGACGGGGACCTTCTGGGCCCCTGCATTGCCCTGGACATAATTTGCCATGCTTTAGACTGCTCCAGCCTGTCCCCCCTTCCACAACTAGCCACCACGCTACACTTCCCAGCCTCTGTTCCTCCTGCTAAGCCTGCCCAGCCTGATTCTCCCTCCATCTCACCCACTAGGAGGGAAGCCATCCTGCTCACCAGAGAACCCCAGCCATAGGCTGTTGTATACCCTGTGGTGACCTCGGCTCCTCTACCTCTCTCTGCTTCCTTTCTGCTTGCTCCCAGGACTGGCCAGCCTCCTCCTGGTAAATGTCCTGTCCTGAGAGAGAGCAGGGAAGACCCAGCTCCTGTGGGAGGTGGTAAGAGTGGGGGATACCCAGTTATCCTGGCCTGGATTTCCACCATTCACCAGGGTGGGGCTGAGCCTTATCAATGCCCCAGCAGCTGCAAGAGAGGGCGCGGGGCCGCCGTGCTGAATCCTAACCGCCACCAGACAGGGAGACTGAGGCTCAGGGAGGGGTGGGTGCCAGGTCCTCTCATGGTATATTGCTGGGCACTCTTTCTTTGAGCACTCGGCTTCACCAAACTGGCTGCAGGGTGTTTGCTATGGTTTGGGCACCAGCTCTGTGGAGCTCCACAAAGAGGAGGATGCTTGAGTCATTGTTCCTCAGGCAGCTTCCTGCTTTCTAGGAGGCTCCCTTTCCCACAATGGGAGGAGACTCATGCTGTTCTCTGTGTTGGCAGGTGAAGGGTGGATGCCCAAGGCAGGGGGGCCACAGGGAGCGCCCGCAGCAGCAGCACTGGCGGCAGGCCTCCCAGCCATACTTAACAGCATCGCCACAGCTACTGGACACCAGACGGCAGAGGCCTAGGCAGAGACAAGTGGGCAGAGGTGAGTGGACAGCTTCCTACCATCAGGAGGACAGGAAATGACTGCTGCCCATCAGGCCAGGTGGCAGCCTGGGAAGGGGGAGCGTCAGTAGAGGGAGGGATCGGCCTCTAGGAGCACCATGCCAGCTGCCGAGGAAGCGCTGGGGCAGGGGCTGCAGTGGGGCCTGGCCTCGTCCCACCACCCACACTGAGCGCTCTATCTGCTGGGCACGCCACCCGCTTCTCAGTGGCCCGCCCCTCGGGACAGAAGGAGAGGCGCCAGTCCCGTGCTCCTGTCTGGGCCCGCTGCTGCCAGACCATGGGATGTCGGCAAAGCTCGGAAGAGAAAGAGGCGGCACGTCGGTCCCGGCGAATCGACCGCCACCTGCGCTCAGAGAGCCAGCGACAGCGCCGTGAGATCAAGCTGCTCCTGCTGGGCACCAGCAACTCGGGCAAGAGCACCATTGTGAAGCAGATGAAGATCATCCACAGCGGTGGCTTCAACCTGGAGGCTTGCAAGGAGTACAAGCCGCTCATCATCTACAACGCCATCGACTCGCTGACCCGCATCATTCGTGCCCTGGCCGCACTCAAGATTGATTTCCACAACCCCGACCGCGCCTACGATGCAGTGCAGCTCTTTGCACTGACAGGCCCCGCCGAGAGCAAGGGCGAGATCACTCCTGAGCTGCTGGGCGTCATGCGGCGACTGTGGGCCGACCCTGGGGCGCAGGCCTGCTTCGGCCGCTCCAGCGAGTACCATCTGGAGGACAATGCGGCCTACTACCTGAATGACCTGGAACGCATTGCAGCGCCCGACTACATCCCCACCGTCGAGGACATCCTGCGCTCCCGGGACATGACCACGGGCATCGTGGAGAACAAGTTCACCTTCAAGGAGCTCACCTTCAAGATGGTGGATGTGGGTGGGCAGAGGTCAGAGCGCAAAAAGTGGATTCACTGCTTCGAGGGTGTCACAGCCATCATCTTCTGCGTGGAACTTAGTGGCTACGACCTGAAGCTCTACGAGGACAACCAGACGGTGAGTGGCCAGGCTTTTCCTGCTTGTCCTGCTGCCTCTGGCTCCTGGGAAGCAGGTGGGCTTCTGGGTGCATCGAAGGGTGGGGTGGGAAAGGCTGCTGTCAGAAGGGGGCTGGGGCGGCGCCAGTGAGGTATGTGTCTAAGTATGGAGCACAGCAGGTGCCACAGGCATGCAGCGCCTCGGGGTCACACCCACTGTCAGGATGTCTCCCACAGAGGGCAGCTCTTGGTGCTTGCCCCAGCCTGGGGAACCACACTTCTGACTTCAGTGCCCTAGCAGGCCCTAGAGCTCCAGCAACCTCCAAGTGACCACTACTCTCCAGGACTCCAATATACAGGGACACCCCCTTGGCTATGCTGGCCCTTATTCAGCTTCACATAGCACTGCCCTCATAGCACTTGGAGGCCCCAGAGGCCCTGGCGATGTGAAGAGCCCACTCTCTGCTGAGCAGATCCTGCTCCTTGGAAACCAAGAGTATATTGCTCAGAGTACGGAAGAGCGGCCCTCGGCCACGTGGGGGTCAGAGAAGATTTTTTGGGGGAGGGGCTGAGAGGGGCTTTACTGCAGGCGAGATTGGCATGCAGTCAGGTACACTATGAGTAACTCTAGAAGCTAGGAGGGAGATTGGAGTCTCTGCCAGGCAAGAGAGGATGAAGCCCGGGCCAGGCACCCAGTTGTTGGTCCAGGCAGCAGCTCAGTAAATGCATGAAGCACCCACCAGTCCTGGGCCCTATGCTGGGTCCCGGGACAGCAACTGTGGCCCACAGTCCCCTGCAGACCCTGACAGCCTGTTAACGACAGGGTTAAGAACTGTTTCTGAGGTTTAATCCTCAGGGGTTGGCAGGTAAGGGATTCTTTCAGGCCCCCAGCCCAGGCTGAGAACCACTGTATGTGGAGGGCCCCAGAGGTGGGTAGTGCACAGAGGTGTCAAGGGGCAACCCAGGCCCAGTGCTAAGCCAGCAGGGGCTTGCAGGGAGCTACTACTGGGCAGTGGGGCAGCCAGGTTGCTGGTAAGGACAGGTGAGCGCTTGTAGAAGGCCCAGTGCAGGAGGTGCCACAGCTCCCTGGCTCACAGGAGTGGCAGTGGTAAAGGCCTCAAAGCTGGACGGGGGATAGGCATGGCCAAGGTCTCCCAGCTACCCTTCCTGCAGCAGAGAGGCTTTGTGCCAGGTGGGAACACTGAGCAGAGACTCAGAATTTTCCCTCAATAGGCCTTTGATCCTGGGTGGGGGACATGGATGCAAGCAGGGTCAAATATAGGTCAACTATAAATGGTGTGGGTCCATGGGTGCCAGGGACTCGGGGAGGCGGCAGCTGGCAGGAACCCAAGGGAAGGAGTGATGATGCTCATGGGGGCCCACCACGCCAGTAAACAGATGTCAGCCTTGAAGGTCCAGGGGACGAGAGCCATAGCGAGGAAGGGGCTTGCTCCTTCACCTGGTTTTTTTAAGGCAGGTAGTAGCTTTATTATGGGGATTCAGCCAGGCAGTCCTAATTGGGCGTACAGCCTTGAGGAAGTCTGTGGACAGCTGTAGGCTGTGACCACTGTGCTGGGCACCTGAGTGTTCTTCTGGTGTGAGGGTCTCCAGCTTTCATCTGGTTTGCATGGAAAGCCAGCCTCTTGGAGAAGGGGAAGCAGCTACAGGCAGCCGTGGAGACAGGAGGCCAGGTTCTCCTCAATTCTGCTCTGTGCATCTGGGGTTCTCCCAGGTGGTGACGATGGTAGCAGCCTGAGCCAAGGACGCAGTCCACAAGGACAGGCCCGCAGGCTCCAAGCACTGTGTGGTCTTAGAGGTGCCAGCTACCCTTG
The DNA here is from genome assembly GCF_036850995.1 of Saccopteryx leptura. Lineage (NCBI taxonomy): Eukaryota > Metazoa > Chordata > Mammalia > Chiroptera > Emballonuridae > Saccopteryx > Saccopteryx leptura. Next base: position 383,798,626 of record NC_089504.1, on the reverse strand, counting down.
CTCTTCAGCCTGCCCTTATTCTAACAGCATGTGTGGTTCTAGGCAGGGGCAGCATCCCAGCGGATGGGCAGGGTCAGGCTCCTGGATGAGGCATTGCTGTGGTTCGAGTGCTCGGGGCTGGCCAGCCTGTGAGGCTGTGAGGCAGAGCAGAGTGCCCAGCCTTGGCCGTGGGACACTACCAGGGCAGGTCTGCCAGCCATACAGATTCTGGTGGCCTGCTCTCTGGGCTTTTATCTTTCTCTCTTTGTCCTGAGGCTGGTGATAGCCTGTCCTCTGAGGCCTTCTGGGCCTTCAGGTCTCATCACCCTAGTGCCTGCACACCCCTCTAATTTTAATATCCTTTTAATTACTTTTATATATCTTCCATATGTTTACATTTCTATATATTTAATTACTATAACCTTATATTACTACAACACGCTCCATCTCAGTCATTCATTACTGGGTGGGTCCAGAACATGTGCGAGCAAGTGACTGCACAGCCAGGCTGGGCGGACGACTGGGTGGACAGGCAGCCCAGGGGGCCTCATACCTCTAGCCTTCTCTGGGCCCTGTCCCTATGGGAAACTCTGGCTGAGGATGCTGGCTGCTGGCCTGGCTGTGGGGTTCTCTGTGAAGCCAGTCTTGCCTCCGGGAGGCAGCCAGGCTCTGGACCATCCAGGGCATTTCCTAAAGGGAGGGGCTGGCAGCCAGGCCTGCTCCCCGCCTTCCGCTACCACCCTGGCTGCGCAGGCCTGGGGAGGTGGTTGTTCACCAGAAAAGGAAATTCTTGACGAGAAACTCAAGCAAGCGAGGCTGGAAATTCACTGGATTCCAAGTGGTTCTGACCTTTCATGCTCTACCAGCAATATCTCAGGATGGAAAACAAACAGGCTGCTGAGGAAAGACAATACCCTCCACAATTGTTCCTGCTGCCGGCTGTCCACTGAGGTGGGCTGGCCGCCCAGGGGAGAGCCGGGCCGGGCCGGGCCAGGCGCAAGGAGAGCCTGCCCCTCCCAGTGTCTGCAGGCAGCTCCTGTCACCGCTGCTGGCACACCTCTTCTGTGCCCCTGCCTTCCTCCTGCCTGCTGTAGGACTGGCTACCCCTGCCTACTCCTGTTGGAGGGCCCTGAACTGTTCTCCCTGGGCCCCAGCAAAGGCGAGGAAGCCAAGAACAGGCCATGCTGATTTTTGCAAAAACCAAAGGAGGCTGGGGGCCCGGTGCCAGGCTCTGGACAGGGAGCTCAGAGCTCTTTTCCCTGACTCGGCTCCAACGCCTTGTCTTCCCCTGACAGAGGGCTGGCAGAGCCCCCGCCCCCACACCTAGCAGAGGAGCCACAGCCCCCTACCCGCCTGCTGGCATTTGCGTCAGCATGTTGCCAAGGGTAACATCAGGCTCTCTGGGCTCCTGGGCATGGAGGGCTGCAACGAGTATAGGGCAGCACCTTGGCAGGGGGCAGCAGGTTCTGGAGCATTTGCAGACCATGGCAACAATCCATGCCCAGCCTTAACAATGATTCCCAGCTGTCGATCCAGAAGGGTTTCACAGGTCATCCCCCATTCCGTCCTCACAGGCACCTAGGGGCTCCAAAGGTAATGGGCCTCCACTATCCCTACATGGGGCTACCCTAGGCATTGTGGGAGACCGGAACACAGCCCAGAGATGCGTCACCTGATCATGTAGGATGACAGCTGTGCCTAGTGTCCCCATCATGGGTGGGGTACAGGTGAGGGCACGCAGGCTTAGGACAGGTTATAGGCACAGGCCTATAGTTTGTGGCAGCCATGAGTCCTCTCTACACCACATCTGCCTAGGGAAAGCCAGGCCACCCTGCCCTAGCCTGCCCTCTGTCAGAGTGCCACTTCCTGGCGTCTCAGCCTTCCTTCTTTGCCTGTCCCAATGTCTTTTCCAGGAGTAAAGAAAGACAGTGGTTTTAAATTTGCAAACTCAGCCATGGCCTCACTTGGGCACAGAGACTACCCTCCCCAGCCTGACTGTCCCAGAGACCATGCACCTGGGGTCAGCCACAGGCTCCTCACTAGCCTGCCAGTGGTCACACGGCTCTGCCTCCTCCTCTTTAGTGCCCTGACAGGTGAGACCCCAGTACCCTGCTGAGGATCCAGGAAAGCAGGAAAATGGGGGCTACTTACTGCTCAACCTTAGAACCCTGCAGATCTGCTAATGGACTGTGTGATCACTTAATAGTGGTGGGAACCTTTAGAAGAGACAGATTAAAAGGCCTAGCTGTAAAGTGTCAAAGTGTTCCCATGTGAAAACCCACAGGAGCTCCCTCACTGCCCATTTCCTGGAGAAACTGTTGGTGTTCCCAGCCCTGAGGCACCTGTCATGCACCTGCTATGTACCTGCTCTGCAGGTGCACAGCCCTGTCTGGGGGCCAGACACCAAGGTGGGCCCAACTACCCCAGAGGCTCAGGAGCTGGTGGGAGGGGCACACATACCCAGCACAGTCACAGTGTCATTTCTACAAACCCTCATGCTGTCTGGGACACCGTCCCCTCCTTCAGGACCCAGCAGGTAGCAGTTCCCAGAGGTATCCCATCCTTGGCTTTCATGCAGGAGCAACTGGGGCCACAAGTGATCTGGGCCACAGCAAGGCTCACTGTGGGAGGCCTGGTTGACATGTGTCAAGGGGAGTCCCTTGGGAGACAGGTGGGACACAGGATATGCCTTTTAGGGAGTTAAGTGCTATAGGTGGAGATTTCTACACAGCCAGACTCCAGACCAGGGGGTCAGGGGGTCACCTCTCCCAGCCCTGGCCAATGGCCCCTCCTTGTCCGGGTCCTAAGCTCTTCCCCACCCCTACACAGGTTACAGCCCCCTGGTCCTCCCACCTTGTACAGTGTGTGCTGTGGGCACAGGCCTGGTACACAGCAGTGCTCAGCAGACTGGGCAGCACAGCAGACTGTGGACGAGGCGAGAGGCAGGCAGGCTTGGAAAGAGCCAGAGTTCAGGTCCCTGCTTCTGGGTGTGCAGTTGCTGAGTCACTCAGCCCTTCTGGGGACACCCTCTAGGTGCCAGGCTTTAATGGGAGAATGCATGTGAGTGTATCGCTGAGGAGGGGGCTGCTCGAGCCTTCCTACAAACAGTTTACCACTGTGCTTTGTCATTCGACCTGAAAAGGGAGCTTGTTTTTATGCTTTAAAAATGGCATATCATGAGATGGCACATTGAGGTGACACATGGCACTGTGGTGAGATGGGCTTTCACTTGTTGATAACAGAGCTGGTTCTGTTTGTCCAGAGGTGATTACAAAAGGAAATGGCCAGATGTAATGACACCCCAGCTTAGAGTTAGAAGGAACCTGGCATATCCATTAGTGTCCTAACCAGCCAGTTTTGCAGGTGAAGAAACTGAGGACCACAGAAGAACCATCACGTCCTGGGGCTGAGTCTGGCTCGCAGAGAGGCCCTGGCACTTCTCCCCAGGGATCCCGTGGAACTGTAGACTTCTGTGCCCTGTGGTTACAAGGTGCTCCAGGGAGGGCCTTGGTATATGGACTGGCTTCCACCACTTGGGGCTGGGGACCATCCCCAAGGAATCAGGGTAGGGGGATGCCATGTGACCAGCCTCCCTATGAACTAAGTACAGGGAAGTCACCTGGGCTCAGGAGACTTGAATGGCCAGCAGGGTTGTCACTGTCCACTGCCCTCACCCCATCAGTAGCATGTCCCCACTCTGACTCCTGTTCCTGACCTGGTCAAGGACTTAGATCCAGAAATCCTGCCATGGGGACTTGGGACAATGCCAGACAGATGTTCCATTGACCTGCCTGGAGGCCACTAGCCTTCACCCACCAGGCCCTGGTCTCCTTGAGCAGTTCCTTCCAATCTCATGATATGCTAGGACCACATGCAATTTGTCTGCAACCTCCACAAATCATGGTAACCCTGGGACATTATGACCTCTTAGACCAGAGTAGGAGGTGGGGTTTAGCCAATAGGGGGGTCTGGGTTCCCTCAGAGTGGACAGCCCCAGGTGCAGATCTGAGAGGCTTTGCAGAGGCAAAGGCAGCGAAAGAGTCAGGCCCCCAGCAGGGCATGACAGCACCTCCCTCAGAAGGTGCAGGGCTCAGCTGGCTATGTGCTCTCCTCAGCTGGTGTGCCCCAGAAGCTTGGACCAGCTCTTTGTCTCTGTAGCCCATTACCCCTCAGCATTGGAGAGGCATGGCCAGCTGCTGGGGATGGAGCTGCACTCACAGCTGGATTGCTGAGGCGCTACCAGCACTTGTCAACAGTCCCACCTCTATGAGGGCTCCTCAGGCTCTGGCCTTATCCAAGGTCCTTTGCTCTGTTGCCCGGCCTTTATCTGAGCTAAGGTTATCTGGTTGTCACCTCAGTGGATCTTTTGTCTGAGCCATGTCCCCACTCAATGAATGGCTGGCAGTGATGGAATCTGCTCCCTAGTGCCCTGGGCTTCATACAGTTTGAGTGGGGTGATGGCTCCAGCCCATGATGGGCAGGGATGAGGTGGAGAGAGAACGGAAAAGGCAACAGCCAGCAGTGGCCCCTCCCTTCCAGTGCAGCCTGGCACCTATTTTCAGCCCTTAGCATTTGCCAGCTGACATTTCAGATTCTTGGACCGAGAGCTCCTTCACTCTGCTCCCAGGGAGACACACGGCCATCGAGACCTCTGTTGGTAGCAGTTTCCTCTATTCCACTGCCCCTATCACATTGGGGCTTCTGAGAACTCCCATTTCCTGTCTGCCTTTGTGCTCAGGTCCTTGCCCCAAGTAGGCCCTCCATCAGATGTCAGCATAATGAAAAGGACGAGGCAGGACCCTCCTGTTCAGTATGTCCCACCCCTCTACCCCCACTCCACACTGTGTGGCGGGGCTTTTCATTTATCCCCAGCCGTCATCCTTCTCCTCCCCCTCCTTGTGGACCCAGCTCGGCCATTGAGCACATCGTCCACCCCTCCATAATGTTCGGATGCCGTCCCCATCACTGCAGCTCTTCCACCAGCAGCTTTTCCATCATGACAGACTTCACCATGTGCCTTGGCAGAATCTGCATGGGGCTGTTCACAGTGTTCCCAGATCTCTGAGACTGGTGGCGCGCCCAAAACAGGCAGCCGACCATCCAGGGCTCCGGTGGTGGCTTCTTGCCCTAGCTTGGTGCTGATAAGCCAGTGTGGGTAGAGCAGGCCCCGCCTAAAGAGGAGGGCACTGCCTGACCTGTGATGACGCAGTGGATAAAGCGTCGACCTGGAAATGCTGAGGTCACCGGTTCAAAACCCTGGGCTTGCCTGATCAAGGTACATATGGGAGTTGATGCTTCCAGCTCCTCCCCCCTTCTCTTTCTCTGTCTCTCTCCCTCTCTCTTTCCTCTCTAAAAATGAATAAATAAATTTTTAAAAAAATTTTAAAGAGGAGGGCGCTAAGACCAGGGTTAGTGGGGCAGAGCCACCCTCTCGGCACACCAGTCCATTAAAGGGTGGAAGCTGGGTGCTACCAGCTCACAAGTGCCAATTGTTCAACTTTTAGGGATCTGTGGGCCATTTGACATCATGTTGGTAGCTTAAAATCAGCCAGGTGAGAGTAATTGCAGCACAGAAGTCGGCAGATGCTTCAAACCAGCCTCCTCCCAATGGGTTATTAAACATTCACCAGCCTACCACATCCAGTAACTCTCAACCTGGCCCACTGGGCCAACCCAGGTCAAGCTCAGTTATCAGTGAATTACATGGTTTACTGTCTGCGTCTTTCTGAAGAGCCCGGCAATGTCCCTGTTTTCCAGCCTCCTCTGAGACTCCTCAGTGATTCCCTACTCTAGCCCTGTGACTGCACGTGTTATTTCTGTTCACATTCATCCCGTTGAGAACTGTAATTTGCCAAAGTGGCCCCTGCTTGACCGCCCCCTCCCCTTACTTCCCGCTCTCCCCAGGCAGATTTACAAGAATCCTCTTGCACAGAGAAGCAGACCTGGAGCTGGGTGGTTTTGCTTTCTCTGTCAGCCCGTTTACAGACTCACATGAGACCATCTGCCTAAGCTGTGGTCTGTCCTGTGTTTTCCATCTGGGAGAGAAAAGCCTGTACTACTCATTCAGGAAGCATTCCTTACACACCTAGTATGTGTAGCAAATCACCGTCTAGGGACAGAGACAAGTGTCCCTTCCTCCCTCAGGTCAGATGGGGACGGCATCAAGCAGACCTGGAGGGTGGAGTGGTTTCCCAGCACCCACTTCTGAGCTTGCCGTGGCTGTCCTCAAGGCCCCCAGTGAAGCAGCTGTCTGGGTCCAGAAAAGCTAGGAAGCCCTCTTCTGACCCAGAGATCAACTTGCAGGAGAGAAGGAGGCCCAGACATCAGGAGCAGGGCTTGGGCAGATTGCCGTGAAGGTGGGGTGGTAATCTGGACTTGATCTGGAACTTGCGGAATGCAGCCTGGGCACTGAGTACTGTGGGGGCAGCCAGCAAAGGTGGCACCAGGGGCTGTTTGAGGGCATGGAGAGCTCGGGCCCCAGGTATCCTGCAAAAGGGGCAGGGTCCCAGGTGCCACATCAATCCCCAAAACAGTCTGGGGATGATGGCACTGGGGTTCACCAGGGCCTCTGCAACCCACACATCTGTGCACTTCCTCCCTCTGCCACTCTGTCTGCTCTCAATGGTGCCCCTTCAACTGGCAGAATGCCTCCATTCTACACTTACCACGAGCTTCAGGACAGAGGGACTTCCACCCTGCATCCTGTTCAGCCTGAGCATGTTAGCTCTGTTCCTTACACATTAGAACAGCTGTGGGTTTTAAGATGTGGATTATTATTGTTTAAGGTATTTTTATATTTCAAGACTGAAAAACCACTTCTCCACTCTTCAAGGATAGACTCCAGGGGAGAGGCTTAGAGCGCAGAGGCCAAGCTGACTTGGAGACCCTCAGCATAGATGGGACGGGTGGGTATCTGGCCCTGGACACCGAGAAACACTTCTGATCTAACAGGATGTGGCAGGTCCTTTTCACCCATCTATAGGGGCCTCCAAGGCCTCACTGGCTCTAACAGCCTAGAGTTTCTGGGAAGAGAGGAGTAACAGCTAGAGAAAGGAGCCCTGGCCATCTGAAGGGGATACCCAGGATAGAGCATAAGGTACCCCTGCTCCTGCATGAGGTCCCTGCTGGCTCAGTTTCCTTAGACCCAGAGAACAAGCTCAGGCTGGGCCTGGGAGGCCAGGCTGCAGCTGCCCAGTCCCGTCTTCATCACCCCACTCCCTGCCGGCATCTCCTCCGCTCATGCACTTTCTCTAATTTCATTAATAAAACCAGTCAGCCAAAGGCCCTGGACCTTGTATCCTGAGGTTTCCGCTGAGGCCAGCCCCACAGCCCTGCACACCTTTTCTAGCCTTAGGTGACCCTGAAAAGGCTGACAACATCCTGACTGAAGAGTCCTGGAGCTCCTAGGCCACTGGTTCAACCAGAGGAGTGGCCATGGGCCAGTCCTTCCCCACAGGGCCACACAGCCTCCCTGTAGCAGCGGCAGGTGGGAGCTGTGAAGTCTGTGACCTGTTCAACATTCCCCAGGAACCATGCTCCAGGAAACCAGGTCTGTAGCTAATTACCATCTACTGACGAAAGAGAACACTCTGGCCTGACCAGGCGGTGGCGCAGTGGATAGAGCATCGGACTGGAATGTGGAGGACCCAGGTTCAAGACCCCGAGGTCACCAGCTTGAGCGTGGGCTGATCTGGTTTGAGCAAAGCTCACCAGCTTGGACCCAAGGTCGCTGGCTTCAGCAAGGGGTTACTCGGTCTGCTAAAGACCCACGGTCAAGGCACATATGAGAAAGCAATCAATGGACAACTAAGGTGTTGCAATGAAAAACTAATGATTGATGCTTCTCATCTCTCTCCGTTCCTGTCTGTCTGTCCCTATCTATCCCTCTCTCTGACTCTTTGTCTCTGTAAAAAAAAACAAAAAAAAGAGAAAGAGAACACTCTGGAACAACTGACCAAGGCAACCCCAGCTTGGCAGGAAAGGTGCTAAAGGGAGACATCTGTTTTGTGGCTCTTCGTTCAGTGCCCACTGGGCTCTGGGGCACACGGTCCTCTCTGGCTCCTCTTAGCTTCATCTGCCTGAGGATAGGCCCTCTGAGTGAGAGGGAGCTGGTCCAGTCTTGGCTTCCTCATCTTTAAAGTGGAATAGGCCCTCAGCTCAAGGGTAGAGAATGTACTTTTTTTATTTGTTTAAAATTTTATTAATTTCAGCAAGAGAGGAAGGGGGAGAGAGGGACAGGAACATTGAGCCGTACCTACATGTGCAGGAACACATCAAGGAACCAGCAACCTCTGCGCTTCAGGATGATGTTCTAACCAATCAAGCTATCCAGCCAGGGCAGAAGGGCATAGTTTTTTGTTGTTGTTGTTGTTGTTTTATACTGACTCCCGGGCCCTTCTAGAATCAGAGTATAATATAGAAATCTGGGCCCTGGCCGGTTGGCTCAGCAGTAGAGCGTCGGCCTGGCGTGCGGGGGACGCGGGTTCGATTCCCAGCCAGGGCACATAGGAGAAGCGCCCATCTGCTTCTCCACCCCCCCACTTCCTCTCTGTCTCTCTCTTCCCCTCCCGCAGCCAAGGCTCCATTGGAGCAAAGATGGCCCGGGCGCTGGGGATGGCTCCTTGGCCTCTGCCCCAGGCGCTAGAGTGGCTCTGGTCGCGGCAGAGCGACGCCCCGGAGGGGCAGAGCATCACCCCCTGGTGGGCAGAGCCTCGCCCCTGGTGGGCGTGCCGGGTGGATCCCGGTTGGGCGCATGCGGGAGTCTGTCTGACTGTCTCTCCCCGTTTCCAGCTTCAGAAAAATACCAAAAAAAAAAAAAAAAATAGAAATCTGCATTTTTTTTTGTATTTTTCTGAAGCTGGAAAGGGGGAAGCAGTCAGTCAGACTCCCACCTGCACCCGACCGGGATCCACCCGGCATGCCCACCAGGGGCCGACGCTCTGCCCATCCGGGGCGTCGCTCTGCTGCAACCAGAGCCATTCTAGCGCCTGAGGCAGAGACCACAGAGGCATCCTCAGCGCCCGGGCCATATTTGCTCCAATGGAGCCCCGGCTGCGGGAGGGGAAGTGAGAGACAGAGAGGAAGGAGAGGGGGAGGGGTGGAGAAGCAGATAGGCACTTCTCCTGTGTGCCCTGGCCGGGAATCAAACCCGGGACTCCCGCACACCAGGCCGATGCTCTACCACTAAGCCAACCGGCCAGGGCCAGAAGGGCATAGTTTTGATGATACCTGCTATCACCTGTGTCTGTGCATGGCACCCATATGGCCCGGAACCGGGAGGGTTGTGCCCTGATAAACGAGAGAGCCAGGCATTGGAGCATAGATCCCTGGTGGCTGGGCAGGTCAGCAAACCTCTCCTGGCCCCCATGGCCTCATCACCCTGGCTACCCTGCCTGATTTGGGTAACTGGGAAGGCTATGTGGGAACAGGAGTGCCCTTCTGCCACTTTTTTCCCCTCTCACAAGAGACAGCCACAAGGTCACGTGGATAAGCCCGCACACAGCGTGAGGCATCTCCAAGGCCAGCCTACCACAGAGCAGGCTGGTCCTATGTGTGGCCCAAACTAAGCCCAGTTCCCCAGCATGGGTCCATACAGGGCAGAGGGACCATGCCCTGCCCAGCCTGTCCCTAATTCTTCTACCATCTTGTGAGGCTTCTGTGGAGCCCATTGGCAGGTGCCCAGTCCCCATACCCCCAGTCCTGCATAGGCCTGGACTGTGAGTGCCCCTCAGAATGTGCCATCACAGAGGCCAGAGACCCCACTGAATCAGGATGGGGTTGTTGCTGGTCAGGCCTGTCATGCTCTCCTCATGCCCAGACCTGGAGGGCTGGTCTTTTTATAGCCCTGCTGACCAGGGGACAAGCATAGGACTCTCAGAGCAAAGGTGCTGAGCACTGCTATGCCTGGCAGAGTACCTGTTTCTCCTGGGGGCATTCCAGACCCCAGCTGCAGTAGTATAAGGCCACCGAGGGTAGGAGATCTCTTTGGGACAGCAAGGGACCTTGAGTTCAAGGGGCCTCACTGCAGGGGCTGCAGGAGTCATGGGTTGAGATGCCATGTATAATCCTAGCCTGGACTCACACCAAGGCCATGACTCAATGACCAGTGCAGCCTTTGGCATACCCTCCTCTCAAACCTTGTCCATGCTCCCGCCAGCGCTCTGTCTAGCTGCTATGGCTCTGGCCTCTCTCCCAAGCCACCTCTGCTATGACCTCCCCAGACCACTCAAAAACCAGCCTGCCCTTGGCTTATCATGGCCTTGTGGCCAGAGTGTCCTGTCTACCTGTGGCCTGGCCTAGGGGAAACCCTGAAGTGTCCCTATGCTATCCCCCCACACTGCCTGTCTGAGAAGACACGCAGACGGCCCTGGGTTTGATGTGGGGGTGGGGCAGGGTGAGGTGTTTGAGATCCCACCCAGGAGTCACACTTGTGCCACACAACCCAAAGGTCAAGACCCCCCAGAAATGGCCCACCCAGTCTTGCTCACCTCACTACCTCATCTGAGCACCTGGGGTGGTGCCAGCCAGGTGAGCACTGGGAGGGCAGTGTCAACCGTTGATACCCTGCCAAGTGGGTGTGTCGACAACAGTGAAATTTTCACATGACCCACACACTGCTTCCAGGTTTGGTTTAGTTTTGTTTTCACACTGCTGCTCATAACTCACTATATGGATTTTATTACCCACCCATTGGCCGCAGTGGAAACATGGCCTTGAGTTCAATTCTTGATCACTGTCTAGAAAGTTTCGTCTCAAAGTGCCCTGGGTCCTAGGTCTAGGCAGTCCTGTGGCTAGGGGTTGGGAAGTGGCTGTTCTATGCATAAGCCTCTTAGCTGCTATTTCTATACCTTGTGACCAGGTCATTGGCCAGAGATAGAGAAGTTATTGTCTTTCCTGGAGCAGCTGCTCAGAAACATCAGGAAGCCCTTGTCCTGACACTCTGATCTCTCATGAACTTCTACCAGCTCCTCCAAATGGCCCTTTAGCAGCCCTAGCAGTCTGCCTGGCTCCTGCCATTCTAACACGTCCTGGGCAAGATAAACCACCAGCCACTGTGTTGGACACATATGGTGATGGGTACTGGGTTAAAAGCAGCCATTCCCAGGCTCGAGGCCTCTGCTGTGGCAGTGCCTAGGAGCCATGGAGGGTCTCGAGGGCCTGCAGAATTTTCCTGAATCATGCCCAGTTGCATGGCTGCACCAGAACATGTATGGTGCCCTTGCTGGGAGAGGCAGTGCTACTATGATCAGATTCTTGATGGAGCCAAGACCTGGAAGGCTGCACTAACCCGGCACCCCCAGTTCCTGCAGGGGGAGAAGCCAGTGCTAGGGTAATGATGACCCAAATACTTCCTTTAAGGATGAGCATTTCTGAAATCCATCTTGTTGGCCACAGGCAGAGGTTCCCCACTGGGATATCTACCCACATCTCCAGCTTTTCCTGTCCCTGCAGGAATTGGCCGCGCCACTGCCAGTGGTGTCACCAGTCTTTGTTCCTGGAGATGTGGCCTGGAGCAGTGCCCAGGAGTGCAAGAGCACACACCTTGCCAAATAGTGTCAGACAGGGGCATTACACTAATGGGTTCCAGGGGATCTTCTGGAGCTGAAATAGGAGGAGCTTCTTGCACTCTGGTTTCCTCCCAGTGAGAGCCACAGCCGTGAGCCTCAGGCCAGGCCTGCATCTGTGTTGGCAGTTTCCAGTCTACACACACCTGCATCCTGCTGTTTCTAATTTCCCAACAGTGACTGACAGCAGGGGGACTTGGATCAAGTCAGCAAGATTTAACATAAAAACAAATAGGAAACAGTTCTTATTTCAGTTGAAGCAAAAATGGACTAGAAAAGCATTCTATCCTGCAGGGTGAGGGAGGGTCAAATGAGAGCAGGCTACAGGCTTGCTGGCCTGGTCAGGGGTCCCTTCCCTCTCTGCCTGGGTATGACATAGAGTAGATAGGGGAGCGGACGTGGGAGCTCCAGGCCCTTTCAGAGCACATGCTTCCAGTGGTGACCTAGGAATTAGCAGCTCCAGAAGTGGGAGTCCTTGAGCATACCTGAGTCACCCCCTCAAGTTATAGGATGTTTACCATCCATGTCACACTTACCCCAGGGCTATGCTCAGCACTTGTGGGAACTGGAGTGGTCTTTTCTAGCTCTAAGACCCTGCAAGTAGTTGATTCTGAGGTTCACTGAGAGCAAAAAGTGAAACAGTGATGCATGTATTTGGGGCTCAGCCTGTGCTGGGGAACAGCGGCACTGACAGGCTTGGGGGACAGCTCAGTCAGGCAAAGTCTCCTGGCTGGGAAATAGGTAAGTGCTCGGGTGCAGGGTCACCTCTGGCTCACTCTGGGGCAGTGGGTATGACATGGACATGGCTGTGGCCCCAGGGTTATTGTGTAGCCACCTGTGCCCATTTGGGTTGCCCAGGTCCAGGTTGTCCCAGTGGCACAGCTCAGGGACCCCCCTCGTCTCTTGCCCAGCTCCTAAGTAGTTGGAGCAGTTCATCCACCAGACCTAGCATGGGCTTGGAGCTTGGAACAGCCTTGTGAGTTGTGGTCGGCCACAGACGAAATGGAAGGGTGACAACTGGGCTGGTCACACTTGTGGCACCCTGGTCCTCAGGCTTGTGCGGGCACCAGAGGCGAGGTCGAGGGACCCAGCTGCTGTCCTTCCTCTCTAGGGGCTGCTGAGCAGATGGGAAAGTGAGGGCCGGGCCGGAGAAGGAGGCTAGATCCCCCTGTCCCCCGTGTGCTGCCCTGGGGCCCTGTACACGGCCCAGCAGGGGTGGCCCCCACCACACAAATAAGGAAACTGGGACTGCAAAAATTAGTTGCCAAGTGACACCGCTGGTCTGTTTTGGTTGTCCCCTGCACAGGGGGCTGGGAGAGCTGGGAGGTGGCTACTCTAACTTAAAGTCACCCCAGCCCCCTCCTCACCTTACAGTGGGGAAATGAGGGGCCAGCAAACAGGCTGGCCCACTGCCTGTGGGGCGCAGCAGAGGTGAGGCTGCCCAAGGCTGAACTGCTTCTTGCGACAGGAAGTAACTGCTGTTTCTGGCAAGTTCAAAACACAGGTTTCAGGCTATTAGGGCCTGAGTTACAGCTTTACCAGCAAGCCTGTTATCTTGTTTAAACAGCCCTTGCTGTTTGGAGTGGAAGGCCTGCTACTTGCTGTTACTATGAGGTTTGCAATTGTCACTGGATGGGATAGTGGGGGGGAGGGGTATAGGAACAGGCAAGTGGTGACTGTGACTTCTGGACTCCTCAGAACACACCCCCCCGGCCCCAGAGCAACCCCATCTGTTGCTGGCCTGAGGCCTGCAGGGCTGAGCACTCTCAACTGGGCTCTCCTGAGTCTCCTGTCCCTGCTTCCTCCCTGCTGAGGTGTGGAGCGAGAGTCCCCTTGGTGGGCAGGGGCTGGGAGAAGAGACTCGAGGAGGAAAGGAGGGGTGGTGGCCCTTCTTCAAGCCCCCCTCTCTTCCCTGGGGGAAGGTCAAGATGCCCATGTAAACCTGAGGCCCAGAAGTGTCTGGTGGCAGGTGTGCTCCTTCTAATTGCTAATCTTTCCATGCCACTCACTAATCTCCCTTCTAAAAGGTCCTGTGGCCTCAGGCTGGCCGTCTGCAGGTGGCAGCTGGGGTGGAGGAAGTAGGAGCTGGTGGAATGGCATATCCTCACCACAGGACGACACCAGTAGAGTCAAGTCCTGGGGCCTCTGTACATATAACCCCCGAGGGTTGGCCACAGAGCCTAGAGTAGGGAATAACACCTGAGGCTTCAGCCACCAAGATACGGGATCACTTAGTTCCCTATCATTTTAAAGCTGAAAAGCACTTGCTTGATAAATGCCTTTTCGATCAGTTTTGCCAAATTAATTCACTGAATGATGGAGCTAAAGAAAAGACACAGGCCACCTGTCAGTGAAAGGCCAGGACAGCCCCCAGCCCTGCTGTCCTCCATGATCCCAACCAAACTAGGCATAAATAGTGAGGGGGAGGCCTATCGGTCCCTCCCCACCTACCCCGTCAGGTCATCTGTGGGCCAGACCTGTCCAGGGGAGGTGCACCTGTTTGGGAGGGAGGGGCAGGGGACATTCAGGCACCCACACCCCCTCTCACCCCAGTCCCCCGCACATGGCTGCCATGCCAAATGCCTACAGTGTGCTCCATCTGGCCCTGCCTGCCATGGTCCCAAGTTCGGCAGACTGCCCTGGCTGGGAAGTGGACAGAGCAGTACCGGTGACAGACAGGGCGCCGCATCATGGGCAGACCATGAGCCATAATGAGTGGGTCTGGTGGTGCTCAAAGCTGTGAAGCAAACAAACAGGATTATAACAATCATGGTTAGGGGGTATGTCAAGTGGGATGGGGAGTCAGGGATGACCTCTGGAGCCACCCCTCTCTGTGGGTTAGGAAGGAACAGCATGGCCCCGAGGCGGGAGGGGTGGATGCACACAGGATGAGTCCGGGAGCCCAGATGTGGGGATCATCCACTCATGATGGAAACCACTGGAGAGTTCTGCCCAGGAGAGAAAAGCAATCTGATTGGCTGTGGTGGGAGAGTCACAGAGCAGAAGCAGGGAGATGGGTCCCAGAAGAGGTGGAGATGGTGGCAGGAGGGGAGGAAAAGGCTGGACAGATTTGAAGGAACAGCCATGTTCTCTCTTCCCCTTCCAACCACCCCCCCCCCAAAGTCAGTTCATTCACTATCGCCTCTCCCTCCATGCTGCCTGCCCTGTGCTTGCATCATGTAGTGCTGGAGAGTTGACATGTGTGTCCCTCTGGTGGATGAGTCCTCATAAGCTGCTCCTTGCTCTTTGTCCCTCAGTCTGGGGAGTACTCTGCACTCAATAGGAGCTTAAGGTGTATCAGAGTGACTGCCTGGGGTCCAGAGAAAAGGTGCTGGGAGGATAGCCAACAGGGTGGCGGGCTTGCTTCTCAGCTCTGCTCAGACCTGGAGCTCAGTAGGTGGGGTCACAAGGCCCTCAGCCCCCTAGTTATTAACTGTTGACCACGTTTCTACTATGACTCATTTCACAGTAGCCCAAAATAACTGCTCTTTCATGGCCACCAGGACCTGAAGTGCCCAGGGAGGGTGGAGTTCCAGCGGACCCAGGCAGCTGCAGGGCAGCCTATCAGAGCAGAGGGCTGCTCCTCATTTATGGCCCACCCTGGGGGCTGCTTCCTGCCCTGCTGAGACTCCCACACATGTCATCGCCCAGAGAGCCCTAAGGCTGAAATGAGCAAGGGGAAAGGGGTCCAGGTGGGAAAGAGTGGGTGCTGAGATGAGTGGGCATCTGATCAAGGGTCCTGAGAGCAGAATGACTAGAAGCAGGTGCAGGGTGCCAAGCCCAGGAGGCCCCATGCCTGTAACTGGTGGAGGGGAAGGCAGGTGAGACGGGGGTGGGACTGAGCTGCTGTCCCTGTTCATGTGTCTTGCAAGGGCCCCAGGCTTGGAAAGTAAGTTGGGTTGAACCTTGGCCTGGGCAACTGTGGGGAGAGGGGCAAGTAGCAGCACTCCCTGCTGCCCCCCACAGCCCGCATGGTCAGAGCACCACCCCTCTCTGTGCTGTCCCTGCAGATGGGCTCTGGGGGCAGTCCGGGGTTCACTGATTCATTAGCCTCATTAATCCAATTCTCCAGTCCAGCGCAGTGGCATTTAGGTTTGCAGGAGGAAGAAATGGAGAATGCTAACCAGATTGGTCTGCAAGTGACCCTGGTCATCCAGCTCTGTCCCCAGACTCCTCCCCATTTCCTGAAGCCAGCAGCAGTGGGAGAAATGACAGATCTGCGAGGTGTCTGGCTGAGGCTCTCCTTGGAGCCAGGGGTGGGGTGGGAAAGTGATGACAGGCAGAGGGGCCTAGGCAGGGAAGATGAGCCCTATTGTGTCCCAGTTTCCACACCTGTAAAATGGAAATGTTGGGAGGAGCCCCACCACAGCATCTCCCTCGCATGTCTGGGAGCCCTTGTAGCCACTTCTTTCAGATAAACAGAGCTGGCCATCTGAGTATCATGGTAGCCAGCACACAGGAGGAAGCGAGGCCCGGAGCTTTCAAGTGGTTGTTGAGGCTAACATGGGCATGACACCACCCAATTCTCCTTCAGTAACAGTGCCATCTTCCCACCTCCCAGGCTACCAAGAGGCCCACCCCAGCCAGAAACAGGTCACTGAAAGGGCCTGCCTGTCCCTCAGGGAGAGCAGGGTCCCCCCACCAACTCCCAGAGACCCTCCCCTACCCCACAAGTAGACAGTGATGGACAGCTTTGGAGGGACACCTGGCCTGGCTTAAGAATCCACTGCATCCTCCTGCCATCAGTCTGTGTTGGTGTGTTAGCTTCTGAGGGTGGAGGCTTCCTCCCTGTTGCCATGGAAATCACAGCAGGTCTACTGAGTGTCTGGGTACTAAGCTCAGCAGAGGGAGGGAAGCAGCCACCCTGGGTGGGAACTGCTATCACAGACTCAGCAGCTCAGCATTGGAAAGGACCTGAGGGACTGTCATGCTTCTGGGCCCAAGAGCTCAGAGGGCAGCTCAGAGACCTCTTCACCCTCCACTTTATGGGTGGCTGACCACAACCACATCCGCCCTCTTGTCCACAGAGGGTCATGGTGATTTCAGCCAGGTGCTGGGTAAGCCAAGAACACAGGCCCTGCCCTCCAGGAAACATTTCCTACAAAGGGGCACAATTCCATGCAGAGGGTTGAGGGATTGGAGAAACAGATTCTAGCAGGCGACAGGGGAACGGGAGCTGCCAAGGGGGCCCAAGCTCCGAGTCCCCGTCCCTGCAGGCGTGAGCGGAAATGACTCAGGCTTCTCCGCCTGCTCCCTTGCTGGGTCTCTGCGGAGAAAGAGCTGCCTGGCTGCACGGTTTCTGTCTGCCCATCCCTTTCTCCTCCCATCAGCCCCCATATGCACTAGAAGCTCCTTGAGGACAGGGAGGGTATGTAATGGCCTCCCCCTCAGACTCAGAAGCAGAGTGGCAGCTGCAGTCTCCAGGCCCCAGCCAGGCAAGAGAGGCAAGTGCACAGCCCAGCAGCTAAGGAGACCCAGGAAATACTGGGCCTTGAGGCAGGACCCAGGTTCTCCCCCAACATCTATGTAGGTTGTGGAGACCCAGAGAATGGGGGGGAGGCTGTCAGGGGAGGCTTCTTAGAATGTAAATGTCAAAGGATGCCTCGAAGCCCCAGTGCTCAGGACAGTGTGAACTTGCTAACAGTGCCAACCACACATAGCACACTGCCCCAGGGTCCCCTGGCAGAAGTGGTTCAGGAGAGGAAGTGACAGACCTAGGGTCACACTGTAGTTAGATGGTAGAATGAGGTCTGGGGCCCCGGTAAACAGTGTGCTTCTGCACAAACACTGGGCAGACAGCTCCATCCCAACCTAATCCCGGGCTTGACACTCCTGGTCCCTAACAGTCCCACATCCCCTGGGGTGGGTTGTCTGAAATCCAGGTTCTCCTGTTGTTCCCAACCAGAGGCCTGAGATAATGGCACCAGAGAAGCCACAGAAAATCACCTGGCTCTGAGGCCCAGGGTCACATCCTTAGGTGGGTTTAGTCTCACCCATAATACAATGGGACCCCTGTCCCAGGCACCTGAGAAACAATAGGCATTGCCCCTGGCATTGGCACAGAGGACTGGGCTAGCCAGGACACCAGTGTCTGCTCGCCCTCCACCCCTTACCCTGGGGATCACTGTCTCCTACACCATGGAGGAGGGCACCCAGCTGCATTTCTGGTTCCCAGGGGCCCCTCTCCTGCTCCCCAGCTGCCACAGTCCCAGCCTCTGGTGCTCACCGGATTGTTTGCCCTTTGACCCATCAGTCAGAGGTAACCTGAGACACTGTTATGTCCAGGGTTCTAGTCAGTCAAAACACCTCCACAGGGTGTATGGCCAGTGGTGCAGGGAGCATGCGCTGTGCAGCCAGAAGAATAGACAATCTCAACCAGCAACGCGACAGCCTTGGAACAGCAGATCTGGGGTCCAGGAGGGAGGTGCTTTGAGCCTGTGGTCTGGGTCCGGCCTGGCCTCTTCCCCTCAGAGCCTGGGGCACCCTAGTACAGCCTCCGCCTGCCTCCCATGGCTACCCAGCAGGGTCATATGAGCATCCCATCATTCCTAGACTTCTATGCAGTTTTACTGTGAGGAGAAACACACATTTCTCTCACCTTGGATGACCTGTCCCCCACTTTTTTAGGGATAAAGCTTAAGCTGTTTCCCTGGGTGACCGACCACCATTCTTGAAGTGGTCTTACTCTGGTGGCACAACTGTGTCATACGATTCCATAGCTGCAGGCACATCTGACATAGCCCCAACCCCTGCCATGGCCTGCCAGGACCTCGGGGCATGGGCCTGACAGTGGGGTGTACTTGCTCTCTCCCAATAGAGAAGGCTGGAGATGCCCAGGCCCAGACTCCCCATCAGCAAGTCTCAGGATGGTCCAGGGAAGTCATGAGGCTCTTCCCGCCCACCAGGCCCACAGCATAGGTCTCCGGGCCTCTCCAGCTATTTGGGGAAGTAGCAGCACCACACTGAGGATGGACACCAGGCTGTTGACCTGGGCTCGCCATTCACTGTGGCAGTAGCACCCCTGTGCCCCTTGAGCCACACTCTGCTGGCTGATAGGCACCCCTCCCTTAGTGCCCCCAAGCCTCCCACCAAGAAGGGCTCTCAGAGGCTTGTCTGTCACTTCATGAAGGGGGCCAGCTTGACAGCAGCCTTGTATGAAGCCTCCCCCTTGGCCCATCCGGTCAGGGCACTGCCAGGCAGTCTCCCCACCCAGGCCTGCCCTTGGAGCTCGTGGAGCCTGGCACTGTGTTGCCCAGATAGGCCTGGTGGCTCAGCTGTAGGATGGCCAGCCATGGGACTGGCTTCGTCCCTGGTGAATGGAGCTCATTCATGTCTGCAGCCCCACCTCCCAGCTCTGCTTTCACCATGAAAAGCTGAATTCACAGTCCCCATGAGCAAACACTCCAAGCTTTCCTACAATGGGCAGACTTGGGCTTTCCAGTCTATAGTAAAACTAAGGACTTTTCCTAGAGCTGAGGAAACGGAGTCCCAGGGCCACACAGAGCCTCTCCCAGCCTTGGCTGTGTCCTTACCTCCACTCCTCCCAGCATGCCCCACTACAGCTCCAGGCCTCTGAGCCTTTGCTGGTCACCATCCCAACACCTTTCCCTCCCTTTCCCTCTTCCTTTCAGAACACCCCCAGGCCCTGTTGAAATGCTCCCTACTCCCAGAGGTTTTTCCTTTTGTCTGAGTCATGTCCATGATGGCTGCGAGCAGCAAGTGGTGCCTGGGTGGGGGGACTGAGCTTTCCATGCATGTCACACTGTAGCCCTCAGCCACCTTCTGAGGGAGGTACACATATGGACTCTCTTTTGCAAGGTGGAAACTGAGGCTTAGAACACCAAGAGCTGGTGGCTAGCTGACCCTTGTGGGCTAGCCACCATTACAGTTCCCTCATTTCCTCTTGATACAGACAAGCTCGCTGAGAGCCCCCGTTAAGTTCTCCAGAGCAGGGCCGTCAGCCCACCTCCCTGTCTCCTCGTGCCTAGAGCAGCACCTGTGTAAAAGGGCACCCAGAGAGCATCTGCCCCTGGCAGGTTCGGGTTTCCAGGTCACCTGGGCCCCAGGGTTCAGGCTGGTTCCAGGAGAAGCTGGAGGAGGACGTGTGATTGGTGGAAACTCAGGCTGTCAGCTGAGCCCGCCCTGGGATTCGGCCATCCAGGCCTCCATCTCTGTCTGTGTGTGAAGTGGTGGCCCACCCAGCTTGCAGCGTGGCCTTAGGTGGCAGAGGCAGCTCCTCTGACTGGGTCTGAAGAGCGGGTGTTTGTGTCAGGCTGATGGAAGGGGCAGCAGGCTGATACACTGGAGTGATGCCAAAGCTGCCCTGGCTCCTCTTGCCAAAGGGGCCCAGTAAGACGGCAGAAGATAATGGCTCACCTGTCTTACTACCTTGGAGGCCCTCGGGAGTAGCTCTTACCCATGAAATCAAGTGGACAGAGCAAAAGGAGAACTGGGTGGCAGAGTGGAACCTCCCCCAGGCCAGGGAGCGGTCAGGGAGAAGAGGAATGAAGCCACAGCTGACACCCAGGCCATGCACTCCCATCCTGGTGCAGGGGGCACAGCCAGGTGTGTGCCACAGGAAGTTGAATGGAGGTACAGGGGCAGGAGTAGACGTTGGGTGCTTTCAGGAAGAAGAAGCTGCAAGCTAGGCCATGGAGGGTGAGCAGAACGTGGGGAGGTGGGAGAAGGAGGGAGGCTGACAGCTGCGCTGCCGCTGCCTGGGTGGAGTTTGGAGACCGGTAGGCTCACTCCTCCCGTACTCACACTCTGTGTGCTTCACACAGTTTCCAGAGTTACAGCCCAAAATAGCATGCTCCTTTTTCAATGATTTGTGATTTGAGGTGTCAGGATGCTGCTTTGCCCACCTGGCAGCTCTTCAGATACAGGAGCACATATGCTACAGTGATGGTGACACCATGGGCACAGTGTCAGAGAACCAGAGGGCTCTGCCCCCATCCTACCCACCCACCTCGTGGCAGGGCCCCTGGGGCAGGGCATCTACACAAAGGTTTTGTAGTTATTCTATGATGCCTGTCATCACCCCAGTATTTAAATGATGGTCCGAGTGTTCCCCATGGCTTGTCCCAAGGAAGAGAAGGAACCAGAAACCTGAGCCCCCAAGTGCCAGCCAGCAAAGCCAAAGGAGCCCCATGAGCGGGTGAGGGCCTGAGATGAGGGAGATGCCTGGTTTTTGGTCCTAATGAGACTGTACAGCCACAGTGATCCTATGAGCAAGTACAAGGGGCAGCCGAGGGCACAGCTGCCTTTCCAGCTACCTCAGGAGAGTTCCAGGGATTTCCAGGCAAGGAATGTGAGGCTGAGAGCTGTCCAGGCTCCAAAGAGCCTTCCAGAGCCTGAGGTTCATACTAGGCAGAAGGCCTCTCAGTGCATCAGGACTCAGGGCGGCTGGTCATCGGGGTCTGAAGTCAGCAGCTGGGGGTGTGTGCTGAGCAGCAAGAGGACAGGCTGGCTGTACAGGCTGGAGGGGTCACTCCACTCAGGACCCGGCAGCTGAACATTTCCTGCACACATACCCCGCAGAAGACCGACCGGCTGAACCCCCTGCAGGGCTGGTGACCCACACAAAAGCACCGTCTCAGCGTGTGGAGGCGGCCCTCCTGCCCCTCTTCCCAGACTCCATGGCCTGTCTGCCCAAGTGGAGCTGAGCTGGGCACAAGAGCCGCCCAGCTCTCACCCAAAAGGACCCAGCAGGGCTCAGGGAGGCAGGCCCAGGCCCCCAATCGGATGCTTGTGCAGGACCCTGACTATGTCCTGGCCCCTATTCTGGGTTGCTCACTGATCGTTGCCACTGGCCTGCTGAGTCCCACCTGCTGGTGGTCAGATGATCCCCCTTCTCAGCCATGGAAGAAAGCCCTCTGCCTGCTTCCTGGGGTTTCATTACCTATAATAAGAGCTAGGACCTGTCACTGACCCTTAAGGTGTGTTCAACAAGTATTGGCTCAGTGAATTAATATGTGCTAATGGGTTGCATCTATTATTTATCTGATGTAAAATTTGGGAACAGAAGCACAGCTCCTGATTATGACATCACTCCTATGAGAAATGACAGCTCCGTTAGTCTTTACGATGTGGCTTCCAGGAATCCATTAGAGTGAATTACTCCCCAGCAGAACGTGACAATCCTAGTCCACCACTTAGCTCTCCCATTTGGGAATATGTGCGGCTCCTTCAGGCACTGCTGGGAATGCAGCTCCTGTATTCTGTTTATCTCTGCAGAAAAGTCCTCCCCCTAAGACCTGAGACTTTTCAGAGCTTCCATTATTCCTGAGCTTGTTACAAAGGCGCTGCAACATTGGTTTTGAAAAACATGATCAGCCCTCAGGTGGAGCACAGAATCTCAGGGCAGCTTCTCTGCCGTCAGGGGTAATGACTGTGCCTCCAGGCATCCTCCCCCCACAGCTTGGTTCCTTCTCAGCACTGATGCTGTAGGACCCATCCCTCAGACAACTTGGTTTGTGGGAAAGCAGGGTTTCCGTATGGCGTCTTCCCAGGCACCCCCACCTGGGTGACCTTGTTTGGGCCCAACAGCACTAGCTGTCCACCCTGGAGGTGCAGTGAGCCTAGAGCTCCAGGCCGTGGGACTTGGAGCACATTCCTGCCTCTCTAAGCTTCTGTTTCTTCATCTGCACAACGAGAAGAGGAAGGTGTGAGGGTCAGCTAAGTTGGCATCCCATGTCTACACTGCCAGCGCCAGCTGCAGTTCCATCACCGTCACCACGTCAGTGGTCTAATCTGGTCAGAAAAGTTGTTAAATTCAAAGCCTCAGATCTAAACTCAACTGGTTCTAGACTTTGGACACTCAGCCTGTTCATTTCATCTTAAGATAAGGGGCAGCTTCCATGAGCAGTAATTCACCAGCAGAAGTTCATGTTAGCAGAACTGTCAGTTCTGTATGGAAACAGTGGGTTTGGGAGTCAGACAAATGCATTATGTTCCTTTAAAAATCACAGTCAGTACAACACACTTAAAGTCCTTAGAGGAGCGGTGAAGAAGAGCCGGGTACCACGTTCTGTGGTCACTGCACCTCCTGAATTGCCATCCTGTGCCACACCAGGCGGTGGGGCCGTGGAATCTTCTCTGGGCTGGTAGAGGCCATGTGTAATCTCTAGTGAGTCCCAGCCTTCCCCAGCTCTCTGAACTGGAGCCTTTGGTCTTGAAAATGCAGGCCACCCTCTTACAAACTCCAGCTGAGGACTGATGATACGACACGTGGTATTATTGAGGTTCAAAGGATGGGACCCAGACCCTAACAGGCTGGAGCTGACTGCCAAGCAGAAAGCTGGCTTTGCTCAGATTGACGGAGACGTGATGATAACGTCTCTCCCCTGGGAGACTGGAGCTTGCATGTGCAGGTGGCGCAGGCCAGGCCCTCAGTGTGTGAGGCAGTGGTGGGATTCAGCCAGTTCATACCAGTTCAGCAGAACCAATACCTAATTTTTTGTTGAGTTTGGCAAACTGGTTGTTAAAATGGCACTTGTAATCAGGTTTCTCTCTGAGATGGGCACCTGGGTGGCCACCCAATGTGAAAATCACAAATTTATACTCCTACTCTTTTAGGGTTCATCTGTGCAACAGCATATTCTTTCTTTTCTTTTCTTTTTTTTACAGAGACAGAGAGATAGAGGACAGATAAGGACAGTCAGACAGGAAGAGAGAGAGAGAGATGAGAAGCATCAATTCTTCATTGTAGCACCTTAGTTCATTGATTACATTCTCATATGTACCTTGACCGGGGGCTACAGCAAAACAAGTGTCCCTTAGCTCAAGCCAGCGACCACGGGGTCATATCTGTGATGTCACACTCAAGCCAGCTATACCACACTCAAGCGGGTGAGCCCGCACTTAAGCCAGTGACCTCGGGGGTTTTGAACCTGGGTCTTCCACATCCCAGTCTGATGCTCTGTCCACTGCACCACCACCTGGTCAGGCACAGTGTATTCTAAGCGTACATAGTAATGTTCATTCTGTCCATAGGTGAAAAAAATTGTAAGTGAGGATGCCAATCAAGAAGCAATATGGAGCCCTGGCCGGTTGGCTCAGTGGTAGAGCGTCGGCCTGGCGTGCAGAAGTCCTGGGTTCTATTCCCAGCCAGGGCACACAGGAGAAGCGCCCATCTGCTTCTCCACCCCTCCCCCTCTCCTTCCTCTCTGTCTCTCTCTTCCCCTCCCGCAGCCGAGGCTCCATTGGAGCAAAGATGGCCCGGGCGCTGGGGATGGCTCCTTGGCCACTGTCCCAGGCGCTGGAGTGGCTCTGGTCGCAACAGAGCAATGCCCTGGAGGGGCAGAGCATCGCCCCCTGGTGGGCGTGCCGGGTGGATCCTGGTCGGGCGCATGCGGGAGTCTGTCTGACTGTCTCTCCCCGTTTCGAGCTTCAGAAAAATACAAAAAAAAAAGAAGCAATATGGAGCCTGGCCAGGCGGTGGCGCAGTGGATAGAGTGTCGAACTGGAATATGGAGGACACAGGTTCGAGACCCCAAAGTCGCCAGCTTGAGCGCAGGCTCATCTGGTTTGAGCAAGGCTCACCAGCTTGAGCCCAAGGTCACTGGTTCAAGCAAGGGGTCACTCGGTCTGCTGTAGACCCCCCGGTCAAAGCACATATGAGAAATCAATCAATGAACAACTAAGGGACCACAACAAAAAATTGATGTTTCTCATCTCTCTCCCTTCCTGTCTGTCTGTCCCTATCTGTCCCTCTCTCTGACTCTCTGTCTCTGCCACAAAAAAATTTAAAAAGCCATATGGAAATATCTTAAATAACAGTTTTATTGGTTTTTTTTAGGTATTATTTAATATTTTTTCATTAATATTTTAAAACTCTTATAATCTAGTTTTGTGTACCTCTTATTTTTCTTATTTAAGTATTAAATGCATGAAATAAACTATCTTTTGATATATCAGGGTTTTTTTTGTTTTATTGATTAATATTTAGATAGAGGAGAAAGAGAGGGGAGAAGTGGGAAGCATCAACTCACAATAGTAGTTGCTTTCTGTATGTGCCTTGATCAGGCAAGCTAAGGGTTTTGAACCAGCAACCTCAGTGTTCCAGGTCCATGCTTTATCTGCTGCGCCACCACAGATCAGGTGATATTTCTTTTATTATACTTAAAATGGTCATTAGGGCAGAGAACCGGTTGTAAAATTATTTGAATCCCACCACTGGTGCGAGGTTAGCAATGCCCCAGTCCACTAGGCTGAGGGCGGCCAGGCCACAGCCCCAAAACCACATGTTGTCACAGGTGGGGCTCAGAGGAAGGGCTAACGGGAAGAAGAGCTTCTTACAAACATGTGCCAGGCTACCAGGGTTTGGAGGGAGGCGCCAGCCACTTCCAGGGCTCTAGAGCATGGGGGGGGGGGGGACAGTTGAAGACAGTTGGTCTGACAGGAAGGACTTCTCAACAGAAGGACGCTTATGGGGCAGCCACAGGCTGGAAGGTTTTGTGGGGGGCTTCCTCTCAGCAAGGCTGTGGGTCAGGGTCTCTCCTAGCTGCACACCCAGATTAACGCCAGCATGTCCTTCCCTCAGAGCCGAATGGCAGAGAGCCTGCGCCTTTTTGACTCCATCTGCAACAACAACTGGTTCATCAACACCTCACTCATCCTCTTCCTGAACAAGAAGGACCTGCTGGCAGAGAAAATCAGGCGCATCCCGCTCACTGTCTGCTTCCCCGAGTACAAGGGCCAGAACACCTACGAGGAGGCTGCCGTCTACATCCAGCGGCAGTTTGAGGACCTGAACCGCAACAAGGAGACCAAGGAGATCTACTCCCACTTCACCTGCGCCACTGACACCAGTAACATCCAGTTTGTCTTTGATGCAGTGACAGATGTCATCATACAGAACAATCTCAAATACATAGGCCTTTGCTGAGGGGCCAGGCCAGCCCGCCTGCCTGTGACGAAATCCCTGGGGTGTCACACCCCAACTCTACTTGTGCTAGGGAGACCCAGACCAGGGGCAGAAAACAGGGGGCCTGAAGAATGTACCCCCCCCCGCACCTCCACCTCCTTGGCCCCCACATTTCCACAAACATAAATATATATGGATAGATTGCTAGGTAGGTAGACACACGCACTCACACACACAGTCTGGATACAGCAAAGTTCCCCAAAGCAGTAAGTAAGGTCTCTTGAATACTTGAGAAGCTGTCACCAAGTTCCCAAGCCCTTCCCTCCTCCCAAGTTGGCCCTGTCTGCATGGGGGCCCCCCAATGGACTATGGGGAGAGGCGGCCGGGCCACCTGGAGGAGGCCAGCTCAGTCCTAGAATAAGGAGCCTTGCCACTGACCAGGAGCGAGGACCAGAGCTAGTCTGAGCACCTTCCCTGCTGGACACGCCCACCTCTGGCCTACTCGGTACCACGTTCTTCGTTCTGGAACCAGGTGCGAGGCCAGATGACAGCACTAACCAGACCTCCAGCCACTCACAACTCTTTTTAAACAGCTTCAAAATATGCAGCAAAAATCCACACAATAACATGAGTGGCCCGTTTTGTTTCCAACTAGGCCAGCTGGGTTCCAGCTTTTCTTCTACTCATCTGATGTTTTATAAATCAAACCTGGTTTTTCCTCTTTGACATCCTTTTTTTTGGCCAAATTTGTGGTGTTTCGCAGAAAAACAAATACAGACAATTTCAAATGCAGTTGAGTATTCTTTTTTAAATGCAGATTTTCAAAACCTATTTTTTTTTCAGGTGGTCCTTTTTGTGTCTGGCTTGCTGAGTATAACAGTTGTTATCTGGACGAGTCTGTCCCTTGCTCCCGAGCGACGCTGGGGCAACGGCCACCCTGTGGCAGCCTCACAGGGCGGGCAGCGTTGTACATACGCCTGTGCAGCGTCCTCTTGTTACTGGTGCAGTTTCTGCTTCGTTTTTATTTCAGAAAATAAATGTGATGTATTTAAAGAAGGTTCTTCACCCAGGAGCAAATGAACAATAGCTAAGTGTCTTGGTATTTAAAAAGTAAATTATCTGTGGCTTTGCAAGTAGAGGAAGGGGAGGCGAGAGATGGGGCCCTGACCCCCAAACACCCTGCACCTGAGGCTGAGAGCAGCTATGACTCCTGTGAAGGCTCAGCCAGCATTGTAGCCTGAGGAAGGCCCTGCTGGGACCACCAGCTCTGGCCCGTCCTGCCCCAGGGCCCGTGGCACCTGCCACTGTGAAAGGACTTTGGCAGAGGGCCGCGTGTAAATACGAACCCCCACTGCTGCCAAGAGGGAAGACACCGCCAGAGACCTTGCCAAATCTCCTCTCTTCGCCTTCGTTTGGTACCCATGTGTCCAAGGTCACGGCACAGAATCACAGCCAAGGACTTTAAGAGATGGACAGAGGGAAGAGGAGCTGGTATGGTGTGAAAGTCAAAGATTGTCTACTTTAAGAAAATAAAATATCTTGAATGAGCCCAGCTTTGCCCCAGCGTGCTGTGTGTGTGCAGGGCTGACGTCTGGGGAGGGCAGCTGGGGACAACTTCTACCCCGAGGTGCCTTTTAGTCTGCCCCTCCCACACACACACATTTAGGTAAAATCATCTTGAAATGAAGATCAAGAACAAAAAAACCTCAAGAGAGGAAAAAACCTGCAAAAGTGGGGAGTCCTACCAGGCCCCCGTCTCCTGAGGGGCTGAGGGTTGGGGGTGATGCTGGCTCCTGCCCTTCCCTCGTTCCCCAGACCCACCCAGGCTGCACGGTCACCAACTGCTCACACCCTAAAGACACCTCTGCCAGGGTCAGAGTTGTCCCCACAGAGCAGAAGAGGTGCCTGGAAAGTCTGGAGGGTGCATGCAGACAACCCCCAACAGCATAAGCTGAGCCCTGCTGGGCGTGGGAAGGAGGTGGCCCCACAGGTTCCCCCATTGCTGACAGGTCAGGTGCATCTCCATATGGTGGAAAGCACTAATTAGAAGTCAAGGAAGTTTCTTCACCTTGCCCCAGGCTCCTTACAAATCACTCTATTTAACACTCATTACCAAAGAGTCTGTCTACAGTGACCCATTTTTGTGGTTGAGGAAAGGGCCCAAGGTCAAGGTCAGGGAGTGGTAGAGATGTCACCCTCAGGAGGAGCAGCGGGAACGGTGTTTCCTGAGGCCTGGGTCCTCACCTGGCTCTGCCCCTGATCGCTCTGCACCTGAACAGAAGAGGCAGGTCCCATGGGGAGCACTGAGCCACCCTTCATCAACTTCTCACATTCAGGACCTACACAAAGCACTGGGTGAGGGGCGACAGGTGCACACAGGCAGATACGCGGCACTCAGACGCACACACAAAGCTCGCGCTCTACCCCCGCCCCCACCACCCCTGAGCCCACGTGGGGATTCCCTTCACGCCTTCCCACATCACCAAACAGCAAAAGCCCAAGGGGGCTCTTGTATAAGAAGAAATATGTGTGACTTATAATCATTGAGACTTATTTTGTGCTTTTAATGCCAACTGTGAAAAGAGCAGTAATCTCACTATGAGCATCTTTAACCTAAAAATACACAGCGAGAGGGAAATGGGAGGATTCTGCCTTCTCTCCTGCAGAGTCAAAGATGGGAGGAGGCTTCCCGGGGCCTGTGCTCCTCCGCCTGGGTCCTGCCCTCTGATGCAGTCTTTATCTCACCCATTCCTCCTCTCCTGAGCCTGCTGTGACATCCCCTCCTCTCTCCACCCATCCTCCCAGTCTAAGATCCCTCTGTCCCTCGGGCCTCAGGTCCCTGGGCATTAGACATCCGCTCTCTCCTATAGGCTGCCTCTTAGTGCACCCACACCAAGGCGAGGTGGGAAGGGGTGTCTACTGTCTGACCCTCCTCCTTCCTCCTCTGTGCCCTAGCAGTGTCCAGCCTGGGGAAGGCACGAACTGAGCTGAGCTGAAGGCCCAGAAGGCAAATGAGCTCTGGGGTCAGCAGAGGGGATGGCGAGAGAAGGCTAGAGTTGGTGGAAGGCCACCTGAAGGGCAGAGGCCTTCCCTGTGCAGGGGAAGCTGCTCCTATCCCACCTTTTGCAAATGACGAACTCCTCCCAGGTCTGACCACCAGCTCCAACATCCTCTCCCTGGACACACTGAGGAGTGTGGGGTCCAGGGACACTGCTGTCCTCCCCTGCAGCCCGTGCAGCCTCAGTTGATATAGTGGGGAAATGACAGTGTCACAATTACCTCAGCTCCCCTCGATGATGCTGTGATGGCTTACCGCACACTAGGCGCCTCCCACTCCTGGGAAGCTGACAGTTTTGATTCTATTTTACATAAAAGAAAGCAGAGACCCTGAGAAGTGATGACTCCTAACATCATACTCCTAACATCACACAGGGTGTGTAACAAGGGACCCAACGAGGCCTGAGTCTGCAGAGGCTGTGCTGTCTGCCCATACTCCTCAGAGCCACAGAAGGCCCTAGCCATCAAGAACAAGCGGGCATGGGGCGTGGATCCAGCTGGCACAGCAGCAAGTGCTAGGGAGGGGTGCCCTGCACCTCGAGGACAAGGGGGATCACAAGGATGGATGATGCCCTGGTGGACAGGCCTGACCAAGAGATGAGGGGTGTGGGGCTTTGGTGCTGAGTATGTCCTAGGCCAGGTGCCAGCTGGTTCCACACAGCACGTGGCCAGGGTGGACTTGATCTTTTTGGTAATTCCATATGTGTGGGCTGTCCCAAACCACCTGGGACTACTGGGAATATTATGAAAACCTGTGGAGAAGACTGAGAAAGGCCACCTGCCCCAACAGAGCATGGGGACAGACACCAGGACCAGGGCCAGGCTTGACTGGGTCAGACAGGGAAAGGGTCTCCCAGCTGCAGGGGGCAGGTGGATTGGGGAGGTGAAGGGGAAGGAGGCATCTAGCAGAGCAGCAGCTGGGACTCCAGTGGGCAGCGTCACCACTGGAAGTAGTTGTCTTTTGCTAAACCCAGGAAGGGGGCAATTGCTCATCAGTCAGGTTGACAGGGGCCCTGGCACCCCCGCCCTGTCCTGGGACAGATGAGAAAGGAAAGCCCACCCCTCCGGAGCAGCCAGCTCTGCCCTCCACCCTGAGGTTTCAGGCCAGGAGAAGTGGGAGGGGCCGGGACTGCTCTGAGTCGACTCACCAGGCAGAGCTGTGTCCTACGGCCCTAGAGAGTACCCCATTTTGCTCCTACAACGGCCACTCCACCTACACTTCCACTGCCCCTGTGGCCTTAGCTTCCCCTGCGCACAGCCTCCCAGTTTCTCTCCCTAGCCCAGATGGTACATGACTCCAGGGATGTCCTCCAGCACTTCAGAACTACCAGAGTCAAGCCTGTGTCCAGACATCACCCCTGTTGTGCCCTGTCCCTCCAAGGCCACGGTCAGAAAGCGGAGCCAAGGGGGCCTGGGCATGACCAGAGGCTCTGGTAGAGGGACACTTCCCAAGTCCCCCACCCCCCACCCCAGGCTGCTTAGCTGCACCAAGTCCAGTCACAGAAGAATCCTAAGTTTCAGCATTGGAGCTGAAGCCCTGGCCACAAAAAGAGACAACTTTCCTCCGGAATTGCAGATGGGCACGCAGGGGAGCTTGGACTTGCAGCCTCTAGGTGGCATTTGCCTCTGCAATCTTGGTTTCTCCTTGACTCAACAGGCGTCACCCTGAGGCCCCAGATCACAGCGGGGCCCAGTCCAGCTGTCATCAGTCCTGTGGCGCCCACTGCCGGTTACTTTGGGAAACCACACAGTAAGCCAGGTTCTATCTAGTGCAAGGACTCAGAGGAAAGACCTCCATTCTCGCCCCAGACACCCCAACACATTTGTCAAACAAATGAAGGGGTGAATAAGTGAATTGCAGCATGAAAATAACCAACAAATGATCTTTTAAAATATGGCATAAAACCCATTCAACAACAACCAATAGTTGTTGAGTGCCAGCCACATGCCAAGCACTCCACTGGGGACAGAAGGTGCCTTCCAGGGTGGCCGTTGATAGAAAACCCATACTAGTGACCACCAGTATGAGAGCTGGCTGGGCCTCGAGTGCAGACCATCCCAGCCAAACCACGCATGCTCCCAGGCTACCTGTCATTTCATTGCCCATGCTCAGTGATGAAACTCAGGTTCCAACAGACTTTGCTACTACCCAAAATCACCGCTGATAAGAGCGGAGCCTCTGAAACAGGTGACCTCAGCCCACCCGAAGGCCCAGCAAGCACACCCCAAGGACACTGGCATACACAGAAGTTACAGCACTCAGAGCCCCACCCCACCACCACCAGACAGACCTCCTGGGGTGCCCACCTCACTGTGTGTCTCCCACCCTTCCTCCCTCCAGCTAGCATGTTCCAGGCCTCCCTCCTGGAAACATCACAGACAATGAGCAGCACTCAGGAAATCCTGTAATAAAGGCAGAGACTCACCACTCAGGCCCCCGAGAAGGCTTGTCAGGACCACAGCCCCCCTACCCCTAATGGTACACCCAGAGCATGTCAATTCCAGAAAATTTTACAGGGAGAAGATGCAGGCGGCAGGGCCTGTCCACTGGAACACAGGCTACATAGCACCTTTGTAATTAAGGCAGTGCTGGCCTGGCAAGGACTAGACAAAACGACCTGGACAGACAGGCAAAAGTTCGTTCCAGGGACCTCCACGAGTTAAATGTGAAAAGCAGAACTCTTACGCTTTCAGAAGAAAATATGGCCGAATATCTTCATGAGTTCTTAAATAGCACCAAATTCTCTTAAATAGCACCCCCCCCAAGGAAATAAAACACAAAAAGATTGATGAAACTGACTTATATTCAAATGGAAACCTACTGAACCACTGAGTAAACAAAAAACAGTGAAGGTTCGATTCCCGGCCAGGGCACACAGGAGAAGCGCCCATCTGCTTCTCCACCCCTCCTCCTCTCCTTCCTCTCTGTCTCTCTCTTCCCCTCCCGCAGCCAAGGCTCCATTGGAGCAAAGATGGCCTGGGCGCTGGGGATGGCTCCTTGGCCTCTGCCCCAGGCGCTGGAGTGGCTCTGGTCGCAACAGAGCGATGCCCCGGAGGGGCAGAGCATCGCCCCCTGGTGGGCAGAGCGTTGCCCCCTGGTGGGCATGCCGGGTGGATCCCGGTCGGGCGCATGCGGGAGTCTGTCTGACTGTCTCTCCCCGTTTCCAGCTTCAGAAAAATTAAAAAAAAAAAAAAAAAAAAACAGTGAAAAGCCACAGCATTCACCTGGTAACTGGTATTTCCACTGTGTGTAACCCACAAAGGGTTGGAACCCAGGATAAATGAAACACTCCCTCAAATCAGTAAGAAATGGAAAAGACGATCCAACGAATGGGCTGAGGCTCCCAGGAGGCACTGGGCAGGAGAGGAGAGCAAGGCTGTGTGTCAGAGAAAAGATGCCCCCTCCCCTGGTTACAGAGACAACCAAGCCACACAACAGTGACGCGGCACAGCGTGCCACTAGGTTGCTGGCTAAGATGCAGTTGGGTGGGTTTGGAAGCACAGGCAATATCTGGCCAAGCTGAAGGCTTGCATTCTCCCTGCCCAACGACACTCTCCTCCAGCTGAGCCACTCAATGCTCAGGAGCAGACACAACCGTGTGCCTGTCAACCAGGCAGGGGTGAGTATATTGCATGTAAGTATACATCCAAACACCAAAAGGGCATGGCACAGTTTTGTCGTAAGTAAATAGACCCCACGACATGGTACGCATAAATCTCAAAATTATAACATTACATTTTTTAAGTAGCAAAGAGATACAGACAACAAGATCCGTGTACATAGAATTAGAAAACATGCAAGGAAAGATCTATATCTAATTACATCTGTGGTAAAAAAAATAATAAAGATGTGTGTTGGTGATATAGTCCCCAAAGTACCTCCCTGGTAGCTCTAGGGAGGGCAGAAGGAGGGGGGCTGAATGGAGGAGTTTAACAGAGGGGTATGGACTGTATTTTTTTTTTTGTTTCTGGGAAAGAGAGACAGAAAAGGAGAGAGATAAGAAGTATCAACTCATAGTGGCGGCTCTTTAGTTGTTCGTTTATTGCTTCTCATTCATGCTTTGACTGAGGGGCTCCAGCTGAGCCAGTGAACCCTTGCTTAAGCCAGTGACCTTGGGCTCAAGCCAGCGACCTTTGGGCTTCAAACCAGTGACCATGGGATCATGTCAATAATCCCACGCTCAACCCTGGTGGGTGTGCCAGGTGGATCCCGGTCGGGCGCATGCGGGAGTCTGTCTGACTGTCTCTCCCCATTTCCAGCTTCAGAAAAATACAAAAAATAAAAATAAAAATAATAATAATCCCACGCTCAAGCCAGCCACCCTGTGCTCAAGCGGTGAACCTGCGCTCAAGCCGAATGAGTCTGCACTCAAGCTGGCGACCTCGGGGTTTTGAACCTGGGACCTCAGCATCCCAGATCAATGTTTTATCCACTGTGCCACCACCAGTCAGGCGTATTTTTTTTTAAACAAGAATCTCAAGCACATATTAAATATGGTAGAGTGTTAACATTTAGCAAAGCTGAGTTATGGTACTTGACGTTCATTATCATTGTCTGTCTACTTATCTGAATGCTTTATAGGTTCCTGCATAGTGAGCACAGGGCTCAGCCCCAAGCACTGCCCCTTCAGAGAGACACCCCAATATCCCAGGGCCTCTCAACCATGGCCACACATGAAAATCAGCCAAGGTCCACTTAAGAAAGGTGTATACGGGTCCCCATCCTCAGATCCCCACAGATGATTCTGCCCGCAGGTGGTCTTTTTAAAAGACCAGCAGGGAATTCTGCTGTCCAGCCTAGCATGTTCCCCCACATGCTCTGCTCCATCAGGCCTGCCTCGCTGCCCCTAGCCCCACCGCCATTTCCTTCTAGGACCTTAACACAGGGAGTGCTCACAACTGGCCTTGAACGTATACACGGCTCACTTCATGGGGGGCAGGGGGCGCTGTGACATGCTTGGTGAGCTTCTTCTCACTTGACCCTTGCTTCAGGCCTCGAGGTGGGTATTATCAGCTTCATTTCAGAGATAAGGAAATAGCCTATCCAGGGGCACTCAGAGAACGAGGGGCAGGGCAGAAGGAACCCAGGTCTGTTTGACTCCTGGGCCACAACATCTGTCTGTCTGCCTTAGGACATTCTCTGAAAGGCCTGATATCATACCCCTTTGCATGAACTCCTCATTTTAAATGCTCATTGCATCATGTGCTGGGACAGATGTCAATCGGACACAAATCTCAGCCCGCGGGTGGCCATTACCCTGGACTCTGCTTCTAATTGGGGAGGGGGCGGACATCAGGCCAGGGGCAGAGTGGGCTTTTAGGGCAGGCCTTTTTAATCCTTAAAAGCATGTTATGACATTTTACTGAAGAGGATATTTACAGGGTTATGATCACCAGGGAAATACAAATTAAAACAAAAAATGAGAACTACCACTCACCAAAATAGCTAAAATAAAGACAGGAAAGGTCAAGTGTGCGCAAAACTAGTGCCCTGGAACTCCTATCTCCTGGTGGAAGTGTAAATTGGTATAATCATTTTCGAAAGCCATTTGTAGTCACTTCTAAAGCTGAATATAAACTTATCTTATGCCCAGCAATTCTCTTCCTAGGTATATCTTGAAAGAAATATATACAATATCCATCATAAGACATTTATAAGATTATTTATAGCCATTCTATTCTTGGTATCCATTAACGAGAAACAAATTCAAATGTCCATTGGCAACAGTGGATGATGAACTATATTATTTAATGGGTAAATACACTGTAGTATACTTATATAATGTGACTACCATACTCCAGTGCAAATCAACAAAAATCAGTAACACATAACATACGTGGATCCAGAGAGAAAATGTTGAGCAAAAGGAGTGAGAAACACAACAGTCCTGGCTATATGTTTCCTCTTATGTACAGTTTTAAAAGACGCATAAACTGATCTATGGTCTTATAAATCGGAGATACTGTTTGCCTTTGGGTGAGGGTAGTAACTGGTAGGGGGCATGTGGGAAGTTTCTGGAGAGCAGGGGATACTCCATATATGTCATGATCTGGGCAATGGTTCTGCACATGTTCCCTTAAATTAATGAACATAATTTAATTAAATGTTCATGTATGATTGATGCCTTTTTGTACCTTAATAAAGCATTACTTTCATAAAAATGTGCCCTAGACGATGCTCTGCAGCACGGTACACGCCGGAGCCGGGAAGGAGACGAGACGGAGGGGCTGCTGAGCGCCCACTGTGAGCCTACCTGAAGGCAGCTGGGCCAGGTGCTTGTACACCAAGTGCAGGTTCTCCCGGCAGGCTGTCAGGGGGTCGCTCAGCAGGAAAGACAGGGCGGCGATGATGCCATGCTCCAGAAAGCCTTCTCTGGGGAAGAGAAGTCAGATTTAGACACAACTAAGACCAAGCATGGAGAGGACGCAGGAAGAAGGAGAAGCCAGTTGCCCACCCTCACCCCCACCTGGATTCTGAACTCGTGCTGGCTGGTGCAGACCACATCCTTCTGGCTTCCTGAGAGAAGACAAAGGCCCGAAGTGGACAGCATGTTATGGATTCCCTCTAGGCTGTGAGAGGGAATGGGGTTTGTGTGGCGGTAGAAAGAGCCACAGCTCTGCCCCTTCCTGGCTAGGACTCCAACTCCGGTGCTTTGTGCCCTGATCCTTCCCTTCACTCCTCTGAGCCCAGTCCCATCATTTGTAAAATGGGAAGAGGCAGCAGAAGCTCGTAACTGACCTCCTCTGAACTGCCCACCCGCCCAGCACTGATGCTCCAGGACACTGAGCCACTCGATGCCCCTCCCTCCTCTCCCAGCTGAGTTGCCAGCTTCCTGGCAGCCAGCTGCTTGCCTCTGAGCCTGTGTACGCCTGTTATCCCTGTTGCGATAATTATATAAGTTAATTAAATATTAGGTAAGCCAATTAGATAAGATAGTTTTCTTATGAAAACCAAGTTGAATGCTTTGGGAAGACTCAAAAGCGAATCTCTAAAAATGAGTGAGATGATTGTAAAAGACTCTAGAAGGTTTTTGCATACAGATTACTTCATTAATGTCTGAGTTCTTGCTCTACTTTAAAGAAACCAAAGCTGCAAATTAGATGAGGTTACAGGTATGGTTTAAGCCCAGAGGATGATGGAAAACACCAATCAGTGGGCCCACATCCAAGAGGAGGCCTGGGTGGCACACAGGGATTGGTGAGTGCCCAACCATTTGTGTTTTGGGTTAAAATGGACTGTTTAAAGGGAATGTATGGTTTCTCCAAGTCCTGGCTTTTTAACCATTTCTTTTGATTAAATATCTAATTGCTAGACCCAATCTCATCTGTCAAGAGGACTTCTGAAATCACATCTTTTGGGGCTAGGTTCAATAATAAGTGAGAACTTGGTGTGAGGCCCCTGCCCAGTGCCCAGCACACAGGAAGTGCCCAACCAAACCGTGTTTCTGCCACGTTGGCCAGGACTGAACCACATGGGGAGTTCTCGATTATTCTTAGGGAATAAAATAACAGTGGAACACCCAAGCTGCAGGGGCCTTGCCTGACTAACTGGCATGAGGTGTCTCAGCCTCTTCAGCCCACACCCAGTTTCCCACCCCGGGCCACTCCTGCCTTGTAAATCCACTGTTTGTCATTAGGGCACCTGCCCCACTCACCAGCAGGCAAGCAAGAGAGGGGCAGGGGGAGCCAGGCCACCCAAGGCTCTGCTGTGTGTGAGCTATCATACTGGCGAACTCCTCAAAGTGATAAGATGCCAAGTCCCAGGCTTCCACCCTGATCCCCCTGCTGTCACTGCCTGTATGGGCACAAGAGGACAGAAGGGTTTCAACATGGGCAGTAACTCAGCACGTGATGTGCTCTGAGAGCTCCTGGCTTTAGTTATGTCGCCACTGAACCCAGGGTGAACTTCAGAAGCTGGTCCCAGTTAGTTTTGTCCCTTTGTATTCTTTGTCCAACGTGATGTAGTGGAGAGAGCCAGGGTTTGGGCCTCCCGGGCCCTGACCACGAGTTGCCTTGCTCAGGTCAGTGGGAGGGACAGCAGGGAACACTGCAGGAGTGTGGGGCTAGGACGCATCAGATCAGTGACAGTTTCTTCACCAACTCTACCCGGATATCCTGGCCGCAGATGGGAAACCTCCTCTCCCTGCCCAGACCGCCTAGTGCCGGTAAACAAACCTATCATCCCTTCACTAGGCTGATAGTTTCTTTATAGTTGCCCAAGTTCAAACATCTCTCCTCTCAGCATCTATCACGCCTCACTGAGGGTTACTATGTAATAATGTCCATATCAGGTCTAGAGAGAGAAAAGAGGAGAGGGAAGACTGAGTGCTTCCCTCCTCTGTGTCCCTGAGATATTAAAGCACCATCCCTAGGTCTGTCACAGATCAGTACAGTCAGACTCTACCAAGAGTCTTGCTGGGACACAGAGCAGGAGAGGGTGGACCTCCGACACCCCAGGCCAGGGCTCCCACCGCTGCCCACCGCTCTATCCCCTGCACCAGTCTGCCCTTCCCGGTACATGTGAATTTGCAGGGTTGGTTTCTTTAAAGTAGAGCAAAAACTCAGAAACATTAATAAAGGAATTTGCGTGCTAAAAGCTTCCAGAATCTTTTACAATCATTCCACTTTTTTAAAAGACTCATTTTGGAGTCTCACTCTGGTACCACCTTCCCACATGGACCCCCGTTCATAGCGATTGCACACGGGATCGGGCTAACTAGCCACATCTCCTTCTAGGGGCCAGAAATTAGATCCTGGAGAGGAGTCAGGAAGGTCAAGGGGACTGAGGGACTAAGGTAGCCGTCTGTGGGAGTGGGAGGCAGCAATCCCCAGAGAAAGGAGTGGCCACCCAGATCAATGTGGGGCAGACATTTCCAAGGCTTCCCCACGCTGAGCACTTCAAGTGTATTGACCCCTTTAACTCCCTGTCTCACGAGCAGGTGCAGATGAGGACAATGAGGCACAGAAGGTTTGTGGAGAAACAGGACTGAGAGACCTTCAGTTTTGTGAGACACACTGACTCCCTTGAAAGGATATGAAGCTTCTTTGAAGGGGCGTCTGTTGTTTACAACAAACATGCTCACAACAGTGAACAAGCACCCTGTCCCTGTGGTGTCCTCTGATCACTGTTACCATCACTTTTCCTCCTTCCTTGCTGGGTATGTCACAGTAGGCAGCGGTCTCAGATAGGGCTTGGGGGATCTTTGTGATTTTTGGATCTGTTTTTAATACAAAGTAAAACTAGTGATTCCAGGTTAAGAGGGTAAACTGTGGCCCTGGCCGGTTGGCTCAGCGGTAGAGCGTCGGCCTAGCGTGCGGAGGACCCGGGTTCGATTCCCGGCCAGGGCATACAGGAGAAGCGCCCATTTGCTTCTCCACCCCTCCGCCGTGCCTTCCTCTCTATCTCTCTCTTCCCCTCCCGCAGCCAAGGCTCCATTGGAGCAAAGATGGCCCGGGTGCTGGGGATGGCTCTGTGGCCTCTGCCTCAGGTGCTAGAGTGGCTCTGGTCGCAACATGGCGACCCCCAGGATGGGCAGAGCATCGCCCCCTGGTGGGCAGAGCGTAGCTCCTGGTGGGCGTGCCGGGTGGATCCGGTCGGGCGCATGCGGGAGTCTGTCTGACTGTCTCTCCCTGTTTCCAGCTTCAGAAAAATGCAAAAAAAAAAAAAAAAAAATAGAGGGTAAACTGCGGTGTTATGGAAAAGCACCTCCAATCCCCTCCCCACAAACTGCTAACGTAATTACTACATGGGCCACTTTTTTAGTATAAAATTCAAAGCTGTGCCTACACTGGAAAGGGACATTTCCAGGTGCCAGAAACTTAGAACCTTGGTGTCATGAGCAGGGGTTGAAGCCACCAGCCCAGACCAGGTATGCACTCTGAGGCTGGTGTCTTAACACCTATGGGGACAGGAGCCAAAGCCATAGGCTCTGACGGAGTCTGGGAGAGGGAACTGGACTCCCCATAAAGAGTCGAGAAAAAGCTTAAATTGTTGCAGGTGTGGGGCTTGAACTTTCTTTCCACCTTCAAAGGGGAAAGCTCAGAGCTGGAAACCGAATACAGGGCTCCATTAGACCCCACAGATGCAACCATAACCTGTTCTGGCCAAAGAGAATTCCCGCTGAGGAACTGTATTACAGACAAATTCAGAGCACTCAAGGTCATTCAAAGCATGCCACCCAGGGGTGGGATGTAGCTCCAAAGCTTGGCATTGGTTTCCATAAACAGCAGCGCACCTGCCCACGTTGTGGGTCGCCATGATGTACAGCACCTCAGTGGCCTTGATCCGTACCACGTGGTTGGTATCCTTCAGCAATGCTTTCAGGCTCTCCAGGCAGCCTGCAAGGCAGAAACACCTTTGAACATTTATCAATCTCAACATTCAATGAACCAGAAGTCACAGGTAAGCCAACATCAGGCAACCAAGATTATCAGAGGTTCTGCCACTTTGGGGCATGGGGGAATCATTGGAGTTAGGAAGTATTCCAGGGTCACTATAGGCAGCAATGTGTGCTCACACCCAGGGATCATTTCATCTAACCCCCTCGTGAATCTCCCTACACACTTCCGACCAGTGCTTTCTTCTCTCTCAGTCTGCCGCAGGGTTAAGAAAATGGCCTCTGCACTTGGAGAGACCGGAATCCAATTGCAGCTCTAACCCAAACTAGTCATGCACCCTTGAATGGGTTACACCTAGGGATGCTGGGCCAAGTAAACAAAAATCCTGCTTCATTTATTTATCAGGCCACCCTAGCCTCATACCCCTTGTCTGCACCTTGGTTTTCTTACCTGTTGGTTGAGAATGCTCCTTCCCTCCCAGGGTAGGTGCTATGAGAATTAAGATAACATGAACACAGCATGTGGGGTGGTGCTGGCCCAGAGTCAGGCTCATTAAACAGCAACCCTTATTCCTGAAGTTCCACCAGGTGTTCAACTCCATGCTAGGACCACCGCCAACTCTGAAATTAAATCAGCCCTGCAGCTAAGTCTGGAGGGAGAAGCGGCAGTTCACTCATCATGTACCTGATCTGGGAAAGGTGTGGCCATGCCACTAAAATCACCTCAACTTTTATTTTGGTAATTAGGAAAGTGGGAAACAAGGGATAGAGGTCCAGATACCATGAGGTTTCAACAGGGCATGTGCCTATCTTTTGTGACAGCCTTGTGGATAAGACAGATAAACAGGGCTATTTGGTGGATTTGTGGCCACTTGGTCAAGCCATAACAGAGAAGACTGGTTTGCAGCTCTGGGTCAGCTGATGAGGGGTGTCCTGCAAGGACTGACTAGCCAGCTGGGAGTGATGCTGTGAAGGGACCAGGTCACCTCAGTTCCTCCCACTGCAAGCTACTCTGTGTCTGTCTATCCATACCCCAGTCATGATCATGTGAGCTCTGGGACACTCTTACCTATACTGATGGCCACATAGACGTGCTCGGGGTCGTGCATGAGGTCACACAGAGCCATGAGGGCTTTCTGCCTCGTCAGCAGGTCCTCTGACTGCAGCTCCTCATTCAGCTTGGGCAGGGCCCGACAACCATAGGCAATGGCAGCCTGGGTGGGGTTGATGTTGGGGGGAAGGTACATAGAGATCCGGGTGTGGGCCATCTTTCCACACCTGCAGAAGGCGACTCTCTAGCTTTCAAAATGAAGCTCTGTGGAAACCACTGATTAAAAGAACCCAAAAAGTTGTCATTAGTACTACTGTGATTTAGAAGCTACTTCTCATTTGAGCTTCAAAACTGTAAGTGCAGCTGGATGGATAGTCTTACAGCCATTTTACAGATGAGCAAACTGAGGCTGACAGCAATGAATGGATCTGCTCAAGGTCATAATGAAGGTAAGTAGCAGCTCAAACTGCAAACTCCAGAGCTCTCCTATGCTTAACAATAGAAGAAACCACCCATGCTTTATTAATATGGTCATTGATTTAGTGCTTATCTTGTGCCAGCAATATCTAGTATCTAAATTGACTACCCCAGAAGAAGGAAACTTGTGTTATCCTCATTTTACAAAGGAGGAAGTTGATGTTTTGGGACAAGGAGCTTGATGTAGGAAACAACTGGTAAGGGTAGGAGCCAACATTCAAATCAGGGTCCAGCTCATTAATCCATCAGGGACCATATTCAGATGCTTCTGACAAATCCACAAAAGAGGAATACAGAAGAAATTACAGTTAAAAGGGTTAAAAAGTGAATTATTTTTATTACACTCAAACTTTGAGCAACTATAGGCGGTGTGGCTTAGTATTAAGAACAGGCTCCAGACCCAGGCCATGGGTGGCCATTGACAATTTCTGCAGAATTTGTATCTTTCTGCAGCTGCAAAAGAGACTTGGTAATAGCACCTCCTCTCCTCCCTCCCAGAGTTAGCATGTTAACTGATGCTCATGAGCCTAGCACACCAGGGCTCCAGCTATGTTGGCTGTGGTGGTTGTTGTGGTGGGTATTGCTGCCAGCCATCAGTGGCAGTGGCAGGCCTCAACCTAGTAGGATTCCACTCCAGTTAAAGAAGTGCACCGAACTCTGATCCTGGGCACCAGCTGACAAGGGGAGGCCTACGGCCCCGCTGGGAGGGACGCAGCCATTTCTGATTTGGGCTCCCCTTGAAGGGAACGGTGGGGCCCTGGGGACAGGGGCTTGCCCTCTTCTAATGATCATGAGCTGAGGGAGACCAGACGCGGATGAGAGAGCCTTGGGGTGTGAGGACGCGGGACCCGTGTGAGCCGGGATGGATGGGTCTGGGAACCCCCTGTCTTGGACCCCTGTACCGTCTCCGCCGGCTCACCTGCCTCAGCGTGCTCGGTCCCCGTAGTGCGCGCCCGTTGCCAGGCGACCTGGTTGCCAGGCAACTCAAGCGGTGCCGCATCGCCGCTCTCTGCACACCTAACGCCCACCGCGCAGGCGCGAACAGTCCCAGTCTGGGGCCGGCTGTAAAGAAGGGACGATGAAACTTTACAGGGTGACTCTGGTGAACAAAAGCGGCTCAGCTTCTTTCATGGCACATAAGGGAAGGGAAATGGATGTGTAAGCTTTCTCTGTACTAAACATTTTGCATGTCTGTGATCCTTAGAGTAACACCATGACGTGATAACATTTTACAGTTTATAGACAGGAACCTTAGAGGTTTTTTAGAAGCTTGCCAAAATCACACAGGCCAGATCCCCACACCGCCTAGTCCTAGCCCATGCTCCTTGCTCTGCAGGCTGATTGCCTGGTAATGATACAGATAGGCCCCTGCAGTGGACCTAACACACTACTGACTGGAGCAATTTGGGCTTTAAAACAAATCAGACCCAGTCATAACTTGCATAAAGTCCTCTATGGCTATCCAGTGGCCTCAGAACAGAGTCCAAACTTCTAGCTTGCCACTCAAGACCCTAGTTCATGGCATCCTCCAACCATGTTGGACTCTCTCTTAATCCCCCAAATGTCCAATTCTTTCCTGAAGCCTGGGCTGCTTGTAACATTAACCACCTCTTTGTCCTCCACAACCTGAGTCAAACTTTATACTAACCTACAAAAGACTTTCACCATCTTGTGTGATCCTCACAACAAACACGTAAGGAGATAGTCGAGTCCATTTTATAGCTGAATAAACTGAGGCATTGGAAGGGGTAAAGCAAATCACATAAATTCAACCCCTAGACCTGAGCCTGTAGCAGTGAAACTCACTAACAAAGGCTCCAAGTATCAGTCTCCAGCACAATTAGCTTTGAAATGAAGAATAGACATAGATCTTTGTGCTAAGGATCCCATATTGCAATGTGGAGATCTGCCCCCTACTGTTGTCCTTCAAAAGACAAAGTCATGAAGAGTCTCTCTAACCCTGAGCATCTTAGCTTTTTCAGGAAGGTAGAAAGGAAAGCCCTAGACTGGGAGTCAGGAAATCTGGGTTCTGATTCTAGTTCTAACTCAATAGGCAAATCTTTTTGATTTGACAATTGAAGGGATTCAATTGCAATGAAGGGACGTCTATGTGGCCATCAGGATAGGTAAGAGTGTCCCAGAGCCCACATGATCATGACTGGGGTATGGATGGACAGATACAGAGTAGCTTGCAGTGGGAGGAACTGAGGTGACCTGGTCCCGTCACAGCATCACTCCCAGCTGGCTAGTCTGGGAAATCAGAAGC
Organism: Saccopteryx leptura; assembly: GCF_036850995.1. NCBI lineage: Eukaryota > Metazoa > Chordata > Mammalia > Chiroptera > Emballonuridae > Saccopteryx > Saccopteryx leptura. The sequence goes on along the minus strand of NC_089504.1, from coordinate 383,756,028 downwards.
TGAATCAAACGTAATCTCCAAGTTGGGATCATTGGGCCTCTCAGAATCTATCTATAGCCTTTTTTTTTTAATTGCCCTTCAATTTTATCATTTTCTGATCTCCTTTTTATCTTTTTAATTGTGAAACATAAAAATGTAATAACTACCTGTAAATTCACCACCCAACATTATCAATGCCAGTGTCCTCTTCCCTTCCCACATTCCATCCTGCTAACTACTATCTCATTTTTGTGATTACACAATTTGTACAAGTGCCTCTGGAGGCCATCTAGCCCCACATGCCTCCCTCTCTAAACAGAAACTAGCTCAAAGGAGCTCAGTGGCTTGGGTCAGTTTTTAAATTAGCCATTAATTATAGGAATTAATTTTGTTGCATGAACTCTAGAAACCAGGCATAGGGTACTTAGGCACCATTAAACTCAGAACAATGAAGATTAAGGTCCGTAAATGTCCATCACTTGCCACTGCAGAGTGCTAGACTCCAATCAAATGCCAATTCTACAGGAAGAGCTCTTATGCCATAATTACAGAGAAGAGGAGGTGTCTGCAGAAAAGAGTCAAAGAAGGTAAGCACACCAAAGTATATTAGAGCTGACCTGTACTGTAAGGGCCAGCTATGTGGGACATTACTGTATTCTCTGTCCCAAATGATTTATTTTCACTTTTTTATTCAATAGGCAATATATACACATAGAGGAAAATCCAAAAAAGACTAAAAAAAGAATGTTGTCTTCAGTCCCCTGACAACTGTTTGTCCACAGCATGGCAACCACTGGTATCTTTCCAGAGGTAAGCTAAACTTATACAAGTAAACATGATTTTTATTTACTTTCTAATGTTGTGGGTGCATGCTTCAAACACTGTTCTCCGCTTTGTTTTTTTAAATTTAAGATTTGTAATATGGCTATGTGCAGCCACTGTTCCATCAACATGATACATCAATGAGCTAAACACAAAACCCTGTTGTCACTGCTCTCAGTGGAGGGAGACACAATCAACATAAACAATGTTATAGAATATGTTAGAAAATTGTAAGTGCTTGGAGAAACACTTACTACTATACATCTCCAGGGGTTGGGAGGATGCTGTGATTGTAAACAGGGTGCTTAGGGGAGGCCTCAACTAGAGGTAACATCTGAGCAGACTTGAAGAAGATGAGGAAAGGGAGCAATGTGAATATCTGAGGAAAGACCATTACACCCACGTCCATGGAACAGCCAGTGCAAATAGCGTGTGCCTGGCCTGTTAGAGGGACAGCAAGGAGGCCACTGGAGCGAGTGAGGGATTGGATGGAGAAGGGTGGTAAGTGTTAGGAGATGAAGTAAGAGAGGAAATGGGGCCAGGGCAAATCACATACGGCCTCTTGGGCCATGATAAAGACTTCATCAATCCGAGAGCCATGAGGAGACATGAAAGGGTTTGGAGCCACGGATGAACTGACACGATCTGATCTGTGTTAACAGGATATCTTGCTGAACTGGAAATAGAATGAAGGCAAGGGTGGAAGTAGGAAGGCTAGTTAAGAGGAGAGAAGATGGCTTGGGCCAGGGTGATGCCAATGGAAGTGGGAGGAAGATAGAGAATATTTAGCAAATTTTCAGCATAGAACCTATAGAATTTACTGGTAAGTGAAATATGGCATGTGAGGGAAAGAAAGTCAAGGAGTCTTGAAGATCCGTCCCTATCTATATATAACGAACACTATAAAATATTTTGATAATCATAAAAAATATTTAAAATGTTACTAAAATAAATATTTAAACACTTCACACTGTAATCCCTACCAGTTTGAGCCCTCCACTCCTCCATGCTACGTTGATTGTCAGAAAGGTCCGCTGCGCTGGTTTCTCCACTGTGGGCCCCGCCCCCTGATCCCGCCCCGATCCCGCCCCGGAGCCCAGGCTTCACCCCAGCCATCCACATTCCTTATCCGGCCCCGCCTCCGTGACTATGGTGATCGCCGGTGATAGCCAGTCATTGCCGGCGCTCGGTCGGGTCGGTCCAAGTAGCCGCCCTGTCAAGTGCTCAGGGCTCCCTCGCGGCTCTGGTTGCTATGGTGACGGCTGGTGCGGGCTCTCGGACTCTTTCCGCTGCGAGCCCCGCCCAGACCCAGCCCCCGACGTCCAGGATTCGTCAGATGCCCTCTGGTCCCGCGTGGCCGTTGTTGGCATGGTGATTGCTGCGGCAAACCCAGCCAGACCCGGCCTCGCCTAGCCCGGAACCTCTGGAGCCCCCGCAGCCGCTGCTGGTAAGTCGGCCGGCCCGCCTCTGTCCCACCCTTTACCCACCTACATGAGGGCACGTCTCGGAGGCCCGGGTCGGGGGGACGCCGCGTACCCAGCCCACCTCCCACAGCCAGAACCTGAACGCGAGCTGAGCCCCACCGTGGGCCAGGCCCCACTGCGAGCCAGGCCCATGCTGCTCCTGGAGGAGAACTGGGTCAGAGCGAAGAGGATGACAGGCCTCGCTCGGTCGAGGCCACTCTAGAGGGGAAAGGGGGCAGACAGAAAGAGGAGAGTAGGGCTGTTGAATAGCGTCAGGGCCCCCGGTCCTGGGTGGGGTGACAGGCCTTTAGGCTGTAATCTAAGGTCCTCGGCCCACCCAGAGCCTCCATTCCTTAGAGGCTAGGAGCAGGGTCTCCCTCCGCATCCCACTTCCTGCACCTGGCCTGCAAGGATTGTGCGGTGCATCACTCACAACCAGTCATATGATCGGAGAGAGACCACCTCAGGAGGAGGGAGACCAGGTATGCGGGACTCCCAGGCAGAGTGAAGCAGGCCTTTCCTCCCACCCTCCACCCCCACCATACTGCCTGCAGATTGGAAGAGATGACCTATGGCCGATACCCCTGACTGAGGAGGAGGCTTGGATCTGTTTTTAAAGTTACTGAAGTTAGACATAAACTTGCAGATGAGTCCCCAGGAATTGGCACAGCTCCCTAACTCTCTTTCCCCTGGTTGGGTCTGCAGAACTCTCTGGAAGGATGAGGTCCTCCCTGATGCCTTTGGGGCCCTCTGTGAGCCGGGACCGCATCATCACCAGCTTCCCTAAGGTAGAGAGTCATTAGGCCAGACCTTGACGTGTGCACTGCTCTCTGACACAATGTCCACATCTAGCTTTCCCCACCAGAAACCAATCAGGTGAATCGGGGAGGTTAGTCTCTTGCTGACAGACTCCAAGAACTTACCAGACTTCTTGAGAACCTAGGAGACATGACATTGACTTGATCAAGGTGGGCAAAAACGATAAGGGTGAAACCAGGAGACAGTGTGGCATGGAGGTTAAGGGCACCGTTGCAGTCAGACAGCCTTAGATGTGAATCTTGAATCTTTCATTAAGCTGTGTGACTATGGGCAAGTTACTCAACCTCTCGGAACCACTGTTACACAGGATAATTCCTCTCACCTTGGGTTCCTGGCTCATAATAAATGGGACTCCTTTGCCTGAGTGGTGGTCATTGTTGTTCTAATTATTATTATTATCGAAACAGCACTCTAGCCTGACCTGTGGCGGCTCAGAGGGTAAAGCGCCGAACTGGAACACTGAGGTTGGCAATTCGAAACCCTGGGCTTGCCTGGTCAAGGCACATATGGGAGTTGATGCTTCCTGTTCCTCTACCCTTCTCTCTCTCTCTCCTCTCTCTAAAATGAATAAATAAAATCTTTTTAAAACCCCCAAAAAACAGCACCCCAGTTTCCTGACACCAAATCCAGGGTTCTCCCGCACTCATAATTCTGCCTTCAGTTCCTGCTGAAAACTCTTCCATCTATATTAAAATCCAACATTAATGTAAGCAGGAATGCAAATGAGTACACCTCCATAGGGGGTATGGGACAATATTTCCTAAAATGAATGCCTCCACCCTCTGATCCAGTCATTCAAGGCCAGGCATTGAGACAGTTTGTGAAACTAAAGGTCAGACACAACCTAAATGTCCCTGGAAAAGGGGCTGCTTACTCAACAAAATGCTATTTCCTGCCACAAATGAGGAGGAATGAAGCATCTCTTCAGGTGCTAATGTGCAGTGAGAACCAAAGTAAAAGTACAAGGACTAGGGCAGTGTGTCCCATGTGTGACAAGAAGAGGAGAGAAAAGAACTGTATGTATTTGTTATACCTGCAGAAAATATCTTTGAAGGATACATAAGATCCAGCTCTAGGTGTTTGCCTCCATGTGGCTTGGGATGGTGTGGAGGGAGAAATCGTCCCCATGGAATGGCCTTCCTGTCTTTGGAATTCTGTGCCCAGGCTGGTAGGGAAGAAGGTTGTGACTATAGGCCCTGGGTATTTTGGTTGCAGTAATGCCTCCAACCCCTTTTCTGCTTTCCCCGGAGTTCTTTCTCCACACCCCCTCAAAGGAAGCCTTAATGTCTCAGTTCCATGGACAATTCCCCCAGGATTTTGTGTCTCATCAGAGACCCAGGCAATTGCTTTCCTACAGGGCCTGACGGGTACCCAGTGATGACGGAGACTGGCATTCAATGAGCCAAAAGAAAGGGAAATAGCCTGACCTGTGGTGGCGCAGTGGATAAAGCATCGACCTGGAAATGCTGAGGTCGCCGGTTCGAAACCCTGGGCTTGCCTTGTCAAGGCACATATGGGAGTTGATGCTTCCAGCTCCTCCCCCTTTCTCTCTCTCCCTCTCTCTCTCCTCTCTAAAAATTAATAAATAAAATTAAAAAAAAAAAAAACCTTTTGCCTGACCTGTGGTGGTGCAGTGGGTAAAGCGTCAACCTGGAAACGCTGATGTTGCCGGTTCAAAGCCCTGGGCTTGCCTGGTCAAGGCACATATGGGAGTTGATGCTTCCAGCTCCTCCCCCCTTCTCTCTCCCTGTCTCTCTCTCCTCTCTAAAAATGAATAAATTAAAAAAAAAAAAGAAAGAAAAAAAAGAAAGGGAAATGTGATTGGCACAAAACAGTCCAGGTGTCATGACGAATGACCCCATTTACAGAGCAGGACAGCAAAGTTCAGAGAGGTAGGGAAAGTTTCCTAAGGTCACACAGCTTGGCATAGTGAAGCTAGGACTTGACCTGGCTGTGACTGACTCCCAATCTCTGACACTCTCCTACCCTGAGAAGTGTCTGTCCTGTTTGCACAGAAGGTGAGATTCTCCCCCACTATCTGTGACAGTCAGGGGTCACAATCCGTAGCTGGCCAAGTTCATTCTGTACCCAAGGACCACACCATCTCAGTCAGACCTGAGAAATTGGTGGTCCAGTGGGGCAAGTCCTTCCCTTTGCCCTGTGTGCCTCAGTTTTCCTGTCTCTAAAATTGGCTCACACTTCCTGCCCAGCCTTCCTTATTACACTTCTCCAATCCATCCAAAATTATGGGATTCTGTAATGACCACTATGCCCAGACTGGGCCCCAGTTTGAAGCTGGTATGCAAATTGACAGGAAAAAGCAGCCAACTTCCTCATACAGTAGCTGGCATTCTTCTGTGTGAATGTGGGCTGCTGTTCCCCTACATGTGATCCTCCAGCAAATGGATGATGAAGTGCTGTTAGGAGTGTCCCTCGATTACAGATGAGGAAACGGGCTCAGTGAGGTTTCACAACTTGCCTTTTTGCGAAGTTCCGTCCACTGTCCCTGCTGCCTCAGTACACCTGGAGCTGAAAGCGCACATGGGCCTGAGCAGAGCCCGTTTCAATGCCTGAGCGTACAGGAGAAACACTAAGGCTGGGGGATGTGGCCAAGTCCCTGCCATAGGGGACCTCTGGGTCCAAGCAGTGCCCTTAGGGATGTAGTGGGTGGCTGGGCCACCACTGCTATGTCAAAGCAGAGCACACCAGCTGTCTTCAGTGACGCCATTCTCTCCATGTCCTTGCCATACTCTTTGACTAGCCTTGGCCAGTCTGAGACCAAAACATACTGGTCATCTTCAGTTTGTTTTTCTAATATTATCAATAAAACAAATGTATATTCAGCATGTGTCATGGCATCTTAATAGCCATGAACATTTGTTGAGCACTTAGTATGTGGCTGGCTGACTCTATGCTTTACAAACATTGCATTTTATGCATCCAAGCCTCTGAGGTTTTATAGATGAGAGAATTGAAGTTCAGAGACCTTAGGCAACTGCCCAGGGTCATATAGCACATTCAGGGTGGACGCAGGTCTTCCTGACCCTGTGAGGCTATGCTCTTAAACCACTGCTCAGCTCTGCCTTTCGAAAATTGTGGGAGATCCTAAATGCCTTCTAGGACATTTTCCATGCACATTTATGCATACTTTAATTTTTTTTAATTTATTGATTTTTAGAAAGATGAAGGGAAAGAGAGAAAGAGAGACATTGATTTGTTGTTCCACTTATTTATGCATTCATTTGATTGATTCTTGTATGTGCCCTGACCAGGGATCGAACCCGCAACCTTGGCATATTGGGACCACGCTCAAACCAACTGAGCTACCTGGCGAGGGCCCATATATGCATATTTTAAAAATGAAAATAGCATAGAGATCTGTAGAAACTATGGGAGGATGTTGGAGCTAAAAGAGCTCTTAAAGCCCACCCCTTGTCTTACCCCAAGAGGACCAGAGGGGATAGAGACCTGTGGTAAGGGCATGGCTGCCCCAGGTGAGACCCAGTTCTCCTGGTCCCTACCTGGTGCCCCTTCTGCTGCTTCTCAGGTCTCACAAGACCTAGAGTCTCGAGGCTGCTTAAAAGATGGAGGATGGATATGGCAGGGATCAGGGAAAGCTAATGAGGCTGCCAGTCGTGCGGCTTAAGGGAAATGCTGGGAAGCAAGTCACTGCCCAACTGCCCTGCTTGGTGTTAGAGCTGCAGCTTCGCCCATTTGTCTGTCTGTCTGACTCTTTCCAGTGGTACACGCCTGATGCCTGCCTGCAGTTCAAGGAGCACTTCCATGGGCAGGTCAACGCTGCCTGCCAGCGCAGGAACACAGGGACTGTCGGGTGAGTGCCTCCTCCGCACACGGCATGGGACGTGGGGGGCTGGCAGGAAGGAGTGCGTGCGTGAACGTGTGAATGCACAAATGAAACTCTCACCCAAACTACACCAGTGCAACCCAGTAGAGGCCTGAAGATGATGGGAGTTTTATTTTTTTTATTTTATTTTATTTATTTTTTTTACTTTTATTAATTTTTAGAGAGGAGAGAGAGTGAGAGTGAGAGTGAGAGAGAGAGAGAGAGAGAGAGAGAGAGAAGAGGGAGGGAGGATCAGGAAGCATCAACTCCCATATGTGCCTTGACAAGGCAAGCCCAGGGTTTTGAACTGGCGACCTCAGCATTCCAGGTCGATGCTTTATCCACTGCGCCACCGCAGATCAGGCGATGATGGGAATTTTATCTGCCCTCATCCATCTCCACTCTTCCCGGCTCTCCTGCATCCAGATTGGGTACACTTCTGCCGTACAGAACAGCTTTCCGTGTCTCAATAGGTCATGTATGGGATTTTTTAGCCTGAGGTCTCAGCATTTGTCTTTTTCCTCTGTCTGTAATGTTTTTCCTACTCTTCAGGCCCCACTGTAGTGTCAGGTTCTCTACTCCTGCCCCCAGCCGGGGCTGGGCGCGCACTCCTGTGTGCTCCTGTGCTCCACACACCTGCCTCATGGGACTGCGAGTTTGCTGTTTGGGTTCCTCGCATGAAGATGAAAGTTGTTTCTGCCCTGTTTTGTTTTGTTTTTTTGCATTTTTCCGAAGCTGGAAACAGGGAGGCAGTCAGACAGACTCCCACATGCGCCCAACCGGGATCCACTCGGTACGCCCACCAGGGGGCGATACTCTGCCCATCTGGGGCATCGCTCTGTTGCATCCAGAGCCATTCTAGCGCCTGAGGCAGAGGCCACAGAGCCATCCTCAGCACCCGGGCCATCTTTGCTCCAATGGAGCCTTGGCTGCGGGAGGGGAAGAGAGAGACAGAGAGGAAGGAGAGGGGGAGGGGTGGAGAAGCAGATGGGCGCTTCTCCTGTGTGCCCTGGCCGGGAATCGAACCCGGGACTCCTGCACGCCAGGCCGACGCTCTACCACTGAGCCAGCCAGCCAGGGCCTCTGCCCTGTTTTTTGCCCTGACAGCCACTTGGCACTGCTGACACTGGGATCTTGCAACACTCACTCCTTTTTTTTTTTTTAATTTCTTTTTTATTTAGAAATTAAATTACATTGATCAATAGAATTATATAGGTTTCAGATGAACATCTCTATGGCATTTGAACTGTTGATTGCATTGTGTAACCATCACCCAAAGTCAAATCACTCCTTTTAACAAACAGATACAAGGGCCTGCTTTCATCCCCATCCCGAGGCGTTCACAGACTGCTCAGGGAGTTGGCTGAGCTCACAGGTGTCACACAAGTTTTGGAGGTTGCAGTGGAGGCCCATCTCTGCCATTCTCAAGGTGGCTCCAAGGGAGGCAAGGTTCAGGTCAAAATGGCCAAAGCGGCCCTGGCCGGTTGGCTCAGTGGTAGAGCGTCGGCCTGGCGTGCGGAAGTCCCGGGTTCGATTCCCAGCCAGGGCACACAGGAGAGGCGCCCATCGGCTTCTCCACCCTTCCCCTTCTCCTTCCTCTCTGTCTCTCTCTTCCCCTCCTGCAGCCGAGGCTCCATTGGAGCAAAAGATGGCCCGAGCGCTGGGGATGGCTCCTTGGCCTCTGCCCCAGGCACTAGAGTGGCTCTGGTCGCAACAGAGCGACGCCCCGGATGGGCAGAGCGTCGCCCCCTGGTGGGCGTGCCGGGTGGATCCTGGTCGGGCGCATGCGGGAGTCTGTCTGACTGCCTCCCCGTTTCCAGCTTCGGAAAAAAAAAAAAAAAAAAATGGCCAAAGCCGCTGCAGTCATGGGCTGAAAGTCATGGCCATTTATTCAGGAGTACTGGTTCCATACCATGTGCTTCAAGCAGATTATCTCTCTGACCCTTTACAAGAGCACTGGGAGATGGGGAGACTGAGACATGGAGGGCAACCCCACAACACCTCAGCAGTACCTTTACTCTTTCATATGAGAAGCAGAGTAAGGGGCACCCTGTTCCAGAACTAGAGGCCACCTGGGAGCAGAGGAGACATGGCCTCTGCCCTTATAGTCATGGCCAGGTGAGCTGCACTGTGTCATCAGGTGACAGAGGTACCCTCTTGCAATCTGCAGGCACAGGAAGTACCTGGTCAGAGCTTATCGTTGAGCTTTGGCAGGAGCTGCCGAAACTCAGAGTATCACCCACAGTCCTGGGAATGCTGCTGCACAGAGTGGGGGACACTCACAGAGTGAGGTGGCCGCTGCTCTTGGTGAGCAGGGTCCCAGAGAGCCTGAGAACCTCAGAGCTGCTTTATAGCTCAAGCTGCAGTTCAGACATGCAGACCTGAGTTCTGTCTGTGACATGCCCATTGGCCTAGCTGACCGTAGCAGACACGTCCAAGGGAGCAGGTGTGTCCCACACAGGAAGTGAGAGCTTATAAGGAACTGGAAGGAGCCAATTAGGTATGTAGTACCAGGGGTCGGTAGGAGGTGCTGTGGCCCCTGCACATTGGCGCTGGGTCTGCACGCTCCGTGTGCTCCAGCTGAGCCCCCACCTAGGGCTCCTCCCTCTGCTTCTCAGCCGCCCGTTGTGCCCAGTGCTAATTCTCACATCAGGAACTGGGGCCCAGCGTGGTCAGGGTTACTGCGCCAGGGACAGCAAAGTCCCCAGAACAAACACAGACTCTCTGGCTCTCCTTTCTGACAGCAGATGGACACAGACCTCAGAGTGTCTCAGCAGATATTCTGTTCCCTGTCCAGGATTGAGGGGTGGCTCACAGGTGGGGAGCACAGGAAGAAAGGGCCTGTGTGTGTGAAGAGGCTCTTGTGACCATGCTTGAGAGGAACATGGCCATGCTCTTCACAGGCTCAGCCTCTCCAAGGTGGTTGTCGTTGGTGACCTCTTCGTGGGCAAGACCAGCCTCATCCACAGGTAAGCACACCGGCCATACCTCCCAGCACCTTGTCAGGACTTTGCCTGGGCGGCCCAAATAGCATTGTTGAGACAGTGTGGCTGCTGGGAACCACACCTTTTGAAAGGGATACAGAAAACCAGGGAAATGTTGGAGTCAGTGGAGAGTATGGCATCCCAGGAGCCTGAGATTAGTCACACTGCCCCTCTGGGGCCATGGGCTCACCCCTCACTGCCCTCGCTGCAGAAGGATTTCTCGCTGCGCAGTTTCTCATTCTCTGTCTCTGACTTGCTGTGTTCACTATAGCTTCTCTCCCTCCACATGTTGGCTGTCCATTTGTGGTCTGTCTCTATGGACTATCATCTCTTTAGCAATTCCCAGTGGGTGGACTTTGCATTGGCTCCAGACTTTCACTGTTATGAGTGAAGCTTCCATGCCGCCACTCTGATGACTTGCTCCCACAGGTTTTGCAAGAATGTTTTTGACCGTGACTACAAGGCCACCATTGGGGTGGACTTTGAAATTGAGCGCTTTGAGATTGCTGGGATCCCCTACAGCCTCCAGATGTAAGTAAGTCCTGCCAATTGGCACTGTCTCCTGCGTGGGTCATGGGTGGGCTTTGAGAAGACCCCCTGATGAACTCCTTCTCAGCTGTCCAGTGGCACTCAGCAAGAACCTGTCTGAATGCAGGGCTCCAGGTGCCTGCACCTCCTGCACTTGGCCATCCATAATCCCACTCGCCAGGCCAGCAGGTGGCCTCTGGCAAGTCACTTCAGGTCTCTCAGCCTGTCCCCATCTGGATAATGGGCCAAAAGTGGCCCCTGTGTGCCAGACTCTGGTGGAGGCCACGTGGTCCATATGCCTTCCTCAGTCCTGAGGCACCCTCTCCCTCCTCACCCTATTGCCCTTGCTCTGCTTTCCCTCTGTCTGTCTTCTTCCCTGCTGGACTCCAGGTCACTGCCTCTCAGTGGCCACTGCTTCCTCTCCTCGTCTCTGGTTTCCCTCAAAACATCCCAGTGTCTCTCCCCCAGGTGCCCGCTTTCCCACCAGAGCTTTCGACCTCGTCTTCCCTCTCCTCTGGCACATGGAGGATGCCGCAGGCCTGCACACACCCCCAGCCCTGCCCTGTCCTGTGTGGCCCCCACCCATCCCATGCTCCCCTTTGTGGCTGCCCCTGCCCATCTCCCCTTGCGTGCTGGTGTTCATCATGTCTCTGTCATGGTCCCTTCTCCTTTCATTCTCCCCAAGATTCACATCTGCTCCTCTGGTTTCATTCCTCAGTCCTCCATGCCCTGCCAGGCTGGGCTGGGGATCCATGGTAATCAGGACGGGGCTCACCCTCTTGTGGACCTCAGCTCCGACCTCTGTCGAGACTTACCCCTTCTCTGAGGACTTCTATAGCCCCAGTGCAGTCCTAGAGCCAGGTGGCACCACTAAGTCTCCCCCACGGGGAGTAGAGGGTCAGACCGGAGCGGAAGAGGCTGTGGAAATGCAGGATCTGGATGCAGGAGAGCCGGGAAGAGTGGAGAGGGATGAGGACAGCCCAGGCAGAGCCGTGAAGAGAATGGCCTGTGGCTGGGCTCACCATTGTGACCACTGGCTGTGTCTAATTAGAGGGCCCAGGACAAAGTAGGGACGCTGTCCTGGCTTAACCTCTCATTGTCCTAATTAAGGCTGTTACCAGCCACCTGACTGGCCTCACTGCCAGGCCACCCTTCCAGCTCCCCACCGAGTCATCTTCAGAAGTGAAAGAAAATGTGAACCAATTTGAATTAATGAAAGAATAAAGGCAGAAAGTTCTGCATCATGGTGCATCCCTTGAAAAAATTTCAGACCACTGATGTCTTGTTCCTGAATTGTCTACTTGTCAATTAACTAAGAAAAGTTAAATTTTGATCTGTTGATTTTATAAAGGGATAGATTTTCAGACTCAGCCCTGCATATTGACTTCCTGCCTAGTTCTAAACCAGGGCAAGTAGATGGCAGCATTTGTATCCTTCTTTCCTATAGTGTGCCCGTGCAGACATCATTAATCAATTTTTGCATTCTTTTCAATGGAGCCAAGGCTCAGCTTCTCCAGAAAGCAAGAGCTAACTGATCAGAGTCACCCAGGAGATACAAACCATGTCCCTGTTACACGCCTTCCCCCTGACCCAGGGAACTAAGCACCCCCTCTGCTACAGTGCAGAAGGTGAAGCCATGGCCCAGTCATAGTTTAGCAAGTGGCAGGGCCATAGCTGGAGGTCCAGCCTGGAGCCCCTGTCCCGTTCACAGGGCCTCCTCTGCAGGTGGCCCTCCTCATCTTCAGAGCAAGCACATCAGGAACATGTTCTCTTTTTCAATGGCAGTCAGAAGGGACTGAGCTACAGCTCCACTCATCCAGGCAGTGGAACTACTAAGGCCTTGCCCTTCTCCCATGGATACAGTGCATGCAGCCAGGGAGGTCCCCATGGGGCTCCCTAGAGAGAAGCCTAAGGAGTTGGGAGGTGGGCGAGGCTGACTGTCTGCAGACACTTCCTGAAGCCCATGCACTGGCTTGGGCCCTCAGTCTGCCATCCATGGCCCCACTAGCCTGCTGAGCTCTGACCACTGCAATCCCTTAATCTGCCACCTCTGTTTCCCTTTTTCTCTCTGCCACCACACAGCTGGGACACAGCAGGGCAAGAGAAGTTCAAGTGCATCGCATCTGCCTACTACCGGGGTGCCCAGGGTGAGCAGCGGGTGATGGCAGTGGTGGGGCCCTCAACGTTGGGTAGCAGAGGGCTCCCTGCCAGGCTCCACAGTGAGAAGTCCAGGCCCTCTGCCACAGGCACCATTTCTGTCCCCAAGATGCACTGAGCATCCCTCTGGCCAATCCTCAGGGCCTTTGGGGACTCTGTGATGATGGGTGCTCCCTGTCTCAGCCCATTTCGGCTCAGAAGTGCACAGAGGGAGAAGCGCATGTCCAGAGACCCCCAAAGAAGAGCAGAGTTGACTCCAGGAGGAGGTGGGGGAGGCTAGGCCACTGACAGGAGGAGGCGAGGGGCAGGCTGCGGCTCCCTGTTTTCTACCCTTCCTGCTCCCAAGAAGTTGTTTCTCTAAAGCTGTATTTTGCTAATTGTTCTCACAGCGTAGTTGCCATTGGTTGAAAGTCTGTCCTACATCAAGTCCCAGACCAAGAGCTTTTAAAAGAGCTGCTCTAGGTGCTCTCCCTCCTGGGAGCACACCCACCCTTCTCCCCTCTTAGGCGTGCATCTCCTAAACTCTAGGGGTCCCCAGAGACTTGCAACCAGGGGAGCAGTGGGCAGTGGCAGCTCATCCCAGGCTCACCCCCTGAAGCTCTCTCCAAGGCCCCCTTGTCTCTGACTTCCCGGTGAGCCAGAGCAGCCCTGTCCAGGCTCTCCTGTTGCTTCTTCTGTTCTAGGCCCTTCCTTGTTTCACTGTCCCCAGCTTTAATAAACATACTCTCAAAAAATAAATAACTAAAACAGCTGCTCTAGCTTGACCCTCACAGCAACCTGAGAGCTAGAGGCATTGTTCTCGCACCTCAGTGGTGGGGAAGCAGGCTCTCAGCGGGAAGGCCGCGCCCAAGCCCCCTCAGCTCTGCGTGCAGAGGGGAGGCTTGAACTCAGGAGCCTCAAGCTCGTCATCCCCCACTGTGGCTGCACTGCTGGGTGTGGGTCAGAGAGGGTGTGGGAGGGTGAGTTACGAGGGGCAGCCATGGGGTGTCCCCTTCCCAGCCTCCATTGTGGGAACCAGACTGAGTCCCTGGGGACCCACCCCGGAAGTTCCTGGGGAGCAGGGGGCCACCTGGAGGGACCCGTCCCCACCCCTTGTCACACCTACTGTGTTTGCCTCATCTGTCTCTGACCAGCTCTTGGCTTTTCCCCACATGTGCAGCGATCATCACGGCCTTTGACCTCTCTGACCTGCAGACTCTGGAACATACCCGGCAAGTCTGGGAATCTGCAGCTCCTCTGGTCCCCCTGGACTCAGAAAACCACCTGGAAGGGCTCCCCAAATCTGGGCCCATGAACTGGACCCCCAATGGCAAGCACAAGTGACCAGCTCGCTTGTCAAGACTGCCACAGGCTACTCACTGTCCAGTTGTCTTATTATCCCCCAAGATGTGCACCCATATGCTGAAGTCAGGGCTGGCGCAGGGCACAGAGCCGCAGAGTCACACGGGCCTGTGCTCAGAGAGCCTGCGCCTGCTTGATGTCTGCTCTTGCCATCCCAAAAGCCTTAATGCTGTATGAAGAGCCTCATGTTTCCATTCTCCCTGAGCCCTGCACTTTGAATGGCCAGTCCTCTCTGAAGAGGCATTATTTGGCACTTGCTATCTTGGGCAGAGATCTGGTCAAGAGAACTGGCAACATGACCAGTTCCAGGAGGCCGTCTTGCTTCTGCCAGAATCATCCAGCTAATGGACCAGAGTCCCCTTCACCTCACTTTTGTTTGAGCATTCACTTCTCTCAAACCCTGTGAGGGAGGCCAAGGTGATCGTTCCAATTGATGACAGTGTAGGACTCACCCAAGCTGACACAAGGCAAGCACAGAGCCACGGCCAAGACTGGGTCTTCATCTCCCCTGGCAAGTGCTCTTGTGACCCCATTCTCCTGTGGTCCAGCCAAGGCCCTTCTGGCCTCAGGACTGGTGCTCTTTCAGCCAGCGTGGGTCAAGATACCCTCCCAGCACCCCTGGCTTAGTGCTCCCAGCCCTGGGGAGGAACTGGGTATGCACCTATCCCCTGTACTCTTGGGCCTCTCTGGGTGGGTAGGGCTGTCTCTCAGCCAGTTCCCTCCCCCACCCCACCCCAGCCAACCCCTGTGTGTTCCAGGCAGTGGCTGGAGGATGCACTGAGAGAGAATGAGCCAGGTTCCTGCTTTGTGTTCCTCGTGGGAAACAAGAAGGACCTTCTGGTGAGCCAGGTGGCCCCCAGGAAATGTACCTGCTTTCAGCCCAAGCCTGGGAAATGGAGGGCGCCACTGTCAGGGCTAGCTGAGGATTTGGACTGCAGGCCTGGGACCTGAACAGTAGGGGTGCTCATCCCAGGGAGGGCAGCTTGCATCAGATTTGCCCTGTCAGGCATCCTCCACCCACCCCGAACTGGGGCCTGCCCAGCCCAGGGAGATGGGGAGGATGGAGTCGCAGTGGGAGGTGGCAGCCACCTTCCCAGACTCCTCCTTGAAGAAGGGCTGCTTCTCCCAGTCAAGGGCAGCGTGTGAGCAGGTGGAAGTGGAAGCCATGCACCTGGCCAATGAGATGCAGGCCGAGTACTGGTCGGTGTCAGCTAAGACAGGTGAGTAGGCACGGGGCTATCGCCATGGTGCTCTGTGGGAGGCTCACGCATTTCCTTCTACGGACCTCTTAGTGCCCACAGCACAGCTGTGCTCATGACTTAGCAGGGCCTTCTATTGCCTTAGCAGAGTATCCTCTCTAAGGGGGACTGGGAGCCCAGCCCTATACAACAGGAATAGCAACACCTGACCCTTTGGACAGGTCACTTTAGTCCTTGTGAAGTCACTTCCAGGGTCCCAGGGTGGCAGTGCTAGGTCTAGGATTAGAACTCAGCATTCACCTGTAACCACTGCAGAACCCTGCCCACAACCTATGCATATCAGGTGGGAAGCACCACCTGGCACACAGAAGGGCCCAGTAACTGCCATCCCTTCCCTGGGTATCATCATGGGACACACTGAAACATGGCTCACAGCCTCCAGCCTTCATTCAATCCCACCGATCTGGCCCCTGGCTCCTGAGCTGCCTTCCTCCATGGGCCACTGCTCACCATGGCTGCTGAGAGATGCCCAACGTTTCTCAGCCTCAGTATTCTCATCTGGGAAGTGGGGTATGCGTCCATCTCATTTCATTCATTCATTCATTTTGAGAGAGACAGGAAGGAAAAGAGATGAGAAGCATCAACTTGTAGTTGCTGCACACTGGTTGTTCATTGATTGCTTTTCATATGTGCCTTTACTGGGGGCTCCAGCCAAGCTAGTGACCCCTTGCTTAAGCCAGCAACCTTGGGTTTGAAGCCAGCAACCATGGGATCGTGTTAATGATCCCACATTCCAGCTGGTGACCCTGCTCTCAAGCTAGGAAGCCTGCACTCAAGCTGTATGAGCCCACACTCAAGCCAGCAACCTTGGTGTTTTGAACCTAGAACTTCAGTGTCCCAGGTTGATGCTCTATCCACTGCGCCACCACCAGTCAGGCCATCTCATTTTGTTTTTAATGGAAAACATGTTTGAAATTACAAAAGCCATAGGTATTCACCAAGAAAAATTAGACAATGCAGAGAAGCAAAGAACAGACTGAAAACAAACGTTGTTGGGGGCATGAAATAAAATAACATGCAATGAGTTCCTGGCACAGAGAGGATCTGGGGGCTTGGGAATTACACCTGCACGGTGGTCCTTGCCCTGGTGAGGTCCAGAGCAGACGCGACCAGGGGACTGGTGAGGCAGTGGCAAGAAGGCTGAGGACAGGAGCCAGGGTAGAAACACCACCTCCAGTCCAGCACAAATGAAAATGTGGCAGCTCCCAGGCCTGGTTCCCTCTGCTCCTTGACACCCCTGTGCCTGTGAGAACACTCCCTCTCTGAGTAACAGCATGTTCACTGAGAGCTCCCTGTGGGCCAAGCAGAATTTCCCTGGGCAATCATACAGGCTGTTGGCTGCACAAGGGCCGTGTGCATGGGGGGCACGGGAACCCCATTCTGTGCTCAGCTGGGCGGCCTCTACCTGAAGGAGGATTCAGAAAGGCTCCATGTGGGGGCTGGCAGTAAGTGTTAATTCTCACAGCTGCCCCTGAAGAGGTGCTCACAAGTTACAGGAGAGCAGGCAGCCTTCTGACCCATGGGAGGTACTCAGTACCGACTGGTTGGAAAAATAGGGTCTGGGAAGCCAAGGTGCAGAGATTTGAGGGAGCTGCTGGGGCAGGTGGTCAGAGTGGGGAGGGGGCTGAAGCCAGCTGGGAAGCCAGGCCAGCTGGCCAGTCCCCTGCACTGCACTGTCCCAAGCAGCCCCAAAGGTGGACTGCCCCGACCCTCATACCCATCAGCTCCCACCCAAATGCATCTGTGGGGGAGGGCAGAGGTGGATGGGTTTACATCTGTTTTTTGGGCCCACAGGGGAGAACGTGAACGCCTTCTTCAGCCGCGTGGCTGCCCTGGCATTTGAGCAGTCTGTGCTGCGAGA
Organism: Saccopteryx leptura; assembly: GCF_036850995.1. Lineage (NCBI taxonomy): Eukaryota > Metazoa > Chordata > Mammalia > Chiroptera > Emballonuridae > Saccopteryx > Saccopteryx leptura. The sequence goes on along the minus strand of NC_089504.1, from coordinate 383,738,971 downwards.
TCTGGAAAGGAGGAGCAGCTGCCGACTCCAGGTCGGCGATGGAGATCTCATCCGTGCGTACAGGCACTGGGTTGGGCTGGAAGCAGGCCTATGGCCTAAAATCTATGCCCACCATTTTCTCATTTTCTCATCCCCCTCTCTGGGCTGTCCTTTCTCCCATCACTGTGACCTCAGATCTGCATGCTCCCTCCCTGCTGACCCCACCTGCCAACTCACACTCCCTTCTTGGCTCCCTTTGTTTGCTTGGAAGTTTCCTCATGGGCCAAGCTGGGAATTCCAGGCTCCCCAAATGTGTCCTGGCTTTGCTCTCCTAGTACCTGCCTTTCCCCACTCTGTTCCACCACCTGGAATGTGTCCCTGTGCCAGGCCTTGAATGAGAGGCCTTGAGGTTTAAGTCCACAGCTCTGACCAGCAGTCACCAGAGGTTATCAGCATGGGGGTCCCTGTCCAATGTCCATGCAGGTGTCTGGTTGATGCCAAGTGACTTCTCCCCTCCCCCTTACAGGAATGGAGGGAAGTCCATCTGAGACCCAGGAGAGCAAGAGGCCCTCCAGCCTCGGTTGCTGTTAGCAGGGGGCTGCATCAGAGGCCTCTGCTCCCCCCACACACAGGCAGTGCTTTCTGTGAATGTGGAGGGGTGACATAGAGCCCAAGCTCCGCGACGTGCCTGTCCACCCACTGCTCCAGCGCTCAGCCACTTCTTTTTAGCAGACGGGAGCCAGGAAAAGTCCGTACCGGCTTCCCAGGGGATCCACTGCCCAACTTGTGGGGCCGCTGTGGTGATATCTGGAAGGCAAGACTCGCCTACAGTCACCAGTCTGCCCTGGCCTTGAGAGGCCTCGGACTGTAGACACAGGGCACTTGTGCCCATGGCCCACATTGCCTTCAGCACACGTCAGCGTCCACCAGGTGCTCTTTCTCAGCTTTCCTGAGTTGGCCTCTGAATCCTTCTGGTGTCAGCAGTCCAGGTAAGCAGGGCTCGTCAGAGTTGGCACATAAGAGATGACTCACCCGCCATCCCAGCCTGGGACTTCTATGTTTGCAGCAGGACTCACAGTTCTGGGCCTCCTGCCCCTGCCACAGTCTTGCAGGGTCCTGGGTAGCCTTGCCTCCAGAGGACGATGGATGAGGCCTCTCCAGCCCCTTCTGGCCCAGGGGCCATCTTTGGCTCCTCCTTGATCCCCAGGGACCTACCTTCTGGTCAGTGGGCAAGGACCCGCAGAACAGGTCACTCATACCCCTCTGGCCCACCTGGACGATGAATTTCCTTAACCATGCTACTGGTGAAAGACTGCCCAGCTGCCCCCAGGGTAACTCACCGCTGCATCCCTTCAGTGTGGCACTGCCCTGCTCTGACACTGGCAGCAGTCACCCAAACTCTGCTGGGCTAGTGCCCACTGTTGCCTGCACTACCCCTCTCCCACCTGCTTGCCCGGGAAGGGCCCAAGAGTGAGAAAATGCTGGCCACTTGTCTCTCGGCACCTTTGTGATGGCAGCCATGTGTCTGGAGGACATCGGAGGCCCTCCGGAGTATAGCGTGCTCCTGTCGCCACCACCCCTGCTGCACACCTGACAGGCAGGAGTGGCCGGGCCCACCCCCAGCTCCTGCCCAGAGCACCCTGCCCTCTCCATGCCCTCATGTTGCTCTTCCATGGGGCTCTTCACTGCCCCACACCCACCCCACACTCCCACACCCTAGGTGTGTTCCACTTATCCCTGCCCACCTTGTGCCATAGGCAGGCAGGCACATCCAAACACAGCCCACCTGCTTCTTGCAGATGGTCAGCATTTTGCAGGCAGCCATTCTGGTCAGCGCTGGTTCCCAGCACCCTGGACTCTATAGGTAGTGTGCCCAGGACACTACAGGTGCTCATAGTGACTACCACACATCGGTGGGGGAAGAACACTGGCCTCTTTTTGTTTACTTTCATTTTGCCACATTTTTAGCTCTTTTTTATAGATATAAAATACTTCTTTGTATAAATCATGGTTAAAAGAATTGCATGCTATTGTAAAACAAAATGACAGAGTACAAATTTATGTGCAAAGTGAAGGTCCCCCTCCAGTAGGTGGCGCCCCTGGGAAGTAAGCCTTGTTCCAGCTGAGAGAGTTCCTTCCAGACTGTTCCTTAGTGAGCACAACAGTGACTTTTGTTGGTTAGTTTTTAATCAGAATGACCTTTCTCCGCACACACGACCTGGGAGCTTGCATTGTCCCCTGCGGGAGCCTGTCCACATACCGAGCCTGCACATTCCAGCAGCTGCCGGTGTTCCTTCGTGTGGATGGAACCTGCCGCATATGTGGGGCTTTGTGTCAGCTTTTAGCTTTTACAGAAGTTGCTGCATTGATCATCCTTTACATGCAGAGTTCCCCAAGGAGGCCTTGCTGGCTTTCTGTGGACTGTTACCCCAGTTTGATCCACTAGACACAATCTTGGGGGGCAGGCCACATTGGGGGTGCATTAGGGCTACGTTTGCAGCACACAACGGAAAGTGTCACAGGATGCGGTGGCTGGGCTCTCTAAGGCCTCCTCTCTCTGCCCCTCAGGCTCCAGAATTGGGGGCAGAAATGGTGTTCTGCTGTGACCAGCTCCTGAGCTAGGACTACACTGTCTCATGTGCACTCACCCCTTGTAAATTGCCCTTTATTAAACGCTCCTTGGGTTGCCCACTGTGTGTGCTGTTATTCCCACTAATTGAGGTGGTGTATCTGTCAGAATCACTACATGTGGTTCCACTAATGTGACGAGTCAACAACCACATGCAAGTGCTTCCATAATGTCCTTCTGCCGTGTTTCCCCTGGCCCCTTACCCACGCCTTCCCTCTCGGAGCCCACCCTGGCGTTTGAGGCCCCTCCGTGGCCACCCTGGCTCACCCCTGCAGGCCCCTGTGCTCCAGCCTGCATCCCTGTCCCTTCACCACCAGTCACAATGCTGTCTTTGCAGGTAGGTGCCTGGCCCCCTTCCCTGCCCCGAAACTCAGTGTCCCTCCTCCAGGAGGACTTTATGGATTTCCCCATGACTGTTACAGCACTCGTTACCTTTGGGTGGGGTTGTCTGTTAACTGAAGCAACCCTGGGGGGTGGGTGTCATGACCCTCCTGTCCCCAACCAATAGGTGGGGGACCAGGCACAAGAGCAGAAGTGATGGGCACATCTGAGCACCTGCTCCCCTATCTCTGCTTCCTCCTCTGCCTCCTCCCCCCCAACCATCTTGAGGTCTGATTCAGTGGAATCCTACTCTAGGCAGCCTGGCCCTTGGGCACTGTTTTTCTTACATAAGTGTCCCCAGTCAGGCAGTCCCAGCCCAGGACTGGGACCTTAGAAAGGGGATTATCTGTATGGCCCCAACCATGTCCAGCCCTCCTCAAAGTCCCCAGCAGAGACAGGAAACTCAATCCCTTCCCTCATTGCACCCAGCCCCCCACCCCCACCCCATGTAGTCAGTCTATCCCCAGTCTCAGAGCCACGTGACAAGGACCCTTCGCAGGGCACTGGCCCTCAGGCTTCCTTAATCACAGGTCCTGGGTGCCTGCTTGCAGCACTCTCCTCCTGGCTGTGCCTGGGACCTCTGGAAGGGAGGGGAGGCCACGGATCCATTCAACTCCCATTTCAGTCTGGGGCAGGGGATGGGAGCCACTCGTAGACGAACCTCATTCTCCCGAGGGACCCAGGATGTCTTAAGCAGGGAGATGTAAGGTCACCCAAGAGCTAGGAAACTGGAACATTGAGGACAGATCAGTTACATTCACATGTTCACTCATCATACAAGTAAGAATTAGCCAAGGCGGGGGGCCCTGGGAGAAGAACAAAGAGCTCCAGGCCTGAGGGACTGCAGAGGGGACACAGCAACTGAGAAGACCCAGGGCAGTTACGAGAGAAGGAAGGTAGGGGAGCTTTCAGAAGCAGTGGCATACATCTCAGAAAGGGGCCTCCTATTCTTGGAGAGAAGGGCTCCTGGAGATGGTGGGGTACACTGCCACCCAGGAAGCCCAAGGCTTTGGCCACTGCCTGAGACAAGACTCCCTCCCAGCAGCTCTGGGGCTACTCTGCCATCTGCTGTGGTCTCCCAATGTCACTTCCCATATGTCAGGCCTTCCCTGGAGGGAAGTTGATCAGCAGATGGGAACTGTGGCTGTCACACTGCCTCCTTCCAGGTAGAGCAGATCCTTCCCAGACTCCACCCCCCAGCCAAATGCCTCCCCAGTATTCAGGGCCACCAGCCACCTCTCTGAGCCTGCGCTCCAGGCATCTATGGGAGCTGTGGGTCTGGTGCACAGGCCCTTTGATCTGCTTGCTTCCCACTCACTCCTCCGGGAAGCAAAGCAGCCCCAGGGCTCCCTTGTCCCTCCCAGCAGAATGGCACCCCCTGGCCTGAGGGTGCTCTGGGCCTCTGACCATTGGCAGCCACAGCCTGGACCATCTCATTGTCCATGCTTCATGAACAAGCTCATCTTGTCCCTGCCACTCTGCTCTCATGAAGGCTAGAAGGCAGTCAGGATACTCCCCTGGGACTCCCCGGCTGTAAGGGCCTCTGGAAGGGAGGGGAAGCCATGGATCCATTCAACTCCCATTTCATTAATAACTGAACTCCCATTCATCAATAATTGGTTCTGCAGAAGGTACGTAGAGTTAAGCTGCGGGGGCCTGGGAGAAAAGGCCCACACCCTCACTCATTTGGTGCCCTTGGCCAGGGAAGTTCCACAGAGACCTCCTCCACTCCCCACTGTGGGGCAGGAGCTGAGAGCCGGGAGGAGGTGCCCAGCCCGGCATTGTCCAGCACAGAGCAAGCAAGCAGGACTGAGGAACAGCTTGTATTGATTGCCCCAGTTTTCAGAACTTGCTCGCAGCTCCCTGGGGCTGATAGAAGATGGATGATGGATGGCAAATGACAGATGGGGGTCATGCAGCCACCTCTTCCTTGAAGGGAACCCTCTTCTGGCCTCTGACCCCCAAAGTGGGTGAGGATGAGGGTACAAACAGGACAGGGAAGGAACAAGAAAAGGCCTAGCCTTTCCAGTGGCCTCAAGTAGGTCTTCAGGCACAAAGCCATGGCATCTTTATAATGCCACACCTGACAATCCTCACTGATGACACAGTGGTTGGAAGCAGCACTTTGGGACTCAGGCCAGCTGGACTCATGCCTCTTTTCCAGGTGATGGTTGTGAGGGTGGAAGGAAGTCACCTCTATGGAGCCCCTAGCCCCAGGCTGGGCAGCTGCAAGAGCTGGGTGGATGGGAGCCCTGAACACTGTGTGACTCTAAGTGTCACTGGGCCCATCCACGCAGTGCTTTTGTTTTTTTTTGTTGTTGTTGTTTTTTAATTTTTTTTAATAATTTTTATTTATTCATTTTTTTTTAGAGAGGGGGAGGAGAGAGAGAGAAAGAGAGAGAGAAGGGGGAGGAGCAGGAAGCATCAACTCCCATATGTGCCTTGACCAGGCAAGCCAGGGTTTTGAACCAGCAACCTCAGTGTTTCCAGGTTGACGCTTTATCCACTGCACCACCACAGGTCAGGCAGTGCTTTTGAATGAATTAGAAAAAAGCATCCTTGCAGTTCCTCAAAAAGTTAAACACAAATTGCTATAGGACCCAGAAATGCCATTCCTAGATATTCCCTAAAGAATTAAAAACAGGGACTCAAACAAGTACATGTACACACGTGTTCAGAGCAGCATTATTTGCACGAGCCAAACATCCACTAACATGAATGAATAAACAGAATGTGGGCTATCCAGACTATGGAATATTCTCCAGCTTTAAAAAGGAATGAGTGGCCCTGGCCAGTTGGCTTAGTGGTAGAGCATCGGCCTGGCGTGCGGAAGTCCCGGGTTCGATTCCCGGCCAGGGCACACAGGAGAGGCACCCATCTGCTTCTCTACCCCTCCCCCTCTCCTTCCTCTCTGTCTCTCTCTTCCCCTCCCGCAGCCGAAGCTCCATTGGAGCAAAAGATGGCCCGGGCGCTGGGGATGGCTCCTTGGCCTCTGCCCCAGGCGCTAGAGTGGCTCTGGTCGCAGAGCATCGCCCCCTGGTGGGCGTACCGGGTGGATCCCGGTCGGGTGCATGCGGGAGTCTGTCTGACTGCCTCCCCATTTCCAGCTTCAGAAAAAGACAAATAAATAAATAAAAATAAAAAAAATAAAAAGGAATGAAGTACTGACTCATGCTACTCAATGGTGAACCTTGAGAACAGTATTCCAAGTGAAAGAAGACAGTCACAAAAAGCCACATATTGTAAGATTCCATGAACTATCCAGAACAGGTAAATTCACAGAGAGCAAGTAGATGGGTGGCTGCCAGGGACTGGAGGGAGGGGAAAATAGGAAGTAACTGCTTGACAAGTATGGGGTTTCCTCTAGGGCAATACAAGTATTTTTAACTAGGTATAAGTTATGATTTCACAATGCTGTGAATTGCCAAAATGCCTCTGACTTTTTCACTTTAAAACGATTAATTTTATTTTATGTGAATTTCATCTCAATTTTTAAAAAGCACCCATTCCTCAGTGCATTTGATGTCCATCTGTTAGAAAACTGTGCAATAAACTGATTTTGTAAGAGCAAGACATCTTTATACAATTGCTGTCCCCACCAGGATTCATATCTACCAGATCTAAGCTGGGAATGGTGTCTCCTTTGATGTGTGCCCTGGCGCAGCGCACATCCTGCCCAACTGTAGCGGGCAGCCCTGCTCAGGAAGCCTCCAAGGAGGGCAGGCAGAGGTGTCCAGACCACTTTAAAATGAACAAATGAACATTTGAAGAATAAGTCAGTCCCTTCCTGGTTTCACACGAGTGGAGGCTTCTGATGTCAGATGATACAAAGAACACAGGCTCTGCAGAGGGAAGGCTGGGTTTCCAGTCTGCCCTCAGCCAAAGGGCTGAAGAACCTGGAATAGGTCTTCATGTGTGAAGTGAGGGTAACTCCCTGGGCTAGTGAGAAGATTGAAGAAGATGCTAGGAAAATGCTCAACCTTAACCCTCAGTGAGCTGGACCAGGAGCTGCTTAACTTATCCACAGAGATTTTTTTGTTTTTAATAATAACAGCTCTACTGAGATATAATTCACATATCATACAATCCACCCATTTCAAGTATACAACTGAATGGATTTTAGTATATTCACATGGTTATGCAACCACCACCTCTCTCTTGTTCTAGAACATTTTCAAAAAGAAACTCAGTGACCATTAGCAGTTACTCCCCATTCCTCCCATCCCCCTATTCCCAGGTGGCCACCGGCATACTTTCTATTTCTGTAGATTTGCTTATTATGGACATTTCATGTAAATAGAAACATATTATTAACACATGGCCTTTCGTGGCTCACTTCTTAGCATAATTTTTTCAAGGTTCATCCATATTGCAGTATGTATCTGTACTACATTCCTTTTTTATGGTCAAATAATATTCCACTGTATGAATATACCATTTTCTGTTTATCTATCTGTTGATGGAGGCTTGGGATGTTTCCATCCCCAGGGCATTGGAAGTTCTGCCTTCTATCCAGCGGAGGGTGGTTCTGGGTCCTGGCCTCTCTTTCCTAAAAAGGAAAAGGGCTGCCTTGGGGGTAGAGTTTTACTAGAAGCTGGGTCTGGGCTCATGGACCACTAGGCTGCTGCTGCTGCAGGTGTGTGACCCTCATGGGGCTAGACCCAGAGTCCTTCCAACAGAGGGGCCAGCAGCCGTTAACAGGGACCCTGTCCTGCTCACTGAGTCTGTACCTCTCTGTCATTTCCCTGGCCAGTGCTTTCTCAGTCTCTCTGCCTCTACTTCTCTCCTAGTTCAGCCCTGCCCTTACACAAACACTACCAGTTCACCAACAATACTCACATTTCTGTCTTGGGTCTTGACCACTCCTCAGTCCCCCAGGCCCACACTCTCTCTGCCTGACTCCTCCCTGTAGAGGGGCTATGGGCACCCTGTTTCCCTGACATGGTCAATAATCCTCTGTCTGTCCTGTAGCTGGTCCTCCTCCTTCCCACATCCAACCCATCTGCAAGTCTAGAACAGACCTGTAGTCCAACCCCGTCTCCCCATTGCCTTGCTTCTACTCTCGTCTGGGTCACCAAGGCCATCCCACCTGGACCAGTGTCATGGCCCCAACTGCTTGCCTGATCCCACCCCGCACCTGTCCACACAACAAATCTAAGCCAGTCACTCCACTGCTTACGGCAGCTACTGTGGCCATCTGAATTTAAATTCATTAAAGTTAAATCAAATTAAAAATTCAGTTCAGTTACAGCAGTCACATTTTAGGTGCTCAGGAGCCACATGGGGAAGCTAATGGCTGCTGCATTGTTCACCACAAAGTATAGAACATGTCCAACATGCTGGAAAGTTCTATCAGAATGTGCAGGGTCAGAACCTTCCAGGGGCTTTTCCTTGTGTTTAGAATAAAACCTGAACTTTTTAAAATATACATATTTATTAATTGATTTTAGAGAGACAGAAGAAGGGAGAGAGAGAGAAGCCTTCATTTATTGTTCTACTTTAGTTGTGCATCCACTAGGTCACCTCCCATATGTACCCTGACTGGGAATTGAACCTGTAACCTTGGTATCTTGGAACAATGCTCTAACCTACTGAACTAACTGGCCAGGGCCAAAACCCAAACTTCTAACAACTCTGGAAGGCCCTGCTTCGCCTTTAATGTCACCTTCTGCCACCCACACCAGCCTTATCACCTAACCTAGATGTTCCTTAAACACACCTACAACTTCAAAGTCTTTCTGTCTTTGCCTTTCTATTTCTTGTTCTTAGGACCAGCTCAAATGTTACCTCTCCAGGCAAGCCTTCCCCAGACCTCTGCCTCTCCCTGGGTCCCCTCATGGTACACACACCTCTGCTATGGCTTGGCTCTGCCTGCCTAACCCATTCCTCCTCCACACATGGGCCCTGTCCCAGTACAGCCCAAGCTCTACGTCGATCAGGCATCCCTGATTCGACTTCCCAGTGCAGTGGGACACTCCTGCTTATCAGCAGGGCTGGCAGCCTCTTCCAGACTACTCTTGAGGCGGCTATGAGGAGTCTACTTTTTTTTTTTTTAATAATTTTATTTTTAATGGGGCGACATCAATAAATCAGGATACATATATTCAAAGATAACAACTCCAGGTTATCTTGTCGTTCACTTATGTTGCATACCCATCACCCAAAGTCAGATCGTCCTCTGTCACCTTCTATCTAGTTTTCTTTGTGCCCCTTCCCCTCCCCCTTTCCCTCTCCCTCTCCCTCCTCCCCCCATAACCACCACACTCCTATCAATGTCTCTTAGTTTCACTTTTATGTCCCACCTACGTATGGAATAATGCAGTTCCTGGTTTTTTCTGATTCACTTATTTCACTTCGCATAATGTTATCAAGATCCCACCATTTTGCTGTAAATGATCCGATGTCATCATTTCTTATGGCTGAGTAGTATTCCATAGTGTATATGTGCCACATCTTCTTTATCCAGTCATCTATTGATGGGCTTTTTGGTTGTTTCCATGTCCTGGCCACTGTGAACAATGCTGCAATGAACATGGGGCTGCATGTGTCTTTACGTATCAATGTTTCTGAGTTTTGGGGGTATATACCCAGTAGAGGGATTGCTGGGTCATAAGGTAATTCTATTTTCAGTTTTTTGAAGAACCACCATACTTTCTTCCATAATGGTTGTTCTACTTTACATTCCCACCAACAGTGGATGAGGGTTCCTTTTTCTCCACAGTGAGGAGTCTACTTATCAGTGCCGAGACCAACTGCCACTGGAGGAAAGATACGACCACACACAAGTTAGTTGCAAGAATCACATAGGCAATTTATTATTCACAAATCCTTTTGGCGTGCCTGGGTACAGCTTACGAGGGCCCCATGGGCGTACTCCTCTTGGCTATCCCTTGGTCAGAGCAGCGTGGAGACAGTCACATCAATGTTGGAGTCTGGGCGACTACTGCAGCAGGGGGGCCCCTCAGCTTTAGAACCTTTTCTGACCAACACCTTCTAACAGGAGTCAATCTACAGGATTATCACCTCAAACCACCTTTTTTGGGAGTTCCTCACAGGGAGCCCTTTTTATGTTAATCTACTGAAATGTTACATTAAGCCACTTTTAAGATGTTCCTAGGGAAGATTCTTATTTATGTTAATTTACAGAGTTATGACATCAAGCCACTTCTTAACTATGTATAACTTCACACACACACTAACTGGGCCCTGCTCCAAAGTCAGAGTCTGTTTATTACATCTGCACACACTATATTAATTCCTATCTAGATGGCATAACTTTATAAATTTTCTTAATTAATTTTAATATTATATTTTATTACTTTTATATATCTTCCATATTTTTTATATTTCTATATATTTAATTACTATTACATTATGTTACTACAATATGCCCCTCTCTCCCTAGGCTGTGTGCTCCTCAGGGCCACACACATCAGATTCCTCGTTCACTGGCATTGGCTAATGTGCTGAGCACTGGGCAGTCATGGGTAACAAGACAGGAAGATCTCTGTACCCCGGAGTGTAGATCTAGCTGGGGACAATTAGCAAACAGGGAATTAGAGTGTTCTGTGTCTGCACCCCACATTCTTCCTTCCTGCTCCCTTCCTCAGGAAAGATGGATGATAAGGAAGCTTTGCAGGAAAGGAGCAGAGCCCCAGGGTGGGACTGCCCTCAGAGAAGGGGCCAAGGATGGGAGAAGTGTCCTTGGGGTCAGAAGAAACTCTCTCACGGGGAGATAGCCACTACATTGTGTCCTTGTACTCAACAACAAGCCATTTGGGAAGAGAACAGAGCCTGAAAACCCAAACTATAGATCTTTAGGGTTTGTGAATTAGGTTTGTTTTATGTCTACAATATGTAAGGTGGGGCTAAGTTGGGGCCTATAAACCAGAGAAAGGGACACCTCACTGATAGATTAAGTACCCCCTGCAATTATTCTTTTTATTCCCCAGGCGGTAATTATGTCCCTGATGAGCCCACAATTCTGCTTGGAAACTGAGGGACTGTTTTAGCAAGAGAAAAAAATAGTTTATGGTTTTCAGATTCTCTCTATTGATAGCCAGGGAACGGGGTTCTAAGTCTGCCTGACCCACTTGCTGGGAGACCTGAGCAGGCCATCCTATGAAGGCAGCTAATATTGATCATGAGCCCTGGTGTGCCATATTCTGTGAGGTCAGGATTTACTATACCCATTTTAAAGAATAGGTCACTGATGATGTGAGAACTGCTGCAAAGATTCCTGCCTTCCCATGTACGGCCCTACAGGCAGTAAGGTAGAGAGGCCTGCAGAGGGCAGCAGTGAGCTGTGCCTGGAAGTATCTGCAAGTCCCACCCCAAGGGTTTTCCGTGACATTCCCAGGGCACCAACGTTAACAAGCAACGGAAGGAATACCACATGCCATATAGAAATGTGTTTTATGTTTGTATCAACTGAATGCTTTACATGCAGTGCACATAGGATTTTACATATGAGGACAAAACAGGCTCAGACAAGAGAAGGGGGACTGCCTTGGTCATGATCCTGAAGTGGGGAAGACCTGAACCCTAGACAGGCAGCACCACCCCTGGCCCTGGGTTCTGTTCCTCTGGATTAGAAGTCAGAGCATCTCACCTGGGTGGCACTAGATCTGGGGGGAGGGCAAGATAATCCCTCACATCCACGCAGGGACAACATCCTCAGAGGCAGGTAGCTTTGTTCTCATTTCAACGCCCAAGAAAATGAGGCACAGAGAGGAAGAGGTGGTTAGGATTCACGCCCAGTTCTCTGCTCGACAAATCCTGGGTTATGTTTTTTTTCTCCCCTCACTGGGAAAGCTGGTTTGTATATTTTCATTTTGGCCCATCCCTACATTGTGCTCTTTGCCGTTTGTCTAAAATCTCTAGGCATCCCTGGGATAGGAGAAAAGATTGCTTCACTGCTTACCTGGGCTGTCCTGTTTTAGGCCCAGATCTGCTGGTCACAGTGGACGCTGGCATCTCCTTTAGAGGGAGACTAAACAGATAAGTTCTGAGTCAGGCAATTCGGCAAAAACTACACTGGCCTCTGGAGCTCAGGTGAGATCAGGGGGAAAACATCCTGAACAGGACAACAGGCAGGGTAGACGTGAACGCTGAGTCTCCTGGGGCAGATATTCCTATTACCTCTGGGGCAATTCCCTGTGGCAGTTGTTGCTTCATGACCCACCCCAGGTCCACATCGCTGGATCCCCACTAGCACACTGGGGCTGCTGGCATTGGCGGCCCAGCCCGGCCCTTCCGGCCTCGCTGGACGACCTGCCCCCCTCCTGCTCCACCCTGACGTTGCTGTGTGCCCCAGGACGTGGAAAAATGAGGATCCAGGCATTCCTGCCCCAGGTGTACAGAAGGGCCTCTGCGTTGGACTGCAGGGTTCGCCGCTGGGGCCTCAGTTTCCAATCAAGCGCTGAGACGAGGGAGGGCAGTGGCTCGGTGTGGGAGCGGCCTCCCAGCGGCACCTACCCTCTCTCAACGCCCCTCCCCAGGCGCCAGCGGCGCGGCCCCTTTAAGAGGCCAGCCGGGCTCCGTCAGCCGCCGCGGCCACCGCCCCCCGGCCCTCCCCTTCCTGCGGCGCCGAGTGCGGGCCGGGCGGGAGTGTGGCCAGAACGGGCCGGGCCGAGCGCAGCGCCCGGGGAGGCGGTGGCAGCTTGGACGCGGGCGGCGAAGAGGCGAGAGGAGAGGAGCGCGCAAGCGGCAGCCATAGACTAGCGGAGGCCGGCCGAGCGGTGGGCAGCTTCTGTCCCGCCTGCGCGGAGCAGCCCCGCACACAATAGCAAAGCGCGCAGCTCGCGCTCGCTACCCCCGCCCTCGCGCGTGCCCGCCCCCCCCCCGGCGCGCCCAGTCCCGAGCCCGCGCCACCCGGGGAACTGAGCCACCGCCTCACCTGCCGCCCGGGAGGAGGTGGGCATTGTTCGTGGGTCGCCACCACCGCCGCGCGGGGCCATGGGGGCCGCCGGGCGCCCCGGGCCGGGCCTGGCGAGGCCGCCGCGCCGCCGCTGAGGCGGGCCCCACGAGTAGCCGGGCGGCGCAGGTGAGACCAGTCGCGCCATGGTGGATCCGGTGGGCTTCGCCGAGGCGTGGAAGGCGCAGTTCCCGGACTCGGAGCCGCCGCGCATGGAGCTGCGCTCTGTGGGTGACATCGAGCAGGAGCTGGAACGCTGCAAGGCCTCCATCCGGCGTCTGGAGCAGGAGGTGAACCAGGAGCGCTTCCGTATGATCTACCTGCAGACGCTGCTGGCCAAGGAGAAGAAAAGCTACGACCGGCAGCGCTGGGGCTTCCGGCGCGCGGCGCAGCCCCCCGACGGCGCCGCTGAGCCCCGTGCGTCCGCGCCGCGCCCGCCGCCCGCGCCCGCCGACGGCGCCGACCCTCCGCCCGCGGAGGAGCCCGAGGCCCGGCCGGACGGAGAGGGGTCCCCGAGCAAGGCCAGGCCTGCCCCCGCCCGCAGGTCTGGGGCCTCTGCACCTGCCGACCGGGATGACCGGGGCCCCCCCACCAGCGTGGCAGCGCTTAGGTCTAACTTCGAGAGGATCCGCAAGGGGGGCCAAGGCCAGCCCGGAGCGCCCGACGCCGAGAAGCCTTTCTATGTGAACGTCGAGTTTCACCATGAGCGCGGCCTGGTGAAGGTCAACGACAAAGAGGTGTCAGACCGGATCAGCTCCCTGGGCAGCCAGGCCATGCAGATGGAGCGCAAGAAGTCCCAGCACGGCACCGGTCCGGGCCTGGGAGATGTGCCTAGGCCTTCTTATCGGGGGCGCTCCTCGGAGAGCAGCTGCGGCCTCGACGGCGACTATGAGGACGCTGAGCTGAACCCCCGCTTCCTGAAGGACAACCTGATTAACACCAATGGCGGCAGCAGGCCCCCATGGCCTCCCCTGGAGTACCAACCCTACCAGAGCATCTATGTGGGGGGCATGATGGTGGAAGGGGAAGGCAAAGGCCCGCTCCAGCGCAGCCAGAGCACCTCGGAGCAAGAGAAGCGCCTTACTTGGCCCCGCCGATCCTACTCCCCTCGGAGCTTTGAGGATAGTGGAGGCGGCTATACCCCGGACTGTAGCTCCAATGAGAACCTCACCTCCAGCGAGGAGGACTTCTCCTCGGGCCAGTCCAGCCGCGTGTCCCCGAGCCCCACCACCTACCGCATGTTCCGGGACAAGAGCCGCTCGCCCTCACAGAACTCACAGCAGTCCTTCGACAGCAGCAGTCCCCCCACGCCGCAGTGCCAGAAAAGGCACCAGCAGTGCCAGGTCGTGGTGTCAGAGGCCACCATCGTGGGAGTCCGCAAGACAGGGCAGATCTGGCCCAGTGATGGGGACAGCTTGTCGAGCAGGCTGCCTCAGGACAGCACCTTCCATGGAGACACAGGTAGGTACCTCCTCCAGCTAGGTGGGCACACCTGCATTGTGACTTGTGACTAGAAACCTTTGAGCCAGAAGGAGGGAATAGAAGAGGGGATGTTGGAGGGGGATGAATAGGGAGATACTTTGGGGGGCAAATTTCTGGTACTGTTGTGGACAGGAAGGATTCCTGCTCACCCAGCGCCTGGACAAACTATCGCTGCCTTCTTCCTGAGTGCAGGTTCCCAAGTGTTTGGAATGGGATTGGCTTGTGGGTGGAGGGTGTGTGTGTGTGGCATGATAGGAGGCTTACTCATTTGGTTCTAAAGTGTGTGTTGCTTATGGATGGGGACCAAGATGCTCCGGGCAGTCATCTCCTTGTTCTCTGATCCCTCCACGCTAGGCAATGGGGATAGTACAAAGAGGGGTCATCTCTTCCACCTAGATCGGATGCTTTTACCAAGGATTGGTCTGTGTTTTGGGCATTGCCTGCCCTTCCTGTCCTGGAAGAGTTATATGACACATTTGGGGAACTCAAGATACACTAGCTACTCCCACGTCATAGAAGCGTCAGGTTTGCTTGGTAGCCAGCATCCCAAACGCAAGTCACAGCAGGTGAAAATACAAATTAGAAGGAAGTCAAGTGACAGGTATTTCTGACTTAGTGGGCCACCAAAAATCAATGGGGTACAGTTTTTATCCATGGCTGAACCAGAGCTACACCTGTTCTGATCTGCCTGGCTTTGATGGGAGACTTCACCAGTCTTTAATCACCCATAGGCTCCACTGTGCATCTCACCCCAGCTTTATTTTCTGATCTCTCATTGGGCTCCTGCCTCATTGTCCCAAGGACGAGTGCCCACTGGGGCTCATATTAGGCTCCCAATCTATGGTTCAGTCCTGACCCTGAGATAAACCTATGGGATTGTGTATATAACTTCTGGACTGTGTACAAATACCATTGGCATTGAGGCGATCACACTGAGTTTTGAGGTCCAGGCTCAGTTTGTAATGGGGGTACGGAGAAGGTGGCTGTTTGGGTGGGTAGATGTGGGAGTTAGGTGGGACAAGGAGAAGTGTGAGGCTGTCAGGACTCTCCGGGAGTCCTGGTCCCTATTGGGCTGATCCAGTCTTCCACTTCATTGATTTTCCTTTTTCTGCTGATGGAGTTGTATGTGCTTCATTCCTCAGAATCCTCTTGAAACAAGTGAGGCTATTTTTGGCTCTCTGAGCAGCCTTCTTGTGATCAGCACTCTGTTCTGTTTGTTTTAGGTACATCCAGTTGATGTTTTTACATTTGCAGCTGGGGGGTGGCTGTTGCGTGCTGCTCGGACCTGTGGCCTGGCCCAGAAGCCCCCGAAGTCCTTCATTGAGGGGGTGGAAGGCTGTCGTGTTTAGAAACCTGCTTTGCGGACAGATCAGCTCTTCCGGGTCTGAAGGATTGCCCTGTGGTCACTGGGCACCAGCCTTGTCTGGCCAGCTGTTGGCTGAGCAAGCTAGCTTGAACTGGCTGGGGCACTGTGGTGCAGAAGAACGTTATTAACAAAGAAAATTTCCGATCTGCAATCTGAAACAACATGCTGTTGTTGGTAGAGAATTCTGAGTTTCCAGAACGTGAGTTCCACTTGGATGGAGTATGTTTCATTGGGCCTTCTCAGAAGCCCTCTCCCCACTCTCCATGGCTCCTCGGGTCTGCCTCTGAGACCTTGGCCCCGTGTGTTACACAGGGTAGGTTATCAGGGTAGTATCAGTTAATTATCAGTTAATTTTACAACTTGTACTTGACTTTCTGGATTCTTCTCTGAATGTCCTCAAGTTCCCACATTCTCTCTCTTGTTAGGTTTTTTTAAACTGGTTGTTTTAGCTCTGGGAGCCTTTAAACTCTGCACCCAGCACTCTCCTCTGAGGTTGGGGGCTGGCGGGGAATGAGGGATTTTTCTGTGCTTCAGCCATCTGCCTCTGCCCCAGCTGTTTACTGATGTTCTTTAGATGTGCCTCTGAAAAGGGACAATGAGTAAAATGACAGTGTGGGGTGGGTGCAGAAGTCACCCTAATTCTTTGCAGCAGCAGACTTAGGGGCCTGGATCCAAAAGCTTCAGAATCCCTTCGGATAAGTGGGTCCTCATATTTCTGAGCTGAGGGCCTCTGGTGTTTGAGAGAAGGAGCTGAAATGACCACAAGCCCCACTGGGTGCCAGGCATGGTTACAGTGTGCTCCATGTAGGGTATCTCTAGGGTTTTTACATCACCCTGTGGTGGGGCTGCCCATCCAGAGGTAAGGATGCAACCAGGAAATGGCAGAGCTGGAACTTGGGACCTCTGTGGGAATGCAGAGCTGTTCCTTCTAGAATGTAGTGGTCTTAGGGTGTTCTTCCCACTGCCCTACCCTGCTCCTGAAAAGCTTGACTGGGTTGGTCCAGGGCATGGGTCAATGACAGCTATGAGCTCTACTATGTACCAGCTCTTCCCTTTGTACTGTGTGGTCTACATAGAAGGAGAGAGTGGTCCTGGCCATCTGGGAGCTTACAAGGCAGTGGGAGAGAGGAGCTCTCACATCAGAGGAATGATATCAGGGCAACCTGCACAGCACTGGAGAGGGGCCTTGCCCATCAGTACAGTCTAGCAGTAGAGGGGGTAGCTGTCTGCTGCGAGGAGCAGTGGCACAAAGGCTCAGGGACACCCATTTCTGCCCTCTGTGCCTCTGGACTGTGTGCTTTTCTTTTTTTCTTTCTTTCTTTTTTTTTTTTCTGAAGCTGGAAACGGGGAGGCAGTCAGACAGACTCCCTCATGCGCCCGACCGGGATGCACCCGGCACGCCCACCAGGGGGCGATGCTCTGCCCATCTGGGGCGTTGCTCTGTCGCGACCAGAGCCACTCTAGCGCCTGGGGCAGAGGCCAAGGAGCCATCCCCAGCGCCCGGGCTGTCTTTTGCTTCAATGGAGCCTCTGCTGCCGGAGGGGAAGAGAGAGACAGAGAGGAAGGAGAGGGGGAGGGGTGGAGAAGCAGATGGGCGCCTCTCCTGTGTGCCCTGGCTGGGAATCGAACCTGGGACTTCCACACGCCAGGCAGACGCTCTACCGCTGAGCTAACCGGCCAGGGCTGGACTCTGTGCTTTTCTTGTGGTGAAATATATATAGCATAAAATTCACCATCTGAACCCGTTTTAGCCATTTTACTTGCAAAGTTAGTGGATTTAAGTGTATTCATATTGTTGTGCTACCATCTCCAGAACTGTCTTCATGCAACATTGAAATTTTATACCTACTGAACAACAGCTCCCCACTTCCCAACCCTCAGCCCCTGGCAACAACCACTCTGCTTTCTGTTGCTATGATTTGATTGTTCTGTATACTTTGTACAAGTGCAGTCACAGTATTTGTGCTTTGTGTCTGGCATAATGACCCCGAGTTTCATCCATGTGGTAGCACAGACTGTGCATTCTGAAGGCGGGGGTCCCCAGCTGCTTCCAGGGCTCCTGTGGAACCTTAACCAGAGCCAGACACACAGCACATGCTGGAAGGTTCCTCCTTCTCATAGCTGTGGGGTCGGCACTGGGAAGTTGGGAAGGTCAGCTTGTCTTTGGAAAGTGTCTTTAGAGTTGCACCTGTCTCTTCCTCACTCCATCCCTGTCCTTTAACTCCCCCCCTGAAGGAATTGGCAAACCCTGTCGTGAGAGAGGTGGCCAGCAGACCCAAGGACCTTCCCTTTTCTAGTCCTTTTTCAGTGTAAAGAATTCCTAATCTGAACAC
The DNA here is from genome assembly GCF_036850995.1 of Saccopteryx leptura. Lineage (NCBI taxonomy): Eukaryota > Metazoa > Chordata > Mammalia > Chiroptera > Emballonuridae > Saccopteryx > Saccopteryx leptura. Next base: position 383,720,885 of record NC_089504.1, on the reverse strand, counting down.
CCAGCCCTGGGTGCCCCTCTGCCCTTTTCCAAGCATCCGTTGTGGGATGTGACTGCAGATCTCACGTTTCTTCGTGGTCTCTCATGTGAGAGGCTACCCTGTGTTTTCACATTGATTAAGCAGCTTAATTTGCCCTTTGGGTTCTGGTGACACTGTCACCTGAATGATTATTGCTTTGTTTTTCCCTTGAATGATTGAATGAAGCAGTGACCAGTTAGAATGAGTAACTGTGGGGCAGTGAGAGGTCACCCAGCCTCGCGCTGGCTCCATCGACATCTCTCTAGACCAGGGCCTATGGTCACCTCTAAATTGAGTATAGGCTCCACTTCATGAACAGAGGCAGTGAGGACAGAATTGGATGGAGTCTTTTTATTTTTTAATTGATTTTAATTTATTGTGTTTTCATAGATTCTAGTGTCCCCCCAAATGCATCCCCCCGTGTTCCCCTCAACATTCCCCTTGCCCCCTCTCCCCAACGCCCCCCCTTTCCTCCAGGATTTGCTTTTCTGCTCTCTATAATGCTGTGTTATGTATGTATAATTTCACCAATCTCTTTCCCTTCTCTGATCCCATCCTATCATCCCCTTTCCACCCTATCATCCCCTTTCCATCCTGTCATCCCCTTTCCACCCTATCATCCCCTTTCCCTCTGTCCACTTTCCCTCTGGTCCCTTTGATCCCGTCTCTGTCTCTATTCTGTTCCTCAGTTCACATTGTTCGTTGGATTCCTCAAATGAGTGAGGTCCTATGATGAGAGCACTTAGTCATCAACAGGGTGGAAACAAAGTCTAGATCAAATTTTATAAGGATGTCCCGGCTTGGGAAGGATGACTTTCTTGTCAGGGGACAGCACTCCGGGACCTTTTACTAAAGGAGCTGGGAGTGGTGTTGGTTTGCATGGGCACAGGGGAACGTGCCTTTCCCATTTCTCCCTTTGCCTCATTTGTTGCTTCAGTAGCCACCCCCCACCCCTGGCCGGCAGTCCTGTGGGCCAGAGGACCCGTGTGTGTGACTGCTGCCCTCACCAGGGCAAAGACTCCAGGTGAGTCATACGCTGGAGCCCACCCAGGAGAGGCCCGAGGCTGGGCTGCTGCTGGCCCCTGTGTTCGAGGGGGCTCCGCGTTCACAGTGTAACTCAGGTTGTGTGAGTTTGGGCTAAGGCAACTTTTTAGATCAAGGCTGTTAGCAGGGGGCCAGGGGAAGTGTGGGTTAAATTAACTAGGAACCCCACAAAGGTTTTTGACCCTGACTGGAGTATAATACCTATGGTTCATGTAGGGTTTTTTTCTTTGAAAAAAATGTAGTAATTTTAATTAAACTATGTTATTTATGAAGTGTGATGGGGTTTTTTTGTTGTGGTGGTGGTGGTAAAATATACATCATAAACTGTACCATTTTAAGCTGTTTCAAGAGTACAGCTGGTGGCATTAACTGTGTTCACATTGTTTTGCCGCCATGGCCACCATCCACCTCCGGAATGTTTTCATCACTCCAGCCAGAAACTCTGTTCCTGCTAAGTGGTAATTGACCTTTCTTCCTAGCCCCAGCCCCCAGCCCCTGGCCACCACTGCTCCACTTTCTGTCTTCATGAATGTGCTTATTTTAGGTACCTCATGTAAGTGGGATCATGTATTTGTCCTTCTGAGTCTGGTCTGTTTCACTCAAGAAGGGTTTCTGAAGTTGGGAACAGCATTCTTGGTCTTAACTCCTCATGTCTGGTCCTTAATAGGCATGTTCTCTTTAGGAAAACACCTGTTAGTGATGGCAGTATTTCCTGGGCTCTCACATGCATGTTTCCAAAGTGGCCCAGTCTATTAGTTTGCTGAGACTACCGTCACAGAACACCACGGCCTGGGCGCCTTAAACAGCGGAGGTGTATTTTCTCTCGGTTCTGGAGCCTGGAAGTCCAAAATCAAGGTGCCATCCTCTTGCTACATCTTCACGTGGTTGTCCCTGTGTGCACGTGCACCCCTGAAGTCGGAGTTTTTTTTTCCTTATAAGCTCACTAGGGAGATTGAAGTAGAGCCCACCTTAACAACCCCATTTTAACTTGATCACCTCTGTAGAGGCCCTGTCTCCAAATACAGTCACATTCTAAGCCACTGGGGGTTAGGACTTCAACATAAGAATTGGGGGTTGAACACATTTCAGCCTGTAATACTCAGAGTGCTTTACTGGGTAGCACAGGAAAGGTCTACCATAACAGAGAGAGATGGGCCTTACACTGGTCTCACTAGCTGTTTTGATTTAAAAAAAAATTTTTATTTATTGATTTGAGAGAGAGAAACATTGATTTGTTCCACTCATTTATGCACTCATTGGTTGATTCTTGCATGTGTCCTGACCGGGGATCAAACCTGCACCCTTGGCATATCGGGAAGATGCTCTAACTAACGGAGCTATCCAGCCAGACACACCAGCTGTGTTTTAGAAGAATTTGAGTAGAGTGTTGTGGTATGGGACCCAGACCAGGCTACAAGGCGCCCAAAGTGTCTTGATGCTTCATGTGCTGCCTTCACTCTACTCATCTGAAGTTCGGGGTTGGAGTCCATGATTGCTAAGATCCTTTCAATTTTTTAATTTTTTTCTTTAAATTATAAAATTATTATTAAGACAACCTTTAAAAACTTTTTTTCTTATTTTTAGAGAGCGAGAAACAGGAAGGGAGAGAAAGAAAGAGGGAGAGTGAGAAGCATCAACTCGTAGTTGTTTCACTTCAGTTGTTCAATGATTGCTTCTCATACATGCCTTGACAGTGGGGGCGGCAATCAAAGGTATTTATTGAGCATCTACTATGTGACAGGCACTGTCTTTGTGGAAATTCTCTTTATTCATGGCTTTATTCATAGATTTGTGGAAAGGTTCATCTCCAAGGGCCTTATACTTTAAAAACCAACACACAAAAAAAGCTTTGTCATGTTCCAGCATCTTCCCTAACTGTGTATCTTTCTCCGAATTTGCAGCTATTTCTTATTACTCCTGTGCCTGTCTGACTTCCTTCTTCAGGGTGGTGAGATCCTGAAGATAAGAACAGAGTCTAGCCCTGGCTGGTTGGCTCAGCGGTAGAGCGTCGGCCTAGCGTGCGGAGGACCCGGGTTCGATTCCTGGCCAGGGCACACAGGAGAAGCGCCCATTTGCTTCTCCACCCCTCCGCCGCGCTTTCCTCTCTGTCTCTCTCTTCCCCTCCCGCAGCCGAGGCTCCACTGGAGCAAAGATGGCCCGGGCGCTGGGGATGGCTCTGTGGCCTCTGCCTCAGGCGCTAGAGTGGCTCTGGTCGCAATATGGCGACGCCCAGGATGGGCAGAGCATCGCCCCCTGGTGGGCAGAGCGTCACCCCCTGGTGGGCGTGCCGGGTGGATCCCGGTCGGGCGCATGCAGGAGTCTGTCTGACTGTCTCTCCCTGTTTCCAGCTTCAGAAAAATGAAAGGAAAAAAAAAAAAAAAAAAAAAAGAACAGAGTCTGTCCTGCCTCACTGTCCCACAGAACATGCCTCACTTTAGGTCCTTAACATTGTTTGATGTAATGGTGGTGGTCTGAGCCCACGGTCTGTGTCTTGAGTGCTGATGGAATGAGACCCCATCTCTGAGGCTTCTGTTTACTCCAACTCTGCCCTGATCTGTCCCATCCCCTCAGAACCCCATTTAATAAGTTGTAGTGGATTTTGGTGGGGGAGGGAGCTAATGATGTAATGAGCCTGTTTGGCTCTGGAGATTATTTTTCCTTCTTTGCTGAGGCTTTGGCTTCCCTGCTGCTAAACCTTAGAGTGTGTCTTGAATCCTCGGACTGGGGCCTGCTAATTAGTGTCTTGGATTCTAGCGCTCACCTTTGCAGCCTTGCAAAATGACTATGGACAGAGGTGGAGGCTAGGTCCCAAGGGAGACGCGACTGGCAGGTTCATAGATGCACCTGCCAAGGTCTGGAGCAGGCAGACTGATGCCCCACCTACGTAGTGGGGACGCTGTTGTGTCCTGGAAACATTCTTGTAAAGTGGCTGGAGCAAGATTATTATCCTAATTATATGCATTGGCTGATTGGGCCTGAGGCGGTGTGAGACAAACACACAGGCCTAAAATAGCCTGCCCCAGGTCAGGCGGCGGGCAGAGGGGCTCATACGGGCCTTTCTCCTCTGACAGCAGGGTGAGACCAATCCCCTGAGAGTGGGCACAGAGCCACCCCCCAGAAGAGGAGGGGACCTCAATCAGTTGTTTTGCAAACGCGTTGGGGAACCTGCTGTGTCAGACAGGAATGGTGCTGAGTAACATGAGACAGGCCTCCTAGCAGGTCATTTTCAGTCTGGTAGGGAGACAGCCACGTAAACCTAAGTGCTGTGATAGGAATCTCCTGGGCCTGGCCTTCAGGCCGGTCCATGAAGGTGTCAGCCATCCAGGATGTTGTTTCTATCTTATTTTGCGAATCTGCCAGAGAAAGAGAATTCCTAACTTTGCACGTGTCCTCCTGGGGCGCTTTGCTAAGACTCCTCCAGCAAGTTGTGTGGAGAGGAACCTAGGAGGACGGGCATGTCTGAAGGATACCGCCCTCCCTCCACCTTTTCCACCTAACAGTCAGGGGCTGGAGGGGAGGGATCAGTGCATGCTAACCCAGCTTGACTGTGAGCAGGTTCTGGGAGGTGCAGAGGGACAATGCCCGGCTGGGAAGATGTGACAGAAGTGGCTGGCCTGTTACACAGAGTGTCAGGAGCAGGGCCCAGGGAGCAAGGTTGGTGGCCAGGGAGTGCTAGGAAGGAGACATCTCCAGCTGGCTAGGAGACAGCCGAGGGGATCCTGGAAGAAGAGGGAGAGACCTGCAGCCCAGCCACAGCGCGGCCAGCCCAGCGGAGCCAGGGACACACAGCCTGAGGGGATCCTGGACTCAAGTGCCTCTGCTGCCTGGAGAAGAGCTTTTGAAGAGTCACTTCACTTTAAATGCCTGACTGCTGCCTTTTAGAAAATGCCGGTGGGATCAGCTGGTAAGCCAGTAGACTGGAGGAGATTTTCTGCATGTACCATATATTCATGTAACCTTGCTTGTAACAAGGTGAACATTCTAGAAGTGACCACCTAGAAGCAACATATATCCACCTGGTCCGGGGAAAGAACACAGACTTTGAAGGTAGAAGACCTAGACTTGCTCAGGAGCCAGTATGTGGCCTTGACAGGGATTTAATTCTGTCCACTGGAGGGGCCACCCCACCCTGGGAGGCCTTGTAGGAGTGTGAGTACATAGAGTGGGTGGTCTGGCCCCGGTCTGGTCTCTCAGAGTCACCCCCTCAAGCATCTAATGCCAGTTGGTTAAACACCACTTAGCAAGAGATTTTAAAGGAGAAATGCGTATAGTTAAGTAGATTCAGACCATTTCACCTGGTCAGCTCCATGATAGTGTCCAGAATGAGCTCTAGAGGGGGTAGGGGTCTGCTGTGGCCTCATCCCCCTCTGTTCCTCTGTGTGTCCTCCTGAGCTGAGTGGAATTCTCACACCTGAAAGGTACAGTATTATTTGTCTGCATTGTGGCCCCTAATGAAAGCTGGCTACTTTATCTGGTATGAAGCCCCATCAGCCAGGTGTCTGGGGCCACACCACTGCCCAGTAGGATAGCATGTGGTCCCCTTGCAGTATTCTTGGACTGCTTGGCCTGGTGGCTTCTGGGGTCCTTGGAAGCTAGAAACGGAGGAAGACACCGATTTCTTGGTTTTTCTCACAGCCACTCCCCTACCCCCCCACCCCCAAGTTTGTAGAGGGAAGACCTAGTACCACTTTGTTCTCATTTTTAGTGATTGTGAGACCTTAAGAAAGGAAGTAAAAACCACAGACTTTCCTATTTTAATAGGAAACAAAGGAGGAAGACAGGAAGCTCTGAGAATTACTAATGCTTTGGCATATCCAGGCTCCATCTGCAGCTTTCCAAGGACTTCGCAGACCAGAGGGTGTTGCCCTATATAGTGTGGGAGGACACTGCAGAGGTGGGCTTGGCCCTGGCGGTGTGTCCCTGAGGTGCTGGGCAGGGGTGCACCAGGGTGGGCGAGCAGCCGGCCCCCTTTGTGAGCTGCGGAGTGCACAGAAGAGCTGTGCAGTGTTTCCCTCAGAGCCTCGGGGGCCCTTGGGGTGACCAAGTAGCTCGGAGGACCACAGGGCATTCGGCTCCCAGACCACAGTGACCATTGCCTTCCACTGTCCCCCCCATGCCCAACCCCTACTTTCTGAGGGGCTAGAACAGCTGGACCTGCAGCCAACCTGGGGGCGTAGCTGGCTTTGTCTCTTGTTCTTCCCACTCTCTGTGAAGCTCCAGAAAGCCTTTTGCTTGGAGACCTAGAGGTAAGTGCAGTTCCCATCCTGTCTGGTGCCTAGGTGTTGATGGACAAGTGATTCTCTGGTGTCCTTGACTTACAGCTATGTTCCTGAGTGTTCATGGTGTTTTCAGTAACAAACTATAGAAATGATCCCTGAAAGTATAGTCTTCATGGTGTTTTTAAAGCAGCTTTACTGAGGGCCCTGGCCAGTTGGCTCAGTGGTAGAGCGTCGGCCTGGCGTGCAGGGGTCCCGGGTTCGATTCCCGGCCAGGGCACACAGAAGAAGCACCCATCTGCTTCTCCACCCCTCCCCCTCTCCTTCTTCTCTGTCTCTCTCTTCCCCTCCTGCAGCCAAGGCTCCATTGGAGCAAAGTTGTTGGCCCGGGCGCTGAGGATGGCTCCATGGTCTCTGCCTCAGGTGCTAGAATGGCTCTGGTTGCAACAGAGCAACGCCCCAGATGGGCAGAGCATCGCCCCCTGGTGGGCATGCCGGGTGGATCCCAGTCGGGCGCATGTGGGAGTCTGTCTGACTGCCTCCCCGTTTCCAACTTCAGAAAAATACAAAAAAAAAAAAAACAACAACAAAAAACCCCAGCTTTTCTACGCTGTAGAATTTGCTCATTTCAAGTGTATAAACCGATGTTCCTTAGCATATTCAGAATTAGGTATTCATTACTCCTGTCTAATGTTAGAGCATTTTTATCACCTCAGAAGGAAACTGCTTCTTTCAGCCATGACTCCCTCTCCCCCAGCCCTTGGCACCTGCTGCTGTTCTCTCTCTGTAGATTTGCCTTCTCTGGACATTACATGTGAATGGAATCATAGAACCTGTGGCCTTTGGTGTCTGGCTTCCTTCACATAGAGGAAGGCATTCGGAGATCATCTATGCTGTAGCCCACGTCAGGACTTAGTTCATCTTTGCGGCCGGGTGTCATTCCAGAGGCTCTCTCGAATACAGATGATTCTGCCCTGATTGTTCTTGGGCGCTCTCTGCTGGCTCCTGGGAGTCCTTGTTAGACCTATCTGGGCGTGGGGGCCTGAGAGGGCATGGGTGGAGGGCCTGGTGGAGCCTCTTCTTCATCAGGGAAGGACCTTGGGCGGTGGCAGCTGCAAGGTTGTAGGGTTCACTATGAGGCCAGGGAGATGGAGTTTATTTCAGCCTCCAATCCGGTGCCTCCGCATATCAGGCCTGTGCGTCAAAACCTGCTTGTTCAGAGACCGGCCTTTCCATCGGAGAACTTTCAGGCTGTGACCTTCCCCGAGTCCTGGCTCCTACCCCCTTTTATTGTGGTGAAATACACATAACATAAAATGTACCACCTTCTATTTCCAGAACTCTTTCATCTTCCCAAACTGAAACCCGGCCCCCATTAAGCAGTAACCCTTCACTCCCCACTCCTCCAGCCCCTGGTACCCACCACTCTCCTTTCTCTATGAATCTGACTGCTCTCAAGTGCCTCATACCCATGGGCTCCCACAGCACTCTTCTTTGGCGCCTGGCTTGTTTCACTGAGCCTGACATCTTCAAGGTTTCTTCCTCTGGCATTTTAGTGTCAGACCTGGTGGTGTTGAACAGGGAGCCATGAAAAGACTGAGCTGACTGCAGCCTCTGCTCTGGGGAGAGGGGCAGGGGGCACATTGAGGAGCACGCTACATTTTACAGACTGCCGTTCCGCATAGGAGTCCCCATGGAGGAGCAGCGGGAACCCCCAAAGCTGAGTTGTCCGAGGTAAAGGACTCGAGGTCACCCATGGGGCTTGTTTGTACTTGTTTCTAGTTGAATAGGGAGGGTGATCTTGTCCCGTGGCCCTTCCTGATGTCATGGAGTGACTGTGATGTGAGTCGGACGCACAGGCTGGGCCAGAGAAGCCATGTCCACCTGTCCTGTCCTCTTGGGAGGCACTGAGGTCACTGTGCTGGGCTCAGAGTCATCCTGTGGCTGGAAGTCTTGGTGACCTGACTTGTGAGTGATCTTAGGCGAACGCTTAGCACAGCATGTTCACCCTCTGGTGTGTGCATGAGCGGGTGCGTGCCAAAGCAGTATTCGTCATTGCCCAAATCTTAAACTTTCTACCAGAAAATGTCACTCACTTAGGATTGTTGACTTCTGAAAGCATTCAGCCTTCTCCGTCAGGAATGTGGCTGTGAATGTGGCTGCTTTTGTGTTTGCAGGCATTGTATTGTTACCGGAAACATATTTGACAGGTGCTTTCTTCGTTTAAAAAAGTAGCCATTTTCAGATTTCCATGACTGTGGAAAGACGAGGACGATGAGCTCCCTGCTCATCAGCCACTTCCCGCGGCACCAGGATCCGTCTGAGCCCGCCTCACTCTCCCTTCTTTTCAGTATTTGTTTTTCTTTATTGTGGGAAAAATTGTACATAACATAGAATTTACCAGCTTAACCATTTTTAAGGGTAGAATTAGTAGCAGTAACTGTTCAGTGTTTCATAAGGGGCAGAGTTGACGGGAAAACATGGCTCTGTTCTTTAAGACAGGTTGTCCCTCCCGATGTTCTAGGAAATAAAGAGATGGTTTGGACTCAGCCCTTAACTAGGTTGGGGGGGCCTGAGGACCAGGGTGGGAGCAGGGGCGAGAAGGCTCCTAAAATGCCGCAGCATGGGGCAGACCTGGAGTGCGCAGTGAGGGCAGCCTCACCTCTGTCCCGCGGCTTAGGGGAAGGGGGAGAGGCGTGTTCCACACAGAGTCAGGAGTGGGCGAGACCCCAGAGGCTGGCCAGTTTCAGCATGGTCAAGAAACAGCAGGATCTGCTTGGTTGGAGAACCTGGTATAAACTATGGGGGGGTGGAGGAGGATAGGAGAGTTGGGGTCCTGCTGTGTAGGCCCCAGGAGTCAGGCAGAGGAAGAGTTGTGTTTCCTTGGGCAGTGATAGACGCCACTGAGGGTTGTTGAGCAGGGGGAGGGCGCCTTTGGAGCCGTGCCTCAGGCAGGTGCGTCTGGCCTTCCAGCCATGGTGTGTGAGATGGCCTGGTGGGAGTGAGGTGGGGGTGGGAGGAGGAAGGAAGGGACACTAGTGAGCGGACTGGTAGGGGGAGACTGAAGAGAAAGGTGAGCCTGGGGATGATAAGGGCTGTGCCAGAGGGCCTCAGGGTGGGCAGCAGGATGTGGTCTCTGGGAGAAAGCCAGTCTGAGAAGGAAGAGGGGGACAGGAACAGGGGAGGGGCTGTGTGGGGGGAGGAGGGCTGGAGCAGGCCTAGGGCCTTGCATATTTGGGGGTCATGTGAGAGAGAGGAGGCATCTGGGACAAGGAGGTGGGAAGGGTGGTGGGGTGTGTGTATTGCAGAAAGGACAAAGGGAAGTGACCCCTGGGAGACCATGGAAAAGGCTGCATGTGGATGAAGGAGAAACTAGTGCTGTGTGCAGAGCACGGCGTCCAGAATTCTGGCAGCGGGGAGCTGAGAGGATGTGTTTGTGGCCAGGGGTTGAGGATTGGAGATCTAAGTGCCCCCTGAGTGGCCACCTGTGGGACTGCTCAGTTCCCGGGGCAGGGCCAGGTTCCCATCTGCTGGAGAAGTGACCTGGACAGTGAGTGCCAAGGAGGTGACCATTGGGACAGTGTCCCTGGGGGTGGATGGTTCAAGTAGGGCTCCAGGGAGGTGATTCAAGTATGTGTGGGTCTTGTAAGGAGATTGATGGCCCCAACATAGGAGTGGTCAGGTTACTACTATGGGCCAGTAGTGATATGGGTTTGCAGGAGTCTGGTCACAAGGGCCTGGTGAGCAGGTGGCCATGTTTCAAGGGCGTTGACATGGATCACTGGGGCCCTGGGGGTAGGGAGTTGAGTGAGTGGGGAGATGATTAGGAAGAAAGAGAGATGACGGTGGCAGTTAGACCAGAAAGCAGAGTCAGGAGTCCCAGGGTGGGGGCCCCAGAGAAGGTTAGAGGGGACAGGGAGGTCTGCCCTGTGACTAGCACATAGGGTCATGGTGGGCCAGGGGATTGAAAGTGTGGCTGTAGGAGTAGAGTCCCCGCGGCTGGAGGCAGAGGGTTGGTGAAGAGGAAGGCAGTGGGGAGCCCTGTGCTGATGGGGTGTCAGATGTGGCGCCTGGCTTTGGGACCCCATGGATCTGTAATGGTTGAGGTCTGAGACCTACTGTGCACTTGGGTGGGTTCATGTGTGCCAGGTAGGGAGGCCATGTTGACCACTACCTTGTCATGGGTCAGTCAGATGGGCCTGTCTTCATTCTTAAAGCAGCTAGAATTTAGCCCTAAAAAATCTGTAATTATTAACATAATTACATTATTAACATAAGCCTGGTTTCCTCTCCTGTGGTGTTTCTTTAGCGGCCACATGGCGTGAGTCCCTACAGCAGGCTCTTCTCTGCGGAAGAGTGAGCAAGGACCCAGAAAGGGCCGTGTAGGCTCTAGAAGGTGTGTGGGGCTCCAGAAAGGGGTGTGTGAGGAAGTGTGGGAGACTTGGTCCCAGCACACCTTTGTCCTCTCCTGGCTTCCCAGCCCTGTGAGCCCTGGGCTGGCTTTATTTATCCCCGTGAAGTGTGCAGTGTCGGGTTCTAGCAACTCTGGCAAGGAAGTCTGGGAAGGTTAATGGACTGAGACCCAGCCCATTGGCTGTCTGGGAGAGGCACTTGGTCCTAACTGCTCAGGAAGCATGGGGCTTTCTTGTGGAGTGTCCACTGTGTTGGGCTGGGCAGCCAGGTCCCCAGAAAGCCAGTAAGGGGCCTGCTCCCTAATTTGCAGGTACAAGCTGTCATAGTCAGCTGTTGGGGTGGGTACTTGGCCACCAGAACCAGTGCCCTGCCTGGTCGCCCCATTAGTATAGGGGATACATTTGGAAGAAGAATTGAAAATGGATGTTTCTTTTTCTCTCCTTCCCAGCCTTCAAAGCACTGAGCTCCCTCAAGTATGTGAGCTAATCAGTCATTCCTAAGGGAGGAGGGTCACTTTATGTTTATGGAATTCTAAGACGGGACATGACAGGGCATGACTGTTAATAAGACCTTGGACATCAAAAGCCAAGGCAAGACTTTCTGGTGGGGTCATCCTTGGATCTGCAGGCATCACGGCGTGAGCTCAGACACCCACACCAGCCCTGTGCTCAGGCTCTGGAGTGCACAGACTAGCCAGGGGCAGTGGGTCAGGACTCATGGATCGTCCTTAGCTGTTCCCTTTTAGAGCTGTTTTGTTTTGAAGCTTCGAGGGGGCTTTTTAAATGCTGGTCTGGTCTGTGGTTCATTCGGGAAAGGTCTGAGGGTTTTCATCTGACTGGGACTGCTTTTGTGTCAGCAGGACAGCACGTGACATTAGCAGCCCAGGTATTACCTGGTGTCCATGGAAGTGTCTAAGCTCTTGGAGGCCATAGCTTTTCTCTGCTCAGTGCCGCTAAGCCCAAAGATTGTCAGCAGAGTGGTTATGGGAAATGGGAGTGCTTGACCTGGCAGACATGGAAGGCTACAGGTCTCCATCCTGACTGCTCATGTGGATGATAGTTTCTGCTGTGGTTTAAAAAAAAATCACACACACAGACACACTTGGCTGGTCACTCACTCCAGGAGAATTTGATTGGTGAGGCTTTTATTGTTTATATTTTTAAATTTTCAATTTCCATGAATCAACAGAGTGAGCATGGCACAGCTGGCACCTCTGCTTAGGGTCTGCCATGGCTGGTCAGTGTCAGCCAGGCCTGCCTCACTTCAGGTGCTCTTGTCCCCTTCTGAGCTCATTCAGGTTGTTGGCAGAATCCAGTTCCTGGTGGTAGGAGGACTGAGGTGTTTGCTTGCTGGCTATCAGCTGCTCCCAGCTCCGAGGCTGCCCCTTTTCCTAGGCATTTCACACGTGACTGTTTGATTTCCTCCTCTGAGAGAGCCTAGGTTTTTGAAGACCTCCTTGGGTGATTTCCCCTGCAACCAGAGTTGAGCACCTTTACTTCAGGGAATCCATGGCTCTGGGGCTCTGACTGTGGGTTTTGCCTGGTCGCCATATAGAAGAGGGAATGGGTTTCTTTTGGGTCGTATCTGAAAGGCTGGTGGTTTGTTGTTAATGACTAGAAGCTCAGGGAGACAGGTTTCTGCTCCCTGTTAAGGTTTTCTCTTCTTTATGACTTTATATAAAATCATACTCATAATCATTTTATGTAGCAGAGATCTTCCTGTTTTGGAAGCTAAAAAAATATTAATACTTTTCCTTCCACCTTCTACGTTCTTCTGGCTAGGCTGATAATCAAATTAACAGAGACAGATTATCAGGAGGAAATCAAAACTTAATATATGTTCATGGAAAATTCACACAGGCATGAAAACTCCAAAGACAGTAAGGCAGCATGGGGTATGTAAGACCTTTTGGACCAAGGAGAAGGGGGGAGGGTATTAGATTTCAGAAGTGAGATGGGCAATTTACAGGGAGTTGAGGATGAGCAGAACACACGTGGGGGGGGGGGGGGATTCTTGCTAGGTGACTCAGAAATAGTGGGACACAGGAGGTATTTTGCTAACAGGCTTGGAGTCCTCCTGCTTGAGGGAATGTTCTTAAGGTGATTAAGCCAAAGCTCCTTCCCAAACCAGGTTTCCCTGTTGAATCTCTTGGGCAGGAAAGGGGGGGAGAGTCCAAAAGTTTCTTCTGAGTCTTATTTCTTAATAAATAGCTTAAAATCAGTATCTCAAAAGAGCAGCTTCGGAGCGACAGAATTTTACTTGGTTCTAGATAGTCCCTTTACTTGGTTCTAGATTGTCCTGCTTTTTTTGTCAATTAACAGGAGCATTTTCTTGTTTTACTAAATAGTTTAACATATTTTTTTTTTAGTTTGTAAACATTTTTAATGGCCACAATATTACTTTATAAAAGAGTTATAGTTTAACTGATCTAATTTTAATAAATTTTGTTGGATATTTTAAGGTGTTTACTGTATGTAGGTGGTTAAAGTGTGCAAGTTAGTAGTTTTTGATATACAGGTGTTGCATTATTAATTTTTTAAAACTGGTAAAATATATGTAACATAAAAGTTACCCTTTTAACCATTTCTTATTGTCCAGTAACATTAAATACGGTCACATTGTTGTGCAATCATCACCGCCATCCAGCTCCAGAACTTTCTTCGTTTTGCAGAACTGAAACTCAATACTCATGAAGCAATAACTCCCCATCCCCTCCACCCCAGCCCTTGGCAACCACCATTTTACTTTGTCTCGATGAATTTATCTATTCTGGGTACCTCACATATCAGTGGAATCACACAGTATTACTTACTGTCTTATTTCATTTAGCATGATGTTCTTGAGGTTCATCCGTGGTGTAGCATGTATCAGAATTTCCTTCCTTTTTTAAGGCTGAGTAATATTCCATTGTTTATATTTACCACATTCTGCTTTAAGTGTACCATTCAGTAGATTCATTATATACAGTGAACATCTTTTTTATATGGGCTTTGTTTGCATTCCAGCCTCTCTCCACCAGAGTGGACATCTGTCAGTGGATTCACCCAGGGGTGTGGCTGGTTTTAAGACCTTTGATATCCATTGTCAAATGACCTTCCAGAAATATCCTTCCAGTTTCCCCTTAGTTCACAATTAATCTTCTGTTCTTCTTTGACTTCTTTTTTGCTCTTATTCTTTTTGCAAGACTTTACCAAAGTGGTTCCATCAAGTGATAAAAAGGCTGAGCTGGGTATGGCCTTGCCTCCTCCAAATCCCAAATTACGACCTAGGGTTTTTGTCTGGACAAGCAGGAGCTGAGGCTAAGGTTTGCTTTAGGAGGTGTCTTCTCTAAGCTGGGTCCCACTGTAACTTCCCATTCCTTGATGACCTCAGAAACTGGAGAGGCCCCAAGCTGGGGCCACACAGATCCAGTCTCTAATTTGGGAAGATCCCTAAGATTATTGGCTGCATGACAGTTTATTGTCAGTTCTATGGTGCTTGGTACTCCCTGTCCCCTTGTTTATCATGAAACTTGCTAGTTTATTGCTGTTCTGGACAGCTTGTAACTAAATCTGAAAGTGTTGTGGCTTTTTTTTTCTCTCTTCTGAAGTGAGAAGTGGGGAGGCAGAGAGACAGACTTCTGCATGCACCCGACCAGTATCCACCTGGCAAGCCCACTAGGGGGCAATGCTCTGCCCATCTGGGGCATTGCTCCATTGCAACTGGAGCCATTCTAGTGCCTGAGGTAGAGGCCATGGAGCCATCCTCAGCGCCTGGGCCAACTTTTCTCCAATGGAGCCTTGGCTGCGGGAGGGGAAGAGAGATAGAGAGAAAGGAGAGGGGGAAGGGTAGAGAACCAGATGGGCACTTCTCCTGTGTACCCTGGCCAGAAATCAAACCCAGGACTTCCACACACTGGGCCGACACTCTACCAATGAGCCAAGCAGCCCGGGCTGTGGCTTTTTTTCTGTGCATTCTGATTGTGGATTCAGTTTGCTAGGTAGCGTCGTCCAGTTAATTCTGGCCTATGGAGTCCTACCTGGCTTGAAGGGAAGCTCAAAGGAGACTGAATGCTGTGGTGGAAAAGAGGTCTTATAGAAGGGAGAGAGGCCATACATGGCTGCACTCAGCCTGCAGACGGGCAGAAGCCAGGCCAGGACAGCAGGACATTGTGAGGTTTGTCAGATCAAACACCTCACTGTGCCTGAGGGCTGGCAGCATGTAGGTTGTGTGGTTGTGTAGGTTGGAGGTGCGGGCAGATACAGCAAGGCTGCATTTGGAGGGAGGGCTGCATGGTGTAACAGGCTCAGGGAAGAAAAGAGAGGAATGGATATTTCTCTGGCAGTGATCAATTGTCTCACACTGCAGTGGGCATCCATCTAATTGTTTTAGTACTCAGTGTATCTGGGAGCCAGCAGTTCAGGATTCTCTGCCATCCCCCGATTATGGATTTATAGAGCTGGGGCTCATGCTGTTTCCTTTTCCTGCTCTGTGTTGCCCGTCTTGGCCATGCTGTCGGCTACCATGCTGATGCTAGGTGAATTATTTACACTCCCTGGGCCCCTGAATGCCCACCTGTAAATTAGGAAGCCACACAGTAGCGTCTTTTAGATCCCTTTAGTTTCTTGATTCCAAATTAAATTATGTCACCCTGACTTCCCAGAAAATTACTTGGAAGACCTAATTGGCAAGTATCCTGAAGCAGTCTTTGTGCAAAACCCTGATTGGGTTTGGCTGCCTCTAGTGCCTGGGGTCTGGAGAGCTGTGGTGGGCCAGGGGGTGGGTTTGGCTCTGTGTGCAAGTTTAATAGGAACCAGAATGCTGCTTTGCTGGTTGATTTGACATCTTCCTTTACTGCCCCACTAGCCAGGGACAGGGGTCAGCAAACCCCTCAGGTCCTTGGACCAGCCCCCAGGGCTGGCACAGATGCTCAGAAGCATGCAGGTGTTACCTGGGCAGTGTGCTGAAATGCAGAGCATGGGCAGCAGAAAGGCATCTGCCAGGGCAGAGGTGATGGCGTCCAGGCAGGTAGTTGTCAGGGGGAGGCCTGGGCATGCCAGTTGGTACCTAGCCAGCCAGAGCAGCTCTGTGTGGTCAGAACGCTGTGCAGAAACTCGTGCTGAGATAAGCAGGCTCATGTGCATGGTGTTGCCTGCATGCATCCCTATGTTGTGGTGTCGGAGGGACGTCGGTACCTTGGGACCATCGTTTACCTTCGTCACAGATGACCGGTCCTCTAGCAGCCTGCTGCCTTGTGAAGGCCCCACTTGTGATCAGTCCGAGGCTCATGTCCTACAGCAGAAGCTCTCTGACATTCCCAGTGCCAGCGGAGCTGGTTAGCCCCAGGGTTGGGTTGGTCAGTCTGGCGGGCATGAGGACAGGAAGGAGTCTGTGCTGACCATCTGTACACCCATAGACGAGGATGCCTCAGAGCAGCCTGCACTTTCCTTGAGAACTTTCCTTCTGGCAGGCTTGGCTTCCTGTGCACTTTGACTCCCAAGGACCCCAGAGTGTTCTTGTGTTCCTTCTGTTGTGGTATTGCAGGAGAGAGACCCTCCCCAACCCTTTACTGGAAATTTGCACTTGGGTTTAGCTTTATACTTTGTCACGGGATCCCATGTGCCTTCCGGGATCAGAGCCCCACTGCACCCTGTGGGGAGCTAGGTGGTGCCTGCCACGCTGATGCTCAGACATAGGAGCTCAGAAGGGTAAGCAGCTTCCGTGGCAGACTCTGGCTTGAAACCAAAGGCGTTATTTGAGCCTCTGCTTTTTTTTCTGCAGTATTGGGTTTGGCAGACCTTTTCTTAAAGGGCCAGATAGTAACTAATTTATGTTTTGTGGCAGAGAATTGAAGTCAAGGCTCTTGGGTAAGTACTTATATAACCATTTCAAATGTAATCATTTAAAACCATTCTCAGATCCCTAGTCACACAAAAACAGGTAGTGATGGCTGGATTTGGCCATGGGCCCTGCTGATCCCTGTTCTGCAGAGAGCTGCCTCCTAATTCCTGGTGATTAGGAAATGAGGTGGTGGAGCTGTGTTTGGGTGTCTTACATCCGTGTTCAGGAGCTCACACGATTCCCCATGGGACCTGAGGTGGATAGTGTGAGTCTTTCTCTCCTCCTGAGGGCTCTTGCCTCCAGGACGTTGCTGCAGGTGCTGGAGCTGGGGTGGGAGGTGACCTCCTGGTTAACAAGGCCCAGTCCTCTCCCGTGCACCCTGCTGCTCCCAGCATTGACTGTTGATCCCCTGAAACAAGGACAGCTACAGGTTAATACTCATTGAAGCTGGCTAACGGGATGTGGGTACTCATGATGCTGTGTTGTCTATTTTGTATGTGTCTGAAATTTCTCATAATGAAAAGTTTTTTTTTTAAAAAGCCATTAGTTGCCTGACCTGTGATGACGCAGTGGATAAAGCGTCGACCTGGAAATGCTGAAGTCGCCGGTTCGAAACCCTGGGCTTGCCTGGTCAAGGCACATATGGGAGTTGATGCTTCCAGCTCCTCCCCACCTTCTCTCTCTGTCTCTCTCTCCTCTCTCTCTCCCTCTCTGTCTCTGTCTCTCCCTTTCTCTCTCCTCTCTAAAATGAATAAATAAAATTAAAAAAAAGCCATTAGTTGATTAAAGCTCTAAAAATATACCCTCCATCTTGAGAGAACAAAGTGTTGGAATCCTGAATCTTCCTCAAGCCCCCAATATGTGAGTAAATCCTGCTCACCTGTTTCCTAGCAGCAGATGTGCCTAAGAGGCAGCAGCCATACCTAAGCTACTCCATCCGTCTGTCAACCATTCATCCGACTATCTATAATGTCTGGCCATCCATCATTCATCCAGCCATCTGCCTTAGTTCAGTGGGGCTGCTACACCAGAATAGCACAGACTGTGTGCCTATAAACAACAGTTTTATTTCTCACTGCTTTGAAGGCTAGGGGACCATGATCAAGGTGCCGGCAGATTTGGTGAGGGCTCGTTTTCTGGTTCATTAGATGGCCATTTTCTCATTGTGTCCTCACATGGCAGAAGGAAGAAGGGACAGAGCTCTTGGGATCTCTTTTATTAGGGCCCTATCCCATTCATGAGGGCTCCACCCTTATGACCTAATTACTTCCCAAAGGTCTACTCCCTAATGCTATCACATTGGGAGTTAGGTTTCATAAACTCAGTCTGTAGCATCATCCATCATTCATTCATCATCAGCCCATCCAGACATCCATCCATTCATTCATTTATTCTTTCATTTATTCATTCACCCATCATCCATCCATCATCCAACCATCCATCCATCCGTCTCTTCATCTGAAGTTCATGGACTACCTGCTGGGGTCCAAGCCCTGTGCTTAGGCTTTCACACAGTCTTTGACCCCAAGGAACACATAGACTCATAGCAGCTGACAAATGGGTGCTGCGATGGTGGTGACAGCCAAATGGACACTGAGAAGTGACTAATTATGCTGTGTTAGTTCAAAGAAGGTAGCCCGTTAGCTGGGTCTTGAATGGACTCAAATGAAGAATATGCTAGGGTATTGTGAGGGGAGGGAGTAGAGGAGAAGGAGGAAACATTCTGTGCATTAGAGGCATGGAGGAGTGGGATGGCATAGCTTGCTGCAGGGTTCAACAGCCAGAGCATGGCGTTGGGGCAAAGGACTGGCTGGTGATGAGGTGGGGTGGTCTGGTGCTACCTGCATGGAGGATGAGATGAGGGTGAGGTGTGAGAGTCCACCCTGCCAGCTCTATGCCCTACCTCTCAGCGTGCCCAGGCCACCGTGGGCTCCTGGACTTTTTCTGGACCGAGCTTCTCCCCCAGGTGACAGTCTTGCTCTAGCTGAGGCAGATGTACCCACCTGTACTCACCTTCATTTTGGCTCCTTGGCTCACAGTCTTCTGTTGGTAAGCCCCAGTCCAGACAGAGGGGTGTTTTGTGTTCATGTGCAAAATAAATAGGCAGGAACGTCAGTGTCTGTGGCACTTGATGCTTCAGTTGACTCCTCATAAGCCTGGTGTGGGTAGCTGTCCAGAAACCTCTGTCAGGCCCTCTCGATGCTTGTAAGAACCTTAGTCTGGAATCCATTGGCTGGGAAAGCAGAGAGAAGCAGCTGGTGCTTCTCCGGCGCCCGTCCTCCCACGCCTGCGCATGTGTCTGTCTGCATGACGTGGAGGGTCTGTGGTTGCTTGAAGGCTGTAGCCAAGGCTGCGATGTCAGGGTTTCTTTGTCAGGCAAGAGCACGCGTGGTCAGTTACCACTGTGGGAAGAGTTATTGGGGTTTTAGGGTTTGTTGTTGTTTTTAATTGTGGTAAAATACAGATGACATAAAAATTACCATCTTAACCATTTTTAAGCACACAGTTCAGTAGTGTTAAGTACACTCACACTGTTGTGCAACCATCACCACCATCCACCCTCAGAACTTTTTCATCTTCCCAAACAGATACTCTGTCCGCATTAAACAGCTCTCCACCCCACTCCCCAGCCCCTGACAACCGTTCCACTTTCTCTGAATTTGATGGCTCTGGGTACCTTATATATGTGGAATGATACAGTATTTCTTCTTTGTAACTGGCTATTTCACTCAGCTTATCTTCACAGTTCATCCATATTGTTGCATTGATCAGACTCTCCTGAGTAATACTCCCCCGTGTGGGTACACTGCATTTGCTTATCCATTCTTCTGTTGATGGACATTGGGATGGCCTCCACCTCTGGCTATTGTGTATAATGCTGCTGAGTATATGAGTCCACAAATTCATTGGTCCGTTCTTTTAACATCAGATTTTTATGTTCCTCTCCTTCAGCTTTGGTTTTTTACTTGTTTATTTTTAATTGAGATATAACTGACATGTAACATTGTTAGTTTTAGATATATAACTAATTTGATATATGTATATGTTGCAAAATAATGACCACAGTAAGTTCAGTTAAAGTGTCTCCCCACCCATAGTTATAGGTTTTTCTTTTCAGCTATTTGTTTTTCAATCAATTTCTTTTACTCTTTTAACAAATTTCCAATCACAGGAATTTTTATCCATTAAGAAATGAAATCCTAGCCTGACCAGGTGGTGGTACAGTGGATAGAGCGTCGGAACGGGATGCGGAGGACCCAGGTTCAAGACCCCAAGGTCGTCAGCTTGAGCGTGGGCTCATCTGGTTTGAGCAAAGCTCACCAGCTTGGACCCAAGGTTGCTGGCTTGAGCAAGGGGTTACTCGGTCTGCTGTAACCACACAGTCAGGGCACATATGAGAAGGCAGTCGATGAACAACTAAGGTGTCAAACGAGAAACTGATGATTAATGCTTCTCATCTCTCTCCATTCCTGTCTGTCTGTCTCTGTATAAAAAAAAAGAAATGAAATCCTAGATTGAGGGTAAAAAAATACATATCTTGTCAATTAATCTGTTCTTTTTTTAAAATATACCAAAGGTCCAAAGGATGCTATGATGACATTGAGGTGTGTGTGCATTGACATGTAATTTACAGACTGTAGAAGTCACTCTTTCTGGTGTTCTGTTCTGTGCGTTATGACAAAATTGTGTAACCACCACTACAATTAAGATACACAGCAGGTGCATCACCCCAAAAGCTTCACCACCCCAGAGAGTTCATCAGCTCCAGAAAGTTCTGTCACCTGTGTCCCTTGTAGACATCAAGGTGTTCTGTTCTGTGCGTTATGACAAAATTGTGTAACCACCACTACAATTAAGATACACAGCAGGTGCATCACCCCAAAAGCTTCACCACCCCAGAGAGTTCATCAGCTCCAGAAAGTTCTGTCACCTGTGTTCCTTGTAGACATCTCTCCCACCTGCAGCCCCTGGCAGCCACTGAGTACTTTCTGTCCCTGTGGTCCCTTGTAGACATCAAGGTGTTCTGTTCTGTGCGTTATGACAAAATTGTGTAACCACCACTACAATTAAGATACACAGCAGGTGCATCACCCCAAAAGCTTCACCACCCCAGAGAGTTCATCAGCTCCAGAAAGTTCTGTCACCTGTGTCCCTTGTAGACATCTCTCCCACCTGCAGCCCCTGGCAGCCACTGAGTACTTTCTGTCCCTGTGGTTTCACCTTTTGCTGAACGTTGAGTGTTGAATAAATGAAATCCCACAATGAGTAGCCTTTTCGGTCTGGCTTCTTTCACTTAGAGAGTGCTCTTGAGATTCATCCAAGTTGTTGTATGTATTGATAGCTTGTTCCTTTTTATTCCTGAGGAGCATTTTATCACATGGATGGGTTGATAACAGCCCCTGCCCTTTCTGTTCTAACAGCTTTATTGAGATATGACTTATCCTGTAGTTCAGGGGTTGGGAACCTTTTTGGCTGAGAGAGCCATGAACACCACATATTTTAAAATGTAATTCCGTGAGAGTCATACAATATGTTTAACACTAAATACAGGTCTTACTTTATGTAAGACCAACATTTTTAAAGTACAATAAGTCTCTGAATTCTTTTTAATAACGTTGTTATGCTGTTGCTAATCAATGATGAATAAAGTACTTCTTACCATTAATGTGACTTCTGGTGCTGCATGGTTTTGCTGATGGCTTTGTAGTCTGGTTGATACGTGGTGAGGTTAAGCTTCATGCAGGCGTTGAGACTTCCATCTGTTAAACGTGATCGTAGGTTGGTCTTAACGTTCTTTAGATGTGAGAAAGACTGCTCACATGCATACGTAGAGCCAAACATTGTCAGTACAGCAATACTCACGCTGCAGTGTGTGGTATGTGATGGGAAGCGCGTTCCAAGTTTTGACAATCAGCTGGTCCGCAGTTTGAAGTTTTTTCATTTCTCCCCACTTGTGTTTGCTTGCCAACTCTGCTTGCTGTCGTGCAAGTCTTTCCAAATCTTCATTCAGTGACTTGAACTTATTCACCCACATGTCTGAGGCCTTCAGGTCAGCAGCATGTAGCTCAAAGTCTCTGATGGGGACACCGGGGATATAACTCAGCTCAGTGCTGTCCACTGCACACTCGTGTGGATGAGTGATGAACTTAAAAAGACAAGTGTACTCAAGAAATTCTCCGAAGCACACTTCGACTGCAGGAGATTAGATGTGAAGCCCGCTAGCTGCTGGAGATCAAGATGTTGAGCAGGGTCACTTGCTGTGCATGTATCTTTAAACTCTCCTAGTTTTTCAAAGTGTAGTCAACGACCTGTTTCAGTGTCGGCTATGAAGAGTTCCAGCTTGTTTTCAAATGCAAACACTGCTTGTTGAAGGGATAAGACTGTGTATTTCCAACGCTTTGCATTTTCACATTGAGCTGGTTCAGATGTTCAGTCATGTCCACAAGATAGTAGAACTTCGGGAGCCACTCAGTGTTAGCTAACTCAGGATGCTCGACGTTTTTATTTCAAGAAAAGTTCGGATTTCACTCAGACAAGCTGCAAAACGGCTGAGCGCCTTCTCTCTTGACAACCAACGCACATTGCTGTGCAGAAGCAGACCAGGATAATTATTCCCAACTTCATCCAGCAGTGTTTT
This sequence comes from Saccopteryx leptura, assembly GCF_036850995.1. NCBI lineage: Eukaryota > Metazoa > Chordata > Mammalia > Chiroptera > Emballonuridae > Saccopteryx > Saccopteryx leptura. The sequence goes on along the minus strand of NC_089504.1, from coordinate 383,698,736 downwards.
AAACTGGTGATCATTTAAAGCTCGGGCAACAGTAAAGTTGACCACCCGAATGACCAGAGACATCACCTCACCAAGCTGCTCGCCACACATCTGAGCACAAAGCGCCTCCTGATGTAGGATGCAGTGAAAACATAGGATGGGTCTCTTTTCATGTTCACAAAGAAGCTCTACGAATCCTCTGTTTTTCCCCACCATGCACGGAGCACCATCAGTACACACCGAAATAAGTTTATCCATTGGTAGATTTTTTTCTTTAGTGAACTCAGTGAAAGACTTGAATAAATTCTCCCCTCTTGTTGTCTCTTTCATAGGCAAAACAGCAAGACTTTCCTCACTTAGTGTGTCACTGACAGCATACCTTGCAATCACACTGAACTAGGATAAATGGCTTATGTCTATTGACTCATCCAAAGCGAGAGAAAAGAATGGTGCTGCATTTATGTCCTTCTCTTGTGTTGCCTCAATTTGATTTGCCAAAATGATGGTACAGTCGTGAACAGTTCTTGTCGACAGAGGCATGTCTTTTATTTGTTTGATTATCTTATCTTTATCCGAAAAGTCGTCAAAAAGTTCATTGGCAACATCAAGCATGAATGTTTTGGCATACTTCCCATCTGTGAATGGCTTTCTGTTTCTTACAGTTGTTAAAACACCAGCAAAGCTAGCCGAATTCCAGTCACCTTGTTGGGTCCAAACACGGAGTTGCTGCTGACTAGCTTGCACTCTGCACAGTAGCTCTTGACATTCTTTCTTCCTGCTGTCACCGCTGGATATTTCGATGCAAATATAGTATGGCATGTGTTGAAGTGCCACTTTATATTTGACCATTTCATCGATGCAATTTTACGATTGCATATTAAACACACTGCAGAACCTGCTCTCTCCACAAAGGCGAATTCCTCTGTCCATTTCTGCTGAAAAGTACGATACTCCTCATCTTTTTTTCTTTTAGCCATCTTCTTCATCAAAAGGGTTTCTGCAATTAGCTAGCTGACTTCTTTATTAAAAGGAGGGAAGTTTACTTCCTGACCTCCCAACGACCTATGTACGTTAGGCATTATCCAATAAAAATTTGGTGTTGTCCCGGAGGACAGCTGTGACTGGCTCCAGCCTCCCGCAACCATGAACATGAGCGGTAGAAAGTGAGTGGATTATAATACATGAGAATGTTTTATATTTTTAACTTTATTTTTTTATTAAAGATTTGTCTGCAAGCCAGATGCAGCCATCAAAAGAGTCACATCTGGCTTGCGAGCCATAGGTTCCCGACCCCTGCTGTAGTTCATCCACCTTAGGTGTGCCATTTGGTGGTCTTCAGTAGAGTCACAGAATTGGTTGACACAAGTACCACGGCCATCTCAGCCCAGAGCGTTTTCATCACGCCCAAAGGGAAGCCTGCACATGGTTGCAGTCTCTTCCTGTGCCTTCTCTCGGCCCTGGCCACCACTAACCTGCTTTCTCCCTCTCTGGATTCTCCTTTTCTGGATGTTTCATACAAATGAGATCATACAGTACTTGGCTTTTGGTAGACATTGTTCTTTTTTTTTTTTTTTTAACTTTTGGAAGCTCCACGCCACTCCTCTGGGGCTGGGAAGAGAGAAGCTTACTCCCTCTGTATGTCCCCAACTCCTTTCTGAGTCCAGCCTTTCTGTCCAGATTTGGGACCTTTCATTTCAGGCTAACAGGAAACAAAACCCCTTTCTCTTCTGGCTTCTTTCCCATAACCAGGGTCTGCCTGTCCCACCCTCAGCCTCCCACAAATATGTGGATCCCCAAAGTGGCAGGTGGATGGGAGGTCGGACCCTTCAACCTCTAAGAGGGGCTTGCAGCTTTTCCATGTGCCTCTCCTCTTCCCCGTGAGCCCCCTGCTGAATTCCCCTTTATTATTTTTGCTGCCTGATTGGCCAGGCCCCAGGAAGGGGACTGCAGGCTGGAAAAAGGCTGCTGTGGCATATGGCCACGCCCGCTGCCTGCAGCCTGAAATCCAAGCTGTGGATGGAGGACTGACTGCGGTTAGGACTGGCGGGTGCACTGGCTCTGCAGGACCGAGAACCTGCAGGGTGGGCTGTGATCACAGTTGGATTCCTTCACTGCCTGTGGTCCTTGGACTTGTGCCTGCTGACACATGTCCCTGGGAACCACAGAGGAATTTGGAGTTTACAGGGATACCTATTGCCCAGGGACCCCGAGGCCTCAGCAGGAAGTGCAGTAGGAAGCCTGTTGGAGTGGTTGCTGTGTAGGTGCTTGAGACCCACCAGGCTTTCAGGGCCTGGAATAAGCCCCCATCAGGCTCTCTGGGGCCAGGGTTCTCAGCTTCTCCAGCGGGAGCACAGTTCTTGTTCTGAGACTGCAGAGGACTGCTGGAACCAGACAGCATTGCAGACTGGCATCCGTGGGTGGTTCCCACCCATTAGCATTGCTGTACATCTCCTAACTCAACACATACGATTAGCCCCCTCTCTGATTCTGATGGACGATGTTTACGACTCTGTTTTGGTTTGTTTCCTCATTTGAAAAGAAAAATAGATGCACCTGCTCTCAGACCAAGAGACATGGCAGCTTCAAGCTGCATGCTTAGTTCCGAGTATAGCTCAGACCAAGGAGTGAATTAGTCATAAATCAGTGTCTCATCCGTGGAGGACTTGGAGTTGTGAAGGATGGCGGACTTTCCTCTTCACCACTGGGAGGGTGGGTCCACAAAAAGGGTGAGAACTGGCAGTGTGATAGCACTCACTGTTTGGGGAGACTTTCAGGCTTCCCCATAGGACAGCACTCCTGGGTGGTGCCATGAGAATCGCTTTTGTCAGGTTTTGTTCTGACCTGTGGACTCATCTGCCCAGCTGTCCCCTTGCTCATCTGGGTCAGGGCTGGCCATCCCGGTCCAGCCATCCCAGAGAAGATGTGGCTGACTCCTGCAGCCAGCCCTCTGTACACCCATGAACCTGAGCCTGGTGGGAATGTCCAGGGTAGACACTGGCCAGTCAGTGGGATAACAGTGTTGTTGATTTATGTTCCCAAGTTCTGGCGGTCTGGAGTGAGGCGGGGGTGGGGCTAAGAGGTGTGGTGAGCCTCCCCTTGAGAGATGGTTGGGCTCAAACTCCTGAGGGACACAGAGCCCAGTCCCAGCCTGGGTCCTGCTCTGCCCAGGCAGTTCATTCCCTCTGACAGCCTCGATGGCGAGCGCACCATTTGCTAACCTGCCGCGAAGAAGGAAGGAAATGCTTCCACTTAAGATCCCACTTTCATTTCTGTTGAATGTTGTGGAAAATAGATTCCTGAGAATTGATGAAGGACAGTTATTTTTTCATCTGTAAAAATCACCTATAGAAATCATCTACCGAGGGACTCACCGTAAAGGTTCAGTGAGATGATGTGTATGGAAAAAGCACTCTGCTGGCTCCTGGCACACCTCAACCACCTAATCACACTTGTTCTCCTTTTGTAGTTACAACAGATAGCAGGAGAGGCTGCTGGCCACTTCATCAGCTGTCTGAAGGTTTGGGTGGTGGTGGTGTGTTTTTTGTTGTTTTTTAAGTGGCGAAATGTAAGATGAGATGCCTTTTCCCTTAGAGTTGGAAAAGCCCAGAGCATCCATTTCCAGGCAGTGATTTTTCAAATGGTTTTGTTTTATTTTAGGAACAGAGCCCTTCTCTCTCTCTCTCTCTCTCTCTCTCTCTCTCTCTCTTTTGTGACAGAGTCAGAGAGAGGGACAGATAAGAACAGACTGGAAGGGAGAGAGAGATGAGAATCCTCAACTCTTCGCTGCAGGCACCTTAGTTGTTCGTTGATTGCTTTCAGAGACCTTCTCTTTAAATAACATTTTGGACAACACCTTAGTACCTAAAACAGATCTGAAAGGAACCCCAGTAGCTGAGCCTGGTCCGGCTCAGCCTCCCCACCCCTGGCTGCTGCAGTCTCCGCATGGCTCTGAGAACCTGCGTTTATTTTCTCCTGGCTGATTTGCATTCTGTGTGTGCTGTCTTGGGGGTAGCAGTGGGAGTCCGGAGGAAGATCCTGCCTGGGGATGGGTGCTCCGTGTCTTATCTAAGGTGGAGTCGGCCAGGCAGGGAGCAGGCCACAGTCAGTCCCAGGCGTGACCAGCTCTTTGTTGCGGTAGGTGTGGGCTGGAGCAAAGGGACTCTAGCTCCCTGCCTGTGTCTGTGAGTGTGCTTTCCAAACCTGCCCCTGGCCTGGCACAGCACTTTGCTTTTGCTCTTTTTCTGTTTAAATTGTGATAAAATTTGTAAGTGTATTAAGTATGTTCACATTGTTGTGCAACCCTTACCACCATCCGTCGCCAGAACTTTTACCTCTTCCCTAAATGAAACTCTGCCCCTTTAAATAATAACTCCCACTCTCCCCTCCACCCAGTTCCTGGCAACCACCATTCTCCTGTCTGTCTCTATGAATTCGGCTGCTTTAGGTACCTCATTTGAGTAAAATCCTACAGTATTTATCCCTTTATGTCTGGCTTCTTTCCTTTAGTATAATGTCTTTCCTTTAGTATATCATCCATGTTATGACATGTCAGAATTTTCTTCCTTTTTAAAAATGAGTAATATTTCAATGTATGAATATACCATCTTATTTTATTTATTTTTACCCATTCATCTGTCCATGGACAGTTGGGCTGTTTCCACCTTTTGGCTCTTGTGAATGATGCTGCCGTGAGCGGGGGTGTCATGCTTTTCCTCTTGACCTGGAAGTAGGTCCCTCCTACGTGAGCAACCAGGGCACCACTCAGCCCCGTTGACTGGAGACGGGAGAGGGCAGCCCTTCTCTTGCAATAACTACCGTGAGTGCAGCCCTCTGGACTGTAGCAGGTTGCTGATACCAGAGGGCTGGAATTCTGGCTGCAAGTCCCACTTCCATTTCCAGCCACCTTCTCTGCCGGGGGAACTTGAGTCAGCTGCTCTTGGGACTTGGTGAGCCTCCAGTGAGGTTCCTGGGAGAAGGGAGTGTTTCTGTGTGATTCCAGCTGCCTCTGAGCAAGTCAGAGACAAAACCAGAGTTGAGGTAGGACAAGTACAAGCTTGGTTTTGACACTCTGCTTCCCAAGTGGAATAGGATGGTTGGGTTGGGCCCTCCTCCAGACTACACCACAAAGTGTGGGGCTGGCCTTGGGATGGGACTGCGATTCTGCACCCCATTCAGCAGTTCAGGAACCAAGTTAGGGCCTGCCTTCAGGGGCCGGGGCCACGAAAGAGGGATATGGGATCAGTGAGTCAGGAGTCAGAGAGTGACAGAGACTAGGCACTGCACCTTTCCTGGAAACCTGGATCATTTTTCTAGAATAACCAGGTTCCCTTTCGTTTTGCCACATTCAGGAAATCTGGCTGAGCTGGTAATTATGAAATCTAACTGCGAAACGTCTCATGTGCAACCTTCTGTTTCCCTTGAGTGTTGAGGAGGAAGCTGTGGGTGCATTTTATGGACAGGTGCTTACAGAATTTTCCTCTTTGGATGGCTCTAGGGCCTTGGTAAGTGTTGGCAGCACCAGCATTGATGTATGTGGGGCTTGGCTTCAGAACACAAATGCCTGTGTTTCTGCAAAGCTAAGTCTATTCCTGACCCCTTTTTCATCATGGTTCAAGGGTGACTTTCTCTTTGAATTCTCAGTGTCTACATTGTTTAAGAGTCATTAGTGTGTTTATAAGCTCTGACCCAGTAATCCCACCCTTGGATATTTTCCTAAGGAAATGGGACTTTTTTTTTTTCCTTTTTCCTTTTTCGGTATTATTATGTGAAACTAGTCATTGTACTCATAACAGTGGAAAGCTGGAAACAAACGAAACATCCAGCAGGAGAAAAGGGGTTACATTAGTGGTGTGGACTAGTATGTAATTATCACATGGTAACAGTGAAAATTATGTAGCAAAGTAGAATTTGCTCTTGGGTGGAAAAAGTGACATACAGAAGTTGTATGTGTTAGGATTTATATGTCATCTCACTGTGTAACAAACCTTCCCCAAAGTTAGTGACTTAAAACAATATGATCTGATTTTTTGTGACTCTGTGGATTGGTTGCTATCACCTGTTGGGGACACTGAAAGGCTGGGACCTATCTCCCTGTGATCTCTTACCTACCGTTCTACCATTCAGTGTGAATGTCTTCACACAGAGGCCGGTTCCAAGTGCAAAGGCAGATTTGAGGCCTGGGCTTTGAATTTGTACCCTGGCACTTCCGCTATGTTGGTCAAAGTGGATCCCAGGGCTGGTCCAGGGCCAGAGGGCTGCTGAGCCAAAACTAGACTTTGCCTCCTGATGGGAGGGGCAGCAGCATCTCGTTGCCACGGGGCATGGACACAGACAGGTGTGATGTGGTCCCTGGGGTCCGGGCTATGTCACCCACTTGGGGTTTCAGTTATGTAGTCACAGGACAGGGATGCAGGAATCGTAGGAAAATGAACCTAAAGGATTGGTCAGGGAGGTGAGGTTATGGGTGATATTTTTTCCTTTAGATTTTGGCTATGGCCATGTTTATATAATAGGTTTAAAACAATTCTCTACGCACTGCCCATGGGATGCCTAGCTTGAGAAGGATGGGGTGAGAGGCCCGACTTGGAGGTGCTATAAACTGGCAGGCTTGGCCAGTGTAGGACTTCAGCAGCCTGGGCTTTGGGAAGAAGGCATTCAGAGATAGTGACCAGCCCTGTAGGGCATCCTTGAGCTTCTCAGCGCTCTCTCTACGCTGTAACCTCTACGGAGGGTGTATGGGCCCTGGCTGCATCATGGATGGACTCAGGCCATTGCAGGTGTTGGTAAGCCACCTCCATGAGGCAGGCATGTGCCCAACCAGCAAGGCTGACCATACATAGGCCGAGGGGGATTCACGGGGACCCTTGTGTCCAAGGATAGTGCTGTCCTGTCCAGTTGATTTAATCAGGGCACAAGGTCTATTTGTGTATCCCCCTAGGTTCCTTTTTTAGGTCACTGCTGATCTAAACAAATAGATCTTTGTACTCTTCCAAGTTTTCTGTGAGTTTGAAAGTGTTTCAAAATAAGTTAAATAAATAAATACACTGAAACCGTGCTCTGTCTACGCATAGGATAGTTGTGAAGACTGAAGGAAGGGTGTTCCCACGCAGGTCGGGGCTCTGGGCAGGGTGGGCTTGAGCTGTGGCCACATACCGCCCACCCCCCAGCCATGAGCAGGGACCATTGGCTGGAACAGGACAGACCTCAATGCCTAGATCCTGCTGAAGGAAGAACTGAGGCCTGGGTTCCTGAGTTACCTTGTGGAGAAACGTTAGGTCTTGCACAGCTGTGGCCAGGAGAATGGTAAGAGTATCGAACCTGCCCCAGGCAAATAGGCCTTGCTCCAGGGGAAACCGAGGGCCACAGGATAACCCTCCTCTGATCAGAGAACTTCCTCCTCTGTTACATGGGGACCTGCCCCCTCTCAGCCTCCCTGACCTCATCCTCTTTCTCTTGGACTCCCAAATCTTTAGGGCCCTGTTAGCCAGCCCCTCTGGCCCCCTTAGCATGGGGTTTGTGCTCTGACCTGGCCTTCAGGCCCTGCTTTTGCCCTGGATTGCCAGGCTGTTTGGGGGCGGCGGGGAGCACTCGGAGATGGGTGAGTGTCTAGGTCTTATCTTGCTGCTGGTCACCTCAGAGCTTCTGTCTCCTCACCCCGCTCTTGCCATCCCCGGAGGCTGTGTAAGGATCTGAGAGGTGACCTGGGGCAGTGTCTGGTGCACAGGGTACCCAGAAACTGAGTTCCCTCCCCTGACTCACTTGGTTTTCGTTTTTTCCTTAACAACTACAAAACATAACTAGGCAGAATTTATGGAAAGCCCCCTCCAGTATATAAGGCAGGTGAAGCTGGTGGACACTCCTCCCTTCCCTACATGACCCCACCTTGGGGGCACTGTGGGGTCTGAGAGCTGGGGAAGGGCAGCTGCAGGCCCTTCAGTTCTTGGGGATGACAGCAGGGAAGGAGGGCTCTGGTGTGTGTCTTGGCAGCATGGTGTATCTGCCGGGCCTGGTGACAGGTCGTCAACTCTCCTGCTTGTCGGCCTGGGCAATGCTGGCTGGGAACCAACCTGATAGCATGCTGGCCACTTAAGCCACAAGTAACTGGACAGGCATAGTGGATCTTATCCTCATAGCCCAGGGCTCCCGGCCTAGGGCAGCTGGCTGTTGTCCCGGCCCTGCTGCTGGGGCAGAGCAGGAGAGGACAGGGGAGGCCAGGCTAGGCACCTGCTGTAACAGGTTGTTTTTCTGTCCTGGAATGAGCCAGCTCCGAGGGTAGGTGACTGTCAGCAGCTGGGACAAGTTGCCTATTTACTTGCTTCATTAAGAGGCCCCTCACCCGTGGGAGAGGTCACGGCCCGGCCCTGCATGGGAGGAAGTGGTGTTTACTGAGCAGCCAGCTGGTGCGGGGTGCAGAGGTGGTTAATCCCTCATTACAGAGCCCAGGGGGCCTCAGCGTGCCTGCCCATGCCTGCCCTGCCACTGCCCTAATGGCCGTGATGATGGACGGATGGACAGAGGGCTGGCCAGCCAGACAGTGAAAACAGGAAACCTAATCTTTTTAAAAAAATCCAGGGGAGGAGAGAAAGTGAAGAAGCAACGAGTATAAACCAACAGATGGCTGTTGTGGGGAAGTGGCTTCCAGCATGGCTGTGCTTCTGAGCTGGAAATTCCAGTGACTCAGCAAAAAGTTGGGGTTGCTCGCTGAGGACCCTTGAGTGGGCATCTTCCAGGTTTCTCTGACAGATGATATTTTAGCAGGAAGCCTCTTGCTCCCAGCCTTTCCACACTGTGCTTCCAAAACCATCCCCTTGTGGAGCCCAGAGCCCAGTGGGCTGGGCTTGGTTTAGGTCCTCTCCAGGTCCACCAGTGTTTGTGCCAGATTCATCTCAAGGGCTGCAATCGTCACTCCCTTCTCAGAATCCCCTTGGCCTGGAGCTTGAGGCTTCGTTCCCAGGCAGGCTGGCAGGCAGGCCTGCAAGACCATCCACATTTCGCTGTCCCACCTTCTCAGGCTCTGTCCTGGCAGCGGAATTCCCTCCTCCCTTCCTGCACCCCGTCTCTTCACCTGGAATGCCCCTCCATGTGTCCCACCTGCCAAGACCCACATGTCCTCCAGGGTCCAGCTCCAGTGCTACTTTTTTCAGAAGCCTCCTTCGTGCCTCCCCCCCCCACCACCCTAACCTCCCTCCCTCCCTTCCTCTCCCTTCACTTGTCTCCCTCCTCTGACCTCTCCCAGCCCTTCATTTGTACCTCCTTTGTGCACAGTCCAAGCTCCCTTTGGCACTATGATCACCACTTCTCCTGGGACATGGCCCTGGGGTTGGGGGTCGGGCGACTGGCCACTGCTCGAGTGACTGCAACGTGGGCGGGGGTGGCAGGGACGCCACCGTTCTTTGAGGCTGTCTGGCACGGACTCCTTATTGCACTCCCAAGACCAACAGATCATGCAGGGGTCCTGCTCTGCCCCCACCCTTGTAGGTCCATGAAGCATTTCCATTCCTCGAGTGGAGATCAAGGGAACCTACTTCCTTCTGTTGAATATGCTTCTGAAAGGAGGAGGGATGTATTTGAGGTTTCCCCTACAGCGTAGTGACAGCCACATGTCAGGTTCCAGAGGAGCTTTGAGGGGCATAGGGTAGGGGGCACGACCTCCTTGGAGAAGTGAGGTGCAGGTAATGCCAGGTGGTTGAGGATGGCCAGCCCAGGTTGCTGCTCTGCCCAGGTCATTTTGGCTCAGTGGCCCTGATTGTCTTCAGAGCAAGCAGCATTTGCTTTCAGGCCAAGTTCAGGTGTGAAGTGCTGAAAAGGCAGGGATCTCCTAGAGCCCGAGGCTGCCTGTGGGGCCTGAGACTGCTGGGGAGTGATTTTTCGTCCCTGCTCATTAGAGCGCTCAGCTCACTTGCTGTCACTCTCTGCTTGGTGCTTTTACTCAGTCCTTTGCAGTCAGCTTCTGAGATGACATGAAAATCAGAAGAGAGGAGCCAGCATGCACTGTGCGCTGCTAACAAGGTGTATGTCATTTTCTGGCTCTGCATTTCTGAATTAGGGGTTGGACCTGCTCTCTCTATTAGACTGTCCCTGGGGATGCTCAGGGAGTCTTCCTCACTTGGCAGCCTCTTGGCATCTTTGAAGCCTGTCTGCAAGACATCTGTTGATGGCAGCGCAAGATCTGCACAGATGACGACTTCCTTGGGTTCAGGTCCTCACCCTAATAAGTTCACAGCACCATATAATTATCTCCCGGTTCCAGCCTCCTTGACACTGAACTGGAATTGCTTCAAGTGCCATACTTCACTTTTCCCAGTGCACAAGGAATTTGTATCCGTAATTTGTTCCCTTTTTTACAAATCAGAGATTCAAAATGCAGATGAAAATTGACTGCTCAAGCTCCTGACGGAGCCTTCTGACCTCTGATGCTCACACCCGGAATGGCCCTCCCCAGGGACAGCAGAGGCACCTTTGCTCCACAGGGGAGCTGTGGAGGACCGATTCCCAGCCCTGCCCCACTGCCTCTGTGCCCTCTCCCCTTCACCCCCATTTCCCTCTGGCCCCATCGTACGTGGTGGTTCTCCTGTTACCACACCGCCTCCCCCGGGACCAGGACAGATGGGAGATGTCTTCACAGGAGGGGTTCAGATGATGGGTTTGGAGTAAGAGACTGAGAGATCCTGTAGGACCTTGAAGGGGGGAGCAGGGAACCCCTTTTACCCACCTGTGTGCTGAATGCAGAGGCCAGATCAGGGCACCTGTGTTGCTCAGTGCTTCTCAACAGAAAGTTCCCAGCTCCAGTTGGGTCTTTAAGGGCTCTCACTTCCAGGATGGAGGAAGCTATTTCTTGGGACTCAGGTCATATCCCCAGTTGGTGGTGAATATAAGTTTTGTTTTCCTGGTTGGGTTTATTGGATTTTCTGCCTACCCCCCCCCCCCCCAGTTCTTCAAATAGCTTTGAGGGAGGGGTAGGGAGTCATCTTTGTTATGAAAGTGACACTCATCAACTGTTCCTATACCTGTCCCTAACCTGTTGGTCTCCCTCCTGCCCAAGCTCCCTGAGGCCTGTAGTCACTGTCTGTCATGTTTAACTCTTGCATCCCCATCACCTAGAGCAGTGCTGGCACATAGCCCAAGCTTAGTTGTTTGCAGGGGGACAGGATGACAAACCTGCCTGTCTCAAACCCCCTCCCAGGCACAGTAAGGTCTGGATACTGGCAGTTTTTAGCCTAAGTGGGGATGTGGAACACATATATGTGAGAATTAAAATAAGTAGAGTGATCATTTCTACTACACTGGTGAGAACAGTGGCTGTGATTGGCAAATACATTGCGCAGATGTGAAATGCTGTGGAAATTCAGAGCAAGGGAGATGTTTCAGGGTGTGGGTGTGGGTGTGGGTGGAGATTTTGTGGAGAAGGCCAAGGAGGGTGGGATATGGCTAAGGGCAAAGGGCGCAGAAAGACGTGGTTCAGAGGTGCAGTGGGTTCAGGGGCCCTAACCAGCGGTGTGCCCCAAACACATCAGAAAGGCCAAAGCCAGATCATTGGTGTCTGGGGCACTGGGTTCAAGAGCCTGATTCTTCCCCTCTGGCAGTTGGGACCTCAAGACAGGTTCCTGGGCAGAATTCCTGTTCCCACTTTGGTCCATCTGGGTCTCTGGGCAGCATTTCTCTGTGGACAAGGGCTCAAGCAAGGTGTTAGAGTGAGTGCACAGGGGTATGGATATGAGCATGTGTGAGCCTGTGTGTATGTGTGCATGTGTACGTGAATGTCTGAATTCATGTGTGTGTGCAAGCATGCCTATGTCTGCATCCCACTCGGAGAGGAACAGTGGCTCCAGGGCTGGGCCTTGCACTCTCTGCTCATTTCTTAGCGTCTTGTGGCCTTGTCTCTCAGATGAGGATGCTGTCTTTGTCCTCATGTGCCTTGAGATGAAATGAGTGCACATGCAGAGTCCTGCCCATGAGAGTGTGTGGGCAGCAGGTCCTGGGTGAGTGTGCACGCTCATGCAGCAACTCCTGCCCTTCAGAGCATTAGCCCTCCTGATTTACTGGGCTCACAAATGGGGCTGGGAGGAGGATTCAAAGAGAGGCCAGGTGGGCGGGGTCTGAGAACCCCCAAATTCCAACAGGTGAGGAGCCAGCCAATGTCCACCCTCCCAGTGCACGGTGAGGTTGTGGCACCGGCCTTGAGATTTCGAGTTTGGGGGCTGGGCCCCAACTGCACATGGTTTTCACCCAGCCTCCCACACAGAGCTGACCAGGGGCTCTGATCCTCCGTGCAGTGCAAGCACTTCCCTGACCTGTTCTTTCCTTCTCCACCAGCAAACCCTGACTTAGGCCCTGCCTACCGAAGAGACACCTCTTCCTGCTTTTCCCAAGAGCAAAGGCCCTGGTGCCTGGGATGCCACTCAAGAGGAGTGACAGGAGGTCTCTTATCTTGGCCACCGGCCTAGAGGGCCAGTTTATCTCTCCCTTCCACACGGTGTAAAGGAAGCTGGTGCTGAAATGGCAGATGCAAGGACTGACTTCACAACAGGAAGATGGGTGTGGGTGCTGGTCCCTGGGCATCTACTGCGGCTGCCACATAGTAGTCACTCCTGATGTCCTGGGGCTACTTCTCTGGTCCTTAGGGCTCTCCTCAGAGGTGGTTTTTCGGACTGGCATTTATATTTTTGGCTTTGTTTGTAGACCATGCAGGGTATATTGGGACCTGCCTGTGTCACTCTGGTCAGGGTGGACGTGACTGCTGCCCTCTCCCTGGCAGCCTGGGTAGTACACAAGCTGGACACCATTTCTTCTAAAGCTCATCTTCTGCCTGTGTCTCTGGATGGGCCCAAAGTCCCCTCACTCGGAGTGACCTTGTGAGTGAATGAGCCACATTCTTCCAGGGGAGGGCAGAGGCTGGAAGGAGAGCTCATCCCTCACTCAGCTTCCCACTGTGAGGCCTCAATCTGCCTGGAGACTTTCCTCTCACCAGAGGAGGGGGAGTTCCCAAACTTGACAGAGCAGCCCTTGGTGAGCTGGAGCAGGTGGGGGCAGCAGTCAGGTGTTTCATTGGTGTCTCTGGTCCTCTCAGCCACAAGGCCATGGGACAGCCTCAGAGACCTCACAGGCAGCTGGGCATCAGGGGCAGTTGACCAGGCTGCTGCAGGGAGGGTGTGCCCAAGCGGGAGGTGGCTGAGCCTGCCCTAAATGGTTCTGAGATTGCCTTCCACCCTGACTAATGAAACTGTTTGGTGTGGTGTGGTGCTTTTCCTGTGCTTAGTTCCCCTCTTGCATTTAAATAGAACACCAGACCCTGAGGAGCTTGGACCAAAGACGTCACCCAAGCCCAGAGTAGTGCACATTGTGATTATTTCGGGACTTCCCCTCTGTATATCTCTGGACCCACTCACTCGGTGGACCCCACCCTGCTTCTCAGATCCCTCCAGCAGTGGGTTGGCTGGGCCAGGTGGAGGGTGTGGGCTCCACCAAAGCCAAGACTGGCAGCCAGAGGCTAGACACCAGAGACTGGACTGCAGGGCCATGCCCCAGGCTCTCCTGCCAGGGACTCTGAGGACAAGACTGAGCTCCCTCCTGCTGTCTGGTGGCAGCTGTCTAGGACTTTGATTTTGGGGAAATCCCTGTGGGTCTGGAGGAGGCTGAGATGACCCGGGGCTGTTTCTCACTGTTGACCTCTCGTTGGTATCCATTTTCGCTGTCCTGTATTTGCAGCCTGCTCCAGCAGGTTGGGAGATGAGTTGAATCACAACCCTAAGGAGTCCATGTGAGGAACTCCAGGCCCTCCTGTTCTGCCTCCCAGCTCTCCCATTCCACAGCAGCGCTTATCCAAGACTCATCCCCTTTTCTGGCCTTTGCCATTGGAAGTGTGGGGGCCATATTCACTATTCAGTTGGCATGGTTAATGCATCCCATAGATGTAAAACATTCTTTGGACCTTCATTTTTGTTTTTTTTTCTTCCCAGTGGTCTTATTTTTACACTGTTCAGTTTCTTCAGGCTGCCTCAGATCCTTCTGGAAATAGGCGGGTAAAAACCTACACAAACAAACTCCCCACCCAGCCTGGCACGCTCCCTTGCCCACATCCTGCTTTCCTCCTCAGGACCTGGAAGCCCTGCTGAAGTGGGGGAAGGACCCTCCTTGGGGCGGGGCAGGGTGAGGCAGGCATTGCCTTAGAGTCTGTGCAAACCTCCTCCTTGGACTCCATAAATGATTCATTTCCTCCTAGAGTCCTGTGCTTTTTTCCACCAGAACTCCTGTTAAGTATGAATCAAGATCCTGGTTCAAACTTTCTGCCATGGCTTATGTGCACTTTCTCTTTAGAAATATTCTTCCCACATGGTCCCAAGTCATTCTTACATACTTGTTAGTACTAAGAGCATATGTGTGTATAATGTGTGTTGTTATTGGGTGCCACACAGGAAGGGAGCTAGGGAAGACATTCTTTCCTCTCATGGCTTGGTGCCTGATAGGTTCTTGGCAGCATTTAAATGTCTGGGCAGAGATTAAGAGGAAGGTTCGTAAGCTGCATAACAAATTTCTAGGTTTGAAATGACAGCAAGAAATAGCCAACTTCTGAAACTTAGGAGAGCATTGTGGCTGGATCTCTCCCTGCCATTTAAGCCAGAGGTCGGCAAACTATGGCTCAATCTGACTCACCACTTGCTTTGATAAATAAAGTTTTATTGCATGGAACACAGCACAGGCACTGCTCAGTGGTATATGCATGGTGTACGGCTGCTTTCACACTGTAATGGCAAGGTTGAGTAGTTGCGACAGATAACACATGGCTTGCAAAGCTGAAAATACTTACTAGCCAGCTCTGCAGAGAAAGCTTGGGGACCCCAGTTTAGGATAAAACACAGAGGAGGAGAGGCCCCAGAATAGCAGTCCTATGTAGACAGAGTCTCATCCTCTCCAACAGTTCTGTCTTTTAAAGTGGGTTTTTTGTTGTTGTTGTTTTTTAATTTTTCTTATGTGAGAAGCAGGGAGGCAGAGAGACAGACTCCCACATATACCCTGACAGACCAGTATCCACCTGGCAAGCCCCCTGTGGGGTGATGCTCTTCCCATCTGGGGCTGTTGCTCCCTTGCTTGGCTGCTTGGCAAATGAGCTATTTTAGTGCCTGAAGCAAGGCCATGGAGCTATCCTCGGTGCCTGGGTCCAACTTGCTCCAACTGAGCCATGGCTGTGGAAGGGGAGGAGAGAGATAGAGAGGGAGAGGAGGAGGAGGGGTGGAGAAGCAGATGGGTGCTTCTCCTGTGTGCCCTGTCTGGGAATCTAACCCAGGACATCCACATGATGGGCCAACACTCTCCCAGTGAGTCAACCGGTCAGGGCCTAAAGTAGGTTTAATATGTAACCCAAGCCCTCTCAGCTCCACCTGAGAAGGGGGCCAGAAGGACTTGGGTTTGCGGGGAGACTGAAGTTAGACTGGGCTTGGAGAGCAGGCCCAGGATTGAGCCGATGATGATCTGGAGACAGCCCTGTTTGTGCGTCTGCAACGGGGTCCTTTTGAACAGGCAAGCTGCCTGCTGCGAACACGGCTTCCCCTTGAGCTTGAAAAATACTTGTTTAATATCGAATCTAAAAAAAGTTAAGCCTGAAATAAAAAGAGTAAAATGTTGGTTACCAGAGGATGTGGTGAGGGGGAGAAGATTGAAGGTGTTTAAGGTACAAGTTTATAACAAGTAGTAAATAAGCTAGAGAGGTCTAATTTACAATGTAATGAATATAGACAATAGCATTGTACTATAATGATGTAATGTGATAAATATTGCTTCAGCGGCAATCATATTATAATATATAAATATATCAAAGTAACACACTGTACATTTCAGACTTAGAAAATGTAACATGTCAAATTTATCAAGTAAAAATATATTTCTTAACAAAATTTCCTCAAAGCCAACAACCGTGCAAACACTGAGCTACCTGAACAAACTGAGTGATTGAAAGGGTAGAAAATAGGGCCTTTCAGAAAATATTTGAAGATTTGGATTTTTGTAACCTGGAGACAAAGACTAACACATGCCTCTTGCTCTTGGTAGGTACCACTTTATGCACCCACGTGTGCCAGGTGCAGCAGTAGGTCTGTCATCTGGTTCAATATCAGAACGCCTGCCAAGTCACTCCCGTTCTCCCCAGTTGCCGGCAGAGGTTCTAAGGGTCTATCACCCAGCTCAGAATCCAGCTGGGAGCCGTCAGGAGCAGCTGCCCGTGATCTAGCCCTTGAACAGAGAACAGGGAATTAGTTAGCATCTGAGCTGCCCTGTGGGACAGAAGGAGGAACATCTTGACTGTAAGCATGGCTAAACACTGGGATAAGCTGTCAAGGAATGTGAGAAATTCCCATCTGGGGAGAGCTTTGGAAAGGATCAACTGTTTTCAAGTGTATTTTTTTAGTGCTTGGGTGTTCAGCTGCTTGGTGACAGGGCACTGGTTTTGGAGGTCCCTAAGGAAGACCTTTTGACTTTTCTGATTCAGCAGCCCCCCCCCCCCCCCCCCCCCCCCCGCGCCTTTCCAAACAGATCCTTTGCTGGTCAGATCATGACAGCATTGAGCCCATTTAGAATTTTCAAGGTCCTGAGTTACTGGAGATTTGGTTTCTGGGCAGTTCTTACATCTAAGAAATCTAGAAGGCTGGCCTGTCACATGAGGTCCTTGTGCCTATATGCTGAGTCTGTGTCTGCCTCAGTTACTGTCAGCCCCAGGCCTTCTTCTCCAGCAGTCTTTGTCAGCCCCGTGAATGCTTATTAGGAGCATAGGGATTTGGATGAGTGGTCCCCAGCAAGTTTCCAGTGAGAGGAAACCAGACTCAGAAGTCACAGAAAGTTTCCAGGAGAACGTGAATTGGTTGGGGCTTCCCTCTTCTCTGGGGCAGATACTATGTCCTGTCCTGGTGAGTTGAGGAACATACACTTGGGTTTCTCTGAGGCACCTCCTGGAGGAACAGGCTTGAAGGCTGGAGGGAATGATGGTAGGGTGGAGTTTGCTTTGGTGAGGACAGACTTCAGTTTCCTGGTGTTACAGCCAGCAGCCCTTCCATTGCATTGTGTGTGGAAGTTTGAGTGGGTCCTCCAACCTATACACTTTGCAAGGGAGTTTACTCTTGGCCTGAATTCAAATCAGAGTCCTGGAAAGAGCCTCCTTGAAAAATAAGTAAACAGCTCAGTAAAGCATTATCTGCATTTCTTGTCTTCTGCCTTGACCTAACAAGGAACTGCCGGAAACAGCAGCAATCACCAGTACTGATCTGGTGGTCACCTTTGGAGTCAAATGTTTTTACTGCATCTATTGATATCATCATGTGTTGTTTTTCTTGTCAAGTCTGTTCATGTGGGGAATTTCTCACGACTTCTGAGTGTTGAACTAGCCTTGCAACTTGGTTGTGATGTAGCATGTGTTTGTCTTGTTTCATGTTTCGCTTGTATTTTGTTGAGCATTTTTGCATTTGGATTCATGACAGGTATTAGTTTATACTTTTTTCTAGTACTGTCTTTGTCTGGTTTCACTATGAGAGTAATATTGGACTCATAAAATGAATTTAGAAGTATTCCTTTCTCCTCTGATTCCTGAAAGAGATTGTGAAGAGTTGGTATTTCTTTTTAAAATGCTTAGTAGTGAAACTGTATGAACCTAGAGTTTTTTTTGTTGTTGTTGTTGTTTTTGTATTTTTCTGAAGCTGGAAACGGGGAGAGACAGTCAGACAGACTCCCGCATGCACCTGACCGGGATCCACCCGGCACGCCCACCAGGGGTGACGCTCTGCCCACCAGGGGGCGATGCTCTGCCCCTCTGGGCGTCGCCATGTTGCGACCAGAGCCACTCCAGCGCCTGAGGCAGAGGCCACAGAGCCATCCCCAGCGCCCGGGCCATCTTTGCTCCAGTGGAGCCTTGGCTGCGGGAGGGGAAGAGAGAGACAGAGAGGAAAGCGCGGCGGAGGGGTGGAGAAGCAAATGGGCGCTTCTCCTATGTGCCCTGGCTGGGAATCGAACCCGGGTCCTCCGCACGCTAGGCCGACGCTCTACCGCTGAGCCAACCGGCCAGGGCTGATTGCTTTCTTATATGTGCCTTGACCAGGGGGCTATAGCAGAGCAAGTGACCCCTTGCTCAAGCCAGTGACCTTGGGGTTTTGAACCTGGGTCCTCTGCATCCCAGTCTGCCGCTCTATCTACTGCACCACCGCCTGGTTAGGCATTATTACCTTTCTTTAGGTTTATTTTATTCTTTTTTTTAGTTTTTAAAGATGGAAACTTAGCCCAGGCCAGCTGGCTCAGTGGTAGAGCCTCAGCCTGGCGTGTGTAAGTCCTGGGTTCGATTTCCGGCCAGGGCACACAGGAGAAGTGCCCATCTGCTTCTCCACCCTTCCCCCCCTCTCCTTCCTCTCTATCTCTCTCTTCCCCTCCTGCAGCCAAAACTCCATTGGAGCAAACTTGTCCCGAGTGCTGGGAATGGCTCTGTGGCCTCCACCTCAGGCACTAGAATGACTCTGGTTACAACAGAGCATCACCCCCTAGTGGGCTTGCCAAGTGGATCCTGGTTGGGTGCATGTGGGAGTCTGTCTCTCTGCCTCCCTGCCTCTCACTTCAGAAAAATACAAAAATAAAATAATTAATTAATGTGGAAAAAAATTATGGATTTGAGACCTTTCTTTTTTTCTAATATATGCATTTGATGCTATAAATTTACCTCTAATCATTGCTTTAGCTCCATCCTACAAATTTTGCTGTTTTATTTTAATTCAGTTCAAATCATTTTTTAATTTTCCTTGAGACTTTCTTTTTGACCTGTAGATCAAATATGTAGTACCTTGTTTAATTTGGAGATTTATCCAGATGTCATTCTCTTAGTGATTTTTAATTGAATTTCATTATGGTCAAAAACATGTGAATTCATTTACTATTTCTGCTGTATTAAATTACCAAAAACTTAGTGGCTTAAAACTATACTTTAAAATGTTTTACCCCCTTTTGGCCTCCATAGTTTCTGATGAGAAATTTGCGGTCTTTGAAATTCTTTTTTTTTTTTTATGCTGGAAACAGGGAGAGACAGTCAGACTCCCGCATGCGCCTGACTGGGATCCACCCTGCACGCCCACCAGGGGCAATGCTTTGCCCACCAGGGGGCGATGCTCTGCCCCTCTGGGGCGTCGCTCCGCGCTACCAGAGCCACTCTAACGCCTGGGGCAGAGGCCAAGGAGCCATTCCCAGCGCCCGGGCCATCTTTGCTCCAATGGAGCCTCGGCTGCGGGAGGGGAAGAGAGAGACAGAGAGGAAGGAGGGGGAGGGTGGAGAAGCAAATGGGCGCTTCTCCTATGTGCCCTGGCCGGGAATCGTACCCGGGTCCCCCGCACACCAGGCCGACGCTCCACCGCTGAGCCAACCGGCCAGGGCCCGGTCTTTGAAATTCTTGTTCATTGTGTATAATATGTTGATTTTTCTCTGGCTTCTTTCAAGATTTTTTTGTGTGTGTATATTTGGTTTCCAGCACTTGGATTATGATGTCTGGCTGTGGTTTTCTTGTTTATCCTGTTTGGGGTTCACTGCATTTCTCGAATCTATAAATTCATGTCTTTCACCAGATTCGGGAAGTACTCAACTATTGATTCTTCAAATATTTTTTCTGCTCTTTCTTCTCTCTGGGACTCCTGCAACATGAATGTTAGACCTGTTGTTGTCCCACAGATCCTTAAGGTTCTGTTCTAGTTTCCCCCACTCTTTTTTTCTCTCCATTGGTCAGATTGGATAATTTCTACTCATCTATCTTTAAGTTCATTAACTCTACTGTCATCACCATTCTGCTGTTGAACCCCTCCAGGGAACTTTTTATACTTGTTATTTTTTTATAGCCTCCATTTCTTTGCTGAGAACTGCTGTCTTTCCATTTGTTTCAAGAGAGTTTGCTCTTCATTCTTGGAGCATACTTATAAGAGCTGTTTTAAAGTTTTATTGATTATTTCAACATTTGGGTCATCTAGGGGTTGATGTTTATTGATTGCTTTTTCCCTTGATAGTTGCTTAGGTTTCCTGGTTCTTTGTCAAATAATTTTGGATTGTATCCTGGACATTTTGAAAATTACATTGTGAGATACTGGTTTCTGTTTAAATATTCTGGAGGTATTGATTGAGTTGTTTAAAACAGGCAGTCTAACCAGTTCGATTCAGACCATACGTCCTGGCCCACTTTCTACCATCCACTCTGCTGTGCACCACTCAAGGGTCAGTCTGAAAGGTAGGAGCTGGTCCTAATTCTCACCATTATAGTTCAGTTCCCAGTCCTGCACTGACTCCAGCTTGGTGGCATGTGCAGCTTTGGGGTGAACCTAGGCTTTTTGCACAGCATCCTCTCTTCAGCTCCGCCCTCCCTATACTCTCTACTTCCCCAGGCTGACTAGAAGGCAGAGACTCCAGCCTCCCTGTGCTGTCACTCAAGTGCCACCATGACGGCTTGCCACCACTGTGTTGGTAAGGGCAGGGGCTCTGCTTCTTTGGTGGCACTCTCCTAGTATAGACTGGAGATGCCACAGGGCTTCACACCATGGGGCTCACTGCGGCTGTGTCTGTGGGGAATGGAATGGCTGCCTCATTTTTGCTGGCATCTACCTGGAGTGAGGTCAGTAAGATCAAGAGAGTTTAATTCCTCCTTTCTGGTCCTTTGGCTTAGAAACAGCAGGCTTTTCTGTTTGTTTTTCTTTCTGTGTGTGCCTTTGGTGGGTTGAGCTGCTCTTATGTCCAGGCTGGGATACATAGGAGGCAAAAACCCCTAACTACTCTGTATGACAACTGTAATGGTGGACACGTGTCATTATACATTTCTCTAAACCCACAGAATGTACAACACTAAGGGAGTGAACCCTAATGCAAACTCTGTACTCTGGATATAATGATGTGTCACATTTGATGGTAACAAGTGTCCACTCTGGTGCAGGATGTTGGCAGTGGGGGAGGTTGTGGTGGGGGAAGGAGCAGATGGGAAATCTTTGTACCTTCTGCTCAGTTTTGCTCTGAACCTAAAACTGCTCGAAAAAGAAAAATGTTTATAAAACAAAAACAAAACACCAGACAGCTCACTGCCAGCGTATTCCTCAAATTATGAGATCCCTCCCCAGGCCTACTCTTACCTGCCTTTCAGAGTCCCGTGATAGCTTTTCCATGTGTTTTGTCTAGAATTTCCAGTTATAAGTAGAGAAGGGCTGAGTGTGTGTTCTCAGTCTCTCCTGGAACTGAAAGTTAGAGCTCCTATCTCTGAATGCCCCTCTCTCTGTGGGGTGACGCTGTCTGGGATCGACCACTACCCTTAGACATCACTCTGAGGGTGTGCCTGTGCTGGGCACCTCAGCCTTCCCCAGGAATTGCCCCGTGATCCCAAGCTTGGCCCTGCCCACACTCTAGGGCCCTCTAGACCTTGTCCCCCGATGAGCCAGAGCATCTTCCAGTTTGTAGTGCTGCAGAAGCTCCTCTCCTTGCCTCCCACTGCTTACTCAGGGCACAGCCTAGTTTGCCCAGTTCCTGCCCTGCTCCAGTCCCTTGTGGATTCCATGGTCTTCTGACTCAGGTCTTTGCAGGTAGGTTCAGCTTTCTGCATATTAACTAAAGTTCCTCCCATGTTTCCAGGGGGGAAAAGGCTTCAGGCTACAAATGCATGAAGACCTTTGACAACATCAGGAATCCCCAGAAATCACCTATCCTCTCTGCCTCTCCTACATGCCAGGCCTGCCTCCCCATCGGCCCAGGCCCCAGCCTCCAGCCCCATATCCAGCTGTCATTCCCTAGAGCACCACCCACTCCCTGCAGTTGTTATGGACACATAGCATTCCTTTGTGGAATGTGCCCCACCATAGTATGGGGTTCCTGCTTCTCTATGGTGGGCCCTGGATGGAGTGAGGAGCACAGCATCCTGGAACCATCTGATGGAGCCGATGGTGTCAGACGAGTTATTGTTCCTCTCTGTGTTTTCCCATTTGTCAAATGGGAGGGATGCTAGGAATTTGCAGGGCTGTGTTGGGATTAGCAGTAAGGTCCATAATGGCCTGGCTCCTTGTAGGTGCTAGGAAATGGGGAAAGAGGGATTTTGTTTGAGATGATTTTCTTGCCATAGTTTTGCCCAGGGAACAAATAGCAGCATGTATTGAATGGCCTAGCGGTGTTGAGAGGCCCCGTGGACACAGGCTGCCTCATGAGGAGGCTGTGCGCCCCTGCCCCGCCCGCTGCTGCGCAGAGCAGGCGTGGAATCCAGCAGGAATGCACAGTGCGTTCTTCCCTGGATACTCGGGCCACCTGCACCATCTGGCTGGGCTCGGGAAGCACATGGGCCTGTGAGTTATGTCCCCACCCACACCCGCTCCCACATTTATGCCCCATTTTCAAAAGGAGAATCTGATCCCAGGCCAGAGCTGCAGGTGTGGGAGGGAAGTTCTGGAAGAGTGAGTCAGTCTTCGGGGTCTCCTCGTCCTCTTTCTCAATCCTTCCTGGCTCGCCCTGTGGCCCTGCCTTGCCTGCCCGCCCCCTAGCGCATCCTTGGTCTTTCTAAAGGCCATTTGTCCTTTAGGTACTGAGCTGTCTTGTCCTCCCTAACCTCCTCATCCAGGGACTCACTATTGACTTATTAACTCAGACCTTAGCATTATTCCCTAATTTTATGTTGCTTTCTTGGCTCCCCAGCTGTTGGAAGACTTGAGACCCAGTGATCCACCAAGGACAGGGCCTGCTGATATCAGAGCTCCCGGCCCACCCAGGGCGGGAGAACCTGTGTGTGCACCGTCCTCGGCGCTGCACCAAGCATGGTGCCTGGTACCTCCTCCTCAGTGTGTGCCAGCCAGCTGGCCAAAATCCTCTTTTTATTGATAAGCCTGGGGTCCAGAGGGATGTAACTTGCCACGGTCACCCTCCTTGGGAGTAGTGGGACTTGGTTTGAGCCAATGTCTCTGTTGCCCCCGCCCCCAACCAGCAGTTTAGGTGCAGCCAGCCTGGAAGGTGATTGTGGGCCTGCCAGAGGAGGTGTCTGGCTCTGTCACCTGGAGAGGCAGGTGCCTGGGGGCAGATGGGGTCTAATGGGATCGGGGTTCCAGCTCAGCTCGGCCAGTCGCCTGCTCTGTGTCCTGGTGGCTGGTCAGAACCCTATCTAATGTGCCTGTGTGTGTGCATAGCCCCATCCTGCTTCAGCCTTAGGATGTGGCCAATGAGAGAGACTCTAAGTGCTGATGGGTTGGGAGGGAGATCTTATTAGCAAGGTCTGACATGACCACAGAGCTTGTGTTCTGCCACTTTGAAAAGACAAGTGGAAGCTAGCAGCCTGAGCAGCTGGCCTTGACTCCCTTCGGTGGATGCACACACTGCACACATGCACCTGCCTACACACACATGTCAAATGTACACTCATATGCCACACACATACTTCACATATATACATACACACAACAGCCTACATTCGCAGGCACATTTGTGTACAAGTGTCACACACATAGAGGTACTTCTGTAAGGATGAGAATGTTGAGGGATAAAAGCCACTCAAATGGGCCCTGGCCAACTGGCCCAGTGGTAGAGCGTCGGCCTGGCGTGCGGAAGTCCCGGGTTCGATTCCCAGCCAGGGCACACAGGAGAGGCGCCCATCTGCTTCTCCACCCCTCCCCCTCTCCTTCCTCTCTGTCTCTCTCTTCTCCTCCCGCAGCCAAGGCTCCATTGGAGCAAAAGATGGTCCGGGCGCTGGGGATGGCTCCTTGGCCTCTGCCCCAGGCGCTAGAGTGGCTCTGGTCGCGACAGAGCGATGCCCCCTGGTAGGCATGCCGGGTGGATCCCGGTCGGGCACATGCGGGATTCTGTCTGACTGCCTCCCCGTTTCCAGCTTCAGGAAAATACAAAAAAAAAAAAAAAGCCACTCAAATGGCGTTAGCCTGCACTTGGGTCCAGAGCCTCAGAGAGAAGAATCTTTTTGGATTATGGGGACCTGGTGGAAAATGTCCCCTCTGGGGCTTCTACAGCTGCTCTGGTCTCCTAGGACCCTTGACAGCTCCAGGGAGAGCCTGAGCAGGGGTAGTCACTGCTCTGGAGTCTCCCAGGGGCCTGCGTGCCTTCCTGTGGCCCCTTGTCTTCACTCAGATGCTCAGTTCTTGAATCATGCTTCCGAGCCGCCTATGCCGGCTCCAGGCTCTGGCGGCGCATCCTTGCTGCTCCCGCCGGCCCTTTTCCTGGTGGAGGCAGCCTGCGGCAGTCCTCCACCCGCTAGTGACAGGCTGGCTGTTCTTGTTTGGAAACAGCAAAGACACCCTCACTGCCCTGTCCCCCACTTTCCCAAAGAATGTGGCTCAAGTTCAATGAGGTGTATAAATTGCTGGCTCTATGTGCGCCCGTAGTAGGTACCTGGGCCCTTAGCGTCCCACTGCCTTCTGTCAGCATTCCCCCTCCTGGTTCTCAGTAGAGCACAGTGACCTCAGGACCTCGGCTGCTGTCAGAGGCACACCAGCCAGAGGCCCACAGAAAATCAGTTGTTTGGCCATGGACACATGGGGTCAGTAGGCAGATGTTGGAGGCTCTCCCAGTTGTCACTGACCCAAAAAATCATTTTTGGCTTTTGTGACTCAGAAATGAACTCAAGCCACATACCCCTCAGATGTTCTGAAACCCGGGCTGAGTCCTCCAGATGGCTGTCAGCTGTGGAGTATCTGTGTGAGCATTTTTACAGAGCCCCATGCACAGCTGAGCTCTCTGGAGATAGTGAATGGAAATTTCACTATATGTCATCAGCTTTAAAAGCAGGGGAGGTGGGGGTTGCCTTTAATGCTGTGTTTCCCAGCACTCTAGTGTGTCACTGGGTATGTGTATGGGTGGGTGGTTATTTTGATCTGGGCATGGGGTGGCACCATGTGTTGAATAAATGGGGAGAGAGTTGGCCTGTCCACAGTCCATGGGTCCTGGGTGGTCAGTGGTCTGATGATGGACGGGACTCAGGGCCACCCTGGGAAACCTATGCGTAGTCAGGGAGGGTTCTGGTATCGGGATGCGAGCTGTAACGTCAGTGGAAAGTTGAGGAGGCTCTCAGCACAGGGAGTGGGAGAGTGTCCCTCTGGCAAGGGGCAGTGGGTATCAGGTTAAAGTCACATTGGGGAAGGGGTGGCTGGAATGGCAGGCTGGGAAGAATGAGTAGAATTCAGAGGCGCCAGGAAGCCATCTGGATGGAGAGGGTGTGATTCAAGGCCCAGAATGGAGTGTCAAGAGGGCTACAGGGCACAGGAGGGGGACAGCAGGAGCCAAACCTGCAAAGGGAGGAAGGGGCCAGGGTGGTGAGCATGAGCCCTGACAGGGCCTGTGCGTGAGCCGCAGCCGTGGGCCCAGGGCCCAGCCCAGTGCTAGATGGGCTGCAGGACCAAGCACCCAGGCCAGCCCCATTCCTGTGTCAGAGGTTGGAGAGGGCAGGGAAGAGGCATGTGTGGACACACCTTGATCACTGCTCAAGGGGCTGCTGGTGAAGATCAGCATCACCTTTCCTGGCTCTGCAGGACCTTGTACCTGATACTCTTGATTTCTGAGCCACCGTGAAGGTGAAAACCACGTGGGCCTGAGAATAGACTCAGTTCTCGTTTTGCTTCACCAGTCTTCTCAGGGCTCTGAATTCCCTGGAAGCAGCAGCCCCCCCCACCCATCCTCTGGGACAGCGTTGGGTGTAAACCGAGGTCCGTGCTTCTCCTATTAAGGGAACTTCACAGAGCGGCAAGGACGTCAGTGCCCAGGCCTCTGAGTTCTAAGGCATCACAGGGGTTGCAGAAAGGAAGGGACATGTGTCACTGGTGAGTCATGGGTCTTTCTGGAAACTTGGAATAGGTGGGTGTATGCGTGTGTCAGATTTTTCAAAGAGGTACATCTCAGAGTGCCTCCCCCTCAAGGCGAAGGTCTGTGCAGTGGGGCTGAGTACCTGGGCTAGTGGGTATGGTGGCTAGAGGCCCAGTTTGTCACCCAGCTCAGAGGCCTCGCACATGCCGCCCAAGTGCCCTTTGGGTTCCCGCATTTCCTATGGAAAAGCTGGTCTCTCCAGGCAGGTTCCTTGAGCCCTGCTGTCTGGCTCATTGTGGCTCCAGACACCACTGTCTCTTCCCCCTTGTCTTCACCCTGCAATACCAGGGTGCACCATGGCTAAGCAGCGTAAGGATCTAGGGGATGCTTTTCTCCACAGCTGCTACGTTGCTGACTCTTACAGCCGCTTTGGAAGGGGGAGGGGAGAAAGCTCTGAAGTGGCCTGGGTCCAGCTAGATCACCCCAGTTTTCCTAGTGACAACCCCACTCTCCAGCCAAGAGCAGAGCGCACCTAAGTGAGAACAGGGAAATATACACCTGCACAGCCAAGAGTGATTTCAAGAAGACAGAAGGCATTTATTATGGGAAGGGTCCACATGGGCAGAGCGAAGAGCCCCTGGGTCCCTCTACAAGGACCGAGAGGACTGACACTTATTAGATGCCTGCTGTGTGCCAGACAGTGCCATGGTGTGTGATCTGATGGGCCTCCTCTACTCTTCTCCTCATGGGGGATGGCTGTGCCCACTCTGGAGGTAAAAGGACACCAGGACAGGGACCTCAAGAAGTTGGCAGGGGTCCAGGTCATGAGGTTTAGGGATTGGCCTCATTCTCTCCAGGCCTGTCTGGGAAGTCTGAGCTCCAATTCTGTGTCTTTAACAGAACCCAAGTGAGGTGCCAGCCTCACAGCGTGAGAGCCGAGCAGGGTGACCGGGCGAGCCAAGCTGATACTCTGCCGTATGGGGTATTTCTGGGGCAAGCACGGGCCTCAGAGCTGGTGTCGGATGCCTCTGGGAGCCTTTCCAGATGCCTTGTCTTCCCCAGGATCACATGCTTTTTGGGGGGCGGTGCGGGGGGACTCTTCCTAGTGTGTCTACACCTGGCGGGCCCAGGGCATTCTGTGGTTTGGTGTCTACACTGTCCTGTCCATGGGTTGAGACTCTCCCTGGAGGACTCGCTTTTCCCCAAAGGTGCTTTTGGAGCCAAGCATACCCCCCAGACCCTTGTCAGGGCCTGGGCAGGTGGCAGAGATGGAACCCTGAGTGGGCATCTTGACAGCTGTGCCCGGTGGGGGGAGGAGGGTGGGAACGTGGCCTGCTGGGGAGTGAGTGTGGGGCCTGGTCCAGGCTGTCACACTGTGTTGACAACTGGGATTATCGCCGTAGGTGGTAATTCCCACATGACAGTTTCATGTTTCAGGTTGAGAGCAGAGGCTAGTCTTCTGGCTTCTCTTGCATCTGAACCAAGATCCTCCCGGCTTGTTTTCTGGCTGGCTCTTCAGTTGTTTTCAAGACCCTGTGCTCCACAGAAACCCTGTGCTCCACAGAAACCCTGTGGCCTGCAGACTCTGAGGTCCCTGGAAAGTGGGGAGAGCTCTGCTCCTGCTGATTTTTGCTGTAGAGAGAACTGCAGCAGCACCTCGTGTCTGGGATAGTGGAGGGCCCTGGCCTTCCTGGTGGACCAGCTTTGGGCCTCAGAGATAGATGGAGTGGCGCCCTGGTAGGCTCTGGGGTGGGCCCAACAGGTGGGATCACCATGCTAGGGTGACCTTTTTTATTTTTAATTTGTATTTGTTTTTAGAGAGGAAGGGAGAAAGAGAGAAAAGGAAACTGACTTGTTTCACTTTCACGCCATCATTGGTTGATTCTTGTATGTGCCCTGACTGGGGATCGAACCTGCAACCTCGGCATGTCAGGGTGACGCACTAAGCAACTGAGCTACTTAGGTAGAGCCCAGGGTCACCTTCTGACCCACAGTGGCCCAACAGGTATCACAGGCCCTGCTGACATGTGGCTTCCTGCCCCAAGAAGAATCTTCCCGAGCGCGTGGGCCCCACCTTTTCCCCCAGGTGGAGTGTGGCATGGAAGCAGAGAGCAAAGCCACATTGGAAGAAGTCAAGCAGAAGGAATTCAGACACTTTTCTGCAAAGGAGTGACATGGTGCTTATTATAACTATCGCAGCTTGGGCTATGTGAATAGCCCAGGCTTCCAATAATTATAATAAATGATACTTGTGCTTCTGGACGCTTCCTTCCTCTGGCTTGCTTGTCACTCCCTCGGGGCCTGTGGGTGGAGCGTTATTATCCCCATTTCACTGGTGGGAACATCAAGATGAAAGCCTCCCCAGGGCCGAGTAATCCGGGTTTGTTGTCTCTTTTTCGGGGATGATAGAAGAAGGCCCTGAAGGTTGGGAGGGGGAGGCTGGGAACAGAGGGATTTCCTTTTCCAAATATGTAAGGCAAGAATGGGATATTCCCTGGCCACTTGATTTATGAGCATAGAAGATTGTCCAGGGGAAAATCCATTTTAGCCTAGACTTCGAAACTCGACCGCCTTCTGGTCTATTCCTTGGCTTTTAACATCTGCTCACATCTGGTACATCTCAGAATTCTGGTGCAAAATACAAAATATACCCCCATCTCAGCTCACCCCCAGGATGCCTGAAGTTGAGGATCCAGCTCAGGGTGTGGCCAAACCTTCCAAGGCTCCAGGAGGTGGCCTTGGCCCGCCTAGGTGGATCCCTACTTTGCAACTCAGCTTGCTGGCTGTGGGGCTCAGGGCATGCTGGTTCAACTTCCATCTGTAAAGGGAGATACTAGTAGCAACCTTGAGGAGGTGTGAATAGTCAGGGCAGTGTACCTGGACAGGACCTGTTGCCACTGCTGTGTGTTGCCTCCTGGGGGGTCTCAGAGTCCCCAATTCAGGCTGGCATCATGGGTACCTTCCCCTCTGTGCACCCAGAAGCCATTAAACCTTCCAGGAGCACTGTAGATTGGGGTGACCCAGGACTAGGCAGGGGGTGAGATTTGCAGACTAGCCCCCAGGACTGAGCCAGAGCTGTGCTGTTCCAAGGGAGGAATACTGGTGAGCAAGCTGTTTCCTCTCCTGGTACAGACTCCAACTCATCGCCAGCCCATCTCCTGCTTCATGCCTCCAACAGAAAGCACCCAGGCCTTAGAACCAGCTGAGGACGGAGTGGGGCTGCCATAACATAACAATACAGACGAGGGGCTTAAACAACAGACTTCTCACAGCTCTGGAGGCTGGAAGTCTGAGGTATGGATGCAAGCCTGGTTGGTTCCTGGTGAGGGTCTTTTTTCTGTCATCACATAGTAGCGAGTGAGAGCGCACTCTGGTGTCTCTTTTTAAAAGGACACTAATCCCATCATGGAGCCCCACTTTCATGGCTTTGTCTAAACCTAATTATCTCCCAAAGGCCCCTACTACAAATACCATCACTTTAGGAGGTGGGGCTTCAACATATAAAGGGGGGCATGGGCATTCAGCCAGCCTATACAGGCTCATGGGCATGCTGACAGCCTGTTCCAGTGTTGGCTTCTGACTTCCAGGTGCTATAAACATGTCATTTTAGTACCTTGAGTTTCCATATATGCACATAAACCTCTGTTTCAGAGGAGGGTGAAGGGAGAGATGTGAGCTCTGACATCAGTCCAGAAGTGCAGGTGCTATGGGTGTGCTGCTGAGTGCACCTCCCCACCACCACCACCCCCTGGCAGCTGCAGCTGGCTGGTCGGTGTCCCACTGCTATGAGCAGGTGAATCAGGGTTATTGAGATGTTGGATAGGAAGCAGCTCTTCAGTGCTGATGTCTGATCTTCACAATTACTGGGTGCATTAGTTCGATAGGGCTGCCTAACAAAGAACCACTAACCGGGTGGCTCAGATGATAGACATTTGTCTCACACAGTGCATCGTTCCAGTCTCTGCCCCCATCTTCATATTTCCTTCTTCTCTTCTGTGGCTTATAAAGACATTTACCATTGGACTTAGGGTCCACTGGATGACCCAGGGTGATCTTCTCTTACTGCCCTTAATTTAATTACATCTGCAAATACCCTTTTTCTAAATTAGGTCCCATTCACAAGTCCCGAGAGTTAGAATGTGGACATATTTTTTGGGAGCCAACACTCAACAAACAACAGTGACTTTCCCACCTTTGTGATCCAGGGGAGCCAACCTCTGCCTCTCTCTGCTCTGTTAGGTTTTGGCTTTATGGTCACTTCCTTTGCTGCCCTGACTGGAAGTCCAGCTGCCCCTCATCAGTGGACTTACCTTGATGCTGGCTCCCAGCAGCAGTGACTGGGTCTGTGGTACTCTGTCATGACCCAGCTCACTGGCATGAAGCAGGAGTGTTGTACGTCTGAACTAAGTATTAGGTGCTCAATAAATGCATTAGTTTGATTATCTGAGGCCAGATACCTCCAAGAAATCTTTCTGAGCCCTGTTGTTGCAGAATCAAGGTGATCCTGAAAATATTATTCCATCATTCCATGGCAGAGGGCTATGGCTCTTTCCAGCTGCTGTTCCAGCCTTTGCTTGTTCTGCCTGGGCACCAGCTGGTTCCAGACCCAGACTCAGAGCATAAATGATCCTCTTTGAGGACCTAGAACCTTTAGGCACAGCTGGGTCTTTGGAGACAATGGGCGGTCCTTGTCTGCCCATTCGGGGGCATTCAGTCTTAGTGCTTGCTAAAAGTCACTGGCAGAGTTGACCTGGTGATTCAGTCTCCAAACAGCTGGAATCCAAACCACAAGTGAGAAGAGCCATGAGTGCTGTGGTTTTGGTCGGCCCGTACTCCTCTGGGGAGCTCAGCCTTGTTTGGGGCATCCAGGGCCACCTGGAGAGCCGAGGCGCCGGGCCTTTCCAGCGGTATTTTCTGGCCTATTGGGAGGACTTGACTAGCCTCGAGGCCTTCTGTGTGACACACACTAGTCTGGACCGTGACCTCCCCCCTGCTCCGGCAGCTGGGGTTTTCCATGCTGGCCTGGTGATGTCATTGTTGGGGTGACAGCATGAGGGCTGAAAGGTCCCAGTATCATGAACTGCTCTCTGTGCCCCTTCTTCTCCCACAGAACCAAGGGCTCTAAGGACAGGCCTCTTGCCAGAGTGTGGTGACCAATTGGATGGGCGATGTCTCACTTATAAAGAATTTTGACCCACTTGGTGTAAATGCAAGAAGGAATAGCTGCCAGCCTGATCTTGGAGAAAGCAAGAAAAACCACCCAGATCAACTGATAAGTCAGAACAACAGCCTCTCACTGCCCATGGGTGGCCCAGGGTCATGGTGCCAAGACAACATGTCTGTTCAGAATGATGCTCTTGGTCTTCAGGAAACAGCTGAACTCTGTTTTGTTTGTTTGTTTAAGTGAGAGGAGGGGAGATAGACTCTCGCTTGCACCCTGACTACGACCTACCTAGCAACCCCCATCTGCAGCTGATGCTTGAATCAACCAAGCTATTTTTAGCACCTGAGGCTGATGCTCGGACCAGCTGAGCTATCCTCAGTGGCCAGGGCCAAGGCTCGGACCAATTGAGCCACTGGCTGCGAGAGGGGAAAAGAGGAAGAAGAAGGAGAGGGAGAGGAAGATTAGCAGATGGTTCCTTCTCATGTGTACCCTGACTGGGGATTGAACCCAGGATGTCTGCATGCTGGGCTGACGCTCTCTCCACTGAGCCAACCAGGCAGGGCCTGAATTATGTTTAAGAGAAGAAAACAAATATATGTCTGTGGGGTTTTTTTTAGGTGAAATGATATAAAACTGAACATTTTAAAGTGAACAATGCAGGAGCATTTAGTATATTCACAATGCTGTGTAACCACCACCTCTATTTAATTTCAAAATACTTTCATCACCCCAAAAGGAAACTCCATTGCTTATTAAGTATCAGCCTTCTGTATCTATGGATGTGTCTAAGCCGGATATTTTATATAAATAGAACCAGGTCTTTTGTAACTGCCTTCTTAGCATAATGTTTTCAAGGTTCATCTATCTGTTATAGCTTCTCTCAATATTTCTTTCCTTTGTAAAACTGAATAAAATTTCATTGTATAGATTTGCCACAATTTGTTTATCTAGTCGTCAGTTGATAGACACTTGAATTGTTTTATCTTTTCACTATTGTGAATAGTGCTGCTTAAACATTCTGGTACAAGTTTTGGTTTGTATACTTGCTTTCACTTTTAGTTACACACCCAGAAGGGGAATTGCTGGGTCATATGGTTATTATATGGGCCTTTAAAAGTGTCTTTTTTTTTAAAATGTGTTTGGAAAGTATTGAATAGGCAGGTCACATAGGTAGACCTGAACGCAATCAGGCTCCTCCTGTTCCTCTTGGAGACTCAGTTTCCTTGTCTGAAAAATGGGCATTTAGAAGTTCTTGCCCACTAAGGTGGAGTGGATTCAAACAGCTGACAGATGTAGGTGGTCAGCACTACCCAGCCCAGAGGATGTACCCAGCAAAGGATAGTGGGAATTTTTTCAAATATATGTCAAAGATTTGATGCTTTTCCACTGTTTGCAAAACTTATATTCCCTGACTGTGCTTGGGGTTCTGCTGCATAATAAGGGAGCCAGCCCTTGGGCACTGAGTCCCAGAGCCCAGAGATAGAATCTGCTCTCAGCCCACAGGGCATTGGGAAGAAGAGTAAGGCTGTGGATGAGTGGGGAGTCCAGAGCTGGCACTGACCTGTGACATCTGTGGGCCCATTGATGAGACCTGTCCCAGCTCTGGTTTTCATGGCCTCTCCAGGAGCAGGACTCCCCCCACCCCCTGGCCCAAGGATGTGAGCTGCAGTCTTTAAAAGTAACCAGCACTGCCCCAGCTGGGCAGTCAGTTGGTTAGAGCGTCATCCTGATACACCTAGTTTGCAGGTCTACTCCCTAGTCAGGGCACATATAAGAATCAACCAATGAATGCAGAAATAGGCAGAACAACAAATCCATGTTTCTCTCTCTCTCTTCACCTTCCCCCCCCCCTCTCTCTCTCCCTCTCCCATCCTCTCTCTCTAAAAAAGTCAATAAATAAAAATTTGAAAAAAATAAATAAAGGTAACCAGCAGTGCCACACCACTGCCCCTGTACTGCGTGCCTGTGACCCAGGGGCAGGTACAGGGCCGAGGGAGGAGCTCAGGAGGAGGGCTTCTGCAAATATGATGGGATGCGGGCTTGTGTCCACTTCTACAGAGACCTCTCTCCACAGCAGCTGACCCAGCTGCTGGAGGGAAGATGGTGTTTGATCCGCTTTTACTTTTGTAAATAAACACAGCCCAGCTATTTGCTGACAGTGTAAACAGGGATGGTAGAACACCCTTCCCATGGTCTTTCTGCATCATTGAGTCTCTGCCTCTCCCACCCAAGTCCTTTGTGTCCCTCCTCTCTGTCTGGATCTCAGTATGGGAAACCCTTCCCTACCTATCTGTTCTGGGTTAGGAGGGCTGAGAGCATAACCTTTGTTTCTCCCATGGTCTTGCTCCAGGCTCTCGCCCTGGAGCACATTGGCCAGAGGATGGAAAAGTAGCCAGGATCCTGGAGCCCCAGATCTCTGGGGGTTGCAAGGCATCTGAACACAGAATCTGGGGACCCACTAGGCATGTTGGGTCCAGAAGGGCCTCCCTGCTCTGCTGCTTCCGGGAGACACTTGGGTGGCAGTCTGAGTTTGGATATGCACACATTTCCTGGGATGCCTCAGGAGATGGAGGTTCTCTTACTTGTAGCAGCGAAAATGGGGAGAGGAATGTTGAAGTTATTGGAGCTGTTTGAACCAGGACTTAGAGAAGAGACAGACAGACAGGCTTTTGGGGAGCCAAAGGGTCTGAGGCTAGTCTGAAGGCAGATGTGGTCTGGCTCTCTGAGAGCATGGAGGTCGGCCAGCAGGCTGCGGGCACATCAGCAGTTATCACTGAGAGGGTCCTGCGTGGGTACTGTGTACAGTCTCTGATTGTCTGACCTCGGATAATTGGCTGGCAGGGATCTCATCCAGCCTGGGTTGGAAAATGCTGGTGGACAGGGAAGCAGCCCAGAATAGGGGCTGTGTTGCCTCTGTAAGAGCTGAGGGATGGCTCAGGACCAGGTGTGTGGCAGCCGGAAGCTGTGGCTGTGCCAGTCTGAGTAGTCCAGGACTGCAGCGCCAGGGGCTTCGCTTGAGGTGACATTGACAGAGCATGTGCAAAGCTCTCCTTTCTTGTCTTCACTATTAAATGAATACAGGGGTAGAGGAACGTCCCGTCACCCTGCCTGCTCTCATGGACTCGGGGACCCCAACCAGTTCTATGCTGGTATGTTTATTTCAGATGTGGTTGTAGGGGGCTGCTGGTGATTGAGGGAAGCCCCACGTGTCTTCCCCCAGTACAGCCAACCCAACATTGCTGCTGGCTGGGAGGGGAGTTAGGAATTTGGGTGTATGTAGTTAAAAATATAACATAAAATGGAGGATTTTAACCATTTTTAAGGGTACGGTTCTGTGGCATTCAGGACATTCACTCTGTTGTGCAACCACCGCCACCATCCGTCTCCCGAACATTTTCATCTTCCCAAACTGAAACTCTGTCCTCATTAAACAGTGGCTCTCCCTTCCCCCTCCCCCAGCCCATGGCCACCAGCATTCCGCTTTCTGTCTTTGTGAAATTGATTGCTTTGGGTACCTCATATAAGTGGAATTATATAGTAAGTCTCTTTGTGACTGGCCCACTTCACTGAGCATAATGTCCTCAAGGTTCATCTGTGTGGAGCGTCATCAGCATTGCCTTTTCTGAGGCCGAGTAACAGTCCATGGTATGTCCTAACTGCATTGTGTTTGTTCATTCTCCTGTCGATGGGCGCTTGAGTTGCTTTCCTCATTGGGCCATTGTCAGTAGTGCTGCTGTGAACGTGGGTGTAGAAATGTCTGTTCAAATCCCTGCTTTCAGTTCTTTTGAGTATGTATCCAGAAGTGGAATTGGTGCATCTTACAGTAATTCGGTGTTTAAATTTTTGAAGGATTTTTTTTTTTTTTTTTTTTTTACAGAGACAGAGAGAGAGAGGAATAGACAGGGACAGACAGACAGGAACGGAGAGATGAGAAGTATCAATCATTAGTTGCGCATTGCGATACTTTAGTTGTTCATTCATTGCTTTCTCATATGTGCCTTGACCGCGGGCCTTCAGCAGACTGAGTAACCCCTTGCTCGCCAGCAACCTTGGGTCCAAGCTGGTGAGCTTTTGCTCAAACCAGATGAGCCCGCACTCAAGCTGGCGACCTCGGGGTCTCGAACCTGGGTCCTCAGCATCCCAGTCCGACGCTCTATCCACTGCGCCACCGCCTGGTCAGGCTGAAGGATTTTTTTTTTAAACCAGTATCATCCTTGAGGTGTAAGAAAGGGATGCAACCTGGACACTAAGTGGGAAGACCACTCCCTCCCCCCCTGCTTTCACTTATTTTTCCTTGCTCTTTTTTTTTATTTTTTATTTTTTGTTGTTGTTGTTGCCTTTTTCCCTTGCATTAGAGAACTGATTTGCAGAGTGCCTAGGTTAGGGCTGCTAGGCCAACTTGCCTGAAGAGGGGAAGGCTTCAGATTTCACTGTGTACGTCCCTTTTCCACACTAAGCAGCGCTATCTGCAGAGCTCTGGGCCAGAATCGGCCTTCCCAGCTGGTTAGCTGTTCTGTTGGTCCTTCTTCATTGCCCTGAGCCTCCTGTAGCCACAGGACCCCAGGCCCGTGCTCTCCACTCTCCGGTGTTTGGTTTCACCTTTGGGCAGAGCTTTGCAGGAAGTGCTCAGACACCAGGTGTTACCAGAGCTGCTAAGGCCCAGAGAGCTTTTCCCACTGGGTGTTTCTGGTAGAGGAGCAGAGAGCAAACCCCTTTCTCACTCTGCTCAGGTTCTAGGGAGGTGGTGGTCTGTGTTAGCCGGGACAGTGGGCCGAAGCCCTCAGGTGGAATGCAGCAGGGGTGGCTGCCCGTCTGGACACCAGACTTAAAAGCATCAGTTACTCAGACATCAGTTTGAGGAAATGCATGCAGTGGGCAGATGCCTGGTTTTTTGGTTAACCAGATCCTCCTAATTACCCATTGGAATCTGGCTACAAAACCTGGTCCCTCAGTCTCACCTAGTGTAGGTGAAGTGTCCACATCTGTTGGTCTATGGCCCACTCGACACTGGCCAGCAAACCCTTGCCAGGCACCTAGTACCAGGTTTTAGCCAGGACCTCGCTGAGCCAGCACGTTGCCCTGAAGTTTGTACTGGGGAGTTACTCTGTGGTTACTGTGTTAATTTCATCTTGGACACGAGCTCTCTGTGTAGGCACTGGCCTGAAAATCAGGTAAAGACACCTAGATTAAGACAATGAAGACAATGTTGGCTTTTTAAACTTTGTGATGAAAAAAGAAACAGTTTAAAGGTTGTCAGAATGTGTGGACACTGGTCCTACTGAGTTTATGTAAAAGCTGAGTCCAGAGGAAGTATGGTGGGGCAGGGTAAGAGAGCTGTGAGGAGGTGGGCTCGGAAGGTGGGGAGGGTACTGCTGGCCACACCAAACAGTGACAGTAACAGTTTAGAGCTGAGTGGGCCTCTGTCAATCACCTTGTTCATTTTAAAGTCAGGAAAACTGAGACATGGATGGCTCGAGTGACTTGTATTGACTCTGACAGGTGGGGCCAGAGCCTTGCTTCTTAGAGCCAGCCCACCTGCCCCACCTGGAGGATGTATAGAGCAGAGACGCTGTGGCCTAGGGAGACCATCAGGCTATGAGGACGGCCCCATTGGACAGCTGAGGCCTTCTGCCTGTCCTGGGTCGTCTTGGAAGCAGCACCCGTGGTAGACAGGTTTCCAACAGGAGCTTCTGTGATATAGGGCTCCTATTCTGTATGTTACGTAGATAATAAGGCCTCTGTGTTCATTTTATTTTCTTTTTAAATCTCTTGATTCCTCAAAAATAAGTGGGGTATTCTGTTTTTTAACATATTTAAACCCTCCCCAGCTGTCCTCAGGGATGCTGGGTGAGAGCTAAATTTTGAGAGGAAGAAACAGAACTTGACTATGGCCTCTGACTGTCCTGCAAGGACAATACAGTACCCATAGGCCAGTGGGCCAAGCATTGACTCCAGCATGGTTGTCTTGGAACCTTCGATGGTCTTTCAGAGGCCTTTCAGTGGGTTAAGGAGACCAGAGCACCTCTGCACAGCTTGTTAAGGGACTTGGCAGGAGGCCATCCTGCTCTCCAGGTCCTTCTACCCCATCTGCTACTGTCAACCTACAGGAGGGTCCCTGCAGAGGTGGCACCAACCTGCACTTGCTGTTGTTGCCTGTGTGCAGACACAGAACCTGGGTGGCTCAACGTGGTAGCCAGCACAGTGCCGGGTGCCAGGTTGGAGCAGTGCAGTGGGTCTCAGCTCTGGATGCCTGCTGGAATCCCCAGGGAAGCCTTCACAGCCACTGGGACCCAGGCTGTCCCAGGCATCTGATGCACTTGGTTGTGTTGGGCCTGGCTAGGTTTTTTGTTTTGTTTTGTTTTGTTTTGTTTGTTTGTTTTGAGAGAGTCAGGAAGGGAGAGAGATGAAAAGCATCAACTCATAGTTACGTAACTTTTAGTTGTTCATTGATTGCTTCTCATAAATGCCTTGACCAGGGAGCTCAAACTGAGCCCATGACCCCTTGTTCAAGCCAGCAATCTTGGGCTCAAGTCAGCGACCATTAGATCATGTTGATGATCTCGTTCGTGCACAAGCTGGCGAGCCTACACTCAAGTCAGCGACCTTGGGGTTTCGAACCTGGGATCTCAGTGTCCTAGGTCAATGCTCTATCTACTGTGCCACCACTGGTCAGGCCTGGCTGTGTTGTTTTTGAAGCTTCCCAGGTAATGCTGACTTGTAGCCAGAGCTTAGAACACCTGTTCGACGGTATGTGACCTCCTGGAAGGAAGAGAAGCCGAGAGCTACAGGGGTGTGGGAGGAAGCTGGGACTTTAGCCATTTATGGGCACCTGAAGCTTAGCAGAGGAGTCGCCTAGCACACCAGCAGCCAGTCTTAGCTTGTGGTGAGCACCAGGTCACTGCAGCCTCAGCTTCCCCCAACTGTGCAAATGGAAAGAGCGGCAAATGGTCCCCCTCTGGGATTGCCGGGTCAGCTTCAAAGTCTGTGTGCCCTCTGCCCCATGGCCTTGGTGGTCTGGGCAGCACTAGCATGTGGAGCCTGAGCCCCAGAATAGGTGTGTTTGGTGGCAGAAGTTGTTGTAAACTGGTGAATGAACCCTGCAGGACCACCTCTGGTGGTAAACTTTAGGTGGGGCTACCTGCAGGTGAGTCATGATGAAAGTGATATAATCTGATTGACATTACCCTATCCGTCTGATCTCTTGGAAATCCCATGGGCTGTGACAGTGCCCTTTGGAAGGAATCCAGAAGTGGAATCATGTGATTCTTAGAGCAGGCTGGGCCTTGTGGGTTGATGTCTTGGTGAGGAGCCTGAGAACACAGCTACAGAAAGACCAAGAGGTGTGGCTTTATGATTTAGCCTGAGAAGAAGAGGGTTACTGTCTTCAGATGGAAGGGAGGTGTTACTCCCTGTAACTAGACAGTAGTAGGAAGCATGTTGTAGGATAAGCAATTCTGTGTCCTCATAGACACACTCCGATTGGGGTAAAGATGGTCTGGGGTTTTGCCAGACATTTCGGAGGTGGGCTGTGAGTTGGGGCACTGCTCAGGTGGCCATGGCTTACACCCAGGCTGCTGTGACGGCCTGTGCTCTGCACTCCATCACATTCCCATGGGCAGGTGTATGAGCACTGTTCCTGACAGCAAGATGCTAGAATTTGAGGCCTACCTTTCTGTAATGACTCAGGCCACCCCTCCTGGGACTAGGACTGATGTGTTTCAGACAGCCCTCAAAAGCCCAGTCTCATATTGTATGGGGGCAAGCTGCTTTTTCGTTCCCTCCTTGCTCTGGGGTCTTTGGCCAATCTATTGTAAATATGAGGTCATTGTACCTAAGGTCCCTGTTTGAAGTCTGCAGGTGACAAACATTGTCAGCTGGGTACCTGCTGGGACAAGTGGGGTGTAGACGACCCTTCAACCCCCTTCCTTGTCTCTAACACAGGCTACTTCTCTGCACACACAGATACGTCATTCGGCACACCGCCTGGATATGGCTGTGCCTCGGACCGGGCCGAGGAGCAGCGCCGGCACCAGGATGGACTGCCCTACATCGATGACTCACCCTCCTCCTCCCCCCACCTCAGCAACAAGGGCAGGGGCAGCCG
The DNA here is from genome assembly GCF_036850995.1 of Saccopteryx leptura. Lineage (NCBI taxonomy): Eukaryota > Metazoa > Chordata > Mammalia > Chiroptera > Emballonuridae > Saccopteryx > Saccopteryx leptura. Next base: position 383,659,734 of record NC_089504.1, on the reverse strand, counting down.
GGATGCACTGGTCTCAGGAGCCCTGGAGTCCACCAAAGCGGTGAGTCCCTGGGCAGCAGGCCAGATGTGAGACGGGTCTTGGGATCAGCTACAGCCAAGTCATCCTCATCGCAAAGGCTCCCTGAAGCATAGCCACTCTGCTCAGGGGCACATAGCTAAAGTGACAGAACAGCCAAGGTTGGATGTCGAGTCACTAAAATTCCTTTCTTATTCCCTCATCTGGAGCACAGGAACCACTTGCTGGGTGCATTGAACAGGGAGAGCATGGAACTCTGTCAGCTGCATGGAGGAGGCAGGCAGCTCAAGCTGAGGACCTGTGGTGCCAAGCAGAGGTGACATCCAGAATCTTGTCCCTGTACTCCACAAAGCGCACTTCCTCCCTTTTACCAAAGGGGGTGCTGATGGTGACCCCATCCATTTGACCAGGGCCTTTTCCTGAGATCTCATTGTCATTAACAAACCTGCTGTCACCTCCACTTCACTGGTGTGGCACTGAGGCCTGGGGTCGTGTGGCAAGTACCAAGTGGTGCATTCAGCAGACGCCCTGCTCTGCCCTTGGAGAAGCCCTTAGGCTGGCCCGTCTCTTGTGGGCACATGGCCCCAGGTTGTCTCACAGCTGGTGTGCTGGCCCAGCCTGGCAGAGTCCACACTGCTCTCTGCAGTTTTCTGGCTCAGGAGAGCACTTCCTTGGTGCAGCAGGCCCCAGATATGTACCCCTGGATTTTCAGGCAAAGGCACCCCTTTGACCTCTCATGTGCCTTCCTTCTTGATCGGATCCCTGCCCTGAGGGCGGATTGCACCTCTCTCTTTCTCTCTCTTTCTGGTCCCTTTGTCCCTGGTGACAGATATCTTCCCTCTAATGCTTAGCTTGTTTCTGGATGATTTCCACCCTAGGTTTAAAAACGAGAGAAATCTGCTTTTCCTGTTGCTGCAAGAAAGAGCTAGAAGCAGCTGCAGTTGCTTCTCTGGGCTGGCGCCTCAGCTGCAAGGCTGCTTTCTACTTAATGCTTTTGTGATTTCTAAGACCTCAGTTCTGGATAGGCTTCTCGCTCTGAAACACAAAAATGGGAGGCGAAACTAGTGTGTAACACCTGCCTTGTGCAGCTTCTTATCCAACATCCGGTTTCACCATTTTACAAATTAGAAAACCAAAGTTCAGAGAGGTGAAGCAACTTGCTTGAGGCCACACAGCTATCAGATTTGAAGCCTTCCTGATCCCTTAGTTGATGCTTTACCTCAGCATCCTTGCCTTTCTTGTTATACTCCCTTTCTTCCTTCTTTGGCAGTGTGGTTTGGTACAGCCAAAGGTCCTTAAGGCCCTGAATAGGGAGGTGGAGTCCTGACCTTCTGCCCATGTGCTCTGGCGCAGCTCTGCAGAATGACCTGTGCCCATGCGCTACCTCGGCAGGTGGCTGGCGGGGCCCACAGATGCTTTGGGGTTTTATTGGGGGTTTTTTTCTTTCTTTTTTTAGGAAGAAGCCAAAGTAAATGTATATATTCAGTTGATTATCCCTACCAGAGGTCAGTTTCACATTCTTACAAGGGACCTCAAAGCTGGCTCAAGAGTGTTGGAAGAAAAATAGGCCTGCTTTATGATTGCCATTGGCTGTCCCCACACTCAGAGTATCTGATCCACGTTGTGTCTGTGGAACAGAAGTTATAACTCTGCCTTGCGCTTTAATCTGGGCAACCACAAGTTTATTTACTTTTATGATTTACTTGTCTTGGATGCTTTGGCTGTTCTGGGGCCCCAGTGAGGCTCTGCACCAGGTGCAGCAGGATAAATGTCACCTGTGTCCATATGCTCAGCTCAGCCACGTTACCCAACTCTGACTTAAGTAGGGATAGTGGTTGCCCTCACCTGTCTTCTCTGCAAACTTGGGGAAACCAGGTGTTTGGTGCCAGCCTGGCCTGTTCTTTTCTCTCCTGAGAGCTCACTGAGTTAGTTTATTACGGGGTGGGCACAGGAATCCCGCCTCCTGCCCTGCATGCTCTGCCCTCTGCTGGCTGGGCCCCAGGACAGTGCCCCGCCACGGCCCCTGCCCACAGTTTCCTTGGGCAGCTGTGCTGGCTGTGAGCTCCTAGCCGGGAACAGCCCACTGCTCACAGTTGGGCTTTTGTGCCCTGGTCATGCCGGCTCCCCCAAGTTGGGGGTAAGGAGTGCTCCTCAAGCTTTCGCTGCTGCTCACATTCCTGCAGCTTCGTCTCAGCTCCCCTTGTGGGCCTGGTGGGTGGCTGGTAGGTAGTAGTTCTGGTCACCAGGGTCTCTTGTTCAGCTTTTCCTGCCTGTCACCATACCCAGTTTGTTTTTATCTGCTCTCTCAGCCTTGGGGTCTGGGTTGCGTGCCCCCTCCCTTGCCCCAGCCCCCCACCCCTCCCAGGCAGCCCTCAGAGGTCTTCTTCCAGCTTGCTGCCGTCCTGTCCCAGGTGTCCTTTTCCCCCCACCACAGCTCCTGCCGTCGTGGCCCTGACTGAATTCACACGCCCTCTCCAGAACTGGCGCATGCGCAGGGTGGGGTTCCAAGCCCCCCTGGTCCTGACCGTGCTCTCTGTGCTCTGCTCTGCCCTGCCCTCTCTCATGCGAGAATAAGTTGGCTGCTGTCCCAGCTGTGCCTCTCTGATGCCACCAGCAGTGTTTGGGGCTTCAAGAGAAGATTCTCAGTCTGTTGGTGCCTGTGCCCCGCATCTCCTCCGCAGCCCGCAGGTCCCCGGGCCACGTGTTCCCTTGAGCTGGCCAGGCCCTCAGAACAGGAGAGCTGGCCGCAGCACCACCCTGCCTGAGCTCTTTTTCCTCTCCGTTTTCCAAATTGCATGGGTGGGAGCATGGCACAGCGCTGCCACTCACCCACGTGAACACCAGCGTCTTGTGCTGGGTGGGGCTGTCAGCCGTCTCCCGCCCCGCACTCAAAGAAGCAGATTGTTCCTCAGAACATGAGTCTGCGTGGGCAGCCGCTGCTGCCCTGCACCTTCGCCTCTTCCTTGCTTGGGCGGAGGGCACCAGACGTGGTGGGAGACACGTGCAGGGTCAGCTGGGAGCTTTCCTCCAAGCACTACCCCATTCATGGTATCCCCTTGGTGGGCTAAGAGGCAGTGTCAGGGTCCCCCACTCTGCCAGTTTGTGCACTGTTTGCACTGGACCTTCTGAATTCCAGAAGTACTTCGGGCCCCGGAACAGGCTGCACTGACAGTTCTGGTCCCAGGACCTGCTTGTCTCACTGATGAGGGTTCCAGAAGGAACCCTCAGCTTTGTAAGGATGTAGCCCAGACTGGGCCCAGCATGGAGTTCTAGATCCACTCATTGATTTGCTGGCTCGGTGAATCTTCATTGAGTACTTAATGTGTTTTGAACACTGTGCTGGCACAGGGAATTTCAAGATCAGGCACAGTGTGTCCCGAAGTCTCCTGCTTAGAGCCACCGCCCAGTGTGCTCAGGGAGGTGGCTGTGTGGTATGGGACCTGGGTGTCCTTTTCCCTGGAATGGCTCTCAGCCAACTTAATGGCCTATTCCTAGACAAGTACATGAGCATGCGTATTCATTCACACACGCACGCACGCACGCACGCACGCGCATTCACCTGGCTCATATGCACTTAAAAGATTCCCAAAGCAAAAGCAAACTGGTGGTCCAAGAAGGCTCTTTGGATATTCCCGGGGCCAGTGAGGATGTGGTACAAGCCCCAGGGACACAGAAAGTAGAAGTAAGTGGGACACAGGGACTGGCTTAGAGATGACTGTCTTCTCCCTGTGTTTATCTGCATCTTAATCTCTTTTTTTATTGAGATATTGGTATATAACATTACATTAGTTTCCATATATTTGTCCCTTTTTCCTTCCTTCTCCCTCATCCCCCACCCCCTAGTAACCACTTTATTCTCAATCTATGTTCGAGTCTCAGTTTTATATCCCACCTATGTGGGATATATATAAAATCTACTCTTAGTCTGACCAGGCAGTGGTGCAGTGGATAGAGCATCGGACTGGGGCGCAGAGGACCCAGGTTCAAGATCTCGAGGTCGCCAGCTTGAGCGCGGGCTCATCGGGTTTGAGCAAAAACTCACCAGCTTGAGCCCAAGGTCTCTGGCTCGAGCAAGGGGTCACTCGGTCTGCTGTAGCCCCTCGGTCAAGGAGCATATGAAAAATCAATCGATGAACAACTAAGGAACCGCAACAAAGAATTGATTTTTCTCATCTCTCTCCCTTCCTGTCTGTCTGTCCCTATCTGTCCCTCTGACTCTGTCTCTGCCACAAAAAAAAAAAATCTACTCTTAGCAAGATTCAAATATACAATACAATATTATTAACTATAGTCACCATGCTATATATATGATACCCCCAGGACTTATTAATTTTATAACTGGAAGTTTGTACCTTTTGACCGCCTAATCTCTTCTTATAAGGACATCAGTCATATTGATTAGGGCCCACCCTAAAGACCTCATTTGAACTTACTTCTTTAAAGACCCTAATTCCAAATGCAGTCATATTCTGAGGCATTGGTGGACACACTGCAGCCCATAATACTGTCACAGCTGGGATTGGAATGTGGTCTTCCAGCTGTGTGGAAGACCACAGCTCTGGCTAATCCCCACATCTGTATCCAGTGACAGGGCAGCCTGTCCTTTGGAGGCAAAGGCAGTAGAGCTGTATTGCTGTGGGGGGGAACTTGCCGCAGCCCACTCGGAAGAGGGTCCCTGCCAACAGAATCAGAAGAGCAGGCTCAAGTTTACAGAGGTCCTGAACCCAGGAAATGGGGTTCCCTTTAGGCAGGTGGCAGCTGCCCCCAGCTCCGCCCCTGGGGCCAGGAGGGTGTGTGTGTGAAAGGAAGCGTGCTGCCTGGCCCTTCGGTCCAAGGGTCAGGTGATTAGTGGCAGAGAATCCAGCCAAGGAGTAACAAGCAGCAGCAGGAGTTCGGGTGGCCATATGTTGGGTTCTGATGCCCCATCGGCTCAGCCTCTCCTGGGGCCACCACTCCTCGGATGAAGGCAGAAGGTGCAGAGGAAGGCCTTGCCCAACTTTCTCAGCTCCAGACTTCCCAATGTCAAGACCAAGGGTGGCTCTCAGCTTTCATGACCCTCCAGGATTTGCAGTGACCACGAGCAAGTGGCTGACACTGGGATTTTCATGACCCCCTTTAATTCCACTTGGAGTGTTCACGGAGGCTTGTCCCCAGAGTGACAGGCCGACCTTCCTCTCTGAGATGGGCCACCTCAGGCATCATCTCCCAGATCTAACTTTTATCTGTTTGTCCTACAGAGTGAGCTGGACTTGGAAAAGGGCTTGGAGATGAGAAAATGGGTTCTGTCTGGAATCCTGGCCAGTGAGGAGACTTACTTGAGCCACCTGGAGGCGCTGCTGCTGGTAAGGAGGGCACGGGGCTGCATGGGGTAGTCACGGGCGCAGGGAGCTCTCCACTCACACAGTCCCGGCTGCAGCTCAGCCAGTGGAGCCTGGGACACCCAGCCTCCGTGAGGAGACACCTGTGGGAGGGCCCCAACACCCCACCTGCAGAGAAGCTGGAGCTCCCCAAGGCAGTGGATAGCAGCCTAAGACAGGTGTCAAACCAAGCTGAATTTAAATTTTTATATTTTTTAATGGAATTTAAAAAGTAAAGCACATATGTGACTTAAGTGATTTTCTGTGGCCATACCGTACACCTGATAAGTAGCACCCTTTCATCCATGGCACCTCACCTGTCGCCTGTGCGGCCTCACCTGTGCCCTCTTCCAGCCCATGAAGCCTCTGAAGGCCGCTGCCACCACCTCACAGCCAGTGCTAACGAGCCAGCAGATTGAGACCATCTTCTTCAAAGTGCCCGAGCTCTACGAGATCCACAAGGAGTTCTACGACAGGCTCTTCCCCCGCGTGCAGCAGTGGAGTCACCAGCAGAGAGTGGGCGACCTCTTCCAGAAGCTGGTGAGTGACTCAGAGCAGGTGCACCCCAGCCTCCCGGGAGCTTGGGGCTGTGGAGGTGGCTGGGTGGGGACCGGGCTTCTCCCGAGACCTGCAGGTATATGCTGCTGAGGGCTCTTGGGACACCAAGGTGACAGTGTCAAGTAAGAATCTGGGGTGTGTCTCACTACTTCAGATGACAAAGGTCAGATTGCAAGCAGGGGCTCTGCCACAGCTCTACGCTGGGCCCTAGCACCAGCCCCGCCCCTGGTCTCATCAGCCTAGGCCCTCTGGCTCTACTCAGTTTGACTCAAGGTTCCTGGTCTCCAGGCTGGTCCAGCTGCCCCCGAGGGGCCCTTTGGGCCAAAAAGCTGCTGCCTGAAGAGCAGGACTCAGGGATATGGCGGGGGCGGGGCAGAGTCTGCAGGGTCCAGCACAGGTGGGAGTGGAGGGAGGGGTTAGTATACTTTATTTCATTTTTGCAGTTATCTGAATTAAAGGCTCTTTTTTTTTTTAACAGAGACAGAGAGAGAGTCAGAGAGAGGGATAGACAGGGACAGACAGACAGGAATGGAGAGATGAGAAGCATCAATCATTAGTTTTTCGTTGCGCATTGCAACACCTTAGTTGTTCATTGATTGCTTTCTCATATGTGCCTTGACCGCGAGCCTTCAGTAGACCGAGTAACCCCTTGCTGGAGCCAGTGACCTTGGATCCAAGTTGGTGGGCTTTTGCTCAAACCAGATGAGCCCGTGCTCAAGCTGGTGACCTCGGGGTCTCAAACCTGGGTCCTCGGCATCCCAGTCTGACGCTCTATCCACTGCGCCAGCGCCTGGTCAGGCTGAATTAAAGGCTCTTGAGTCACTTGCATAAAATTTTTAAGTGCTGTTGGCAAATGAAGGTAGTAGGAAAGGAAAGTGCCCTGGGTCCTGAGAGAGTGCCCTAGGGGAGAAAAAGGGTGAAAATAGAACATCAGAGTGGCCCTCAGCTCCCACTGAACCTGGGGGCATAGTTAATGCTGGAAACTTTGGCAGTGACACCCTGTGCCCCACAGGACATGTCCTTGAAGACAGGCTGGGAGAAATGCAAGAGGGAGGTTGGTTTGTAAACTGGGGAGTGGGGACGGGGGGACAAACTTACACCATGAGGCATCTGGTTCCAGAGTATTAGGACTCAGCTCTGATCAGGGGTGGTTGTTGGGGGGCACAGGTGCCCCAACTCCCCCACCTCACCTGAGCTGAGGCAGTCCTATCAGGCAAGTCCCATCTTCACCATTATGCAGATGAGGAGACTGAGGAATGAAGTTCTCTTGCCTGGACTGTCCCCCTGGTTTGCCTGTCTCTGAGAAGAATGCTTTTCCCTCCGCCTTTCAGGAGCAGGTGGTGGTGGGTGACAGCATGACAGGATAAGGGTTTCTGAAAGGCCCAGTGGGCCAGAACTGGCCACAGGTCCGTTCAGCAGAGGTGTCCGTGGTGAGTCACAACATGGGAGAGGCCCACCATGTTGGCAGGTGAGGGGTCTCTCTAGCCTCACTGAGTACAGGCCTGGAGAGGAGCTGAGGATGCGGCTTTTAAAAAGTCAGTAAGTATAATCTGGCAATCAGAGGAAGGGCTTGGTAAACCCATAGATGCTGGCCAGGCCACACCCGGATAGGGATTGTGTTCGGGATGCACACTTAACCAAGGTGTGGATAAAGTGGAACTTGTCCAAAAGGAAGAGGCAGTTAAGGGATAAAGGAGAAAACTCTCAGACAGAAACTGCCAGGTCGGTGTTTGTCTTCGTGTGAGGTTCATGTGTGAAAAGGCGTTCCTCTGCCGTTCCAGGTCTGAAGACCGGAGCCAGTCAGTCTCTTTAGGTGGAGCCTGTGAGTGGGGGATGGGCTGGATCTAAGAGCCTGGACACTAGCTAGCAAAGAGGCCTCTTCCCCGTACAGGAGCCCCAGTCCTGGGAGAGTCCCTTGAAGGTGCATGCTGGCCAGGCCGTTGTGACAGGGATTCCACCTCTGAGGACCCCTAGTCCTGGTTTCAGGGTTACCTAGGCCTCCTGGACACACACTCTTCCCCTGGAGCATCCTCCCTCCCAAGGGAAGCCAGTCCTCCGGGGGTAAGAGTGGCCCAAGGTCACTGGCCCCCTCTAAGTGCACAGAGCACAGCGGCTGTGGAAAAGCAGGGCGCCAGCCCTCTGGCCCTCAGGCCCACAGCTGGCTGGACCCTGGCCTCACCTTGGCTCAGACTGGGGCTCCAGCATTCCTCTCCAAGGCATGGCTTTCCTGTTGGCAGAACCCTGGTCACTCCTCCGCCCCGGAGCAAAGAGGCAAGGAGCACAGGAAAGGTGATTTTATTGAGATTCTCACCACCTGGAACCCTTTCCCTGTGGCCAGAGAGTGGGAGGCTGTATTTTGATTTAGGCACCCCCTTTTTAAAAAATTTTTACTTACTGATTTTAGCAAGAGAGAAAGAGGCAGGAACATCAATCTGTTCCTGATGTGCCCTGACCAAGGATTGAACCTGCAACCTCTGTGCTTTGGGACAATGCTCTGAACAACTGAGCCATCCGGCCTGGGTGTGCCGCCCCCTTTGAAGCACCCCTGTTTCTCTGTCTGTGATGCGTCAGCAGGTTTGAACCCCATGGGTGTGACTCAGCCTGTAGCCTTCCTGAGACACAGAGGATCGTGTTGTTGGGAAGAAACCCACAACCGGCACTGTTCCCCAAATAACATTCCAAAATCACTTGGAAACTTTTTTTTTTTAATTTTAATAGTCTGATGAGCGCCAGAATTTGGAAAATTTTTCCTGGCCTCCCTGGTGTCCTGGAGCTACCTTTGTGCATCGATGTTGCAGCAGGAAGGCTGGAGAGAGGGGCGGGGCTGCAGGGGAAGTCGTTCCCCAGTAACTGCATGCTGAGTGCTCACATGTGTGCCGCCCAGGCTAGGACAGACAGACGTGGGCTTTGACCCCGTCCGTTTCAGACCAGTACAGTGGGCTTGGCCCAGCATCTCTGCGGTTCAGCTGGAAGAGTCTGAGGACCAAAAAGGACCAAGCCTTGACTCCCCTTCCTGCGGAAATACGTGGTTAACTGCCACCACCCAGGGTTTTGTTTCAGCTGAAATTTTATCAGCTGGTTTTTGTTTTTCTGTTCCTTTCAAACTTCCAGAAGAGTTGCAGGAGTAGTATAAAGAACTACCGTGTGCCAGATATACTGGTTATAACATTTTGCCCTTTGTCTTTGTCTTTTTCTGTTACGCATGTGCGCACACACTGAATAGTTTGAGAATAAATGGCAGGTATTTGCCCTTTTATCCTTAAATACCTTACTGTGTATTTTGCTGAGAACAAGGACATGCTCTTCCATCACCCACAGTGCCGTCATCAGGAGCAGGAAGTTTCACACTGATGTGATGCTATTATTTAATGTGCAATCCATATGTAAATTTCTCCCAAGGTAGCCATCGTGTTCTATCTGATTCAGGATCCAGTCCAGGGTCACAAAATATGCTTGGTTGTCAGGGCTGCTCCTTAATTTCTTTCTGTCTATCCAGTTCCTTGGCTTTACTTATCTTTCATGACCATGACATTTATTTTGAAGGGTACAAAGTTAGTTGGGGTCTGATGTTTCCTCAAGAATAGATTCAGGCCCTGGCCGGTTAGCTCAGCGGTAGAGCGTCGGCCTGGCATGCGGGGGACCCAGGTTCGATTCCCGGCCAGGGCACATAGGAGAAGTGCCCATTTGCTTCTCCACCCCCTCCCCCTCCTTCCTCTCTGTCTCTCTCTTCCCCTCCCGCAGCCAAGGCTCCATTGGAGCAAAGATGGCCCGGGCGCTGGGGATGGCTCCTTGGCCTCTGCCCCAGGCGCTAGAGTGGCTCTGGTCGCGGCACAGCGATGCCCCGGAGGGGCAGAGCATCGCCCCCTGGTGGGCAGAGCGTCGCCCCCTGGTGGGCGTGCCGGGTGGATCCCGGTCGGGCACATGCGGGAGTTTGTCTGACTGTCTCTCCTCGTTTCCAGCTTCAGAAAATACAAAAAAAAAAAAAAAAAAAAAGAATAGATTCAGCACTGGCCGGTTAGCTCAGTGGTAGAGCATCGGCCCGATGTGTGGATGTCCTGGGTTCAATTTCCAGTCAGGGCGCACAGGAGTAAGTGATAATCTGCTTCTCCACCCCTTCCCTCTCGCTTCTCTCTCTCTCTCTCTCTTCCCCTCCTGCAGCTAAGGCTCCACTAGAGCAAGTTAGCCTGGGCACAGAGGATGGCACAATGGCCTCGTCTCAGGCGCTAAGATCGCTCAGGTTGCAATGGAGCAACACCCCAGATGGGCAGAACATCACCCCCTAGTGGGCTTGCTGGGTGGATCCCAGCCAGGCACATGTGGGAATCTGTCTCTTTGCCTCCCCACTTCTCACTTAAGAAAAATACAGCCTGACCAGGCAGAGGTGCAGTGGACAGAGCGTCAGATTGGTACACAGAGGACCCAGGTTCGAAACCCCCACAGGTCTCCGGCTTGAGTGCGGGCTCATCCAGCTTGAGCCCAAAGGTTGCTGGCTTGAAGCCCAAGGTCGCTGGCTCAAGCAAGGGGTCACTCGCTCTGCTGCAGCTCCCTGGTCAAGACACATGAGAAAGCAATCAATGAACAACTAAGGAGCCGCAACAAAGAATTGATGCTTCTCATCTCTCTCCCTTCCTGTCTGTTACTACCTGTCCCTCTCTCTGTCTCTGTCACAAAAAAAGAAAAAGAAAAGAAGGAAAGAAAAATACAAAAAAAAAAGAATATTAGATTCAGGTTCTGCATAAATGGAAAAAAAAAAAAGCGCACAGCAGTGATGCTTTGTCCTTTGCAGTGCCTCATATCTAGAGGCTCGTGATCTCCATTTGTCCTGTTGTTGGTGCAGCTTGGTTTTTGATTAGCTAAAATTGTGCAAATGAGTTGCCTAGAACTTCTCAAAAGCCACGTGGAAGAAGTGCGCTCCTGGGGGGAGGGGTGGGAGAAGTAATGGAAGGGGTTCTCCTCCCAGAGACCCTCTATTAGTTTGCCAGTGCCGCCACAACCGGGGTGGCTCAAACACCCAGAGAAATCTATTTTCTCACAGTTCCAGAGGCTGGAAGTTCAAGATCAAGGGGTCAGCAGGGCTGGTTTCTCCTGAAGACTCTCCTTGGCTTGTAAATGGCCATGGTCTCTCTGTGTCCTCACAGAGTCATCCCTCTGTGCTGGTCTGTGTCCTAATCTGCTAAGGACATCAGTCCTATTGAATTAAGACTCGCCCTAACAGCTTCATTTTCACCTCTCACCTCTTTGGGCCCTGTCTCTAAAATCAATCACATTCGGAGGCGCTGGGTATTAGGGTTTCAGCACATGAAATTTTGAGAGGACGAAATTTACTAGTAATGTTTCCTCAGATGCCTCTGGCTGAACTGTCACATTTTCAGGAAGACTGTCCTGACCACACTACCTAAGGAAGCCATGACCCTCAGTCCCTCCTCTACTTTCAGGCATGTGCCATATTACTCGTTTGCTCACTTATTTACTATGTCTCCCGCTCGAGGGCAGCGCTGGGTCTGAGTGGTTCGTGGCTGTGGGGGCTGTACCTACAGCAGGGCCTCGTTTGGGTGGGAGGTGCTTGGGAACCGTGTGGGAGGGAGAAGGGAGAGAAGGAGGGGCGGGCTCTGGACCTGACCGTGTTACTGATGATGAAGACCCTGGAGTTCGGGGATGCAGCCACTTGTCCCGGGCGTCAGCATGCTAGAGGCCAGGCAGGGTCTCCTCCAGCTGCCACTTTTTGTTGTGCGCCCCCAGGCCCTTCCTGCAGCCCCCTGGGAACGGGGTTAGGAGGCCAGACAGTGCTAAGGGCGCCTGGCTTACCCAGTGTCTGGGATTGTCACCTGAAGAAACATAAAATTCAATATAAATGCAAATGTGTGTGGAAATAAAATTTAGGTTCTAGCAGGACAAACACCAGGATCAGTGAAAGCCTTGGTCTTCCAGTTCCCACTCAGCTGCAGGGCGAGGTCACCGGGGCTCGGGGGTTTCGAAGCAGTGAGGGCTGGTCCCCCTGGCTGCCCTGAAGATGACCTAGCACTTAGAGACAGTGGTGGCTGCACACACGCTCTTCCCCATGAAGTTGTTGCCCAATGAGGGTCTGAGCAGGAGGCTATATAAAAAGACCCTCTTTAGTGTCTTTGATTTGACAAAGGCCAGACAAAATGCCTGACCTTGCAGCCGGCAGGTCTCCCACCTGCCAGGTGGGCATTGTGACACCTGGGCCTCTTCACAAGGTCTGGGCCAGGCTTGTAACTGAGTAATGGGAGCCCCTCAAAGGGTAGCCAAATTGCATGTTCCTCATGTGTGCGAAGGGATCAGATGGGGTAGAGCACCACACCCACCATACATGGCTTGGGGGCTGACCACCTTGTCCACTTGGTCTCCTGCAGCTAGCATGAGAAGGTGCCACTCTGTCCCACCTGTGTAGAGACCTTTGTCTGCATTCACTGACAACCTTGAACTTAATTGCTGACATTGGCATCATATAAATGAATTGGGAGGTGGGAGGACTAAGCCTCTGTGGAAGGGGAACCGTTACCTGCCCAAGGCAGTGAGTCACTTCGCATTTTGCTGTGGGAGAGGGACACAGGCTCAGTGGGTGGGAGGGGAGGCAGAGGCACAAAGAGCCGAGGTGTTGGCAGCTCTGCACTGTCTGCTGCACCTGGGGTTTCTCCGGAGCTGTGCACAAGAAAGACGGGGAGCAGTGTCTCACACCTGTCCCCCGCTCTCTTCTCTCCTCCCTGCAGGCCAGCCAGCTGGGTGTGTACCGGGCCTTTGTGGACAACTACGGAGTTGCCATGGAAATGGCTGAGAAGTGCTGTCAGGCCAATGCTCAGTTTGCAGAAATCTCTGAGGTATGCATGACGCTGTTCTGACAGGTGCACCTCTGCCTCCTGCAAGTGGGCCATGGGCTGGTCATTAGTACCCCATGACCCAGGAGAACAAGATGCACCAAACCCAGGTTTGGTCCTAAGCCTCAGCCATTTTCAGATGCCTCTGGGCTGGCATCGTCAATCCTGTGCAGGGACATTGTTGTAAGCAGACAAGGAGCAGCCAAGGCCTGATTCTGGGGCACAGTCAGGTCCCCTGTACAGATGCTCTGTTGCACTGTCTGTGGGCAGTGAGGGGTTGTCCACAGTTCTGCCCTATGAACAAAGGTCTGGACACAAAAGTCCTGAGGCTGACTTTGCACCTTGTCACTGGAGAGCAGGCAGCGAGGCATCATGCTCTGTTCCTCCTCTAACCTGCCAGTGACCTTGGGAACTGAAGAAGCAGTTCTAGCACAGGGGAGTGCTCTGTAGATCCACGTGGGAGGAGAGCTCCGGGCCCCTGGAGGACTGAAACCTCACACCCTGAAGTGTTAGCACAGAGCGCTTCAGATACAAAGAGGATGAGCAGGCTGTCGGGTGGGTGGCCACGCCAGGACCAGAACCCACAGCCACTCTCCCCGACCCACCCCATCCTGTTTCTGCCCCCATGGCAATTGGGTGACATTTTCTTCTTTCTGGGCCTATACTCGCCTTTTCTTTTTGATGTCTCCCACTCCTCGGGGCTCTGACTTGCCTTCCCCCACCAAATAAGGATTCTAGGTGGAAAGATCTTCATAGGAGAAAGGCAGCCTTAAAAAGAGAAATGGAAACTAGAAATAGGGAGTGAGTCAAGGCTCTTGCTGGGAGATAATCACACCTCCGACTATCATACCTGGATTTTTTCCAAGGGCTGTGTGCCATTTTATAATTTATCACGGAAGGTGAAGTATCTTTGGGTCCTGACACTTACCATCTCCTGTGGTGATAACATGTGCCATGTGTTCTTCTAGAGCCTGTGGGGTGCCCCACTCCCCGCCTGGTGCCTCTGGTAACGGGCTACACACACCCAGGGCTCCAGGCTGGCTCCAGACTTCCCTCTCCAGCTGCCCTGGTTTCGCCTGGCACATTCAGTCTGTTCCCTCCCTTAGCTCATTTGATTATAAACTCACACCCCTAACAGCTGGAATGTTGGCACAGAATCCCTAGTGGCCTTGACAAATTAGAGACCTAATTCTCTAAGGGCAGGCTGTGGTTAATTGGGGCCAAGTTCAAGTCCACCCAGACAGGTTTCTACAGAGGAGGGAGGAAGCAGTGGTGGGACTCCACCCCAGGGTCACGTGGTCTCACTGACCGTGCCATGGTGGGAATCTGAGGCCGGATTGCAGGGAGTATAGGATGGCGTCCAGGGGCCGGCCAACAGCCCTCCATAAAGCTTGTACCATTGGGTGACATTCACTTTGGTTCTCCAACCACGTTTCAAAAAAGACCCAAGGAATTGGAGCCACCCAAAGAGCAAACTAGAGCCAAAGGAAATGGAAGCAGTAGGCTGCATACAGGTGTTGGGGTACGTGCAGGGGGGTCAGTGTGGGGAATGGATGATCACCTCCGAGGACAGGGGTGAGTGGAGCAGTGAGTGGTCCTTCATCTTCTCCCAGGACCAATCTTGAGACTTGGGGTGTGTGGCAGCGTCCAGTTAGACCAGTGTTGCCCTAGCGGGGTTGCGTGAAACACTAGCTCCCCAGACGATAGAAAATAAGAGTGATATGTAAAAGACTTCTGGAATCAAGTCGGTTTGGGAAATGTGAGGTTGAACTGGATTTGTAAGGACTTCGCCGTTCTCACGTGCATTACACTGTCCAGGGCACGTGGCACGTGGGCCGCTTCCCAGGCTCACGTGAGCACAGCACCTGGCTTTTATAGAGTCTCTCTAGTTCTCGCACCCCCTCACACCTTTTAGCAGCTGCTGAGGAAGACGTGTGGAGGAATAATTACTGTGAGCGGTGTTATACTCTCAAGAACAGTACCAAAGTGTGTTGTGAAGTTTGGCCCTGGTGAACTTAAAAGCATTGGTTTTTGTTTGTTTGTTATTTTAGTTTTGAAACATTTCCGGTCAAGTAGTTTGGGAAACAATCTTGGAGCCTCTGCTTGTCCCTGTGCTGTTTTTTGTTGTTGTTCAGAAGCCTAGAACTGGAATTAACCACAGCCGCTTTCCAGAGACAATTTCAGGCACACAGAGCTCTTTCATCCTCATTTCTCTGGGTATCTAGGACCAAGTCAGTGATGTCTTCGATGCATTTGTCAAACGTGGCTTACTCACTGAAAAGTGCTGCTCTCCTCCCGGGAATCTCAGCACCTCATTTGTTAGCAAGTGCCTTTGCTAAGTCAGGAAAGAGTGAGATGTAGATGGAATGTGAGGTCAGACTCAGGGGAGCCCCTGCCGTCTCCGAAGGTGTGTTCTTCCAACCCACTAGCCCCTGCACGCTGCTAAGTGCTCTAGGAAGGCAGTTCCACGCCTTTAGGAAGGGCACTGTAGTTTGCTTTGGTTGCAGGATTCCCTATGTCAGAGCTTCTCAGTCAGGAGTGATTTTGTCCCCAGAAGACATTTAGCTATGGCTGGGGACATTTTGATTGTCACAACAGGAGGAGAGTAGTGCATAGGTAGGGGCCAGGGATGTTCTTCAACATCCCATGGTACACAGGACAGCGTGCCCCCCACCCACAACAAATAGAGAATTTCTGGCCGAAAATTTTATCAGTGGCAGTATTAAGAAACTGTCCAAGGTCAACTGCAGCATCCAGGACATGTCCAGCATGCCCTGTTTTTTCATACTGTGGCCCAGGACACACCCTTGTGGCTTGCCGCATCTAGGGTTCTTTGTGGTGAGAGAAGAGTGAAATTTCTGCTCCAGGTTCCTGACTGCGAGACTTCCTACCACATCAGAACTGCTTGTCCACTGTGAAAATGTGCTTTTTTTTTTTTTTTCATTTCAGAACCTGAGAGCCAGAAGCAACAAAGATGCCAAGGACCAGACCACCAAGAACTCTTTGGAAAGTGAGTATTCCATGAGGAGGCCTCTTCATGCCCCTTGTGGGGGTGGCAGGCAGATGGAGCATTTGCTGGGAGAGCAAACATGGAGCCTCGCCAGGTCATTCTCTGGCCCTTTGCTCTAGACTTCCAATAGTGATGTCGAGGACGAGGAAAGAATGGCTGGGCATGGAGGGTGGGGAAGGACGCTGTCAGGACCGGCTTGCCACCAATAATCACAATTAGGAAAAATGGTAGGTGTTAGCAAATGCCCACAAACCAGGCACTGCCTGCCAGGCATTAAAAAGGTCATTGCATTGTCCCCAATAGCCCCATAAGAAGGATTTTATTTTCCTTCTTTCAGATGACAAAACAGGTTTAGAACAAATGTAACCCATATAGAATGCTGGTCCCTAGGGCTGGACAGAGGCTGAAGCCAGAGCTCCTGGGCCTGTGTGCTCAGCCTCCTCTCTCTGGGTGGAAAGTAATGTCAGGAATAGCAGGTCACTTCTCACCTCCAGTTGTAAGGATAGTGGGAAAGTTACACTCACAGAGAACAGCGAACGTGCCTTTGGTGCCCAGAACTTCATGCTGAGCCTCAGTTTCCCTGTCTGTAAAGTGGGGATAACAATGCACTTCTTACACAAGTCGCAGGAGTCACACGAGGAAATGCACCTGATGTGTATCAGAACACAGCTAAGTACCTGTGCCCTCAATGGGCCGTGCTCACATACAGAAGTGGGAATGGCCAATGCTGTCCAAGGCTCCTGTGCTACTGGAGTCCAAGCATGTCCACCTGCAAAGCTAAGCCATGTCAGCACCTGAGATGGTTCCTGCTATTCTCACAATCAGGCCTCCAAACTGCAGGAGAGAGCTGCATGCTGGTCTGCCCCACAGAGGCACCCTTGGCTAGAGAGCAGGTCTCCCACCAGGGTTGGGACCCTCGCTGACCCATCCTTACCAGGGTGCTGGCAGGTTCCCAGCCCCAGGGGGAAGGACATTGTTGCTAAGCCCTTTTGGCGGTTGTCCCTGAGTTGGCCACCTTAGCTCAGGTTCTGACTAGCAGTTCTGAACTTCACATTAATGGCCCAGACTAAAAGCCCAAAGCCGTGGATCCCAGCCTCTCTGGTACTCAAGGTTTGCCCTGTCACTGAGAAAGGGCACTCTGGGTTTCCCCTCATCTTGGGGAGATGGGGCTGCTCCACTTAGCTGAGCCCTTGCAACGAGGGTGAGCAGGCGGGTGGTCTGGGTCTGCTCTCTCCACATGTGGCCGTCTTTCCACAGCCCTGCTCTACAAGCCTGTGGACCGGGTGACACGAAGCACGCTGGTTCTGCATGTGAGTCACTGCACCCAGGGCCTTCTCACCCTGGGGTTCTTGGCTTCTGCTGTCCTTGGACTGACACTGATATTTATCAGTTGCCCTCCTACTTCCCTTTTTCAGCTCCCTGCCTTTATAGAAGAGGCAGAAACGAGGAGTCGCCACCGTGCTGGGCTCACAGGGAGATGGTGGGGGGAACATAGCAGGGTCTGGGTGTCCAAGGCATTCTCATTGGAGCAGGTACAGGTAGGGCTTGTCCTGTCTCGTGGCAAGGGCCTTCCTGTCGTAGTGTGTGAACTGGGAATCCGTGAGGTCAGAATGGGGATGCAGACAGCGGGTGCGTTCTGGGGCCTCGGAGAGGACCACTGACTCCCAGCCTGGGGAAGGAGTGCATGGGGAGTCACTGCAGAGGTGACTTTAATACTGAAAAACAAAACCAGAAAACAGAAACGGCCCCTAATCCTGCTGCCTGGATGACTGCACATATTTAGAGCAAGTTGTACATGCATATTTTTTTCCTAATTTACAACCAAGTTGCAGAAGTATGTGAAGTTTCCATTTCCTTTCCCACTTCCTCCCCGCAAAGCAACCGCCACCACAAGACTCTTTCTGCGCGTGCCGGCACATGAATGTATTTTTTCATGACTTAAAGGATGTTGTGCTGTGCGGCGCATTTCATTCCACACTTTGCTTTTTCCCCCTTAATATAATATTGTGGGAATTGTCCAACTCGGGCTCAGACAGCTCTGCCTCATTCTCTTCTAAGCCATATAGTATTCCATTGAGTGGACGTTTCATCATTCTTACACATCCTTCAATTAAGAGATTTGGAAGGAGGGAGATGAGTCGAAGTTTCCAGTTTGGAAGGATCTGGCGAGTGGCTTATCGGAGTCTCGGAGACCCTGTAACGTGTCCCCTCTCTGTGGTTGGCCCAGGCCTTCAGAGCCGAGCGTCCTGACAGGGAAGAGCCGGAGCCCCCGGGAGTGGCGTGGGCTAGTCTGTGTGGGGCAGGCCGGGACACGCCTTCCTCCCTGCTGCTTCGTCTCTCCCGTGTGCAAAAGGTCCTCTTCGCACATAGGTTTTGGGAGCTATGAAAATAGTGTTTCTCTGAACCAGGGAGCTGTTGACCTTGAGGACGAATCACATGCCTTCTGAGCGGAGAAGGAGTCGATACTACCATGTCAGCTGTTATCTAAAGGAGGAGGAGCTGAGGAGGCCGGGGGTTTTCTGACCTTGCACTGACCAGTGGTTCTGGACCAGGACAGATTCTGCCTCCTAAGGGACATGGCTGCAATGTCTGGAGACATTTCTTGTTGTCACAATTGCAGTTGAAGAGGTGCTACTGGCACCTAGTGGGTAGAGGCCAGGGACAGTGCTAACTCCTACAGTGCACAGGACAGGCCCCCACCACAAAGAATCATTCTGCCCAAAATGCCACCAGTGCCGAGGTAGAGAAAGCCTGCCCTAGACCCTTTGGGAGGGAGTTACTCCTGGCAGCATGCATGTAGCCTGGGCTTGTGGGAGTGCTGTTTAGGATCTGTTTCCCAAATGGTACTCACAGAGTGCTGCCCATGTAGCCCGGGCCTGTGTGAGAGGTGGCAGCAATGCCTGGAGAGCCGGTGGCTCTGGGTTCTGACCAGTGTGCGTCTGGGGTTTGTGCACAGAGGTGGGCACCAAGGCCTCGCTCTCTCTAACTCAAGTGGTCTCGCCTGGTGCAGGACTTGCTGAAGCACACACCCCCCAGCCACCCCGACCACCCTCTGCTGCAGGACGCCCTTCGCATCTCGCAGAACTTCCTGTCCAGCATCAATGAGGAGATCACACCCCGCCGGCAGTCCATGACTGTGAAGAAAGGCGAGGTAAGCATGGCCAGGGGGGTTGGGGTGGCCCAACTCGCCTGAGCTGAGGACGCGGGGTCCTCTCTGGTCCTCAGTAGACTCCCTGAACAGTTACAGGGAATGCATTGCCTTTTGAGGCCCCTGACCCTGGCTTGATAAAACCCAGTGCTGCATAGGGTGTCAAAGTGGAGTTCCACAGGTGTGGGCCTCCCGCAGCCACCACCTCTTTTGTCCATCATGGAGGGTTATGTCCAGGGCACCCCTTCTTTTCCCCACGCGTTGCTAGATCAGGGTCCCCACTAAAGAGACTGGTGAGAGGGAAGATGGCATGTAGTGCCTGGAACCACCTAGTTTCTCCTGAGTGATTTTTTTATTAAAAAACAGTCATTGCCTTATTTAAGGAATTAAATGAGGGGAGAAAGGGAAGCATGTGTGGTTTGTATTTGTGACATCAAGAACATGAGCGTGATGTCTACTGCCCGGACCGGTCTCCTTCCCCTTGCCCCCGCCCTCACTGACAGCCACCCGTCTTCATCTCCCTGCACGTCATCGGTGGAAGGGTGTAGAGCAGAGCGGCTCAGGACTGCCCGCTGTCCTCTGCCCCTTCCTGGGAGAGGCCCAGCGTGGGGCCAGGCAGGTGCCATCCTGGGTGGGCAGTATATAAGGAAACAGCAGAGGTGTGCCAGGCAGGGAGCCGGCCACCGTCCTGGGCATCCTTTGTCAGACGTAGCACTGAGGCGAGGCTAACTGACCCGCAGCCTCTGTGGTCTCATGCAGGGATGGGAGCTGGCTGACCTAGGCAGGACATGGGCTGGCAGCGAGCCTGACTAGCTGCCACTGAGAACCACTTCCTCCTCTTTTCTGTGGTTTGTGTGCCAGGTGCTCGGTGTCAGGGGTCAACCCACCCAGCACCCAGGTTTCTTTTCCTTCTCCCACGCTGGGCTGGTGGGGGAGGCCACTCTTGGTCCCGTCCTCCTCACACCTCTTTGGGAAGAGGCTTCTTGCGTGCTGAGCAGAAAGCTCCCACATGCCCAGAGTCTCATCAGGCTTGTCTATGAGCGGGTGGCTTGCTCACGTCTCCTGGTGGGCCTGGCCCAGGAAGAGCTGTGGAGGAGGGAGATGTCCTTTTTCCCTCCTCTGTCAGGCCCTGCAGCCAGGCCAGTCCCCGACATCGCTTCGGCCTCACCCACCAGATGGCCTGGAGCGTGTCCCTCCTCCCTAACCTGTTTCTCCTCTTTACAGCAGGATAAGAACATGGTCCCCCCACACTGGGTCCCTGGGTGCCTCAGGGGCACAATTTATGGGAAGAGCCCCACTGGCCAGCGCACAGTGGCAGTCCTGACTGTGTTAGCTCCTTGGCAGCATCTGAGAATGTGGAAGGCAGGGGAGAGTACCTAGCACTTCCCAGGGGTTCCACACCCAATAGCTGGGACATTGAGGGGGGGGATTCAGGCCTTGTTTCCTGGAACAACAGTGGGACCTTGATTCCTCCCCCTCCCACACACACGCACCCAAGGCTCAGGGATCAGAGAACAAAGCTTTGGCCTCCCCTGTTGGCACTTCACCCAGATCTGACCGGAAATGGTATTTGTGTGTGCCAGGCTCCTTATACCAGTTGGATGGGTACCTAGCTTGAAGGGTCTAACAGCCCTTCCGGGCACCTCACTCAGAGGGCAGAGCGACCCTTTTTCAGGCCTCACCCAGACTCACTGTTGGACCTTTGTTTATTACCTCTTTGAGCCAGTGAGGAAGTACCTGTCCAGGGGTCAAGGCCCCAGTCTGTGGGTCAGGGTGGGGCCCCCATCCTTGAGGCTCTGTGCCCCAAGACTGGAATTCCTCATCCCTCAGGACTACGCCCAGGCCCGGGGCCTGGGGAGTGTGGATAGAGACAATGTGACACCCAGCCCCTCTTCCAGGGTCCAGGCTCTCTCTGTGGATTTGCCAGTGTCGCAATTAGGGCCCTGTTTTCCTGGGGCTGGGAGACCCTCCTGCCCAGTTGCAGGACATTTTCTCTTCTGGCTGCAGGACCCCTAGGTGAGCTGGGATTCAGCAGTGAGGCCCAACTCCTCCTTGGGAGGGCCGCTGTGGCATGGGACGGGAGAAGTTGGGACAGACTGGCGGGTGACCTGCACTGACTCACAGGGCTCCTCGCATGTTTCTCAGAGATGGGGTGCAGCACAGAGGGGGACTCGGGCCAGGATGCCACAGGGCAGTGAGGCTGGCTGGAAGTGTCAGGTGCCTGTGGCTTTGAGGCTTCTCTTAGAAAGATGAGGTTCTGTACAGTGATGCAGGGGGAGGAGCCAGGTTACTGGGTCCATCTGTCGGAGCGCCGAGGGGCCCAGGTGCTCCTCAGGCAGCCCATGTCCTCGCAACAGAGCAGGGCAAGTATGCTAGCTGCCACAAGGGTCAGGGTAACACTTGGTGGCCTCATGGAGAATGAAGGTGGCTCCTGAGGTGGACCGTCAGATGAACGTGTGAGTGGCAGGACCTGGCAGGGAGAGTAAGTGGCCCAGCTGAGAGGCTGGGTACTGGTCAGTGCAGGAACAGTCTGGGAGTTTCTGACCTGCTGAGTCTACTTCTGAGCTGGGCGTAGGGTGCCCTCTGCTGGTGGTGGCCAGAAGCTCAGCTCCTTTATATGGAGAAAGGACAGCATGCAGTTCTCCCCATGTCTCACCACCCTTCACAGAAGTCCCTTGGTTCCGCCTCCTAGGCTGGAAAGCCCTCTGCTGTGTACCCACCCAGGAATCATCTGTTCATTCATTCCTTGGGGACCTAACTCAGCTTCCTAGAACCTTTCCAGACCCTCCCCCAAAGCAGACCCAGCAGTCAGGTCTGCCGGGTGTCTCCAGCACTACATGGATGTATCTCCACATACACACACTTTCTTGCTTCCCGTGGGTGCCAATGCCAGATATGCTGTCTGCCCATGGGTGAGTGTGAGTGATGGTGAGTCACAGCCTTGGCACACCGGCAGCCTTCCTGCCCTTTCACTCATGATCTCCTAGGCACCAGCGCCTCCCATTTAAATCATCACCTCGCCTGAGGCAGGGGCTGGCTGGCTGTTGTGAGCCGAGCTCCACATGACAGACAGTGATGTTCAGACTTTGCACCCAGGAATGTTAGGGGGGCCCAGGCCAGGCTGCTTTTGCTTCTGGGATCTCTGCTGTATGTGCAGCTGAGCCAGCGGCATAAGCCTGCCTAGGACACTGGCAGGATGGGAACAAGCACCTCCTGCTGGGGAAATGTTATGGGTCTTTGCCTAGTCTGGTGTGCTTGCAGACCTGCTAAGCCCTTCCCCAGCCATCACAGCAAGCAGCCGGCATAGCCCTCTCTGGGGGCAGGGGTGGAAGTCTTCCCCACTAAGAACCTGATCTGTCACCCTGGATTTGCGGGCTCTTTTAGGCCCTATCTACTCGCCCTCTTTCTCAGGGCAAGCACCCAAGAGAGGCTCAGAAACTTGAGCATAGAAGGACTCACGTGATACATATGTTCTTGGGCCGATGAGATGTAGGGAACACTCTGGAAAGTGGGTCTGAGTGTTGGAGATGGAAGAAGTGAAGGCCGCTGCTCTAACTTGAGCCCTTGCCCTGCCCTGCAGCACAGGCAGCTGCTAAAGGACAGCTTCATGGTGGAGCTGGTGGAGGGAGCCCGCAAGCTACGCCACGTCTTCCTGTTCACCGACCTGCTCCTCTGCACCAAGCTCAAGAAGCAGAGTGGAGGGTGAGTGACCATGCAGCCCCTACCCTGAGAGGGGAGAGCCTCTGGGGGGCATGGAGCAACAGGAGCCTGAAGAGGTCAGTCATTATGTGGCCAGGTGTTCTCTTTAAGCTACATTCTGTTTCCAACTGGATGTGATACCCAGGCTCAGGGTCAAAGGTCATCATTAACAATCTGGAGACATTCTGGGTCAGGGTCAGTAACCAGGCTGTTGACTCCTATAAGTGAAGGGAACCTGACTGTGACTTTAGGTACTATTGGGTGATTGTTGTGTCATGACCCAGGAAGTCTGAGTGACAGGTCGGGGGTGGGGGTGCTGCAGGCTGGTGGGGCGGTAGGGTGGCTGTCCCTCCCCTGCCCTTGGCAGGCATCACTAGGTGATTGCTGCACTTTGTCTCCCCAGATTTGGTGGTAGCTTCTAAGTTATTTTCTTTTTTTTTTTTTTTTTTTTAATTTTTTTATTTATTCATTTTAGAGAGGAGAGGGAGAGACAGAGAGAGAGAGAGAGAGAGAGAGAGAGGAGAGACAGAGAGAGAGAAGGGGGGGAGGAGCTGGAAGCATCAACTCCCATATGTGCCTTGACCAGGCAAGCCCAGGGTTTCGAACCGGCGACCTCAGCATTTCCAGGTCAACGCTTTATCCACTGTGCCACCACAGGTCAGGCTAAGTTATTTTCATCATAGGCCTGAGGACCCTTCCCACACACTCGTTCCCCAGGGCTCAGACCACCCAGCCTACACAGGCTGCAACGGAGGAAGGAAGGTCACATTGGGAAGGACCAGACCTAGGCTCTTCCCCAAATTCTGCCATTGCTGTGCTGAGTGGATTTAATCATTCATCTCAGAAGAGAGCATGGCTCTGGGGGCATCTGCAGCCCTGTCCTAGTTGTTATTGGATGTCTGTAATGTGCTTCTACATCACAGAGTCTATAAGCGTACACCATCAGCAGGGATAAGGTGAATCAGAGCTTGTCAGATGCCCTGCGGCCTAAATCTCATATGCCCATGTCCAGGAGTCTCCGAGTCTGAGTCATTTGTGTCTGCTGCTGGCCGTAGCCAGCCTATCACATGGCCCACAGCTGGGTTTTCAGGTTTGGGAGCCTGTGCACAGCCAGACTTAGGGTTCTCCAGCTTTAGGAGGCAGTGATGTTAGCAAAGGAAGGTGGTCAGTGTGCCAACATGCTGCTTCCT
The DNA here is from genome assembly GCF_036850995.1 of Saccopteryx leptura. NCBI lineage: Eukaryota > Metazoa > Chordata > Mammalia > Chiroptera > Emballonuridae > Saccopteryx > Saccopteryx leptura. The sequence goes on along the minus strand of NC_089504.1, from coordinate 383,635,920 downwards.
TCCCCTAGCAAAACCCAGCAGTATGACTGCAAATGGTACATCCCGCTCACGGACCTCAGCTTCCAGACGGTGGATGAGTCCGAGGCCGCACCCAACATTCCCCTGGTACTGGACGAGGAGCTGGATGCCATGAAGATCAAGATCTCCCAGATCAAGAGTGATATCCAGAGAGAGAAGGTGAGGAGGGACGAGGCCGGGTTCTGCAGCTGGAGTGGGCAGCAGTCCCTTGCACATGGGTCACTGGGCAAGCTCTGCTGGGCATCTGACCTCACTTCTGGTTTCTGGGACCTGCTGGACATCGCTGTCATACTTGGAGCCATCCAGAATGTGGAGTGGGAGAGGTTCCCAGCAGCTATGATAAGGAGAGAGTCCCAGGTGGGGATACGGCCCCTCCAGATGTCCTCTACTGCCCCAGGCAGACCCCTGGGTGTTTCTGGAGAGGTTTAGAAGACTTAAGGTATCATGAGGTGGGTCCCTGGAAGGTTGAGCCTCACTCTAGAGACCCTAGCTGGGATGGACACAGCTGGACAGGTGTCCTTCTCCTCACCCACCTGCCAGCCTGCTGCACCAGAAAACCAGCAGGCTGAGGAAAGCGATTGGAGGCCAGTGAGAGCACAGGGTTTCTTATTGGGCCGGAGGGCCAGCAGCCTCCAGGGCAGGGTCTTGAGATGGGAGGCCAGGGCTGTGTCCTCGGGGTGTTAAGCCCTGGGCACTGAGCACTGCCACTGCTGCTGTCATCCGCATTGTGACCTGCTAGTGTCAGACGGCATGGTCTCCTCCCGGGGTAGCGGGTTTCAGGAGGGAGGCACCGGGCACAGGGCAGGCAGGGCTTTTCTGACCAGGTCCTGGGGATGCCTCCAAACACTCCCAGGGGGCCTGAGGCTGAAATGTCAGTGGGTCCGGGAGTGGGTAGGGGCCCTCAGGGTCACCATGGCCCCCTGCACATTGCCCAGGTTCAAAGAAATTGAAAGAAGGGCGGTTTGTAAAGGTCTCTCCTCTGCCCTCATGAGGAAGAAGGACTTAATTCCTTCAAGAAAGATTGGCCGAACATGTCCAGGAGCCTGTGCCCGGCCTTGACCCTGTAGCCAGCAGCAACTGTTGAGGCCCTGTGCTGAGCTGAGCTGAGCTGCCAGGCGGCATTCCCAGCCTCTGAGGGCAGAGATCGGGGGGAGGGAGGGCACTGACCCCTGGGATAGAAATGTGACCATGCAGCTTCTCCCCACAGAGGGCAAACAAGGGCAGCAAGGCCATAGAGAGGCTGAAGAAGAAGCTGTCGGAGCAGGAATCGCTGCTCTTGCTCATGTCTCCCAGCATGGCCTTCAGGGTTCACAATCGCAACGGCAAGGTCAGTGCCCGCTCTGATCTCTCTCTGTTGGCCAGGCCCCCCGCCAGTCTTCCAAGCAGACCCTCCTGGCCCCTGGCTCCCATCCATCAGGAATATCCCACAGTGCTGTGTCCGGGACCCACGCACCCAGCCATGTGGCAGTTGTGGTCCCTGGCTCCCATGTGGGCTTTGCAGTGGCAGCCCTTTTCCCCCAAGAGCTTTTCCATGCTGAGAGAGGCTTGTCCTGCCTGGCACACACAAGCACGTGGATCTCTCTGACCAGTGCTTTAGGCCGTGGCCCCCAGGCTGGCTAGCAGCTGGCTCAACCCCCACACCTTAGAGATGGGAGGGGGTCTCCAGGGAAACTAAATAGGGTGGGGGGCTTGCACGCTTGTGCAGACTTGGCGCTTGTTTGGAGGGATGCTGTCTGGAAACTTTGGGCCAGAGAGACACCTTCTCCCCTGAGCCTGGCTCCTGGTGTGGGCTGCAGCCGAGGTCTCTCCCATGAACACGATGGGCGTCACATGCACCTATCAACGTGCCACCGGGCAATGTGGGAACCTTGTCTCTGAGTCACAGCACAGGGCTTGTGGGTTAGATGTAGGTGGCCGGGGCAGCATCAGTCAGCCCCTCTGCAGATTCCCATCTGGTAACTTTCTTTGTGGTCCTACGTTAGGACATGTCATGCCCTGACCCAGGCAGTCTAGCAGGAGGCCGGGGCCAAAGGCAATCCTGAACAGGGCACAGGAGCTATGGCCCAAAGCCTGGCTGGCATGAAGGGCAGAGGGTACTAGAAATGATGAGTTGTGCTGTGGGCAGACCTGGCCACCACTGGGCGCTAGCCAGCCAGAGGCAGAGGTGCGCATGTCTTGGAGGGGTGTGCCGCTCGTCGACAGTGACAGGGAACAGCACCCTGGCTGTGCTGGGTGCCAGCTTAGCTGGAACAGAGAAAACTGGGGTATGTTCTCCTCATCCCCAGAGTTACACATTCCTGATTTCATCCGACTATGAGCGTGCCGAGTGGAGAGAGAACATCCGGGAGCAGCAGAAGAAATGTAAGTGGTCTCTGCACGGAGAGAACTTACGTTTGGGAAATTGGGACTGAACAGTCTTCTCATCCTGCGGTGTCAACCCTTTTTTTCTCCCTGGGCAGTGGGACGCTTATCCAAGTGAGATGTTGGGTGCCGTTCTAACTTAGAGAAAAACTTGGAGAGAAGCTGTGCTGACAAGGCCCCTGCCCTCTGGGCTCCCCCCTGCCCAGGACTCCTGCAAATCCCCTGTGCACCCTGCCGCCTGTCCTCTGACCTTTCTTGTGAACCTCTCCCCATCTGCCAGGCTTTCCTTGAATCCCCCTCCTGCCTGCAGGACCTCCCTACCCTGATCCCTCCCTTCCCCTGTGGCTCTCTGCACCCCTGCTGCCTTCCCTTGGGTCTGCCACACATGTATCTAACCCACCACCTTGTCTGCCCCCTGCCTTCTCCACACTTCACCACCTGGTCCCCTTGGCCTCCTCCATCGCTCCCGCCCTGGTGGCTGATGCCAGAGAGGCTCCTCTGTTCTGGCCGTGCTCCCCTATCCAGGTGGCCAGCACAGTCTCAGGGCAGGACGTGCGCTCCCCACTGGGACGGCCCTCCTCGGGGTGCTTCCCTCTATTAGCAGTTTTTTTTTCTCCTGAGCTCAGAACTACCCCCCCCCATACACACACACCCCTCTCCAGCCTGGCAGTCTTCAGTGTAGGAAGGCAGACCGCACCCCAAGGCTGGGGCTGCAGCTGCATGGAGGTTTCCTTCTCCACCCTGCCAGGCATATGATTTGGGATTCCCAAGCCATCCTTGCTAAGAGGTTCTCAGGTACTCCCTGTGAGCTACTGTCCCAAAGGGGCCAGGAAGAGCCATATCCCAGGTGGCCTGGTCCTCCCACAGCTGTGGGCCATCTTGGTTCACCTGCTGCACACAGATTGCACACAAGCTGGGGGCTTCACACCTCTCTGCCCTGAGCTTTCGTCCGCCTCACCTTGTCACCTGTGTCTGTGCTCAGTCCTTGCGTCCAGGGAGCAGGCGCTCCTGGAAGCTCTGATGACCAGTGCCTGTCTGTGGCCCTGCCATGCTCATGTCCCAGGGTTTCCTGTAGTAATCAGGGACTCAAATCATTTGCAGGACTTATAGTGTCTCGTCCCTGCCCAGCATTGTACCAGAAATAATCCTTTTCCTGACCTGGTGAAGAGATAGGGACCCGCATTAGCAAGTCAGGGACAGAGCCGTGCCGGGTGCTTGTCTGGGGAAACCACACAGGAGGCTACATCAGATCCCCACCTCAGAAATGCCTTGTGGCTTTGCCGAGGTGGCAGGCTGACTCCTGTGTAAGGGTTATGCCACGATTTCTCCTGCTCTCTGGGCCCTTTGGGGCCGTGCCTCGCTCTGTCACTTACCAATTCCTCCCCTGGGAGCAGATCACCCCTCTTGGCATGCCCCCTCACCAAGGCATGCTGAGAGATCAGTGGGGGAGGGGCATCAGAAAATGTCCCTGGGTGTCCTGAAAGGTCCAAAAACCTATGCAGACTGTCTTCTAACCTCTCAGGTTTCAAAAGCTTCTCCCTGACGTCTGTGGAGCTGCAGATGCTGACCAACTCGTGTGTCAAACTTCAGACGGTCCACAGCATTCCACTGACCATCAATAAAGAAGGTGGGCCATCCTCCCAAGGGCCGCTGTCCCTATCTGCTGTTAGTCTGTCCTTAGGACCGTGGATTTCCATTCAAAGGAATGTGTGTGCTGCTTAGGGCCCACTGGCCTCTCTCTGGAGTAGATAGGGCAAGTTAGGAGCTGTCTGTCCCCAGGCAGCCACTGCTGGGTGATTGAAGAGACTGATAACTTCCCTCATCCCAAGCCATTCCTCTGACTCCTTGTGCTCTAGGCTGGTCTCGATCCCCTGTCCCTCCAGCCCTCCCAGCCAGCGTCTTGCTGCCACACCTTTGGTTGTGCTGCATTTTGTATTTACACTGCGTTTTGTTGCATACACCGATGTACACTCAGTCAAAAACTCACCCCATCCATGTCACACACTACCCTGACCCCTCTCCTGTCCTTACTACATTTCATCTTGGTCTCCCTGTGTTATGACTACGACCAGATGCTAAGGTCCTCAAGACAGAAGGCCACGGTAGATATTTCTGGTCTGTCATCACTTTGTCCCTTGCTGGGCAAATGGTAGTCACAGGGTGCCCCCTTGAGGGTTGATTGTGAAGCAGAGCTTGTCACTTGCTTCCCTCTCTCAGGAGGACAAGATGCTTACCTCTCTGGTCTCTTGCACAGATGATGAATCTCCTGGGCTCTATGGGTTCCTGAATGTCATCGTCCACTCTGCCACTGGCTTTAAGCAGAGTTCAAGTAAGTGGCTGGTTTGGGGAGGAAGGCAGCCAGGCACTGAGCCAGAGGGTGTGGGGAGCCAGGGAAATGGTTCAAATTACCATCAGGCGTCTTTCTTTGACGCCTGACTGCTGGAGGTAAAGCTGCTGGGTGTGGAGCTGTTTTCCTGGAGTGGACCCTGCCCTTTCCCATGCTTGTCTCTGTCCTCTGCGCTGGTGAGCTGACCCCTGCAGGTGGGTCTTGTAATTGCAGGGGCTGGAATTAGTTCTCTACAGACAGACAACGCAGTGAACTTCCAAACCAGGAGGGCAGTGGCCAGTGGCACCTTGATCCTGCTCAGCAGAGTAGATTTGGCTACTCTGACAAGCTGAATGGATACCTTTCCAACTTCCTCTCCAAGGGGGGCCTCTCAGCTACTTGAGTCAATAGAGCAGTGAGGGCTGGTCAAATTTCAGTCCGGGTGCCGCACACCCTGCCCCTCTCGGTGTGGTACCTCCGTGAAAGCTCTCAGAGTCCCTCATCAGGGGCCATAGGGTAGGCACCATTCTGCTGACCTTTCCCACTGTTGTTACAAAACAAGCAATCTGCAACAAGCCACAGAACAGGAGAAGAAATTGAAAACCATATTTATGACAAAAGGGACTTGTATCCAGAATACATAGAAAGCACTTAAAAGTCAGTCCTAAAGAGACAACCCAATTTTAAAAATGAGCTGCCCTGGCTGGTTGGCTCAGTGGTAGAGCGTCAGCCTGGCATGTGAATGTCCCGGGTTCAATTCCCGATCAGGGCACCCAGGAGAAGCGCCCATCTGCTTCTCCACTCCTCCCCCTCTTGCTATTCTTTCTCTCTTTCTCTCTCTCTCTCTCTCTTCTCCTCCCCTCCTGCAGCCATGGCTCAATTGGAACGAGTTGGGCCCAGAGTTGGGCCCAGGCGCTGAGAATGGCTCCATGGCCTCTGCCTCAGGTGCTAAAAAATGGCTCAGGTTGCACCAGAGCAAAGGCCCCAGCTGAGCAAAGCATTGACCCCTTAGTGGGCATGCAGGGTGGATCCTGGTCAGGGTGCATGCAGGAATCTGTCTCTCTGCCTCCCCTCCTCTTACTAAATAAAAGAAATAATTTTAAAAAATGAGCTAAAGATTTAGGTAGACACTTCACCACAGAAATACAAATGGCTGATGGGCACATGCAGAGATGCTCCGTGTTTTAAGGGAAGTGTAAACTAAAACCACAGTGAGCTAACGCTTTGTACCCACCAGGACAGTGATCTTCAAACAGATAAACAGTGTTGGCAGGGATGTGGGGAAACCGGAACCCGCGGACACGGCTGGGGGACGGAAAATGGTCCCGCCGGCCTGGAAAAAAGTTCCACTGTTTCTTCAAAAGTTCATGAGCAGCACCCCCACCATAGAGAAGTGAAACTGTGTGTCCACAGAACGACGTGGATGTGAATGATAAAACATAGTTTGGGTGTGCAGTGGCACACCACTTGGCAATAAGAAGGCGTATACTGCTGACACGGGCAACAACATACATGAACCTAAAATAAATTAGGCTAAATTAAAGATGCCAGATGCCAAAGCCTATATATTATATCGTGTGTATGAAGTTTCTAGAAAGGGCAAAATATGGACAGCAAGCCTGTTGGTAGTTGTCTGGGACTCAGGGTGGAAGGGAGGATTGCCTGCACACGAACCCAGGGGACTTCTGGGTGAGGGCAGTGTCCTGAAACGGTGTTTATATTTACTAAAAATCCTCAGACTGCACACTTACAGTGGATGGACTATATGGTGTGTAAAGTATGCCTCTGTAAAGCTTCTGCACACATCATTGTTCCTCTGGGTGCCTCTTGGGGCTGTCCCCTAAATGTCGGTGCGTCCTGGGGTTCCGTTGAGCCTACCTTCCTTACTGCGCCCACTCCCTCCCTTTGACTCCCGGGAGGTTTCCATCAACAACGCAGTTGACGCCCGAAACTGCCTCACCATGCCTACTTCTCTCTCCTGGCCTCCCTGTCATCTTTCCCTCTGTCTCATCAGTGTCCCAATACTGTGAACTTCGCATCCTCAGACTGAACCTAGTACTTGTCATCGCTAAGTCCTGCCCCAGGGACAGGCACCACCCTTCCCCGTGAGATCAGCAGAAACCACCATCCTGTTCACTGGTCATGTCAGTAAGATGCCCTCTCTGTCCGTGCAGGTTCATTACCATCTCCAGCCACCTGCCACTCCTTTCCTCCAGGACTCAGCAGGGGCCTCCTCCCTGGCCCCTACCACAGGCCTTGCACCCCATCTCTTCTGTACCCCACAACTCCCACCATGCACTGGTTCCGGTGCCCAGCATTGGCCTACAGTGCTCTTTGCCCCAATTAACCTGATAAAACCTGTAGTGGGATCTGCACAGGTCACAGGCGCTTCCCCAACCCTGCATCCCCTGGTGGTAATAGCACATTCACCCCTGCCCAACCCACCAGCAGGGGGCCCTGCTCACCCAGAGGCTTTAGCCAAGGTTTGCTGAGTGACCAAATGATCGAATGTTCTAAGAGGTGATGGTTCCCAGCTGCACCTGAGGGGCGGGGTCATTGAATTGAGGGGATACAGGTTTGGTATTTTATTTTAAAAAGACAAGACCATTTTTTCTGATTTCAAAAATAACGCCTGCTCTTACAGAAAATTTGTGTAGTGTGGAATGGTGTGGTCACCCTCTTGTGTTGCCCTCCCTCAGATCTGTACTGCACCCTGGAGGTGGACTCCTTTGGGTATTTTGTGAATAAAGCCAAGACCCGCGTCTACAGGGACACGACTGAGCCCAATTGGAATGAGGTGGGTGCCCCTTGCAGCAGTTGGTGCTGATGCGGTCCTTGGGGAGAGTCTCAGCCCCCAGAGGCTCCCTACAGTTTCCCCTGAAGGCAGGAGCTGCCAGACTGGGAATCTCCTGGGGGAGGGTGACTTGTCAGAGAGATTTTATCTGTATCTTCCTGAGAATTTTACCCTCCCTCCCCCTTTACAAAGAAATGACCTATTTTGCTGGAGGAGTGTTTGGAAAAGAAACTTAAAAGGGCCTCTGTGCTGCCTTGTTATTGCTTAGTGTTTACTTGGTAAGTTTCCAAAGCATTTTTCCTGGAGGTTGGAATGAGCCCTCTGGGACTCTTGGTTTCCGGAAGCCTGGGGCTCTGCCATGGGGGCTGGGTTGGAGACCCAGGAGGAAGGGTCCTCTGTGCCTTTCCCAGGGAGTGGCTGTGTGGGCTGCCCCTCCTGTTGTCCTCCCCCTCGGAGAGCTGTTGTGTAACCCACTTAACCCGGCTGGCTTGCCTCGAGCCTTTGGGAGTAGAGGATGATGGCAGAGTGGCAGTCTTGCTGAAGTCCCCAGATCCTTAAGAGGCGCCAGTTCTGGGCTTTTGGAGAAGCTGTGACCCTTAGGGCCTCATGCTTGAGGATGTGGTGGAGGCAGCAGAGCTGCAGAGAGCTGCCACCCATCCACCCGCTCCCCTGCAGAGGAGAAAGCTAAGACCGACCAGGCTGCCTGGTCCCCAGTGGGTCCTGTGATTAGTAGTAGTGTGGTGGGGTCAGGACCTCATTTCTCAGCCTCCACTACTCTGATCTGATCCTTAGACTTGCTGTCTCCTTAGGGCTGGGGCACAAGAAACTGATAGAACTACCCGATTGTTATAGCTCTGGGCGTCCCTATGGAAAGGGCGGTGTGGCCACTGCGATGAGGGATTCAGGGCCAGGTGGATGCATCACAGAAAGCTTTGCAGAGAGCAAAAGGGTCATGACCCAACAGGCAGCGAGGTGGAGGGTTCTAGATTCCATGCAGAGAGTTCAGGTGCGAGCAAGTGGGGGCTTGAGGGACTAAGGCACACGGGGTCCACAGCAGCAGGTCACCTGGCGCCTGCCCTGGCTGTGCCGATGGCTTCTCCAGGGGTCTACATATTCCCGACACACAACACCTTCCCCACCCCCATTCTGTCTCAGAAATACCTGCTTTTATGTTTTTATTTTCCCTCGCTCTCCTCCATTTCCCCACCACAAATCCAGGCCCACAGAAGCATTGGTGTGAAGTGCAGAATGAATTTAATGAAAGTATGTGGGATGATGGAAGAGAAAGTTAATACCACACACCTCACAGCAGACAACCCGAAAGCCTATGGGAGCAGTTTTTTCTCTAAAATTTCTCTTTTTTTGTATTACCTCCTGGATCGGTTTTTCCCCCTTTCAAATGTAGAAAGGAGCAGCTTTAGGTCCTCAACAAAATGAGCAGAAAGGACAGATTTCTCATTACACCCTCCACGCCCAACCCCACACACATGCTCAGCTTCCCCCACTGTCAGTGCACCAGAGTGGGGCGTTTATTTTCATCAGTGCAAGCAAGTACAGCTTCCATTGACATGTCATTATCTCCCAAAGTCCAGAGATAAAAAGTCAGCATTTGTAACCAGCTCCCCTGAGCTGGCGCAGGCCGTGTGGGGCCCAACCGCCCTTTGAGATGCTGGCTTAAGGAATTTGGATTAGGTTTGAGAGTCATTCAGAGTTTCCACAGGGATGCAGCTTCTGAGGGTCTGCATCCCAGGACCTGAGTGAGGAAGGTTTTGAGGCCCGAGTCCTCCTGGGGCGACGAGGAGGCTGTTTGTTGAGCCGCCCTCCGAAGGTGCCTTCGGCCTATAGTGCTGACCATTGCCCCCTTGGACCTGGCCGTTAACGTGGGACTTTCCTTCTTTCTTGGAGCTGCAGGAGTTTGAGATCGAGCTGGAAGGCTCCCAGACCTTGAGGATTCTGTGCTATGAGAAGTGTTACAACAAAACAAAGATCACCAAGGAGGATGGTGAAAGCACCGACAGGATCATGGGGAAGGGCCAGGTCCAGGTGAGGCTGCCACCTTCCTCTGCCCCAGTGTGTCTGTGTGAGTATCTGTTAGGCCCCTTCTTGTCCCCAAAGGAATTGCAGTTAAACTTGTTTTTCCAGCTGGGCCTCTGTTCCTCAAGGAAAATGGCTAGGTGGTGCTGTGGGCTGTAGCTGGCAAGTATGCACGAAAATCTCAGTCCTCCCTGCTCGACACCCCACCTCCTCTCTGGCTCCTAGAACCAGGTTCCAGGGGCTGCAGTGCAGGCACAGACCCGCCCAGAGCTGGCATAGAAGCCCCTGGTTGGCCAAGAATAAGTGTCCATACACAACCAGCAGGGGTTCCCGAGCCCTCAGGGAAAATCTCCCAGCCCTCGGTCCTCCAGTTTCCCAGGCCCCGCAGCTCACCACCAGCTTTCCCACTCAAGGCAGACCGGAACTATGCCACCTGCTGTGTTTCCTGTGGCCTCACCTTCACAGTTCTGTTTCCCATGGGAGAAAGCTCTGGTATCTACTTCCTTACGTGATATCTTACCAGATGCAGCTAGGCAGTTCCTCCCAGCCCTGCCCTGGAGGCAGGCACTAACTGCTCCCTGCTCCCCTTGTTACCCTCAGACCCTGGGGTGAGGCCTTCAGGGGGAGTGGGTTGGGCATTCCAGATGCTTGTGGGAGGACCAGGCTCTCCAAGAGGCTACACCTCCCTTCCCTAAGGGCAGGAAGTAAAAACCCTTCTGTGGTGAAATCCTGAGCAGCCGGAATGACGGAGAGAGAGCATGACTTGTTCCTGAGTAATTTGTTGTCTGATTGGGCCCACGTGCTCATCAATCAGACCAGCAAGCCCTTACTTCGCCTTGGCTCCAGGCTGTGCTCTGGTTCACCAGGTTGTTGGGAGATGACTCTGCCCGCTCTCCCACCTTGGCAGCTTATTAGGAAATCTCTGGCTCAGGGCCTCTGGGAATCCCCGCACCTTTGAGACCAGGTCCAGAAGCAGACATGCCTCTCTGACCACCCTGTTCTCGCCCTCATCACCCACCTACTGTCTCCTAGTAGAGCAGGCTCTCGGCCTCGGCTGACCCCATAGATGGGACCAAGGGCTGGGCTCTCCTAAGGTGGGCGGAGCCCAGGGTGGTAGGGAGGACCAGTGTGGGGTGATGCTCCAGTGAGTATACTAAGGTTTGGGTTCATGTTGGGGAGCAGTGCAGCAGATTTGCCTAACACAGGGGAGACAGGATTCTCAGCCCCTCTCTCAGTTGGGGATGGTCTACCAATGCCAACTCTCGGTCCACAGCCACTCATAATGTAGACCTGTAACCTGCCTGTAGCTTAGAGCTTGGGTGAGAAAGGGATGGTTCCTCATTTCCTGTAAAACGCTAGTTTCATTGGGCAATTTGTAAGTCTTGGTAGAGTGGGGCTTCCAAGTGGAAGAAGCAGAAATGCAAGGCAGTGTTTATCAGTCATCCCGTTTCTAGGGTCCTGATCAGGGAACTGTGCTGCTCCTCTAGGGTTTTCCATGTGATTTTGGTGTGGGTCCCACCTTGACAGATGGGGCATTGTGTGGGGGTGACTCACATGCATAGTATATATAGGTACTTACTGCTTTACAATTCACGTGCATAGACTCCCCACTGTGTCCTTGAGATCCAGCCCTGTATTTCCGCATAGCTCTGGGCTCTACAGGGACTCCCTCGGAGTGAGCCAACCACTTGTGTGGGCCATTTGCTTTTTTTTCTTAATTGATTTTAGAGAGACAGAGAGAGGAAGAAAAAGGGAGAAGCTTTCATTTGTTGTCCCACTTAGTTGTGTATCCATTGATCGCTTCCCATTTGTGCCCTGACCGGGGATCAAACCCTCAACCTTAATGTTTCTGAATGACGTTCCAACAGACTGAGCTAACCGGCCAGAGCCCATTCTGCTCTTGGTAGACACTGAGGCAGTTTCTGCGTTTTGTTATTCTATGAGCGTCCTGGTGCTGGATTCCTTAGAGAACCAACATGTTTTTGCACCTGCTAGGTGATAGTGATGGTCATAGCTTGGTCCTTTGAAATTTCACCCTCTACACTACTACTCAACAACTTCTGCTCTCCTCTCCCCCCTCCCTCTCCATGTTTGCATCTGCCCACAGCCTGGGCACCCCTCACCCACACCTAGGTCTTGAACCAACATCTTGTAGAGCCTCACAGGCCAAGGATGCCAACAGGCTGGGTGTCCGGATCCTGGTTTCAGCTTAGATTCCAATGACCTCTGACTTAAATCATTCAAATTATTCACTAGGTTCCTGGGGGTGTTGGGATTTGAACCAGGGCCTCTGAGTCCTGTCTCTGGATAACAGAGATCTCAGTGGAGAAGAAGAAAGAGCTCATACTCTTCTTCCTCCTTTACTGCAGTCAAGCCCTCTTTGGAAACCCTTTGGCATGACACTACTATATATAAACAAAGTATTTTATATTTCTCTGTGCATGACCTGTGCTCTCCCACAGTCTGGGTGCCAGGTGCATCCCAGGGAAGAAGAAAGCAGTAGGTTGTGGGGGGCCAGTAAGGGGCATCTTTGCTCCTTTCTACCACCTGATTCCAGCCTGCTTCCCCATCTGTTCTCTCAGGGGTGCTCGCCCACCGTTTCTCCTAGGAGAACCCGGAGGACCCAGACGTGAGATGGGAGGGGGGTGGAGGGCATGGCTCTGTTAAAAAAAATTATTTGTGACACTTGTTGAAACAGCAAGGCAGGCTTTTTTCTAAAAATGGACTTATTTACCACCAACAGTCTAGTTGTAGACTATTTCCATCACCCCAGAATGATTTCCTCATTCCCATTGACAGTCACTTCCTCTTCCCACCCCAGACGCAGGGACTGTGGAGATATGTGTAGGGAACACTGCGGGGGGAGGTTGCCACAGGGGAGAGAGCTGGGCTCAGCTCTAAATACACAAGGAAAAGTGGGGCTTTCCAGCCCAAGGAGCAGGGTGAGGGGGTGTCAGTGGATGGAAGTCAGAGAAAGCATCGGGTAAGGGAGGGTTCTGGCTGAAGTGGACCTAATGGGATTCTTGTCAAAGGTAGGCTGAGGGGGATCAGACGTCACTTGGGGATGGTGGGATAAGAAATTTGGTCAGTTGTCAAGGGTGATCAGATATCAGGGATGGAGGATTCTGGCTAACTTGCTTAGTAGGATTCTTGCTAAAATTGGGCCCACGAGGATGTGCTCAAGGATGAGGCCTAGTTGGAAAACAGAGCTCAGAGTAGCCTGGCTAGAGTTTGGTCAAGGAGAGTACTCTTTCTCAACTCCCCATGCCCCACCACACCTCCTGTGACCTTGGGCAAGTCATCGTTGCACCCGTCCAAAGTTGTGGCCTCACCTGTAAACTGAGGTGGGCCTTTGCGTCAGCGGCTGCTATTATTATTGGTAGTGATACTACCATTGGAGCCAGCTGGGCTCCACCCCTTCGTCTCTGCTTCAGTGGATGCATGAGTGGGAAGTCTGGGCCCTGAGCCATCATTAGCCAGAAAAGGATCCCAGCAACCGTAGGGGATGTTTGTGACTCATACCAGAGGAGGCTGGCTTGGCCCCTGGAGACCTGGGCTCCCAGTGGCTTGTTAATGAGCCTCAGGAGGAAGAAGGAAGGAAGGAGGAGGAGAGGTGACGACGCCCTGCCACCCAGCCAGTCCTCTTTCGCCCCCAGCCTTCCTGGCACCAGGCTTTTCCCAGTCATTTCAGGCGCCTTCCTAGAGTGCATGTCAGCAGGGCATGCAGTCCTGCACGATGTCCTGCTGCTCAGAGTGGGGTGGGGAGGGCATGGCCTGTGTCCCCCCAGGTGCTCCCTGCCCCCATATACATCTTGACTCATAAGTTTCGTGGAGATCTCCTCCAGTGAGGTGGGGAAGGCACAGCACCCCAGGATTGTCTGAGGAGGTTGAGAGAGAAGCCCAGAGCCATCCAGGGTGGGAAGAGGCAGAGCAGGCCCTGAGGGGTACCCCTCCAAGGGGCCATGGGATGGACTCAGGTCTCTAGCAAAGCTGCTCACACACCTGTCTGGGCAGGAGGTTACAATCATCTGGAGAGCGAGGTCCCAAACCCCCAGGGTTGGGGTGCTGGGTCAGTCTGGTTTTACTCCCCTGCATGGTGCTGATGAACCGCCAACCAGAGTCTCAGGGTCCAGCCTGTGCTCCTCAGCTGACTGTCCTGAGTGAGTTTGCAGGTTCCCACTTCCCCTCCCGAAATATACAGGCTTCATCAGAGGATGGTAGAGGGCTCCCCCTCCAGAACCTGCAATAAATGAGCTGGCTTATTCAGAGCATTAGGCCCTGGGCCAGAAAGGCAGAAGGACAGAGTGCAAGGGCTTAGCCCTGATATGCCAGCTGCTCAGTAAAGAGCCACAGACACACAAATCCACACACAAATTGAGTGCAGACAAGTGCAGAGGGCCTGGCAAGGATCCTCTTCATGACAGTGCTTAGCCTCAGTGAGCCTTCTGAACAATGAGGGCCATCACAGTTCATCCTCACCAAGAGTCCACTGTGCCACCCTAGTGGTCAAGGAAGACCTGGTTTCCGCAGGGTGCCAGGCCCCAGGGAGCCCAAGAACAAAAAGACCCCTGCCCCAGGCTTCGCAGTCCACAGAGGAGAGGTCTGGGAAGGAGGGATGCTCCCGCTGTGCTGAGGGCCAGAGCAGGACCTGCCCAGGGTGGCCGGGTGGCTTGGAGGGTGCAGTTATTTGGGAAGAGTCAGGAGACAGAGAAGTCTTCACAGTTGGCATCACAGAGTCTGGTGTTCAGAGGAAAGATTTTCCTAGATGGAGATGTCGCCATCCTGAACTCGAAGACCAACAAAGGCACAGATTCATGGAAATGCATGGGTCTCAGTATAGGTGCAGGCTGTCTGAAGGAGTCCAGTTAGTACCCGGACCAGCTGCTACCAGGGCAGGAGGGGGCCTCGAAGGCACTGCCCGAGTGCCCCAACACATCCTGGGCCAGGGCTGGGACTGGCATCCAGGAGTAATCGCCAGAGCTGGCCAAGCCCAGGTCACTGGAGCCTTGCAACTGTTAGGAATGTCTTCCTTCTCTCTTCTCTGAATTTTCTATAGTATTGCTAAATCCCCTCAGCCCTGTTTCTTCTGCTTAGAGGGTAATTTTATACCAAGTCCCAGGGTTTTATCATCTTCTGCCATTTCTCTTGATCTTTTGTGTTTCTATATGGGCTCACAGCTCCCATTCCAGTGAGGGCATTAGAGGTTTTTTTGTTTTGTTTTTTTCTTTTCATTTTTTTGAAGCTGGAAACGGGGAGGCAGTCAGACAGACTCCCACATGCGCCTGACCGGGATCTACCCAGCATGCCTACCAGGGGGCGATGCTCTGCCCCTCTGAGGCGTTGCTCTGCCCCTCTGAGGCGTTGCTCTGCCGCAACCAGAGCCACTCTAGCGCCTGAGGCAGAGGCCACAGAGCCATCCTCAGCACCCGGGCCATCTTTGCTCCAAATGGAGCCTCGGCTGCAGGAGGGGAAGAGAGAGACAGAGAGGAAGGAGAGGGGGAGGGGTGGAGAAGCAGATGGGCGCTTCTCCTGTGTGCCCTGGCCGGGAATCAAACCCGGGACCTCTGCACGCCAGGCCGACGCTCTACCGCTGAGCCAACCGGCCAGGGCCAGAGTTGATTTTTTAAAAATGTTTCAGATGAGTCTCAGGTGAGATTGGGGCTTGGGGTCTCTGGTTTGACGCTTGCTTTAGTTGAAGCTGGTCCTCAGGCTGAATGCAGTCTCCCAAACTTCTCTGCCAGCCTGGGTGTGCTTGCCTCGTGCATGGAAACCTGGCCGAATACATGCCAGCAGATCCAACTGAGGTCCTTCTAGGGGTCCCTTGGCACGCACACTCCGGCCCCCACGAAGCTGTGAGGTCTGCTTACTCACATGCAATCTCTGCGTTTGACTGCCTGTTCTGTGGTACTCCCAAGAGCCCAATAAAATGCTGTATGAATGTGGAGATTCCACAGAGATGTACATACATGTTTATGGCAGCACTGACCATGACAGCCCCAAAGTGGAAAGACCCCAAGTGTCCATTAGCTGGTGAGTAAATAGAACGTAGTCATCCATACAGTGGACTATTATGCAGCTATAAAAAGGAAAGAAAATTCTGACACATATTCTCTTTAATTTTCTTAATACTTCTGAACATATTCTCTTTAAGCTCAATTCACAATGCTACAACGTGGATAACCTTAAGGACATTATGCTAAGTGACATAAGCCAGACACAAAAGGACAAGTATGTTTGTGATTTCCCTGATATGAAGTTCCTAGAGACAAAGTGGGATAGAGGTTACCAGGAGCTGGAGGGTGGAAATACTGAGTTACTGCTTAAAATGGGCATAGAGTATCTATTTGGTGACAGAGTTTTAGAGATAGATAGTGGTGATGGTTGCACAACATTGTGGATGTACTTAATGCCCTGAATTATACACTTAAAAATGGCTAAAATGGTCGATTTTACGTCTATTTTACCATCTTTTGTTTAAAAGATGTTAAAAGTGTGGGGATGAACATGGAGCCCAAACTTGGCAAATCGCCCTCTCTATGGCAGCCCCGTCCGCCAGAGGTCACAGCCCCTGCTTGGTGTAGGTTGTGGAAAAGCCTTGAAGTCAGCGTCCCCTCACCGGCCATTCTGCAGAGCCTCACCTGTTAGAGGGCAGATGCCTGGTTCTCAGAAGCCCCTGTGTAAATGCTCCCTCTGTGCCAGTATACATTTTACTGTTATATGCATTAAGTTTACTTACATTGTATGTCCTGTATGTTTCTAGGCACAGAGAGATACTGCAATGAATAAAATGGACAAAGGCCATGTCCCCAGGGAGCTTACATTCTAGCTGGGGAGGCAGACATCAACCAAAATAAAGATAAGAGCTGTGGGGACACATTGGGCAGGAAGGAGAAGGGGCAAGGGAAGACCTGGTTTCCGTAGGGTGGTCAGGGACAGCAGATACTGTTACAAAGGCACTGAGAGACTGCCTGCTCTCAGTGAGAGGATGGGGAACAGGGCCTTGCACATGCTGTCCACGTGGCCATTCACCATGCTGGGGTCCCCTGTGTGCCTGGGAAGAGGACTGCTTTCTGAGTGCTTACGGGGGACTCTCGGATGAGATGTGTCCCAGGGACGTGAATGGAAGAGAAACTAATGTCAGCTCTTAAACATCGACTTGGAGGGGGCTGGGCCTCTTACAGCAGATATATAAAATGGGTAATGATTGGTTTTCACAAACATTTGAGGGACCTTTTAGGTTGTGCACATGTAAAACCACGTGAGGAAATCCCTCTTGTACGGATACCCCGGGATTGTCCTGAAGAAGCGCACCACTGCCACCGTGGAGGGCGTGTGCTGCTGGTGACCCGACCCTCCTGGCTCTGATCTGGTCCAGTTAGGGCCCCTATTATCTTTTCTTTTTGAACTGGCATACCATGTGATGCATCCAATTTTAAGTGTACACGTTTTTAGTAATTTATTGAGTCGTATAACTATCACCAACAGTCCAGATTTATAATGCTTTCATCACCCCCAAATTATTTCCTTGTTCCCATTTAGTCATACTCCCTGTTCCCACTCCAGACTCAGACTGCTCTGCTTATTGCCTGCAGGTTTGCCCCATCTGTATGTTTCATATAAATGGAATCATACTATATTCTGTGGTCTTTTGTAGCTGGCTCCTCCCATGTAGCATATGTAACATAATGTTTGTGAGGGTCATCCACGTCATAGCAAGTAGCAGTGCTTCATTCCTTTCTGTGGCTGAGTCATAACCCGCCATAAGTATGCCTGTACCACGTTCTGTTTATCCATTCACCAGTCGAGGGACACTTTCCAGCTCGAGGCTGTTACGGTTAGTGCTACTGTGAATTTGTGTACACAAGTCTTTTTGTGGACGGATGTTTTTATTCTTCCTGTGTGGATACCTAGGAATGGAATTGCTGGGTTGGGCAGCCAAGTTTAACTTTCTGAGGAACTTCCCTGCTTCTCCAGAGTGACTGCAGCATTTTACTCCCCAGGGGCAGTGCATTAGGGTGCCTGTTTCTCCTATCTTCGCCAACACTTGTTTTTGGGGGGTTTTTATTGATTTTTTTTTTGAGAGAGAGAAAGAGAAAGACATTAATGTGTTGTTCCACTTATTTATGGATTCATTGATTGGTTTTCATATGTGCCCTGATTGGGGATCAAAGCTGCAACCTTGGCACATTGAGACAACGCACTGACAATTGAGCTACCCAGCCAGGACCCTTCACCAACACTTGTAACAGTCTCTTTTTCTACCATGGCCATCCTAGGGGAGGTTGCTCTATCTTTTTAAGTGATGATAGAGCCTGGTTGGGATCAGAGAAGGGCAGAAACTTAAAGATGTGAGTGATGGGCCCCAAGCAAACAGATAGTAGTAATAAGAGAACCGATCAGCCTGACCAGGCGGTGGCGCAGTGGATAGAGCGTCGGACTGGGATGCGGAAGGACCGAGGTTTGAGACCCCGAGGTCACCAGCTTGAGCGCGGGCTCATCTGGTTTGAGCAAAAAGCTCACCAGCTTGGACCCAAGGTCGCTGGCTCCAGCAAGGCGTCACATGGTCTGCTGAAGGCCCATGGTCAAGGCACATATGAGAAAGCAATCAATGAACAACTAAGAAGTCACAACGTGCAACGAAAAACTAATGATTGATGCTTCTCATCTCTCTCTGTCCCTGTCTATCTCTTCCTCTGTAAAAAAGAAAAAAAAGAGAGAGAACTGATCAGATTTCTGCTTTAGGAAGGTTCTCTTGTCCCTTAGAAAAGCCACTCCAGGTAGAAAATTATGGTGCAAATGTGGCAATCAGCCAGGAGCGCTGGGGAAGCCCTGCTGGCCATCCTGGGTGGTGACAGCACAGAGGAGACTACAGTCTCCAAGGGGGCCTGTGAGCAGGGAATGGCGTTTCCTCCTGTGGACAGTTGAGCCCTGCCCCACCCCTCAGCTGAGTGAGCGAGAGGATACCTGTGCTTGTCCACTGGTGACACATCTGGCCCTGCCTATAACCGAGTAAGCAGGGCAGCGTCTGCTCCTCTGCCATGCTGCTTCCAGCTGCACTCAATGTCTGCCCTGCCCGAACTTGGCCTTCCACTCGCCACCTCCCTGGTGGAATGGATCAAAGGGTAGTTTTCTAGGCAGACGTCAGGGCAGCTGGCCACCAAACCCCACCGCCCACACTTGTTGCTCTGAGACCCCCACCCTGCTCAACCCTGGGGAGACAAGCAGGATCCAGACCATTCTTCTGAGAGCACTGAGTGTAAGCCAACATCACCCACCGCCCATTTCCCATCCCCTGGTTGTCACTGCGACCTTGAGGCCTTGAGGGGGCCATCGGAGCACTCTCACATTTTCCCGAGACATCCACTTCCTGGTCCTTGCTACTCGGTCATCGGTTTTCCAGACTCCAGCTTGTTTACTTCTCTGTGCTTTAAATAGCCACTTGCAAGAGCTTGCCAGCCCTGAATGTTGTTTGGGGCTAGACTGAGCAACCCTTGGCCTCATCATCGTGTTATTCATGCTGCTTCCGCTCTGCTCAGCATGCTATATTGTTTGGAACCGAGCCAGCCTGTGGCTGGCCTTCCCCACTAGACCCACCATCCAGGGCCACTGGGAGGGATGGAGCCCAGTGAGGAGCCATCTTCTGTACCATGGCCCAGGTCTCACTCTGGCAACCAGCTTGTGCTGCAGCCTCTGGGGCCAGGTGGTGTTGGTTCTGGACATCAATGCTAGCGGTAGACAATGGAACCAAATTCCCTCATCACTGGGCCAGCAATTCTAGGACAGGGGGGAGCATAAGGTGTCCTCCTCCCTGAATCCATCCAAAGCAGAGCATGCCATTATTGGGGTTACTGGCTGGGTGGAATCCCCAGAACACCTCCTGCCGTCAGATGGACTGGCCAGGCAGCCGTTATTCAGCGTTTCCAAACGCGCCCACAGGAAACCAGCCACTTGAGAAGGAAGCTTGGCTTTTCTGGCCTTTAGAGAAAATCATGACACGACACAGTTCCTGTAACCAATAGGCTGCTGGTGGGGGCGTATTTTCCACACAGACAAAAAAATAGAAAAATCAAGGGTAATAGGAAGCTTTGACCTTGGCGAGCCAGACTGCAGGGGCGGGGCTTCCCACGAAGCCTAGTTAAAAGGCTGCAGAGGCCGGGGGCTCCCCATGCTTCTGCCCAGCTGTGCTAGCCTTAGACCAGCAGGATCGAGGATGCGAGAGACGCCGTCCAGCCCCGCCGCCATGCAGGGCCTTCTGCGGTACTTCCACCGGAGCCGGGCAGCCTCTGCTGAAAAGTACCTGTGTGCTCGAGGCACTGCCCTGTGGACCCACATTCGAAACCTCGTGTGCAAGGGCAAGGTGGGCTGGCGGGTGGGCTGTGGTTTCCCAGGGACTGTGTTGGGGCAGGGTCTCTGCTGCCTGTATGTCTTAGTCATTGCCTTTCCCTGTCCCTTTGCTTCTTGGCTACGTTTACAGAAAGGGAAGTTTCTTCTGCCGTAACTGCTGGTTTCCTTTCTTAAAAACGCCCACTGGTAGTGTTTTCGTCTCCCCTCCTTAGGAGCAGAAGGAACACCTGCCTCCTTCCTTTCTGGGTGGCCAGGAGATAGATTTGGGGGTGATGGAGCAGCAGTGCACTCCCCTCACCCCGTTCTGCCACTCTTCGTCTGGTCAAGAGCTAAGAGCTCTCTGACCCCAGAGCGTGGAAGGGCCCTGGTGTCACCTCCTCCTGCCTCCCGTGGGGGAGGCCAGTACCTGGGATTCACTCTAATGGGGTAGTGCCACTAGAGAGGTTTATTTTTCCCCCAAGTGATTTGTGACTGCCTGGTTCCTGCTCACAGACCCTGTCCCTCAGCGTGGTATGCCTGTGGCCCAGGAGCATGGTCCTTCAGGACCACTGGGGACAGATGCCAGATGAGAGCATGTGACCACACAGCCCCAGGAGACTCTGCCACCATTGGTTTTTCTGGGCCATCTCGTCTGTATACTTCAGATCCTTAGGAAGGTTAACCAAGAGGACTTAGAAGGGGGAGGTGAGGAGGCTCCCCCAGTCCCCCTGGGGGCCTGGAATGAGCCTTGTGCAGACCAGGTGCACAGGGCAGGCCCAGGTGAAGACACCTGGGAAGTAGAGGCAACTGGGCCTTGTTTTCCAGCTGCCTTACCTGCACAAGGTCCAGACAGTTATGGCCTCTTGGGTCCCTTACACCTGAGCTCCCCCCCAAGACCTGGTAGTAGGCTCAGTACAGTCATGAGTGTGTATGCTTGTGCATGTGTTTGTGCATGCATGTATGTGCAGAAATCATGAGGCATGGTCCCTGCTCTTAAGCACTTGCCTAATAGCAGAAATGAACCATTACCTGAAGCAAGGGATGGTATTGCAAGGCCCTGTGTGGAGAGTGGCAGGTTATATAATGTCGGACCGTGGTCCCTGATCTGGCTTCACACAAGATTCTCCTGGAGAGAGGTTCCTAGTTATTCCAATGCCAGCTCCCACTCTGAGCTGCTAGTTCAACTTCATGGGTGGAAACTGGGGAGGAATTTTTTTAGCAAGATCTCCCCAGGTGTTTATACACCCAGCCCAGCCCGCTGGTGGGGAGCATATGCTCCCCAGAACAAGGGAGATGGAGCCCTCTTGGATGGGGGATGTGACCAGACCGTGATGGTTGGGTGTCTTACAGCAGCACAGACCACTAGGTGACTAAACAGCATGGTCCTGCAGGCCAGTGCTTGGACAGTGCTCTATAGGGGTAGATGTCTAGAGGGGCTTCCTAAAACCCCACCACTTGCTTTGTGCTTTGGAGCTGGGCTGTGGCTGCTCTGGACCAGACTGTAAGCTGCAGGACTGGTCTGGGCTGGAGACCCTTGCATGAGGTCCTGCCGCCAGACCACAGGGCACTATAGGAAAAACAGTGGCCTGAGCTTTTGGATGGCATTGCCCCCAGGAACTTGCTACTGAAATGCAGCTTCCTGAAATGTTGCTTAACCAACTCAGCCCCAGCTCAGTTGTAGGTAACACCTGTGATGGTTGGTGAGGGGCAGTAGGGCGGCCCCTAGCTCCTGGGCCACCAGCACGGACTTCAGTTTCCATCTGGACAGGACAGCAGGGTGAGTAGGGTGTAGGGCCCTGAGTCTTCACCACATCGTACACAGGATGAACCTGGGCCCAAGACAGCAAAGGTCTGAAAGCAGAAGAGCTCTAAGGTTTCCAGATTTCCAGCAGGTCTTTCCTCTCTAATGGGTCCCCCTTGGCCTCTGGATAGAGGTGCAGGCCAGGGTCCAGCTCTGATTCTGTCTTAGGTATGAAGAAGTAGCAAGCTGGGGCTGCTGCCTGGCAGGCCCTTTCCACAGACCCCAGGACCTCTGATAATCATGTCTTCTTGCTTTCAGCTGGACCCACAGACCCTACAAGACAGAGACTGGCAGCGGACTGTCATCGCCATGAATGGGGTATGTACCCACAGGGTTCTGTTGGTACCCGCTTACTTCAGAAGGTAGCGCGGCTGGTGTTGGAGGGGGAATGTGGCTGCAGGAGGGAATGTCCCTAAAGACCAGAATTGCTACACAAGAGGAGTCTGTGGTGTGTGGAGTTGTAAGATAAGACCTCGAGAAGTGACTACAGCTAATAATACTGTGTGGAATATTTTAAAGTTGCTAAGAGAATAGATCTTAAAAGTTCTTATCACAAGAAAAAAATATGTAGCTATGTGAAATGATGGATGTTAACTACACTATAGTAAGCATTTCACAATATATACAAATATCTAATTATTACGTTGTAAACCCGGAACTAATAAAATGTTATATGTCAGTTATATCACAATTTTTTTTAAAAAAAGAGAAGCAGTGGGGATGGTGAAGAGAGGTTCTGCAGAAACTGGTCCTTAACCACCCTAAATCATCCTGGCTCTTGCTGATTTGGACTGGGCCTTCCTCTCAGCGAGTTCTGGCCCCGCCGTGGGATTTTGGCTCGCTTGCCCCAGGGGTGGGAAGATTCACCCCAGGAACTTGGGCTGTGAGGACCAGAAGGGTAAGAGGGCTGTTCCCCTTCTCCTCCCACAGATTGAAGTGAAACTCTCAGTTAAGTTCACCAGCAGGGAGTTCAGCTTGAAGAGGATGCCTTCCCGAAAACAGACAGGGGTCTTTGGAGTCAAGATTGCTGTGGTCACCAAGTGAGTGTCGAGGGCTTGGGCTCGCTCCCTGGTCTCCCTCCACCCAACGTGTTTCCAGAGGGAAGAGCGGGTGTGGCTCTCCCTCTGTATTCGGCCTGGTCTCGGCACTAGGATGCCTCCCAGGCCCACGGAGGCACTCTGCTTAGCCACCCCCCATGTTTACTGCAAAACTTATCCCGTAAGCTTAGAAACGTCCTTGTCTCTTTCCTGTGCCGGTGGGTCCCCCCCGCCCAACAACTCCCGGAACTGTGCAAGAACAGGGTTCTTTTCCCATACTTGGAATTTGCCATGACCTGGGTTCCTGTTGAATGATGGCAACCGCTGCCCCTTTGTCATGGGTCAGTCGCGAGGAAAACCCTGTGTGTTGGTTTGGGGGCAGTTCTCGGGGACACAGGCCACTTTCCTCCCAGAATTCATTCACTTTCCCGGATGGAGTCTGGCTGGGCCCCTGACCTTGCTGGGTGTCCAGGCCAAAGCCTGTGTCAGGCATTTCCCAGATACCTAATTGTGTCAAAACACTGATCCCCAACCCCAGCTGTTCCCACAGCACCTCCGGAAGGTGAGCAGAGAGGACTCTGTCAGCAGCTATCCCATGCAAGCGCCCTAGTGAGGGTGGCCCTAGAAAGAGCTCTGCTGCGCTCCCGAATCCAATTGCTAAACTAGACTAAAGCCAGTCCTCCAAACAGCACCACCTCCTATTTTTGAAGCATTCTTACTCCCGGGTCCTACGTGGAGGTGCTGAAATTGTCCATTGATAAGACTTGGAAGAGAAAAGCGGTTCAAATGATGGGTTTCTGAGCACCAATGTTAGGTGGCCCTGTGGACTCATTCACAAGGCAGACATTGGTTAAGTGCCTGCTGTGGGCAGGGCTCACCCCTCGCCGAGGTCTGGGGGAGTCAGGGATTTGTTGCTCGCACAGCAAGTGGGCAGCAGGGCCAGGGCTGGGTCCCATCTCCCAACTCAGAGACCAGACTGCTTTCCAGGATGCTGTGCAGCTGCCTTTTAACCCATGGCCCGGGATCTTCTCACTGGACTTTCTGTGGTCTAGTTCAGTGTCTTTAAACCACCGGTTGGACTTCAGAGTGGTTAACTCTTTCACGGACCAGCGGTTAGAAAACCACTGGACTTTCTGTGGTCTAGTTCAGTGTTTTTAAACCACTGGTTGGACTTCAGAGTAGTTAACTCTTTCACAGACCAGCACCAAATTTCTGGTGGACCAGCGGTTGGAAAACGCTAGGCTCTAGTTCACATGCAAAGGCCTCCTGATCTTCCCCCAAGATCGTGTGTTACTCTCAGGTCATCTGGCTACCTGCAGCTCACGCAAATACCCTGATGAGATAAAAACAGTGAAGAGTCATGAGCTCACGGAGTGGACAAGGCTGTGTGTGCAACTCACACCCAGTGCCTTCATCAGCCCTGTCGCCAGGTGTCCAGATGGGTGATGATTATACTCCGCTGTGGCTCCAGCCAGGGCTGCTGGGCACTAGCGATGTTCCCCGTTTCCCGCAGGAGGGAGAGGTCCAAGGTGCCCTACATTGTGCGCCAGTGCGTGGAGGAGATCGAGCGCCGGGGCATGGAGGAAGTGGGCATCTACCGCGTGTCCGGAGTGGCCACGGACATCCAGGCACTGAAGGCGGCCTTTGACGTCAGTGAGTGTCGACCCCGGTCAGAGTGGGATGGGGATGTGGGCATGGTGTCCATGCTGACTCAGGGCGCCCTCCATGGTCCATGCTTGTCATATCACATCTGCACTTTCTCTTCACTAAAAATGAGAAGAAACAGTTGTGGGAGACGGTTCTGGTGAAGCCAGTTTTTAACCCCTTTAACCAGGCATGGCTCTTGCTGCGTTGGATCAGGGGCTTCCCCGTGGGGCCTTTTTGCTAGGGCTTTGCTGCTCGCCCTGAAGGTGACAGAGAGGTGCCAACTCAAGGCCAGGGGTCTGGCACAGAGGGCCATTGGCCACCTGAGCCTAAAGGGAAGTCACTGGCTTACACACTGAAACAGGACAAATAATCCAGTGTCTTCCAGAAGACACTGGCAGCTGGACACTTGCTGCAGGGCAGAGCCACCCGATTCCTGCCCGGATGCCGTGTCTGTCCTTGGCGGGGCTGCCCCTTGCCCAGCAGGGAGGTGTCAGGAGGACATACGGGGAGGTCGTGTGGAAGGAGTAAGATGAGCTGCTGAAAGGAGAGGAGCCCAAGAAGCAGTCAGCCAGGCAAGGCCAGCAGAACCCGATTCAGGAAGGAAGTAGCCATGTTCCATTTTTGTGCTCTGTCCAGATAACAAGGACGTGTCTGTGATGATGAGTGAGATGGACGTCAACGCCATCGCCGGGACGCTGAAGCTCTACTTCCGTGAGCTGCCGGAGCCCCTTTTCACCGATGAGTTCTACCCCAACTTCGCTGAGGGCATCGGTGAGCATAAGAGGCATCTCCCATGCCCCTCTTGTCTGCTGGGCCCCTCTGCCATGGTCTGTGTTTAAGCCCAAACTCTGTGTGTGCTGGGTGGACCCAGAACCAAGCTGGTCCTAGAAGACCTTTCTCTGCCCTCCAGCTGCCCACTGTCCCCACCCCGCCGAGTAGCTTGAGCAGGTACATGCCTGGGTCCTGCTCCCCTAGCGCCAGGTCCTGGTACGTCATTGTACCCACCTTCAAACCCAGACTGACGCCAAGTCAGCCCGGAGGGTAGTATCCAGACAGGGGTACTGCTGCACGGGGCAGCTGCTGCCTCTTCACCCTGCCTCCAGGGCTGTTCAAGAGGGTACTTGGTCCCCCCATCGTGTACAGGGTGATAAGGGAGTGCCCAGGGTCTCGGAGGCCTCCTGCCCACGGTCTGCCCGCTTTATTCCATGCTTGGCTTCCCTTCCCTTGGGCTCTCCTGCGCGGGAGGCAGGAGTGGCTGAGTGGGCTGGTGACTGTCCAGCACTTCCTGTCAGGGTTCCCTGTGGTGCCCTGGACCCCTTTCAGATAGAGAAAAGGTGTTCAAAGGGGCTTGTCCCCACACAGGCACCTGCCACAGGGTCCTGACTGGGTCTAGTGCTGTGTGAGCCGGGATGATGTCAGCCCTGAACTGTCTTGTGCCCAGTGACCCCAAGAGGTAACAACAACCCCCCCTGCAGCTCTTTCAGACCCTGTTGCAAAAGAGAGCTGCATGCTTAACTTGCTGCTGTCACTCCCAGAAGCCAACCTGCTGACCTTCCTCTTCCTTCTGGACCACCTGAAAAGGTAACGCCAGATCTTCTTCAGGGGACTGGGACTCGAGGACCCCCAGGCAGCAAGGGGAAGCTCCTCTGTGTCCCACTGGCTCCTGTCAGACTACGTGGCACCTGGGGCCTTCTCTCCCCACCCATCTGGGGTAACTCCCCCCTCTGGGCACCAGAGCCATCGCCACCTTCTTCCCTCCCATCACCATCTTTGCACCATGGTCTTAAAAGAGGGAGGTGCTTTGGCCCCAGCCAGTGTTGTGTTTGGACCTCCCCCTCTGGTCATGGCCCAGAGCTGGCCCAGCCACCTGTTGGCCTCAAGCACTCTTTGTTCTGGGCCCCTGAGACCCAGAATAACCAGCGTGGGTTTGCCTTTAGCGCAGCCAGGGGCAGGTTAGCTGTGCTGTGGAACCAGCCCACAGCGGAAAGGGGTAGCACCTGTCATCACTTTCCCTGAGGACGCCAGGGTGGCCCAGCCCCTCTGCCTCCCCTCTGTCCTAACAGCACCCTCTGCTTCGGCTCTCTGCAGGGTGGCAGAAAAGGAGACAATAAACAAGATGTCCCTGCACAACCTTGCCACAGTCTTCGGCCCCACGCTGCTCCGGCCGTCGGAGAAGGAGAGCAAGCTCCCTGCCAACCCCAGCCAGCCAATCTCCATGACTGACAGCTGGTCTCTGGAGGTCATGTCCCAGGTACAAGGAGACAGGCTCCAGCCCATGGTGCCTAGCCTCACAGAGGTGGCCTCTGCCTGTCCCACCCTCTGTCCTGTCAGCCGTCACTCAAATTGTGCAGTGGCGGTGGCCAAGGTTCAGAGAGAGAGGGACTTTCCTAGGTAGGGCTCTTCCCTTTGTACCTTACTGGGCTTCTAAGGGGAGTCCATTAGGGGCACCCAGATCACTTGCTGTGAGAGCCTGTCACCAGAAGGAGCCCTCAGCCCTCGGAGCTGGCCTATGGCCTTAGTTACGAGGCCCTGGGCTTTGGGCAGGAAGACCTCCCACCAGCAGCTGTGAGCACCCCTCTGAGCTGCTTCCATCCTCCTGCTCTGTCCCGGCAGGTCCAAGTGCTGCTGTACTTCCTGCAGCTGGAGGCCATCCCAGCTCCAGACAGCAAGAGACAGAGCATCCTATTCTCCACGGAAGTCTAAAGGCCCAACTCCATCTCCAAGGGTCTGGCAGAATGGCCTGGAAAACTGGTGAAACAGTCGATCCACGGAGCAGGAACTGAATCTTCTTGAGGAATAATTGTGCTGCCCCAAGAGCCAGGCCAACTGCCAAGACACAGCTGACTACCCAATGCAAAAGGCCAGGTGGCCTGGGCAGTTCTGGGCCCCCAGCCTGTGAGCCTGTGCACTTGTGAGCTCCGTGCTAGTCTCGGACTCTGGTTTTCCGTATCGCCACCAGAGGGCGCCCCAAGGCAGCACAGCTCAAAGTGCAGGCCTGGCCAGAGACCAGGCCAAGGGAGTGGTTTTTATGAACTTGCCAGAGTTTAAAAGATTTCTACTGGATCACTTGTCAAGATGCACCCACTCCAGGGAGAAGGGAACACGACCAGATTCCCTCACTGTCATGTCTTGAATAAACACTTTGCTGCTTCATACTGTGGGGGCCACAGCCCTGTCCCTGTGGGGGTGGGGGCACTTAGATTTCCCTGACTTAAATATTCGACTCCTGAGTATAACAGGGTTTGAAAAGCTAAGTCAACACTGTGTAGCTTTTGACCCCTTTCACCTTCTTTCTTCTCTTTCTTTCTGGAAGGCTCTTTGTGCAGAAATGGGTCTTCTTCCTGTTCTGTCCTGTTGCGTTGTTTTTGCTGATCACGTGCCCCTCAGAAGGCAGCTCCCAGTGTAATGTCCAGGACTGGACACCAGGGGGTGGGAGGCCTAGGCTGCGCACTTTATGGCTTATTCTCCAGGGAGAGTGACCCCTGCTCACCATCCCAGCTACCCCACTGGGCACATGCTCTCCTCTTAAGCTTAAGAAAGCCTTGATCTCTAGCTTACCCAGCCTGTCGCCCCCCTCTGCCCCCACTCTCCCCACCCCTGACCATCCCCTCATAGATTGCTTCGGTTCCTCCCTCTCTGCTGAACAAACTCAATTTTTGTAAAAGTTTCTTCTTGAAGGCATCTTGCTGACAGCTTGTTTTGAACTTTGATCCGAATAGCCTTTTGATACTTGAATATTTTTAAGTTTTATACATAGTTTCTAATTTTTTTCCTAACAGATTCAGAAACCTAATAAGATATTAGAATGTAGTCCGTGGACCATCTGTGTCCCTGCGGCATTTTGTCTTCCTCCAAGCACCAGCTCTGTCTTCGCCAGGAGCCACTCCTGCAGTCTCCTGAGCTCGAGGGGTTAGGAGCAGGGGCTGCTCCACAGGCCAGGCTGAGGGTGGCAAGTCCCCTCCCAGAGCAGGTGGAAGGACAGACCTGCCACCGTCCCCCCTCTCCACACAACTGACACTCCTGGTAACCCTCCTGACCATCAGACTTAGAGAAAAGAGAACTGGGGAAGCCACTAAGTATTTTGAAGAACCAAGTCTATGAACAGTCATATCACTTTTTTATAAAAAGAGGGGTTAGGGCGAGGAGAAAGCAAACTGTGAGAAGTTTCCATGCTGGTCCTGCAGGAAGAGAGGATGTAACTAACCGGAGGAGGGAAGCCATGATGTGACTCAGGAAAAGGTGTTTGGTTGTCATGTGATTACACCAGTAACCAGTGGCACTGTCCCATGATCCTTCCCATGTCCCTGTGGTGGGAGGGCTCACTCAGTGTGTCAATGGGCAGCTCTCTCCTCTGCCTGTGGACCCGCCGAGCCAGGGGGCAGAAAACGAAGCCACTTAGAGGTCGTATGTCTGCATACTTTATTTATTTAGCTGAACCTTTTTTTTTTTTTTCAAGGAGAGCAGACCCACCATTTTAAAGCAGTGCCACTCTCCTGGGTGTTAAGGGCAGGGAGCAGGGTCCTCTGGCCTCCACACGTTTCTGGACTCAGTGGGTTTCCTGGGGCTCCTCCAGCCTGGCTTCCGGCCCCACCCATTCTCAGCGAAGCCCAGCCCTTGTTTCTGTTTCTTCCGGTGTCTCATGATTTGCATCTGTCGCATTGAAACTGGAAAGCAATATATCAATGTCTGTGCCAATATCCTTTCCCTCTCCCACCTTCTTCCCCTTTTTACTTTTATTTATATAGAATGTGTGCCGTTAATGATGGAATGACCACTCTTCTGTAGCTGTAAAAGCGCCCCTTTGCTGGGCCACAGTGGCAGTGGTCACTTGGGATCCTCAGCTGTCCTTGTTCCCATCTCCCATGCAGGCCTGTGGGTTGGCCAAGACAGCATGGGACCAGGGAAGGCCTGGAGTCCAGATGTGACCTTCCACGAGGCTCGGCTGCCAGACTCTGCAACAAGGAGTGATGCTTCCCAGCCCTGGGCCCCGGGTCTGGAGCCGTGAGCTTGGCTCCGTCAAAGGGCAGCCGGCCTTCCATGGGGAGGTGGCTGGCCTTAGCAGCTGCATTTCTGCTTTTGAACTCAACCATCCCTATACCACTAGGGGGGAAGGACTGCTGACATTTTCATTAAAGTTACCTGAGACGACTTGGCATTAGTGGTGATTGTTTCACGAAAAAGAAAAACTGTGATCAGTGCCTCTGGGATGGGGTCGGGTGGGCAGTGGAGCTGGGAAAAGTGGCAGGTGGAGTGAAGGCCTCAGGTGCCCGGTAGGCATCCAGGAGGGCAGTGTGCATGCTGCTGTGGAGGAGCCAGGCCCGGGGGAGCCACTGGACAGCATTAGGACACTCGGAGAAGCAGCAGTCACTCCGAGGAACAAGGGCTTTGGGCCATCTGGGTTGAGACAGGGTAGAGGGGCCACTGGCTGTGCCAAACCCAGGAGCAGAGGGTTCCAGCCACACCCAGCCTGACCCTGCAGGCCCATCAGTCTCAGTGGTTCCTGCTGGGATGAAGGTTTGGTGGGGCTGCCAGGTCTGGCCTCTTGTTCCTTGCAGGCATGGGTCACTCTTGGCTACCACCTGCCTTGCACCGAGTATTTGGCCCCTAAAAGGCTGTAGTTGTCTACCCCTACCTTCCCAGTCCTGTTTGAAGACCTTGAAAAAATGTCCTATTGCATTGCATCTCTTACTAGGAGTTGTTGTTTTTTTTTGTTTTTTTTACAGAGACAAAGAGTCAAGAGAGGATAGACAGGAACAGAGAAATGAGAAGCATCAATCATTAGTTTTTCGTTGTGCGTTGCAACACCTTAATTGTTTATTGATTGCTTTCTCATACGTGCCTTGACCATGGGCCTTCAGCAGACCAAGTAACCCCTTGCTCGAGCCAGTGACTTTGGGCTCAAGCTGGTGAGCTTTTGCTCAAACCAGATGAGCCCTCGCTCAAGCTGGTAACCTCGGGGTCTCGAACCTGGGTCCTCCGCATCCCAGTCCGACGCTCTATCCACTGCGCCACTGCCCAGTCAGGTAGGAGTTGATTTTTCAGGCAAGAGCTGACTGTCCCCATGTTCCTAGGGAAAGAACATCTCCAGCCAAGCCCAGGCTAGTGGCATGGCCCAGAAAGCAGGACCATTCACTGCTGCCCAGAATCTGAGATTATACCCCAGATAGCCACCACAGGCCTCCTAGTCCAGTGTCTTTACTTGATAGATGAGTACACTGAGGCACACAAAGCCCCCCCCCCATGTGGCACCCCAGAGCTGGTAGATGAGCCAAAGCTGGGATCTCAAGTGTCTTGATGGCCTCCCCAAACTCACTCCCTTCCTGCTGGGCTGGACAGCCAGCCCTGACAGTACTGTTCTGGACATGGCCACGTTCATGCGGGCACGTGGGCCAAGGCCTCCTGGTGTCACGCACACCCTGGGCAAATAAAAGTGGGTCAGGATTGTGTATAAAAATCTCAGAAATTTTATACCCGCCCCTCCCCCCCAAGAATGCCTCAACTGCCTTAAAAGGAAACGTTTCCATGGACTAATGATGGGCTGTCAGAAAATAGCTCCAGAAAGATAAACAGAAAAAGTGAGGGGGTGACAGACGCACCCAACTCTTGAAAAAACCCAAAAGGCCTCCCAAAGCTGCTGCCATGGGTCGGTGGGCAGGGTTGGGGCTGAGGGCCACCCTGGGTGCGGGGAACCGTCAGACTAGGAGGCGGTGGGGGGTGGAGCTTAGTGTAAGGAGAGGGAGAGAGCGATGGGCCAGCTGCCAGGCAGAGCCCTGCGTCACCCAAGTTCTCCCAGTACAGACTGGCAGCCAGGGCCAGGATGACAAACAGGCACCCACATAAATGTTCTGGAAGACGGGCCCATCTCCCAGACGTGTCCAGATTAGAAAGGAAACCGGGGGCTCTGGGGCACCGAGGCTGCTCATCTGTGAGCTCTCAGCGTAGATGAAACAAGTGTCCTGAGCCAGGCAGGCGACTGGACAACTCGGCTTTGTGTCCCGAGACAGGCCTTCTCAGGGCATCTCCGGCCAGTCAGCTGGAACAGCGAGGGCTCAGTCCACACAGAACTTTCCCATTCCCCTCCTGTGGGCAGAACTGGGTGGGCCTGACCACAAACTCCTTAGGGTTTTCAGTCAGTCTATGGAAATAAGCCTGGCACCTGGGGATATGTAGGTTCAAATGGGATTCTGGCCAAAGAGGAGGCCGAGCAGTGTGGCCTACACAGGCTCAGCTCCTGGGTAGCTGCAGTCTGAGCCAACAGCAGAAGAGGAGGCACCAGGATGGAGGCCGCCCCAGACCCAGGGACTTCCTATGGACACGAGAACCTGAGTGACCACAGACAGAGTTTTTAAACCTATGGCATGGCGAGCATGGTCCAGAGAGCAGCAGCTGCTGCAGCTGCTCATTTAAATGTAGCTACAATTTAAATTACATGATGACTGCTGCCTCGCTGGGGTGGCAGTGACGACCCCCTTGCTGGGTTCACTGTCTTGACTCCTGTCTGTGGCTGCGCAGTGCCCCAGTGAGCCCAACCTCCCCTGCCCTGCTTCTGGACCCAGGGGGGGTGGGGTCAGGAGAAAAGAAAAACAATGGGGAGAAGGGAATGGCTGCTGTTTCCTCTCTTTTCTGAAAACAGTATTTATTTACAATGTTGTGGGGGGTGCAATCAGAAGTTATTTGTAACAAGCTAAGGCATCTATGACCTTTGTGTTCTCCATTAGATAATCACTCCCAAGCTGCATTTCTTAAGTGGCTCCTGACTTCCGAGTGACAGGAGAAGACACCTGGGGCTCCGGGTCAGTGGGTGGCTGCTGCAGGAGGCCTCCCCTCCCCAGCAGGCAGGCCTCTGGCCTCTGTTTGAGCCTCAGCCCATCTCATGCTAAACCCACCTCCTGTTGCTGTCATCCCAGGTGCCAGAGTTCAGCGGCTGGCATTACCCTTCCTGGTTGCCCTGGAGTTTTCCTGACCCTACCACTTCATGACTGTTATGATCTGAATTGTGTCCCCACTCCCAAAACTGTATGTTGGAGCCCTAACCCCCAATGTGACTGTATTCAGAGATTAAGCCTTTAGGGAGGTGTTTAAGGTTAAATGAAAGTCCCAGTCTGGTAAGACAGGTGTCTTTATAAGAAAAGGAAGAAACAGCAGGGGTCTATCTCTCGGCACACACACAGGGCTACATGAAGACACAGTGAGGAGGTCTGGCTCCCGCTCTCACAGCCATTGCAGTACATTGAGCTCCATAGAGACAGCGCCGGGGCAAGTCGAGCCGGACAGGCACTGGGCGACTGTGCTCGCTGAGGAAAAGTAATCAAACATGAGCAAAGGAGATCCTAACCGAGAGGCAAAATGTCATCATATGCTTTCTTTGTGCAAACTTGCCGGGAGGAGCACAAGAAGAAGCATCCAGATGCTTCAGTCAACTTCTCAGAGTTTTCTAAGAAGTGCTCAGAGAGGTGGAAGACCATGTCTGCTAAAGAGAAAGGAAAATTTGAAGACATGGCAAAGGCGGACAAGGCCCGTTATGAAAGAGAAATGAAAACTTATATCCCCCCTAAAGGGGAAACAAAAAAGAAGTTCAAGGATCCCAATGCACCCAAAAGGCCTCCTTTGGCCTATTTCTTGTTTTGTTCTGAGTATCGCCCAAAAGTCAAAGGAGAGCACCCTGGCCTGTCCATTGGTGACGTTGCAAAGAAGCTGGGAGAGATGTGGAATAACACTGCTGCAGACGACAAGCAGCCTTACGAGAAGAAGGCTGCTAAGCTGAAGGAGAAATACGAAAAGGATATCGCTGCATACCGAGCTAAAGGAAAGCCTGATGCGGCTAAAAAGGGAGTTGTCAAGGCTGAAAAAAGCAAGAAAAAGAAGGAAGAGGAGGAAGACGAGGAAGATGAAGAGGGTGAGGAAGAGGAGAAAGATGAAGAAGATGAAGATGAAGAAGAGGATGATGATGATGATGAATAAGTTGGTTCTAGCGCAGTTTTTTTTCTTGTCTATAAAGCATTTAAGCCCCCTGTACACAACTCACTCCTTTTAAAGAAAAAAATTGAAATGTAAGGCTGTGTAAGATTTGTTTTTAAACTGTGCAGTGTCTTTTTTTGTATAGTTAACACACTACCAAATGTGTCTTTAGATAGCCCTGTCCTGGTGGTATTTTCTATAGCCACTAACCTTGCCTGGTACAGTATGGGGGTTGTAAATTGGCATGGAAATTTAAAGCAGGTTCTTCTTGGTGCACAGCACAAATTAGTTATATATGGGGATGGTAGTATTTTCATTTTCAGTTGTCTCTGATGCAGCTTATAGGAAATAATTGTTGTTCTGTTAACCGAATACCACTCTGTGATTGCAAAAAAAAAAAGTTGCAGCTGTTTTGTTGACATTCTGAATGCTTCTAAGTAAATACAATTTTTTTATTAAAAAAAAAAAAAGGACACAGTGAGGAGGTGGCCGTTTGCAAGCCAGGAAGAGAGGCCTCAGGAGGTATGAACTCTGTTGGTACCCTGACCTTGAACTTCTGCCCTCTAGAACTATGAGAAAACAAATGTCTGATGTTTCAGGCCCCTGTTTTGTGGTATTCTGTCATGGCAGCCTGAGCTGACTAATACAATGGCCTTTGGCCATCTGACCCCTGAATGTGGAAGCAAGCTTGGTGCCCTAGTGCTCCCTGTGCTCATCCATGTTCGTGACCCTTTTATTTTTATTTTTATTTATTTCTTTTTTTAATTTACTCATTTGAGAGGAGAGATAAGGGGAGAGGAGCAAGAAGCATCAACTACCTATATGTGCTTTGACCAGGCAAGCCCAGGGTTTTGAACCGGCAACCTCAGTGTTCCAGGTCAATACTTTACCCACTGTGCCACCACAGGTTAGGCATTCATGACCCTTTGAGAGGGGCCTAGGGTATGGACTGCCCACACAGAGGGCAGGGGGTTGTCACCTCTCTCATCCAGGCCACATCAGTGAGACTCCAGGCAAACATATTCCCTGTGGCTTCCTCCTCTGTCAACCTGAAACTCTTCTAGCCCTCACCAGGTAGTTCAGTTGGTTAGAGCAGTGGTCCCCAACCTTTTTTGGGCCATGGACCGGTTTAATGTCAGAAAATATTTTCATGGACCGGCCTTTAGGGTGGTACGGATAAATGTATCACGTGACCGAGACAAGCGTCAAGAGTGAGTCTTAGACGGATGTAACAGAGGGAATCTGGTCATTTTTTAAAAATAAAACATCATTCAGACTTAAATATAAATAAAACGGAAATAATGTAAGTTATTTATTTTTTCTCTCTAGATCGGTACCAAATGGCCCACGGACCAGTACCACTCCGCAGCCCAGGGGTTGGGGACCACTGGGTTAAAGCATTGTCTTAATACATCAAAGGTAGGGATTCAATCTCCAGTCAGGGCACATAAAAGAATCAACCAATGAATGCATAAATAAGTGGAATAGCAACAAATCTCTCTCTCTCTCCTACTCCCTCTCTCTAAAGTCAATAAATTAAACAAACAAACAAAGAAAGTCAATTCATAGTCACCCTGAGGGTCCTCCAGGTGACTTAACAATAGCCACTGTCAAGGCATGGCACATACAGGGTCATCCCATGCTTCAGCCCACATGCTTGTTTGTTTTGTTGCAGATTCCCCAGGCAATACTTGGGGGCCCAGAGCCCCCGAGCAGCTCTCCTCAACCCCTCAGCTATTCAGTCTCGAGGCTCCCTGCTCCGGAGTTCTGAGGTCCCAACTCAGGTTCTGGACAGCACTCCTTGGGCTGAGAGGGTGAGAGCAATAGTGCCCGAGAGATTGGGCAACAGTGATCTAAAAATGCGGTGGGACGGCCAGACCTCAGGGCACTGAGGATTTCTTCACCCACAGTGGAGCAATTTCCAAGTGGGAAAGAAGGCTGGCTGCTGGAGGATTGGCGGGCCTGGCCGGGAGGCACACGCTGCAACCTTTGGCCCTGATGTTGCCTGGCCACTTCTCTCAAGATGTTCAGAAATGAAGCCACATGCCTGTTGCAACTGGACCATGTGGCCCCTAAAGCTGGCTCATCATTCTCTCCCTCTGATTCTTTTTTGAGACCATCCCAAAGTTCAGACAATTCAAGGCCTTTGAAAAGGGAAGTGGATCTTCCATGATCCTTGTCACAGGTAAATTGTGCCCCCCCCCCCACACACACACACACAAAGATATGTCCACTGGGAACCTCATAATGTGACAGTGTTGGGTAAAAGGTCTTTGCAGAAAGCACTAAGGTAAGTATCTCGAGATGAGATCATCTGGATAAGGGTGGGTCTTAAAGCCAGTAACAGAGTATCCTTACAGGAGACAAAGGAGGAGACTGCAGATACACAGGAGAAGGCCATGTGCCCATGAGCTGAGATTGGGGGGATGGGTTAGCCAGCTAACCATCACCAAGGATTGCTGGCACCTCCAGAAGCAAGGAGAGAGGCAGGGAAGGGATCCTCCCTCAGAACCTCTGGAAGGCACCAACCCTGATGACACCTGGATTTTGGACTTCAGTCTCCAGAACTGTGAGAGAACCCATTTTGTTGTTCTGAGCCACCTCGCTTGGAGTCATTTGTTATGGC
Source organism: Saccopteryx leptura (assembly GCF_036850995.1). Taxonomy (NCBI): domain Eukaryota; kingdom Metazoa; phylum Chordata; class Mammalia; order Chiroptera; family Emballonuridae; genus Saccopteryx; species Saccopteryx leptura. The sequence goes on along the minus strand of NC_089504.1, from coordinate 383,599,995 downwards.
AGCCTTAGGAACTAATATAGTACACTCAGTTTATAAGACAAGACACTGTGACCAGGTCCTGGCTCTCCAACTCCTACCCCTGTCCTCCCACTAGCAAATGCATTCCTACTCAGCATAGACCTGGATCCCTCCCGTATCCCTGGCCACGGACTGAAGGGCCAGGAATCATCTCCACACACCACACCTAGTCCAGCCTGAGGGCTTCAACCACAGCCCTCCAGCCCCACTCCCCACCAGCCTTGCCCACAAAAGGCTCCAAGAAAGCAGAGATTATCTTCCCCACCTGTCCCCTCAAACCCTTGGACTTGGCCTTTGTCCCGCCACTGCAGACATAACCCTCCTCTGTTTGAAATCCCATTACCTCTGGCCCATAAACACACTCAGCCCACTTCCAGCTGCCAGAAAGCAGGAGAAAAACAGCCCTTTCTCAACCTCTCCAGTCGCACTAGCAATAGATCTTTTTCCTTCTCCTTTGAGCCTGTCCCTGCATTTCTACTCTCATGCCCATTTTCTTCATGTTCAAATCAACCAGGCTTGGGCAGGAAGCCTAGGGCCCCGCAAGTTGCTCTCTGATGGCCTCTGACACAGATACCTGTCCCTCTCACTGGTCCTACTCCCAGCTGCTGCAACAGGCATGGCCTACTGACCACTTTTACATTAGTTCCCCAGGGTGGTTTTATGTTTTCTCAACAGGCTTGTCTCCGGATCTTTCTTTTTTTTTTTTTTTTTTTTTTTTCATTTTTCTGAAGCTGGAAACAGGGAGAGACAGTCAGACAGACTCCCGCATGCGCCCGACCGGGATCCACCCGGCACGCCCACCAGGGGCGACGCTCTGCCCACCAGGGGGCGATGCTCTGCCCATCCTGGGCGTCGCCATGTTGCGACCAGAGCCACTCTAGCGCCTGAGGCAGAGGCCACAGAGCCATCCCCAGCGCCCGGGCCATCTTTGCTCCAATGGAGCCTTGGCTGCGGGAGGGGAAGAGAGAGACAGAGAGGAAAGCGCGGCGGAGGGGTGGAGAAGCAAATGGGCGCTTCTCCTGTGTGCCCTGGCTGGGAATCGAACCCGGGTCCTCCGCACGCTAGGCTGACGCTCTACCGCTGAGCCAACCAGCCAGGGCTCCAGATCTTTCTAGAACCTCTCTGAACTGCCTTCAGGTTTTCCCGCAAAGCAGAGTTATTAACTTAGAGTCATGCTTTGAGCTCAGAACAGGATAATGAAGCCCTGCTATCCCTTCTCTTTCTACCCATTTGCTTAATATTTCCCCACAATGGAATCTATCCCCAAAAGTGGCATTTTTTCAAAAGGAATGCAAGTCCTGAAGAGGATTCTTTTTTTTTTTTTTAAGATTTTATTTATTCATTATACAGAGGGGGGAGAGAGAGAGAGAGAGAGAGAGAAGGGGGGAGGAGCAGAAAGCATCAACTCCCATATGTGCCTTGACCAGGCAAGCCCAGGGTTTTGAACCGGCAACCTCAGCGTTTCCAAGTTGACACTTTATCCACTGCACCACCACAGGTCAGGCTGAAGATGATTCTTGAAGAGGAGCTGCAGGCATGTTTGGAGACTTGGAATGTGTGCAGAATTCCCAGGAGGCCCCTTTGCAGGGGGAGGGGGGCAACACTGGCTGGGGCTGGGGCCCAGGATTTAAATGAGGCCAACTCATGAACAACTGAGTTCTCTGAGCTCACTTTCCTCATCTATGAAACAAGGACTCAGTTTGACATTGGGAAGTGCCTAACACAGGCTGATGAATATTACTTAAGCCTCAGGCATGTTTCATTGGGATCCCTTTATCTGGCTAGTCCCTGCTGTCCCATGTCCCCACCAAGATGTGTAGTTCCCTCCTTCCCCTACCCAGGTCCCCATTGCTGGGTGGAGTAAAATCAGGAAGCTGTACAAGGGTTATTGTTTTCTGGGAACAAGGACCTGGACATTGGAAGATAGGAGGAACCATGTCGTGAGCCCTTACCACTTCCCAGGCCCTGCCCTCAGGACACTTACCACCTCCATATGGCTAAAACATGTAAGCTCATGGCTATTGTTTATGAGCCATTTGACTGCCTTGTAACAAGGGATTTGAAGGGAAGTATGGTGTGCATGGGGGCAGTGAATAGGGTGGGTACCTGTTATCTAGTCCCCCAATGCCCTTGACCAATATGGGAGTGTTGCCATTGTTCACAGAACTCAAGGCACAGAGAGGTTTAGAAAATAGGCTCAGGGTCAGACTGCTGGTGGTTGGCTGGGCTGGGGTTTGAGTTCAAGTTTGAGAACCTACACAGCAGGCAGAAAGGAAGCACTGGCTCACCCCTCGTTTCTTTTTGGCCTCAATATAGCTATGATATAAGATGGTCTGATGGTGTCTGATCTCTGTAGGCCATGACGGAGGGTGGATGCGTTGTCCAGAGTCATCACCTTTCTGTATCTCCTTTGGGCTGCCTGTTGGCCAGGGGGCATCTCAAGGAACTTCTGGGGCTTCAGCTGTGGTTGCCAGGCACATGAGTCCCTCCTAACATGAGCAGTGTGGTTGTGGAAAGCAAACAGCTCATCTCCGCTTGCAGACACATCATCAACTGTCTGGCAGCTGCACATTTCCTGGGACCCAGCACTTCCCTGTCTCCAAGGGAAGCATGTCAAGAATCCCAGCTCGATATCGTGGCATTTGGGGCTGATGGCTTACTAACTGTTGGGAAAAGTTTTCTGATTAAAATTTGGCCTGCAGCTCCTGCCTGTTTGGCTCCTCCAGCTGTGGTGTGAACAGAGCAGCTGGGCCCGAGTGGGGTACTCAGTGACTGGGATTGGCGTCAGGGTGAGCTAGGCAGATCCATGGGAACCGAGGGGGTCAGGGCTGTGAGCTCAGCCCATCTCAGTGTTGACAAGACCCCAGCATGGTAGGACTGGCATGAATGGAAGTCATCAAGATGTCCTAAATGTGCTGGAGTGCTAGCCCATGCTAAGGACCCCTGCCCCAATTTAGTTCAATGATTAAGAGGAACTAGTTTATAGCTACAGCTGCAAGTAAAAAATTTTTACAAGCCTCAGCAGTGAGGCTCAGATCTAATCTTGCTAACAGAGGCAGGATGCGTTCTTTGTGCTTCAGCCTCGCAGATATTGCAGGAAGGTGGTTTATAATCTGTAGAATAATGTGTATTTTTGCAACATATTGTACAAACGTGCTGAAACAACTGTAACCTTGTGGTTTTCACCCTTAAATACCTCTCTCCCCCTGAGCTTAGAGCTGTTCGTTGCTTCCCAGCAGACAGTCGCCAGCCGGTTAATAAAGGCTCTTCAAATTCCTAATCATTTTGGGCTCTGGTTCTGTTCCTCACGGGCTGCACCGCAACACTAGACTCTGTCACTTGGTGGCCGTTGCCAGGTGGAGGCTGGGCCCTGAGAGGAGCTCACACACCGAGAGATGGCATCCTGCACAAGCAGCCAGCCACCTGCTCCCCTAGGTCCCCTCTTGAATAGGGTGGGGACCTGTTATCTAGTCCCCCAATGCCCTTGACCAGTATGGGAGTATTGCCATTGTTCACAGAACTGGAGGCACAGAGAGGTTGAGGAAATAGGCTCAAGGTCACACTGCTGGTGGCTGGCTCAGCCAGGGGTTAAATTCAAGTTTGAAGACCCACACAGCTGGCACGAAGGAAGCAGGCCAGTAGCTGCTCCAGATGCCTGCTCTTTCTGTCCGTCCAGGTCTGGGAAGCCAAAGAGGATGATCAAGGACAGGGGACAAGGTGTGCGTGAGGCTGATGGGACCACCCAGATGCCAGTACTGAGACCCAGCTACAGATTCCAGTTCAGATGACTCTGTTAGCCCTACCCTCAGATCTGGCTCCTCCCCCTTTGACCCATCACCAACTCAGACCTCCCAGCTTTTTTTTTTTTTTTTTTCTGAAGCTGGAAACGGGGAGAGACCGTCAGACTCCCGCATGCGCCCGACCGGGATCCACCCGGCACATCTACCAGGGGCGACGCTCTGCCCACCAGGGGGCGATGCTCTGCCGCGACCAGAGCCACTCTAGCGCCTGGGGCAGAGGCCAAGGAGCCATCCCCAGCGCCCGGGCCATCTTTGCTCCAATGGAGCCTTGGCTGCGGGAGGGGAAGAGAGAGACAGAGAGGAAGGAGGGGGGGGTGGAGAAGCAAATGGGCGCTTCTCCTATGTGCCCTGGCCGGGAATCGAACCTGGGTCCCCCGCACGCCAGGGCGACGCTCTACCGCTGAGCCAACCGGCCAGGGCCCAGACCTCCCAGCTTTGCCTGTCCAAAGAACCATAAACATATCCCTTGACTGCTAGGGTGGCCCTCCCCATTCCGTGCATGCCACCAGGTCAGTCTTCCAATAGACAATCTCGCAGCATATCACTACCCTGTCTCAAAGCTGTAGTGACTGGCCCCTATTCACACTATAGAACCCAAGTTCCAAGGCCTGGGGTGGGGGAGGCTCTCTCCACTCTGCCCCACCCCAACCCCACATGCATGGCCATGATCTTTGCTCTGTCCTGCACCTTGTCTCTGTTCCCTGAGAATGCCTTGTTTGCCTGCCTTCACTTCCTTGCTCTTTCTCCTGCTGTCCAATGTCCTGATGTGCCTTCTCCTTATGGAAACCCTGCTGAAATGCCACCTACTTGAAGAATCTGCTGATTCTTCTAGGACATCTTAGCAGCATCTCATCTGACTAAGAACCAAGGTTGTGGGTTCGATCTCCAGTCAGGGCACATACAAGAATCAACCAATGAGCCTGACCAGGCGGTGGCGCAGTGGATAAAGTGTCAGGCTGGGACACAGAGGACCCAGGTTTGAGACCCCAAGGTCTCCAGCTTGAGCATGGGCTCATCTGGTTTGAGCAAGGTTCACCAGCTTGAGCACAGGGTCACTGGCTTGAGCAAGGGGTCACTCGGTCTGCTGTAGCCCCCTGGTCAAGGCACATATGAGAAAGCAATCAATGAACAACTGAAAAACCACAATGAAGAATTGATGTTTCTTATACCTCTCCCTTCCTATCTGTCTGTTCCTATCTGTCCCTCTCTCTGACTCTCTCTGCCTCTGCCACAAAAAAAAGAATCAACCAATGAGTTCATAAATAAGTAGAACAAATTGATGTTTCTCTCTAAAATAAAATTAAAAATTAAAAAAATAAAATCATGATTATTTATTATACAAGTTTATTTTTTTAATGTTTATTTTATTGATTTTAGAGAGAGGAAAGGAGAGAGCAAGAGAGAGACAGGAACATCCATGTGTTCCTGCATGTGCCCTGACCGGAGATTGAATGCTATGACACAATGCTCTAACCAACTGAACTATTCGGCCAGGGCTACAAGTTTATTTTATACAAATATAAAGTTCACTTAACTTCTTGTGTGTGTGTGTGTGTGTGTGTGTGTGTGTGTGTGTGTGTGTGAGAGAGAGAGAGAGAGAGAGAGAGAGAGAGAGAAAGAGAGAGAGACAGAGGCAGAGAGAGTCAGAGAGAGGGACAGATAGGGACAGACAGGAAGGGAGAGAGATGAGAAGCATCAATTCTTTGTTGCAATACCTTAGTTGTTCATTGATTGCTTTCTCATATGTGCCTTGACCAGGGGGCTACAGCAGACTGAGTGACCCCTTGCTCGAGCCAGCAACCTTGGGCTCAAGCTGGTGAGACTTGCTCAAACCAGATGAGCCCGTGCTCAAGCTGGCAACCTCGGGGTCTCGACCATGGGTCCTCTGCGTCCCAGTCCAATGTTCTATCTACTGCGCCACCGCCTGGTCAGGACACTTAACTTCTTAACTAAATGAGGGAACCAGTAAGATGTTACCATCAGGGCCCTGGCCGGTTGGCTCAGTGGTAGAGTGTCGGCCTGGCATGCAGGAGTCCCGGGTTCAATTCCCAGCCAGGGCACACAGAAGAAGCGCCTATCTGCTTTGCCACCCTTCCCCCTCTCCTTCCTCTCTGTCTCTCTCCTCCCCTCCCACAGCCAAGTCTCCATTGGAGCAAAGTTGGCCCCAGGCGCTGAGGATGGCTCCATGGCCTCTGCTTCAGGCGCTAGAATGGCTCTGGTTGCAACAGAGCAATGCCCCAGATGGGCAGAACATCGCCCCTTGGTGGGCATGCCGGGGGGATCCCGGTTGGGCGCATGCGGGAGTCTGTCTGACTGCTTCCCTGTTTCCAACTTCAGAAAAATACAAAAAAAAAAAAAAAAAAAAGGATGTTACCATTAGTTCAAACGAGAATTCTAAGATACTACCATCAGTTCAAAGGTGAATTCAAGTCAGATACATTTATAAATTTAAAAAAAATGAAATAAACTTGCAAATGGAGGCAAAGCTGTCTTTTTCACTATTGGGAGGGTTGTCCTTAGGTAAGAATTATTTGCATGTCCCTAGACAAGAATCATTTACATTGACACGTTTTCTGTAATTTACAGAGTTGTAAAAGAGCTCAAAGACAGGAAAAGGTCCAAAGGCCCCACAGAATCAGAAGCAGATAACTCAAAGTGTATTTTGCAAGAACACATAGCTTTCCATTGAAGACACCAGCAATCTTTTAATCCAATTTTCCTTCCACTAATAGCTTACAATTGGAGACAACCCAAATGTCCAATAGGAGAATGGATAGGGTAAATTCATACAATGGAATACTACACAGCAACCAAAATAATATTCATTTTTCATGCCACAGATATTTGCAACAAGATGGGTGAATCTCACAGACCTAATGTTTGAGTGAAAGAAGGCAAACACAAAAGAATGTACACTCGTGGTAGGCTGAATAATGAGTACCAAAGATATCAGGTCCTAACTGCTGGAACCTATAAATGTTGCCTTATTTGGAAAAAGGGTCTTTTTTGCAGATGTGATAAATTAAGAATCTTGTGATGGGGGATTATCCTGGATTATCCAGACAGACCCTAAATGCCCTCACAAGTGTCCTTATGAGGAAGAATCAGAGGGAGATTTCACACACACGCATGCATACACACACACAGAGGGAGAAGCTATTGATGCAGGCAGAGATTAGAGTAATGGAGCCACAAGCAGAAGAAGAATACCAAGAAATGCAGGCTTCAGGCAGAAATTAGAAAAGGCAAGGAATGAATTCTCTTCTGGAGCCTTTGGGGGAAACTCATAGCTGCTGACACTTTGTGTCCAACTTCTAGCCTCCAGAGCTGAGACAATATATTTCTGTTGTTTTAAGCCACCCAAGTTGTGGTAATTTGTTACAGCGGCCCTAGAAAACCAATACAATATGATTCTCCTTTTTTGAAGTTCCAGATCAATCCATATTAATCCTGAGTTTGCATGCTTGGCTGATACTCTATCCATTGACCCAACCAGCCAGGGCTAATTTTGAACTCAATGTCAGAATGGTGACTACTTTTGAGGAAAATGTGTTTTTGGGGGGAGGTAATGGGAAAACTGCTAAAATTATTTTTCTGGACTTTTCACTTTGGGATATCTCACTGAGTTGTACATTTATTTTGTGCCCTTTTATATAAAAGTATCTTTTAACAGTGTGTGTGGCTTGTGAGTAACTGAAGTGCTGGCACCAGACAGTTTTGTTCTGTTTCTGCCACTTGCTAACTGGGTAGCCTTAGGTAAGTGAAATAACCTCTTTGAACCTCAAATTTGTCCTCTGCACAGCTCTTACAGGGCTGGAGTGAGGATCTAAATTATGTTAAGTCCTTTTTGAACTGCAAGTGCCTAAACAGATGCAACATTAATGCACCTCACATTTACCAGGCACATGCTGGGTGCTGAGCCATGAACGCCACATATTTTAAAATGTAATTCCGTGAAAGCCATACAACGACCTATGTACGTTATGCATTATCCAATAAAAATTTGGTGTTGTCCTGGAGGACAGCTGTGATTGGCTCCAGCCACCCGCAACCATGAACATGAGCAGTAGGAAATGAATGGATTGTAATACATGAGAATATTTTCTATTTTTAACGTTACTTTTTTTTTAAATTAAAGATTTGTCTGCGAGCCAGACACAGCCATCAAAAGAGCCACATCTGGGCCCTGGCAGGTTGGCTCAGTGGTAGAGCGTCGGCCTGGTGTGCAGGAGTCCGGGTTCGATTCCCGGCCAGGGCACATAGGAGAAGCGCCCATCGTCTTCTCCACCCCTCCCCCTCTCCTTCCTCTCTGTTTCTCTCTTCCCCTCCTGCAGCCAAGGCTCCATTGGAGCAAAGTTGGCTCAGGCGCTGAGGATGGCTCTGTGGCCTCTACCTCAGGCACTAGAATGGCTCTGGTTGCAACAGAGGGACGCCCCAGATGGGCAGAGCATTGCCCCCTGGTGGGCGTGCCGGGTGGTTCCCCGTCGGGCGCATTCGAGAGTCTGTCTGTCTGCCTCCCCGTTTCCAACTTCAGAAAAATACAAAAAAACAAACAAACAAAAAACGCCACATCTGGCTCGCGAGCCATAGGTTTCCGACCCCTGTGCTAAGCCCTCTCCATGTATTATCTCATTTAATTCTCACAACAACCCATAATAGCGCCCATTTTGTGGAAAAATTGAAACAGAAAGACAGCTACCACATGATAGAGCCAGGATTCAACCAGGCTGTTTGGTTATGAGGATCAGGACCTTAGACCTCCACTAGGGCTGAATGATTGTTTTCAGAGCATTAAAACATCATGGCTATGCTGGTTTTAAAAAGAAAGGTACAGATCAGAATGTATAATAGACTATGATTTGTGTAAAAAAAAGAGAGAAGCAGAAGAACATATCTGTTTTTACTGGATCTTGTTAATAGTCATAAGGTATCTCTAGGAGGATATCAAGAAACTGAATACAGGCAGTGGCATCTGGGAAGAGGAAGTACAGGAACAGATGCTTTCTGAATTTTGAAATATGTAAACATATTTGAAATGTATTCAGAAAGAAATTTAAAAAATGAACGAAATTCAAACAAAGACCATAAAGGAATTACATGAACAACTTTATGTCAACGATTTAGAAAACATCAACAGACACTTTCCTGCAAAAATATAACTTAGTAAAAATGGCAGGAAAAAACAGAAATTCTGTTTAGACCTAGATCCGTTAAAGAAATGAAATGCTTAGTTTAAAAGCTGCATCCTGTCCCCTCAATGATCTTAAAACAACAACAAAAAACAATGAAAAACACCAAGCCTGGATGATTTTATAGGCAAGTTCAGTAAACATTAAAAAAAAATAATTCTGGCCCTGGCTGGGTAGCTCAGTTGGTTGGAGTACCCTCTCAATGCACCAAGGTTGCAGATTTGATCCCTGGTCAAGGCACATACAAGAATCAACCAATTAATGTGTTAATAAGTGGAACAACAAACCGATGTTTGTGTTTCTCTTCCTTCTTCTCTCTCTCTCTCTCTCTCTCTAAAAATAAATAGGTAAATAAAAAGAACAGAAAATTCTGATCTTATACATAATCTTAAACATATCTCCTCAACTTATTGTGCACATATTATAAGCTTAATCCTAAAACATAAATGGGCAGTACAAAAACCAAAAGTATAACATAATCTCACTTATGCACAATTGTGTAAAAATGCTAAATAAAATATTAGCAAATGGTCTAGCAATGTATTAAAAATATATCAAGACCAGGCAAGTTTTTTTTTTTTAGAGTGCCATCTCAGAAACTTTACTGATTGATTTTAGAGAGACAGAGGAAGGGAAAGAGAGGATTCATTTGTTGTTCCACTTAACTGTGCACTCATTGGTCACTTCCCTTATGTGCCCTGACAGGGATGGACAGCAACCTTGGTGTTTCAGGACCACAGTCTAACCAACTGAGCTAACCTGCCAGGACCAAGCAAGTTTTCATTCTCCTAGGAAATTAAGATGATGTAATAAAAAATTTACTAATGGCCCTGGCCAGGTGGCTCTGTGGATAAAGCTTTCCGAGGTCCCTGGTTTGATCCAGGATCAGTGCAAAAATGAGAAGCAATCAAGGAGTGCACAACTAAATGGAACAATTAAGTGGAACAGTGAGTTTATGTTTTTCTCTCTCAAATCAATGGGGGAAATCTAATGAATTTTAGATTATCTAAGGAAAAAACTTGTATGATAACTGCGACCTAACAGAATTTCCTTAACTTGATAAAGTATATTTAGCCTCATTCTTTTTTGGTGGCTCATTCTATGTTCCCTGCTGCACCAGGAGCGCCAGGAAGGCAGGACTTGGGTGTTTATTTTACCACCATCTCGTTCATGTCTAACACAGTCCTTGGCACACTGTAAATACGCGATGGTGGACCTTTGAGTTAAAGAAGCCTCTGAGACTTAGGACCTCTACACTTATCAGGTGTCCGCACCCAGCGAGAAGGAGCTCCAGGGCGAGGCCTAACGCGTTTGCATAGACTGCCGGATCCCTCTTCGCGGCCAGCCAGGTGGCATGGCGCAAGAACAACCCAGAACCAGGAGACCTGCGAGTGGAATGGGAGGGGCTGCAGGCGCCTGCGCGGCAGCGGGGATATAGGCGGGGCCTGAACGGCGCCTGCTCAGTCGGCAACGGTCGTGTAGGGTGGGCAAGAGGCGGGCAGAGGGCGGGGGCTGCAAGGGAGGCAGGGCGGGGCAAGCGAACGGCGCCGCGGGGTTGGCTGCTGCCCTGAGGCCGGACTCAACGGATTCGGGCCGTGCCACCGGGCGACCCGCCGCCCTGCCGGGTCCCAAGCCAGCGAGCGAGCGAGGCGGCGCCGCGCGGTAAGAGCCCGGGCCCGTTCCCCTCAATGTACGTTGGCGGGCAGTCCATCTCCTCAGCGCCGCCCGCGCGGCCAGGCCCAGGCGGCCCCGCAGACCCCAGCAGGCCCGCGCTTGCGCCGTCCCCTTCCCAGGCCCCCAGACCATCCGGCGCCTGCGCCGTCCCCCTCCCGGGTTTCCAGGCCGACCCAGCCCACGTCGTGGGCCGTGGGTCTGTGGGCTGCCACTGGCCGGTGTTGAGACCTGGTAGTGGTCCCCACAACCGCCTGTATCCTCTGAGCCGAGGTGCAGGACTCGATCCTCGCATTTTGCTTTCGCCGTGTCGCGGAGAGGCCGGGCCGCCGCCTGACCGCCCTGGTCCTCTGGTTTCGTGCTCCCGGCGGGAAGCGCCGTTCCGGGGCCCCGAGGACGCGGCGCGGGGAGCAGGGCCACGGGCAGCGAAACCCACGCCTCCTACTGGCTCAATTTCTGCCCTGGCCCGCGCCTCCTCCTCGTCCCGCTCGGCTGGGAGGTCAGCCCGAAGTAGGCAGAATGCCCTTTTTTCTTGAGACTTGGTTAATTGCATCAGGTTAGATGTGACAATCTGGTGTTTTGTTGAGGAAAATTTTGCATTTCTCGAAATCTGGTAATTGTATGGTTTAAGCAGTTATTCTTAAAACTCGATAGTTCATCCTTGGGCACCTTCTCTGGAGGTGTCTGGAAAAGAGATCAGTTTCCACGTAGTTCCAGCCTATTTACTAAAAAGCAAGTAAGAGTTCCTGTGATCATTCAAATGCAGAGAACCTTGGTTTTTTGATGCCTTTGATAATCTGTCGGCGAGGGAAAGCCCAGGAAAACTTCCCATAAATTCACTTGATTACAGGGCAAAGGATGTTGTAAAAAGAGTATCTCAAGCGGTTGATAATGTTATCCCGAGTTTACAACAAATTCATAAAACTAAAAAATGTTGCAGAACCCAACTGCGTTGGCTGTTACCCAGGAGGGTACATCTTGAGATGAAATCAGAGTGTGTTTTTAGATACCACCAGATCTCAGGATAATACATATAGGTTATTAAGTAGCCAAACCAGTACAGGGTATATGGTGTGAGGAGAAGTAGAGTATTGATCTGGATAAGATTGTTTCTATAAAGAAATGGCTGATTCAAGAATATTTTTCTCTATAAAACAGTGTCTCTTCCTTTTTGATTTACTATGCACCACACAGAGTCTTTTAAGACTCAGCAACTTTGGTAGCTGGGAATGCTGCTTAATTGCCTGTGCATAGTCCAGGTATGTGGGGATTTTCTTGACATTTCAATAAGAAAGTGAATGTTGTGCCATAAGAAAGCTTTATCACTGTGCCTTGGTAATAGTCCAGATATCTCAGTGTCAATCAAGTGCAGTATCATAGTGAGTGGGTACAGTAGTTGTGATCAAGGTGAATTTTGTATCAGAATTTTTATTTTAAACCTGAACTTTTAGGGTGTGTTTCTTCAATGCAGTATTAATTTTTTTTTTTTTTTGCGCGTGCCAGAAAGAGTGAGACGGGACAGATAGTGACAGACAGACAGGATAGGAGAGAGATGAGAAACATCAATTCTCTGTCGTGGCACCTTAGTTGTTCATTGATTGCTTTCTCATCTGTACCTTGATGGGGGGAGGGGGATACAGCAGAGCAAGTGACCCCTTGCTCAAGCCAGTGACCTTGGGCTCAAACCAGCACCTTGGGCTTCAAGCCAGCAACCTTTTGGATCAAGCCAGTGACCAGGGGTCATATCTATGATCCCATGCTCAAGCCAGCGACCCTGCACTCAAGCCCGTGTGCCAGCACTCAAGCCAGTAACCTCAGGCTTTCAAACCTGGGTCCTCTGCATCACAGGCCTATGCTCTATCTACTGGGCCACTGCCTGGTCAGGCATAGCAGTATGTCATCTTGAGATAGTATTTTGCTGAAGCAGAGGTTCTCCTTTTAACTGACTTGACATAGTACATTTTATATTTCCAGTGACTCAGATGGTAGTATTGCTTCTGTTCAAAGTTACTATCAGGATTGGATATTTATAATATGTGAGTTGCTGTAGACCTATATACATATTTAAATCAGATGGCTAACTTGTACGTGGTGTTATGCAAACTGTCCAGCTCAGTAGAGGAACGGTGTGACCTGGTGTCAGTAGGCTAGAGAAATCCTCTTGGCTTTATGGTGTTGGACAAATCTGTACTCCTTTCTGGACCTTCATTTCCCCATCTGTGAAGTGTGGGGGTTGAGAGAGGAGATGGAAAGGAGCTTGAGTTGCCAATTTTAACATTTAATGGATTCTTGCGTACAGAGTCCTCTAGCTAGGGGGAGTCTTCTAAATTGGGGAGAATTGGGTCTTCTCACCAGTTCCAGAACATTGTGGTCCCTTCTCAAAGATGTGGACAGGGGGTAGCATAAGTTGATGAGAACAAATTTTATAGATTCTTGGTCAGGCCCCTGAAATGGGATGTTGAATGGCCTTAGTGTATTGAGAAAAACAAAGAAAATAATGAGGTTTTACATAACACTAAATTTATTCAGTTAAAGGACTGACCTTTCTAAAAGAGTGTCATTTTCTCTTGTTAAAATTAAGTAACTTGAATGAAATCATGATGATAGTAAATGGTGGCACTTTATGTGGTAATTGTAAATAGCAAATACAAGGTTGGTTATCTTATCAGAATAATACATATTTAGAAACAAAAATCTAACCATTATGCTGTTCACCTGAAATTAATGGAAAGTAATATTAAATGTAAACTAATTGAAAAACATTTTTAATTAAAAAATAGAAATTAATAAAAAGAATGAGCATGTACAATGTATTGTTTGTAGTTGTTAAGAAGTTTGGAAAGTTCCTTGGCTTGCTGCTAAGATTAAAATACAGATTATTTTTAAAGAGTAAATATGAATTTGTGGTCGTTAATCACAATCTACCTATAACCAAGAAAGCTGTATTAAATGTGCTTGGTATTAAAGATGTTCCTAGTCTGATAATTTTTTCCTATTGAATAAAAAAAGTCAGTATATTTTTTTATGTGTGCTTGTGCCAAGAAAATAAGCCTAGGAAATTTCTCCTGGTGGTTGGAATTATTAGTGCTGAATAGACTATCAGTGAAGTTAAAGAACTTCTATTGGGGGGGGGGGGGGTTCTCTGTCGGCTCAGAAATATTGTAATATTGTGGCCTTAGCCTATTTGAAACAGAACAACCATCAAGATATTAGGCTTAGCTCTGGCCATATAGCTTGGTTGGTTGCAGTGCTTTTCAGCCACCGGTCTGTGGTGCCAATCCCTCAGAAATTTTGTGCTGGTCTGTGGAAGAGTTAACCACCTTTATAACTCTTTTGAGGACCAGCACAAAATTTCTAGCAGACTGGCAAAAACATTGGGTTAGAGCAAATGTGAAGGTTATGGGTTCAGTTCCTGTCTGGGCACATACAGGAATAGATTGATATTTCTGTCTCTTTCTCTCCCTTCCTTTCTCTCTAAAATCAATCAAATTTAAAAATATAAAATAATTTAGGCTTATGTGTCAGCTGGTTTCTCAACACAAACCTTGCAGGCCAGAAGCAATTGGCAAGAAATATCCAAAGTGATGAAAAGCAAAGACCTACAACCAAGATTGATGTACCCAGCAAAGCTATCCTTTAGAATCAAAGGACAGATAAAGAACTTCCCAGACCAGTATTATATGAAATATTAAAGGGTCTTCTATAATAATAATAAGAAAATACATTAAAAATATGAACAATAAAAGGACAATAAATGCATTATCTATCAACAATTGAACCTAAAAAAAACCCCAAAATAAATAAATAAGCAAAACAGAAACAGACTCATAAATACCGAGAACATTTTGATGGTTGCCAGATAGGAGTGGGGATTGGGGGATGGGTGGAAAAGTTGAAGGCTTAAGAAGAACAAACTGGTTGTTACAAAATAGTCATGGGGATGTAAAGTACAGCATAGGGAATATAGTCATTAATATTCTAATAACTATGGTGTCAAATGGGTACAAGATTTACTGGGATGATCACTTAGTTATGTACTGTTTAATTACTAGGGTGTACACTTGAAACTAATATAATAATGTGTATCAACTGTAATTGAAAAATAAAAATTATTTAAAAACAGAAAAAAAAAGAAATTCGGTCTACAGATTGTGTTTCAGATATGCTTGGGGGGGAGTGGCTATGATCTGTTCCAAAATGAATGTAACAGATGACCTTTTTGTCTCTGAAGTCTTTAAAATTCATCCTTGTCTGCTGTTAATAGAAGGTAAGATTTAGAGTTATTATAAATCTCTTTTTTTGTACTCAACAAAAGTACAATATATCAAAATCTTGTACAATTTAAAAAATGTCTTGAATTTAAATTAATAATTCAGCCTCTAATTCTTCATAATACTCATTTCTACATTCAAAAGACTGACTGCTTTCAGCCACCCCTGAGTTCTCCATTGTCAAAGGATAATTTGGTAACCCTGTAAAGGAAAGTTGTCCAGGAGAGAAGAGTGCAGTATTAAAACATTGTTTTTCCTGACATTTTCCCACATCTTCATTGTAGTTGTTTTCTTTACTCTTAAGTTAAATCCAGAGGTTTGCGCTTGCCTGTCTTTCCAAAATACAGTCTGTTTATAATCACCCCCTCCTCCCGCACCCACAATTTATTATAAAATACTTCAATGGCTCTCACTGTCTTTTTTGTTTTTTGACAGAGACAGAGTCAGAGAGAGGGACAGATAGGAACAGGCAGCAGGAAGGGAGTGAGTTGAGAAGCATCAATTCTTTGTTGCAGCACCTTAGTTGTTCAATGATTGCTTTCTCATATGTGCCTTGATGGGGGGGGCACTACAGCAGAGCAAGTGACCCCTTGCTCAAGTGACCTCTGGGCTTAACCCAGCACCCTCGGGATTTCAAACCTGGGTCCACGTCCCAGTCTGATGCTCTATCCACTGCGCCACCCCCTGGTCAGGCTCTCACTATCTTACTAATCAGGTCTACGAATCCTTAGCTTGGTATCCAGGACACTTCATCACTGGGCTCTGGCCTCCACTCTCATCCTTCTCCCACCTCTTTTTAGGTGCTTCATTGAGCTTTGTTGACAACTCTTGGTCCCTTGAACGCTCTCCAGTCTCCTTGTTCTCCTCTGCTGAACTGTTCTCTCTCTTCATCTGATTATCACCTTTAAAGCTCAGGTCAGATAGTTCAGATCCTAGAAGACATCCCTTATCTTATCCCTTCCAGACTTGACCAGCACCCTGTCTAGTTAGGTTTTGACACCCTGTGTTTTTTCCTGTTCCCTTCTCTAGCCAGTGACACCACAGTGCATAGCACAGTGTCTGGCTTGAGGTAAAGTTACTTTGTGGGTGCTAGGCCTGTAGAGGCTACGAGAAAGAGGACCACTTAGTCCCCTGGTTGGCAAACTGCGGCTCGTGATCCACATGCGGCTCTTTGGCCCCTTGAGTGTGGCTCTTGCACAAAATACCACGCGCTGGCACTACCTTAATAAGGAATGTACCTACCTATATAGTTTAAGTTTAAAAAATTTGGCTCTCAAAAGAAATTTCAATTGTTGTACTGTTGATATTTGGCTCTGTTGACTAATGAGTTTGCTGACCACTGATTAGTCCCTGCCCTTAAGGAGCTTTTCACTCCAGGGGCACTTGACTTTACCAACCTTGAGACATTTCCCAGTCATGGATAACAGCTTGCAAAGTCCATTTAATTATATCTTAGTGTCTAATTCAAATCTTATTTTTTTAAAAATTTATTCATTTTAGAGAGGCTGGTGGGAGAGTGAGAGAGAGGGAAAAAAAGAGAGAAGGATGGGGAGAGTAGCAGGAAGCATCAACTCCCACATGTCCCTTGACGAGGCAAGCCCAGGGTTTCTAACGGGCAACTTCAGCATTCCAAGTAGATGCTTTATCCACTGTGCCACCACAGGCCAGGCCAAATCTTATTTCTTTTTTTTTTTAAAGGATTTTTATTTTTTTAAATTTATTTATTTATTTTTACAGAGACAGAGAGAGTCAGAGATAGGGACAGACAGAGAGAGATGAGAAGCATCAATCATTAGTTTTTCGTTGTGACACCTTAGTTGTTCATTGATTGCTTTCTCATATGTGCCTTGACTGGGGGGGGGGGGGCTACAGCAGACCGAGTAACCCCTTGCTCAAGCCAGTGACCTTGGGTCCAAGCTGGTGAGCTTTGCTCAAACCAGATGAGCCTGCACTCAAGCTGGCGACCTCCGGGTCTCGAACCTGGGTCCTCAGCATCCCAGTCCGACGCTCTATCCACTGCACCACCACCTGGTCAGGCACCAAATCTTATTTCTTGAAGAAGACTTTGTCTCTAATATTAAGGTGATCAATTGTCCTCCTTTAGGGAAGACAGTCCTTCTTTTGTAAGATCCGTCCTCCCTCAAAAAGTGTCTTCCTACATTTCCTCCTTTTTGATATTAGAAGACTAATCTGTAAATGTCCATATTCGATCGATGCAGAGTTGACCCATTGTGTGGGATGTGATGTATTTGTATTTGACATGATGATTTGTCAAGATCAGTACAGTGTGGCGAGACGCGATTATGAGACGTATGCGCTCCGCACAGGCAACCTTGAGAGAGCGTGCGACATACCGAGCATGCAAATGGCTTTGTGTACTCTTACTGAAACACAACACGGCACATACAACATTATAGACTCATGATTATTTCTTTCTCAGTGAATATTCAATCATAGACAGGTAAACACAATTCACATTTTATTAATTCATTATCTATTTAATTTCCAAATACGTATAATTTTATTTACAACTATTTTCCTGAAATTCAAATTTTAAAGTGGAAACCTAACCTCAAACCATATCTATTAATAATGCATTTTGATTAAATAGTTGGATAAAACACATTTTTTAATTAGAAAATGATAGACACCCGAATATCACTCCAAATTAGTGGTTTTGTTTGATATTTAGTTTACTAAATGAGTACTATTTTCTTACAATTATTATTTAAAATTAATAGGCATATAAGCATAATTATAACAAAATATTACAAATGTGTGGGTTTTTTTTGTTTTTTACAGGGACAGAGAGAATCAGAGGGATAGATAGGGACAGACAGACAGAAACAGAGAGATGAGAAGCATCAATCATCAGTTTTTCGTTGAGACACCATAATTGTTCATTGATTGCTTTCTCACATGTGCCATAACCACGGGCCTTCAGCAGACTGAGTATCCCCCCGCTCGAGCCAGTGGCCTTGGGTCCATGCTAGTGAGCTTTTGCTCAAACCAGATGAGCCCGCGCTCAAGCTGGCAACCCCGGGGTCTCGAACCTGGGTCCTTCCACATCCCAGTCTGACGCTCTATCCACTGTGCCACTGCCTGGTCAGGCACAAATGTTTTTATTATGCATTTATCATATTATAGTGTATTATTATTGCAATGAATACAATTTTTTTTTATTTACAATATTGTTTTCTTCAGTTTATTTTTGTCCTCCTTTTCATTGTAAAAAAGTTGATCACCTTACTAAAATCTGTTGTGTCATCCAGAAACCTAGCTCTAGAAGCAATATGCATTTTACTTCCCTTTTTTACCTTGTATATTTTCCACCTTGAGTTTTTCCCCCTTTTAATTTGATGTGCTTGGACAGTAAATGTTGGAGATTAAGATAATGATAATGGATTTCAGGGAAGGGGGTTGGCGGAAAGGTATAGAGGGACAAATATAAGGTGATGGAAGATGATTTGATTTTGGGTGATGGGTATACAACATAATCAACTGTCCAAATGAGGTGGTTTACCCAAAATTTATGTACTCTTGTTGATCACCTGTTGAGTTTAATTTTCTAAAAATAAATAAATAAATAATAGACTAATAGAATAACAATAATAGATTTCACCCTGGCCAGGTGTCTCCGTGGATAAAGCATCAACCTGGTGTCCCAAAGGTCACAAGTTCGACCCCTGGTCAGGGCATGTCCGAAAAGCAGCCAGTGAGTGCACAACTAAGTGAAACAACCAGTTGATGCTTCTCTCTTTCTCTCTCAAATCAATGGAAAAATTAAAAAATATATATTGTAGTTTTAAAAAAAAGATAATAGATTTGAAGTTTCTCTACTGCATATAGCTTACAGAAAACAAAAAGGTTAAAGAGGGAAAAATACTTGGTCTCTTGAAAAACCCCATACTACTTTTCAAAATATATTGAGCTTACACAAAAGAAAATAAGACCCTGCTTAAGCTCAGGAAGGAGGCATGCAGAGAAACTGACATGTGCTAATAGTCAACAATATCTGTCTAAAATTAAAGTCCCTTTTTTCCTTTCACCCTTCTCACATTCTAGGGAGAAATCCCTAATTGAGCAATTTCCCAGTGGCACCTCTTCCATCGGGAGTTCCCAGGGCAGTCTTTTAGGGCTGCTTTTTTCCAGAACAGTGATAATTGGACTCGTTCTCCCAAGAGATGCCCCTTTCCTCCCAGCTATCCGTGTCATGAGTCCCACTCCCTTCTTTTCCTGGAAGATTCTCCTTGTCATTTTGGTTCTACCCCACCAGGCCCTAGAATTCTTGACCAGGAGCTTTCAAATTTTCTGCTTTTTTTTTAAACCATTGGTGGGTGTGGGTCTGTCTTAAATCTCTGTACCTGTTCTTGTTCTTCCTCTCTGGCAGCCTATCCTGAAAGATAAGTGTTTATGTCCTTGGTGGCAAAGTTTATACTTTATAAATTGCATCCACAGCTGAGAGTGCTTTGGGGGTGGATATGATAAAAACTACCAGGCCCATTCAAGAATCTCGTTTTCTTCCTGAACCTATGTATATTTATTGTATTGCCCAATGAATTATTGAGATTGTACCCTGCAGTAAAGTCTACTTTAAATTATTCATGTAGGCCCTGGCCGGTTGGCTCAGTGGTAGAGCGTCAGCCTTGTGAATTAGTCCACAGGGCCACCTAACATTGGTGCTCAGAAACCCATCATTTGAACTGCTTTTCTCTTCCAAATCTTATCAATGGACAATTTCAGCACCTCCACGTAGGACCCGGGAGTAAGAATGCTTCAAAAGGCCCTGGCCGGTTGGCTCAGTGGTAGAGCGTCGGCCTGGCGTGCAGAAGTCCCGGGTTCGATTCCCGGCCAGGGCACACAGGAGAAGCGCCCATCTGCTTCTCCACTCCTCCCCCTCTCCTTCCTCTCTGTCGGTCTCTTCCCCTCCCGCAGCGAGGCTCCATTGGAGCAAAGTTGGCCCGGGAGCTGGGGATGGCTCTATGGCCTCTGCTTCAGGCGCTAGAATGGCTCTGGTTGCAACAGAGCAACGCCACAAGATGGGCAGAGCATCGCCCCCTGGTGGGCATACTGGGTGGATCCCCGTCGGGCGCATGCAGGAGTCTGTCTGACTACCTCCCCGTTTCCAGCTTTGGAAAAATGCAAAAAAAAAAAAAAAAAATTATTCATGTTGATGTTTAGGAAAAATAATCAGGGTCATCTAGATTGATTATGCTTGCAGGAAAAAAATCCATCTTCTCTTGAAAAGCAGATTATATTGATATGCAGCCTAATGGGCCTGCACTAACAACTCTCCATTGGCCCTAGAAGTAAAATAAGCAGTTAAGGTAAAAGTTCCTGTTCTGATTTTTTTAATTTGACTTTGAAATGAAGGTAGAAAGGTATATTTTAGACACAAATGTACTCATTTTCCTGTTACCCCCCCCCCCCCCCAGGTCAATGGCTTGCTTAGCCAGATACTACAGACTGGGATACAGTTAATCAGGATTTCAGTGTAATGAATAAACTATTATTTTGCAAAACAATTTTTGGCATTTTAGTTACTAATGTTCCCCTTATTTATTCATTTTAGAGAGAAGGGGTGGAGGAGCAGGAAGTATCAACTCCCCATATGTGCCTTGACCCAGCAAGCCTAGGGTTTCGAACCAATGACCTCAGCTTTCCAGGTTGACGCTTTATACTGCACTACCATAGGTCAGGTCTGATGTTTCTTGTTTTTAGATTTAAAAGAAATGCAGCCTGCAAGTTTGTGTTAAACTAGTATTTTATTATTTATTTATTTATTTATTTATTTGCATTTTTCCGAGCTGGAAACGGAGGCAGTCAGACTCCCACATGCGCCCGACCGGGATCCACCTGGCATGCCCACCAGGGGGCGATGCTCTGCCCCTCTGGGGCGTTGCTCTGTTGCATCCAGAGCCATCCTAGCGCCTGAGGCAGAGGCCACAGAGCCATCCTCAGCACCCGGGCCATCTTTGCTCCAATGGAGACTTGGCTGCGGGAGGGGAAGAGAGACAGAGAGGAAGGAGAGGGGGAGGGGTGGAGAAGCAGATGGGCACTTCTCCTGTGTGCCCTGGCCGGGAATCGAACCCGGGACTCCTGCACGCCAGCTGACACTCTACCACTGAGCCAACCGGCCAGGGCCAAACTAGTATTTTAAAGGTCTAGTGTAGAATATAAATGTCAGCCAGAATGCCAGCTAGCTGCACTGGAATTCTTTGTTACCTCCTCCTGCCTTTGCTTCTGACTCTCCCTCCCCTACCACATGTGCTTAGTTGGGTTGGGTTCCCAAACTTTATTTATAAAATGACTTTAATTCACAAAGTGTATGAAGTGTGTGTTAATAGTACTATAGAATCTAATAAGCACCTATAGCAGCATAATTGAAAAAGCTTACATTTCATGTGTATCTTTCATTAAATGTCCTCTCAACACATCATGAGGTAGTTAGAACAACTATTATTTTCCTTAATTTTGTAAATAAGGAAACTAGATTAAGAAGACAGAGCTAACCAACGGCCAAACTTGGATCTGAGCCTAAGTTTCTAACTAAAAGTCCTATGTTCTTTTCACTGTAATATACTGCCTTTCAGCTAGAATGCATTTGTCATATGATTGAAGGAACTACAATGCTATTTAGCCTGGAGAATAGGAAACCTAGGTATGGCATTGTTCTTTTGTAATTAAAATATTTGAAGAGCTTTCACATGGGAACAGATGGATATTTTTGTATTTTGTGTTGCTTTTGCAAATACTCTGTTAAGTGGTAGTTACAGTTGCACTGACATTTGGTTCCATATATGAAAAACTGCCCAAGAATTGAACTGCCCTTTAATTTACCACCTAGTAACAGGCTATGGGGGGTGTGGTAGGATGATGAGTGGGGGATTAAACTTGATGTTTGCTGTCTTACCAACGTCTACTTCCCTTTTTTACTTTCTTTGACTCCTCCTTCTATATTCTTTCATTTTTTTCTTTAAAATTTTTTTACTTACTGATTTTTGAGAAGAAAGGAGAAACATCGATTTGTTGCTCCACCTATCCATGCATTCCTTGGTTGATTGCTGCATATGCATAAGTGGAACAACAAATTGATATTTCTCTCCCTCTCCCTTCCTTTTTCTCTAAAATCAGTAAAATAAATTTTTAAAAAATTGTCAGAGCCCAGTTTTTATATATATATATATATTTTTTCAGTGATCAAGTGTCTGTGCCATACTCTGTCAGAACTGAGGTTGGGAGATTTGAAATGATGGGGTTAGCTGAACTGAAAACAGAGGTCGCTTCCAGGTAAGAGAAACAAGCAAGTGAGAAGTAAGCTAGGAGAATTCTCCCTGTGTAAATACAGTATGATGCTTTTAAAAATAATTGTTGAGGCCCTGGCCAGTTGGCTCAGTAGATAGAGCATCGGCCCAGTGTGCAGATGTCCTGGGTTCGATCCCTGGTAAGGGCAACAAGAGAAGTGACCATCTGCTTCTCTCCCCCTCCCTCTCCCCCTTTCCTTTCTTCTCTCCCGCAGCCAGTGGCTCAGTTGGTTCGAGCGTTTGCTCTGGGCATTGAGGATAGCTCCGGTGGTCCAAGTGTCCGCCCCAGACAGGTTATCGGATGGATCCTGGTCGAGGAACATATGGGAGTTTATCTCTGTATCTCCCCTCCTCTCACATAAAAAAATTATTGACGGAGGACCCGGGTTCGATTCCTGGCCAGGGCACACAGGAGAAGCGCCCATTTGCTTCTCCACCCCTCCGCCGCGCTTTCCTCTCTGTCTCTCTCTTCCCCTCCCGCAGCCAAGGCTCCATTGGAGCAAAGATGGCCCGGGCACTGGGGATGGCTCTGTGGCCTCTGCCTCAGGCGCTAGAGTGGCTCTGGTCGCAACATGGCAACGCCCAGGATGGGCAGAGCATCGCCCCCTGGTGGGCAGAGCGTCGCCCCTGGTGGGCGTGCCGGGTGGATCCTGGTCGGGCGCATGCAGGAGTCTGTCTGACTGTCTCTCCCTGTTTCCAGCTTCAGAAAAATGAAAAAAAAAAAAAAAATTATTGAAGTTATACCACAGTTGTTTGGAGCCATTAGAGGTCAACCATTGTGAATTATCTGAGTAGCCAAATAAGGCCAGTGCAAGAACTTCACATTTCAGCTTATGTGTGATGATGCAGCAGCCCTCCCCACCCCACTAGAATGCTTGATGAATGAGGAGAGAGGGCATAACTACTCTTACAGGCAGCTTATTTGATGTACAGCATCTCTGATTATTAGCTGCTCTAGAAATCTGTCTCTTGATAACAGCCACTAGTCCTAATCTATTCCTGCATCTTGGATCTTCTCAAATTTGAAAACAGCTATTTTCACTTGCTGACTTTGAAAGTCTCTTCTTTGAGTTGTTTCTAGAGCCCACTGGACTAGAGATATGCTGCTTATTAGATTCTTTCCTGTATTCTAGAACTGTACACAGTACCCCACAGATCCTCTGAGGAGCAGAGTCTAACTGGGATTCCTGTCTTCCTGGATCCAGACAGTGTAAATCAAATGATGTATTTCAGCTCAGAACTGTATTATATTATTAACATGCTTGGAGCAGACCTGCCATGCAGTCAGTGGTGACATAGTAAACTTATTGTCAGCCAAAACTTCCACATTTCTTCATAGAAGCAAGCCTTCCAGAGGCTTTCTTTCACAATTTTCTTCTTATTGGAACTTGTGGATGATCAGATCAAATTTTGACCTTTGACAGCTCTTGTACCCTTCCAAAATATGCTTCCTCTTGATTGACCCTTTAAATTAGAGATGGTTCTCATAAGTAAATAATCAGTAATATCAATAGATATGTAAATTAACTAGATGGTGGCATTTTTTCTCAATGCATATATATATTGAGCACCATGATGTACACTTAAACTGTCTTATAATTTTTTCAGTTATATCTCAGTAAAGCTGGGAAAAAAATTGGGAGATGAAATAACCATGTTTACAGAAGGTGAGGGTTTCTTACCTGGGACTTGAGTCATAGAGATCAGTCCAGATTGCATGAGACATACTGGTCTGTAGTTTTATTTTTTTGGTAATATCTTTGTCAGGTTTTAGTATCAGTAATGCTGGTTTCATAGAATGAGTTGGGAAGTATTCTGTTCTCAATTTTGCGTAGAATTTGTTTCATTTCCTCTTTAAATATTTGTTAGAATTCCCTAGTGAATACACCTGGGCCTGAAAAAAAGACTTATTTTTAAGTGAGAGGAGGAGAAATAGAGAGACAGACTCCTGCATGCACCCTGACAAGGATCTACCCAGCAACCCCCATCTGGGGTCGATGCTATGCCCATTTTGGGCAATGCTGCAATGGAGCTAATTTTAGTGCCTGAGGCGGAGGCTGGATGGAACCATCCTCAGCACCCAGGGCTATGTACTCAAATCAGTCGAGCTATGGCTATGAGAGGAGGAGGAGGAGTAAGAGGAGGAGGAGAGAGAGAGAGAGAGAGAGAGAGAGAGAGAGAGAGAGAGAGAGAGAAAGAAGGGGGTGGGGGTGAGAGAGGCAGATAGATGGTTACCTCTCCTGTGTGTCCTGACTGGGAATTGCAACCAGGACATCCACATGCTGGACTGACACTCTACCGCTGAGCCAACTGGCAGGGCCCTGAAGTTTTCTTTATGAGAAAGTTTTAAACTATGAATTCAATTTAGGGAGGTACTTATGAATATAGGGAGGTACTTATATTCATTAGGTAACAGATACTTACTTTTAATTTTACCTTTTTTAAAAAAGATTTTATATATTGATTTTAGAGGGAGTGGAGAAAGAGAGAGAAAGGTGGAGGGGATAGATAGGAAGTATCAGCTCATACTTGCTTTTCATATGTGCCTTGACTGGGCAAGCCTAGGGTTATGAACTGGGACCTCTGTTTCAGGTTAATGTTTTATCCACTGTGCCACCACAGGTTAGGCTATCTGTTACTTCTTTTTTTAAAAATTTATTGATTTTAGTGAGAGAGGAAGGTAGAGAGAAAGAGACAGGAACATCAGTCTGTTACTGTATATGCCGTGACTGTGGATCAAATCAGCAGCTTCAGGCGATGTGCTAACCAACTGAGCTATCCAGCCAGGGCTATCTGTCATTTGTTGAGTGAATTTTATAGTATGCTTTTCAAGGAATTTTGTTTCATCTAAGTTGTTGATTTTATTGGCATAAAGTTGTTCATGGTAGTCTTTTATTATCTTTTTATATATAGCTGTAGAATCTGTATTATTGTTATCTCTCATTCCTGATGTTGATAATTTATGTCTTTTTCTGATGTGTGGCTAGAGACTTAGTATTGTTGATCTTCTCAAAGAACCCATTTTAGGTTTAATTAATCTTTTTCCCCTTTTTTGTTTTATTGGTTTTTGCTCAGATATTTCTTTCTTTCTTCTGCTTACTTTGAGTTTTATTTGCTCTTTTTCTTGTTTCTTTTTTTCTTTTTTCCTTTTTTTTTTTTTTTTTTTTTTTTACAGAGACAGAGTGAGAGTCAGAGAGAGGGATAGATAGGGACAGACAGACAGGAAGGGAGAGAGATGAGAAACATCAATCATCAATTTCTTGCTGCGACACCTTAGTTGTTCATTGATTGCTTTCTCATATGTGCTTTGACCGTGGGGCTTCAGCAGACTGAGTAACCCCTTGCTCGAGCCAGTGACCCTGGGTCCAAGCTGGTGATCTTTGTTCAAACCAGATGAGCTCGCGCTCAAGCTGGAGACCTTGGAGTCTCGAACCTGGGTCCTCCACTCCCAGTCCGATGCTCTATCCACTGCGCCACCGCCTGGTCAGGCTTTTTCTTGTTTCTTAAGGTAGAAACAGGGGTATTGATTTGAGACATTTGTCTTTTCTAATATAGGTGTTTAGAGTTATAAATTTCTTGTTAAGTAGTGCTTTAGGGGTGCTCTACAAATTTTGATACGGTATTTTCATTTTCATTTTGTTATAAACATTCTAATTTCCCTTTTGATTTCTTTGACTCATGTTTTATTTAGAAGTGTATTAGCTTTCAAGTATTTGAGAATTTCCCAGAGTTCTTTCTGTTATTTTCTAATTTAACTAATAAACAGTCTTATAAAAAACAACACAAGTACAATACCATTATCTCATCTTAAAAAGCATCAACTTGAAAGACTGCAGAAGAGATCAGGGAGAGATCTGTCCGTCAGTGAGTGAGATGAAAGGCCAGGGAGTGACTGAAGGAAGTGAATGAAGTGAGAAAGGGATGAACCTAGGGACAGAGGAAAGTAAGTATGTAGCTGACTGAATAGAGGAAGTAAAGGGAAGGCCTTGTTGAATTATATGTCAGTGTGATCCTGAGCAGTGGAGGTTAGGATTGGGAGAAGATGGCACGCACTAGACTGGAACAATTAAACTTTTGGTTGCTTGGAAGAACCCTGAAGCTTTTCTGCTTAAACCCATGAGTAGGTAAAGCCCTGGGGATTGTAATGGTCAGAGAGTGTTACAGTTCTTCTGCTAGTACTGTGAGGAGATAGAAAGTTTAGGATAAAGGGAGATTTGCCTTTCTGGTTGTTGTGAAGAGGAAAGGACACCAATGCTCTTGTACTTCTATGTACTGAGTTCCATTCTTGTTAGTTTATGTATGCTTGATGGGGTTCTTGTAGCAGTTCTATGTGGTATTCTTTGTACTTACTGATGAGAGAACTGAAATGTGGAGATGAGTAATGTGCTCAGAGCCACATAACTAGTAAGTGGTGGAGCTAGCATTTGAACCTAAGTTATACCTGAATAATCAGTTCTTTCCACTAGGTATGTAAATTCATGAGTATGTGCCAGCAAGTGTACCAGTTTGCTATTCAAAGCCTGCTTTCTTGTATCATATGCTGTATTTAGTGCGATGGCAAAAAATTATGCTGTTCTCTTTTTAATTTTATTATTATTATTATTATTTTATTTTATTTTTTTACAGAGACAGAGAGTCAGAGTGAGGGATAGACAGGGACAGGCAGACAGTAACAGAGAGATGAGAAGCATCAATCATTAGTTTTTCATTGTGCATTGCGACACCTTAGTTGTTCATTGATTGCTTTCTCATATGTGCCTTGACCATGGGCCTTCAGCAGACCAAGTAACCCCTTGCTTGAGCCAGCGACCTTGGATCCAAGCTGGTGAATTTTTGCTCAAACCAGATGAGCCCACGCTCAAGCTGGCGACCTCGGGGTCTCGAACCTGGGTCTTCCGCATCCAAGTCCAACGCTCTATCCACTGCGCCACTGCCTGGTCAGGCCTGCTGTCCTCTTTTTAAAAAGCTGTTGATTTTGTTTTGAAGTCCTTATAAGGGATGGCTGTTTTTTAAGCCAAAATACTCAAATTACAGACATACCACATTTTATTGTGCTTTGCAGTATTGCATTTTTTACAAATTTTATTACTATATTTGTTATGGTAATCTATGATCTTTGATGTTACTCTTGTAATTGTTTTCAGGGTGTCACAAACTGCACCCATGTAAGATGGTGAACTCAATTGATAAGTTTGTGTGGTCTGACTGCTCCACCAACCAGCTGTTCCCTGTTTCTCTCCTTTTCTTTGGGCCTTCCTATCCCCAAGGCACAACAATGTTGAGATTAGGCCAGTTAATAACACTGCAATGGTCTTTGAGAGTTCAAGTGAAAGGAAGAGTCTCACTTGTCTCACTTGCTTTGCTTTTATTTCCTTAGAATCCTTTTTTTTTAAAATGATTTTAGAGATTGGAGGGAGGGAGATAGAGAGAAACATTGATTTGTTCTACTTATATATGCTTTCATTGGTTAATTTTTTTTTTCTTTTCTTTTTTTACAGAGACAGAGAGAGAATCAGAGAGAGAGATAGGGACAGACAGACAGGAATGGAGAGATGAGAAGCATCAATCATTAGTTTTTCGTTGCACATTGCGACACCTTAGTTATTCATTGATTGCTTTCTCATATGTGCCTTGACCGCAGACCTTCAGCAGACTGAGTAACCCCTTGCTCAAGCCAGTGACCTTGGGTCCAAGCTGGTGAGCTTTTTTGTTCAAACCAGATGAGCCCGCGCTCAAGCTGGCAACCTCGGGGTCCCGAACCTAGGTCCTCGGCATCGCAGTCCGACACTCTATCCACTGTACAACTGTCTGGTCAGGCTCATTGGTTAATTCTTGTATGTGCCCTGACTGGGGATCAAACCTGCAACTTTAGTGTATTGGGATGACACTAACCAACTGAGCTACCCGCTAGGGCTACGTCTTTCACTTTAAATCAAAAGCTGAATGGCTTGCTTCAGCAGCACATGTGCTAAAATTGGAACAATATGAAGATTAGCATGACCCCTGCACAAGGATTACATGCAAATTTGTGAAGCATTTCATATTTTGTACAGTGTCCTGGTGGGCATCCTCACACCCTTTGATTAGCTCAGAAGAAATATGAGTCAAAGCACAATGGGTGGTAATTCAATAGCAAAATTGTGACTTTTCACTATAAAAATACTCATGTAAGGCAGTCTGTGAAATGAAAACAAAGCTATTATAACTGGGGTACTTGTGCTAATATGTTAACTAGTATTTCCTTCATATACCTTAAGATCAAAAGCTGGAAACGATTAATCTTAGTGAGGCAGGTGTATCAAAAGCTGAAATAGGCTGAAAGCTAGGCCTCTTATGACAGTTAGCCAAGTTGTGATGCAAAGGAAAAGTTCTTGAAGGGAATTAAAAGAACTCCAGTGAACATATGAATAAGAGCGAAAGAGCTTTATTGCTGATATGGAGGAAGTTCTCGGTGGTCTGGATAGAAGATCAAACCAGCCACACCATTCCCTTATACCAGTGGTTCTCAATCTTTCTAATGCCGTGACCCCGCAATACAGTTCCTCATGTTGCGGTGACCCCAAACCAAAAAATAATTTTGGTGGCTACTTCATAACTGTAATTTTGCTACAGTTATGATTCGGAATGTAAATACCTGATATGCATTATGTATTCTCATTGCTACAAATCAAACAATTTAAACATAGTGATTAATCACAAAAACAATAATTATATATTGAGAAATATTTATTACTAATGGACCTCCTTACCTAGTGTATTGGGGCTACCATTCCGTAAATAGCTGCTTAACTAATGGATCTGTTTTTTCCAGATTAGTGGCAAGTTTTCTATTATATATATTATATATAGAACAGTGTGAACTACGTCATAAGATACAATGCAGTTTCTGCACAGCATGGTCTCTTTCAGGGCTCTTCCACACTATAAAGCAGCAGTTTCTGCGGTGGAATCCACATCTCATTTACTTCAATGGGAGACCCGTGGATTCCGCAGAAGAGAGATCCCCTGTACGGCAGAAATGCAGTTCCGACACATTTCTTCCTCTCCTATTCAAGTTAATGGGAGGCCGCAGCAGATTCCGCTGAAATATAGAGCATGTTGCTTAATTTTTTCCACGCTAGAACTTTTCCTAGAGCAGAAAAATTCCAAAGGTGGAATCTGCCACCCCCAATAGACTTCTATAGGAGGCAGATCTTTTACACTGCAGAATCCGCACAGCAGATTCCTCAGTGTGAGGCCTCTTTCAGTCTATTGGGGGTGGCGGATTCCACCTTTGGAATTTTTCTGCTCTAGGAAAAGTTCTAGCGTGGAAAAAATTAAGCAACATGCTCTATATTTCAGCGGAATCTGCTGCGGCCTCCCATTAACTTGAATAGGAGAGGAAGAAATGTGTCAGAAACTGTCATTTCTCTGTCTCTTATTGAAATCAAAAGGAGGCTGCGGCGGATTGTGTGGTAACCCGAGATTCTCGGGAGCTCTCTTCCACAAAATCCGCCGCACTCCCAATGAAATCAATAGGAGGCAGATTCAATGCCGGAAACCGCTGATTTCAGAATATGGGAAAATAGTGGGAGATATGGGAGATAATTATACATTGGGGAACAGTGTGAACTACATCTTATAGTGGTCTCTTATAGTATAAGACCGATGTAGTTCACACTGTGTAAATGTATGATGCTTTGTGTAAGTGTAAGCTGCTTTGTGTACTGTGTAATGATTACATACAAAGCACCTTACACTTACACAATATTGTGTGTATGGTGTGTGTACTGTTTTTACATTATTAACCTTTTTTACACCAGCAGGCTGTCTTGCAGGCTCTCTTGGCTCTCCGCCTTTTGCCTCTCCACCTCCTAGGCTCTGTCCTCCGGTGCTTCCTGCATCCGCCCACTGATGACGTCAGCAAGCGCCGGACACACGTAATGCGCTGCTATGGACTGTGGAGCGTCCCCCCACCCCACCCCTTAGGCCCTGGACGGATGATGCAATCACATCTGCGCATGACTGCAGGCATTCAGTTTGGAACGCACGTCCATAACAGCGTGCGTTCAAGCTGAATAGCACTGCTGCAGACGGTAGCGCAGCTTCTCAGCGGCTAAAGCCATCAGAAATATGTATTTTCTGATGGCTTTAGGCGACCCCTGTGTTTTGGTGGTTCGACCCCCGCCGGGGTCGCAACCCACAGGTTGAGAACCGCTGCCTTATACCAAAGCCTAATCCAGAACAAAGCCCTCACTCTTTAATTCTGTGATTGTTGAGAGAGGTGAGGAAACTGCAGAAGAAAAGTCTGAAGCCAGTAGAGGTTGGCTCATGAGGTTTAAAGGAAAGAAAGAAGCTGTCTCATAGCATAAAAGTGCAAGATGAAGCAGCAAGTGCTGTCCTAGAAGCTGTAGCAAGTTATCCATATCTGGCTAAGATAATTAATGAAGGTGGCTACACGAAGCAACAGATTTTCCATGTAGACAAAACAGCCTTATATTGAAAGAAGATGCCATTTAAGACTTCCATATCTACAGAGGAGAGGTCAATACCTGGCTTCAGTGCTTCAAAGGACAGCTGACTTTTTTGTTAGGCGCTGATGCAGCTGGTGACTTGAAATTTAAGCCAGTGCTCATTTACCATTCCTACAGTCCAAGGGGCCTTAAGAATTATGCTAGATCTAGGCCTAACCAGGTGGTGGTGCAGTGGATAGAGCGTCAGACTGGGCTGTGGAGGACCAGGTTCAAGACCCCAAGGTTGCCAGCTTGAGTGAGAGCTCATCTGGTTTGAGTAAAGCTCACCAGCTTGTGCCCAAAGTCGCTGGCTTGAGCAAGGGGTCACTCAGTCTGCTGTAGCCCCGTGGTCAAGGCACATAGGAGAAATCAATCAGTAAACAACTAAGGAACCACAACGAAGAATTGATGTTTCTCATCTCTCTCCCTTCCTGTCTGTCTGTCCCTATCTGTCCCTCTCTCTGTCTCTCCCACACACAAAAAAAGAATTATGCTAGATCTACTCTGCCTCCGCTCTGTAAATGGAACAACAAAGCCTGAATGATAGCATATCTGCTTACAACACAGTTTAGTGACTAAAGCCCACTGTTGAGACTTACTGCTCAGAAAAAAGGATTCTTTCAAAATATTGCTCATTGACAATGCCCATGACCCAAAAACTCTAATGGAAATAGATTTACAATGAGATTAATGTTATTTTTATGCCTGATAACATAACACCCATTCTGCAGTGAGTTACTTCAAGTCTTATTATTTAGAAATACACTTTTGTGAGACTAGCTGCCATAGAGAGAGACTTCTCTGATGTATCTGGGCAAAGTAAATTAAAAACCCGGAAAGAATTCACCATTCTAGATGCCATTAAGAACAGTTATTATTCATGGGAAGAGGTCATAATATGAACATTAGAGTTTGAAAGAGGTTGATTCCAACCCTCATGGATGACTTTAAGGGGTTCAGGACTTCAGTGGAGGAAATAACTGCAAATGTGGTGGAGATAGCAAGAGAACTAGGATTAGATGTGGAGCTGGAAAGTGTGATTGAATTGTGGCAATCTCATGATAGAATTTTAACAGATGAGTTGCTTCTTATGGATGAACAAAGAAAGGGGTGTCTTGAGAGGGGATCTGTGCCCTGTGAAGTGTCTGTGAAGATTGTTGAAATGACAACAGAGGATTTAGAATATTACATAAATTTACTTGATAAAGCAGTGGCAGGTTTTGAGAGAATGGTCTCCAATTTTTTTTTTTTTTTGTATTTTTCTGAAGCTGGAAACGGGGAAAGACAGTCAGACAGACTCCCGCATGCGCCCCACCGGGATCCACCCGGCAGGCCCACCAGGGGCGAAGCTCTGCCCACCAGGGGGCGATGCTCTGCCCTTCCGGGGCGTCACTCTGCCGCGACCAGAGCCAGTCTAGCGCCTGGGGCAGAGGCCAAGGAGCCATCCCCAGCGCCCGGGCCATCTTTGCCCCGATGGAGCCTTGGCTGCGGGAGGGGAAGAGAGAGACAGAGAGGAAGGAGGCGGGGGGTGGAGAAGCAAATGGGCGCTTCTCCTGTGTGCCCTGGCTGGGAATCGAACCCGGGTCCCCCACACGCCAGGCTGACGCTCTACTGCTGAGCCAACCGGCCATGGCCTGGTCTCCAATTTTAAAAGTTCTACTGAGGCCCTGGCCGGTTGGCTCAGTGGTAGAGTGTTGGCCTGGCGTGTGGAAGTCCCGGGTTCGATTCTCGGCCAGGGCACACAGGAGAAGTGCCCATCTGCTTCTCCACCCCTCCCCCTCTCCTTCCTCTCTGTCTCTCTCTTCCCCTCCCGCAGCCGAGGCTCCATTGGAGCAAAGATGGCCGGGGCGCTGGGGATGGCTCCATGTCCTCTGCCTCAGGTGCTAGAGTGGCTCTGGTCGCAACAGAGCGATGCCTCGGATGGGCAGAGCATCGCCTCCTGGTGGGCGTGCCGGGTGGATCCCGGTCGGGCGCATGCGGGAGTCTGTCTGACTGCCTCCCCGTTTCCAGCTTCAGAAAAATAAAAAAATAAAAAAAATAATAAAAGTTCTGAAAAAAAAACACCAGTTCTACCGTGAGTAAAACTGTAAAACAGCATTGCATGCTACAGAGAAATTATTTGTGAAAGGAAGAGTCAGTAGATATTGCAAATTTTATTGTTTTGTTATTTTAAGAAATTGCCAGTGCCACCCATCAGCAACCAGCACCCTGATCAGTCAGCACCCATCAACATCAAGCAAAACTCTCACCAGCAAAGAGATTATATGACTAGCTGAAGGCTCAGATGATGGTTAGCAATTTTAGCAGTATAGCATTTCTTAAGGTGTGTGTATTGTTTTTTAGACATAATGTGTATACTTAATAGTCTACAGTGTAGTGTAAACATGATTTATATGCACCAGGAAACTAAAAAATTTGTGTGGCCTGCTTTATTGTGACATTCACTTTATTGTGGTTGTCTGGAACCTAATCTGCAGTATCTCCAGGGTATGCTTGTACTCATTTAGTCAGTAAATCAGATTAGATAGGCAATATTCTCAGAGACATGCATATGTGTCTAGGGTTTTGGTAATGTTTTAAATATAAAGAATAGTTTTGAAGGCTTAGATTTTAAAGATTCCCATCTGCTAAGTTGGAGGCAAGCTGCTGTGATGTTTGTATGGTAGACTACCATACACCTGCAATAGTAGTAACCTTTTACTGAAATTCAAATTTTATTAATATCATATAATAGTGTTCTGAAATTTTACTTTTTAAAAATTAGAATGAAGCATTAGAAAGAAACACTTACTTTACGTATTCTTGACTACCTGATTGGTTATGTTATGTTGAGATTCTGATGTGAAATTAAGTTTTATTGCTTGAACTTGTAATACATTACTCATGTAGTAAAGACACACAGTTTGATCCTACATTGGTAACAGCAGAATCAGTGTAATTGAGTTATATGGTGTGTCTCAGCATTTTAATACGGAAGTGTGGACCAGGAGGACATTTTGAACTCAGAAGGCAGTGCTTTCTACTGTTTTCCTCTTTTTCCCTCTTACATCCTCATTCTACCAGTAATGAGTGAATAGAAATTCTCCACTCTGTTACAGGATGTCTTACAACAGGCTGTGAACTATTTTTTTAATTATGTCTTACTGTTTAATTATAGTGGACATACAATATTATATTAGTTTTAGGTTGCTTCATATATACAGCATTTGCATTCTAAGTGAGGCCTGTGGGAGAAGCCTGCAAACCCTGCCCTCTGAGGGTGTAGTACGTGCTAGAAGAATTACAATCTAAATGCTGGGGCTTCATGAGTAGGGGAGGGAGGTGTTAATATGGGTGTTGGGAAACATATGCTGGGCTTCTAGGGGCTTGAGCTGCACCTGTCCTTTGAAATTGGCTTTGAAGGAGGAAGGAGTTTCCAGTTAATGGACATTGGAGTTGGGGGAGTAATACACCAGTTGGAATGAGCTGCATGAACCAGGTAGTGACTGGCACAGGGTGGCTAGTTTCATGAAAGTGAAACAGATGTGCTGCTCTGAATTTAAGCTGTGTGGAGGGGAGTTCCAGAGAGTGGTGCTTTTGCAATCGTAGGTCAGGAGGTTTTGTGGAGGACTGATGTCAAGCAAGGGGATTCAGGCTTCATACTCTTGCTGGTTATGGCATAAAACTTCTTCCCATTTCCTTTTGTTATGGTTCACTTTGTATATTATTTCTTGTGTTCTGTTACTCCCTTCACCATTGCCTTTCCTTTTCTCCCAGTTTGAGGATCTGGGTGCCAGGGCTAAACACAGAATGCCCAGTTACATTTGAATTTCAGATGACTAGCCTAAGTATGTCCCACATGTTGCCTGGATAAAATGCAGTGAGATGAGTGCTGTGATACAAGTTCCAGAGAGGAGAGCTGACTCTTTCTAGAAGAGTCAGGGACTAAGGAGATGGCATTCAAGCTGAATCTTGACATGCTATGTGAGCAGTTAGTTGTCAGCCAAGAAGATGGTAAGGGGCTTTCAGGGAGAGGGCCCTGCAGGAGTAGAAGTGTGGGTATTTGAAAGAGCATGACTGTTTGTGTGTAAAAAGGGATACTAGGTGGGTAAAGTGGATGGGCCCAGGCCTGGAGGGCAGCCTGTTGGGAACTGAGGCTTTTGGTCTGAGGTAGGCACTGAGGTATTACCTGGCAGGGGAGTGGCAGGTGGGCTTTGTGCTTCAGAGTCTGGGGAAGCCGTGTGGTGCAGGAGGGTTGAGAGCAGGAAGAATATCAAGAGACTCTGGTTCTTGTCCAGCTGTACTTCTTCCCTGACACAAACACAGAGAGGCCGAGCAGGGCCGGCCGGGGTGGTGTCGACAAAGAGGAGGAAATGCTGTAGGCCAAAGACCTTCCCTCAGTTGCCAAGACACAGCTCCATCATTTTTAAGTGTCTCTGAAGACAGAGCGCCCCAAAAGCCCTCTGTAGTCTTACCATATAGGCCACCCCTTGAAATAAAGTTAACCCAGGGAGTTAGCGAGCTGTGGTGATATGGCATGGGATTTGGATTTACACATCTTCAGACAGCTGCTCTAGCCTTTGCCAGCTGTAGGAGGCTCTGGTTAGCCTTTTTATGGTGGACCTGATGGTCATACCCGCCTCCTCGGATAAAGGAGGATTGAACGTTTGGTTTGGAAGGACTTACTTTGTGCCATTAGCAAAAAAAAATTCTCATCTAAAATTTTAAGCTTATTATTTTTTAAGGATTTTTAGCCTCAATGATTAGTGAAGTATGAAAGAAAATATTTCATTTTGTATTTCAGATCAGAGTTATAAGCATACAAATATATCAAATTAAAAATATGGTTGACAGTTAATTTTATGAATATAATTGTACAAGTTTATAACTGCCTGCCAAAAATTTGAGCATAAAACCATGGTTTACAAGTATCCTGAATAAATGTTTTCTTTTTATAAATATTCAGAAACTGTGGCTGAGGAGGGATCGGTCAGAAGAGACTCAAAATTTTTTGCATTCTGGGATTTTAAACTTTGGGAACCAATTTGTTTTGGACTAAATCTGGAAAAATCATTTGTGTGTGTAGCCAGAAATTCTTTTAGGCTGTCCTTTTCCAGCCTTGTCACTTGTGTGGAATGTTAAGTATTGTCAGTAGTTTAAGGACCTTTCAGCAGCTTGTATTACAATGAGAGATCTCCAGAAATGAATCTGCAGAGATCTTGCTATGAGATTAGGTTTTGTGTTTTGTTCTTTGGAAAGCAGTAAGAGGGAACAGACTTAAGGTTTTAAGTATGAAAAATCCAGGCAGCTTTTAGTTGTTTCTAAATATTTCCTTGTGTTAAATCTTGTTAAGTATTGGAGAAAAATCATAAATTAGTATGAGTGGACTTTTCTGTGGCCAGAACCAGAGGAAAAAGAGTTGTGCTTTTGAATTTTTGTTGCAGATAATTAATTCCCTTTTTCTAGCATCCTATTATCAATAATTATAGTTTAGAAGGAAGAGCTCAGAATTTGGACAAGCTGCTGACCTCAGTTTCTTCCTCCTTTCCAGCCCTGTAGAGCGATTACGAGACTCAAATGTGCTGATATGGTGCAGTGAGTGTGGTGCAGTGTGGTGCAGTATGGTGCGGTGCAGGCCTTCCCCATTGGCCAGCTGGGGGCAGTCTCTAGAAGCTCACTCTGGTGTCTAAACAATAGCAGCATTGACCAAGTGGCACTACCTCTTCACTACTCTCTGACTCCCACTTTCTCAAAGCCAAATTTTTGAAAAGTTCTTTATCCTTCATCTCCTACTCAACTTTTCGTCTCATTCCAGTGCAGTCTGACTTTGTCTCTGTGCTTCCACTTGGAGCTGTTGGCCTGGCTCACCATTACCTCCTTATTGCTACCTGTAGTGTCCATCAGGGCCTGGTGGGGTAACATGGCCTTTCTCATGTTATTTCACCTCCAGGCCCCTTCACAGTGTGGCCAGGCACAAAGGACGTATCTGTGAGGGAAAAAGGGTGGAAATCATGGAGGAA
This sequence comes from Saccopteryx leptura, assembly GCF_036850995.1. Lineage (NCBI taxonomy): Eukaryota > Metazoa > Chordata > Mammalia > Chiroptera > Emballonuridae > Saccopteryx > Saccopteryx leptura. The sequence goes on along the minus strand of NC_089504.1, from coordinate 383,563,251 downwards.
CTTGTTTTTCCTCCTGTGACCATAAAGGTGGTTAGGAGAGTGCACACCTAGAATCAGGAGAGGACACAGGTGAAGTTCCTTCCTTCACGGGGCTAGCGGTAAAGGTGGAGGAGAGGTGGATCTAAATGCCATCTTTTCTCAGTATGTCATTTGCGTTATTGCTTTCTGGAAACAGGTAGAACTACCATATTATATGTGCATATTAGTTGATAATCACACCCTAATTTTTCATGCCTAATTTTAGGCATGAAGTAAAATGTCTTAAAAATGAGAAAATATACTGCCTGACCAGGCGGTGGCTCAGTGGATAGAGCATCGGACTGGAATGCGGAGGACCCAGGTTCGAGACCCCGAGGTCACCAGCTTGAGCGAGGGCTCATCTGGCTTGAGCAAAAAGCTCACCAGCTTGGACCCAAAGTCGCTGGCTCGAGCAAGGGATTACTCGGTCTGCTGTAGCCCCACGGTCAAGGCACATATGAGAAGCAATCAATGAACAACTTAAGTGTCACAACAAAAAACTGATGATTAATGCTTCTCATCTCTCTCCCTTCCTGTCTGTCTGTTCCTATCTATCCTCTCTCTGACTCTCTCTGTCCCTGTAAAAATAAATAAATAAATAAATAAATAAATAAATAAATAAATGAGAAAATATTATGTTATCATATAAGTTAGTAAGAATTGAAGTATTTTGAGCAGTAATGGACTTTTGTGTGTGGATTCAGACTAAGCAGAGGATTGCACACCTGAAGACATCTCACCCGGGCTCCTCTCACCTTCCTGTCTCTGTTTTGTGCACTGTGAGTCCAAGCCCACTTGCACATGGACGGTTTTGTGTTTGTTTGTTTTTTGTTTGTTTGTTTGTTTTTTTACAGAGTCAGAGACAGACAGGAACGGAGAGATGAGAAGCATCAATTATTAGTTTCTCGTTGTGCGTTGCGACACCTTAGGCCTTGACCGCGGGCCTTCAGCAGACCGGGTAACCCCTGGCTTGAGCCAGCAACCTTGGGTCCAAGCTGGTGAGCTTTTTTTTTGCTCAAACCAGATGAGCCTGCGCTCAAGCTGGCGACTTCAGGGTCTTGAACCTGGGTCCTCCGCATCCCAGTCCGATGCTCTATCCACTGTGCCACCGCCTGGTCAGGCTGTTTTTTTTTTTTTTCTTTTTGTATTTTTCTGAAGCTGGAAACGGGGAGAGACAGTCAGACAGACTCCCGCACGCGCCCGACCGGGATCCACCTGGCACGCCCACCACGGGGCGATGCTCTGCCCACCAGGGGGCGAAGCTCTGCCCCTCTGGGGCGTGACTCGTGACCAGAGCTACTCTAGCACCTGGGGCAGAGGCCAAGGAGCCATCCCCAGCGCCTGGGCCAGCTCTGCTCCAATGGAGCCCCGCTGCGGGAGGGGAAGAGAGAGACAGAGAGGAAGGAGAGGGGGAGGGGTGGAGAAGCAGATGGGTGCCTCTCCTGTGTGCCCTGGCCAGGAATCGAACCCAGGACTTCTGCACGCCAGGCCGACGCTCTACCACTGAGCCAACTGGCCAGGGCCTGTTTGTTTGTTTTTTGATATGACAGGTCTCACTCGGGCTTTTCCTCGGAGTAGTAAGCCTTGACTTTTTCAATGAAATTTCACTCCAAGTCTGTCTTTAAAATGTATACATTTAAATGTATTTTTCTGATTGTGTGTTATTATTCACAATAAGTGAGATTAAAAACATGTATATGTTGAGGAATTCAGTATAGGATCAGTTTAGTGCATTATAATTTATTTAATGAAAGCATTTTTTATTGAATGTTTTCAACATTTTGTTTGGTATTTTTAGTACATGTGCTTTTATCAGATTGGTTATTGGTTTTGATTCATTTAGTAGCATTTACGTACTGACTCCATTGTAACAATTTGCTAAATTTCAGTTTTCCCTTGATGGTGTGATTTCTTCTCCTCAGTGCTTTAGGTCTGTTCTTAGTTTACAATTTTAACATGATTTCTACATTTTAAATATGGAGTTTGTGAAATAAAAGAGATAAATGTATTTAGATTGGTTGGGTCAAAACCCTTTTTGAATTTTTAATATGTTATTGATAGGTATAAAAATCATAACTAATAAGCATTTTCCTTTTTTTTATTTTTTATTTATTTTTTATTTTTATGATGTTAGAAGCAAGGAGGCAGAGAGACAGACTCCCCGCTCGACTAGTATCCACCCGGCATGCCCACTAGGGCGTGACGCTCTGCCCATCTGGGGCATTGCTCTGTTGCAACTGGAGCCATTCTAGTGCTTGAGGCAGAGGCCATGGAGCCATCCTCAGTGCCTGGGCCAACTTTGCTCCAATGGAGTCCTGGCTGTGGGAGGGGAAGGGAGACAGAGAGAGAAAGTAGAGACAGAAGGGTAGAGAAGCAGGTGGGCGCTTCCCCTGTGTGCCCTGACCAGCACGGGAATCAAACCCAGGACTTCCACATGCTGGGCCAATGCTCTACCACTGAGCCAACCAGTCAGTGCTGCATTTTCCTTTTTTAAAAGAAGTTTTGATTTTTGGTTCTGAGGGCACAAATCATAAAATAGAAAATGTGAATTTCTGAAAGAAAGATCCTAATACATCCTCCTCACCTTATAAACAAGGTTGAGAGCATGACTTGGTTAAGGTCATATAGACAGCAGACCTGTGACTACAATCTACCTCTCCTGATTATTGTTCTAGTGAACTCCCTACCAGTTTCATTATTTCCTGGTATATAATTTTCAGTGTGAAGAATCAGAAGCAAGTATTATTTGTTGACATCTGTGCACCGTAGTATATAATTTAATGTAAGTAGTAAGTAAAGACAATCTTTAGTCATTTCTTATTATAAATAGTCTTTCGAGTTGCTGTTTTTATTTTAATAAGGCATTAGTCATAGTTGGGCATACAGTGTGTGTTCTATAAATTACGATAGCTTACATTTATCCCGTCTTTACTCTGGGATACCACCCTTCTAAGCACTTTAGGTTCATTATTTTATTTAATTCTCTTAACATTCTTTTAAGGCAGGTAGTATTATTACCAGCCTGTTTTACTTATGGGGAAACTGAGATTTCAAGAAGGTTAAGTAACTTGCCCTGTAATACAGATTTGGTCAGACGTGGTGGGGCAGTCTCCCAACTACTGATTCTTTAAATAAGCACAGTGGATTTAAAAATATCAATTAAATAAGTTACATTTAAATAGTTTTAAATAGCAGTATGTTGGACAGATAAAATATATTATGCTCACTTTGTTAAAGATAGCACTGCCCACATGGAAGCCTTTCACCCAGGTGATATTAATGTGTATTGGGGGCGGGCTGTGGGCAGGCAGGATCCTTGTAGCCTGGGGCTTGGTTTTAGGACTAAGCCTTTCCCACCCTTTTTGATGTGGGGTGGTGCAATCCCATCATGCCTCAGATAAGTGACTTTGTATTAGAGACTTCCCTATTTTATATATTGGATTAAAGGTTTCGATTTCTACACTATAAAATGGGGGCAGAACTGGAGTTTGCTCTCTTAGTTCCTGAGATTAGCATTAGAGGAGACAGCAGAGCAGAGAGCAGAGAGAGGCCACGTGGAGACCAGGAGAAGCAGCCAAGATGGCGGAGTGTTGAGTGAGAAGTCAGTTTGTGCAGAGTTTGTGCAGGGAGAAGGAAGGAGATGGGGAACAGAGGTGAATAAGTCTGGTGAGCTAGAAACCTTTGATTTTAGGAAACTTGGATAAGTCAGTAGCTTTGTGAGCACTGAATGAGTGGGTTTTGGAGTCCAGTGTGTGTTTTACTTGCCCACCGGGTACAAGCTAGGATTAAAGATGATGGCCCATCAGTTTTTGGCTCTGTTGTTTCTTTACTGACTGTCCGAATCCAATGCGAACCTGCATGGGTTAGGCGGCTGTGATGGTAGCCCTGGCTACTGGCTTCACACAGTACATTTTATATAATAGAGGGAAAACATGTTTTTAATTGGAGGTGAATAGAAGAGTTCAAAGGAAAAAGTAGTGAGTGACAGCAATCAAGATCCTGGCGTGACAATAGGCAGGTGGATTGGAGACCTCCCTGTAGTTCCACCAAGGATTCCTGTCCCAGACTCTGCCAGGGCTGAAGGTGCTTCAGAGCTCCCTCATGGTTTCTAGGACACACTATGTTCTCCACTCAGGATGGATCCTTCTGGATGCAATATAATGACATTTAAGATAAATTCTTGAGGTTCTTTGGCATTATTTCTGCTGCTCAATTGGTATGTTTTTATGGGTGGATGGTTTGGGAGGGTGGAGTTTCTGAATCACTGAAAGCAATTGCCATCCCTGATCTTGGATTGTTACACCATTTTTCTGACATTTGAGCCCTGGTAGAGTAACTTCTGGAATGAGTAGTCAGGATTCTTTTTCTTGGTTTATATATATTATTTTGTACAAGAACTCTGTAAGTTAGGTTATATTGACTCCTCTTTACAGGAGAGGAAACAGAGTTGGAAAGATAAGAAGTGAAGAAGTGATTTAAGAGATTTGCCCTTGGTCACACAGCTTGATGTCAGAACTGAAGTTTGGCCTGACCAGGCGGTGGCGTGGTAGATAGAGCGTCGGACTGGGATGCGGAAGGACCCAGGTTCGAGACCCCCGAGGTTTCCAGCTTGAACGTGGGCTCATCTGGCTTGAACAAAAAAAAAAGCTCACTGGCTTGGACCCAAGGTCGCTGGCTTGAGCAAGGGGTTACTCGGTCTGTTGAAGGCCCGTGGTCAAGGCACATATGAGAAAGCAATCAATGAACAACTAAGGTGTTGCAGTGAAAAACTGATGATTGATGCTTCTCATCTCTCTCTGTTCCTGTCTGTCCCTATCTATCCCTCTCTCTGACTCTCTCTCTGTCCCTGTAAAAATAAATAAATAAATAAATAATAAAAAAATAAAGAAAGGAAAGAGAACTGGAGTTTGAACACGGCTCTCCTGTGTGGCCCTGCATTTATCATATTTATGGCCTGTCTGACTAGCTTCTCAGAGAATTGGCATTGGCTTGCTGTAGCACAAAGTAAGTATTCAATGAATGTTGGGAAAATGATTTGCTTTATAAGCTTTTAGTAGTCATTATCCTTCAACAGTAGATGCTTGTGATGAGATTTTGTTGTCAGTGATGTTGCATGTGGGATTTCCTATAAATGGCCTCCAAGATATTTTCCATTTTAAAGTCTGTGGTATGATTTTTAAATACTATTTTATGTACCGTATGTGGAAGGTAGGAGATGGCTCTTTGTTTTCCTCAGTGGGCTTTAATTATGTGATATCCTCAACTGTGTAAAGGAAACTCAGGCTTCCTGTGAGGCTGTGGATGTGTAATTAGCTGTAGGCAGAGCTCCTGGAGCAGTAAATCCTGTCCTGAGAAGTCTGAGTCCTGGAACATCCTGCTGTGAGTTCTGGCCACCCAGACTGGAGCCTTCTTAAAAGCAGGGTTATTTCTATAAATGCGAGCAATTGTGTCTCTGCCCATACCTAACAAATAATTATTTAAAATTAAAAAGTAGCAGGTATCTATAAATTAATATGTAATCTCTCTCATGCCCAGGGGACTCTAGGAGGTTTCTAGGGAGGGTCTAGGCCAGCAATTTCTTCTTAACTAGGCAGTGAGGTGGGGGGGGGGGGGGGACAGGGACAAGACCTATTAGTAAATTATAGGATTATAGTTTTTAGGATCCATGCCCTTAATAGGGGTTTTAGAAAATTGTGGAAGTGTTTTTGGGTTTTGGTTGTCTCAGTGATTGGAGGGCATTTAATAGGTCAAGGCTATGGATTCTAGACTCAAGTGACAGTTCTGCGAAGCAAAAACATTTTCTGTGAGCTGCATAACTTTGTAATATGTTACTGAATAATTTATGCAGGTCGGGAAACTGTTTATGGCTTCGCCTAGGCTCTAATTCCATTTTACATAAAGAAGTCATTTTAAAAACTTTTTTTTTGTAAATATGGAATTTTCCAGGAATGCAATGGGGGGAGAATTGGAAGGAATTGTTTTGTCCTAAGCTCTACCAAGTGTATTAGGGTTCTCCAGAGAAGCAGAACCAATTATGTGTATGGTATATATAAGGATATATATACCACACACATACATTGGCATACCTCAGAGCTGCTGTGGTTCAGTTCCAGACGTTTATATTGTAATAAAGTGAATGGTAATCTTTTTGCTGGTAGAGGGCTTTGCCTTCAGTTTGTAAAAACAGACAAACAAAAAAACTCAGCATCTGTGAAGTAAAGTGAAGTGCAATAAAACGAGCTATGCCTGTTTATGCACACACATATGTAAAGAGATTTTTTTTTTTTTTGTATTTTTCTGAAGCTGGAAACGGGGAGAGACAGTCAGACAGACTCCCGCATGCGCCCGACCGGGATCCACCCGGCACGCCCACCAGGGGGCGACGCTCTGCCCACCAGGGGGCGACGCTCTGCCCACCAGGGGGCGATGCTCTGCCCCTCCGGGGCGTCGCTCTGCCGCGACCAGAGCCACTCTAGCGCCTGGGGCAGAGGCCAAGGAGCCATCCCCAGCGCCCGGGCCATCTTTGCTCCAATGGAGCCTTGGCTGCGGGAGGGGAAGAGAGAGACAGGAGAGGAAGGAGGGGGGGGTGGAGAAGCAAATGGGCGCTTCTCCTGTGTGCCCTGGCCGGGAATCAAACCTGGGTCCCCCGCACGCCAGGCCGACACTCTACTGCTGAGCCAACCGGCCAGGGCCTAAAGAGATTTATTATAAGGAGTTAGCTCACATGATTATGGGGTCTAGGAGTCCCAAGATCTGCAGTTGGCGAGCTGGAGACCCTGGAAAGATGATGGTATAAGTTCCAGTCTGAAAGTTGGCAGGCTTCAGACCCAAGGAGCTGATTTTTCTTTCTTTTTTTATTTTTAATTATTTTTATTTTTTATTATTTATTCATGTTTGAGAAGAGAGAGAAGGGGGGAGGAGCAGGAAGCATCAACTCCCATATATGCCTTGACTGGGCAAGCCCAGGGTTTTGAATCGGCGACCTCAGCGTTCCAGGTCAATACTTTATCCACTGTGCCACCAGAGGTCAGGCAGGCTGATTTTTCATTTGGAGTCCAGAGCAGGAAAAGACCAACATTCTAACTCAAGTAGTCAGTCAATGAGGAGTTCCATTTTACTCAGCCTTTTTTTTTTTTTTCCTACTCAGGTCTTCAATAAATTAGATGAGGCCCACCCACTTTGGGGAGAACAGTCTGCTTTATTCAGCATATTATTTCAAATGTTTATCTTACCCAAAAACATCCTTACACCAGATGTGTGCTGGGTCATTATGGTAACTGTTTAAACATTTGAGGAATTGCCAGACTGTTTTCCAAAGTGGCTGCACCATTTTATATTCCCACCAGCAGCATGTGAGAGTTCCCATCACCCTATCTCCTTTCCAACCTTTGTTGCTATCTTTTTATTATAGTTATGCTATTGAGTGGAAAGTGGTAGTTCTTAGCAGTAGAAAAGGGACAGTCTATTACATTGTACAGTATAGCTACCATATAACAAGTTTAAATAAATTAAAATTAAATAACATTTAAAAATTAGTTTCTCAGTCAGACTATCCACAGTTTAAGTGCTTAATAGCTACAAGTGACTAGTGCAGGGGTCCCCAAACTACGGCCCGCAGGCCCCCTGAGGCCATTTATCCGGCCCCCACCGCACTTCCAGAAGAGGCACCTCTTTCATTGGTGGTCAGTGAGAGGAGCATAGTTCCCATTGAAATACTGGTTAGTTTGTTGATTTAAATTTACTTGTTCTTTATTTTAAATATTGTATTTGTTCCCGTTTTGTTTTTTTACTTTAAAATAAGATATGTGCAGTGTGCATAGGGATTTGTTCATAGTTTTTTTTATAGTCTGGCCCTCCAACGGTCTGAGGGACAGTGAACTGGCCCCCTGTGTAAAAAGTTTGGGGACCCCTGGACTAGTGGCTACTGCATTGGACAACACAGACACATATAGAACGTTTTCATCATTGCAGTAAGTTCTATTGGATAGTGCTGGTGTAGAAAAAGTTAATTTGACAGTGAGTGGAGGAGCAGGCAGAGAATTGTAAAGGGTTTGAGTGGTGTTATAGAAATCAGTGCAGGCATGAAATTTGGACAAAAGAAGAATGAAACTTTGGGGAGCCATTTACAAGATACAAGACTTAGGAAAGGTAAAGTAAATATAAGGGAAAGTGAGAAGTTGAAGGAAAGGTTCTTTTTTTTTTTTTTTTACAGAGAGAGGGATAGACAGGGACAGACAGACAGGAACGGAGAGATGAGAAGCATTAATCATTAGTTTTTCGTTGCACATTGCAACACCTTAATTGTTCCTTGATTGCTTTCTCGTACGTGCCTTGACTGCGGGCCTTCAGCAGACCGAGGAACCCCTTGCTTGAGCCAGCAAGCTTGGGCTCAAGCTGGTGAGCTTTTTGCTCAAACCAGATGAGCCCTCGCTCAAGCTGGCGACCTCGGGGTCTTGAACCTGGGTTTTCTGCATTCCAGTCTGATGCTCTATCCCCTGCGCCATCACCCAGTCAGGCTGAAGGAAAGGTTCTTAAACAATTTTTCTACAGTACCTTGAGTTTATGATGGATCCAGTCTAATTCCTTCATTTTATTGGTGAGAAAAAGCATAGACTTACTGGCTGGCATGGAGCAGTATAACTGTACATTGTGCCTTTTGTGGGAAGCAACTTGACTCTATCTTGGTCATTTTCAATAACCTGTGGGAAAGTGTAGGAAATAGACGGCAGAGCTGAACTAGTGGGAGCACTTATAATAGGCAGATTACCTATGTGGAACAGGAAGGTGGAAAGCAAAAGGGTTAAGAGTGGATAGGTGATTTGTTACTATTGAAGATATACAGCATTTTCTCTCTCTCTCTCTCTCTCTTTTTTTTTTTTTGTATTTTTCTGAAGCTGGAAACAGGGAGAGACCGTCAGACAGACTCCCGCATGCGCCCCACCGGGATCCACCCGGCACGCCCACCAGGGGCGAAGCTCTGCCCACCAGGGAGCGATGCTCTGCCCCTCCGGGGCGTCGCTCTGCCGAGACCAGAGCCACTCTAGCGCCTGGGGCAGAGGCCAAGGAGCCATCCCCAGTGCCTGGGTCATCTTTGCTCCAATGGAGCCTCGGCTGCGGGAGGGGAAGAGAGAGACAGAGAGGAAGGAGGGGGGAGGGTGGTGGAGAAGCAAATGGGCACTTCTTCTATGTGCCCTGGCCGGGAATCGAACCCGGATCCCCTGCACGCCAGGCCGACGCTCTACCGCTGAGCCAACTGGCCAGGGCCTATACAGCATTTTCAATAAGAAATAACAAGGAAGTTGGATAGAGAATAATAAGGCTAGAAAAGAGAGTCTCTGAGGTTTTGCTGTTTTAGTTGATGTTAATCATACGCTCTTTTGCTCTGAGGCCTTATCACTTAGATGGTAGAGCAGAGCCCCCTTTGCTCTGTTTCACTGTTCCTGCCACCAAACCAGTTGGTACAGTTTTATTGTGTCAAGGCAAGATAAATCTGGTGTGTTAGAGCACAGTCTAGGTAAATACTCATTAAGGCTATTAGAATGACCATCTTCTTTTCAAAAGGAGTCTCTTTGTATTAGTGTATAGAAGTCTTCATAAAAATAGCTTTTTGTTTCTTAGAATCATTATACATAATCCTCCTTGCATTCAAAATAGGCTTTGTTTTGTTAGATATATTACTCTACCCAAGACAGTCCATGGTGTCTTTCCAAACATATTAATGTAGTTACTGCTTATCTAGCTCAGTTAATAAAGGTATTTGGCTGCAGCTTTGTGTCCTGCCAGTGTTATTTCAAGTCCTCTTAGCTGTGAAATCAAGTATATAATATATAGTTAATTCCTCACTTAACATTGTCAATAGGTTCTTGAAATTGTGATGAAATGATGTATAACAAAACCAGTTTTATCACAGGCTAATTGATTTAACAAGAGTTAAGTTTCTATTGATGTTATAATGAAATGACATTATAGGACCTGCTGTGCTATGTAGCACTTGGGTATAAGATTTGTTGTCATATTCCTTATGGATGTATGAAATTTTTTAATTTTCTGTACCAAAAATGGAGGCAAATGTTCTGATAAAGAATTTTGATGCTACCTCTTGGAAAAAGAAAAAAGCTGCATGGGGAAATATGTTTGGATCCTGACTGTGGGGATTTTACAACAAATATTTGTAATTAAGACTTTGCTGAATAATTTAGAAAGTATAATCATCCCTAGATACCTGCAAAAATGTCTAACTCTCAAGTGTAAGGATGATTATTGCTTCATTAAATGCTAAAGATAATGTACACTGTTGTATTTAGCCATTTTCATTAGTGATCTAGGCTATTCTTTTTACTGACTGAATTAGAATACACAAAATAACTTCAAATTAGTAATATTCAAGAAGGAAGCCTTCTTGAATAGCGTTCATTAACAAGTCTAACAATATTTCAACTTTTCTGTAGCTACATCTAGCTTTCAGACATTTTTATTTATCACGAGGTAAAATTCTTCAAAAATCAATTTCTAAGGAGCTTTCTTTTAGTTTTGTTCTCAGTATACCATTTCATTCCACAGATTCGCTTGTAAATGTATCACGAAGAGGCAGCCCAGAATGAAGAAAGCAAGCAGGAGTGTTGGCTCAGTGCCTAAAGTGTCTGGGATAAGCAAAACACAAACAGGAGAAAAAACTAAACCTGAAAACAGCTCTTCAGTGTCTGCAGGAAGCAAACTTATAAAACCTGGAACAGCAGCATCCTTGTCAAAGGTATTAATTTGGCTATGTTTGAGTATGTGATGGGTTTTTAGGAGGTGAGGATCTTAATATGATGTTTGATTTATTAAATAAGCATCATTTAGGGTTCGCTCTCTACTGGTGCTTGGAACAACTAGCCTTTGAAGAGCGTTCACAGCCTGTTGGACTGAATTGGTGTGTATGGTCTGTGTTTACGAATGAAATAAAATTGTAGGCCTATTGTAAAACAAATCATTGAGCACCTGCCTCGTGCAAGGCTCTGTGCTGGTGTGAGCTGGAGGTGCAGTCTGCCTTCAAGGAGTTTATGGAGTAATGGATAGAGGTGAGTCACATAGCAAATAACTAAAATACGTGTGAAAAAATCAGATGTCCCAGGAGAGCAGGAAAACAGTGTAAGCAGTTTCAAATAGGAAAATGTTTCTAGTCAATGGTTTATACTAGGTCTTAAAGGATGACCAGCCAGTAACATTCCTGAAACCCCTAGACAGGAATTTTACTCCCACCATACTCCCTTATATACCATAACTGTTACTCTTTTTCTGACAACTGATCCAGTATTAATTCTAGTTATAATCGGATGATCCTAAATTTTTTTATAGTCCTTTTTAGGCTGGCTTAGTTCTTGTTAGTATAGGATAGTGATTCATTAGATCAGCTATTTTCAACCTGTGTGCCGCAAGAATTTTTAAAACCTGCAATACTTTACTGTTTAGTCAGGGGCACTGACCATTTTCCCCTTAGATTGTCAAATAAAAAAATGACAGCAACTGCTTGACCTGTGGTGGTGCAGTGGGATAAAGCATCGACTTGGAACACTGAGGTCGCTGGTTCGAAACCCTGGGCTTGCCTGGTCAAGGCACATATGGGAGTTGATGCTTCCTGCTCTCCCCCTTCTCTCTCTTTCTCCTCTCTCTGAAAATTGAATAAATAAAGTCTTTAAAAAAAAATTAACAACAAAAAAAATGACAGCAACCAATACAACAATATCTATCCAGCATGAATGAATCAAAATTATGCCTATTTTTTTTGTCAGATTGGCAAAAATATAGTATTTTGTTAGATGTACTGTGGAATTTTAGTAATTAGTTTGTGTGCCACAAGATTAAAAAGGCTGGAAATCGCTGCATTAGATCACGGGCTTCAGGAGCAGACAGATGTGGGTTTAGTATATGCTACATGGGGCCATGGTCAGAATGAAACGAGGTGAATATATAAAAGTGGTGGCCCTGGCCAGGGAGCTCAGTTGGTTCGAGCATCATCTTGATGTGCCAAGATTGTGGGTTTGATCCCTCATCACAGCTCATACAAGAATCAACCAGTGAGTGCATAAATAAGTGGAACAATAAATTAATGTTTCTCTCTCTCATCCCCTTCCACTCTTGCCCCCTTCCCCCCTTTCTCTTTCTCTCTAAAATTAATTTTAAAAAAAGTTGTTAGTACAGGGTCTGGCAACAGCAAATGCTTAGTAAATGAAGCATTTTTAGTGGTTCGCTCTAGAAACTATTCTCTAGCCCAAGATTGACTCCTGTAGGTAAGTCTTCCCTGGGTGTTCTCAGTGTCGGTGTTGGTTTGGACTATCCAGGGGACAAGGTGGCTCCAGATCAAGTCTTACGGCATTGCACAGAGATTCATATGGTCTTATTCCGACCTTTCTCAGTGCAGAATTCACTTGTTCTTTGCTTGTTTAAGGTATATGGTGTTTTGAGTGGAAATTTTAACTTGGTGGAGAAAACCTGGAGAGTGTTTCTACTAGTCTGATAGGAAGAAAACAAGCACTACCTGAAACATGATCCATTTAAAAGCCTTTTGTCTGCATAGGGCTTTGATAGATCAGGCTTAATTATTTTTAGAAGTACCTCAGAGGAACAGCTGGTGAGGGATTCCTTTATATGTGTTGAAAGATCTAGCAGGAAATGCTGGTTTTTCTATTCCAGGATTGTCGAAACTGAACCCAGACTTACCCCATGGACTTGGAGAGCCCCCAGATTTTCTCCTTGCTACTTCCCTTATGAGCTGCTGGTGTCATCCTGTTTCCTGAGGGATGGTACCAGGAGTAGACCTTTGCCCTACTTTCATTAGTCTTAATCAGCACCGTGAATTTTTTCATTGGTGGCAGTGCTGCCACTCTTTTGTGTAAGATAGCTGACATTTTCTGACCTAACTGGTTTACTCAGTTTCTGGGCTGTCTTTGGAGTGGAATGCCTGTGTGACCTGTTATTTACGCGACTGGAAGAACAGGTTGAAACATTGGCTTTGGATTTACACTACTGCCTTCCTTCTGTTGCTTCCTTATCAGTGGCAGGCAGTGTCTTTGAAGGTTTACAATGGAGTGTGCACTGTGCAGGCGTGTCAGATCTGAAGCTTGGATCCAGAGTTGCTAGTAGTTTGGTCTTGAACAGTGAGTACTTTTTCATTGTAAAGCAGAGCTGAATACCTGTTGTGTGCCAGCACATGCCAGTTGTCCAGAGCTTTGGCTCTGCTGTGTTGACTGGTTTGTTTAAGGAAGTTCTGTGTGTGTATGTGTAGGGAAGGTTGTAGAAGAGATGAAGATACCTGGCAACATTTTACCTGGACTGGAGCAATTGCTTTTACTCAAGAGAAGAGAAAAAAGTCTTAAATAGAAATTGAAATAAGACACAGAAGAAAAAAAGAAAACTGACAATAAACAGAAAAATTGAAAAAGCTATAAAAAGACTTAGAGACTCACAAACTGAAGTGTTACTTTATTTTTCTAAGTTTTCATATTTCACTGTGGTTCTCTAGCATATAGATACCTCCCCACAACTTGAACTCCTGTAACTGTGATGGAACATTGGTGATGAACCAGATGAATGAAGCATTTGGCTTTTAATTATTTAAACACCACACACATTTACTCATCCTCTCTTGTGGACACCCACGTGTATGAGTCTGTCACTGCACAGTGTTTTCGTGATACTTTCCTTACAGTGGTGGGGTACTGGTACTGGGATATGCCCTTCTTTACCTCTCTCATTTCCAATGTTGTTTGAGGCTAGATCTAGCTGAGTGTATGGGAAAGGATCCAAAGGACCTCACTGCTGAGTGGAGCTTTTGCAAATAATAAAATGAGGCACAACTGCTATTTCCATTGAGTTTTTGGGAACTTGTTCCCATTCTTTTTTTTTTTTTTTAAGATTTTATTGGGTGACGGGTATGCCACATAATTGAATGACAAGATAACCTGGAGATGTTTTCTTTGAACATATGTACCCTGACTTATTAATGTCACCCCATTAAAATTAATTTTTTTTAATTTATTAAATTTAATGCAGTGACATTGATAAATCAGGGTACATATGTTGAGAGAAGACATCTCTAGATTATTTTGACATTTGATTGCGCTGTATACCCCTCCCCCAAAGTTAAATTGTCTTCTGTCACCTTCTATCTGGTTTTCTTTGTGCCCCTCCCTTCCCCCAACCCCTCACTCCTTCTTCGTCCCCTCCCCCCTCCACCCACCCCCCACTCCTGTTGCCATCACATTCTTGTTCATGTCCCTGAGTCTCATTTTTATGTCCCTTCTATGTATGGATTCATATAGTTCTTAGTTTTTTTTCTGATTTACTTATTTCACCCATTAAAATTAATTTAAAAAAGATTTTATTTATTCATTTTAGAGAGGGGAGGGAGAGAGAAAGATAGAGAAGGAAGGGAGGAAGAGCAGGAAGCATCAACTCCCATATGTGCCTTGACCAGGGAAGCCAGGGTTTCGAACCAGCTACCTCAGTGTTCTAGGTCAATGTTTTATCCACTGTGCCACCACTGGTTAGGCATCCCACTCTTGTCAGTAGCTGTGACATGTGTCTTGGGGCCTTTGTATGCTTAATTCTTCCTTGTCATAGCCAGTGGAAAAGATTATTTTCCATGTAGAGATGGTTTCCTACCTGCCTACACTTTTCAAGTTTCACACGCTGCTCAGGTGTTCATGTTCATCCTGGTAGAAGTGATGTATTTGTTCACGGTACTAATGAGAATACTTTTGTAAAAAAATTGACAGCCTAACCAGGCGGTAGCGTAGTGGATAGAGCGTTGGACTGGGATGCGGAAGACCCAGGTTCAAGACCCCAAGGTCGCCAGCTTGAGCGTGGGCTCATCTGGTTTGAGCAAAAGCTCACCATCTTGGACCCAAGGTCGCTGGCTTGAGCAAGGGGTTACTTGGTCTGCTGAAGGCCCACAGTCAAGGCACATATGAGAAAGCAATCAATGAACAACTAAGGTGTCACAATGAAAAACTGATGATTGATGCTTCTCATCTCTCTCCATTCCTGTCTGTTTATCCCTCTCTCTGACTCTCTATGTAAAAAAAATAAAATAAAATTGATAGATGGGAATTAATAAGCTTCAGATACTTCAGTTAGAATCTATCTAAATAATTGATGACTCTTGACAATTATTTGTAATTATACCTTTTTAGTGTAAAATGAGTTAACAATTGGATTGAACAATTCATCTCTGAAAGTTAAAAGGTAAAAATTTAAAACTAATCTTGAATTTTGAGATGAAGATGCAGACTATGAAACTTGGACTTTACCTTGAGAAACATGTATACTGTGGTCGTAATATTTTATTATTTGTAGTTGGAATGTTTCTACCAAATGATTTGTATTTTGCATCTCTTATTTAAAAATGGTTAAAAGGCCTGACCTGTGGTGGCGCAGTGGATAAAGTGTTGACCTGGAAACACTGAGGTCGCTGGTTCGAAGCCCTGGGCTTGCCTGGTCAAGGCACATATGGGAGTTGAAGCTTCCTGCTCCTCCTTTCTGTCTGTCTGTCTGTCTCTCTCTCCTCTCTAAAATGAATAAATAAAAAAAAAAATGGTTAAAAGTCTGTTTCTTCATCAGTTTCATTTTTGGTAGGCTGTTGCTGATGGAGGATGTTTACATGTGGGAATGCACATGTATTTACAAAATGGTGTAACAAATAAGAGAAATAGGAGTAAAAGTTCACAAGCATCTGTGTTGAGCTTAATCACAAAGGGACCTGACTCTGCAGCCACCACCCACTAAGAAAAAGAGCAAAGCTCAGTGGCTCTTGTGTGTCCACCTCTCAATCATTGCCTTTCCTATCTTCTTCAGTGTAGCTACCATTCTAAAGCACCAGAGATAAATTTTGCCAGTTTTTTATTTTTATGTAAATGTACATTTGATTTTCTTAGCTCAGCGTTGCAGTCATGATACTCATCCATATTGTTGTCTGTAGCAGTATGTAGTGCCTTCTTCATTGCTGACTACTAGTTCATAAGGTGAATGTGCTGTAAGTTGTTCATCTCTTCTGCTGTTGATGGACATCTCGAGTTTCAATTTTTTATCTAGTACAAATAATGTTATGAACATTCTTTTATTTTAATGTTTATTGATTTTAATGAGAGAGTAGGGGAGAGAGAGAGGGACAGGAACATCATCTGTTCTTGTATGTGTCCTCACCAGGGATTGAACCAGCAACATCTGTACTTCAGGACAATGCTCTGACCAACTGAGCTATCTGGCCAGGGCATGAACATTCTTCTATGTATATTTTGGTACACATGTGCACCAATTTCTTTTGTCTCTATAACTAGAAATGAAATTACTGAGTCATGGGGTGCATAGTATTCAGCTTTAATACAGGACCAAATCATTTTCCAAAGTGGTTACCGATTTACACTGCTAGTGTTCCACATTTTCATCCACATATACTTAGTCCTCATTTTAACCATTCAGTTATGTATAGAGGGATTTCAAAGTGTTTTTAATTTTTTTAACTTAATTTTTTATTCAGTGAGAGGAGGGGAGGCAAAGAGACGGAGTCCCCCACATGCGCCCGGGCTGGGATCCACCCAGCAAGCCCACTAGAGGGTAATGCTGTGCCCATCTGGGGCATTACTCTGTTGCTCAGCAACTGAGCTCTTCTTAGCGCTTGAGGCGGAGACCATGGAGCCATCCTCAGCAGCTGGGGCCAGCTCGCTCCAATGGAGCCATGGCTGCAGGAGGAGAAAAGAAAGAGACGTGAGAGAAGCGAGAGAAGGAATGGGAGAAGTGGACAAGCAGATGGGTGCTTCTCCTGTGTGCCCTTACCAGGAATCAAAGCTGAGACATCCACACTCTGACCCGATGCTCTACCACTGAGCCAACCGGCCAGGGCCAGTGTCTTTGAGTTGTATTTGTATTATTATCAAGGAGATTAAGTTCAAGAAAAATTTATATATGTATATATGTATATACATATGTATATAGGGAAAATGACTAACCATGGTAAAAGGTTAACATGCCGGGAATCTCAGTAAAGAGTATACTGGAATTCTTTGTACTAGTCTTTCAACTTTTTTTTTTTTTTGTATTTTTCTGAAGTTGGAAACGGGGAGGCAGTCAGACAGACTCCCGCATGTACCCGACCAGGATCCACTGGGCATGCCCACCAGGGGGCGATGCTCTGCTGCAACCAGAGCCATTCTAGTGCCTGAGGCAGAGGCCATAGAGCCATCCCCAGCGTCTGGGCCAGCCTTGCTCCAATGGGGCCCCGGCTGCGAGAGAGGAAGGAGAGGGAGAGGGGTAGAGAAGCAGATGGGCACCTCTCCTGTGTGCCCTGGCTGGGAATCGAACCCGGGACTCCCTCTCGCCAGGCCGATGCTCTACCACTGAGCCAACTGGCCAGGGCTAGTCTTTCAACTTTTAAGTTTAAAATTACTTATAAATAAAAAGCTTTAAAAAATTAATTTTAAGTAGATTGAGACTCTGAATATAAAATGTAAAATACTAAGGCTCCTAGAAAAAAGTATAGGAAACTATCCTGACCTTGGAATGGGTAAAGATTTCATAAACAAAACACACATACACACAAATCTAACAATAAAGAAAAGATGAACAATTGGACTAAATTAAAATTAAGAACTGTTTATCAAAAGATGGCATTTGCCTGACCAGGCGATGGCGCAGTAGATAGAGTGTCGGACTGGGATGCGGAAGACCCAGGTTCGAGACCCCGAGGTTGCCAGTTTGAGCGCAGGCTCATCTGGCTTCAGCAAAAAGCTCACCAGCTTGAACCCAAGGTTGCTGGCTTGAGCAAGGGGTTATTCAGTCTGCTGAAGGCCCATGGTCAAGGCACATATGAGAAAGCAATCAATGAACAACTAAGGTGTTGCAATGCGCAACGAAAAACTAATGATTGATGCCTCTCATCTCTCCGTTCCTGTCTGTCTATCCCTCACTCTGACTCTGTCTCTGTAAAAAAATAAAAAAATAAAAAATAAAGTTTTAAAAGATGGCATTAAAGAATTAGAAAGAGAAAGCACAGAGTGGGTGAATATCTGTGCAACATGTATAAATGACCAAGTGTTCACATCTAAAAGAGGTAGAAAACTATAAATCAGTATAAAAAAAGATGCTGCACTACCTCATAGCCATTAGGATGGCTACTATAAAAAAAATAAGTAAGTGCTGCCAGGATATGGGAGAATTGGAACCCTTGTGCACTATTGGGAGGACTGTAAAATGGTGCAGCTGCCGTGGAAAGCAGTGTGGTAAAAGAATTGAAAGCAAGGTCTCAAAGAGATAGTTGTATACCCATGTTCGTGTCTGTTATTCACAATAGCCAAAAGGTGGAAGGAACCCAAGCGGCCATCATCAGTGGAAGAATGGGTAAGCAAAATGTAGTATATACACATAATGAAATATTATTCATCCTTAAAAAGGGAGGAGATTCTGACCCATTCTATAATGTGGATGAACTTTGTGAATATTATGCTAAGTGAAATAAACCAGTCACAAAAAGACAAAGACTGTATGATTCTACTGATGTAAGGTACTGAAAACAGTGAGATTCAGAGGCAGAAAGTGAAATGAATTGTGGTTGCCAGGAACAGGGGGGAAGGAGGAATGAAGAGTTGTTTAATGGGGACAGAGTTTCAGTCTAGGAAGATGAAAAGGTTTGGAGATGGATGGTGATGGTTGCTCAACAGTGCAAATGTGCTTAATGCCTCTGAACTGTACACTTAAAAATGATTAAAATGGTAAATGTTATGATATTTTACCACAAACTTACAATTTTGGTTGAAATTAGACTACTAAAAAATTAGGTAAGAAAACATTTCAGAGTAATTTTTTTTAGGTAGTGGCTCTATCATTGAATCATTTTAAAGCAATGCAGATTATTTGAGATTCTCATTGATATTTCTCTCTAGAAATTGAGAGATGGCATTTCCTGTGGCATTATAGCACTTTGCTGAGGTAACCCATGTAGTATTGCTCAAATGATCTCTGTTCATAGGTCGTGTCCTATATGAAAGAGTAAGTAGCAGGAAGGATGTCTTTACTTTTTCCCATCCCTCAATGAATCTGGTTCATGTGAGCACACAGCAGGCTTTCATAAAATTTTTAATTACATATGTGATTTCTGTATTTTCAAATGAAGTGTGAGTGCTTACAGCTTATAAACCAGTTGAGAGTTCTGTTTCTGTAGTATGATGCACTGCTTGCTGGTATAAAGTCTTTGTAGAACTCAATATAAACCAAGAGCTTTATTTAGTCTCAAAATATTATTTAATCTTGCTTCATCTAGTCAGTTTATTTTGATTTTCTGTTGCTTCCAGACCAAGAGCAGTGATGACCTTTTAGCTGGAATGGCTGGAGGGGTGACAGTGACTAATGGTGTTAAAGGGAAGAAAAGCACCTGCCCTTCTGCAGCATCGTCAGCATCTGCCCCTGCCATGAGCACCGTGGAGAACAAATCCAAAGTTACCACAGGTATGTGTGGCGTTCAGGCTAACAGTTAAATTGCTTTTTGTTTAACTAGGAAAAGTGCAGTGGTATTAGGGGTTCCATCTGATAGAAAATTCAAACATGTATAAAAAGATAAACTGGTATTTCATCCCATGTACTCATCAACTTTATCAACTGCTGGCCGGTCTTAACTCATTGATATCCACATTTTCTACCTTATTATTTTGAAGTAAATTCCAGATAGTTCATTAATTCCACAAATAGTTCATTATCTTTGAAATATAAGGATTTATAAAAGAATATAATCACAATACCATTCTTAGTCCTTAAAATAATTGTTTCTCATATTGTAAATTATTCAGTAATTGTGTATTTAAATTTCCAACTGTCTAATAAATATTATGGAAATAATTTTTTACTATCTGTTTGAATCAGGATTTTTTTTTTTTTACAGAAACAGAATGAGAGTCAGAGAGAGAGATAGATAAGAGCAGACAGACAGGAATGGGAAGAGATGAGAAGCATCAATCATTAGTTTTTCGTTGCGACACCTTAGTTGTTCATTGATTGCTTTCTCATATGTGCCTTGACTGTGGGGCTACAGCAGACCGAGTGACCCCTTGCTCAAGCCAGCGACCTTGGGTCCAAGCTGGTGAGCTTTGCTCAAACCAGATGAGCCCACGCTCAAGCTGGCGACTTTGGGTTCTCGAACCTGGGTCCTCTGCATCCCAGTCTGACGCTCCATCCACTGCGCCACCGCATGGTCAGGCATGAATCAGGATTTATTTAAGATCCATATATAATAATTGATGATGTGTTTCTCTTGTCTTTTTTTTTTAATATAAGATTTTATTTATTGATTTTAAAGAGAGGAGATGGGGTTGGCGAGAAGTATCTACTCGTAGTTGTTTCACTTGCGTTGTTCATTGCTTTCTTGTTCAAGCTGGCGACCTCAGCATTCCAGGTCAATACTCTATTCACTGCACAACCACGGGCCAGTTACATCTTTTTTTTTAATGTATGGGTTTATCTCCTTTTAAACTTGCAATTTAATTTTTGTAGAAGCTGGTTGTTTGACCCGTAGAGTTTTTTCCATGATCTAGATTTTGTCACATCTCCTTGATATCCTTGACTATATTCCTTTGTTCTCTCAGTTTACTTTAAATGTCATTGGATCTAGAACCTCAATGGCACAGATTCAGGTTCTGTTGGGAATTGTCCATCTGCAGAAGACACATCATTTCTAGTTGTCTCTGTTTCCATGATAGGAGCTTTTGATCATCCATTTATTTCAATTCTGCCGTTAGTAGCAGTTTGTTAATATTGGGGAAAAATTTATAGCATTCCCTTTCTTCCATTTGCAGTTGTTTTCTCCCAATCTTGTTACTTGTACCTTTGAAATTGGTTACTGATTATTATTATCCCCTCTCTATTTTTACGGAGATCTACATCTCACTCCCAGAATGTAGGACTTCCTTTATTTTCACTGCACTGCCTGCTCATATTCCTCCTTTACTCTTCCTTCTTCCTCATATGTTCCATTTATCATCTTCTAGATTAATTTTCATAAAGTCTTTTCCTTATGTTTCTTCCCTACTGAAGAAAATTTGCTGACCTCTGTGACTCACTGAATTCAGTGACATCTGGGGTGTTATAGAAACCTTTGCGTGGTACTTCTGTTAACTGTGTGGCCTTTCTTTACCTTGTTATGTGCCACGCTCACTTCTGCCTGCTCATCCTTCGCCTGTCTTTTGGCCTGCCGTAACTCCCTTTCCTCTAGGACACAAGACTTGCAAAATTCTTGTCTTTCTACATCATGTAGATCTTTTGTCTCTTGTTACTTCTGAGGCCCGGTGCCTGCGACATAAACAGCCAGTAGTTTATTTAAAAATACTCTTTGATTAGTTCTAGATATCATTTTTCAAAGTAAAACATATTCTAATTATTTTTTAAGTGTTTGTGGGTATTTACACATATTCCTGTTATTTTTATATTAAACAATGGGTTACGTTAATTGTTTTCACAGGTTTAAAATTCTAGCAGTTAAGTAATAGTGTGATTTGTACAGAATGTTTAATTAACATGTCATTGTTATTGAGCATTAATTCAGCATCGTTTTCTAACAGAGAGGCAGTAGAGTATGCTGGTTAAGTTGCGGCTTCTAGAGCCAAATTGCCTGGGTTTGAATGTTGGCTCCTCTGTATATTACCTGTGGGATGTTGGTAAATCACTCACATTTGTGTTAGTTTCATCTGTAAAACAAGATGATACAGCTCCTACCTTAGAATTTTGATGAGGTTCATATAAATTAATGTATGTGAAATGTTAATGCATGCATGTCCATGTGCAAGTACATGTTAGCTATTATTATTATTTATGTGGCATTCTATGATGTGGGAATTTTTGCATGTATTTTGACCATATTTTGGTGTTTGTTGTGTATAGCTTAGATTTTTGGTTTGTCTGGAGGCTGGCTTTCCCTTTTTGCTCTCCCATGATCTTCCTTTACCATCTTTTTCTACAGTTAATTTGCCACCTGACTGGCTAATCCTAGAATCATCATCATCTAGCTTGCCCTAGAATATTATGTCCCTGACCACCTCTTTAAAGCCAAGATATAGGATTCAAGTTAATGTGTATAAGTTTTTAAAAAATGTAATAGCTAGGCCCTGGCTGGTTGGCTTACTGGTATAGTATCAGCCTGGCATATTGAAGTCCTGGGTTTAAGTACCTGTTAGGGCACACAGGAGAGGTGACCACCTGTTTCTCCTCCACTCCCCACCTCTTCCCTTCTTGTAGCCATGGCTTGAATGAGCAAGTTTTCCCCCAGGCGCTGAGGGAAAACTTTCCATGGCCTTGCCTCAGGCACTATAAAATAGCTCAGTTGCTGAGCAATGGAGCACCGACCCAAGATAGGCAGAACATCAGCCCCATATGTGGGTTGCTGGGTGGATCCCAGTTTGGGTGCATGTGGGAGTCTGTCTCTCTGCTTCCCTGCCTCTCACTTGATTAAAAAAAAAAGAACGAAAAAAATGTAAAAGCTATATTGAGATATAATTCACATTTCATAAAATTCACCCTTTTAAAGAGTATAATTTAGTGTGTAATTTCTTTTTCATTGGTAGTTAAAAGATGAATGATCTTCTGGTTTTGAGAAAAATGAATTTTATGGTAACCAGACTCTAAGGCAAGATTTATATAGGTCAAACTCAATGTGTAGATCCTAAGATTTCATCTTGTTAGACCTGGGACAAAAACTATATGCCTTTTTATTATTAATATTTTTGCCTTAACTTCTTTGTTTTAAACATGTAGGCACAAGTTCTTCAGCCAAGCGGAGCACTTCAGCAGGTAATAAAGAATCCAGTTCTACTAGAGAAAGATTACGTGAACGAACCCGGCTAAACCAGAGCAAAAAACTACCTTCTGCAGGTCAGGGGGCTAATGACGTGGCACTGGCTAAGCGTTCCCGCAGTCGCGCCGCTACGGAATGTGATGTTCGCATGAGCAAGTCTAAATCGGACAATCAGATCAGTGACAAAGCTGCTCTGGAAGCCAAAGTGAAAGATCTTCTCACGCTGGCAAAAAGCAAAGACGTCGAAATTTTACATTTGAGAAATGAACTCCGAGACATGCGTGCTCAGCTGGGCATTAATGAGGATCATTCTGAGGGTGATGAAAAATCTGAGGAGAAGGAAGCTATTATTATTCACCAGCCAACTGATGTTGAGTCCACTTTATTGCAGTTACAGGAACAGAACACTGCCATCCGTGAAGAACTCAACCAGCTGAAAAATGAAAACAGAATGTTGAAGGACAGGTTGAATGCATTGGGCTTTTCCCTTGAGCAGCGGTTAGACAATTCTGAAAAATTGTTTGGCTATCAGTCCCTGAGCCCAGAAATCACTCCTGGTAACCAGAGCGATGGAGGAGGGACTCTGACTTCTTCGGTGGAAGGCTCTGCCCCTGGGTCAGTGGAGGATCTTCTAAGCCAGGATGAAAACACCCTCATGGACCATCAGCACAGCAACTCCATGGACAATCTAGACAGCGAGTGCAGTGAGGTGTACCAGCCCCTCACGTCGAGCGATGACGCCCTGGATGCGCCGTCATCCTCGGAGTCAGAAGGCATTCCGAGCACAGAGCGCTCTCGGAAGGGGAGCAGTGGGAATGCCAGTGAAGTGTCTGTTGCGTGCTTGACGGAACGGATACACCAGATGGAAGAGAACCAACACAGCACGAGTGAGGAACTTCAGGCAACTCTGCAAGAGCTAGCTGATTTACAGCAGATTACCCAAGAACTAAACAGTGAAAATGAAAGGCTTGGAGAGGAGAAGGTTATTCTTATGGAGTCTTTATGTCAGCAAAGTGATAAGTTGGAACACTTTAGCCGGCAAATTGAATATTTCCGCTCCCTTCTAGATGAGCACCACATTTCTTATGTCATAGATGAAGATGTAAAAAGTGGACGCTATATGGAACTGGAACAGCGTTACATGGATTTAGCTGAGAATGCCCGTTTTGAACGGGAGCAGCTCCTTGGTGTCCAGCAGCATTTGAGTAATACTTTGAAGATGGCAGAACAAGACAATAAGGAAGCTCAAGAAATGATAGGGGCGCTCAAAGAGCGTAATCACCATATGGAGCGAATTATTGAGTCTGAGCAGAAGGGTAAAGCCGCCTTGGCAGCCACATTAGAGGAGTACAAAGCCACAGTGGCCAGTGACCAGATCGAGATGAACCGCCTGAAGGCGCAGCTGGAGAATGAAAAGCAGAAAGTGGCGGAGCTCTATTCCATTCATAACTCTGGAGACAAGTCTGATATTCAGGATCTCCTGGAGAGTGTCAGGCTGGACAAAGAAAAAGCAGAGACTTTGGCTAGTAGCCTGCAGGAAGATCTGGCTCACACCCGAAATGATGCCAATCGATTGCAGGACACCATTGCAAAGGTACTGTTTGAGTAGGTGCAGTGTTCTGGGTTGGCATCATGCACCTGTGGTACATAGCCTGCTTACTGACAGCCAGCATCACTTGTATGAGGTGCCATTAACTTTTTTAAGCTGATATTTTAAAGCTTGAGGATAGTTTTATTTTATTGGGATAAAGTGAAAAGTATTCTTATAATACTGTCACTTTCACTCGCTTGCATTTTGTTACTGTTTTCCTCCCTGTGAGAGGATAGGGCTAGAGTTTGAACTAATGACAGACTTTGGCCCTGGTTCTGGTTATACACAGGAGAGCATGTCATGGAATTTTACACCTTCATCTCTGATGTACTTTGGCATAAGAAAGATGGAGAGCCAGTATTCTAGGTGGAGTCTGCCACTTCTTATCCTGTTGTCTTTGTTGGTTTTCAAATACAGTTCTGTTGTGAGTTCAATATTTTTGAAGTATGATGGAGACTGCTTTTTCTTAGAGGACTATGGTTTGTTGCTGATGGGACCTTTCAAGATCATTAGTCCAGTTCCCTTGTTTTACATGGCAGAGTAATTGTGAGAACTCAGAACTGTACTCTGAAGTTGCTGGTACTCTGGCCAGTGCTCTGTGCCCCATTGATTGCTGCTGTAGTGTTTTTTTGCATGAGTTATCTAATTAATCTATCTCACATTCTGTTTCTTATTTTAGTGCAGTGATTCTTAAAGTAAGAAACATGAGTATGCCTTTGGCCAAAATTTGAATAATTTAGACCTTAATTTTCTTAGTAATGACTTTTAGAGATACAATTTAGATTTATTATTTTTGGAGTGTATATCTATCGATAGATATAGATAGATAGATAGATATATTGGGGGCACTATGAAATAATACTTTTGCAATGACGGTATTTGAGGGTGTTTTGGTTTCCATCATTGATTTGATACAGAAACTGTCACAAATGTGAGGTCGTTTTTGTGGGAGAGCATGTTAATCATTAATCAAAGGCATGCTTCTGGTCCAAACTTTCGAGAAGGGAAAATTTTCAAAATTTCCTCCTAAATAATCTAGTTAAGTTCAATGATTTATTAATATAATTTTAGCCAGTGATGTAGCGACAAATTATGCTAATAAGTATATTACATAAAGTTCTGTTGTAGATTGCTTTTTCATACTTCTGAACAGTTATTACACATATTTTAATTCATGCGGAGCTTAGCTTTCATTCGAAACCATGTATACCTCAGTTCTAGAATTTATATTAAAACAACTCTAACTTTTCTAATCTGTACCATCAATTTCATATAGGTAGAAGATGAATATAGAGCCTTCCAAGAAGAAGCTAAGAAACAAATAGAAGATTTGAACATGACATTAGAAAAATTAAGATCAGAGCTAGAAGAAAAAGAGACGGAAAGGAGTGACATGAAAGAAACCATTTTTGAACTTGAAGATGAAGTAGAACAACATCGAGCTGTGAAACTTCACGACAACCTCATTATTTCTGATTTAGAGAGTAAGTGATCAGGGAACAGTTCATTCCTTTTTATCCTACCCACTGTAACATGTCTGAAAAGTTTCTAGTCAGTAACAAAGTATAAATTGGGAGATCTGATTGCAGTAGGTTCAAAGACACTAGCAGTGGCTGGCAGAAATATGCATGTGGTAAAGTAGAATCCACACATTAGATGATTAATGATTTAAAGCATTACTTTAAAATTGTGCTTAATTATGGGAAATTATTCCACTTGATCTTAGCCAAAAGGTCGAGAAGTGATTTGGAAAATTAAAGCGAAAAGCTAATGGAGTAATATTTTTTCGATCCTAGAAAAAGCTATTTATTATCTACTTATAGTGATTACAAGTATATTGAAACAAAAAAGTATTGCTCCTTCATAACCTTGTGCCTAAGACACAAGTTTTTTTTTTTTTTTTTGTATTTTTCTGAAGCTGGAAACGGGGAGAGACAATCAGACAGACTCCCGCATGTGCCTGACCGGGATCCACCCGGCACGCCCACCAGGGGCTACACTCTGCCCACCAGGGGGTGATGCTCTGCCCCTCCAGGGCGTCGCTCTGCCGCGACCAGAGCCACTCCAGCGCCTGGGGCAGAGGCCAAGGAGCCATCCCCAGCGCCCGGGCCATCTTTGCTCCAATGGAGCCTTGGCTGCGGGAGGGGAAGAGAGAGACAGAGAGGAAGGATTGGGGGGGGGGGGGTGTTGGAGAAGCAAATGGGCGCTTCTCCTATGTGCCCTGGCCGGGAATCGAACCCGGGTCCCCCGCACGCCAGGCCGACGCTCTACCGCTGAGCCAACCGGCCAGGGCCAGACACAAGTTTTTGTTTGTCCAATTTTCTTCCCTGCCATGGAGATTTTATACTCTGGTGGAATTGAGACTCAGATTTTAAGTTACTTTGCTTTTTAAAGTTAAAGTCTTTAAAAACTTTTTTATAGTTATTTCGGATGTATTTTAAAAAGTTATAAAAATAGTATAAAGCATTTCTGTGAGAAAATTTGAAGAGCAGAAATTTGCATGATCTTAAACGGTCTTTCCACAGACTGTTTATTATGTTGTAAGTGAGGAAAAAGAAACAACAGAAATTATACAGTGGAAAAAATGGGCCACATTTTAATGGGACGAGCATGTAAATGAGAGAGGCATGTAGATATTGGACACATCAGCTGGACTGTACTCTGACTGAGGTGTAACTTCAATTAATCATAGAGAAACATGAAGCAGACGAAAAATGAGGGATGTTGTACTAATAACACAGGTGTGGGTGGTGCTATAATCCTTAAAAATGCCAATATTGTAAGAGACAAAGGCTATGGAAAAGTTTTAGATTAAAGGGAGGCTAAGGAGACATGACAATTAAATGCATTACCTGTGCCTAGACTGGGTCCAGTACCATGGGGGGAAATGCTTTAATCATTATAGTATAATGGATAGTATGTCAAAATTGGAGTGTGGATGGTAGAGTAGATGAACATATCAGTATAAATTTATGAGGTTGATGACTATACTGTGTTTACGTAAGAGAGGTCCCTATTCTTGGGAACCATACCCTAAATATTTAGGGATAATGGACCATAGTGTATATCCTTAAAGGGTTCAGAAAATATTAGGAATAGATAGATAGATATACAGAGTCAGACAACAATAGAAGATGGCAAATGATAAAACAAATGGGTAAACTTAATAGTAGGCAAATCTGAGTAAAAAGGTGTATGGGTGTTCTTTGTACTATTTTTCACATGTTTTTGTAAGCTTGAAATTATTTCCAAATAATATATTTTAAATTTCTTATGTATTCTTTATTCCGATTCCTCAAATATTCACAGATTTTAAGTTGTAATACACTTTATGATGCCCAGGTGGAGACAAGGAGAATGGGAATAACCTTTTGGGGGAAGCGTTGGTTAAAATTTTTAAACTTTTGGTTCATGATACTGCTCCTTTGAGCTCAAACCTTGACAGAGGGTTGATAATATATAATATATACAATTAAGCCAGATCTCATGTGCTATGGATGCAAAGGTGGGGAGGTTTGGACTGTTTATCAGAGAGATTAGATCATTTACAAGAGCCCCAGACATGTTTTGTGGCTCTAGCTAGTTGACCCAGCACCTGTAGATTGACTTCGGGGTTATTCATAACACTCTGAAGTATCTGGACATTAAATCAACTGACTGGGACTTATTTCTTGGACATAGTGGTAATCATAGAGATAAACTTTCTCTAAAGTTTTAAAGACCTTTTATTTTAACATTTCTCTGGAGTTTTTATTTTATCTCTTAACTGAGAGGATTTTATATCATTTTACTTCTTAAATTTAGAACCTGAGAGGTTCTAAAATGTTTCATATTACCTTGGAAGCTCAATGCATTTTTTCATGTGATACTAATAGCCTTTTCCCTCCTGAGACTTTTGATTTGAATGTGGAAGGAGTGACACCTTGTGGTAATTATTAGAAAAATGTTAGATTATAAGAATTCTGGGGCCAGAATTTTATAAACCATTGCAAAAATAAAATTATATTTATATTATATGGATTTTAATTATAAAATGGCTGAAAATTCTGAATAAATTTTTTAGCCATATAGCTTCTCTCTCCAGTTTTTTTAAATGAAATGTTCAAATATACAGGAATACCACAAGAATGGTATAGTTAGCACCCATTGTCTAGATTTGACAGTTCACATTTTTAAATATTTCATGTGTATGTGTTTAACTGAACCAGTAACAGTAAGTTGTAGCCCTCATGACACATAACTTCTAAATATTTCAACATGCAACTCCTAAAACAGTCTCCTTATAACCATGATATTGTTATCACATTTAGTAAAATTAGTCATATTCCTTAGTATCATCTAATACCCGATTTTCAAATTAAAATTTTTTTATAAGAATCAGTAGCCTAACAAGTTTCATGCATTACCTTAGTTGTTATATCTCTGTAATCTGATAGAAGTTACTTTTTTTTCCTCGAGAATTCTAGCATTTGGGATTGATGCTAAGTCAGTACTTGCTTTAGGTGACTCGATGACAAGGAATACTATTACTGAGAAATTGAGATCTTCTGGGAACTGTTTTAGCAACTATTACTGTAGTCAATTTTAGAACTTTTTCATTACCCCCAAAAGAAACCTTGTCTATTAGTAGTCATTTCTCATTTATTTCAAAATGATCCTGAGTTTGGAATTAGTGGAGAGCTATTATAACTGTACTCAGGATGTAGAGGAAAATATGCTTGTAATGAATGAACAAATCTTAGCACAGCAATAAAAACTGTAAGAAAGACTTTGTAGGTATGCTAGAGCTGGAAAAATTTAACAGTTATATTAAAAAGTTCACCAAACCATTTAAACAGCAAATTAGAGATATAACAGAGACTGTGAACTTGAAGATCAATCAGTAGAAATTATCCATTCTGAAGGGCAGAGAGAAAAAAAAGATTGAATAAAAATAAACAAAAATGAGTAGAGCTGGCATTTCACCAATAGTGAAGGTAAACCAGGCAGGTCTGTATGTCTAGGCCCAGAGAAATGTCATAGATGAAAAAGAGCAAGTCATAGGACAGGAGAGTGTGAGCCATATGTGTTACATCTGTAATGAAAAACCATAAAAGCTTTAAATAAAACATTACACTGAAATGGTGTCCCTTAATAAATACTGGTTCCACTGTATTCTGTACAATAAATTCTATAACTTTGTGATTTCTCTAAAATAATGTTGCATTCTTGAGCTAGAATCCTCTAATAGATTGACCCAGATCCTGTAGATAGTTTTTAAAATGGTCCTTCCTCATTTCTCTACTTCTAGAAATGTATCTTCAAGTAATACGAGAGCAATTGTGTAAAGGCACTCATGGTATTTATAACAAAAATTCTAATTTTGTTAATAGAAGTTTCTAAAACAAATCATGATATATCCAATAGATGGAATACTAACTCAGTCATCAAAATGGTGCTACAGATCTGTATTTATTGATAAAGGTGTCCATAATCTAACACTAAGTAGAAAAGTTTTTGAAGCAGTATACTAGTTTAATTCCATTTTTCTTTTAAAAATACATAAACACATAGGATAATCTATTTTTGTTACCCTTTTCTGCTTTCAAGAATTACTGTGAGGTGTATTTTAGAATCAAGGGAGAAAAATTATATCTATCTTTTTCTCAGAAAATAAAAACAAACAAAATACATATAAAAATATAGAAAGATAAAAATAGTAAATGGTTCATTTGAAGCTCATTTGTGTCCTCTTTGTACATTAGGAATTCTGGTTTGAGATAAAGCTGTGACTGAATGGCTGGATACACTGCCTTGCCTCTCTTTCCTTTCCCCAGTGCATGGTATTTTAACTGATTAATTACTCTTGTCCTTTCCCTTTTTCTGAAAATTGTACCCAATGTCTGTTGGAGGCACTTGACCAGATATAAGAGTCTGGCTGAGCCCTGGGTATCAATATCCTGAGGATTTTCTCAGATTTCATGAGGGCATGAAAAGTTGCTTGTGAACTCCCATTTTACACACCCATGGTATCTGTCCAGTAATACCTACATGAGTGATAGACATATAACTGGAACCAGAGTGGAGGCCTAGCTCATTGTTTTTGATTTTTCAGGGATGGCAGGTTTTGGTGGGAAAGTATTATGAACCCCACTATTAAGTGGGCAGTACAGTGCCAGAATTGTTCAGAGAAAAATTGGTCTAATAGCAATGAGAACAGCAGTTTACCTGGTTTCTAGAATAAAAATAGCATTGTAAAATTATGTTATAAGTTGTAATTTAAAAATAAATGAAGTTGTAGTACTTCTGTTCTTTGATGGAGTTTAATGTTACTTTTTGAGTTGAAAACAGTAGATGGCAGTGTCTCTCACACTAGAATACCTTTGAAGGAAACTGCAATTAGAGGCTCCAGAGTGGAAGGCGTATGCTGCCCTTTTGTGTGACCGCTAATTGAGCCAAGCTACTTTTCACGACAAGAACTTAAGCACATACTCCTTTGTTTCTAAGGAAGAAAGTCTATTGTCATAGACTGTCCAGTACTTGATGTTACAAAGTGAAAATACAGTTATGATTTGTAAAGTTTAAATCAAATTTCCTAGAGATGTGTGCACTTTATTCTTCTTAAATATGTCCACTGACTGCCAGCTTCTCTTCTGTTTAAAAGGAATACTATGACATGACAATAATAAATATGTAGTTTGGGTGTAGCAGAATGTTCTTTTAAAAATAGTGATAATATGAATTCTGTGACCATGAATGTCGAGGTTGCTAAAGAGAAAAGAGCAAAAGAAACGAATGAAATTTGGGATTTTATAATCAGTCTAAGATCATCATGAGGCTAAAAATATCTGAGAATCAAGACACCAGATGTAAAAAGTGAGCTATAGTAAGATTTGCTGTTGTTTCATATGAATTATCTAAAGCTAGGTGATAGGTAGATGTGTCCTTTGTGATTAGAAGAAAAGGACGGCCTCGCGTGCGGAGGACCCGGGTTCGATTCCCGGCCAGGGCACACAGGAGAAGCGCCCATTTGCTTCTCCACCCCTCCGCCGCGCTTTCCTCTCTGTCTCTCTCTTCCCCTCCCGCAGCCGGGGCTCCATTGGAGCAAGGATGGCCCGGGCGCTGGGGATGGCTCTGTGGCCTCTGCCTCAGGCGCTAGAGTGGCTCTGGTCGCAACATGGCGACGCCCAGGATGGGCAGAGCATCGCCCCCTGGTGGGCAGAGCGTCGCCCCATGGTGGGCGTGCCGGGTGGATCCCGGTCGGGCGCATGCGGGAGTCTGTCTGACTGTCTCTCCCCGTTTCCAGCTTCAGAAAAATGAAAAAAAAAAAAAAAAAGAAGAAAAGGAAAACTGTTTTCAACAGAAGAGGAGAAATTACACTTTTTTGTTTGCTTGCCTGTTTTAATTACAAAATTATTTTTTGTATAAGTGGATATAGTATAAATGAAAGATGTATTCCTTAGTGTTTTCAACACTAGAAATATTTCAGCTTCTATCCTTACTCCTTAATCTGTGGTTGATTATATCACCAAGACACTGAATCTGTCCTCATACAGAGCCAAGTTACCTTGCTGGTTCCAGAGTAATCTGTAAGATACAAATTGGGGTGTTGGACTTACCCATTCACCTTGGTGTTTCTTTGCCCTTAACCAAATTAAATGACCTGTTGACCCTTAGTTTCCAGGTTAAATTAGGTCTGAGGTTGTTTGTATAGAAACAGATTTATAAATGAATGAAAATTTCATATGGAAACATTCATCTTTGCTAGCTGAACCACAAGCCTGGCCTTTCTGTCTCTAAGAGGATATGGATTTCTTTTTCCATTCCCTTATATCAGCGGTTCTCAAGCTGTGGGTCATGACCCCGGCGGGGTCGCGACCCACAGGTTGAGAACCGCTGCCTTATATCTTATAAGCACCTAGAAAAAAACCTGGTGCGTGTATCCACTTCCCTGGTGCAAAGAGATACTTAATGAGACTTGTTGAATTAATGAGTAAATTTGAATCCTTTTTCTTTTATAGACCCTAACTTTGTTGAAAGATTTTAGGGGTGCTGAGTGGAAAAAGTAAACTGCCGGGTGCAAAAATTGTGCAATCCCCCCCCCCCATATTTTATCTCATTAATTTTTAAATTTAGCTTATAAAAATGCATCATTATTATATATAATAATGATTACACATATTGTTATCCTAGGCTTTATGTTGTTACTGAAATGAATTCATTCCATTTAAAAGTATCACAAAACAAATCACCAACATTAAATTAAAGAAATTAAAGGTATAATGTCACAGAGGTTTCAGCAAGAAGAGGTTCCTGATGGAACTGGGAAGAAGACAGTGAGCAATGTAAGAAAAAATATTAGCATACACATATGTTAGGATCTTGATTAAAAGCTAATCATTTGTTAGCTTAAGGAAGACTTTCTGATTATGTGTCATTGCACGCAGGTGTTCACTGTGCCTGGGTTCCTGCCACTAAGTATAAGGAATGGAAGGGAATGTTTACTCAGAAACATCATGTCTGTAGTTATGAATTCTCTGATAAGTTCTGTCAATGGAATATTAAAAAAAGCCTATGTCATGATCTTAGTGTCACTTTCTTTTGCTACTTCCATTACTTTGCATTATACATTTATTACATTTACAATCTTACCATGTGTCAGGTGCTGGGGCTGTGAAGTTACCACACAGCTCCTGCCTTTGAAGTGTTTTCAGTCTTGCGGTAGACAGGTGTATGAAGAAATGTAAATAGTGTTGGCAGCACCAGTTATAAGGCTATATAAGGCAGAATTGGAACTCAGAAGGGTAGGGATCTATTAGGGTGGAAACAGTTGGTAAAGTCAGAGTATTTGTCACTAGACATGCATTTTCTGGTATCTAACCAAAGAGAAAGTCACCAGTTCCTGAGCTGTTGAAATAGCCAGCTGTGACAGATTTATTGAGCAAGGTCACCAGCACACCACCCTCCTAAGGCGTTTCCCCTTAAGCATGAATTTTAGAGCAGAATCTCTAAATAGAATGTCACTTCCCCATACCTTGCTGGTTAGGTTACAAGGGGACTGGCCTTGGCTGTGCTGTTATCCTTGCATCCCCGCTCTGTCTGGTATGGTGCTTTACTTATTCATGTTCATTAAGTGTTTACAGTGGATGAAATTGCTTGAAGAAAATTTATTTTATGCAAGAAATAAGTTGAGTATTGATTTCCTTTATAAATATATTTTTATTTTGTAAAAAGAGTTCCCCTAGAATTAATGTAAATAGCAGTTCCCCAGGACATTAAGTTTGAAAAACATTTTCATTTACCACTTTTCTGCAATTTATTTCAGTGTATAAAGTAAGTTATGCTTGCATAAATACTTAGACTAATAACCCTTGTGATTAAAAGTTCACATTGTAGTAGCAGTTAAGTGTTTTATTTGAGAGCCAACAATATGTGTGGTTTTAACAACTGATTTTACTTAACTTTTCATTTCAGAATTAAGACTCTGAGAAGGAAGGTAATCCAGAGTTGGATTTTTAAACTTGCTACTTTCTTTTTTTTTATCTTACTTTTATTAATTTTAATGCAGTGACATTGATAAATCAGGGTACATATGTTCAGAGAAAACATCTCCAGATTATTTTAACATTTGATTATGCTGTATACCCCTCACCCAAAGTCAGATTGTCTTCTGTCACCTTCTATCTAGTTTTCTTTGTGCCCCTCCCCTCCCCACTTGCTACTTTCTTTAGAAAGTAATATTCATTAATACTGGAGTGAACATTTCTTTTTTCTTCTAAGGTTTTGTATTAAAAACAAAAAGTCTTCAGGCAGAATGACTTTTTTGAATGTCATATTTAATTACCTCTTCTCTTTATATTCTTCTTTTTGAATACAGCTCTAAGAATAAATATTTAAACGTTTGTGATTTTTCAGATACGGTTAAAAAACTCCAGGACCAAAAACATGACATGGAAAGAGAAATCAAGACACTGCACAGGAGACTTCGGGTAGGATAAGTCTTTATGTATTATCTCATTAGAAAAAATAGTTTTCTGAAAGTTAAGCATAGGGCAGTCATTGACCATGTTAATGTTCATGTTAAGCTTCAAGTACAATTATAACATTGACGCCACGAGTCTTTGGGCAGAAAGCAAATGTCATCATTTCAAATTAGGTCTGGCACTACATTCTAGGTAGGAGAATGTACTAGTAGTTTATGAGTGGTGATTTTAGAAAGATGGATTTAAGAAGCAAGTGTTAAATTTTGGAAAGAAAGCATATTAACTCTTTGAGGATAAAGTATCTGAAACCAACTCTTTTCAGTCTTCTGTGGATTTGATCAGCTTGCCAGCAGCTGTACACTCTGGTGCAGAGGGTGGCGGAAGCTGTTTCATAGTCTCATGCCGCTGTTGCTCAGGCTGCCTTCACAGTGTCAGAGCGTTGCTTTGGGGTGGCGGGCACTGGGCTTGGAAGTTGGCAGCTGTTGCTGTGGTGGACGTGATGCCCTGGGGAGGCTTCCCCAGCCAGCCATACCCACCTCTGTCATGGCTGTGGGAAGCAGTGGACTGTACAGTTCCTTAGCTTTTCTCTTTGTCTCTTTCTGATTTTGTCTGCCTAGATTAAGTATAGTGTTTTTCTTCTGGCTTCCTCTTCCTTTTCCTTTACTTTTGATTTTTCTTTTCCTGTTAGATTTTGATGTCAGGATACTTGTAGTGTTGCACTATAAGATCTTTAAGTATGGTTCACACACCATTTATCCACCTCCTTGAGCTTTTCAGAGGTAAAGCGCTATAAATTTTTCATGTTTATTTTCATAAGACTTACTTTGAAACTTGAATGATGAAGGGAGACTTGATATTACCATCATTAATATTTATTGTACACTTTTTGAATGCTTGATGCCTAAGACAGATTGCTAGGAAATCTTTTCCTCATTAAGAAGAAGCTCAATAATAATTGCATTACCAGTTAACTATAGGTAATAACAATTCTCTGGGATTTGAACAAAATTTATAATTTGGGACAGTGCATTGTAGCAACCTAACCATAAACACATTTTATTTTTTTAAAATAAGTCCTTATTGCTCTCTTTTGGGAATAAAAATTTAGTTTTTTAATATAGGAAGAATCTGCGGAATGGCGGCAGTTTCAAGCTGATCTTCAGACTGCAGTGGTTATTGCAAACGACATTAAATCCGAAGCCCAAGAGGAGATTGGTGATCTGAAGCGCCGGTTACATGAGGCTCAGGAGAAAAATGAGAAACTCACAAAAGAATTGGAAGAAATAAAGTCACGCAAGTATGTCTTGAGAAACCAATTGTGTACATGTGTTTTAATAGAGAACACTTAAATTTTCTCATGTGGTATTATGGAAAGAATGTGGGGTTTGATACTAGTATGACTGTGTTTGAATCTAGTGGAAGTTACTCAACTTTTCTGGCCTCGTTTTATGACACTTGTGAAATAGTGTTGTCTATCTGGTCTTTCAGAGTCGTCAGTGTCCATAATCATAACACCTCTGGAGGGGGCCAGAATGGTCCCTAGCATAGGGTACACTGTATGGTTCTCCCCTGTCTTCTATCCCCATATTCTAGCCCTCTGGCTTTTGTTTAGATTAAAGCCTCGTGATTAAGGATGCAGACTGGAGGCAGACAGACTTATTTCCCATCCAGCTCTGCCTCTTCCTAGCTCCATGATCTTGGTCACAGCTCTTAGTTTGTTCATCTTTAAAATGAAGACAAACTGCTTGCTTTGCAGTGTTGTTGTCAGACTTAGATGAGATGTGCCTGCAGGGCCAGGACAAATATGCTTTAGCTAGTAGTATTAGAGACCCAGGTAAAGGATGCAAAGTGAATTTTTCTCCATCACTTACTTGAGGAGTTTTCACTTGTTTTTTGCTTATTACCACATGAATCTCCCCAGTGGTATTTTTTCTCATCTAACATTGAGATGATTGGAAACCCATAAAAAGTATTAGATGAGATGACATTTGTGATATGCTCGGAGTTTTTCAAGGAGACTCTTATCTAAGAGTGGGGGAAAACAGTTTTTGTGTTTGAGGTTATTATTACGAATTTGATTATTCATTACTTTGAATAATTCTTAAGTAGGCGTAGGGAAAAAAATTTCAAAAATATTTAACAGAATATCTGTGAAAAACTCATAATCATATTTTACTGTTGCCTAGCACTAGAATATGGCCCAGTAGACAGTGTTGCTCAATCATTTTTATTTGGTTTCCTTAAACATAACATGAAACTAGGCAGAAGATTATTGTTTTTCCACTGGTATAAAACTCATATTACATTACCTTTTTTTTTTTTTGTATTTTTCTGAAGTTGGAAATGGGGAGGCAGTCAGACAGACTCCCGCATGCGTCTGACCGGGATCCACCCGGCATGCCCACCAGGGGGCTATGCTCTGCCCATCTGGGGCATTGCTCTGTTGCAACCAGAGCCATTCTAGCGCCTGAGGCAGAGGCTATAGAGCCACCATCCTCAGCACCCGGGCCAACTTTGCTCCAATGGAGCCTTGGCTGCGGGAGGCGAAGAGAGAGACAGAGAGGAAGGAGAGGGGGAGGGGTGGAGAAGCAGATGGGCGCTTCTCCTGTGTGCCCTGGCCGGGAATTGAACCCAGGACTCCTGTATGCCAGGCCGACGCTCTACCACTGAGCCATCCGGCCAGGGCCTACATTACCTTTTTTATCTGTATACTCTGAAATGAATTGTGTATTAGAAATGTTACATTCAAAAGTTGAGTTTCTGCATTTCTACTTGTAAAGAATCATTCCAGGCCCTGGCCGTTGACTCAGCGGTAGAGCATTGGCCTGGTGTGTGAAGGTCCCCGGTTCAACTTCTGGCCAAGGCACACAGGAGAAGCGCCCATATGCTTCTCCTCCCTTCCCCGTCTCCTTTCTCTCTATCTTTCTTCCCCTCCTGCAGCCAAGGCTCTATTGGAGCAAAGTTGGCCCAGGCACTGCAGATGACTCCATGGCCTCTGCCTCAGGTGCTAGAATGGCTCTGACTGCAATGGAGCAAAGCCCCAGATGGGCAGAGCATCGCCCCCTGGTGGGCTTGCTGGGTGGATCCCAGTTGGGTGCATACGTGAGTCTGTCTTTCTGCCTCCCCGCATCTTACTTCAGAAAAAAAAAAGAAGAATCATTCCATTGGCTCCTGAAAGCTTGTCAGTCATTCGCGGAGACACATATTTAAAGGCATTGTGTCTTGTAGAACAGCAACTCCCATAGTCAGGTCTGCAAGGGCATACTGTTTTCATACTAATACTGACATGTTGCTTGCCCTTTTCACTGTGTTGACTTTTACACCAATAGTGAAAAGCAAGTGCAAATTGTGGATGAATCACGGCCTTGGCATTAAATTATACTCATAGTCATTGTATTCTTCACCACCACATCCTTGCATTTTCAAAAGTGCAAGTTTCACTTAAAAATATCCATGATGAAGCAGTAAGTTATTGATATTACTACATCTAGGTCCCAGAGTATACTCTTTTTAATGTTCTATGTGACAAAATGGGAAGTACACATAAAGCACTTCTGCATATACCCAAGTATGACGTTGTCTGGAGGAAAGTATGGTGTTGCTTTAGATTGTGCTATTTTCTTCTTTCATTTAATACCACTATTACTTGAGACTGACTGATGACTATGAATATTGGTATTGGTGGCTATTTTTTTT
Source organism: Saccopteryx leptura (assembly GCF_036850995.1). Classification (NCBI taxonomy): domain Eukaryota; kingdom Metazoa; phylum Chordata; class Mammalia; order Chiroptera; family Emballonuridae; genus Saccopteryx; species Saccopteryx leptura. Next base: position 383,525,177 of record NC_089504.1, on the reverse strand, counting down.
TTTTTTTACAGAGACAGGAGAGAGTCAGAGAGAGGGATAGATAGGGACAGACAGACAGGAAGGGAGAGAGATGAGAAGCTCAATCATTAGTTTTTTGTTGTGACACCTTAGTTGTCCATTGATTGCTTTCTCATATGTGCCTTAACCAGGGGGCTACAGCAGACTGAGTAACCCCTTGCTTGAGCCAGAGACCCTGGGTCCAAGCTGGTGAGCCTTGCTCAAACCAGATGAGCCCGTGCTCAAGCTGGCGACCTCGAGGTCTTAAACCTGGGTCCTCCATATCCCAGTTCGATGCTCTATCCACTGCGCTGCCGCCTGGTCAGGCTATTTCTTGAAATTCATTAAGAGAGCCTGTCACATCTAGGAAAACAACTGACAGTATTTGTTGCCAGTGATAAAATAATGGGCTTTCAAGCAAATGTTAGGATTTTGGAAAACTTGTATGTGCCATTGCAAGCTTGGCAGCTTTCCATGTTTAAAGAGTTTACTGATGAGATCATTGATAATATTAGCAAATGTGACTTCTAAAAAATAAATTATATGACAGGCATCAACATTTAGAAAATTCATTTAATTCAGTGATCCATTATTTTCCATATGACCTGTGCATGAGGTGACAATCATGTATGGGTAAAAGATCCATTCAGAGTACAAGATAGACCAGGGAATTTTAATGGACAGAGTAGAAAATTCATTCATGTGCTTTAGATTCCACATTGCAGCTAACTACCACTTGTTGCGTTTTAGTGTAGTATCAAGGAAGAATAGCCACAGTTATCTAAAAGGCCACATTATTTTAATATCATTAAAATTTTCTTCCTTTTTCCAACTCTGTATTTGTGCAAAGCCTGCTTTTTTTTCACATTACAATACTTTGAATGTAGAAGAAATGAAAACCTAGCAGTATTCTGTTAAATCGGACATTAAAGAGGCATGCAGCCCTGGCCGGTTGGCTCAGCGGTAGAGCGTCAGCCTAGCGTGCGGAGGACCCGGGTTCGATTCCCGGCCAGGGCACACAGGAGAAGCGCCCATTTGCTTCTCCACCCCTCCGCCGCGCTTTCCTCTCTGTCTCTCTCTTCCCCTCCCGCAGCCGAGGCTCCATTGGAGCAAAGATGGCCCGGGCGCTGGGGATGGCTCTGTGGCCTCTGCCTCAGGCGCTAGAGTGGCTCTGGTCGCAATATGGTGACGCCCAGGATGGGCAGAGCATCGCCCCCTGGTGGGCAGAGCATCGCCCCTGGTGGGCGTGCCGGGTGGATCCCGGTTGGGCGCATGCGGGAGTCTGTCTGACTGTCTCTCCCTGTTTCCAGCTTCAGAAAAATGCAAAAAAAAAAAAAAAAAAAAAAAGAGGCATGCAAAAATATAAAAACACTACTGATCTTTTTAATATTTTTTGGTCTTTGAAAATTTAGTCATTTTCCTTTAAAAAAATTTTTTAAATGTATTGATTTAGAGAGAAAGAAATATTGACCTTTTGTTCTACCTATTTATACATTTATTGATTGAGTCCTGTATGTGCCCTGACTGTGGATCGAACCCTCAGCCTTGTTGTGTCAGGATGATACGCTAACCCAGTGGTTCTCAAACTTTTTGATGTCGGGGTGCATTTAAAAATCCTACAAATAATTGTAGGTGCACTATATACAAATTTCTGAGAAATATGTTATAATAATTAAGTCAAATATTAAAGAAAAAATATAAAGTCCAAGTGTTCTTTTATGGTAATTAAAATAAATACAACAAAATTAAATTTATTCTGATATTAAAAAACATTTTTATGTTACCTTTTTTTTGTATTTTTCTGAAGTTGGAAACGGGTAGGCAGTCAAACAGACTCCCGCATGTGCCCGACTGGGATCCACCTGGCACACCCACCAGGGGGCGATGCTCTGCCCCTCTGGGGCATCGCTCTGTTGCAACCAGAGCCATTCTAGCGCCTGAGGCAGAGGCCATAGAGCCATCCTCAGCGCCTGGGCCAACTTTGCTCCAATGGAGCCTTGGCTGCAGGAAGGGAAGAGAGAGACAGAGAGGAAGGAGAGGGGTGGAGAAGCAGATGGGCGCTTCTCCTGTGTGCCCTGGCCGGGAATCAAACCCAGGACTCCTGTATACCAGGCTGACGCTCTACCACTGAGCCAACTGGCCAGGGCCTATGTTACATTTTTTGAGTTATGCTTTATAGAATTCGTAAAAGAGAGGGGTTAAAAAATAAAATAATGACCAAAAAGTTACCTTTTTATATATATAGATACATTCTTGGTAAGATTTAGTAAATTCGGCAGGTCCCGGAGCAAATGTGTTTAAGTTTTTTCATTCTTGTGTTTATGAGAAACATGAGCCTGATGTGTCCTAGCGATTTCTTCAGTGTTTGGGCATATATTAGAAAGGCAAACTCTTATTTCCTCTTCAATACATTGAAGAACTCCTCTCTTTTTACTCTTAATTGTGTTGAGGGTAGAAAATCCTAATTCACATAAATAGGATGTTGAAAATTGTAGTAAAATGTTCAAAGCCTTTTTAGATATTGCCACATATTCTTCTTTTATAGAAATCCAAAAGACTTCAAGAGACAATTCCTAATCATCAATGCGCAATCAGTGGATATAGCTGCCAGTTCTTCTTCTGTTCATGTTAAACCAAAATCACGTGAAGCCTCCATGAATGGGTTTCTAATCCAATCGTATTGTTCAGTGTTAAGTGATGGAAAGTATTATAAATTAAATTCTGTCCGTCAGCCTTCAAGTCCTATTTTATTTACACTTAACTTTTGCTCACTTCCTGAATTGGATTCTTCAATATTATGCTTCTTTTTGAAAAATCTATCCAATTTATTTGGGTTTATTTACCTAAAAATAATATAATGATGTGTGCTAATAATAAATATAATAATAATGTGTTAACAAAAAGCAGTATTTCTGTAATGAAATGGTATAATGGAGTAACTATATTTATTTTATATTTGGGCACATGCTGTGAGCCAGCGCAGCTAGTAATTCCAGGTCCCGAGTGGGAATGATGCGGAATTAAGAAAATACGCAGAATTAAGAAAATATGGGGTCGGGAGAGCCCTGTAATTGCTGCTGGCAAGAACAAAGCACGTCCAAAAACCGCATCTTGCTTTATTTGTAGGGCAAAGTGAGGCCATTAGCAAATCAGTGGTCTTTGATCACATTTCCAAGGCAACCCAAGAATTTTACCAAGAGCAGAAAACCCCCCACCATACATATCATCTTAGCTTTACACCAAACACAGGATAGAAGAAACTTGCCTCCATTCTTTCAGGGGATCATAGAGGGTAGTGTAAACAGTCCAGCACCACAGCTTAACAGCCTTTTGCAACCTAATCAGGCAAGTGAAGTGGAGGGTTGGGCAGACTGTCAGCTTACAGCCAATTCTGCACACCTCTGTCCCCCAAAAATCTAAACTCCAAAAACCCTGTTGGTTTTTTGGTTCCCAAAAGGCACGTATTTCTCTGGAATACCATAGGGTGCACCTGGAAATCTAGGGTACAACAGTGTGCCCTGGTGCACACTTTGAGAACCACTGCTCTAACTAGTTGAGCTATTATAGTTATTTCATAAAGTCCTGGGTTTATTTTTAGATTAATTAAATATTTTGAATATTTCTTAGGTTTAATTTCTAATATGGTAAATGTCAATAGATATAACCTACATAAAGAAAAGCTCTTTGGGGTTCTCAATAATTTTTAAGAGTGAAAAGGTGCTTTAAGACCAAAAAAGTTTGATAATCACTTTGATAATCACTCTTGTACATGCTTTATTAAACTTTCTGTTTGTGTCTCTTATGGTAAAAAAACACTGTCAGAAGAGCCAAATGACAAATTTTTCTAAGAACAGGATTAATTTTTGTTCACCTATAACTTACTTGATAGTTTCATGACATGTACAAACCTGCAACTGAAATTTCATTCCAGATGAAAACTTATGCATTAGCTCAGTGAGTTAGAGCTGGTCTGAAATGAAGTGCAATTGATTATTTTAGATGACTCGTGACCCATCACACTGAACATCTAGGAGACTTCATGTTACTAATATGGGCTCGGTCTTTTTTTTTCTTTTCGCCCTTTGTAGAAATTGTATTTAGAGACTACAGCAGGTTTAAAATTTCATTTTAAAAGTAAATATGGGCTTTGATTTCATTTCTTTTTATTTCCATGTGTATGCATGGCATATTAGATAGACATGATAGATTGTCTGTATGATATGGTGAGTTCCCAGACTCTCCTGAGAGGGCCGGGCCTTTTCAGCAGCCCAGAAGCTTGAGATTCCAGTACTGAGTCAGAATCTTGGCGAGTCCACCTCCCTTTTTACTGCTAATTGATTACTGATATCCTCACCTTACACTTACTCAGATGAAAATGGAAACTGATGGTTACTTAACCTACTTAGGATAACCTGATATAAATATTTTAATGTCATTTCCTGGAATTTACCAAGCAAATGAGAATATTATACCAAGTAATTTACTCAGCTAAAACTGATACTATTTTTTATTTTAAACTGATACTTTTTAATGCTTTTTAATTGGGAGGGGAAAATGTGTATTATCTAGTATATATGTAAAAAATGCCCCAATTTCAATATTGTTTTCAGGCAAGAGGAGGAACGAGGCCGGGTGTATAACTACATGAATGCTGTGGAGAGAGACTTGGCAGCCTTAAGACAAGGGATGGGACTGAGTAGAAGGTCCTCGACTTCCTCTGAGCCCACCCCGACTGTTAAAACCCTCATTAAGTCCTTCGACAGTGCATCTCAAGGTAATTTTTTAGACGTTGTGCCAAGGGCAGACAGTCATAATTACTTACCATATATTCTCTGGTATAGTTTGATAACCTTTACTGTCTAACTCTCTACATGTCATCAACTTGCATATAGTATTAGTGAGTTCACCTTACTACAAGGTGTTTTGTAACAGGAGATATAGGAAATTTTCAGCTTCAGAGATCTTGGTCTCAGACTTGTGCCTTTCCCCATGCAGAGATGTGTTTTCACACATGCCTGTGACTCTGAGAACCTTCTCTGTGCCTGAGAACTTCCAGATGTCTGACTTCAGCCCTTTCATTTCCTCCGAACCTTTTTCAGGCCTGTGTACTCAAATTCCTAGTTGACTTTGACATTCAGATGTTTCCTAGACATCTTATGTCTAAAACCAAATCTTGTTCCTCAGCTCCAGTCTTCTCTGTGTTAATGGCAGCACCGTTCCACCTACTTACTTAAGCCAGCATCTAGGAATCTTCCTTCTTCCTTATATCCTTTTTCTTCCTTTGCATCTAGCCCACTAGCAAGTCCTCTTAATCTAGCCTCCAACGTGTATATCTTTGCTTTGTCTGCTTCCCTCTATCTCTTAGTGGCATAATCAACTAATAGTTCAAGCCACCATCAACTATTGATTTTTGTAACCTCCTAATTAGTCTCCTCATTTTATTTCATGATAGATCTTATTTAAAATTATTTACTTGCTTTATTCTAGTGAGAGTGAAATTCAGATACCCAGATGCTGACATGGTTTGACTTTGCCTTCCCCTTAACCTCATCTGAACCACTTCACCTACCTGCCAGCTGCACTGCACTTTGGGTCCTGAAACAAGTCAGGCTCTGTATCACATACGCTTTCTTCTACTTGAAAGCACGCCCTCCCCACCTTCAAGCGACTGGAAAAACCATGGTTGGAAATAAACGTAACTACTGTAGGGAACAAAAAACCCACCTAGTGGTAAGGGCAGCACTGATTGCTGTGCAGGCATGGCTGTGAGTGTCTGGTGGAGGTGAGCATCAGCCCGCACAGTTTCCAGAGGAGCTGAAAGCATTGGATACTTTAGTGAACCCACAAGGGAGACCAGTTACAAAAGCTTCCACTGTGCTGTATGCATTCATTATATACTTGTTTGTTTGTTGTTTTTCTAGTACCAAACCCCACTGCCGCTGCAATTCCTCGGACTCCTCTGAGTCCCAGTCCTATGAAAACACCCCCTGCGGCAGCTGTCTCCCCTATGCAGGTGAGTGCCTATGATTGCAGAGGCTTTGGGGGTCTCCGCATCTGAAAGGCAGTCCTCTTCAAAGTCATTTACACTTATGTCAGGTTGTGGGCAGAGGCAAATGACTACTGCATGAAGGATACAGTTGGATTTCTTTTTTGCTAAAATACTGTGAATATTGCTAATTGAAATAAATTATGTAAATATCAATTGTGTTATTCTGAAAATCTCTAATAGTGATAGCTAACAGCTGTTGAACCTTACTATATGTTCTACACTGTTCCAAATGCTTTAAAATGTTAACTCATTCAATCTTTATAACAACTATATTGGGTATTAGGTATGGTTCTTATCCCTAGTTTTCACATGTAGAAACTGAGGCCCAGAAAGGTAAGCAATTTGCCAAGGGTCGTACAGTTAAGTGGTAGAGCTGGGCTTTGAACCTGGGAAGTGTGGCTTCAGAGACCATGCTTTTAAGCACTATATTAAGATACTTCTGTAGGTTGAATATGTAGTTAGCATGTCTCAGCCTCTGCTGCATAACAAATCACTCCAAAACTTAGTGACTTAAAACAGCAATTTTATTATTTTTTCTATTTCTCTGGGTTGACGAGGCATTTCTTTGGCTTTGGCTGGGATCACTCCAGCACCTGCACCTAGCTGCGGGGAGGGGGTGGCTGGGGCCTGGGCTCAGCAGGGATGCTGGGCTGCTCTCTCTGTGGGCTTTCTCAGGCTCTCTCAGGCTCCTTCAGGGCATGGTGTCTCAAGCTCCAAGAGAGTAAAAGCGAAAAGTTAGCAAAGCCTGTGAAGACTGAGGTTTGGAATTTGGACTGTGTCACTTCTATCCCATTCGTTTTGTCTACACAAGTTATAAGGCCAGCCCAGATTCAGATTGGGAAGGTCTTCACAAGGCACAAATTCAGAGAAGTGTGATTTATTGGTGGCTGTTTTGTAGCTGTCTAGCACAAGGGCATGGCTGGTCTGTTATAAATGAGTTTCAGAGGTGCTCTTGCCACTCTGGAAATGCAGATCAGAATCAGGACAGGTGCTGTTACTCTGTCATGCTTAAGTGGCCCTCTCATTGTGCCCTTGCTGATAAGCCACTTTTGAAAAGAGGGGTTGAGGTAGAGAGAGAGAGAGTTTTAGCCTTATAACAGTTTGGAAGCTATAATGCAAATTCATAACTAAATATTTATGTAACTTTGATACTGTTCATCTTGTGATTTCAGAGACATTCCATAAGTGGACCAATTTCTGCACCCAAACCCCTGACAGCCTTGTCAGACAAGAGACCAAACTACGGGGAGATACCTGTGCAAGGTACATTTTACATGTTGCATTATTTCACTTGTTATTAATTCTTAAAATTCTGACCTTTTTTGGCTAAATTGTTATTTATTTTTGTTCTTGACATTATTTAAACCAGTGTAGTATACTACATCTTTATCAGAAGTTTACTCATAATATGTCTTTAATTATAAATGGTGAGGCTAGTTATTAATAAGTGCATCTTAGAGGACAGCTCTCTCGTAGCATCATGATAGGTAGTAGAGAGTTGCTATTTCGCTAGGCACTGTGATTTTGTAGTTTTTCATGGTATATGGATTGTTATCCCCATTTTATGTATACTAAGAATGAGGCTTCACAAAGTATCTTAATACAGTTAACATAGTTACTGAACCAGGGACCTGGGCATTCTCACTCCAGAGCCCACTTTTAAAATCTCTGTGCTGCCCATTGTTCATAAGAAGAAACTGAGACTCGCGGATACAGTACAGCAATTCTTTGCATTTGTGAAGGGGCTTGCTCATTTTCACACAGCTCTTTGTGGTAGAGCCAGTACCAGAATCCAAAACACCTCCCTTTTGGGGTCAGGCTCTTTCTCTTACCTGTACTGCATTACATGTGGTGCTGAAGAGCACTGGGAAAGTGGCTCGTGGCATTGGTGTGGTGCTCTGGAAAGCAGCACTTCGTTTGGGGTAGGTGTGGAGGTGCCCAGCAGGAGTGCAGGGCACTCAGCAGCCTAGGGCCCCTCTAGGATGATACAGGCCAGTCACCTCCATGCGTTCTTTGTGCATTCTCTTGGTTATAGCAGTTAGGTGTTAGGCTCTGCCTGTAATACTACGAAGTTTTGATAGATGTGGGGAAGAAATAAGCAGACTTGTGAGAATAATTTCATTGAAGAACCTAGAGGATTCCATGGGCTCCATTTACCCCCAGTGCAGGAAGAGTTCAATTCTTAAATCCCTCTCTTCTCAGGCCCTCTTCAACCTTGCAGTCAGTCATTCACCCTTAACCATTCCATCAAGATATTTTTTTAAGATTTTATTTTAGAGACAGGGGAGAGAGAGAGAGAAGAGAGAGCAAGAGGAGAGAGAAGGGAGGTGGGGAGAAGAGCAGGAAGCATCTCTCGTCATAGTTGCTTCTTGTATGTTCCTTGACCGGGCAAGCCTGGGGTTTTGAACCAGCAGCCTCAGTGTTTCAGGTCGACACTTTATCCACTGCACCACCACAGGTCAGGCTCCATCAAGCTATTTTCATCAATGTTGCCAATCATGTTTTGTCACTAATCCAGTCAGCCCTGAGCCCTAATCCGTGAACTGTCAGCAGCAGCATTTGGCCCGTTGAGCACGCCTTTTTCCAGGATGTTCTTTTGGTATTTCATGATGCCATAGTATTGCATCTTTTCTTTCCTTCTTGGCTGCTCCTCTGTCTCCTCGTCTCCTGGGCTTGTTCCTTCTCCCTGACCAGTAAGGGTGGTGTGCCTCAGAGCCTGTCCCTAGGCCTGTCTTCTCTCTGTCTGTACTCACTCTGTCACTGTATCCTGTCATTCTCTACCTTTAACTACTATTTTTATTCTGAGAACTGCCAAGTTCATATCTCCAGCCTGTTCTCCTCTGGACTCTAGATTTATATATCCATTTGTTTATTTGACATCACTATTTTGATATTGAATACTCTCAGACTGAGGTTGTCCAGGACAGAATTCCTACATTTTTCAAACTTCAATCTATAATTTGCCTTCTCTACCTCAGTTAAGGGCAATTTTATTTTCCAGAAATGTTGGCATCATTCTTAATTCCCTTTGAGACCTGTCCATTTCTTTAGGGAACCCCATTGGCTCTACTTTGAAAATACATCCAGAAATGGAGTGTTGCTCTTTTCTCCACTACCACCTTCTTGGTCAGAGCCACACGACTCTCACCTGGATTCCGGCATAAGATTTCTCATTCCTTTTTCAATCTATTCTTAATCATATAGCCAGCATAATCTTGAAAAAGATAAATTGGAGCATGTCACTTTACTCAGAACCATCCACTGGCTTCCATTTCTTTCAGAAGAACTGGAGTTCTTTTAGTGGCCTCCAGACCCCCCTAGTCTGGCCCCGTTGCCTCTCTGGCTATATCACCTTTCTCTCTTGGTCTCTGCCCAGCCACACGGCTTCCTTGCCATCCTGGGGCACTCAGGCCCTCTCCTGACTTAGCGACCTATACTGGCTCTTCTTCTGCTGGAACACTTGTGCAGGAGGCAGGCTTGCTCCTGCAAGGCTCCACTCACATTTCACCTAGATGAGGGCTTGAATACCATATTTATGATTGTAATCCACTCTCTTCTCCATATACCTCTTTCTCTGATCTCTCTCTCTCCTTTAACTTTAGCACTTATCCCTTCTATATACTATATAGTTTACTTATCTATAACTTTTATTAGTTTTTCCCTGTTCCCTAGGTTGTGAAGTTCATGAAGTCAGGGCATCCTGAGCATCTACAGTAGTTTTGGACTCTTGATAAGACATATGAGATGAGTGAATAAAATAAGAGTTAAAGCGTATAAAATGCTAAGCATGAATTTTAGCCAATAGAAAATACTCACTGTTAGATTTTATGACTGTTTTTGAGCTTCTTAGCATATGTGACTGAGAATGATGGCTCTTAATTATCTGCAAGTAAAGCAGTTCAGTTAATTGCAAGGCAACTAGGTCTGCAGGTTTTGCTGAGCTGCCAAGATGTGGTTGTGAGAAAGCATAATACACATTATGTTTTGGGCATCTTAAAAGAGTGCATGCATTGAGAGCAAAGATGGAAGCCAAGGGTTCAGGAGCAGTCCCACTCTCCCCTGCCTGTTACATGTGCCCAGTTCTGGCAAATAAAGTCAGCCTTTTGACCTGCAGTCACAGTCACTACAGTTGGAGCTAGGAGCCAGGATGCCACAGCCTTTGAAAATGTGTATAACCTTGAGCCTGTGACAGGCCTCTATCAGGAGAGCATTGAGGTAATCCTGGGACACTAAAGAATATTGAGTCTCCAGGTTTCAGTTGGCTCTGGAGGAGGGCAGGGATGCTCCAGTAGGAAATGACTCAGGGCCTTTCCAAACCTCCTGAAGCCAACCCTCAGGGCCTCCTCCCCACTTGACTGACCCACTACAGCAGGGGTAGTCAACCTTTTTATACCTACGGCCCACTTTTGTATCTCTGTTAGTAGTAAAATTTTCTAACTGCCCACCAGTTCCACAGTAATGGTGATTTATAAAGTAGGGAAGTAACTTTACTTTATAAAATTTATAAAGCAGAGTTACAGCAAGTTAAAGCATATAATAATAATTACTTACCAAGTACTTTATGTCAGATTTTTGCTAAGTTTGGCAGAATAAATCTTTATAAAACAACTTACTCTAGTGAAATCTTTTTATTTATACTTTGGTTGCTCAGCTACCGCCCACCATGAAAGCTGGAATGCCCACTAGTGGGCGGTAGGGACCAGGTTGACTACCACTGCTCTACAGACTCATCTCAGTTGGCTCACAACAGGGCAAGGTTTACCAAGAACAACCAGTACCAGCAGTGTTGCTTGAATTCACCTATTACTAAGACTTACCTGAGTCACTGATAAAATATGGAACCCTGGGCCTTACCTCAGATCTGTTGACTTGGACTCTCCAGGAAAGGGAGTTTAGAAACTTCATTTTTACAAGCACCCTAAGTAATTTTAGGAAAGGACAAATTGGGAAATTAGGCAAAGGTTTTTTTTTTTCACTTTTCCTATTGCTTTAGCTTTTGTGGGTGGGGAATGGGGTTTGAAAGGTTTGTAAGCCAAGGTTATTGAAGACATAGACTGAATGTGTTAAGTGTCTTTTAGGGCCTGCTGAATCAAATCTTTTTCTGTTTTTTTTATTTTTATTATCTGGTAATATAGCAAATGATAATGCCATTGGTCATGGAGTGTGTGTGGTCAGTCTGTGTTAAGCCTTAATGGGGCTTAGTGAAAACAGTGCAAATATACACAGAGGTAGACACACTTAGTTGAATTTTTATCTGAGAATTTGTTGATAGTGAGATCTTAATCTTTCACAGTCACTAGAGAAAGAAACCACTTACAAAACTGAGAACAACCGGATGATACTTGGTCATAAAAGGCTACCATGGCCTGACCAGGTGGTGGTGCAGTGGATAGAGCATCAGACAGGGATGCGGAGGACCCAGGTTTGAGACCCTGAGGTCGCCAGCTTGAGCTGGCTTGAGCTCACCTGGGTTGAGCAAAGCTCACCAGCTTGGACCCAAGATTGCTGGCTCGAGCAAGGGGTTATTGGTCTGCTGTAGCCCCACGGTCAAGGCACACATGAGAAAGCAATCAATGAACAACTAAGGTGTTGCAACGAAAAACTGATAATTGATGCTTCTCATCTCTCTCCGTTCCTCTCTGTCTGTTTCTATCTATCCCTCTCTCTGACTCTCTCTCTGTTTCTGTAAAAAAAAAAAAAAAAAAAAGGCTACCATGGTTATCCAGACGGTGAAAGAAAGTAGGATTTCTGAGCTCTGTCTCAAACTGCTTTTTTTCCTTGACTGTTTCTTTTATCTTGGCCTAAATAAAGAAAAACAGTCTATAATTTTCATTTTGAAAATTTTAGTGGTTTCATTACTTAAGTTTAAAACAGTGATGCCTCTTGTTCTACTACACTTAGGGAATTTATTGGGTTGTTTTGTTGTTGTTGTTTTTCCAGTTAAGTACTTTATAATAGGTGTGGGGGTTTTGTTCCATTTTAGCATCATGCTTGTATGTCACTTGCAGGAGAAGGTTTCAGACCAGCAAAATCTTATTATAAATGGACTAATCAAATGCCCTTTTGTTATTATTGTCAGCAGTTGAGCTAAATTGCTAGGTTCAGGACTGGTGCTGCCTCAGTGACTCTTTATAGACAGAATGTGAATTAGTGTTTGTGGCCAAAGCAGGAAATCTGCTACTAGGTAGGTACATGGATACAGGTAGTTGAAAAGGTCTTTACTGTGCCTTTCTTTTTTCTTTTTCTTACTGTCTCTGTTTGCATAGTAATCTTAAAAGGTACAGAATGTTAAGTGAAAACCCTAGCTGATGGTTCAGAGGGTTGGAGAACCTGGGGTTGCCCCATATCAGCACAACCTTGTGAATGCCATGTCTGTGCCACCAGCTCAGACATACAGATATCTGAGAAAGCTGATTAGTCTAAGTGAAGTCATGTTCTGTAAAGAAATTAATACTGTTATTTGTCCAAATTGCATTACATGAGGCTTAGAGATATAAAAAAATTTTTAAATTCAGTATTTTGAAAAAATTGATTTATGGTAAGAGTACATATAATAAACATGACACAAACTTAGAAGATTTTACTAGAAAGGCAGACCTTTGATACTTTGTTAAAAGTTGTCTCTTTTAAGTTAAATAAAGAAAAGAGCCCTGGCCGGTTGGCTCAGCGGTAGAGCGTCGGCCTAGCGTGCGGAGGACCCGGGTTCGATTCCCGGCCAGGGCACACAGGAGAAGCGCCCATTTGCTTCTCCACCCCTCCGCCGCGCTTTCCTCTCTGTCTCTCTCTTCCCCTCCCGCAGCCAAGGCTCCATTGGAGCAAAGATGGCCCGGGCGCTGGGGATGGCTCCTTGGCCTCTGCCCCAGGCGCTAGAGTGGCTCTGGTCGCAACATGGCGACGCCCAGGATGGGCAGAGCATCGCCCCCTGGTGGGCAGAGCGTCGCCCCTGGTGGGCGTGCCGGGTGGATCCCGGTCGGGCGCATGCGGGAGTCTGTCTGACTGTCTCTCCCTGTTTCCAGCTTCAGAAAAATGAAAAAAAAAAAAAAAAAAAAAAAAAAAAAGAAAAGAAAAAGAACCTTCTATTTTAAAATTTTCACAGCAGTTCTCATTCTCCAAAGGATAGAACTGAATTGGATTCTGGCTCAGCCCTAGATCCAGCATGGTGGGGAAATCGCCAGGAGAAATTCATATGGAAATCTAACCTTCTGTATTTTAGTCTAATGGATATCAATTCACTTATAAAGCTTCCCATCCCCATTTTTCTTCTCTTCACTGTGGTTCTTGATAAAGTAACTAGCCTCCTATTTTTTCCAACATATTATTATCATATGAAATTTTCAAGCATACAGAAAAATGGAAAGAAATTGTGTAGTGAACATTTACCTCTCACTACCTAGATTCTATAGAATTCCTATATTCTGAAATGTTTTTATTTAATTTATTGGGGTGACACTGGTTAACAAAATTATACAGGTTTTAGGTGCACAATTCCACAACATATCATCTGTACATTATATTGTGTCTTTTTTTTTTTTTTAGAGATAGAGACAAACTGACAGACACAGGAAGGGAGAGAGATGAGAAACATCAACTCGTAGATGTTCATTGATGCTTCTCATATATGCCTTGACCAGGGGGCTCAAACTGAGCCAGTGACCTCTTACTCAAGCCAGCGACCTTTGGGCTCATGCCAGTGACCATGGAACCACTTTGATGATCCCACACTCAGGCCAGCAACCTTAGGGTTTCGAACCTAGGACCTCAGTGTCCTCGGTTGATGCTCTATCTACTAGAGCCACCACCAGCTGGGACATTTCCATCTTTTTAAAATGTTTTTCAAGATAAGTTGCAATCAGTATACTTGAGCATGTCTTGCAATATTTAAGGTGTTCTCTCTGTCTTTAAAAACTCTTCCTTTTGAGGCCCGGGACGGTTGGCTCAGTGGTAGAGTGTTGGCCTGGTGTGCAGGAGTCGCAGGTTCGATTCCCGGCTAGGGCACACAGGAAAAGCGCCCATCTGCTTCTCCACCCCTCCCCCTCTCCTCCCTTTCTGTCTCTCTCTTCCCCTCCTGCAGCCAAAGCTCCATTGGAGCAAAGTTGGCCTGGGCGCTGAGGATGGCTCTGTGGCCTCTGCCTCAGGCACTAGAATGGCTCTGGTTGCAACAGAGCGATGACCCAGATGGGCAGAGCATCGCCCCCTGGTGGGCATGCCAGGTGGATCCCAGTCAGGCGCATGCAGGAGTCTGTCTGCCTCCCTGTTTCCAACTTCAGAAAAATACAAAAAACTCTTCCTTTTGAGATAAGTTTGGACTTATAGAAGAGTTTCAGAATACTATAGTTCTCTTATACCCTTAACCCAGATTCTCTAATATGAACATCCCACATAACCATCGAATAGTTACCAAAAGTAAGAAATCAGTATCACTGAAATGTTATTAACCCAAACTACAGACTTCATTTGGATTTTACCAGTTTTCTCACTGATGTTCATTTTCTATTCCAGGATCAAATTCAGGTTCCTACTTTGCATTGGGTTGTCTTATCTCCTTAAGTCTCTACCAGTCAGCAACAGTTTATGTCTTTTCTTGTCTTTTGTGACCTTGATACTTTTGAAAAATACTACCCAGTTGTTTTTTAGAATATCACTCAGTGTGGGTTTATCTGATTTTTTTTTTTGTTTCTCCTGATTAGGTTGAGGTTATGTGTTACTGGGAAGGATCACATATCCTGTGGGAAGGATACCACAGAGGTGATGTGCACTTTCAAGTGTATCATATCAGGGGACACATGTCAATATGTCTTATTATTGGTGACTTGGATAAGGTGGTTGCCTGCTAGTAATTAATAAATATTCTATTTCTGCTTAAACTTTCTCTCATTGATTTTAGCATCTGTGCCTTGACAGATTTTTTTCTGCAGCAGTTATCACTGTGATGTTGTAGTGCTGATTTTTTAAATTTCCTCCTTTTTGCAAGGAATTATTTATAATATGTTATTGCACTTATATTTATAGCATTCATTTATATTAATACACACTCATAGACATTTATTCTTTGTGTTAAAATCTATTACTATTGTTATTTTGTTGCTCACATTATCCCACCCTTGGCCATTAGGAGCTTTTTCATGTTGATTGCTTGCTCTTTCGATGCATCATTCCCCGCCGAACCCCCCAAAGCATTTTCTTACTTTTGAGCACCACAAGGTGACCCAGAATTGTCTTTTTCCTGCACCAGCTTTGGAATCAACTATATACTTCTCCAAGTACCCCTGGTTACTTTTATTAGAGAATGGTATTTTTGAAAACAAGATCTGGATGCTAGATGTACTTATTGCTACTGAGGTGCCTCCAGTCCCTTTCTGGATAGAGTTAGGACAGATTTATGTATATATAATCAACCCATGCATACACAAACCACGAGTTACACTCATGCCTCTAACTCCAAGCCAGCACCAAGAGTGCATTCTAGCATTTTTCTTTTCCTTACTTGTAACTTCTTTCTTTGGCCAGTGAGAAATCTGGCTCTCATTATCTACATTATGTTTGTTTATTTCATGACTAATATACAGTGGTTTCAAAATTGACCCTGTTTTTATTTATTTATTTATTTATTTTTATTTATTTTTTATTTTTTGTATTTTTCTGAAGCTGGAAACGGGGAGAGACAGTCAGACAGACTCCCGCATGCGCCCGACCGGGATCAACCCGGCACGCCCACCAGGGGCAACGCTCTGCCCACCAGGGGGCGATGCTCTGCCCCTCCGGGGCGTCGCTCTGCCACGACCAGAGCCACTCTAGCGCCTGGGGCAGAGGCCAAGGAGCCATCCCCAGCGCCCGGGCCATCTTTGCTCCAATGGAGCCTTGGCTGCGGGAGGGGAAGAGAGAGACAGAGAGGAAGGGGGGGGTGGAGAAGCAAATGGGCGCTTCTCCTATGTGCCCCGGCCGGGAATCGAACCCGGGTCCCCCGCATGCCAGGCCGACGCTCTACCGCTGAGCCAACCGGCCAGGGCCTGTCCCTGTTTTTAAACCCACTATTTTGCCTATGAATATGGTTAGGGAAACAATAAAGGGACAACTGCCTGCACCAATTTATTTCTATGATTTATGAAATAGAATTAAATAGCAGACCTAGTGTGCTCGTGTTACTGCTGTCTGTTGTAAGTGAAAAGAATATCTCTGTGTAGGTTTATCCTTTTATCTTAGCCCTGGATCTCATCTGTTTGGGCTTTCATAAATGCTATTAGCCTCATGCTATGATCCCTTTCCTCCTGTGTCTTCAGCTTTACCTTCTCTACTGGCTCCCTTCCATTGTCATTTTAAAATGTTCACATCTCTTCTTTTTTAAGAAAGAAACCCTTACCTGCTACCCACCTCCTCTAGCTACTATACTTTCTCTACTTTTCATATACATTTTGTCTCCTTCCTATCTCCCATTCATTCCTTAATACAGTATATTCTTACCTTAATTCTGTCCCCAACAATGTATTAAATTGCTTTGACCAAGGTTCAGCCTCCTTGTCACCAATTCATTATCTCGCCATCAGCTATATGCTAATAATTTTCAAAACTAGATCTTTACGTTGCCTTTTCTTCTGAACTCCCTCACTAACTACCTGTTCCTCATCTTTCCCTGGGTATCTTATATGGTTCTCAAATTCACTGTGTTCTCATTTCATTTCCTCCCATGATACTTTTCTATTTTCTTATCTCTGTACCTAGAACCTCTCTCCTTCTCACTTCTGTATCTAGTAGATCAGCAAGCCTGTTGATTCTGCCATTTTGAGGAGCTCTTGAATCTTTTCTCTCTCTCTTGTGGTACCACCCAAGCCCCTAGTCCAAGCCAATTTTATCTCCTTTGTACAGTCTAACTGTTCCTCCTTCAGTTCACTACAGCCAAAAAGATATTAAAATAATAAAACTTGTATTGGTTCCACATTGCTAACAGTAAAATCCAAATTCCTTCACTTGACCTGAAGCACCTGCATGCTTTGCCCTTGCCTGGTCTGGCCCTCCCAGCCTGCCTGCAGCCTCACCTGCTCCTCTCTTCCCCCTGCCTGTGGATCTCTTTGGATGTACACTGAACACTCCACTCCAAGCTCTTCTTTGCCTGTATAAAAGCTATTAATTATCCTTCTAGTCTTAACTGAGATGTCATTTCCTGCAGAGGTCTTTCCGGATCTCCTCTGAAGACCGGGTCACATCCTTTGCTGTGTTCCCAGAGCCCTTGTATTTGTTCTGTTCTAGCATCCTCCACTTGAAGTGATTTTTTTAAAAATCTTCTACTCTAGACTCCCGGTTCCATTGGGGCAAGTTTCCTGCATCCTATCTTCCTTTCTCTCTGACCTTTGTACCCAGCCCCATGCCTAGCAAGTAGTGGAGACCCAAATAATTTTTGTTTAATGACTGTATTAAAGACAAGAATAGCTCCATATGGCAGTAGTCTCTATTACTGTAAAATATAATCTCTCCTGCCTGCCACTTGCTTGTGATACACTCATCTTATTTCCTGAAGAGGGCTAAACCAACAGTTTGACATAAAGGTTGAATCCAGCCTGCTTACAGCAGTAGATGGACATGCATTCTTACTGTAACAGTGCCACTGAGCCCTTGTTTGATTCTCAGTGAAAATACTTCATGACCTGGCAGCAGCCTGTGTTGTGTCAGTGGAAAGTTAACACAAATAATTTAAAAATGAATAATAGCCAATTTGGGTTATTTAAATGAGAGCCATGAAATATGTATTTTTTGTACGTTTTCAGAAAGTGTCTGCCAAATTAAGACAGACTTGGATTTGTAGACATGCAATAAAAAAAAAAGACTTAACTAGCTGTTGGGCAAATGAATCAGCAGTACATTTCATGAGTTTTGTTTCAGTTCTGTGCCTAGAGTGTGCAGTGCCAAAGAGGAAGATATAAGACAGCTTAGAAACACTTTCCATGTAGGGCACGACAAAGGCTATGTCCGAACTAACACACATTTTGATTCATTTGTCTTTATACCCTTTGTTTTCGCTTTCTTCATTTGCTGTGTTCTTTGGAAGATTAAGATTTTAGGGACTGACCAGTTTCATATTTGCAAAATGGAAAATTTAATTAAGTAAAAAATGTTGATTTCTGTTTCCAACTATTTCTATATGCTACTACTAAGTTTGTTTTGTCTGTCAGACTTTGTGTTTAATAATGCTCTTCCTGTGACAGGGTTTAGGAATGATGAATGCTTGTTTGTAGGCTTTTTTTTTGCACAGAGGCAATGTTTGTTCATGATAAGAATGATGTAATGATGCTAGGCTATATAAGTCCTCTCTTCATTAAGAAAGTAAGTTCCTCCTTCCCACTCCCTTCCAATCCAAGTAGTTTGTAATTACAACCAGATGTTTCTCATGTGTTTAGAAAATAAATTTTAAAATAAAAGATGTCCTGTCCTTGAAAGATAATGTCATATGCCATTATTTTTGACAGCATATTAGGAGAGGGAGTATTTTTAAAATTGTTAATTCTTAGAAAGAAGTACTGAATTTTTTTTTTTACTATCAATAAACTGTGCCTTTTCCCTTTTTAAAAAAATGTTTGCTAGAGGGACTTTCTTGGTCAATGAGACTAATAGTCTTCATTAAGTATAAGAGGTGGTGTTTCCTCTCATCCTAATCTACCATTCCTGATACACTCCAACCAAGCAGAACACATCTCAGCTGTCCTTGTGCTTGTTGGCCTAGCCTGACGACAGCCTTGTTGGGATTGTAGCCCTACGTACGTATGAAGCGTGCTGCTCTGTTTGGGAGCTCCCACCTCAGGGCAAACAGGTCCTAAGAAGGCAGTGTTGAAACTAGACCTGCAGGATGATAAAGGTAGCCAGGATAAAGAGGGAATAGAGGAGGAATACAGGAGATGTAGGAACAGCTGTGCCAACGTTCAGGGGACTCAAGAAACGCCCTATATACATCTTGTGTTTAGAAAGCAAGGGAGGATTAGAGCAAGGTGAGGCTGCAGACGCAGAATGTCTTGGCTGAGTGTTCAGAGATGTCTGACGCTTCCTCGTTGCCCTCAGACTAAAGTCCACATACCAGGTGATGAAGTCTCTCTTCAGTCAGCCTCCTCCTCCCTTTAAAGCCCATTTTCCTGCTACCTTCTCTGTTTCCCATGCGCCCAATGTTTTAGCTGTGCTAGGATTTTATTATTATTCATCTTTAATGACCTTGTACCTTTGCTCTGGGTATTGTCTGTCTGAAATACTGTTAGCCACCCTCTTCTCTACTAGTAAAGTCCAGTTTAATGTCATTACAGTGTGCTGTTGAAGCCTTTCCTACTCCCTAAAATTAAAATGAATAGCTTCTCCCTCTGTGGTTTAATAGCACTTCATCATTCTAGTATTCTGATTAATTCCATCCTGACCTGTCTGTTATATTTACGTATGGCTTTCCTGCTAACTATGTAGGCACAAGGCAAGGCTTTTATTTAGTTTCTACTTTTTACACCTAGATATAATAGGGGATCTTCGAATTTTGGTTGAATTGCATCAAAGAGGTAAATAGCAGTTGGTGATTTAGAAGCATTTTCATCTGTGTTAAATGTCTCATCCCTAGAAATAAAACATTGAATGAAATGTTTTCCCAAATGTTCCTTGTCTACAGAAGTTGTTTAGTATTAGTAGACCTCTGGGGAATTGTGAAAGGCTGAGTGTCAAGGGTAAGGGGAGTAAAACTCACCTTCTTGCTACCCTTGTTATGTCAGTGTTCAGTACCAGATTTCTTTATTGTGACCCTTTCCACTTTGTGCAGAGCATCTACTAAGAACATCTTCAACCAGCCGACCTGCTTCTCTGCCAAGAGTACCTGCCATGGAAAGTGCCAAGACCATCTCAGGTGATGACTTTTATTCAAAATTCCTCCTTTTTTATTTTGACAGAGACAGAGAGAGGGACAGATAGGGACAGACAGACAGGAAGGGAGAGAGATGAGAAGCATCAAGTTTTCGTGGCAACACCTTAGTTGTTCAATGACTGATTTCTCATATGCACTGTGACCAGGAGGCTACAGCAGAGTGAGTGACCCCTTGCTCAAGCCAGCATCCTTGTGCTCAAGCCAGCGACCTTGGACTTCAAGCCAGTGACCATGGGGTCATATCTATGATCCTACTCTCAAGCTCAAGCTGGATGAGCCCATGGTCAAGCCGACGACCTTGGGGTTTTGAACCTGGATCCTCTGCATCCCAGTCCAACTCTCTATCCACTGTGCCACCGCTTGATCAGGTTATTCAAAATTCCCTTTTAAAAGACTCAGTAATGGTATTGAATACCTGCTCTTTAGACTTATTTAACTTTCCTTGCCTTTGGCTTTTGAGTTGATTATTTTTCATTCTGAATTACCCCTTTTGTATCTTTCAGATTCTATAGAAGTGATATGTCCTGATTTGAAAAACAAAACTAAACTTAAATAGTTCTGTTCACTTAAAAAATATTTATTAGATGCCTAGAGTAGGTTAGATGATGTGCTGAAAATATAACTTCATAAAAAGTGTGTATAGTTGTGAAAGATTAGAATATTTATTCCAAGGTGTGTCATGACAGTTTTTGAAGTTATTTCAGAGCACATAAAAAATTCTCTGGAAGCTAGATTTTTTCCAGTAGAATAGAGCTGTTCCATAATGATAAATTTGAGGGGCCTACTTTGCCTGTCTCCTGGAGTTAACTCTTCAGTTTATCAGTTGTTCACGTTATTTTTCCTCTGTGGCCTTTTCTTATTCTTAATAGCTCAACTAGAAATTAGACCATGAGGCTCTGGCTAGCCGGACTGGCTCAAGCAAGTTGGCCCCAGGCACTAGGGATGGCTTCCTGACCTCTGCGTTAGGCGCTAAAAAATAGCTTGGTTGCTGAGCAACAGAGCAACACCCCAAATGAGCAGAGCACCACCCCATAGGGGGAGTGCTGGGTAGATCTCTGCTGGGGTTCATGGGGGAGTCTGTCTCACTGCCTCCCCTGTTCTCACTTAATAAAAAAAAGGAATTAGACCATGAAAGGAGAAATCCTATAATTCTGCCTCCAACAGTTAACATTTCATTTATATGTGGATTGAAGTTAGGCAGTTTTTATACATCATAGCTGGGTCTTTAAACCAGTGGGGAAGGCTCTGGTTGGGTATCTCAGTTGGTTGAAGTGGGTTGTGGGTTCAGTCTCAGTTGAGGCACATACAGGAGTCAACCAGTGAGTGCATGAATGGGTAGAGCAACAAGTTGATGCTTCTCTCTCTCTACCTCTCCCTCTAAAATCAATAAATAAGTAAAATTAAAGAAAATATATCAGTGGAAAGTCTGGCCAAAATTATCATCCCAAAGCCTTTTCCTATAACAGAATTAACAGAGTTCTTCCTATTCTTTCTCAGTCTGTTTACTCTATTTTTATAAAAGGTGTTTTCACCTGACCTGTGGTGGCACAGTGGATAAAGCATCGACCTGGAACGCTGAGGTCGCTGGTTTGAAACTGCGGACTTGCCTGGTCAAGGCACATATGGGAATTGATGTTTCCTGCTCCTCCCCTTACCCCTCCCCCCTTTCAAATGAATAAATAAAATCATTTAAAAAGAAAGGTGTTCTAATTCAGTTTCTTAGCATATCACTAAAAGATACTACTGATTTGAGGCATAAAGAGATGATGTGAAAGAGAGAACACTGAAAAAAAATTATAAAATTACGTCAGAATATGGAAGTACTTTATTATTCTAATAAGTTTATGTAATACGAGAAAGCATCTGTCTCCTCTGGATTTTTTTAAAGACCACTTTTCTAAAGCGGTTTTATATTCTGATTGTGGTTATTCAAGGGAGGCAGTTTCACTAATCAGGGCAGAAGTGATTGATGTGTAACATTGATTGCATTATAATCAGCCCAGAGATGATACAGTTAATGGCTCCCTCATTTCCACTGTCTTCTGAGGTAAGATAGAATTTGTCTGAGGTCAGGAATTGTGTCTCACTGTGTCTACTTCTCATTGTGCTCAGCTGGGTGTTGTGAGCATCTGCTTGTACTTAGCACATCATTGCTAGAAAACTGCTTTTATTGTGGCTCTGTTATCAACCGCTGAAGTGGCTACTTCCTCCCAACAGTTCTTAGAGCTTACAGTACCTTACTATGCCTGCTTTCAAAGTCAGACTTTTCTGATTGTTTTTATTACTCAGTAGCCAACTTGACACCTTTTAGTTTTCTGTCTCATTGATTTATGTTTTTTAAAACATGGCCTGACCCAGAATTAAGCATACCTCTTTTATGTCCTGTTAACAGTGTTTTTGGCTAAATTCAGGAGGGTCATGTTGATTTTAATGGAGAATGTGTAGTTGTCGATTACTGCTTTAATTAGCGTTTGGTTTTTAGATGTGTTTGTGATTGAACGAATGAGTACTTACTGTGTGCTAGGTAGACACTGTGAGTGTTGCAAGAACAGGTTAGACACACTTACCGTCAGGGACTATGAGGTTTAATGCATATTTCAACTACTGTACCTTTTTTTATACCTTTTAATGAAAAAAAATTAGTTCTTTCAACTTATCAGTAAGATAAAGAAAATTTTAGTTTTCCTTCCTTTACGTTAATTTCTCCTTTTGGAAGCTGCTAGAGAAAATGTCTTGAACTCAATTTAAAATGTTTTTGCTATAAAATGAATAATGGCTGTCTTTCACAGTGTCTCGACGAAGTAGTGAAGAGATGAAACGAGACATCTCTGCACCTGAGGGCGCCTCACCAGCCTCTCTTATGGCTATGGGGACCACGTCACCACAGCTTTCCCTCTCCTCCTCCCCCACGGCGTCCGTGACCCCCACCACCCGAAGCCGGATAAGGTAGAGAACAGTTAATATTGATGCATGTTTTCGCACCTTTCCTGGCCTTTTGAGAGTAAATGATCAAATTATTAAGGAATGCATTCAGGCACTGATTTTTTTTCTTTGTGTGTTATTAAGTATTTTCTGATCTCTTCTGTGCCTGGGTTTAAGATGGTACAGAAGTAAAAAGTAAAACAAAGTTAAAGAAATAGTTCCCCTCCCCAAGCAGCTGGTGTTTCTGTTTTTGTTTTTGGTTTTTTAAATTAGAGAATGGTTGAATGCAGAAGTAAATTTTGTGAAATTCAAATACTGGGGGTGTGGGTGGAATGTTAGTGAAGGTTAGAAAAGTGGAATTTGAGTGGGGCAGGGTCGGGAGGGTAGTAGGTGGGGCGGGAGCACAGGCATCATTGTTCAAGGCCAGTGATTTGAGTGAATGTACGGAGAGGGTGACTATGCGAGGAGGTGGTACTACGCACATAGCGAGGGTGGGTACAGAAAACCAGAACAGGGTGTGTACTTGTTCTGTCCAGGGCAGTGGGGAAAGATAGGCCGGGTAAGGTGTGACTGAGCAGTGGAGTGTCTTCAGAGTCAAGTGTGGAATCACTTTGATGTGGTAGCAGCTCTGAAATGGGGTAAATAAACTAGTGTGAGAAGGTGATGCAAGGATTATTCTACTCTGAACCAGAGTTGAGGGAGCAGCTAAAGTAGGGGTCCCCAAACTTTTAACACAGGGGGCCAGTTCACTGTCCCTCAGACTGTTAGAGGGCCGGACTATAAAAAAAACTATGAACAAATCCCCATGCACACTGCACATATCTTATTTTAAAGTAAAAATCCAAAACGGGAACAAATACAATATTTAAAATAAAGAACAAGTAAATTTAAATCAACAAACTGACCAGTATTTCAATGGGAACTATGCTCCTCTCACTGACCACCAATGAAAGAGGTGCCCCTTCCGGAAGTGCTGCGAGGGCCAGATAAATGGCCTCAGGGGGCCGCATGTGGCCTGCGGGCCGTAGTTTGGGGACCCCTGAGCTAAAGGATAGTCTGATGTTTCTGGGACAAAGTTATCAAGACTGGACCAGGGTGATACAGTGGAAATGGTGAAGGCAAGGTTGGACTCAAAGAAGTTTTCAAAGGGAAAGATTAATTTTGGCAACAGATTTTTAGAAAAGGAATGAAAGAATGAGAGCCACCGAAGAGGGCTCTGATTGTTTAGACTGGGAGCTGAGAACAAGAGGCTATTCTAATGAGAAACAGTACATGAAAATGTAATATATTTTATATCTATTTCTGTTTCATTTATGTCAGAAGCCATTTGGGACTAAGAAGTATTTACAATTTTGAAGAAAATAATAGACATAAAAAATTTAGTATACATTGTTTATGGGAGTGAGGAAAAACTTTTAAGTTTTAGAAATTAAGTATAAAGAGTAATTAAGAAGGATTAAGACATATTAAGAATTGAAAGTAGGATAGGCATAGGTTTCAGAAATTTAGCCATATATCAACTTACAGATTTGAGGATAAAATGGAATATTTGGCCTTTTAGCCTCAAATTATATACTTCTTATTAAAGTAAAGCCCTGACTCTAGGGGACCAATGACTTAGAATAGTGGTCCCCATAAGCAGAGCACCATTGGAGCCAGTAGAGGTGCAGTGATGCGGATAGCTCATGCTCTGTCTTGCTGATGCAGGAGAGACCACTGTTCGTCCTCGTCTTTGAACCTTTGGGAAGGACACCCACTATTCCTGGCTCCCTAGTTCGAAGCTGTGATCTTCAACAAGGCATCCTCTGGCCTTAGTTTCCTTGTCTTACAATGAAGAAGTTATAAGAGATGACTCTCAAGCTCTGGAAGACTCTTTCTGCAGCTTCTTACTGTGTCCATAGAATTTACTGTTTTGAAGCTTTCTCTGCTGTTTTTGTTTTTTGGGTTTTTTTGATAAAACAGACCTGGTGTGAGCAAGAGTGAACCTTTCACATTGACTGGGGTATACTTTTATTTTGAGCATAATAGAGATTTGGGGGGTTTTTGGCTTGCTTTTTTGCATTCATTCACTTTTCTTAAATTTATCTTTATTTTCTTTTTCTATGTTTAGTGGTGTTATTAAATAAACAAACTTTTTTGAACCCTTTAAACCAAAGCAGGAATATGGTGGGCTGGTACAGGAATATAAGGGTGTGTTTCTTCAAAGCCACAGTCTAACTACATGTTGAATATTTTTGTATTTTTCTTTTGGTTCTAAGATAAGTAGAAATTGGTACTATTTCGGTGTACCTCCCAAATGGAAAAGCTTTTAGTTCTAAGTGTGTATTCTTTGATTTCTTAATATCCTGAAGGGTAAATACAGACAGCATCGATGTGCTGAGGAATACTAACCCACTTGTAATGCAGCAACCTCTAGGGCACTTACTGGGCTAAGTTTATGGGGCTTGTGACTAGCATCTTTGCTTATAACGGAAGCACTAGAAAGTAGACCAAACGTTAGGAGTAGGTCATTTGTCAAGGAGCAGGTGCATTATTTTATAAAGCACTCTCTCTCCAGGAATTCCTTAACATTCTCTTCTACTTCTGAAGCAGCTACTGAAAGCAAGGGTTTGGTGCTAGATGAGTATGATTGTACGCTTCCTCTGCTCTGTCACCAGGGTGATCACAAAATCTTTTTTGTTTCAGTGCCCGGCCTGAGGCTGGATATTTATTCTGCCTCCAAGTCAATTAACTATGCCCTAGTCCTATATAAAATTTTAAGAAATGAGTTACATATAGCCATTGATATTTTGTTTTCAAGCTTCTTTAGTGAATTCTGAAGTTCCTTGAAGGGGCAGGGCCAGCCCCTCTATTATTCACCGTCCTTTGCCAAGCAATCACATTGGTGGTGCTCCATAAGGGGGTGTTAAATGAGTGAGTGAGTTTACAGAAAAATTGCATTCTCTATGCAAAGTAAAATTCTAACTACCTACAGTCAATAAAGAGTGTACAGTTTAGCAATAAAACACATTTGAGATATTTTATGGATGTTTTTAGTGTTTATTGCCATCTTTTGTCTTACTTGCTTCTGATTGTAAGCACCTAAGTGTAAAGCAGGAACTATGCCTTATATAATTCTTCACCTTGCATAACCTTGTCCTTTGTGTTTACAATAAGTGGAGTTTTTTTAGAAGGTGAAATAATTATAGACATAAAGGTTGAAAACAAAAATGAGTAAAATAAAACCAAAACAAAAGGATTATGGAAGGGTAAGATATGAATAAAAAACAGCCATGACAGTTTTCAGAGGGTGCCAATATCAGGTTGTTTTCCCCCTTCTGAGCATCCTGGAATGCATTCCATTAATGGGGAATGCATGCTTTACTGAATCTTTGCCAGTGTTCATGTGGGTAAATGAATGAGTCTCTCCCTTCAGCTAGCAGAAACTCCTGGCAGTGGTGGGTCGTGTGCACCCTGTAAAAATTGATAGGTAAAATCAAATGAATGAAAAGATACATCTTGCCTTTGGATGCCTTAGTGTGTGCATTTATCCTCTTCAAGAGTACAGACCAACACTGGTCTTTTCTGTTTGTTGGATTTCTGGTTTATAATGGTGCTCAACATCGCCCCTGGTGGGCGTGCCGGGTGGATCCCGGTCGGGCGCATGCGGGAGTCTGTCTGACTGTCTCTCCCCGTTTCCAGCTTCAGAAATGAAATGAAAAAAAAAAAAAAAAAAAAGTATAATGGTGCTCAAATAAAAAATATTTCAACTTTGGGTTTCTTATTATTACTTAGGGAAGAAAGGAAGGACCCTCTCTCAGCATTGGCAAGAGAATATGGAGGATCAAAGAGGAATGCCTTGTTGAAGT
The DNA here is from genome assembly GCF_036850995.1 of Saccopteryx leptura. Classification (NCBI taxonomy): domain Eukaryota; kingdom Metazoa; phylum Chordata; class Mammalia; order Chiroptera; family Emballonuridae; genus Saccopteryx; species Saccopteryx leptura. The sequence continues at coordinate 383,498,488 of NC_089504.1, read as the reverse complement.
GGTGTCAGAAGAAAACAGAAGGCTATCAGGTAACCATATGGTTTCTTTGTCCCACATGAGCAAGTGCCAGATCAAGTGCTGGAGTGTCAGAGCACACAATGTGTCTCATGTTAGAAATGGTGAGTCCTATACTGAATTTCAGGAATACATTTAACACGCTGAAAGTCTACTCTAGGTTTTGTGGCGTGTCACTTATATAAGTTTCTTACCTTTCCAGAGTCGCTAATCTTTACAGTACTCTTATTCTGTTGCTATAACACTTTAAGTCTTGGTTAAACGCTTTTGTTGAGGTGTCATAAGAGTGAAAATTATTTATCTTACTTTAAATTAATATTTTAATTTTTATTTAATTCTTTTGGCTGAGTTGTTTTCCATAGTCTTTCCCCCTTCCTACTGTGCTGTCTTTATGCCCCAATCATTTCACATCTGGACTACTTTAATAGCCTGCCCTTCCCTCCCCTGTTTGTGTCTGTCTGTCTGTCTGTCTCTCTTTTTCTCTCTCCCCCCCCCCAATTTTTACTATTTTAAGTGATTTTAAATATGGTATTTGGAAAAGAAATCCTCATTCTACATATAGTGGAAACCTCTAAAATATATCCATTAGACTACTAAAAAGTATAGTTTAGATTTCCAGTGTCCTCACATAGGATTTTATTCATGAAGATTTCCCAGCCTGCAGCCGTGTTCTCAATTGCTGTTTCATATTTTGATGCAACCACACAGAAACACAACATGAGAAGGAAATTAAAGTTTTATATTCTTGATCTCATCATGTCAGCTCTGGTCTCACCAAAATGACATAAAAGAACTAGCTATAACATTTTCTGACAATTTTTGTGTGAAAGAAGTAATGGAGTAGTGGAGGAACAGGTTAAGATCTGCCATAAGTAAGTTCCTTTTGGACAAATTTTTTTTCCTCCTTTTCCTAGTGAGAGGAGGAGAGATAGAGAGATAGACCCCTGCATGCACCCCAACCAGGATTCACCTGGCAACCCCTATCTGGGGCCATGCTTTCAAATGAGCTATTTTTAGCACTTAAGATGGAGGCTCCACGGAGCCATCCTCAGCACCAGGGACTGATGTTTTCAAACCAATCAAACCAATTGAGCTATGGCTGCAGGAGAAGAGAGGGGAGTAGGGTGGGGGAGGGGTGGAGAAGCAGATGATTGCTTCTCCTGTATGCCCTGACCGGGAATTGAATCCAGGATACCCACACACCAGGCTGACACTCTACCACTGAGCCAGCCAGCCAGGGCTTGGACAAATTTGTACATGACTTCAGGCAGTGATCATCAGCTCATTTAAGAGTAAAGAGCCAAGTGTATTGCAGTGGTCCTTTAATTCTCAGAAAGTCATAATAGTCAATGGGGATTTGCTAAGTGTCCATATGTCTCCAGCTTCCATTAAATAAACAAAGGAGACTAGTAGTGTTGGCTAGGGTGTGGAGAAACTGGAACCTTTGTGCACTGCAGTGGCTGTAGAAAAAAGTATGCCTGACCTGTGGTGGCGCAGTGGATAAAGCGTTGACCTGGAACGCTGAGGTTGCCGGTTCAAAACCCTGGGGTTGCCTGGTCAAGGCACATATGGGAGTTGATGCTTCCTACTCCTTCCCCCTTCTCTCTCTAAAAATGAATAAATAAAAATAAATAAATAAATAAAACAAACAAAAAAAAAAAACAAAAAAAAAAAGAAAAAAGTATGGTGGTTACTCAAAAAATTAACCATAGACATTACTATATGATCCAGCAGTTCTACTTCTAATGTGTATATACCTACCCAAAATAATTGGAAACATGAACTGGAGGAGGTATATTTATAAAACCATGTCCATAGCCACAGTATTATAATAGCCAAAAGGTGGAAGGAAGCAGTCCAAGTGTTCCACAGATGGATGGATAAACAGAATGCAGTATACATGTACTGTGGAATATTAGCCTTAAAAAGGAAAGAACTGCCTGACCAGGCCATGGCGCAGTGGATAGAGCGTCGGACTGGGATGCGGAGGACCCAGGTTCGAGACCCCTAGGTCGCCAGCTTGAGTGCGGGCTCATCTGGCTTGAGCAAAAAAAAAAAGCTCACCAGCTTGGACCCAAGGTCGCTGACTCCAGCAAGGGGTTACTCAGTCTGCTGAAGGCCCATGGTCAAGGCACATGTGAGAAAGCAATCAATGAACAACTAAAGTGTCACAATGAAAAACTGATGATTGATGCTTCTCATCTCTCTTCGTTCCTGTCTGTCCCTGTCTATCCCTCTCTCTCTGACTCTCTCTCTGTCCTTGTAAAAAAATTAAAAAAAAAAAAAAAAAAAAAAAGGAAAGAACTTCCAGCACACATTGCAAATGTGAATGAATCTTAAAGACATTATACTACATGAAATAAGCCATAGACAAAAGGACAAATATTTATAAGTCCACTGACATGAGTAGTCAGATTCACTGAGACAGAAAGTAGAATGGTGTTTGCCAGTGGTGGGTGGCAGGGGCCAATGAGGAGTTACTGTTTGAAGGGGACAGAGTTTCAACTTAATGCAAGATGAAAAATGTTCTGGGGATGGATGGTGGTGATGGTTGCACAGTAATGTGAGTTTACTTAATGCCACTGACTGTACATTTAAATATGGTTAAAATGATTTATGTTTATGTATATTTTGCCACAATGAAAAATTACTTAGCAAAAAGAAAAAAGGTAAATGGTTGAGTTACAACTAGATAGAAAATCAGCAAGGACATACAAGACTTGAACTATATACTATATACCATACGTGGACCATATACTAACTAGACCCAGACCTATAAGACATCTATGGGTCTTCACCCCAAAACAGCGAGAGGACACAGCGTTCTCAAGTGCACAAATACTATTCCAGTATAGGCTATATGTTGAGTTAGAAAACCAGTCTTGACCCTGGCCGGTTGGCTCAGTGGTAGAGCGTCGGCCTGGCGTGCGGAAGTCCCGGGTTTGATTCCCGGCCAGGGCACACAGGAGAGGCACCCATCTGCTTCTCCACCCCTCCCCCTCTCCTTCCTCTCTGTCTCTTTCTTCCCCTCCCGAAGCCGAGGCTCCATTGGAGCAAAAGATGGCCTGGGAGCTGGGGATGGTTCTGTGGCCTCTGCCCCAGGCGCTAGAGTGGCTCTGGTCGCGACAGAGCGATGCCCCGGATGGGCAGAACATCGCCCCTGGTGGGCGTGCCGGGTGGATCCCGGTTGGGTGCATGCGGGAGTCTGTCTGACTGCCTCCCTGTTTCCAGCTTCAGAAAAAAACAAACAAACAAAAAAAGAAAACCAGTCTCAATAAATTTTGAAGTATTGAAATCATACAAAGTGTCTTTTCTGATTACAGTGGAATTAAAGTAGAAATTAATAGCAGGAAAATTTACAACATACTAAAACTTTTAGGAAGTGTTGAAAGCAACTCTCTGAGGGAAATTTATCACTGTAAACACCTACCTTAAAAAAAGGAAGGAAGGAAGGAGGGAAGGGAAGGAGGGAGGGAGGGAGGAAAATCTTGCCTGACCTGTGGTGGCACAGTGGTTAGGATGTTACCCTGCAATACTGAGGTCGCTGGGTTCAAAGCTTCTTTGAGTTGATGCTTCCTGCTCTTCCCCCAACTCTTTTCTCTCCCCTCTTCCCCCTCTCCTCCCCTCTCCCCCCTCTCCCCTCTCCTCCTCTTACCTTGTCCCCTTCCCTCTCTCCCTCTCCCCCTTTCCCTCTCTTCTCTCCTCTCTAAGTCAATAAATAAAACCTAAAAAAAATCCACCTTAAATAAGTAACCTAAACTTCTACCTTAAGAAAGAAAATAAGAGAAAACTAAACTCAGAGCAAGCAGAAGGAAGAAAATGATAGAGATTAGAGCAGAAGTAAAGGAAATAGAAAATCAGAGAAGATGAAATAAAACCACAAAAGTTGATTCTTTGAAAAGATGGTAAATCAGCAACAGTTTGGCCATATTGACAAAAGGAGAAAAAGAGAAGACTAAAATTACTAAAATCAGGGAAAAGAGACATGACTAATAATTTTATAAGAAAGAAAGGATTAAAAGGGAATAATACTATGAACAATTGTATGCTGGAAAATTAGATAAGTTAAGGGAAATGGAAAAATTCCTAGAAATACATAAACTATCAAAATTGACTCAGGAGAAAGAAAATCTGCATAGACCCTGCAACAGCTAAATAAATTGAGTTAGTAATCAAAAAACTTCCAGTAAAGAAAAGCCCAGGACTATACAGCTTCACTGGTAAATTCTACCAAGTTTTAAAAAAAAATTAACATTAGTCTTTCTTAATCACTTCCTAATAATACAAGAGAGAACACTTCCTAACTCATCCTGTGAGGCCAGTATTACCTTGATAACAGAGTCAGAAAAAGATATTACAAGTAAATATGACTACAACACAAAAACCCTCAACAGAATACTGGCAAATAGAATCCTGCATTAAATATAAAGAATTATACACCATGACACAGTTGGATTTATTCCAGGAATGCAAAGTTGGTTTGACTTATGAAACTTAATGTAATGAATCATATCAAAGAATAAAGGGGAAAAAATCATAAATAATCTCAGCAGATGCAGAAAGGGTATTTGACAAATTCCAAAGCCCATTCATGATTTAAAAAACAAACTAGGAATAGAAGAGAACTTTTTAACTCTGTTAAGGGGCATCTATGAAAAACCCACAGCTAATATACTTAATTGTGGAAGACTAGATGCTTTCCACCTAAGATTAAGAACAAGAAAGGATCTTGTCCACTTTGACCACTTCTGTTCCACATTTTCCTGAACATTCTAGCTAGGCCACTTAGGCAAGAGAAAGAAAGAAAAGACAGGAGGAAGAATAAAATTATTTGTTTGAACTGATGTATGGTAGTGCAGTGGGTAAAGTATTGACCTGGAATGCTGAGGTTGCCGGTTCAAAACCCTGGACTTACCTAGTCAAGGCACATATGGCAAGCAATCAGTGAACAAGTAAAGTGTATTAACTCTGAGTTGGTACTTTTCTCACTCTCTCTCTTCCTTTCCTCTCTGGCTAAAATCAATAAATAAGTTAAAAAAGAAAATAACTATAAAGCTATTTTGAAAATACAAGTCAATTACTTATGACCTTCAGTAAATCATTTTAAGTTTTTTTCATTTACTGGTATGCACTATGCAGGGGAAATATGTAAAACAGAATCATTAACATATAAAGAAGAACCTATTGTACACTAGACAGTCTTATGCTACAGACGCAACACTCTCTTCCTTGCTGCCTATGATCAGTTATATAATGACATGTGTATGGCTTTTTGGTTTGTCTGGCTTTTGTTTCCTGTGAGACAGATATCTGTTCTTGCTGCTTAAAAGTAGATAGGAAACTGGTTCTTTTATTTAAAGGTCTGTGAATTAAAATTGGATACTCTAAATGCAAAGTTATATCTGATAGAGCTTTTAATTTGTCAAAAGCTATATAAGAAGTGCCAGAGCCCTTTTCTTATCTAGCTGTAAATATGGATGAGCATACCCATCTTTTGGAGCTAGCCGTTTGGGACCAGTCCTTTGGTCTCTGACTACTCACAGTCTGCAGGAAAGGGCAGGTTGTGACACTTGACCAGCTCACTAGAGCAGGAGCTGTTACGTGACAGTTAGCACGTACTGTTCTCTCAGGCCCCAAATGTATCATTAGTGCTTGGACCATGCATGCTTTATGTCTAGGAGCTGTCTAATTGACGGAGATAGATTCCCTAATACCCATATCGTCTTCCTTTAACTCTCTTAAGAGTTATCCTAAAATAATTGTACTAATCACTATAATGTCATTAACTATCCATTACAAAACAAGCCCTTGTGAGTTGGCCTTTTATCTAACAAATACATTTTTCTCTCTTAAATTGGGTCCTGCCACTTATTGTTTACTGATGTTTTAGAATACAAGAATATTACTGTCAAAAGGGCCTTAACATTCTGATTTACTGTCAGGTTTACAAATGTGGGGCTGAAATCTCCACAAGGATAAATTACTTCCTCAAGGCTGTTGCATGAGTTCCTGGCATCACACGGACAACCTTCAGAACTGTTGCTTTAAGGATTAAGTTTTCCCTTTATTTTAAAGTCAGTACCTCAGTTTGTATAATTATGTTTTAAAATTAAAATTTAACTTAAATATGCAGTTAAGTCTAATAATCCTTAAATATTTTTAGACAGAAGTGATAGTCTGCTGCCCTATTCCATCATCTCTGTAATCTCTGCTTCCCAGAGACAGCTACTTTTGGTTCTTGTAGTTGGTCCTTTGGGGGTTGACAATAGAAAATTGATAATACAAGAGTAATCAGGTAATAGAAGAAAACAATTTATACTTTTTTTTTTTTTTTTCATTTCGTTCTGAAGCTGGAAACGGGGAGAGACAGTCAGACAGACTTCCGCATGCGCCCGACCGGGATCCACCCGGCACGCCCACCAGGGGCGACGCTCTGCCCACCAGGGGGCTATGCTCTGCCCCCCTGGGGCATCGCTCTGTTGCGACCAGAGCCACTCTAGCGCCTGGGGCAGAGGCCAAGGAGCCATCCCCAGCGCCTGGGCCACCCTCGCTCCAATGGAGCCCCGGCTGCGTGAGGGGAAGAGAGAGACAGAGAGGAAGGGGGGGGGGGGTGGAGAAGCAAATGGGCGCCTCTCCCATGTGCCCTGGCCGGGAATCGAACCCGGGTCCCCTGCACGCCAGGCCGACGCTCCACCGCTGAGCCAACCGGCCAGGGCCAATTTATACTTTTACTTAAACTTTTTTTGTTCTAAATTTCATATTTAACAACAACTCTTGTAGCTTCTAAAGGTTAACTTGAGAGAGCTTTACTTTTGGATGATAACTATCATTGTTTTCTGATAAAAAGCCAAACTTAGAAGTGGATTGGTCAGTACAAAGAATAATGAAATCAATCTAGTGCAAAATAGTTTTAATAAATGAACAAAAGCTTTTATACTGCCTGAGATAATTTAATCTTGAATAGGCATTAAGAATGTACAGGTTTTGTGTTGTTTTGTTTTGTTTTGTTTTTTTAAGAGAGGTAGGAAGAGAGACAGGAATATTAAGCTGCTCCGGTATGTGCTCTGACTGGGGAATTGAACCAGCAACCTCTGCACCCCAGGATGATGCTCCAGCCAACCAAGCTATCCAGCCAGGGCTTAATTATTATTATGGCTTTTTTTTTGAGACAGAAAGGAAGGGAGAGAGAGGGGAAGGGGAAGGGAAGCCTTCATTTGTTGTTCCACTCAGTCATACATTGGTTGCTTCCCATGTGTGCCCTGACTGGGAATTAAACCCGCAACCTTGTTGTTTTGGGATGATGTTCTTAACCGACTGAGCTAGCCAGCCAGGGCCAAGAATGGACAGTTTTATTGAAAGATTTACTCATTAGTGCTTGGGCCAAGCAAGAAAAGATTGTGTATTTATTAGTGGAGATTACTGGAATCAGAAGAATTGATGGGCATGAATGATTTAGAAATGCTATGCTTTCCTTGCATTCTATTGACTCTTTCTAATATAAAAACTAATTTATCAAACATATATTAAGCTCTGTGCCAGATAATGTGCTGAATGTTGAAAGAGAAATCAGGATATAAAAAGGTAGTTGCTGCCTGACCAGGCAGTGGCGCAGTGGATAGAGCGTAGGACTGGGATGTGGAGGACCCAGGTTCGAGACCCCGAGGTCGCCAGCTTGAGCGCGGGCTCATCTGGTTTGAGCAAAAAGCTCAGCAGCTTGAACCCAAGGTTGCTGACTTGAGCAGGGATCACTAGTTCAGCTGTAGCCCCATGGTCAAGGCACATTTGAGAAAGCAATCAACAACTAAAGTGCCACAATGAAAAAACTAATGATTGATGCTTCTCATCTCTCTCCGTTCCTGTCTGTCAGTCCCTATCTATCCCTCTCTCTGACTCTCTGTCTCAGTAAAAAAAAAAAAAAAAGATAGTTGCTATTCTCAGGAAGCCTTGGACTAGTGAGTGAAATACACATCAACAATTAAAATTCAGTATAGACTTCTCTCTATGGTTATGCTAGACCAGGGGTCAGGAACCTTTTTGGCTGAGAGAGCCATGAACACCACATATTTCAAAATGTAATTCTGTGAGAGTCATACAATATATTTAACACTAAATACAAGTAAATGTGTACATTTTATGTAAGACCGACACTTTAATTTTTTTTATTATTTTTTTATTTTTAAGACCGACACTTTTAAAGTACAATAAGTCTCAAATTCTTTTTAATAACGTTGTTATGCTGTTGCTAAACAATGATGAATAAAGTACTTCTTACCATTAATGCGACTTCTGGTGCTGCATAGTTTTGCTGATGGCTTTGTAGTCTGGTTGATATATGGTGAGGTTAAGCTTCATGCAGGTGTTGAGACTTCCATCCATTAAATGTGATCGTAGGTTGGTCTTAACGTTCTTTAGATGTGAGAAAGACTGCTCACATGCATACGTAGAGCCAAACATTGTCAGTACAGCAATACTCACATGCTGTAGTGTGTGGTATGTGATGGGAAGCGCATTCCAAGTTTTGACAATCAACTGGTCCGCGGGTTGAAGTTTTTTCATTTCTCCCCACTTGTGTTTGCTCGCCAATTTTGCTTGCTATTGTGCAAGTCTTTCCAAATCTTCATTCAGTGACTTGAACTTATTCACCCACATGTCTGAAGCCTTCAGGTCAGCAGCTTGTAGCTCAAAATCTCTGACGGGGACACCGGGGATGTAACTCAGGTCGGCGCTGTCCACTGCACACTTGTGTGGATGGGTGATGAACTTAAAAAGACAAGTGCGCTCACAAAATTCTCCAGAGCACACTTTGAATGACTGCAGCTAGATGTGAAGCCTGCTAGCTGCTGGAGATCAAGATGTTGAGCAGGGTCACTTGCTGTGCATGCATCTTTAAACTCTCCCAGTTTTTCAAAGTGTAGTAAACGACCTGTTTCAATGTCTGCAATGAAGAGTTCCAGCTTGTTTTCAAATGCAAACACTGCTTGTTGAAGGGATAAGACTGTATTTCCAGCGCCTTGCATTTTCACATTGAGCTGGTTCAGATGTTCAGTCATGTCCACGAGATAGTAGAACTTCAGGAGCCACTCAGTGTTAGCTAACTCAGGATGCTCGACGTTTTTCAAGAAAAGTTCGGATTTCGCTCAGACAAGCTGCGAAACGGCTGAGCACCTTCCCTTTTGACAATCAATGCACATTGCTGTGCAGAAGCAGACCAGGATAATTATTCCCAACTTCATCCAGCAGTGTCTTAAACTGGCGATCATTTAAATAAAGCATGGGCAACAATAAAATTGACCACCTGAATGACCAGCGACATCACCTCACCAAGCTGCTCGCCACACATCTGAGCACAAAGCGCCTCCTGATGTAGGATGCAGTGAAAACTTAGGATGGGTCTCTTTTCATGTTCACAAAGAAGCGCTACGAATCCTTTGTTTTTCCCCACGATGCACGGAGCACCATCAGTATACACCGAAATGTTTATCCATTGGTAGATTTTTTTTCTTTAGTGAACTCAGTGAAAGACTTGAATAAATCCTCCCCTCTTGTTGTTTGTTTTTGTTTTTTGTATTTTTCTGAAGCTGGGAATGGGGAGAGACAGTCAGACAGACTCCCGCATGCGCCCGACTGGGATCCACCCGGCACGCCCACCAGGGGGCGATGCTCTGCCCCTCCAGGGCGTCACTCTATTGTTACCAGAGCCACTCTAGCGCCTGGGGCAGAGGCCAAGGAGCCGTGCCCAGCGCCCGGGCCATCTTTTTGCTCCAATGGAGCCTTGGCTGCGGAAGGGGAAGAGAGAGACAGAGAGGAAGGAGGGGAGGTGGAGAAGCAGATGGGCGCTTCTCCTGTGTGCCCTGGCCGGGAATCGAACCCGGGACTTCTGCACGCCAGGCTGACGCTCTACCACTGAGCCAACCGGCCAGGGCTTGTTGTCTTTTTCATAGGCAAAACAGCAAGACTTTCCTAACGTAGTGTGTCACCGACAGCATACCTTGCAATCACCCTGAACTGGGATAAATAGCTTATGTCTATTGACTCATTCAAAGTGAGAGAAAAGAATGGTGCTGCATTTATGTCCTGCACTTGTGTTGCCTCAATTCGATTTGCCATCATGATGGTACGATCGTGAACAGTTCTTGCCAACAGAGGCATGTCTTTTATTTGTTTGATTATCTTGTCTTTATCCGAAAAGTCATCAAAAAGTTCTTTGGCAACATCAAGCATGAATGTTTTGGCATACTCCCCATCTGTGAATGGCTTTCCGTTTCTCACAATTGCTAAAGCACCAGCAAAGCTTAGCCGAATTCTAGTCACCTTGTTGGGTCCAAACACGGAGTTGCTGCTGACTAGCTTGCACTCTGCACAGTAGCTCTTGACATGATTTCTTCTTGCTGTCCCCCGCTGGATATTTCGATGCAAATGTAGAATGGCATGTATCGAGTGCCGCTTTATATTTGACCGTTTCATCAATGCAATTTTATCATTGCATATTAAACACACTGCAGAACCTGCTCTCTCCACAAAGGTGAATTCCTCTGTCCATTCCTGCTGAAAAGTATGATACTCCTCATCTTTTTTTCTTTTAGCCATCTTCTTCATCAAAAGGGTTTTTGCAATTAGCTAGCTGACTACTTGATTAAAAGGAGGGAAGTTTACTTCCTGACCTCATAACAACCCGTGTATGTTATGCATTATCCAATAAAAATTTGGTGTTGTCCCGGAGGACAGCTGTGATTGGCTCCAGCCACCCGCAACCATGAACATGAGTGGTAGAAAATGAATGGATTGTAATACATGAGAATGTTTTATATTTTTAACATTTTTTTTTATTAAAGATTTGTCTGCGAGCCAGATGCAACCATCTAAACAGCCACATCTGGCTCATGAGCTATAGGTTCCCAACCCCTGTGCTAGACTATCAGCCCAAATCTGCTGACAACTACTATAAAAGTTGTTTTTTTAAAAAAAACAACTTTGAAAGCATTAGGGATTAACCAAAAGGCAACCAGAACAAATTTGGCAGGTACCAAAATTGCAGAGAAAAAGAAAACACATTGAGTTGAGCCCTGTATTTGCCCCTCTTTTTTTAAACTCTTGGAGCATTTGCCAACTCCTGGCATGGGGCAGAGGCCAAAAAAAGTCAGTAGTCCAGAACTTGTTTCAGAATAACTAAATAGGAGGACTAAAATTTGAATTCAGATTTGTGAAGGCATCTTAAGATCTGGGGGTCCAGAGTCCCAGTGAAAAGACAACCTCAGAGTAGTGAACTCAGTATTTTACTTAGTTTTTGCCCTCAAGGTATTTGTTACATCCTCAGATGTGTAGAAGTAGACTTAGAGCAATTCAGCAAAAAACTGCTGTCATGAGGATAAAAATAGGCACAGTTCTTGTTCTCAGAGTACGAGAGAGACAAAAATGAGAGTTCAAAGCCAGCCAAAGAGGAATGACCCTGGCAAACACCCCAGGATTTCAGTAGAGACCTCAAAAGAACTATACCTTACAAATAAGTTGGCTAGAAGAGATCAACTTGAAATTCAGCTTCAAAACGTTCCCTCATTAAATCAAGGTGATCAGTGTAAGGTATTTTTCCCCGCCGAGAAGGAAGGAAGGGGCCATAGCCACGAAGTATGGAGTAGTAAAGGCTTTATTTAGTACAGCGCATCCCACCCAATGAGATCCTCTGGTCCCAGGAGACAGAGGCCAGAGGAGTCCCACGGATTAAACTACGTGAGGGATATTTAAAGGGGTCCTCTAGGGTGGGTGAGCTAATATGACGTGTTGAAATCTCACTGGCTGGCGGACGGTCGCTCTTTTCCCAAGGACCTCTGGGAAGTTTCTTTTGATGCACTTGGTTGTGGGTGACCCTAGCCAAAGTTTCCGGGTCTGAGTTCCTCACGTGGCCTTCCCCCATTATCCACCGATCTTACAATCAGCCCTTACTCTGGTTGCTTACCAAAAGAAACTTAAAACCTCTCTGGGGGGAGATGACATCGTCCAGCCCCTTATACTCTTGATACGCAATGTCTCACATTCCATCAGAAATACCAGGCATGCCAAAAAAAACATGATTAAATGACTGAAAATTAAAAGAAATAATGAATAGGAAAGAACTTGAGGTGATCTAGGTATTGGAATAGATAGGCCTTTAAAATGACTGATTAGTGTGTTCAAGAAAATAGAGGAAGAGATAGAGTTTTACCAGGGAATTGGAATCTATAAACTAGAAGTTTTAGAACTAGGAAGTACCAAAGCTGAAATTATTAATTTCAATACCTGCATTTAACAGTACATTAGACACAATATTTGTGAATTGAAGTATTTATTAATCAGTTAAAAATATCTGCAATGCATTGCACTGAGAAGTGAAAGATGTAAAATACAGGAGTATAATAGACATATGCAACATAATAGAAGGGTTAACACATGTATTATGGGAGTCATAGGGAGAGAGGGAAGGATAGGAGTGTTATAGTAAAACTGCTAAAAATCAAAGCCAGTGAGAAAAAGCATAAAGAAAAAAGATATTAGCTTCAGAGAAATAATGATACGATTGCTTAATAAATGAACAAAAACAATTTACCACCAGCAGGCACACTCTGAAAATCAAAGCCAGTGAGAAAAAGCATAAAGAAAAAAGATATTAGCTTCAGAGAAATAATGATACGATTGCTTAATAAATGAACAAAAACAATTTACCACCAGCAGGCACACTCTGAAAGAATGAAAGAAAATTCTTCCAACAGAAAGAAAACAATCCCATAGGGAAACAATTGCAGGAAGGAATAAAGAACAATGGAAGAAGTATGTGGGTAAACATAAATGAATATTGACTGAAGTGTAATAAAAATGTCTTATTTAAAGACATTATACTTAAGTTTTGCTGTGGACCAGCGTGGCTCCTAATAACGGTGCGGAATTAAGGAAACACACTTTGTCAAAACAAAAACGATGGGACTGGGAGGACTCCTCAAACTGCCTGGCAGTATCTGAGTGCCTCATAGCCCTAGTTCGCTTTATGATATAGACATATGCAAATCAAGGACCCTGATACAAAGTTGCACATCAAAGTCTAAGACAGGAACTCTCCCAAGGCAAAAACAGGATACATTAGTGAAATTTACAAACATCTGAAACAGACAAAGAGTCAGAGGAAGGGCATGTATATTGTTTCCTGCAACCCAAGGAAGCAAGTGGAGTGGGTGCAAATACTCAGCATCAAAGCCAAACATGGAGATGGAGGAGGCCTTTTGCTAAGCCTCGAATCTGTAATGGCTTTTTGCCATTAACGAGTCCACAACAAAGTTTATAATATAAGACAAAATGGTTCAAAAGGTTGATTGGGTAGTAAATATAATTAACATATTGTAGGTCCTTGCATGTGTCCAGAAAGTTATAAAAGTTATTTTTTACTTGAGAGAGAGACAGGAAGGGAGAGAGATGAGAAGCATCAACTTGTGGTTGCGTCACTTTAGTTCATGATTGCTTCTCATACATTCCTTGACCAGGGGGCTCAAACCAAGCCAGTGAACCCTTGCTCAAGCCAGCGGCCTTGGAATCATGTTGGCTACCCTGGCTCAAGCTAGCAAGCCTGTGCTCAAGCCAGATGAGCTGGTGCTCAAGCTGGCAACCTCAGGGTTTTGAACCTGGGTCCTCAAGAGTTCTAGGAAGACACTCTATCCATTGTGCCACCATCGGTCAGGCATAAAGTTCTCAATATATGATAGATATTAGTACATTAAGGATCACATGCTATAAATCTCTAGGGCTATACTGTCTGATACAGTGTTTATAGCTATGAATTTCCCCCTAACATTTTTTTGCTGTGTCCTGAAAGTTTTGGTATATTATTATTTTTTAAATTTATTTGTAATTATTTTCTAATTTTCTTTGTGGTTTCCTTCTTTGATCTTTTGGTTAAAATGATATATTTTATTTATTTATTTTTTATTTTTCTGAAGTTGGAAATGGGGAGGCAGTCAGACAGACTCCCACATGCGCCCGACCAGGATCCACCAGCATGCCCACCAGGGGGCGATGCTCTGCCCATCTGGGGCATCGCTCTGTTGCAACCAGAGCCATTCCAGTGCCTGAGGCAGAGGCCATGGAGCCATCCTCAGCGCTCGGGCCAATTTTGCTCCAATGGAGCCTGGGCTGCTGGAGGGGAAGAGAGAGACAGAGAGGAAGGAGAGGGGGAGGGATGGAGAAGCAGATGGGCGCTTCTCCTGTGTGTCCTGGCCGGGAATAGAACCCGGGACTTCCACACGCCAGGCCGACGCTCTACCACTGAGCCAACCGGCCAGGGCAAGATGATATATTTTTGAATGTTAAACAACCTTGATTTCCTGAAACAAACATCATTTGGTCATGATGTATTATCCTTTTCCTATATTATTAAATTCAGTTTGCTAAAATTCTGTTTAAATTTTTGCATCTGTGTTTATGAGGGATGTTGGTCTGCAGTTTTTTTTGTTTATAATGCCTTTACCAATGTTTGGTATCCAGATAATGTTGACTTCATAGAATCAGTTGGGAAGAATTCTCTCTTCTTTAGTTTTCTGGAAAAGTTTATGTATAATTGGTATTATTTCTTCTTTAAATTTTTGGTAGAATTTTCCAATGAAGCCATCAGGACCTGGAGTTTTCTTTGTGGGAAAGTTTTTAACTAAAAATTTAGTTTCTTTACTAGATATAATATCATTCAAGTTATTTATTTCTTCTTGAGTAATCTTTGGTTGTATCTATCAAGGAGTCTGTTTCATCTGAGTTGAATTTATTGGCATAAAGTTATAATATTTTCTTACTATCTCTGAGATTTTTGTAGAATCTGAAGTATTGTCTCTGCTCTCATTCTTGATATTGCAATCTACATTCTCTTTTTCTGATTAATCTGGCTAAAGGTTTATCAAATTTATCTCCTAATGAACCAGTCTTATATTTTATTTATTGTTTTTGCTTTTCTATTTTTTTTGGTCTGTACTCTGATCTTTATTATTGTCTTTATTCTGCTTACTTTGGGATGTATTTGCTCTTCTTCCGTAGTTTCTTAAAGTAGAAGTTATCATCTTGATCTGAAGCTTTTCTTCTTTTCTAGTGTAGATGCTTATTGCTACAAGTTTTCCTTAAGCACTACTTTAGTACCATCACACAAATACATATTTTAAGAGAGAGAGAAACATCAATTTATTGTTCCACTTGTTTATGCATTTACTGATTGATTCTTGTATGTGCTCTGACTGGGATGAAACCTTGGTGTATTAGGATGACACTAACCAACTGAGCTACCCAACCAGGGCCTTACCCTTTATGACTTAAATTCATTTTTAAATTTATTAAGGCTCATTTTATGGCCCAGAAAATGTTATATAGTTGTTTGTTTGTTTTTAAGTGATATTCTGCTATCGGTGGAGAAATGATTTGTAAATGTCAGATCCCATTGGTTGAAAGTGTTGTTCACATCTGTATCTTTAACTACTTTCTGTCAACTTTGTCGATTGTTGAGCAAGGCATATTGGAAACTCTTGACTATAGTACAGATTTCTTTATTTCTCCTTGTAGTTCTAATGGTTTTTGCTGTGTGTATTTTGAAACTCTTATAGGTACAATATTAAGGAATATGTCCTCTTGAGAAATCAACTTTGTCATTATGACATAAACTTCTTTATTCCTGATAATATTCTTTGCTCTGAAATCTATTTTGTCTGATATTAATATACCTACTATAGCTTACTTTTGATTACAGTTAACATGGTGTATATTTTTCTAGTATACTTCTTTTTTTTTTTTTTCCTGTATTTTTCTGAAGCCGAAAACGGGGAGAGACAGACAGACTCCCGCATGCGCCTGACTGGGATCCACCCGGCACGCCCACGAGGGGGCGATGCTCTGCTCCTCCTGGGCGTCGCTCTGTTGCGACCAGAGCCACTCTAGCGCCTGGGGCAGAGGCCGAGAAGCCATCCCCAGCGCCCGGGCCATCTTTGCTCCAATGGAGCCTCGGCTGCGGGAGGGGAAGAGAGAGACAGAGAGGAAGGAGGGGGGGAGGGGTGGAGAAGCAGATGGGCGCTTCTCCTGTGTGCCCTGGCTGGGAATTGAACCCGGGACTTCTGCACGCCAGGCCGACGCTCTACCACTGAGCCAACCAGCCAGGGCCTCTAGTATACTTCTTATAGGTAACATATAGTTGCGTATTACAATATTACTGTTTTTTAAAATATTTTATTTATTGATTTGAGAGAGAAAGAATGGGGAGGTGGAGCAGAGTAGTTGCTTCTCATATGTGCCTTGACCAGGCAAGCCCAGGGCTTTGAACTAGTGACCTCAGCATTCTAGGTCAATGCTTTGTCTGTCTACTGTGCCACCACAGGCCAGGCCCATATTACTATTTTAAAAGTTATTTCTTTTTAAATTTTTTTATTTATTTATTTATTCATTTTAGAGAGGACAGGGAGAGACAGAGAGAGAGAGAGAGAGGAGAGACAGAGAGAGAAGGGGGGGAGGAGCTGGAAGCATCAACTCCCATATGTGCCTTGACCAGGCAAGCCCAGGGTTTCGAACCGGTGACCTCAGCATTTCCATGTTGACGCTTTATCCACTGTGCCACCACAGGTCAGGCTAAAAGTTATTTCTTAATGATTACTTTAGGGATTACAATATGCATATTATCACAATTCATTTAAAGTTTTTCTGACTTGGTTTGGTAAAATATAGCAACTTTGCTCCAGTGTAGGTCTATTTACATACTCTTCCTTTGTGCTATTATTGTTATCTATATTAGATTTGTGTGTGTTATAAACCCAGTAGTGCAGTGGTATAAGTATTGCTTCATACAATGTTGTTTTTTAAAAAAAAAATTAAAAAAGGAAAGTGATGAGAGCAGTTTCAGCACAAGTGCCACAGGCCCCACTGTTCTTACCTGAAGTTTTAGTTCCTTTACATAAATAATGCTGCACAATTTATTTGCCTCTGACTAATTTCCAGAGCCCTGAAACAATTATTTTGGACAATTCTGTCCAGTTTTTTATTTGATTTTTAGAGAGAGGATTTGTTCGTCTATGCTCCATCAGAGTTCTTTTTTTATTTTTCTGACCCTCTTTCTCTGAGCAACAACATAGGAGCACTTATCCTTTTGTTTCCCAGAATTGTATCCCTGTGGATTGAAGAGTCAGTAGAGTAAGAACTACTGGACACATAAAAATAGCTCAGTCCTTTGCAGCTTCCTTTGAAATACTAGATTGTCTGTAAACAAATAGGAGAAAAGGAAAGTTCTCTGAATATGAAGTGTTCATATGATACTTGCTAGTGTCTACCTCAATAGCCCAGGCTCTTGGTGTTAGCCACACTCTCTTGGGCTAAGTACTCATTCTCAGCAATTCAGAGTTTGTTTGTTTTTTATAGAGGCAAAGAGAGAGTCAGAGAGAGGGATAGACGGGGACAGACAGACAGGAAACGGAGAGATGAGAAGCATCAGTCATTAGTTTTTCTTTGCGCGTTGCAACACCTTGTTCATTGATTGCTTTCTCACACGTGCCTTGACCGTGGGCAGACTGAGTAACCCCTTGCTGGAGCCAGAGACCTTGGGCTCAAACTGGTGAGCTTTTGCTCAAACCAGATGAGCCCTTGCTCAAGCTGGTGACCTCGGGGTCTCGAACCTGGGTCTTTCGCATCCCAGTCTGATGCTCTATCCACTGCGCCACTGCCTGGTCAGGCAATTCAGAGCTTTTTGAGTGAGTGAATTCTCTGTGTATTGGGAGCTTCCCTCATCTGAGGAGATTGGCCCCCAAAACTCAGGTTTTTTAGAGAAGCATGCTCTGCGTGGTCGGCCCCTTGTCCACTGTCTGTCTAACATTGAGAGCAGGATGTTATTTCTATTGATACCTCTCCTTCTCACTTTTAAAGAGGTCCGCCTGACCTGTGGTGGCGCAGTGGATAAAGCATTGACCTGGAAATGCTGAGGTCGCCGGTTCGAAACCCTGGGCTTGCCTGGTCAAGGCACATATGGGAGTTGATGCTTCCAGCTCCTCCCCCTTTCTCTCTCTCCCTCTCTCTCCTCTCTAAAAATTAATAAATAAAATTAAAAAAATAAATAAATAAAGAGGTCTTCCATCTCCCTCAAGAAAACATCAGAGTGCCACTTCCCCCAATCCTTCCTTCTCTTTCTTCCCTATCCTAGCATCCTCTCTTTGTGATTCAAGTCAGAGCTGGGGTAGGGTGGGTGGAATGGGAAAGGGTAGGAAAGCTGGGAGTTCTGCCAGTAGACAGAGAGCAGTTAAAATAATGCATTCAGAATTCCTGATAGTCAAAGCAAAGTTGACTTGGTTTAGTTTCCTCTTTTATAACTGGAATCTTAGGTCACAGAAGTGGCTTCCCAGAGTTTAAAAAAAAAACCTTTTTTAAAGGTGCAAGCAGTAGATAAGGGTTTTGATCTAAATCAAATTTAGGTTGAAAGTCTTTTTTCTTTCTTTTTTTTTTTTTTACATTTTCACTTTGCATGGAAACTAAGTTCCAACAGAAAGGTCTTATTGTTTGTAAATATCACTGTGTTCCAAGACTTAAAAATACTTGAACAAAGGGTAAAAGAATGGCCAGATTTGTAGTGCCACCCATTCTTTATGTGGACTGACATATACTCACAAGTTCCCTACAATAAGGTGATCAAAACTGCTCTGGTCTAATCAGTCTTCGTCCTAATGACATGGTGTCTTCATCCAGAAAGCTTGCAGCAGCTGAGCAAGAAGTTCACATGTCTTCAAGGAGCCACCAGGGAATAGAAAAAGCTCACATCATGGCTCTTCTTGGATTGTGTCCTCTGTTTTGCACAGTGGAGGTTAGATGATCAATTCACAGTCACAGTGGAGTGAAAGAACTGTTTCCTGTTTTCGGGGGTTTCCTTTTAATGCCAAACATAGCAGCTGGGAAGCAAAATTTTCCCAGAATCACAATGTACTTCTTACATTCTGTTTAAACATGATTTGACAGCAACTGTTAACATCTATTTCCAGAAATGTCAGGGTTGTAATTTTTAAAATTACAGTTGACCCTTAAAAAACCCAGGTTTGAGGCCCTGGCCGGTTGGCTCCGTGGTAGAGCATCGGCCTGGCGTGCGGGAGTCCCAGGTTTGATTCCTGGCCAGGGCACACAGGAGAAGCGCCCATCTGCTTCTCCACCCCTCCCCCTCTCCTTCCTCTCTGTCTCTCTCTTCCCCTCCCACAGCCAAGGCTCCATTGGAGCAAAGTTGGCCCGGGCGCTGAGGATGGCTCTGTGGCCTCTGCTTCAGGTGCTAGAATGGCTCTGATTGCGGCAGAGCAACGCCCCAGATGGGCAGAGCATCGCCCCCTGGTGGGCATACCAGGTGGATCCTGGTCGGGCACATGCGGGAGTCTGACTGCCTCCCCGTTTCCAACTTCAGAAAAATACAAAAAAACAAAGAAACAAACAAACAAAAAAGCCAGGTTTGAATTATGTGGACCCACTTGTACATGGATTTTTTTTTTCAGTTGACCCACGCAGTTCACAGCCACGTTGTTAAGAGAATCAACTGGTGGTTGGGAATCTGAGTATGTGGAGGACAAGCTTAGGTTTTCTGTGGATTTCGACTGTGCAGGTGGTCGGTGCCAACTCTCACATTGTTCAAGGGTCAACTGTAATTGTTTAGTACCATTAATTAATTTGTTCTGGCCCTGGGTGCTGAAGATAGCTTGGTTTATTTGTGCATTGGCCCCAAACGGGGGTTGCGGGGTAGATCCCAGTCAGGGTGCATGTGGGAGTCTGTCTCTCTATCTCCCCTCCTCTCACTTAAAAATTTTTTTTGTTGTTGTTCAGTGTCTTCGTGTGTGGTCAGAGACATTACTCAATCAAGTGTTTTACCCCCCTGGCTGACCCCAATTAGCTTTTCCTATACCAGGTGAAAGATGGAGGAATTGTATATATGGAATATCAGTTCTTACATGCTGGTTTTCACTTCTCTCACGGTGACCATCTTTCAGAGCTACACTCAGGGCCCCAGATTTGGAAGGATATTCAGAAATGGAGACCTTCTGTCTTTGTAGCAGAGGCATGGACTGTACACAGCAGTGGCAATCTGTCACATGTACCTATTCTGACTTCTTCAACAGAGTGGGCTCGTGGAAGTGCTAGAGGTGGGAGGGGCCTATGGAATTTAATGAGGCCATAGAAGCTTGTTCTCCTTAACTCAGGCTTCTGTTTCTCTTCCCTTCATCCTTTCCCTGTTTAACTCCCACTTATAACTGGGAAAACCTGCTGAAGGTAGTAAAATGGTTGGATTGCCAGTGCTCTTGGTTAGTGTTAAGGTAATTGTCTCACAAATTCATTTGCTTAGGTAAAATTTGAAGTATATTTACTTGAATCAGCACTCAAAATTCCATTCTCAGAAGTTGGAAAAAGTCAGACTTGAGCATGCCTCTAGAACCCTGCAGACCCAGGCTTCCATTTCACCGGTCAGGGAACTGCAGATCTGAAAGGGGCACAGTTACCAGGTGTTAGTGAGGACGTGGAACAACCACATTCTCATTTGCAACTAGAGAACATGAAATATACAGCCATTTTGGAAAACAGCTTGGCAGTTTCTTATAAAGTTAAATACTTATCTATTGCATGACCCCATAATTCCACACCTATCTTTATCCATAATAGCCAAAATTGGACACACTCCATCCACTCCACTCCACTCCACTCCCCTCCCGTCACTATTACAATGGAATCCTATTCAGCAATGGAAAAGAACTAACTATGGATACACATGTAACATGGATGAATCTCAAAATAATTATTCTGTGTGAAAGAAGCCAGAAAAAAAAGAATATGTTTCCATAATTATATATAGAGTGGGGCAAAAGTAGGTTTACAGTTGCTCATATGGAAAATACAGAAATAAATAAATAATAATACAAGAATAAACTCTGTGTTTTGCATACTCACAACTGTAAACCTACTTTTGCCCCACCCTGTAAAATGTTAGAAAATGTAAACTCAATCATAGTGATGAACAGATCAGTGGTTCCCTGAAGGGCAAAGGTAGGCCAACTTTTGGGATTGATAGAAATGTTATATATCTTGATTGTAATGATAATTTCATAGGTATATGCATCAAAATGCATTGAGTTGTACACTTTACATACATGTACATAAGTTATACCTCAATAAAATTGTTACTTTAAAAAAAGTAGCATGCTTGCCTGAGATCAGATGATTGGGTCTCCTTTTTCTAAGCCATCCTGCCTCCCCAGCAGTGTTGCAGACTCTTTAGAAAGTTTTCAATAGGTAGGAATTTTCATTATGAGTAATGCTGAGAAATAGAGAAATCAGATAAGCAACATTTCCAAGTTTTGCTTAATTGTTTTGCTTAAAGCGGAATCATTGCCTTACCAGGCAGAGGAACAGTGGTTAGAGCACCAGACTGGGACACGGAAGACTGAGGTTTGAAACCCCGAGGTCTCTGGCTTGAGCTTGGGCTTACCAGCTTGAGTGCGGGGTCACTGGCTTGAGCCCAAAGGTTACTGGCTTAAAGCCCAAGGTCACTGGCTTGAGCAAGAAGTCACTCGCTCCACTGTACCCCCCCCCCAAAGGCACATATGAGAACACAATCAATGGACAACTAAGGAGCTGCAACAAAGAATTGATGCGTCTCATCTCCCTTCCTGTCTGTCTGTCCCTATCTGTCCCTCTCTGACTCTCTCTCTGTCTTGGTAAAAAATAAAAAGTGGAATCATTAAATTATCTTTGTCAAAGAATCTTTATATGTATATTATCCCAAGTAACATGTTTCTTGTATCATGAGAAATCTTGTTTTCCTTGTACTTCGTCCACTTTGGATGAGGTACCAATATAATGTGATGTCCACAGAGGAGTTGAAATTTGACAGGCTAATTTCATTTTATACATGATGCTCTGGCTTCTCACAAATGAATTTAGCCTGAGGTCATTCAGGAGATTTAGGGTGACCTCTCTGTAGAGGCAGGTTATTTATAAAGATGCTGTATTGCTGTCTTGATATATAATTATGGAAAGGGTAATTAACCATTAGATAATGTAGGGAAGAGGAAAGAGGAACTACAGTTAACCCTTGAACAATACAGATTTGAACTGTTTGGGTTCATTTATACGTGGATTTTTTTCCTCGATAAATGCAGAGGGCTGACTATGCATTGATATACGTATACCCTTTTATTTAGGGAACTTGAGCATCCATGGATTTTGGTATTCTTGGGGATCCTGGAAACAATTCCTCATGGGTATAAGGGCTGTCAAAGTTTTTGAGGGTCAAAGTTATCTGTAGATATTTGAGTGCTTGGGGAAGCTTAAGTATAGTTTCCTTTCCAAATGGGCTCTTTGGATTCAGGATAAAGAAGCTGGTCAGGTTATCTACTTTATAGTAAACACCACCTCCAATGTTAATGCCTTAAAATAATGATGACATTTAGTTAACTCATGAATCTATGATTTAAGTGGGGACTCAGTGGGGACAGTTCATCTCTACCCCACAAGGCACTGAAGGGCTAGAACCATCTTGGGCTCCCGTTCTCACATGCCTGGTGGTTGATAATGGCTGTTGGCTGAGACTTTCACTGAGCTATGACTGGAAACCCAAAAGCAACCTTTCCACATGGCCTGGACTTCCTCACAGGGTGTTGTTGGCTATATTCTAGGGCAAATGTCCCAAGAGGGAAACAGTCAGAAAACCCCTCATCTTTTATGACCTGATCTTAGAAGTCACCAGCATCTCTTCTGTCACATTCTATTTGTGAAGACAGTCACAAAGGCCTGCTTAGTTATAAGGGACGGGAGACAGCACTGGTTTATGGGCATAGCAAGTCTGTTGCTATGGCCATTTTTGAAAAACTCAATCTGCCACTGTTGTCTCTTATTTAAGTAAGTAGAGAAGCTAATATGTAATGTGACATGAACTTGGCAGAACCTTATAATGATTTAAAAAAAAAAAACATTGCCTCACAGATGAGAAGGAACCTGGGTAGATTAGTGACCATTTGGTAGAGGATTCTACCTTATGTAACCTGGGTGTGTTTGCCTCTGCAGGTCTGTTGTAGCAAACCAACTGGGTTTAGCTTGTATCTTGAAACACTCAGGGACGTGACCCTGTGCCTGTCAGAGCCCACCCAAGGTGCTGTCCATCAGGCGGGGCGTTTCCATCAGAGCCACTGTGACTTTCTGGCCTGCATCTGGTTCTGCCATGTTAACTCTGTGTTACATTTGGTTGCAAACTCGGAAATGCCAGGAGTAAGTAAAAAGCTGAAAGGCTGAGAGAGCCTGTTTGGTACCTGCATGTGATTGTAGCCCTGGGATTTCTTTTTGTTTGTTTGTTTTAAACATGTTTGAGGTAGAATTGACATATAGCAAACTACACACATTTAAAGTTCACCATTTGATGGCTTTTGATATATATGCCTGTGAAACTATCCCTACATGTGATGAACAAGTTTATCTCTGTGGAAGTTTCCTCAAGCCCCTTATACTCCCTCTGTCCTGCCTGCCTCCCCTCCCACCCACCACCATCCCAAGGCAACCACTGAACTGCCGTCGCTGGATAGTGTTTGCACTTTTTATAGTTTTTTATAAATGCAATTATAGCATGCACAATTTTGTGGGGTGAAGGAGCATTCGGGCTTTTGACACTTGGTATAATTATTTTGAGATTCAATCATATTGTTGCATTTATCAATAGTGTATATCCCTTTTTTCTCTGAGTAGCAGTCCATTTTTTTACTATACCATAATTGATGCATCCACACAATTAGTGATAGACATTTGGGTTGTCTCCAGTTATCGGTTATTTTAAGTAAAACTCCTGTGAACATTCTTGTGCAGGTGTTTGTACGGACATCTGAAAAGTGGATTGGCTGCATCATGTGGTAGGTATAGGTTTAGCTTTTTAGGAAGCTGCCAAGCTATCTTCCAAAGTGACTGTACCACTTTATATTTTCACCAGTGGTGTGCAAGTGTTCCAGCTCCTTCACCTTCTTGCCAAGATTTTGTATGGCTGGCCTCTAGCCATTCTAACTGGTATATAATGATATCTCATCATCGTTTTAGTTTCACAATGGCCTATGAATTAGTGGTTCTGAGCATCTTTCCATGTGCGTATTTGCCATTCATATATCTTCTTTGGTAAAGTATCTATTCAGACTTTTGCCCATTTTCTTATCATGTAGTTTGTTTTCTTAACTAACTTGAAATTTCTTTTAAATAGTCTGTGTATAAGTTCTTTATAAAATATATGATTTGAAATTTCAGTCTCTTAAAGGTATCTTTCAAAACACAAACACAAACGTTCTTATTTTGATGACATCTGATTTGGACATTTATTTTTTTTTTTTATGGTGCATACATGCTTTGTAAGAAACTTTTGCCTAACCCAGGGTCCCAAAGATTTTTCTCCTGTCTTTGGAAGTTTTATAGTTTTAGATTTTACATTTAGGTCTGTGAGCCTTTTTTTTTAATGTTTTTATGGGGTTTTTTTCAAGAGACAGATAGGAACGGAGAGAGATGAGAAGATCAACTCGTAGTTGTAGCACTTTAGTTGTTCATTGACTGTTTCTTATACGTGCCTTGACCAGGGGACTCCAGCTAAACCAATGACCCCTTGCTCAAACCAGTGACCATGGGGTCATGTATGTGATTCCACACTCAAGCCGGCAACACCATGCTCAAACTGGTGAGCCCATGCTCAATCTGGATGAGCCCATGCTCAAGTCGGCAATCTCAGGGTTTTGAACCTGGGACTTCATCATCCCAGGTCAACACTCTCTCCATTGTGTTACCAATGGTCAGGTCTGGGATTCATTCTGAGTAAATTTTTGTGAAAACTGTAAGTGAGCTTAATTTTTCATCATGTGGACTCTTACATAGTTGGGAAGGATGACATGTAATAGAAAATGTGACCAAATTAAGAACTGCCACATAATACCAGAGGTGAAAGGAAGAGGACATATCTGTCCTCCAAGAGATGTTGCAAAGCAGAGAGAAAAAAGAGCAATAGTTTCATTGACAAGACATTTTGATTGATTATAGGTGAATGGATTTTGGGTTTCTGTTAATAAAATGCACCATAATTTTCACCTCAGTAGTCTGGTGAGAAAATTAATTGTGGAGGAAACAAAGGCTGTGACCTTGCTGGGCTAGGTATCAGACGTTAAGTTGCCAGTGGGGCAAGGTCCCATCGTTGGCTGTGGTGAGTAACAAAATGATCCCTGAAGTGTGTGCCTGCTGTGCAGGTGGCTTCTTGTGGATGTAGCTCTGTAATGCAAACTCCCCTTCAGCGGCTAGACTGGTGAAAGTGTTAACTTCATTTCTTATTTTTTTGCTCTAAATCAGTCATGAACTCTGTTTAACGCTGTGCACAGAAAAGTCATTAAATACAAGGAGGGATATAATGCAGTCTGGAGCATGACCTTTGCCCTCAAGGAACTTGCAAATTATTTCTTTTTAAAAAACGTTTTTATTTACTTATTGATTTGAGAGAGAGAGAAAGAGAGAGAAATATTGACTTGTTGTTTTACTTATTTATGCATTCATTTGTTGATTCTTATATGTACCCTGACTGGGGATCAAACCTGCAACCTTGGCATAACAGGACAATGCTCTAACCAACTCAGCTACCCGGTTGGGGCTCAGAATTACTTCTGAAGCATAATATTTCTAGGCCTTTTAAAATTGTACCCTCTTCTGGGCATAATTTAACTTTTTCATGAGTTGTATTTGTAATTACAAGCATTTATTACTGTGCTATGTGGAGTCTAGTTTTGAGGGGCCTTTGTATGTCTCAGATGCCATCACATTCCTCATTTGGGTCATTAGTCCCTCTCTCTGGCTGCATTCTGATGTGTTTTATACCAAGAAACCAACAAAAAGGCTTTTAATCAATATGATGGTAAAATAAAACCAGAGAAAGTAGGTGTGGGGTCAGGAGAAAGTGCCACATGCAGGGCCCCAGTGTAACACAGGCCCCCCTTCTGGGTCCCTGTGACAGTGCCATCATGTTCTTCCACTGTGGTACTAGGTTATATTTGGTCCAAAGAAAAGTATTTTACCACACCCTTTGTTGCACTACGGGAGAGGTTAGCTAACCTTTGAGTTTGGAGCTCCGGAGAGAAGTACAGGAGGGTGAGTGGTACCACAGGTGTGTCTTTCTTATTGATTGATTGATTGATTGATTGTGGCAGAGACAGAGAAAGGCAGAGAGAGGGACAGATAGGGACAGACAGGAAGGGAGAGAGATGAGAAACATCACTCTTCATTGAGGCTCCTTAGTTGTTCACTGATTACATTCTCATATATACCTTGACTGGGGGCCTACAGCAGACCGAGTGACCCCTTGATCGAGCCAGTGACATTGGGTTCAAGCTGATGAGCCTTGCTCAAACCAGATGATCCTGTGCTTAAGCTGACGACCTCAGGGTCTCAAACCTGGGTCCTCCATATCCCAGTCTGATGCTGTATCCACTGCACCACCACCTGGCCAGATGTGTCTTTTTAAGATGTTTTGCAGTTTTCCTTCTCCCAAAAACGGTACCTTGTAGGTGTAGAAACTAATATACTGACAGATTTAAAAGAACGCTTCACTTCCTGCTATTAGCAATGAAATAAGTTCATCTCAAGTTGAGCATGCTATATTGAGCATCTCTTTCTGAGGTCATTTCCTGCCCAAGCTCCTGCAGACTGCAGGCTACTTCACATCCAGGCTGCCTTGTCCTCTGTGGTTCCAAGTCAGATCAGTAGTCTTTCCAGGCTTACATTCTGTCTGGGCACATACATCAGAAAGTGTTCTGAGGGGCAGGATGGGCGGGTAAACTTCCTCTGAAATATGAGTAGAGGAGAATAATGATGCATCCAAATGGGCATCTTCCCTGCTCGGGTTCACCACCAATGCTGTGTTCTTAATCTTTTTCCCTATCAAATTAATAGGATACGATGGTCTCTGTATAGTAGTATTCTTTTTTGCATAGGTTATATTTTTTAAATTTAAGGGTGTTTGAACTAGTTCGGAGATATCTGTATCTATCCTTTCTGTTGTCTAAAGTGTTCTCTGATCTTCTAGCAGCCCTCATTTTTAGAAGCTGGGACGTTGTTTTCTTGATTTAAGCTTCTCTCTATACAGAAGCACTCATATTCTCTGAATTTTCTCTGCCTTCTTTCAGACTTTTCTTAAACCACACATTTTTAGCAAATCTTGCTGAGTGCTTGAAGAGTGTGCCACGTTTTTTGTTCACTTGGTGAAGAATCAGCCTAAGAGAGAGAAACAGTCTTATAAGTGCTGTCCATTGCAATAGGCTCACCAGAGACCCACAGTGGACGTCTTTGTGACTGCTGACAGAATCATGAAACCTTTATCTCTGGCCCAAATGGCAAGTGTACCGAAATTCTCTGGGTATTGACTAAAGGAGAGGGGCTCGGAACCAGTGTGGCACTTGTCTAGTACTCTCTAAGCTCTCTACGGGCATGGAGAGCAGTCCCATTTCACACCTGTTTGTGTTTTAGAATGGGGATGCAAAAGGGGACAGTATATGTTGAGCTCCAACCAGAGATGCTGTTTCATGTACCTTGCCAACACTATTTCACTAAATCCACATACTATGGTATTTTTTCTGTTTTACATATGAGAAAGTTGAGACTCCTCCAGGTTAAACTGTATGTTCATTCCTATAGCTAGTAAGACATAGCCCCAACATACAAAGCCCAGGTCCATGGGACTTTAAAGCCTACGATTCTTCTGCCATGCCCCTCTACTTTACAATGGTTTATAGAGAGGTGGCTTTCAAGTCATTATAAAGAATTTCTTAAACCTAAAGTGGAGGAGAAGGCAGCCTTCTGAAGTTAAGAGCTCCTTGTCTATCACCAGAAGATTCTAGCATAGACTGAAGAGGCTTTTCATAGAGTAGGCATTTGAACAGGGATTCCGTGTGAGTCATGGCTGCTTACTTTGGGCAGCCTTCACAACCCGTGCCACCCAGGTTATCCTGCATCTGTCTGTTTCAGAGCCTGTGTACAAGATTGGTGACTTTTGTCCCATAAATGTTTTGGAACGCTAATTTTCTTGCCCTAAAACACGCCTGTTCTCAAGGAAGCTTTAGGAGATGAGGACGAGGAGACAACTTCTCTCTTCCTTTTATCAAACCTTCAAACCTTTTCCCAGAGCACGCACAGGGAAAATGTTGTTTGAGGGTTACTGTGAGTGTCTCCTTTAGTGGAAATTGCATTTTAGTGGGTAGTAACCACTGCCAAAGCTAAACTAAATCTAGAGCAGGCAGAACCAATTCCTCAACTGCTAATAGGACTGCTCACACATGCCCAGGACTAACGACTCAGCTGTCACTTAGCCAGTGCTCTCACCTACTGGCTCTTCTTGGTGGCAGTTTCCTGAACTTTCAAAAAGACTTCATGATTCCTGTGTGCTCTTCTACAAAAAGTCCTTTTGGAGGGGTTTATGGAAAACATAGGACATTAACCCTGTCTCTCACAGTGGTATTTGCTGACTTATTCCGAACTATCCCCTCAAAATAGGCTCATTTGACTAAAAAAGTTGTAGCACATTAAACCCCAATGTATTATTATACCTTAGGTTTTGTTTTTATGAAGCTTTGAGATAGTTGGAGCTGCCTTAGGCATGTGCTCACTATTTTGAGCATATCGGGCAACATCATTGTGGTCAGTTGTGGCCACTTCTCTTACAGAGTCCCAGGCAGCTTCCCCCTGGTCACAGAGGATGGTACACTCAGTTCCCTTTGAGTTGCCAGAGCTGCTCACTTTATCCTGGCAGTGTAGGAAGCAGATCGATACCTGCCTCCTACCTTTAGCTGCTTGTTTTTAAGAAATTAAAAAGAAAAAATGTTTTAAGCATGGCTTTAATAAATTTCCATAAAACTCACTCATGAATCACTGTGCTTAAGCACGTAACTTCTCAGTTAACATTCTAGGATAAGGTAGTTGCTTATGAGATCTACTGGATGTATAGGCTATCTTCAGAACGTCTGCCAATTATATTTATTGTGGTAGCATATACACATCAAATCTATCACTTTAGTCATTTTTAAGTGTACTGTTCAGGGACATTAAGTATATTCACAGTATTATGTATCCATCACCACGGTTGAGTTCCAGAACTTTTCATCATCTTATACCCATTAGGAGACACTCCTGTTCCCCTCCCCCAGGCCCTGACAACTGCTAGCCTGCTTTCTAGCTCTTTATTTTACTGTTATGGGTATTTTATATAAATGGAATCATATAACATGTGGCCTTTGTAAATAGCTTTCACTTAGCACTTAGCATAATGTTTCAAGGTTCATCCACATAGTAGCATGAGTCAGTACTTCATTCTTTTTTATGGCTCAGAAATATTCTATTGAATTGATATACCAGATTTTGTTTATCCATTTCTCCATTGGTAAACGTTTGAGCTGTTTCCATCTTTTAGGTATTTCAGCTATGAACATCCTGTGCAGGTATTTATTTCAACCCTCATTTTCAGTGTTTGCAGGTGTATATCTAGGAGCAGAATTGCTAGATCATGATAATTCTGTGTTTAACCATTGCTGAACTGCCAAACTTTTCCACAGTATCTGTATCATTTTATATTCCCACCAGCAGTGCACATTGTTTGAGGGTTCTAATTTCTCCATACCCTCACCAGAACTTGTTTTTCCCTTTTTTAAAATAATATGCATCCTGGTGGGTGTGAAGTAGTAACTCACAGTTTTGATTGCATTTCCCTAATATGACTAATAGAGTTGAGCATTTTCTCATGTGTTATTTGTCTATCTTCTTTGGAGAAGTGTTTATTCAGGTCCTTTGCCATTTTTATATTTGGCAACTGGTTTGTTTGTCTTCTGTTGTTGCATTGTGTAGGTTTGTTTTTCCTGGAAATTTTCAAATATACATTAAAGTAAGAGAATAGTAAAATGACCCTCCTGTACACATCGCCCAGCCAGAAGTCACCAGCACATGGTGCTCTCATTCCCCCACCCCACTCGGATCATTCCAAAACAAATAAATCCCAGCCATTTAATGTCATCACATACTTAGACGGAGTTCAAACTTCCCGATTAAATCAGTTTTACAGTTGATTTGCTTGAGTTAATACTATACAAGTAAAGTTCACAAATTACATTTAGATAATATGCCTCTTTTAAATCTGTTTTAATCTTAAATCTTTCCTTTTTCCCCCTTTCAATGTGTGTGTGTGTGTGTGTGTGTGTGTGTGTGTGTGTGTGTGTGTGTGTGTTGGAGTAACTGTATTGTGTGTCCTACAGAGCTTCTTCATTTTAGGTTTTGCGGACTCCATCCCACTGGTGCTGTCCTTGGTATAAACCATAGACAGCTAGAAGTTTGATCTGATTGTGGGTCAGCTTTGTGGCAGAAATACCTGAGCTGTGGAGTTGTGTCTGCAGGGAATGTGGAGTAAGACCTGCTCTTTCTCTCTTCGATGTCACTGCCACCAGAACCATTATTGCCAAGTGCTGCCATTCTAATTCTGTTAGTCACTTCTTCATTCCTTAGAATTCCTCTTCACAGAAACACTCTTCAGTGGTTTGATTGCCTTGATGTCTAATTTGGTCAGGAAAGTTCCATCTGGCACGTGATTCTCTCCCTTGATTTGCCAGCACTCAGTTTGGGCTGGGGCACTTCTGGGAGCATTGGCATGAACTCAGGGGTTTAACTTCTTTAGATGTTCCCATCTGATACACTTGCACCCACCTTTAGTTTTTAGATTAGTGGTCCTGCCTCTCGTCTATACACTCAGGTCATCTGGGGGTCTGTAAAGGAAACGATGCCCCTATCATTTGGATGCACTTCCCTAGAGTAGAGCCAAGCATATGTCACCTTGAAAGGCTTTGTGGGAGATTCCTATCCACAGTGGGGACTGAGGGTCCTTACTGGAACCTTCCCCCTGCTCTACTCCCCCTGCCCCGCCCCCAGGGACACAAGATGAAGAACTGTGTCTTTAGGGTTGGTGGCTCACCTTGGGCTGCCTGCCCTGGCTTACCTTCCTTCCTCCCTATTTAACACTTGAACCTCATGATGAGTGAGCTTCAGACTCTCCCTGGACACATGCCACTTCCCCTTCCCTGACCTGGAGCAGAGCTTGGCTAAACTTCAAAAGGAGACATCACTGAAGTCCCAGGGAGACACCCTTAGATCTGCAGTCAGCGCAGGTCTGCCGATGTGCCCCACGGCAGCCCTGGGCACCACGCAGGCTTCTGCTTGTTACTTCAGGGCCTCTGGGCCTTCCTCATTTAACACTGACTACTGGGGGATGGTGAAAACCACCTTTTGGTAATTTTTTCCCCCTCTCTTTTAGACATTACATCCACCACACAGAACTGCATGCCCTACCTGCTTCACTCCAATTCACAAACACCCTCCAACCCTATCCCATGTTCTGGGGCTGAGGCAGCCGAGGCACTGAGGATAGGGTGTGTTTGTAATTCACTCGTACCTCCTAAAGGGCAGGCTGTGAGCCTGAGTATGTGTCATTCCCATAATCGATCATGGGGAGGACCCTGCCTGCCTGTGTTTGGACCTGTGGACAGGCATGAGGAAATTGGTGCTTGCGTGTGTTAGCAGAGAGATGAATCATGGTTTTTGGCTTCTTGCCCTGTACCCATAAAAGTGGCATTTCCTTAAATAGATTAGAACTTTAATAACTATTTAAAGAACATTGGTATTTAGGGTGTATTTTATGGCCCTTAACTAAACTCCAGACAAATTAAGACATTTTAAGATGTTTTATGGCTTTTTTTGGGGGGGGAGGGGATGGAGATTTGTGTAATTTCTTGGCTCTTACCTCATGCCTCAACTATTGGTACATATAAAGGCATCCTGAAGAGGGGCCACCTGAAGGCCACAGAGGACAGCGTCATATCTAAAGTCACAGGAGCAAGAAGAGGGCTCTGTCCCAACTCAAGCAGCAAGTAGAAAATGCCCAGCCAGTTCCGCAGAGGATATAAGGGTGTCAGGCGATTTTATGTCAAAGTTTTTATGAGAGTGGAAAGGACAGCAGATGGCCCTATAAAACAGGCCTTGTTCGTCTGCCCCATCAGATGATTGAGCCGACATTTCCTGGATGGAAGGACGTGCGCCTTCGGGAGAAAGTGGGGCAGCACGCCTCGTTTGAGTCTGCTCACGGCTTTTTTGAACTTTTGTTCTGGCACGTATCATAGCCCTCTTGTTTGTATCCACCCTGATCCAAACATAGACTTATCTTGTACAGCAGAAAAGACCTGCAGTGACCCAAAAACTAAATGCAAAATCTGAATTCATTAATTAGGAACTTTCAGTATAATTGCTGTGTATCTTTGAAAAAGAAAATTGTTTTCCTTAGAGAACTTAGTACTGTTGCCTGTGAA
This sequence comes from Saccopteryx leptura, assembly GCF_036850995.1. NCBI lineage: Eukaryota > Metazoa > Chordata > Mammalia > Chiroptera > Emballonuridae > Saccopteryx > Saccopteryx leptura. The sequence continues at coordinate 383,466,104 of NC_089504.1, read as the reverse complement.
TAGTAAACAATAGTCTTCCACTAGTGGGCACATTCCCCTCAAAACAGTGAGTTTTGGGCTTTAAGAATAATTTATTTTAAAAGTTCTGGCTGGCCTGCTCTAAAAACTGTAGATATAGGATCCAGAACACATGCCGAGTGGAAGGCCCCAGGCCCTGCAGCCCAGCCCTTAGTTAATCTGCAGGGCATAAACTGGTCCTTCTGCCTGGGGAGAGATGTATTTGGAAGATAGATTTTATAATCAGTGCATTTCCTCATGCCCTGAAAATGCCACTTTTGAAAATAGAAATTCCATTTTTGACAACCTTCGAGAAATAAACATGTTATAAAAGTCTGTCTCTGAAAGTTGTAAAACTGTCACAGATCATTTAACTTCATGTTGTGGTAAGTTTTTAGAAATTTGTAAATGGCACCTGACAGGCAGTGGCACAGTGGATAGAGCGTTGGACTGGGACTCAGAGGACCCAGGTTTGAAACCCCGAGGTCACCATTGAGCACGGTCTTATCTGGCTTGAGCAAGGGGTCACTCGGTCTGCTGTAGCGCCCCCCCCCCCTGTCAAGGCACATACGAAAAAGCAATCAATGAACAACTAAGGTGTCGCAACGAAGAATTAATGCTTCTCATCTCTCTCTCTCCCTTCCTGTCTGTCCCTATCTGTCCCTCTCTCTGTCTCTCTCTCTCTCTCTGTCACACACACAAAAAAATGTAAATGCACTCTCCACAGTAACTTGCCATTGCTCACCATGATTAACAGTAAACCAAATGTTAACAAAATTTAGGACATTTTTCAAGTCTTCTTGTTCTCTCAGCAACACTCCTGCTTCTGACCATTTTAACTCTCTTACTTTGGTTTCCGGCTTTTCTCCTGCCTGTGTGGCTGTCCCCTCGGTCCCATTGCAGGCTTGTTCTCTGCACAGTTCTTACATGTTCCAGTTCTAAAGGGCTTAGTCTGAGGCCTTTTTCCTGCTCATAGTCCACTCCAGCCATCCCTAGGTGACCTCACCTGGACTCTACTTCAGTCACTGTCTTTACATGTTTATTTCCCCCTGTACTACCCCTCCTGGTTCTGGACCCTCATGCCTGCACCATCAGGTGTCTCCCTGTGGGTGTCTCAAAGGCACCACAAAGGTAACACATCAGAAGCATGTCTCTACCCCATTGCATTCTGCATCCATAATGGACTGCACTGACATCCATTTCCACTAGCAGAAACCATGGCCATACTTGGCACTACACGTGCTCTCCCTCCTTATACCCAGTCTGCCTCCAGCTCCAATCTGCTTTAGCTCCAGAGTATCTCTGTAGTCCTTTCTTTCCCCACCCACCACCTGAGGCCTTCCCTGCCACCTCTCACAGAGGCTTCTGCAGTTACCACCCAGCAGCTCTTAATGTTCCCTGCCCTCAGTACAACCACACTTCCCTTGAAGCCTACCCTGAGCCCAAGTTCACATTGGGTCCACCTGTTCTTCTAGACAGCCCCCTCTAGAATAGCTGAGGTCTGATCCAGAGCCTGCTACCAGGTGAAGACTCATTGAATGGTCAAATAAACCCTCCAAAGATTAGTTTGTTCCCAGTTCCTCCATCCACAGGCTCAGCTACCCATCTCAGGGTGTTGCCCTGAGGCTTCAGTGCCCTGATCCTTCTCTCCCGGGTTAGGTCTCCTTTACCATTGGTGGAAGAGCATGGCTACAGGCACGTCACTGTTTTCTTTGTAGGCCCACAAAAGATAGAGTCACACTGTTAGGCCTCACCGCTCCTGCCAGAAAGGCACACTCTGCTTTGTGACATTTGAATCACTTTGAAACAAGTGATTGATTATAGAGCAAGTTTCTTACCAGTGTGTTTTGAATGAATATTTAGGAGTTGGGAATTTGAGGTAGCTTGTTATCTAAGTTCCTCGTCCAAACCTTAGAGAAAAAAGAATGCATACTACTCCCCAAACTTCATGTGGGTTGCTCCATATTTTTATGTGAGAATCCCAGTGGATGGCAGAGATTTACCAGTTACCTAAGCACAGTGAAGGTCCAGGGAATTATAATTATGAGGCCAAGAGCAGGGGCTTCAGTGAGGAAGGAGCAGCCTGGGGACATTGTCAGTGATTCTGTTGACTAATAGTGTTCCAGATGGAATCAGTGCCATCTGCTACAAAGCATCATCTATCTCCTCTACAAATAGTTAACAGGACCATAAAAATCCCTCACATATGTAGACCACCTTATAGTTTCATAGTGTTAACAACTTATCTTATATGGGCTGGTGTTTGTACACCCACTTTATAGGTGAGAAGCTGCTCCCTGGGGGGCTGGACATTGGCAAAATCCAGGGTCAGCACTGTAAACCTGGCCCTCATGAGTAGATAAAGGAGTCACAAGTTACAGGCACCAGGAAGTGACAGGCAGATTGAAATACCTGTGCCTGTTGCTACCCTACACAGAAAGCAGCAAGGGAAAGTGTAGCCCCAGACCTCACACAGGGCCTTCTGTGGTGTCCAGGCAGGGAGCAGAGGAGTGAAGGAGACTGTAAACTCGTCTGCCCCTCTGGTCTCCATCACCAAGAATACTCAGGGCCTTGGGATCACTGCTCTGCCCTGGAAGTCTGGAACCCGCACGTGGCCTTGGGCCATGGCTCCACGTGTGCATGGCAGTACCTGGAGGACAGACCTGCAAGCAGGGGCCTTGCTGGGCACTGGTCACAGCTTTGGGATCAGTGGCCTTCATTGAGCAGGAAGGGAGCTGGTTCCTGTGGGAGCAACCACTTCTCTGACTGTTTAATACTATTTTGTACCTTTTGTACGTACATTTGTTTTTATTGACCCTGCCGTATTAATGGGTTGTGATAGCTGTGAAATTAAGAGCTCCAGAGAGAAAGCCAGGGGAATTTTCCTGTCTTCTCTGTGCTTTTCAGCTTTAGAGAACCAGCTTTGTTATTTATGAACCTCTATATTGCCTGCTTAATTTTCTAGTAGTTTGATTTTTCAGCCTCAAACATTAAAAACAAATAGTGAGATGGGGAGCGAAGGGTGCAGGCCTACTCTTTTAGACTGAAGGCCTCAACTGCAAGGCCTGGCTTATTCCTCCAGGGTCCCTCTGGACCAGGTAAGGGGGCACTCAGGTCTCACTTGGGTTTGGTGCTTGTTGAAGTTGTCATCTGCTGGGTGGGATGCCAGGTCTGGCCCCCTCCAGCCTCCCTGGGGGGAAGGGAGGTGGTCACCCTGGGCAGCCCACCTGAGTTTGGGCTTGAGTTGTCTTGATTTGAAAGTCTGGTTGTCAGGTACTTAAAAGTTAACTCCCCTACCCTGGAACTCCAGGAGCCATTGTTTCCTCTTTCTTTAAATTGCTTTGGCATGTTTATAAATGAAAGTGCTGCTCTGACTGAAGATTCCAGGTTTGGGGTTGGGTTTGTCTTGAGGAAGCTGGGGAAGGCCAGGGTTCCCACAGCTGGGGAGCTGGGGCGCAGTGGTTTCCTCTTGCAAAGAGCCTTTGCTGTGAGGCACAGTGAGGCCAGGCACGTAGGCAACTCTGCCAGAGACGCCTGCCTTTCAGTGAGCTGGAGAAGGGGCCGCAGCGGCAGGAAGTGGAGATTTGTTTTCCTCCAGAAGTGAATGTGACCTCCGGGGGCAAGCAGAGGAGTCCTTGGCAGCATATGCTGCCGCTGGCCTTGCACAGAGCTGGTACACATCATTAGGAAGCTTCTTGCCCTGCAGCCCATGCAGTGATGCCCGGTATCCTTGGCTCTTTCATTAGGGCCTTAGTCATGGGGACTAGGAAAGCACAGTTGGGCTTGGGATTTAGACCTGACTTTGAGTCATCACCCAGATTAGCTTTGTGGCCTGGCCCTCTCTGAGCCCCAGCCTCCTTACACGCTCCTGGGTGATTTTGAGAATTAAATGGCATACTTTCTATAGGATGCTTGGGACAAGGGTTCCCATCCCTGCCCTTCTGCTGCCAGCCCAGCACCTTGGACAGGTCACCTCCCTTCCCTGGCCCTGGTCTCCCAGATGGATACCATGCAGATGAGGCCGAGGCAGGCTCTCTGCAGCTGTGACTGGCCGCTGGTGGGTGCACCTTCATAGGAGGCAGTGGGTATTGCTGTCATCAGAGCAGCGGCCCCATGGAGGGTGGCCCGAGCCTGTTGAGAATGTAGCAGGATTGTGTGTTAAAGGCTGGGAAATGTGAGCACTGCAGCACTGAGGTGGGTGTCACTGGACGGCTGGCAGGTGTATCAGGTGGCAAGTTCACTGCAAGCTTACTGCAGCCTTTCCCTGTAGCTCTTGGCAGGTTTGTGTTCCTTTGTGCCATAATCTGGTAACTTCCCTCACAGCAGTTATGAACAATGCCTCCAGGCCAGAACTGCGAGCTGGCTGCACCAGATAATCAGCTTACTGAGTGGAAATGACCTCTGGAATAATTGTCCATAGAGCTGCTGCCCTTCAGAAGGCTTGTATTTGTGTAGAAGACCCCAGCAGGCAGCATTCTGGGTGCCTGCAGTCAGGGGCAAGTCGTTTTGATGATGAAACTTAGGAAGAATCTCTACAAAGGGCCAGCCACCTGGCCTGGTCCCCATCCCACTCAACTGCCCTCATCTATGAGCTGCAGGTCCCCTACTTGGTGTCAGAACCTAGCAGTCTTTAAAAATGGGGTTAGGGGTGGCAAACTTTGTAGAACTATACAAATACAAATTGCATCAATATTGTTCTGTGATCACGGGTTCTGGGAGGAGTGAGAACCGTACCCAGGAGCTGATGGTTTTCTTTCAGTGATAGATGTGGGCTTTCTCAGTCACCTGGGAAGCCAGCCCTTGCTGCAGCTGCAGATGGCATGAGATCAACAGTGGATATAAAACAAGAAGTGTCTGGGAAGTGCTCTCTGTATCATTCTGTGGCATTTACATAAAGTGTGCAAATTTACAAAATGTAGTTGTGGAGTTTTATCTTCCAAAGGATTCTTATAAATAAGGATAAGATGATCTACTAGCCGAATTGCATTATCATATAATAAAATATCCTGAATGATATATTGCTTTTTTAGTTGTAAGTAATTTAATTTTAACATGGAGTAAGGTACCTCTTAAAAGTTCAGATGGTTCTCAGAGAAGTGTAACACAGCCACAGTATTACTTGGCTCCTAATATCTCCTAATACAAGATGGTGGCTGTTGATGCCTTCAGAATACAGAGTCCCTAATCTTTGTAAACATTTACCTTGAGTCCCTAATAGAGGAGGTCAGACTGAATTGGAGTGTTTCTTAACTTAGTGTCCCAAGAGGCTGCAGAGCTGTAGGACATGTGCCCAAGGTTCTTAAGGGGTGAGGGTAGGGTGGCTCAAATTTTTGCCACTATGGTGGCAGCGATCTGGAGGTGGTGGGTGGGATGGAGTGGGTGAGAGGGCCAGTCACCGACACAGCCAGGCACTTGCTCCCAAGGCTCACCCTGCCCAGGATTTGAAGGCTGTGTAACATCTCAGACCTCCCTCACCCTCCACAGTGTTCTTCTGAGATCTTAGTGTGTGTTGCTTATGTGTTTGTCTTCTTTTCCCTCAGAATATTGACATTACAAACTTCAGCAGCAGCTGGAACGATGGGCTGGCCTTCTGTGCCCTCCTGCATACGTACCTGCCAGCCCACATCCCATATCAGGAACTGAACAGCCAAGATAAGGTAAGGCAGGCTGTGAATGTCCTAGCGCCTGGCACCCTCATCATAGGGGCGACCTGGGGCAAGAAGTAGAGGCAGAGGCTCACATAGATGGGAACACAATATTGGTATTCCACACACCACACTGCTGGTTCATGGTGGCTTTGTTCCGGCTTGGTCTTGTTCTGGATCTAGATTATTTGTGCCAAGTCAGCCAGACCATGACCCCACCTTGTGTGGAACGTTTGCCTGGTCCAGAATTTCCCAAGTAATGACATTCCCAGTGGGAGCTGAAGGTCCTTCCTGGTGATAACATTTACGATCAAGGGCTCCACCATGAAGGTAGACCTCTACCACCAAGGAGGTCCTGGCCTAAAGCTCGGTTGTTAGAGCATTGTCCCTGACACTCGTCAGGGCTCATACAGGAACAGTCACTGTTTATGTCTCCCTCTCTCTCTTTCTCTCTCTCTCTCCCCCCCCAGCTCCTCTCCACTCTCTAAAATCAATAAATTATAAAATAAAATACAAATTGCAAACATAAAAAAAGTAGCCAAGGAGAGCTGCTCAAGGCATGAGTTGAGTTGGCAGCAGCAAGCACATCAGGTAGCCTCCTGCCACCTCTGGAGACAGGCTGTGTTCCTTGCAGACCTGGCTGTGTCTGAGGTGTTCCATTCAGGAAGCTGCTTGGGGATAGGATCAGGGCATAGGCACATGAGAGGGTGCAGCCTCAAGCTCTCCTCCATTCCCCGGTGCACCCCAGTGTCAGTCCGCTCATGCCTTTCAGACAGCACTTGAAGGTTCCCATGGGGAGGAAACTTTCTGGATGTGTGTTTTTTTATTAGCTTTTAGGGTTCAGATGGCTGAGGGCTAATGTGTTGGAAGTGATCCTTTTCTGTAGTGAAGAAAGGAGTGTTTAGGATCATTCCACAGCTGGTTACTAGTGGAGCAGGCAGGGCCCTGTGAAGGGGCAGCAAGAACGCTGCTGGGCCCTGGGTGTCCGTTGGGAGTTCTGAGGACCCCCCTCATGTGCTGTGGCACCGAGTGGAGGTGTGCGCCCATCCTTCCCCAGCGTCACGTGTAGTCCCAATGGCCTTGTCCTGGCCTTGCTTGTCTACTCCACTCACACAGTTTCTTTTACAGCGAAGAAACTTCACCCTGGCCTTCCAGGCAGCAGAGAGTGTTGGCATCAAATCCACACTGGTAAGCCCCCATCTCCCTGAGGAGTCACTGCCACGGCCCACCTTGTCATTGGGGAGTGCACTGTTCTTACGATGAGAGAGGCCTGGGTGGCAGGCTCATAACAAGGAGGCAGTACAGGCCTGCGCCAGCCTAGCCAACTCTCCATTGGGTGAGGTACATATAGGGTCTCACTCCTGCCCCTAGGCACCTATGCCTCACAGGAAGTGTCCCCAGCAGGTGCCTCAAGGGGGGTGGGGCAGTCCTGATTGCAGCCCCAGCAGCCTTAAGCCAGATTCTTCCTTAGAGTCACATTCTTCTTAACTGAGTCTTTGGGATCAGAAGAATGCAGTTTTATAAATGTCACTGTCAAAGGCACATTCTAATAGTCGTCTGAATGTGCCAAACCAGAGGGAGCGGGCGAGTGCTAGCCGTGGGCAGGTGGCTTTAGAGGCTGAACAAGTAGCTTTTGCGCCTCACAAAGGTCATGGTGCGAGAAGTGAGTAGTAGAAAACCCACATGTGTTGAGGTCTTGTTTAGGCCTCTGCTCGGTGTCTGTAGCCACGTGGGACAGAGGTGTTTCTGTCAGGATTACTTGTCGCCCACTCTGACTTGCTGGGAGAAAACACTGCACCCGAATGCAGAGCCAGCTCTTCCACACCTAGGGATCCTGTCGTTAAATAACTGAGTGCTGAAGGGTTTATAGGATCACCAGTGCACAGCGCAGAGTTTCCACAGAGTAAAGAACCCATGTAGCCAGCTCAGGGATCCCAAACTCTCCCTTGGGTGCCACCTCCTCAACCCCACCCGTCAACCTGACTTGTTAAAAAAGGATAACTTTGAGGAAGAACTATATGCCAGAGTGTTCATAGAGACTTCCATAAGTGTATCTTCTGAATTCATAGAGATATATTTTTTTAGGGTGGCTTCTATTCATTTGTATATAGAGAAAGAAAAGTTATTGTTATTAAAATATTTTCCATTATCTGGATATTTTAAATTACACATAAAGTTATGTATAAAAAGTAGACGGTTCCCCATCCTAAAAAATCTTTTTGTCAAGATTCTTATATTATCGTTTTTTCATCCCGAGTCACCAGTGGTTGGCCTTTCCCCCTCACCCAGGGAACCTTGCAGAACACTGTTTAGATTGGCTCCCTAGAGAGTTGAGATGTCCTGCAACAGCAGGTCTCCTGGAGGCCTCCAGTCATAAGTCAGTGTCCAGGGTGTCCCACATTGGTTCTTCTCTGTCAGTTAACATCTCACAGATCACTGGGATTCTGTGAACAGAGAACAGTACCTTTGATGACTTCCGATGATCACCATTATGAAGGGCATTAGAAAGTTTGAGTCTGGGAGCCCTCACTACACAGGCCCTCCAAGGACAGTGATTGAGGTGAGAAGGGCTCTCAAAAGTGACCATGGGAGGGTTTGTGAAGAGGGGCAGGCAGGGGAGGAGGACCCTGGAGAATATGAGACTCTCCTAGCCTTGGGGAGCGGGAAGGCGGCCCTGGTGTGGGACTTGAGCAGGGGTGGACAGCTTGGGGATGACGCTGACGTGCAGGGAGTAGGTGCTTCCTAGGGCACTTGGTAGAAATGGCGCAGGTGTCTTGGCCAGGCCTTTGATATGTGTCATCAGGCTTAGAGTAAAAGTCCACCAAGGCCCTGCCCAGCCCTAAGAGCCCATGTTACCATGGCCAAGAGGTGATGGAATTCTAACCCAGCCTCTTCCTTCTCTGCCAGGACATTAATGAAATGGTGCGAACTGAACGGCCTGATTGGCAAAATGTGATGCTGTACGTGACGGCGATCTACAAGTACTTTGAAACCTGAGTACACAGAGGACCCTCCCTATTTACCAAGTGACACAAACGCCAGTAGCTACGCGCCCGTAAAGCTTTCAGCACCTCTCCAGGCTGCCCCGCAGCGTGTGCGCCCTCAGCCCGGGGCTTCCAGGTTGGGAGAACTTGGGCCTGTATGGCCACGACTCACTGGGCTCCTCCCACATGACCTGTCCAGTCAGAGGTCAGCGTGGGCTCCGCATACATCACGCACGCTGACTTGCTGCTGAAGTTCTCCTTTTGGAGAGAATATTGAACTGTTAGTGCTGCGGGGTATTGAAAGTAGGCGCATGTACAGTAAACTTGGGAAAGGGGTTTCGGTTGTGTTGACAGCTCTCGGGGGACTCAGTGTCTAGCAGAGGTTCCTGCTTCCCGGCACCAGGCAGGTGGGCCTCAGCGCTCTGCGTGGGCTTATTTTAAGGAGTGTGTCACCACAGCAGTGGGACAGGCACCTCGTTCATGTGGCAGGGCTGTCCTAGCCAACACCACTGATGTAACGGATGACGGAGACCTGCACTCCCTGCTCCCTGCGCCCCTGAACAGTCCACGTGGCTGCGCCTCTGTTGACGGAAGACGGCCAGGACCCCTTGCTGCCGCTCTGCCGACCTGCCCCCAGCCTTGCAGGGGCCTGGGACCCAGCTCTGACTTCAGGTTTCTGGACAAGAGAATTGATCACAAGGAATTCTCTAGTTTAAAAATGTTCTTTTTCTAATGAGCAATATTGAGGAAAAATAGCTCCTGTTGTATTAGCACCAAAGTTAAATTGTTTGAGTAAGCTTAGAGATGAAACAGAATCTGGACATGAGTGAGCATGGTAAAAGCCAGGAACGAAGCTGGAAGTAGCATGAGAAACACTAACCAACTTGCGGGAGCCCAGACAGTGTAATTTAAAGTCACTCTCAGCTGCCTAGACGTAACCCTCTTAGGCAAGCGTTTAAGGAAGTGCCTTAACTCGCCTCACAAGAGTAGTCACTACACGAGCTCGGAGGCCGCACAGCCTGGTGATGGAGGCAGTCCCCTGCCGTGCCACCCTCTCCATGTTCCAAGCAACAGGCTGCCTCACCACCACCCCTTCTGCAGTTAGAATTGAAGCTTTATTTTACAGGGTGTTCTGTGAAGTGACCCTCAGACAGGGACTCGACCCTTCTTGGAAACAGGGAGCCCAAGTCTCATGTGCATCTAACCCAGTAGCTGTTGGTGTGAAAGATGTCAAGACCTCTTACTTGCAGAATACAACTCTGTTTAGCACCTGGAAAGTAACATGAGGAAGAGCTGTCACCAGTGTAAGCAGGGTCGCTGTCCCAGTCACAGATCAAGGAGGGAACTCGCAAAAGGCCACCAGCCAGTGTGGCCTGAGAGTTCTGCATTCGAGCATGGGGTTCTAGACTAGGAGTTTGACATGTCTGTAGCCTAGAAAAGAATGTGATTGTTATGAAACGGGCTGTGCGTGTGTTTGCAGCCAGGGTCACCAGGTGGCTGGTGACTGCCCTTCCAGCCTGTCCAGATATCCTAACCTGGCTGCTCTGGCTGCTGCCTGAATGGGAAGCTTTTTGTGGAAGGCCCACTCTTGGCTAAGGAAGGAGAGGCTGGTGAGTGGAGCCCAGGCCCGAGCACAAGACAGACCTTGGTAGACACTTACCCCCGTCCTGCCTGCCTGGTTCTGTTCTTGTCTGTTGCTCTGTTGACGGGTGCTGTCCCCTGAGGGACTGTTCCGGTGAGAGTAACTGTCTTGAAGGCTTTCCACACTTGGCTCTCTGAGCCCTCCCATTCGTCCTCACAGAGGCACCTGTCCGGACCCAGTGTGTCCGGTCAGCAGTGATTTTTGTTTATTTATTATGTTGGGGGGAGGGACGTCTCATCCTACAGAAAAAAAGACTTTCTTGGATCTGTAGTTCACACCTTTGTCCCTCCCTAGCCAAGTGAGCCAGCCCTGGGAGCTCATGCTTCATGCCGTTGGCGGGGAGGGGATCTCCAGTGTCTTTTGGAGGAGGGTGGCCACTGCTGATGGGCTGTGCCCACATGGCTGGTATTGCCCAGCATCGTGCCTGGGGCCAGTGATGGGGCAGAGGGTGGCCGAGGGAAGGGATTGGCCCAGACCCAGCCTGGGGACCTACCTGTATCCCTAACTACAGGCTATTCAGGAATACCTGCCATGGCTGCCCACATTTGCATGAGGGTCCACAGGTAAGAAGATTCCAGAAGTGTGACATTTTGCTTTTCCTAATAGGATCCTTATAACATTTGGATGATTCTAGATGGCCACATATATGATACATACCTAAAAGTGATACTCTGAGGTGCTTTTGGTCCATGGCACCTGATGTGAAGCTTCCAGAAAGTCATTTTGCCTTGTTTCCTTTCAAGCATAAGCTTTATAACAAAAGGGCCAGTTAACGTTTCTATTTCTCTTGCCCATGGGCTTCTGCTGATGATACTTTTTAATTTTGTTCTGTTAAATATTCTTGAATGTATTAAAATTGCTGAAACACATCAGGCTTGGGCTTTACTAGTTCACAACCTCCTGCTGCTCTCTGACCTCACATGGATGGTACCCTGGCTGCCTCCTAGGACTGGCTGTGGCAAGGAGGGCTCCCCAAACCAGCCTCCATCCCCTCTGGTTTGTGGGGGGGACCTATAGGGGTCAGGAAAAGTCCCTCCCTGGGCTGCAGTGCACAGCTGTGGCCTTAGCCAGGTGCCTGGACCTAAGATAGTGTCTGGCCCAGGTGAGCCTAGAGGTTCTGCGACAGGTGCTGACTCCCCAGGAGTGCTGTCTGAGCTGTCCACAAGGATGGAAGGCCCCGGCATATCCCAACTGTAGCCCAAACACATGCTGTTCTGAGGTTTGGGGCTTTTTTTAGAAGTGTGTCTTCTTGGAGATAATTTTCAGAGTATACAAAATTGTAGTGAAATCTAAAAAAAATAGTCGATAATTATACCAGACAAGCTTTTTCCTTCTGTGCATCTTGTGTGGAATGATTATGAATCCATGAGCACAGCCGGAACAGCACTGCATCTTGTCACACTGTACATGTCACATGCAGAGGAGCCTGTGGGGCCACCTCCTACTTTGTATAGGTGACCTGAGGTGCCCTTCCTGAACCTGCAATCCCCTCCCCAGAGTCAAGGGTCCATCCAGTAATTGACTCCCCAAGGCCCACAACCCACCACCTGGCTTGAGCTGTGTCAACTGTGAGCCCCCCAGGCATGCTGTTTGTGGGTTCCCACTGTGGCCTGGCTTCCAGAGCACAGTGCCCAAGTCCCTGGGTCACAGGGCTGAAAGTGGAAAGGACAGCTGCGACCGCTTGTGGCTCCTCACTCACTAGCCTGGGACCTGCGGCTATAGCTCTGACATGGAGCTCATGTCCTCGGCTCTACTGTGTCGGTATCATTCTGCTGTGGTCATCTCGCTAGATGCTGCTGTGTCGGGCTTTGCGTGGCATGGACACTATCACAGCAGTAGAAGGGTAACCTCCGCCTGGACTCCTGGCCTTGGCTAACGCCCCTCAGGTGTGGGGGGTGCCCTCCCCTAAACATCCCTCCTGCCTGTCATAGCCAGCTGCCTCAGGAGTGCACTGAGGGGGTCCTTTTGTAGTAATTTCCTGACCTCAGAGGTGTGGGGCCCACGGGGCTCCTCAAGTGATGGGGGACACCTGGCTCCTGGCAGGACCAGCCCAAAAGCTCTGCTTCCTTCAACCTGACGCTTGATCTGTCTGTTCCAGGGTAGCACCTGTGGGAAGGGAATCATTTCATCTTGACTTAGGGAAGGTTCTTGAACGTTTAGGGGCTATGGCTTTGATGGGTAGAAGCAGGAAAGTATTCCTCTAGGAGGAGAGAGATGCGGAAGAGATCCCACACCCTCTGTCCATAGCCTCTCGGCTGGTGGCACACAGTAAACAGCTCTGACCCCATCCTCACAGGGCCACACTTCCCATAGCCTCGGGTTGTCCTAGGTCTGTTTGAGGTTGTCCTTAAGTGGAGGACAGAGGCTGGCATTGGGGTTTTGTGCTTGAAGGCACTGTTCTCTGCATTGGGTGAGGGGTAGATTCTAAGCCTGGAGCCCAGGTTGCTGGGGAAACTGGCCTGAGCTCTGATCCCAGCCGTTCAGGACTTGGCTGGGCTGCACCTGTGCAGGAAGCAGGGTGGGCTCTGGAGGACAGGGTGCCATGCTCCCTGACAGCCTGGCCAGTAGCACCCCGGGGGCAGGCTGGATGTGGGAGGAATGGTCGCCAGCTGGGGAGCTGTGAGGGAGGGTCAGAGAGGTGGAGAGTGAGGGACAGCCTGTGTCTGGGCCACCCAACAGTCCCTGGAGGATGTCTCGGGTATTCAGTGTATGTGTGTGAGTCTGGGTTCGGAGGAGCGGTGTGCAGTCATAGGAGGAGGCAGAATCAGAAGGGCTGGGGACAGCACAGGACAGGCACGTCACATCACCAGCACCCACCTGGCAGAAAGCAGTTTGCTCCGGGCAGGAGTCCAGACACCCAGGTTGTCATCCCCCCCACACACAGACGTGCCACCAACACTTGTGATAGGTTGAGGCTGTTCCCATCTCTGCAATATCCTGGACTGTGCTACCCGGCATCCTGCTCTCTGAAGTGGGTAGGGTGGTGCCTGGAGCAGTCCTGGGACAGGTGCAGGAGGGTGGGGGTCACTTTCATGTTCTGGCAACTGCTGTGAGCAGTGTCTGGGCTCCTGGGTTAGGGTGTTGAATGACAAGCCCTGGCGTGCACAGGGCTGTTCCTGCCCACCATGTAGTCTAGGACTAGGCCCATGCCCATCTGGGCCTCAGTTTCCACATCTATACAGATGCATCCAAATCAGCTCAGAGACACAGGGCTCCTAGTAGGGTTGCTGTTTGGTCCCCAGAAGCTGGTACAGGCTCAAACATCTGCCCTGGGACTGGGCTAGAGAACAAAGGTTGCAGCTGGGGAGCTTCTCCGGGTATGGTCTGCCTTCCTGGGCTGCCCTGGTACGAACATAACAGTTCTGTGAGGCCCCCCCCCCACTTCCTCAATTCCAGAGCCTCAGGAAGCGTTTGGTCCCCTCCCCTTTGGAGAAGTCGGTGAGTACCTCATGGTGGCCTGGTTGGTTCCCAAGGATATGGCCCCAGCACCCACTGGTGCTTCGTCCTGGGTCTGGCATTTCTCCCTGATGTGGCCCAGCTAGCCCCACAGCAAACAATCAGGGGCCAGAGGCCACGCAGGTGCATCCTGGACAGGAACAAAGAGTGAGCGGAGTGGGGGTGGAGGGTGTCTGAGAACGGAATCTGGAGCAGGAGAGCCCAGCTGGCCCCTGCTGCCTGGCCCGAGGAGCCTGGGCCTGGACAAAAGGAAGGGCGGGTGCCCAAAGCCTTCAAAGCCTGGCCTGGGGCTGCTCAGGGAAACCAAGGCCCAGAGGTAGAAGGTGGGGTCTGGCAGGAGCATCCCCATGCCCACTGAGGAACAGCAGGCCTGTGACCTCCACCATTGGAGCTCCTTCGGATCTGGAGGCCAGCCCAGACGAGGGCTCCTGCCCAAGGGCCTCCTTCAAGACTGAGGAGGGCACAGGGGTGGCGAGATCTCAGCAAGACCAAGACCAAGGAAGTAGCCTAAGGCTCCTAGTGTCAAGGTGCAGGCCCCTCAAGATGTGGGGGATGCGCCTGACCTGTGGTGGCGCAGTGGATAAAGCGTCGACCTGAAAATGCTGAGGTCGCCGGTTCGAAACCCTGGGCTTGCCTGGTCAAGGCACATATGGGAGTTGATGCTTCTAGCTCCTCCCCCTTCTCTCTCTCTGTCTCTCTCTCTCTCCCTCTCTCTCTCTCCTCTCTAAAAATAAATAATTAAAAAAAAAAGAGGCCCTGGCCGGTTGGCTCAGCGGTAGAGCGTCAGCCTAGCGTGCGGAGGACCCGGGTTCAATTCCCGGCCAGGGCACATAGGAGAAGCGCCCATTTGCTTCTCCACCCCTCCGCCGCGCTTTCCTCTCTGTCTCTCTCTTCCCCTCCCGCAGCCGAGACTCCATTGGAGCAAAGATGGCCCGGGTGCTGGGGATGGCTCTGTGGCCTCTGCCTCAGGCGCTAGAGTGGCTCTGGTCGCAATATGGCGACGCCCAGGATGGGCAGAGCATCGCCCCCTGGTGGGCAGAGCATCGCCCCTGGTGGGCGTGCCGGGTGGATCCCGGTCGGGCGCATGCGGGAGTCTGTCTGACTGTCTCTCCCCGTTTCCAGCTTCAGAAAAAAAAAAAAAAAAAAAAAAAAAAAGATGTGGGGGATGCTGCACAAGAGGGTCCCCCAGAAGAGCCTGGAGAAGATGTGGGTTAATGGTGAATAAGTATATTCCACAGAGGAGAGTTTGTGAACAGCCCTCCCATGTGTCTCCTGTCATCACTGAACTGTAGGGTCTCCAGCACATTCCGTCTTTGGACAAAGGCCACACTCGAGACCTGGACAAAGGCACATGACATAACAGGACCATTGGATCAGCTCCCTCCACTAACAGACTATGCTGTAGGGAAAGGCTGGGGCCTGGTTCTACCTCCAGGGTAAGCAGGGTTCTGGGGACCCAGGAAGCTGGCTCTGGGGCTGAAGGTGAGCCAGGCCCTGCCTGCCTGACCACCCTTGGCTTGAGGACACAGCTACCCCAGGCCTGAGGTACCCATACTGAGATGTGGGGGGGGGGGGCTGCCCACTGGGCCTCAGAGGTGAACTTCAAAGGCCTTGGCACACTGGCCCTGAGGATGAGCTGCAGAAATGGACCCTTCAGTCCCTGAGCATAGGGAACGGCCAGTGTGGGGCAAGTGTGGCCTGGCCACATGTGGGGAGGTCTGGGTGGGAAGGGCACTGGGCCCCAGAATGAAAATGGCAGGGGAGAGAATTATTGGGGCCCATGCTGGGGGGTAGGGGACATGAGTGACCCCTGCGACTGGCTCAATGTTGATCTTTGCCCCATGAACCTCCATAGTCCTTTCCCAGCCCCAGGTAACTCAAGGCAAGCTATGCCTTGAGTATTTGTTGAATGAGGACCTGAATGAATATGGGCCCAATGGGTGGGGGCAGGAGGTTTTGTCTCCCTACAAGGAATTTGCTCTGTTCAAAGGCTCAGAAGCAATGGTAGAATGCAGAGACTGGGTGAGGGTCCTCTGGCTGGGTAGTGGCCCTACCTGGTACCTCATGGTCTGACTCTGGCTCAGCTCAGGAGGTGGCAGGGGAGAAACAAGACAGTCCCATTTTACAGGTAAAGTGAGGCCTGTGGGGAAGCCACAGCACCAAGTCAGCCCAGCTCACAGTCCCAGGGTCAGTGTCCCCTCCTGGTGGGGGAGCTCCCTCACGAGGGTAAAAAGGACCTGAGTAGGTTGGGGGTGAGCTCCTGAGCTCCTGTCCCCCTCACTGGAGGTAAATGGGGGTATGGGGAGGGCATAGCCAGCTGGGACTCCATAAAGGTCAGACCAGGGAGGAGTGGCAGTGAGGTTGGGGCAGAGCCAGGACAGGGGATGTTCCCAATTCAAACGTTGTCAGGCATGCTTCGCCCCTCTAGGTCTTGAGTTTTCCTCCAGTTGTGTCAGAGTCCTGACCTCTCCCAGCTTGCCCTCCTCTGTATCCGCACCAGCCTTGGAGAGCCCCCACTGTACATTAAGGGAGAAGGGGAACCAAGTTGGCTGAATAGGGGCAGGAGCCCAGGCTTTGGCCTTGGGAATGACCTGGGGAAGCTGCCCGGGGAAAGGCTAAGAGTCAGGGCAAGAGATGGGCACAGTTGAGCACTCCTCGGATGTGCTGGCCAAGCACCTGCGCTCCCACTCCCCACCTGCTTGCTCCTCCAGGCCCAGCTGTGCAGGAGATTCTTAGCCTGGCCCTGGGCAAGCCCCTCTGCCCTCTGCTGAAAACCCACTGCCCCCAGGACGTTAAAAAATGTAAGGGTTCCTGCTAGCCTTTGGTCAACTGGCTGCCTGATGCAGTTCATCCTGTGCACAGAATTGAGGTTACTTTAAGACTGTCCAGATGTGAAGGTCAGGGTCCTCTTGTATGGGTGGGTTGGGGCCAGATGTGAGGTCATTACAAATTTAAAGTCTCCAGAGCATGGGCCTGGGGTTTGGGGCGAGAAGGACACCTCCTCCAAGGATCTGAGATTCCAGGTTAGTCTGTGGTGCAGAAAGTGACTCCCGCTCCCTTTGCTTGGAGAGGTATAGGAGGGGGACACAGGGCCTGACCTGGCCCCAAAGGCTCAGCCCACAATCTGGGCTGGAAGAAATTGGGGCCAGCTTCTTAGGGGCATCCTTTGAGCTGAATGAGGTGCCACCTCCTTCAACCACCACCAGCCCAAAGCAAGATTCAGGGAACAAGGCAAGGCTGGGGACCAGGCAGGGCATGTCTTTGAGGGCCCCGAGTGTGGTAAGCAGCCTGGACTTTATCCTTCAGGAACTGAGGAGCCATGGAAGAATTTTTGGAACAGTGGGCACAAGGTACTTCTTGAGTCACAGCTGGACATTAGGGAGGAGATGATACAGGGTCACCGCCCGGACCCCAACACAGCTCCGACGATTAGAAACAGAACTTTAGGAAGACCAGAGTGGCCAGGCCAGCCCCGGGCTTCTTGAAGGGGAGGGAGTGCGGACCCAGCCCGGCGTGGTTCACTGGGCGGAGAGGGGGCTTCTGGGGCCGGAGACTCCTCGGAGGGAAGTTGGTGTGGTGCTGGAAAAAGTGGAGGAACCGACGGAACCTGGGAGAGCAAGCTGGGGCTGTGGGCGGGGGCGGCGGCGCGGCTCAAGCCCTACTGGGGGCATCGCCGGGCCCTCAGGGCGACGACACCTGTTTCCTGCGGACTCCCGCGTACTTAGGTCTTTGGTTTACTGGCGCGGCGGGGCGGGGCGGCGACAGCGTGGGTCTCGGAGCTACCTGCAGGGGGCGCCTGTGAGCGGCACGGCCCGGAGCTGGAGCCCGAGCGGCAGCCGAGACCGCGGGAGCCGGCGCACGAGCGGCAGGTCAGCAGTGGTCCCGGGTACCGGGTACGGGGTCCAAGGGTCGCGAGTGGGCTGCGTGGGGCCGTCGGGGGCTGCCAGGCCAGGGTAAGGGCCGGACGGCTCGAGTCCCCTACCACTCAGGGTACCGGCCGCTCCAACCCTCTCTACCCGCCGCCCGAGAGGGAGTTCACAGGGCTGGGGTCCGAGCCTTTCCCGGCGGCGGCGACTGAAATGGCGGGTGCCGGGCGGCTCAGGCGTGGTCGAACATCCTAAGCCCGGTCCCGGACAGCGTGCGGACCCTCGAGGCCGCCCCAAACTGGCCCGGAAGGTGCGTTTGGGTCGGCAGGGAGGGGAAGGGGTGCGAGAGCGCGGCAGCCACAGCGGCGTGGGGTGAGGGTTGGCGTCCGGACCCGCAGGTGACAGGCAGGGACCGTCTGTCGGTCCGTCTGGGCGCCACAGGCCGGCCCCAGGGCGCCCGGGGAACCTTCCGGGCGCCAGGCCGGGGCTGAGCGGGGCTGGGGTCGCAGAGGCGCTGCCTGGGGGCAAGCAGGTGGGACGTGGGGACGAGAGGGGACTGCCGTGTGTGGCGCAGCCCGGGGCGGGGCCGGTATCGGAGATGGCACGGCGACCACACGCTCAGCATCCCGCACGCTGCGGGCGCGGCGAGAAAGGAGAGCCAGGGACGCAGGCTGAGCGCGGCCACGTCCCATGGACGGTAGTGGCGGGAACACGACTTAGGGGACCCAGGAGAGGCCAGACGACGGGCGGGTTGAGTGCGCGCCTCGGACTGGTCCTGGTCGGCTGCCAGGCTGCCCGGGCAGAGGTAGGAATGGCGGGAATGGTGGCGGCAGGACAGCCCAGGAGATCGAGGAGGGGGCCGCGCGCGGGCTGTGGAGCAGATATCTCTGAGTCCTGGCACGACCCCTCGGCTTTAGGCATTAATCTCCCAGTCTGTACAATGGGAAGTCGAGGGTTCTGCTGGGGTGGGCTGAGGGGGTTTGGGGGAGAGAAGCAAGAAGCTGGAAGGCGAGTCTTCCCACCCCCCTTCCCCCAGGACTGGAGTCAGGGCTGGTTCCTGGGGGAGGATTAGGCTACCTGCCCCCATAGCCAGCTCTCCCTCCCCATCGTAGTCAGCACCCAGGCCCGTTTCCACCCACAGGGCCTTATGCTCCCCTCCCCTAGGCCTCTGCTGTCCAGCTGCCGTGGATTCCCAGCCTCTATACCAGCGGTTCTCAACCTGTGGGTCGCGACCCCAGCGGGGGTCGAACGACCAAAACACAGGGCTTTTCCGATGGCTTTAGGCGACCCCTGTGTTTTGGTCGTTCGACCCCCGCCGGGTTGCGACCCACAGGTTGAGAACCGCTGCTCTATATCCTCCAGAAGACTGTACGTCACCTCTACGCTCATCCGGAGCTGTCCCTTGGTGTCCCGGCACTGGGAACCATGATAGGGAGCTTTTGGGAGCACAGTGGTCCTTGGAGGCTGCAGCGGGGTCGGGGGCTGCTGTGGCTGGTCCTGGAAGCCTGGGGTGGCTGGCAAGGCTCTGCCCTCTGGGACAGCGCCTTATCCCAGGTCTTGGCATGTCCATGGCAGAAACTTTTCCTCTAGCAGTGATGTCAACACCTTCTTGCTCTGCCCTTGCCCTTTAAGATCTCCCTGGCTCTCTCAATTCTTAGTGTCTCTCAGACCACTGCCCCTCTGTCCCCATCCCCTCATGCTGATCAGGTTCTGGGCTGAGCCGGCTTCCTTGTTCATAGCCTCAGGGAGGCTGAGGGCAGCCCAGGTAGCTGGCAAGAGATAGGCTTTGGGCCAGGCTGGTGCTGGGTGGCCTTTGGGACTTGCATATTGCCTTCCTGATGTTAGCCTTGAAGTGCAGGTCCCCAGCCACACCCCTGGTCCTGCACCCTGAGAGCCCACAGCCTACGAGGGCAATGGCTGGCTCCAAGGACAACCCAATGGACTGGAGGTTTTGGTGCCCAAACCTGGGTTTTGGTCTTGACTTGCTGGGAAGCCTTGGACAAGTCACTCTCCCTGGAATCCATCTTCTCATGAGCTTTGCTTACCCTGCAGAGTTGTGGAGAGTCAATGAGAGACGGACATTGGCTATGGGGGATAGGGAGAGGCAGGGCAGGCCAGAGGACAGACCAGGGTCTATGTTTCAGCTGGGGAGCTGAGGAGGGGGCCTGTTAACTGAGGGACATGTGGATTGTAATTGAATTGGGAGCAAGCACTTGGCTTTAAGGCATTACATCCTGCAAATTTCAGAATCTCTAGGTGGTCATGGACAGTACCTGCTGTGTAGGACCACAGCCCTTTGGTGGCTCTCCACAGTGACCTAAAATGCCACAGTAGCCCTTACAACATCTAACTTGCCTAATTTCTGAGCCACCTTACCATGGATAAACTAGAAACGCTACCCCAACCATTTTACGGCGTCTCTCTTGTCTGCTGCAGTTCGGGCTGGGTGCTGTAAGATGTGTACAAATGGGAGTCGAGGGAAGGATGGCCAGGCTGGCAGCACAGGCAGCGACGGTGGGTGGAGAAGGAGTGAGGGGGCCACTGGAATCAGGTGCTGAATTGGCAAAAGGGATGAGTCCCAGCCCCCAGGAAAGGAGTCTGGGCCCAGGGAAGCACTGGTGGCCACTGAAGGGAGGGGTTGCCCTGTGGTCTGGAGTTGACAGGGCAGTGGGGTACAGTGCCTGAGATGGAACCCTGCAGGTCTGTGCTGGGCCTGGGTGGCGGAAGGGAAGTGCGGAATGGGCAGGAGCTCCAAGCTAAGATGCAGAAAGGAGCCCCTGGGAGAACACTGTCTGGGCAGGGCCTGAAAGCTCTGGGCGGGGAGAGGGGCATTTTAGTGGCAGAGGTCCGCCAGCCCAACCCACAGAATCGTAAAGGAGGCCTGTGGCTTGGAAGCCGTGGGATTCTGCCAGAGACTGGAGGGTCTAGGTGGAAGAGGAGAGCAGCTATCTCACTCCAGTCTAGGGAAGCGGGCGCCCAGGGAAGAAAGGATGCTCAGCTCTCCAGGGGCCCCCTCAGGCCTTCTCTGACATGCTCTGAGCCCCTCACAGGCTGTTGTCTTTGCCTGGAATCTCTCTTCCCTGTCTTCCAAGTCCAGCCCAAATGACCTCTCTGCTGAGAAGATTTCCAGATTCCTTTGGGCTCACACCTTCTGCAGAACAAGCCTGTTTCAGAAACTTCTGGGCAGGGGCTGACACTGTCTTTCTGCGGCTCCCTCCTCTGCTGCTGTTCAGTCAGCCCACTGTCTCCTGGAGGAGAGGCTGCCTCACGCACCATGGGAAGGTGTGCAGCATCACACTGTAGCTCCCTTGGTGTCTGGGCTGGTGCTCTCTGCCCAGAGCCCCAGGGCTGGTATTTTTCTGCTCATCTGCCACAGGGGCTTTCATCTCTGGCCCCTAAGCGGCCTCTGCAAACTGCGAGTGGGGCATGAGGGGCCCTGAGTGGGCTAAGCAGTGGTGGGGCTGAGTGGCCCCGGGCCCAGCCCATAGGCTGTGCTCTGGTTGGTCCAGCCACGCCCCCCTTCAGCCTCCAAAGCCCCATCATCACACCTCCAGGGTCCCCAGGAGTAGTCTGCCTCCCTCCTGTCCTCACTGAAGCCACTCTCTGGGGGCACCAGCAAGCCTGGCACTGCTCCTTCAACAGGCCAGGATCCCACCCCAGCCCCACAGGGTCTGTGTTCTCAGGGCCATCTAGAAGCCCCTCGTCCCACCATCTTCCCTGTTCAGGCATCACAGTGCTTGTCACCCCACCATTAGAAGGTTCATTTGGGGGTCTGGGTGCAAAGCACTCCCCCGGCCTGCTGTGCACACGTGAGGAGCCTCCGCACAGAGGGGATGCCTCTTGTGCAGGGTCTCAGGGAGTGCTGGATGGAGCAGCAGTGGGCCCATCACGGTTCCTTCCACCACAGAGTGGACACCCAGCACTCTGGGGTTGAGGGGTGGCCCCTTGGAGGGGGCTGTCAGGTGAGGTGACCAATGAGGGGGTGAGTGGCCACCTTAGGCGGGGACAAAGGGGACCTGAAGCTTCTCTGGCATCTGGCCTGGACATGTGGGAATGGAAGGGGATTCTGAGAGTCCAGTGGGGAGAAGGGAGCTGGGGCAGGCCCTGCAGTGCCAGGGGCTGGTGATGTGGAGTCTGCTCTGGGGGCCAGACTCAGTGTAAGAAGCTGGCTCTCCGCCCTGTTCCTGCCCACATCCTGCCCCCAGGGGCAGAGAGCAGCAGCCACACTCCCAAAGGGCAGTGGGGGAGGGGGCACCATTGGGTAGGGGCCCAGCCTGCACCAAGTTCCTGAAGCTGGAGCCACCAGCAGCCCTACGGGAGGGAGGGAGGGAAGAAGCAGCTGTGCTTGGTGGCTGCTCACTTCTATGAAATACTGGAAGACACCTGCCCAGACGAGGGGTTCGGCAGTCCCCAGGCCCTGGGGTTCCATGAGGCTCATGCCCAGCCTAGGACACACCGAAGGCCAGCCAGGGCAGAGGCGCTGGAAGGCTTGTAGTTGGGAGCAGGAGCTGAGCTGCCTGTCTTATTTGCTTGTTGCCCCCTC
The DNA here is from genome assembly GCF_036850995.1 of Saccopteryx leptura. NCBI lineage: Eukaryota > Metazoa > Chordata > Mammalia > Chiroptera > Emballonuridae > Saccopteryx > Saccopteryx leptura. The sequence continues at coordinate 383,443,971 of NC_089504.1, read as the reverse complement.
CACTCTGACTGAGCTCCTGTAAGACAGATGTCAGTGCTTCTTAACCTGTCACTCAACTTTCTCTTTGTAGACTTGGTCGCTTTGTGAAGTTTCTGTGGGAATTTTTCAGTGTGATCTTCAGATCCCCAGTTGCTCTCCTGAAGCACATCAGGTCGATTATGTTCTCTATCTCAGCCCCTCCGTTTTTTCTTTCTGATATTATTTCTTGATTTGATATTATTTCATGTTCATATCTGCCTGTTCTTGTTTCATTTCTGCCTATTGATTCATCAGTTCTTATTCTTGTTTATGAATGTTATTCCTTTCTTTATCTCTTTGAAGATCCTAAATGTCTTTGGAAATCACCAGGGTAGCAGCTGGCTCCCAGGACCTTCTTATGGGACACATCCTTCCAGGTCCCCTACTGTTGGCTCAGGGCCCTGCTGGGACCAGGCTTGGCAGCAGGTGGCACAGAACTCCCTGTGGTCCAGCAGCTGGAATGCTGCCTGGCACTAAGTAGGTATTTGGGAAACATTTGTGATGAGAAGATAGTGGAGGATTTTAAGGCCAGGATTCAGGAGCCCAGGAATGAGCACAATATGGCTGCAACAGGTGTGAGTCACTAGTTGGGTTAGGTATGTTGCCCTTAGCCACGCCCAAGAGCAGATGTGCAGGGTCCTGCCTGGAAGCTGGCTCTGGAGGGTTACAGCCACCATCTGGGTATGTGTACAGAAAGCCTCTCTAGTCTAACATACAGGGAGCCAGAATTGGGCCAGGAAATATGTGGGTTTTGATTAAATGGAGTTTTAATTAAAGTGGCCAGGCCAGTGAGGGTGAGGAAGGTGGAAAGAGACGGCCATTGTAGTCCAAGTGCTGGGAGTCCGACGAGCCATCCTTTCAAGGCTTATCGTGCACGTTCCCTAGCACGTGTCTCCAGTTTGTATGGGACAGCTTCTGATCTCTGTTCTGCAAGGGACAATCACAGGGAAATAATACATGATTAATATTTAATTTCCCCTCCTGGCTAGCAACAGAAGACTTGAGGATTAATTAGACGGACAGAGCCAACAGAGGATTAGGAAATTGCCGGATCCTGGACCCACCCCTAACCCCCTCCCCACAGCTCCGGCCTTCCTGTAGCTCTTGGAGGCCTCTGAAGGAAGGGAAGCAGAGAGGGGCCCTGAGGCCCCAAGAAGTCTTCCTGCTGCTATGTTTTCCACAGGCAATTCCCCCAGCTCAATTCTACCCTTTTATGCTCACAGTAAGCCTGGGAGGGGTCATTAACCTCTTTGGGGCTTAGCTTTCTCATCTGTTCATGGGGACAGTAAGACCACAGATAAATCCTAATGCCCCTGTCAGGCTGCACAATCAATTTCAGAGGGTCCAGGCAGGTAGCCCCTGGCAGAGCACAGGGTTTGGTGGCTCTGTGGTAGCTGGAGACCTGTCTCAAACGGACTGTGTGCAGTGATCCCTAACTCCTGTCAGTGACTTGTTAGTAGCTTGAAACTACCCCGTAATGGGAGCATTTATACCACAAAAGTCTGGCAAAGGCCATAGTCATGGCGCCCCCACCCCCAGGCCGATTTACCGGCCTAAGGCTGGGAATTTCCTAACCTTCCTGCAGAACCCGGTCTCTTCCCTGTGCTACCTGCCATGTGGTACCTCCACTCCACTGATGTGCTCTGCTTGGGCTGGGAGATCCTGGTCTGGCAGGGGCCCAGGTTGCCCGGGATGTCGGGCAGCACCTGAAAGAGCCTGCAGGAATGCTGTAGGAAAGGTGGGGGGGGGGGGGCCAGACGTGCGACTAAGCAGCCTTTTTGGACCCGGTGGGCAGGGGCATTAGATGTTTTTAGCTCCTTGCAAGGTTGATCAGGGCAAGAGGAACTTGCACCCATTGCATCCAGTGCAACCTGTGGGAAGGTGGGGCCCAGGAGAGGGGCACACATCCCAGCAGGATGGTGGGCAGCAGGAAGGCAGTTTCAATTTAATCAGGAAGGATGTTGGTCCCAGGCGCCGTTCAGCCTGGGGGCCCAGAGTGCAGCAGGTGGTGGGGGGACCCTGAGGACTGGGGGTGCACGGGCAGGTACCAGGGGCTGCAAGGAGGCCTTCACTGAGCAGAGGCCTCGACTGGGCCTGTTGAAAGCCCTCCCCCACCGGACATCCTGCCTCACAGGGAGTCAGCCTGGCATCCAGGACTGGTGCTGATGGTGTGATTGGGCAGCCCAGCCTCCGCTCCAAAGAAAGGTGGCACATAATTTGGTCAGGTGAATCGTTGATGGTCCCATCTCATCTGTCCCCTGGCAGAGCCTTCTGAATCTGGACGATTGTCTGGGGCCAGATCAGGTTTTTAGCCTGGGCTAGTCGAATTGGGAGAGGTTGTGATACCCCTCAGTGCCGATTCTCCCACGGAGGCCGGTGCTGGGTCAGGAGGACAGCAGGTGGCTGTGAGGAGCTAGGAGGGTGGGCAGCTGGTTGGTGGTGGGAGGCTCCCCAGGGCTCCCTGGGCCTAATTAGACAGTGGCCTGCGGCTGCTGCTGCTGCTACTGAGTAGGGGAGGCTCTAGGTAGGAGACAGGCCACTTCCCTTCTGCAGAGCAAGGATGAGGCCCTGGACACACAGCCTCTGCAGTTGGAGGGATGACCACCGAGGGACATTCTGTGTGGCCAAGGATGGCACAAGGAGACATGGTCTGGCCAACCTCTGCATGTGGCTCACTGTGTTACCAGCTGGCTGGCAAGTGCCCTGAGCACAGCAGGAGCTCAGTGGGCCTCGTTCATGCCCCTTGGTGCCAGGCCTGGGAGAAGCCACAAGCTGGGAACCTCTCAGGTTTTCAGGGACGTGGCCTCCTTTCTTCCTGCTCCCTGGTGCCGGGTGCTCTGCTCCCAGCCTCCTAGTGGCATAGAGAACGCCCCCTTGGGCTCTAGCCTCCTGAGACACATGGAAGGGAACTTGGGGCTCATCCTTTGCATCCACCTGTCACCTCAGAGAGGGTGGGGGTAGCCTGGCCTTTGGAACGAGCGGCCTTCTTCCAGGTAGGCATTCCCACTCAATCTCCCATTTCCTGGAGGAGAGAGGGAGGATGCAGCCCCCAGAGCCCACGTGCAGGTGGCTGAAAGGCTTCCGGCCTCTGTCCCCAGGCCGGCAGCAGCCACTACCCATGCACACCTGGGACCCCATGAGAGCCCAAGACTGGAAGAGGGGTGGATTTGGCATGGGGGGCACACATGAGCACACATGAGTGTGACCCGTTGGAATAGACGCAGTGGGAAGAGGCCCCGGGGCTGGCAGAGGGATAGAGACCATCTCACATGCTCAAGGGGGTCCCCTGGGGGTTTGAGTTGAGGAGACCAAGACTTCTGCTTCTGAGGGGTGTCAGTAATCCCTTACATTTCTATGGCATTTTGACTCTAGGAAGGCCCTTTCAAAACTGTTTACAGTATTTCCTTCTTATAGAATCAGGAGTGAAAGCTGAAATGGCTGCCAGAGGATATGTGGGGTCTGACCTCCTCACATATCAGTAGGGAAACTGAGGCATTCTTTTCCACCGTCTCCCAGCAAGTGCTGGCACTAAACTGAATTCAGTCTGTCCTGGTGTCAGCCAATCAGAGAAGAAGATTGGGGAGCCGGTGTGGGAGGAGGGGCATGAGGTTGCTGCCCCACCCAGATGTGCCCGCCCCACCGCCCTGTGCAGCACCCCTGGTGAGGCAGGAGGGCTCATCTGCTGGCAGTGGGAGAGAGGACCAGACGGCCCCCCGGATCCTTCCAGACGAGAGCTCTCGGGGTCCTTGAGCCTGTCCTGACCTGGGCAGTGTGGGGAGGTGCTGGTGGTCCCCGGGGATGGAGCTGACTGAGAGGGCTGAAGGAGAAGGTGGGTGGATCTCGGAGAGCCCCATGAGCATGAGCAAGGGGCCCTTGCCAGGAGGGCTGTAGAGGTGGCAGTGAGTCGGGGACCAGGAGGCTAACAGGACTGCCACAGAAGGCTGAGAAGCTGAGCCCGGGGGGGACTACCATGAGCGATTCAACATTGAAGGATTCTGGGCTGCCCTAGAAAATAACAGCCTGGGGCTGAGGGCCTCTCCCGAATCGGCTGTGCCTGCCCTGCAGCGGTCCAGCTCCTCACGGGTTTCTCCTTTGGCAGGTGCCTCGGGAACTCTGAAGCTGAGCTGAGCCAACATGCCGCCAGCACCCGTGGGAAGGGTCTGGTTTCCGGAGGCTCTGAGTCAGCTGTGCAGAAGCCCTTAGGGAGCCCCCCTTGACCAGCAGTCGCGCTCTTGGCTCCTGTGAGGAAGGGGCTCAGGGGCCTGGACAGGGCCGGCTGCGCTGCAGCTATGGACCGTGAGCTGGCCCGGCCCGCGTCCTTGCCGACTCCCTTCGCCTGCAGCTGTGACCGCCATGGGCTCCTCGGTGTACATCGTGGTGGAGCTGGCCATTGCCGTGATGGCCGTCTTGGGCAATGTGCTCGTGTGCTGGGCTGTGTGGCTGAACAGCAACCTACAGAACGTCACCAACTACTTTGTGGTGTCACTGGCCGCAGCCGACATCGCAGTGGGGGTCCTAGCCATCCCCTTTGCCATCACCATCAGCATAGGGTTCTGTGCAGTCTGCCACAGCTGCCTCTTCTTTGCCTGCTTCGTCCTGGTCCTCACACAGAGCTCCATCTTCAGCCTCCTGGCCATTGCCATTGACCGCTACATCGCCATCCGCATCCCGCTCCGGTGAGCTAGGGGCTGGGGTGGGCTGCCCTGCGTTCTCTGTCCAGTCTCACCTTATGCTGAGTTCACATCTCTGCAGAGGCTGCCTGTGCCAGAGTCTGGTCTGTGCCCATGATCAGGGTGAACCCAGGGTTAGGGTTTTGTCTGTGGTATCAGTGTGTTGAGGTGACTAGTTCATCAGCCTGGGGCTGCCCAGGGCTCAGCACATCACCAGCAATCATACCAATCTTGCTGATCCCTGTGGGCAGAGGGCACCCTGGTCTCCCCCAGTCTCCCCCAGGGTGGAGGCTGCCATGCTCCAGCTGTTGGCAGATGTGTGTGACCCAGGCCCGGGCAGTACTGTCTGGACTGTTACTCATGCAGCATGATGCTGGGGCGGGGCGGGCACCACGGGAAACCACAGGATCTCCAAGCTAGAAGCCTGCCCGCCCTCCTCTGGCTCCTCTGGGCAGGCCTCGAAGTTTGCGCATTAGGAAGATGACCCAGAGAGGGGAAATGACTTGGTCAAATGCCACAGTGAGTCATTTGAACCTATATGCAAATTCTGTGCTCCGTGGGTCACCAAGTGCTCATGGTATTGGAGACAGCCTGTGTAGTTAGCCTGGTAGAGGTTTTTTTTTTTTTATGATGAATCTTTTGTGAAATGACTTCAGCTACTTGTGTAAGTGAAGACTTCCCCTGAGGCTAAGTTTTCTTAGTGTGGCCTTCTCCTACTCAGCCATGGATGAGGCTAGGGAGTGTCCCTCCCGGGGGACACCCTGGGGCCTCCTACCTCATCTCCTTGTCCCTCCATCCCAGAGACAGCCTGGGTGGCTGCAAGCTCTCAGGAATGTCTTAAAGGAAGAAGGTACCCCACCCCCTGGTCCCCATGGTGAATTCTTCCAAACAGGTGGGACCCCGACCCGTGAGGCAACTGAGGGAGCCAGTTGGAGGAGGAGCAGGCTCAATGAGCAAATGGAAATGTAGAGCGTCAAACCCAAGGGGACCCTTTAGAGGTCATTTCCTTTCCTTTTCTGGATGGAAAAATGCGGCCCAGAGAAGGGGGCCAGCCCTCAGGGCCACACAGTGAGTTGGTAGCACAGCTGCGCCTGGGTCTGGGAAGAAACATGGCCTGTCACTGACTCTTCAGTCTCTGGGTGGCCCTTGTCTCCCAGAACCTGCACTAGGTGACCATTCCTGTCACCTGACCCCAAGAGGAAAGCAGGCACCCTCGTCATGCTGCTCAGATGAGCAGAGAAGCCTGGACCCCCTTGTGGCCCTATAGGATGCCCTGCATCTCAGGAAAGCCTAGGACGCTTGTCAAAATAGAGGGCCACCTATGTGGCAGAGCGGGACCCAGAGTCCAGGCTCAGAATGCAGAGGGGTCTGTGGGCCGGTGGGGGGGAGGGGGGTTGGAGAGCAAAGGGTTGGCCTCCACTGCTGGGGGCTGGGGCTGGGCCAGCCCTGGTCAGGGAGCAGAGGCCTCCTTTTATTTGTACTTTCGTCCCTGACTGAAGGACAGCAGGATTCAAGGGAGAACAAGGCTGCTGGTCCAAATTGAAGAACCTGGGCTTCTTTCTCTTGTTTCTGTTTTCTGAGAATCAAAAGAATGACTCCCTGACGTAGGAGGATGGGTCGTGCTGTGTTACTGTGGAAAGTCGCTGTCCTCTGGGCCCATTTCATCTGTAAGAGGGGCAGGCCTCTCGGAGTTCACAAAGTGTCATGAGAGTCCAGTGAGCGGATGGGAGTGACAGGGCCTGAGGAGGGTCGGCGGCTCGGGTGGGTGGGGATTCAGCTTCTTCCCAAGCAGCTGGAGGTTTCGAGCTCGGCCCCTGGATGGAGCCATGAACCTGCCCCTACCCCCATCCCGACACCCATGGCCTTCTAGAACAGGATCTAGTTCCACCCAGACCGTGGACATTTGAGCTCCGCTTAGTAAAGCTTTGAAAGGCCCAGCCTGGGTCTCTTGGATCTGGGAGCCATAAAGATGAGGATGAGGATGATGGCAGCCTTCCTTTCAGGCAGAGAGCTTCACAGTTGCCAGAAGACATTTGTGCAACAGGGTCTCCTCTGATCCTCATGCAGGCACTAAGGGTCCTGGGCCGGGAGGAGCCAGGGAGGGTGAGGTATGTGAAGGTGTCTTTGTGGGGGCTCCTCAGGGGAAGCTGGGCATGAGGGGTAACTAGTTGGAGGCACATGAGAGCCCGGAGCTTCAGGCAGCAGGCTGGGCTGCAGTTCCCGCCCCTCCTCCTTTGTCCCCTTCCAGCTGGGAACCCAGTCCCCTCTGGTGCCTTTTCCCACTCCACTTAGTAGGTCCATCTGGCTACTCTGCGGTCTGGCCTCTGGCCCATGCTCTGGATGCCTGGCTTCAGGCCTGCACCATTCACCATTACTTTCTTTTTTTAAAAAAAATTCACTTTCAGAAAAAAATCTGCCTGACCAGGCGGTGGCGCAGTGGATAGAGCGTCGGACTAGGATGTGGAGGACCCAGGTTCGAGATCCCGAGGTCGCCAGCTTGAGCGTGGGCTCATCTGGTTTGAGCAAAAGCTCACCAGCTCGGACCCAAGGTCACTGGCTCAAGCAAGGGGTTACTCAGTCTGCTGAAGGCCCGCGGACAAAGCACATTTGAGAAAGCAATCAATGAACAACTAAAGTGTCGCAATGCGCAACGAAAAACTAATGATTGGTGCTTCTCATCTCTCCGTTTCTGTCTGTCTGTCCCTGTCTCTCTCTCTGTCTCTGTAAAAAAAAAATCTGTGTGCTCCTTCCCAAGTGCAGGGACCGTGGTGGGCTAGGGCAAGGCCTAGTGGGGAAGTTGGTGAGAAAGAAGCCTTCCCAGAGGCAGAGATGGGAGCCCAGTGGACTGGAAGGCCAGGGCAGGAGACAAAGGCTCTTTGCCCAGGGAACTTTCACAGCTATTGTCTCCTATCTCTTATGTTAGCCCCTGGTGAACATTCTCTGTCCTTGGGATATAGGCTGAGTACGGGGCAGCAAGCCTGAAGTCATACCTGATGAATCACCCCATTGGTACAAACCTGAGTGCCTTGACTATAAAAAGGGCAGGATCAGGAGAGAGGGCTCCCTGGAGGAGGTGATGCTGATAGATCTGGCAGGATGGGTATGTGGGGGCAGGTGCAACAGGAGGGGTCCAGGCCTGGGCAGAGGCCCCAGGAAGGAGTGAACCTGTGGGTTCTGGGCCAGGGAGAGGTGGTGGAGACAGAAGAACAGGCAGGCAGGGAAGTGTGAGGCCAGCTCAGGCTAGCTGGTGCCTAAGATAGTATTTGGGCTTTACTCACGGGTCAGTGACTCTTTAATTTTGGATCACTGGCTCCTTTGGACAACTTAGGGAAGCTCCCCTTCTCCTCAGTGTCAGGCAAAGGTATATAAAACTCCACCTGGAATTGGGGTATTCTTGGACTATAGGATGAGCCCTCAGAGTGGGTAACAGGGAGCCCCCAGAAGGGATAGCCTGTGAGCTGGAAGGCACAGAGAGGCAGAGGTACATCCAGGTATGAGCAATGGCTCTGGTACCTGCTTCCTGTGACACCTCTGGGCTTACTGGAACATGCTGATGGCCATGTCACCCCTTCCACCCAACAGTCTATGTCTGGGGCCCAAGAGGCAAGATGTGACTACTTTAAGTCACAGATGCAGCCCAGGGGACTCTGCTGGGTCAGGCTGTGTTTCAGCCATTGTTCCATTTGGGCCCCAATACTCTTCCAGCTTCTTGGGGACCTGAGCCCCAGGCCTAAAGCCTAAGGGCTTTATTTGAATAACAAAATAAATCTGTTTGGTATCTTTTAACAATAAATAATACCTGTGTTAATAAAACATAAAAAAAAAAAAAGAACAAACAGTTATATGGCGAAAAAATGTCCCTCTTGCCCCCTGCCCCATCTCCATTTCCGTCCAGGAAGGCATACTGGGAATCCTTCTAGAGATGTTCTTTGTACACATAGATAAATGCTATTAATGTGTGTTTGTTTCTGTCCCCACAAGGGGCTTCCTTTGAGAACGCAGTGGCAGGCTTTCCCTCGACAATTGGACAGACCAGAGATTTTCAGATAACGTCTGCAGAAGCCTCAGGCTGGGCCCCGCCACAGTGAATGTTATTAAGCGCCTCTCTCCCCTCGCAGCTCCACTTAAATGCCTTAGACTGTGGGCAAGAAGGTCTGCTGCTGCTGGAGAACAATTTGAAAGCCTCCAAAACAGGTGGTTTCCAGGGTCCTTGATGCCATCCCTATTGCTGTTTATTTCTGCTTGATTGCCTCAAATCACAGCAAGCTCAATACTGCCTGAGACAGCCCATTTCTCCCATGAACAGTCTAGCTAAAAAGCTCTTGCCTTGAACGTTGCTGTAATCTGCCTCCCTGGAATTTCCACCCATGGATTCTGCTTTCTGCCTTAGGGGCCTGTGTTCATGGGCCCCAGATTCTTTTTTTTTTTTTTTTACAGGGACAGAGAGAACGTCAGAGAGAGGAATAGATAGGGACAGACAGACAGGAATGGAGAGAGATGAGAAGCATCAATCATCAGTTTTTCATTGCAACACCTTAGTTCATTGATTGCTTTCTCATATGTGCCTTGACCGCGGGCCTTCAGCAGACCAAGTAACCCCTTGCTCAAGCCAGCGACCTTGGTTTGGGTCCAAGCTGGTGAGCTTTTGGCTCAAGCCAGATGAGCCCACGCTCAAGCTGGCGACCTCAGAGTCTCGAACCTGGGTCCTCCGCATCCCAATCCGACGCTCTATCCACTGTGCCACCGCCTGGTCAGGCGGGCCCTAGATTCTTAGTCCCATTTTACAGATAACGAAACTGAGGGTTAGAGAGGCAGAATGACAGGAACACCCTAATGCTAGAGCCCAGGGATGCTATACACTTTTCTTAGGAAAATGTTAAAATTAAAAACCTCTATTCAATGAAATGATATAAATTAATATTTATAGAGTACGAAAAAACAAAACAAAATTAACAGTGCCTGGCACAGAGCAAGTGCTATATAAGTATTAAATGAAAAAAATAAAATGAAAAAGCCTGTGACTTTGTATTTGAGGCTGCAGAGTATGAGAGCACCTTGGGCTCTTGGTAGACATGCGCAAGGCCAGGGCCGTCTTCTTGCACGGCCTCACTGTGGACACCAGCCCCCGCTGAGTGGGGCCGCCTGGTGACTGTGTATTCAGAATTGACACAGTTTCCGAATCCACAAATTTACCTCGGCTTGAGTTGCCTCTGGGCTCCTGGAGCAGCCACAGCAGGTCCATTCCTCTCCTTGGGCCCCACCTATGAAATGAGGGCTAGAGAAGGGGTCCAAAGCCACCAGGTTTTTGTTGTTGTTGTTTCCTTAGTTTGAGTTAGCTGACATAATTTAAACCATGGGAGATTTTACCCAGAAAATCAGCTGCTGGCCCCTCCTGAGATCCAGTAGCGCTGGGCGCACATTTCTTTGCATGCGGGGAAGGGCCAGCAGCGGTAGCCGGGGAGATGCCCGCCAACCTGCCTCACTCGTTTGTCACCTGCCGGCCCTGTGTTTGCCACCCACAGATTAGGTTGTTCCTGTGACTGCTTCCAATTTTGGAATTGAGTAAAACGCATTTTCCTTGGCACCTACTGTGTCCCTGTCTCCATGTCGGTCAGGCAGAGGTGGATGCAGGAAGTCCCTCCCCCCAGGGCTCCAGCCTTGGGGGCCCCAATGGGGTCGGGATGGGTTGCCCTCCAGGAGGAAACCCCCTGAACTTGAAGAATGAGTGGGGTTTACCAGGTAGAGAGGAGGGCAGTCAGACCCAGAACCGTTAAACAGAAGGCCATCCTCAGAGATCACTGAAGTCGCCTTCTTCAATTAGAAAGAGGAATTTTTGGTTCTTTTAATAAAATCCATGCCACCTTTTCTGCGGGCCTGGGGTCAGCCTCTTGGCCAGCGGGTCAGGCCATTCCCTGAGTCTGGGACCCAGTCTGGCTCCCTAGAGCAGGGACTTTGAACCGACGTGTTATAGGAGGCACACTGGTGTGCCGTGAGAATTTTTAAAACATCCAGTACCTGTTTAGTCAGGGGACTGACCTTTTTCCTTAGATCACCAAATAAAAAAATGACAATAGCCAATAGAACAATAGCTATCCAATTTGAATGAATCAAAATTATACCTATTTTTTTGTCAGATTGGCAAAAATATATATATTTGGCAGTATGCTACAGAATTTTAGTTATTAATTTATGTGTGCCATGGGATGGACAAGGTTGGAAATTGCTGGTCTAGAGTCCTGAGGGGTTTCGGGCAGATTAGTCCTCTCTGGACCTCTGTGCCTCACGCAGTGCTTTCCTTCTGAGTGTTAACACCACTGTCTGTGAAAACACACTCACCTCATCTCTCTCCAGAAGGCTGTGGGAAAACTTGGAGGGGAGAGAGGGTATCTTATTTGGCCTAGAACCTTTACCTCTCCTTTATCCCCTGTGCCACCCCTCCTGGGGGCTTCATGAGACCCTAAGTCAAGTGGGGAAAGCAGAGCATAAAGTACAAAAGACGGGAATCAGTGTCAGGTCTGAGCTGGCTGGCTCTGCCCCCAGCCAGCAAGCCCACCCTCCTGGCCCAGGCCCCCTATAAAGGGAAACCTGTTCCAGCTTCGAATAAAATCAACAAGAGAAACAATCATTTCTCTCCTCCCCACTTCCCCAAATCCTTGCTTATTAAAATCCTCACACCAAACTAATTCAGTCTCAGGACTGTTATAATACTATTCAATAACCATCTGAACTTCTGTGCAGTGGTTTCCCTTCCTAGGGTGTCTGATCTCCCATTCCTCCTGTGAGGTCCAAGCCAAGGCTTGGCCTGTCACTGAACAGAAGAGGATACTGAGCCTAGGAGGCAGGAAGTAGTGTATGGGTTTCTGACATTTGGCTCTGCCCAGCCCTGGTTCCTCAGGCCTCTGACTCTGGTCTCCTCTCCCCAGGTACAATGGCTTGGTGACCGGTGCGAGGGCCAAGGGCATCATTGCTATCTGCTGGGTGCTGTCCTTCGCGATTGGCCTAACCCCCATGCTGGGCTGGAACAGCTGCACGCTGCTGACGGAGGATGGAAACAACTCACAGACCTGCGGGGCGGGCCAGGTGGCCTGTCTCTTTGAGGACGTGGTCCCTATGAACTACATGGTGTACTACAACTTCTTCGCTTGTGTCCTGGTGCCCCTGCTGCTCATGCTGGGCATCTACTTGCGCATCTTCCTGGCAGCCCGGAGGCAGCTGAAGCAGATGGAGAGCCAGCCTCTGCCAGGGGAGCGGGCTCGGTCCACCCTGCAGAAGGAGGTCCACGCAGCCAAGTCGCTGGCCATCATCGTGGGGCTCTTTGCCCTCTGCTGGCTGCCCCTGCACATCATCAACTGCTTCACCTTCTTCTGCCCCGAGTGCAGCCATGCCCCGCCCTGGCTCATGTACCTGGCCATCATCCTCTCCCACTCCAATTCCGTTGTGAACCCCTTCATCTATGCCTACCGCATCCGTGAGTTCCGCCAGACCTTCCGAAAGATCATTCGCAGCCACATCCTGAGGCAGCGGGAGCCCTTCAAGGCAGGTGGCACCAGTGGCCGGGCCTTGGCAGCTCATGGCAGCGATGGAGAGCAAATCAGCCTCCGCCTCAATGGCCACCCGCCTGGGGTGTTGGCCAATGGGAGTGCCCCCCATCCTGAGCGGCGGCCCAATGGCTATGCCCTGGGACTGGTGAGTGGAGGGGGTGCCTGTGAGCTCCGTGAGGACATGGGCCTCCCAAACGTGGAGCTCCTCAGCCACGAGCTCAGGGGAGCATGCCCAGAATCCCCTGGCCTCAAGGGTGTCTTGGACCAGGATGGAGCAGGCGTATCCTGATGAGCCACCAAGTTTGCCCCTTCTTGCGGGAAGGATGTCTTTCTCTTTCTGGTTGGTGGAACCAGTCATGTCGGGAGAAGAGTGAATGTGCTGGGAGACCCTTCTCGTGGCTGGTTCCCACTTTGGACTGAGGAGGGAGCCCTGGCTGGCCCAGCATGAGGCCCAGCAGCAAGGGTTTGGAGTCCAAGGAAGCGGACGTTTCATGCTGGGAGACCCTGCACCCTGCCAGGGCCACAGCGCCAGAGCATCTTGGCTGGGCAGGGCCCAGTCACGACTTCGGGAGCATCTAGAAGTGTCTCCCTGTCTCTGCAGAGCAGCTGTGGTAGAGCAGGCTGGCTGGCTGTGGGGCTGGGAAGTGGCTCCAGTCGGCCCCTGCCACATGCACCACCCTCCCCAGACTTTCCAAGGGTTCGGAGATGCTGTGTCTGGAGGTGGCATTTGACCATTTTCTAGGAGAAAATGTAGGCGTGAGGATATCCTTTTTATTTTATTATTGTCCTTCCCTGGCTGCAGGGTCTGTCGTTGGTCCTCCTGCTAACCCAGCACCAGGAGTCAGCCAGGGGTCCCAGGCAGCCCTCTCCGTTGCTGTAAGCTGCCCTGTGCTTGTTACCCACTGGCCCCAGGGCCACCCCCTGGGCTGACAGAGCTGGGCTGGAGGGTGCCGACTTGTATGGAACAGTGTCAGAAAGTGGGCTCGGGAGGAGGTTCGGATGGCCGGTCATGGGGTGAGCCTGGGGAGTGCGGAGCTGCCCAGGCCGAGGCCCTATTTAACTGCCTTTCCTTCTAAAGGGAATGTGTTTTTTCTGAGATAAAATAAAAATTGAGCCATGTTGTGTTTTAAGCTTGTCCAATAAGAATGTGTCTGAGTTCCTTCCCCTGTTCCACAGCCGGGCCAGGCACATCTGGGGGTGGGAAGGTGTGGCATGTGTGACAGTGTGTGCTTATGTATAGACGACAGACACGCCCTGCCTGCCCAGGGGGCTGTCCCAGGCTCTCATCCTCTGAGTGGAGAGATTTCCTGGTTGCACCAGAATTCAAACACCCATGCGCAGCCCCCAGACCTGTGCCCCTGCAAGAGAGGGGTCGTGGGAGGAGGGGGCTTTTACCCCAGCTGCGTTCCCTCAATGTGGGGACCAGGCTCCTCCCTCCCTCATTACCTTCTAAAAGTTCTTCAAGGAAGAGATCTTAGTTTGTCCCTGCTCAGAGCTGTGCCCGCCCTCCCCACTGCACTGTTCCGCCCTTGCCCTTCCATTGAGAGGCTGCAGAGGGATCTGGGGAGTGATCTGGGCTGGAGCTAAACTGCCTTCCCCTGGAGTCACCCCTCTCCTCCTCCCAACAAAGAAACCTATACAGAGCAGGTGCTTCCTGCTCAGGGCCTGTCTCAGGCACCTATGGAGGTGATGCCATCCTTCTGTGATGGAGAAATTTGAGGCCAGGGGGAAATTAGCCACCCCACACTCAGGCAGGGCCTGGGAAGGAGGGGGAGAGCTTCAGGGGGAGTCCTCCAGTAGCTTCATTTTATAGATGGCTAAACAACAGAGACTAAGCAGCCTCTTTTGAACAGAGAGGTTAAGTACTTGCCCCAAGTCACACAGCTAGTGTGGGCAGAAGTGAACTTTAAACCCAAGTCTGTCTGAATGCAACAGTCATGCTTTTCTTTTCTCATTAACTTACTTCAACCACATTGTAAAGTGTAAAACAATACCATGTCCCCACCCCTCTGCTTAGAAAGTGAAACATTCTGACTAGGGCGGAAGCATCTGACCCCTCCCCAGGTCATGACCCTGCTGCGGCAGGCACCTAGAGACAAGCTCCTTCCTGGATTTCACCTGGTTCCTTAGGCATCTCGATGCTTTTACTACACAGATGCTTATGTAAGAATCCCCAAATCAACATAGATTGGTTTGAGCTCTATTTTACTGTCACATCAATAAGAGGTTCTCTAGACTGGCGGCACAGAAGAGACACTTAGCACGCTTTGAAAAGCTCGACAGCCTGAGCCCTTGCCCCAGAGATGCTGGGGGGACCCCAGCAGCAGTTATTTCCCAGGAGCTCTCATGGACAGCCAGGCTATGAACCACTGAAAGGATTGCACAAGCGCACCCCTGGCCGCCGGCTTCCTCCTCCCTCCCACACTCCCTGCTCTGCACTGGCTGGGGGTGGGGTGGGGGCAGGGCAGTGGACCGCTGTGTGCCTGAGGAGGCCAAGAGCATGGATGTCCTCACGACCAGTTGGTGGAGAGCGGCCAGAAAGAACCACAAAGGTAGAGAAGGAAGACTCAGGCTCTCCAACCTTTTCTGAGGCTTCTTGGGAACTGAGCTTTGTGTGCTGGGCTACTCAGGTGCAGTTTGGGGGGTTAAGAAGGACTGGACCAGGGACTCAGGAAAAGCTTCCAAGTACAACTGAGTCCCAAATCCTCTTGGGGCCAGTCCATAGCTCGGCTCAGGAGCCCAGGCCCATGTGACCATGCCTCTCTGGGTCCCACCTCCACCCACACTGTGCAGGCTCCCACAGTCAGCCAGATCTTGAGTGTAAGAGCACATGCAGACACGTGAACAGATGCACGTGTCGCTCCCAGACTGGAAGAAGATACAGGTATGTGCACTGGAACGGATATGTGGACAGTGCTCACCTCAACAGGAGGAAGTGCCCACAGCAGCGGCATCAGGGAGGTGTGGCCTGGCCCCGCAGTGTGCAGACACATGCCTGCTCTGGGCCAGGCTGCCTGGGGCACTGCTGGGACTACTCTGAGCCCTACAGCTCCGTCCAAGGGCCCTTCTGCCCTCTCCCTACTCTTTCCAAAGGGCCCCTGTCCCAGTGGGGGCCCCAGCCCCTCTCCACGGCAGTATGCTAGGGCTCACAGGGAGGCCAGTGAGTGGAGACCTTGCTCAGGCTTGGTCCTGGCTCATCACTGGCTCCCACGGGGGACAGGCCCTCCAGAAGTCTCCCCTTTCTCCTCCTCCACTCACCACCTATCTTGAATTCCTACCTCTGTGGCTCTCCCCATTTGTGTTACTGTCTTTTCCTCTGGGAAGCCTCCAAAGTCTCCTAGGCTTCTGGAAGCCTGCTCAGGGAGAGATGTAGAGCCTCAGTTCTAGGCATGCTGACCAGGAGCAAGCTCCGGGAGAACCAGGCAGGGCAGGGACGGGGGCAGCCCGAGAAGTAGGAGGAAGTGAGATATTAATGCCGCCCCCTGGGTCTACTGGGCTGGGCATCCCAGAATCGGGACACTGGCCTTCTTTTCATCTGTGGTAGGGAGATGACCCCACAGGCTCAAGGTAGAGGAACAGTGCTGGGTGGCCTCCCCCGTGTCTGGGGCCTAAGGAAAGGCCTGCCAGGGATGCCTCTCTGGGCCTAGAACCTGCTCCCACCCTGTCACATTGTGCAGTCCCCTGGCATGGTAGTTCTTGCAGGTTCTAGCTGCAGTTGGTACTCTATCTCTGAGCTCCTGTGCTGGGCTCAAGTACTGCCTGAGCATGCTAGGTGACACCCCTCTGCTAATGGGAGAGGTTATCCTGGGAGAAAGAAGACCTGAGGTCTGCTGTGAGCAGGTCACTCCCCCAGGGCCATATCTACTCTGAGAAGTGGGAAGTGTCAGATTACTCCCTCTCCCTCCCCACACCTACCTCTCTGTCCTGAGGCGCCCCTCACTACAGCTGCACTATTGGTTAGCAGTAACTGTCACTGTTGGGACAGCCCATCAGGCTACAGAGCTGGGGAGTGGGCACGAGAATGTCAGACTCACACAGCCAAAGAGGGACGAACACAGGACACAGAGCCTGGGTGCAGGAGGCCCCTTTCTGGATGCTCTGGCTGGAGCCTTTGTTTCACCAGAGGAGAAAGCGCAGCTCTGGGCAGCGGGGAGGCTGGGCTGGTGATGGGTGGGACTAACCTAGTGTCCTCGGAGGGAAGGACTTTTGGGAAAGTACAGTGGGAAAGGCTTTCATAGAACCATCCACATTTTTTTTTGCCTTGCCCAGGTGTGTGTGTGTGTGTGTGCGTGTGCGTGTGTGTGTGTGTGTGTGTGTGTGTGTGTGTGTGTGTGTGTGTGTGATTTTGCAGGATGAGCCATCTGGACTGGCACCTTGAGACCAGTAAACTGCCAGGGAGGGCTCGGTTAGGACAGAGCAGCTAAAACTTGAGCCCCATCTCCTGATTCTGTCTCCCAATGGCTTAATGAGCACTTGCTTTGGAGTACTGAGCCTGGGGGGCACCGGGGTGGGGTGCACAGGGAGCCACCAACCAACTAAGGAGAATAAGCCAGAGGAAGCCTGCCCCGGCAGCCGGAGGTGAGGGCCATGAACTCACAGGCTCTGGGAGTTCTCAGGAGGAACAGGTCGCATCCAACTGGGGACTCAGGCAGGTCAAAGTCAAGGTAACTTTTCAAGGTAGTTGGCTCTGGGCCAGCTCTCCAAGGGGTCGGTTAGGAGACCGAGAGGGAGCTGAGTGAACGCTCAGTGCCTGACTTACACCTGCCTACACGGCATTATGCCATCCATCTACAGGCAATTTTCAAGTTAAAATGTTGTCAGAGGGCTGTCACAGTTTTGATCTTTCTTTTCTGTTCATCCACCCACATTTTCTAGATGGGTTGGAAAAGGGGGTGCGGGGGGTAGAGCCTGGTTTAGATTCAGAGGTTTTTGGAATTGTTCAAGTTAGACAGGATTTTTAAAAAATGATCTAGTTTTCTCTTCGGAAAATTCCTGCCCGGAGCCCAATCATTCTGTCAGTTGTAGAGACTGGGCCAGGCATTCTGCAGTTATCCTCAGACTATCTCTTGGGGTTTCGGCTTGACTCTCTTTGTGCCTTGGCCAGAGATACATGACAATCCCTCTGCTCGCTCCTTCCAGCCAGAGAGCTTCTCTGAGCTCTCCGAATAGGGATCAGTGCCAGGTTCAAACCCTGGCCTTGCCGCAGAATGCTTCTTTTATTGTTTAATTTATTGATTGATTTTAGAGAGATAGAAAAAGGAAGAGAGAAACATCACTTTATTGTCCCACTTATTTATGCATTCATTGGTTGATTATTGTATGAGCCATGAACAGCAATTGAACCCACAACCTTGGCTCATCAGGACGACTCTAACTGAGCTACCTGGCCAGGGCCGCCACTGACTTCTTCTCTGACTGTGGGCAAGTCAGATACACACACCAGCTTTTAGATTAAATGGAATAATAAATGTAAAAGTGTTTTGGAAGGTTTTTAACATAAATGCCCAGGGTGATCATCAGTACTATAACAGATCCCCTCTTGATTCAGAAAACACAAGACGGTGAGCAGGCCTAGCTCTGCTGTCCTTACTGTCAGGAGTGGAAAGGGAGCTAGAAGGGAAGAGAGGCAGAAGGGGAAGGAGAGCTGCTTACCTGGTTTCTATATGCTGCTTACTGACATTGCCCAGCCACTGTCAGAAGAATAAACACCATGAGGGTGAATTTAAATCACAGAACTTGGAAGCCTTCAATGTCTTTGGGGGCCGGGAAGTGGGTGTGGGAACCTGCAGATGACTTAGGCAGGGGCACTGGCTATGAGTCAATTGCTGCCTTCGGCCCCATCCTGTCCCATATGTTTATTAGTCTCAGATCCAGTCTGGCCAAGCTGGTTAGAGCATCATCCCACTATGCTGAGGTTGCAGAGTTCGATCCACGGTGAGGACGCATACAAGACTCAATCAATAAATAGGTTAATGAATGGAAACAACAAATTGGTGTTTCTCTCTCCTTTCCTATCTCTAAAGAGTCAGTTAAATTTTTTTAAATAAAGTCTCAAATCCAGAGGAGTTGGGGTTTATTAAAGAAGTAAACAGAGAAGGATTTAGTAAACGTCTGGGCTGACAGAATCAGGATTCAAAATGACCTTTGGGGGCTAGACAGATAAACTGAGCAGAGATCAGTGTAAAGTCCTACACCGAGTCTGAAAAATGAATGTGCAGGGAGGAGACATCAGTTCATGTCATGCAGTTCAAAACAACATAGACGCTTCAGCGGCTAAGTTCAGCATTGGCTAACTTTGTGGGAAATGTGGAGAAAGAAGCGCAAATTAGTCAACAGGAACCCCAGGCTGGGGAAGCTAACAGGAATCCTCAGGCAGGAGACTGGTGTTTGGTGCTCAGTGTCTCAGCACCACAGCTGATCATTGACAAACTGAAACCCCCTGTGCGGATGTGCCTGCCACAAGATGGTAGTCTTCAATTACACCTGGCAGAACTGACAAGTGGCTGAATGAAGGCGATCAAGACTGGGAGGGTGTGGAAGCTGAAAGACATTGGAGGAAGTGAGGTCGGAGATGACTTAGGGAACGTTAGGGCAGCAGATGAGCAGACCAGAGAGGAACGGGCTTCCCTGTCCTGTTCTGAAGGGCACAACGAGGGTTGGTAGGACAACCTACAGGAGCTACAGGGTTCGCAGAAGCTCTGGTGGAATGACTAGTTCACGTTCGAGCCCCAGAGCACCACAATGTAATGGCTCATCTTCAGTGTACTCCAAGGGTACTGAGGCTCTCACTGCCCGAGAAGGGGCGTAGGCACCCTATGGGCTCTAAAGGAGCCTCCCTTGAATTGTGAGGGCACAGGCCAGATAAGGATGGCTCATCTTTCTTGGCCAGAATGGTCCATTTTAGGACCCTGGAAACCCAAAGCAGGTATGGGGCACAAGGCAGGTTATTGGGATGCAGGAATAAAAAAATAAGAAAAAAGACCTTGGCCGGGTAGCTCCGTTGGTTAGAGTGTCATCCCAATATGCCAAGCTTACAGGTTTGATCCCTGGTCAGGGCACATACAGCAATCAACTAATATAAGCATAAATAAGTGGAACAACAAATCGATGTTTCTCTCTCTCACCCTCCCCCATCCTCCCTCTCTAAAATCAATAAATTAAAAAACATTTTTTAAAAGTATAAAAGAGTTATCACCTGAGTCAGTGTATGGGGATGGGGGGGAGACAATTACTTGGTGTGGACTGAAAGGAAGGAAAGAGGCCCAGGGCCCAGGAACAACACAATACAGCCAAGGCCTGAAACTCCCCGCGCCTGCACCCCGCGGAGTGCACCACTGTCGGGGCGGCTGGTCGTGGGGGAAGCTGTGATCAGGGGAGCGTGTGGACATCTGGTAGAGAAGCCAGAGGGGCTGGGATAGGATAGGAACGTTTCATGCAGCTCATTAAGCAAACCGCCAACTTTACACAATGCTCTACCAGTGAGGGCGAAGTGCGAGAGGGCCTCACCCACCCCCGTGCTACCCCGTACTTTCCACTGCTGCTCGTGACTTCCCTCAGCCTATCAACGGGCTCCTTTCCTTATCTTCCAAAATGCATCTATTGCATCCTGCTAATTCTTCTTTTCAAATATCTTCTGAATCTGTTCCATCCATCCTACCCCCCCAGGACTCCCCCCAAAAGTCATGGTGTTAGCTGAGCCTCATCTTCCCTCATCCACCTTGGTAAGCTCCAGACTGACCTCCCTGCACTGGTCTCTTTTTACCACAGTCCACTTAGCCCTGCCATCAGATCAATCGTCAGGAAGAACACCTCCAACCATGTTACTTCCTGCTCCAGAACATTTAGTGGGCCCTACATGGGTGTCAGATCAAGCCTCACTCAGTATGTGTAAGGCCAGGGGCCACTGCCATCGTGGCCATTCACATGCAGGTTCTCATTAAATTTGGACAGACGGTAAAGAAGCAGCAGAGTCAAAAACTGGTGGGACATTCCTTTATTCTAGCCTCGCAACTGGCCGGTGAGTAAAAACACACAGGGCCAGCGGTAGAGCATCAGCCCAGCGTGTGAAAGTCCTGGGTTTGATTCCTGGCCTGGGTACATAGGAAAAGTGCCCATCTGCTTCTCCACCTTTCCCCCTCTCCTTTCTCTCTATCTCTCTCTCTTCTCCTCCTGCAGACAAGACTCCACTGGAGCAAAGTTGGCCTGGGCGCTGAGGATGGCTCCATGGCCTCTGCCTCAGGTGCTAGAATAGCTCTGGTTGCAGTGGAGCAATGGCCCAGATGGAGAGAACATCGCCCCCTGGTGGGCATGCCGGGTGGATCCAGGTCGGGCACATTCGGGAGTCTGTCTCTCTGCTTCCCCCTGCTTCTCACTTTGGAAAAATACAAAAACAAACAAACAAACAAAAAAAAAAAACCACACACAGGGCACCAAAACCCACTCACATCTTCACCAGTTCTACAACTGGGAGAATTTTTTCTGGTTTTTCCTAGAATCAGAGGCCCTCCCACCAGTCTCAGCAGAGCTTGGAAGAGCCCTCACCTCTGTTCCCCATCTGCACACCTTCTCCCTTCTACTCTCCACACAAACTCTGCGAAAACATGGCCTCCCTCTTCTCCTTTCTTCTTAAAACTTTTTGGTGTGAAACCCCTCCTCCAGCATTCATTAGCATAACAAAGCCCCTTCCCAAGCAGGAAGGCAATTAGCAGTTTCACCTGGCAGCACAATTTACCTGGGCAGTGGCCATTTTTAACAATAAAAGTGAGCAACTCAGAAAACACAAATTTTACAAACTCATTTGTCTACCAGTATGGCATTCAGGGCTGCAGCTGTGTCCTCCTGCCCTGCCCCCGCCCACCCAGTTCCCCCTCCTTGATCCTGATTGAGTCAAATTGAAGACCACCATCCTCTTCTCCCTCCCCTGCCTTTCCCTGTGGGGGAGGCCTCTGCCTGGGCTGTGGTTCCTCTGAGTCTCCACTACTTGAAATACTTCCTGTCCTTCAGTGGCCCCCTGAAGAACCATCTTCTCCAGAAGGCCTTCCTGGACCTGCTGCTGGAAGCCTTCTGAGTTCCTTTAGCACTTAGTGTCTGACCTATGCACTGGAAGTGGTCATATCTCTTCTTTGCTAAGGTATGTCTTACTTCTTGGATAATGTGCTGGTTTTCACCATGTGTGTTCTAGCTCCCTCCCTAGACCATAAGTTCTAATCTCAGCCACAGGGTCCCAGAGAGTAGAGTGGGAATAGTATCTCCTTCATCCCAGGGCTAAGCACAGTGAGCATGAGATAAGGCATGCTGACCAGATGTGGTAAGAAAGATCATGGCATGAAGCTGGAGGCCTGGGTTTTAGTGCTTTGCTGGTATGAATGGCTCGTGTGACTTTGGGTACTGTGGGTATGTTTCCTTTCCTGCAAAATGACGAAGCAGATGGGTGGATCCTCTGAGTCTATGTGACTGGGGACTGACGCAGCCCTAGGCCTGGCTAGGGAAGGATCAAGGAAGGCTATGGAACGGCCCTTGGAGGGAGAGAGGAAGAGGGAGATGGGGAGCTAATAGCTCTGGAGGAAGGAAGGACATGCTGGGCTAATGGGATAATTGGATAATCCTCAGAGCTAGGGGCTGCCAGGCTGGGCCAGCTGTTCGAAGCAGACACAAATAGCACACGCAAAACAAGTGCAGACACTGTGCAGGAAGCAGCTTGCTGAGAGATATGGGGGAGGGGTGGTGGTGTCCGGAGGGTGGGGATGGGAGTGGGAGGGAAACTGGCGCCCTCCTCCCCGCTTATGTGGGGATGTTGAAGACAGGCCCTAGGGACCCTGTAATAAAGATTCCATTTAAGGGCGATAGACCCATTTCTCTATTACGGGACATTCTTAGAGATCCTGGCCTTAAGGGTGTCCCTCCACCAATAGGACCATGAATGCCTCATCCCTGCCCATGGAGGGTTATCTACAGATGGGTCATCTGTATGGCAATGCCTATGGAAAAATTGCTGGACAATTGTAAAGTAATGATTTTGGATGCAGGGCTCAGAGCTCCCTTCAATTCAGGCTAATAAATGGATCTGTCAGTGGGGTTGGGCATAGAACAAAAGAAACTGGGGACAGGGATCTGGTCTAGGAGTCAGAAGCCTGGCCTCTAGTCGCAGTCCTTCCTGCTGGGTCACATAATTCATAATGTTATCTCTCTGGACCTCAGCTAGCCCATGCAGAAATAGAGGGTGACATGAGATAAAATGAGATCATGAATGGAAAAGTGATCTGAAATTTACAGGTGCTCTGCAAAGTACTTTAGTCCCAACTCTGTGCCTAACTCTGTATGATCTTAGAAAGGCTATTTACTTTCTCTGAATATCAGTTTTCTCTATTATAAAGTGATGAGACCAAACTGAATGTTCTTTATTTTCCCTTTTAGTTTTAAAGATTCTAATTCTTATAAAAATAGTATATTTATATTTGTGTATACTATAAGGAAAATATAAGAAAGAAAAATTGAGGCTATTATTATTCATGAATATAGATATAAAACACTCAAATTAGCAAACCATATTCAGCAATGTATAAAAATTACACAAATCATGACCCATTAAGATGTATTCCAGGAATTCAAGGATGGCTTAACATTAGATAATCTATCAATGTTATTCATGTTAATAAATCAGAGAATATTATAGGAAAATCTCAAAAGATGATTTTGATTTTAAAATGAATATCCATTCATAGTAAAAACTCTTAGCAAACTAGAAATATAAAGGTATTTTATTAACTCAATAAAGGGTTATTTTCCTACAGCAAACATACTCAATGGTGAAATTTTAGAAGCCTTCTCTTTCTAGTAAAGAAGCCCACTATTCTATTCGATATCGTACTAAAGGTCCTAGAGAGCAAAATAAAACATGAAAAGGAACAGACACAAACCTGGGAAAGAGAGAAAGTGGCATCATTTGCAGTTGTCTTGATGGTGTAGATAGAAAAATAAAAAAATTTTCTTTGAAGTATTATTGGGACACATGAAATTTCATCAAAACTGTTGAATATAGATCAATATAAAAAAATCAACTGTATTTTTACATAACAGCAAAAACTGTTTTAGGAGTAATTTTAAAATATTTTTTATGATAGCAACAAAAACTAGAAGGTACTGAGGAATATATCTAAACAAATATGCACAGAAAAGGAGACTCAAATCGATGAAGGGACGTGCCACGCTCACGGGTGGGAAAGAGTCAAAATTGTAAAATCGGCGGTAATCTCCAAGTCAATTTGAAGATCACGTGTAACTCCTTTAAAAAGTCCTGATAGGGTTTTTTCTGATATTTGACAATTTTTATCCAAACACTCATGTAAAAACAACAAAGGCTAAGAAGAACCACAATAGCTTTCTTCCTTTTGAAAAAGGTGAAAATTCTCCCTAAGAGATATCTAAAGTATAAAGTTCACATCATTATAAAAGTGTGGGGCAGGAACAGGCAGATCAACAAAGGGAATGGGATATAAAGGTTAAAAAGTGTTAATGTGGTAGAGGCCAGATTGCAAACCTCAGAGAAAGGATGGAGTGTTCATTTAACATAATGGAGCTTCTCTATAGAAAGAAATAAAAGTGGAAAAGAACTTTAATACTTTTAAAAGCAAATATACAATCTTTTAAAATACTTTTTAAAAAAATATACGATCTCTGGGCCAAGATGGATTTCTTAAAACACAAAAGCTAAAATTATGAAAGAAAATGCTGCTAAATAGACTAAATTTTTTTAATTTTTTTTTCCAACAAAACAGCATAAAGTACAAAGAAAAACCACAGACCTGGAGAAGGCATCTGCAATGCAATAAAGGATTAGTGTTCACAATACACATATATAACTCCAATACAAATAAACCACCTATTAGATAAAGGGGTGACGTTATGATCAGACAATTTAGAAGAAGAAACTTAAATGATCAATAAACCTGTGGAAATAAGTTAAATCCCCTTATACATTGTTGGAGGGAATGTAAATTGGTCCAGTCACTATGGAAAACAGTATGGAAGTTTCTCAAAAAATTAAAAATAGATCTACCATGCAATCCAGCAATTCCACTTCTGGAAAACAAAGCAGGATTTCAATGAGATAGACAAACTCCCAAGTTTATCACAGTATTACTCACAATAGCCGAGTTGCGGAAACAGCCCAAAGGCACATCAGCAGATGAATGGATAAAAAAGATGTGGTACATTTACACAATGAAATATTATTCAGCTATAAGAAAGGAGGAGAGCCTGACCAGGCGGTGGTGCAGTGGATAGAGCGTCAGACTAGGATGCCGAGGACCCAGGTTCAAGACCCCGAGGTCGCCAGCTTGAGTGCGGGCTCATCTGGTTTGAGCAAAAGCTCACCAGCTTGGACCCAAGGTCGCTGGCTCGAGCAAGGGGTCACTCGGTCTGCTGAAGGCCCACGGTCAAGGCACATATGAGAAAGCAATCAATGAACTAAGGTGTTGCAATGAAAAACTGATGATTGATGCTTCTCATCTCTCTCCGTTCCTGTCTGTCTGTCCCTATCTATCCCTCTCTCTGACTCTCTCTCTTTTTCTGTAAAAAAAAAGAAAGAAAGAAAGAAAGAAGGATATCCTGCTATTTGCAACATAGATGGACCTTGAGCACATTATACTAAGTAAGGTAAGTCAGAGTAAGACAAATACTGTATAATATCACTATCTGTGAAATCTAAAAAAGTCAAACCTGTAAAAACATAAGAGAGTAAAATGGTGGTTTCCAGGGGATTGTGTGGGGGGATAAGACTGATGATATTTTAGGGTACAAACTTGTGATGAATAATAAACCATAGAGATCTAATGCACCGTATAATGAATATAGCTAAATGGGTAGTCATATTACAATATATAAATGGATCAAAATAACAAGCCATACACCTTAAACTTATACAATGTTCCATGTCAAATTTATTCAGTAAAAAAAGTTGTTTTGTTTTTTTTTAAATTTTATTTATTTATTTATTTTTTACAGAGATAGAGAGAGAGTCAGAGAGAGGGATAGATAGGGACAGACAGACAGGAATGGAAGGAGATGAGAAGCATCAATCATCAGTTTTTCGTTGCGACACCTTAGTTGTTCATTGATTGTTTTCTCATATGTGCCTTGACCGTGGGCCTTCAGCAGACCGAGTAACCCCTTGCTCGAGCCAGCAACCTTGGGTCCAAGCTGGTGAGCTTTGCTCAAACCAGATGAGCCCGCGCTCAAGCTGGCGACCTCAGGGTCTCAAACCTGGGTCCTCCGCATCCCAATCTGACGCTCTATCCACTGCGCCACCGCCTGGTCAGGCAAAAAAGTTTCTAAATAAAGCTCAATCTCACTAGCACTTACAAAAAGGCAAATAAAAAAATATTTTGCAGTCATTCCTAGTTAGCCAATTGACAACAATTTTAAAAGGGCAGATAGAGGCCCTGGCTGGTTGGCTCAGTGGTAGAGTGTTGGCCTGGCATGTGGAAGTCCCGGGTTCGATTCCCAGTCCGGGCACATAGGAGAAGCACCCATCTGCTTCTCCACTCTTTCCCCTCTCCTTCCTCTCTGTCTCTCTCTTCTCCTCCTGTAACCAAGGCTCCATTGGAGCAAGATTGGCCCGGGTGCTGAGGATGGCTCCATGGCCTCCACCTCAGGCACTAGAATGGCTCCCATTGCAGCAGAGCAACGCCCCAGATGGGCAGAGCATCACCCCTGGTGGGCATGATGAGTGGATCCCGGTCGGGCGCATACGGGAGTTTGTCTGACTGCCTCCCCGCTTCTAACTTTGGAAAAATACAAAAAAAGGAGGGGGTGGGGAAGATAGGGCCTAATCATATGATTGGAAGGTTGGGGCCTTATATAAACTGTAGTTATTTTCTCTAAGGAAATATCATACAGATGACAACATGAATGGACTCAGTAGGTCCAACACTGGTTCTGTACTCCAAACTAAATTTCTTTTTTTTCATTTCAGTGAGAGGAGGGGAGGCAGAGACAGACTCCTCCCACATGCACCCACCTGGGATCTACCCAGCAAGCCCACTAGGGGGCGATGCCCTGCCCATCTGGAGCCCTTGCTCTGTGTATCTGGAGCCATTTTTTAAGCACCTGAGGCAGAGGCCCTGGAGCCATCCTC
The DNA here is from genome assembly GCF_036850995.1 of Saccopteryx leptura. Taxonomy (NCBI): domain Eukaryota; kingdom Metazoa; phylum Chordata; class Mammalia; order Chiroptera; family Emballonuridae; genus Saccopteryx; species Saccopteryx leptura. The sequence goes on along the minus strand of NC_089504.1, from coordinate 383,417,608 downwards.
AGCACCAGGGGCCAATTTGCTCTAATTGAGCCTTGGCTGCATGAGATGAGGAGAAGAGAGAGAGGAAGAGAGAAAAGCGAGAGGAAGAAGGGTGGAGAAGCAGATGGGCGCTTCCCCTGTGTGCCCTGACCAAGAATCGATCCTGGGACTGCCACACGCCAAGACAACACTCTACCACTGATCCAACCTTCCAGGGCCCCAAGCTAAATTTCCTTAGCTATTCCTAGAATATGCTTCGAATCTCTACCTTTTGTGCCAGTGTTCATGGCTATTGTCCTTCACCTTGCTTTTAGTACAGCAAATCTTAATGATAAAATTCAAATTCAGCTTCCTCTTAAAATATCCATGGGTCTTTTTAATTCTGACATTACAAATGAGAAAAACAAGACTGCAAAGGTCAAGTCATGCCAAGTTCACCTAGCAGGTGAGCGGCAGAACTAGAACTGGAGTCTGGTCTTACCACCTAAGTCTACAGGAAATCTCAGAAAATGAGAAATACAGAACTCCTCCTACCTCCAAGCCTGGGACACTCTGTCCCTCAGACACCCCTGGATAGCTTTAGTCTCAGCTGCTACAACCCCTTAAAGATGGAGAAGTGTTTAGATCTGGCTTCACCACTAAATCTCTGCATGACTCAGTAAGTCAAACATTCTGTGCCTCAGTTTCCTCATCTGTTAGATGCCAATAATCTCAGCCTCGCTATCTCGCATGAGCTCATTGGTAGAATCAGGTGAGATAAAGGACAAGAAACTATAATATAATATAGAGTAAATGAGAAATCATTAACTTTTTATAATTCTCAGGATGCAGAAATGCCTCCTCTCTAAAGGATAATGGGAATCCTAATCTGGAAATAAATTTGATATGGACAATTTTGCTACTGAAGATAAATGAAGCATGGCAGAGGAGTTGGGGGTGCTGGCCTTAAATTCCAGAAACAGGACTCTGGAAGCTCTGCTCCCTTCTCCCGCCTCCCTTGCTTATAGTCTCTGTGCCACTGAATTCGCTGGCACAGGGGGACTAGCAAGCAGCCTGGGGTCCTTGGAGGCAGGGCCGTTCAGCCCTGACAAAATATTGACGTTAGCCAAGATGGTCTTCAAAATCTCTTCCCTGTGCCCTTTCTCCTTGTTAGCCTTCACGACATCTTTCCTGGGTTACTGGGGGTGTGTGTGTGTGTATAACTTCCTCCCCTCTACCAACCACGGTTAGGCTCCCCACTATTCAGGACCTACCAGGACCCCAAGGTTGGGGACCGTGCCTGGCCCCATCTTGGCAGCGAGTTTGTACTCAACAGATGCTGGACTGAGTCAAAGGGATGCCTGTGTGCCTTCCTCCTTAACCACAAGCTTTGTGCTGAGTTGGGCCTCCTGCTCACCAAGAAAGCATCTGATGGGTTGCTTCCCACACACTGTTGGGGACCGCTGCATGTGCCCTCCCCTCCCAGGCTCTGTGGATTTTCCAACAGACCTAAGGAGTGCGCTGGTAAACCTGGGGGGTGGTGACAGAGGGCAGAGCGGGGAGGAGTGCATGCGCCCTGACACCGCTCCCTGCCCTGTCCTCTGTGGCAGCCCAAAGGGTTCATGTCACTGTGTCCCCTGACGTGGGCAGGCAGGTGGCCTGGGGTCCCCAGGGACAGGGCTAGCACCAAGAAAGGCTTTAATGTTAAGCAGGTTATGCTACCTTTCTTTTCTCATTCTTAAAATGGAAAATTTCCTGTCTTCCTGCTTTACAGAGGCTGCAAGAATTAAGTGTGAATTAATTAACGAAGAATTAAAGAGTAAATGTGAAAATGAGTAAGAAGGGAGACAGGCAAAGCATCTCCCAAGCCAGGCTGATGTGCCAGGCTCTCCCGCCTGTGATTCTTGGGCTACCGCCAGCTTGGACTTAGGTCTGGCTGCGTGGGGCCACCTCTGGCGGCCTTCCTCTTGCCTGGAACAGGGACATAAGGGCTAACATGGGAAACCCTGCCCTCCTGAGTGACCTTTTATCTACACAGGATTGTTTCTCTGCCAAATAGACCAAAAGGAAGGAAAGCCAGTAAGATATTGGTTCTTTTCTTAGCTCCTAAATGGCTGACATTTCAGGAAACCCAAATTCTGAATGGGACCAAAGGGGATTTCAATTCATCCTGCCTGTCGGCAGGCATGCTTAGCCTTGTGTGAGGACTCAGCTACACAGAGCGTGCTTTTAGAGATTCAGGGAAGGCCCTTGTCCAAAAACCTCTTCCAGACTTACTTGCTCATGCTTGGAAATCCATCATGCAAGCTTTATTATTTCTTTGGCATAAGCCAAATGTGGTTTTTTGTCTTCTGTACAATAGTACAAATTGCACACATAACATCATATCAGTCACTTCAGTTGTGACTAGAATAAATTGGCCCTTTCCTCAGAGCAGGCTCAGACAGAGAGGAAACTAGAACATTGCAGGCAGCCCCTGGGGCTGGAACATGGGAAGCAGGTAGACGAGAAAGGGTACAGGGGGAGGTAGAGCTAATGACGCCTTCCATCTGGACAGTCAGGCATGGGCCCCAAAGTACCCACAAATCTATATGTAAAAACAAACAAACAAAAATAGATCACTTTTCTGATTCTGTTTATGCTAGCCAATGCAATTAATCTATAGTGGCAGCAAGCAGATCAGTGGTGGCCCAGGCAGGGCTGGAGGAGGCAGTGGGGAGCAATAACCAAGTTACATGGGGGAATTCTGGGGTTGAGGAATATCTAGATTATGATGAGAGTTTCAGGAATGTATATATGGTTAAAACTTATTAAACTGTACACTTCGGCCCTGGCCGGTTGGCTCAGCGGTAGAGCGTCGGCCTAGCGTGCGGAGGACCCGGGTTCGATTCCCGGCCAGGGCACACAGGAGAAGCGCCCATTTGCTTCTCCACCCCTCCGCCGCGCTTTCCTCTCTGTCTCTCTCTTCTCCTCCCGCAGCCAAGGCTCCATTGGAGCAAAGATGGCCCGGGCGCTGGGGATGGCTCTGTGGCCTCTGCCTCAGGCGCTAGAGTGGCTCTGGTCGCAACATGGCGACGCCCAGGATGGGCAGAGCATCGCCCCCTGGTGGGCAGAGCGTCGCCCCTGGTGGGCGTGCCGGGTGGATCCCGGTCGGGCGCATGCGGGAGTCTGTCCGACTGTCTCTCCCCATTTCCAGCTTCAGAAAAATGAAAAAAAATAAAATAAAATAAAAAATAAACTGTACACTTCAAACATGTATAGTTTATTTATAGTGTGTCAATTATATCTCAATAACACTTTAGAAAAGAGAAAAAAAAAGCTCCATGGCCCCAGCTGGATAGCTCAGTTGATAAGAGTGCTGTTTGGACATGCTGAGGTTGTGGGTTCGATCTCCAGTCAAGGCACCCACAAGAATCAACCAATGATGACATGAATAAGTAGAACAACAAATTGATGTTTCTCGCCCTGGCCAGATATCTCGGTTGGTTAGCACATTGTCCCAAAGCACAGAGGTAGCTGGTTCGATCCCCCGTCAGGACACATACAGGAACAGATTGATGTTTCTGTCTCTATTTTTCTATCTCTCCCCACCCTGCCTCTCTCACTAAAATAAATAAATAAATTGATGTTTCTCTGTCTCTGTCCCTCTCTCCCATCCTCTCTTTATCTGAAAATCAATAAATTAAAATTAAAAAAAGAAAAGTTACGTGAGTACAGTGTGTCTGCTGAACGGCTCATTTTACACACCTCCGGTTAGTTCCATCAGGAATGAGTGTTTTCCAATAGGACACACACCTCTCTGAGAATCAGGTATTTTCTCTGTAAGGTGGTATAGATGAATTAGATGTTCCTAAAGTTCTATCCAGATATCACAGTCTAGGTTGTAAGAGTCAAATATGTTAACTGATAGCAAACCATTATGAAGGCTCAAAGGCTTTGATACAACTATAGAGTAGGAATTATTAAATAACCAATTAGCCTGACCTGTGGTGGCACAGTGGATAAAGCATTGACATGGAATGCTGAGGTTGCTGGTTCAAAACCCTGGGCTTGCCTGGTCAAGGCACAAACAAGAAGCAACTACTCTGAGTTGATGCTTCCCATTCCTCCCCCCCCCCTTTCTCTCTCCTCTCTCTAAAATGAATAATAATAATAATAATAAGTAGCCGATTATATAGAGATACTGGGTAAAAATTATGGCTTAAACACATGCATTTAATTTCACTATATCTAAACCACCACCAGTAGGGATTTTTCTCCAGGGGTAAAGTCTCCAATGGGAGCTCTTAGAAACAAAAAGTATACCAGAGCCCTGGTCTGGTAGCTCAGTTGGTTAGAGCGTCATTCTGATGTGCCAAGGTTGCAGGTTTGATCCCTGAGCAGGGCACATACAAGAATCAACCAAGGGAATTTCCCAGAAAGTAGAGTAAAAAGAGACTAGAGACCAGGAAAGAACAGATGAGAAATTCATTCCAATAGCTGAATAACAAGAGTTTTAGAAACACAACAAAGAATATAAAATACTTCAAGAAGACACTCCAGAATCAAAGGAGAAAGATTTCAGATTGAAAAGGCCACCAAGTGGCCAGCACAGTACCTATATTACTGTAAAATTTCTTAACAGTGGGAACAAAGAAATCCTACAAGGTCACGTGCAAAGAAGCTTTGGCCTCAATAGCAACCCTAGAAGCTGGAAAACAATAAGCCACGCTATCAAAGTTCTGAGACAAATTGACTTCTTATCAAGAATTCCAGCCCTGGCCAGATGGCTGGGTTGGTTAGAGCATCATTCCAATACACAAAGGTTGTGGGTTTGATCTCTGGTTGGGAATCTCTGTCTGTCTGTCTCTCTTCCTCTCTTTCTCTCTAAATCAATAAATAAAATTAAGAAAAAAATTTCACATAACCTACCAAAAGTTGGACGTTTTCAGACATGCAAGATTTCAAAAAATTTTCCTCTCAGGCACTCTTAGGAAGTTCTAAAAAATATATGTCATCAAAAAGAGGGAAGAAAAGAAATGGGATCCAGGAACAGGGGAATTGACACAGGGCAGGGGCAAGGGGATTCCCTGGAAGACGGTCAAGGGGGCTGTAGGGTGGAGCCTGCTGCAGCACCCCACAACAGGAGAGAAGGCTGCGGAGACTTTCCCAGGAACATGTTGAGAGGAAACCCGGACAGCTGGCAAAATTTAGGGTTAATTTGTGATAAGAGTTTAGAAACCTAAGTGTGTGAAAAAACAAGATAATCAAAACAAAGATGTTGGAACGGAAAAAGGCGTCATAGTTGACGATATGGCTTAGTTGTATGTGGTATTTGCATTGCCATACTAGCACGTGCACTAATTACTGATCTAGCAGAAATGACACTATAACTACACTGGGAAGGAGGGGGCCTGGGAGGTGTGTATGTGTACAGGGTATGAGTAGAGACCAGGGCAAGGGTGCTGAATCCTCATCTCCCACTACAGGAAGTCAACAGATAATGCTGGAACTGAAAAATTAGGAAGTAGCAATATAAATATGTTATTTATAGATAGATAAGAGAGTTAGTTAAACAAGTTGAAAATGGTCCCTTTAGAGAAGGAGAAATGGGGGTGGGGGTGGGGGTGGGGGGAGGCTGAGGACCATGCTTTGTCTTGATAAAACTTGTAGAACTTAAGTTATGTGCCTATAAAACACTGATAAAATTTTAAATACAGTAATAATTTTAAAAATGAGTATGGTGCAGGGGTGAGGAAATTAACTATTGTGCAAACAGGTGTTCCACATATAGGTACCGACCTGCTATCTCTGGCGTTATGCCTAAGGGTGCTTCCATCTGGAAAGTAACGTGGGACCAGTCCCCTACAGGACTCGCTGACTCCCCAGTAAGTTCCATAGCCTGAATCTCAGTGTCTCCCCTTGAGGACCCAGATATAAGGAATGGTGAAGGTTTTGTGAGCAAATGTCTATAGCAGCGGTTCTCAACCTGTGGGTCGCGACCCGCTGGTCTATAGGATACCGAGTAGGCAGAGCCTAGATCTACAGCAAGCTGCTTCGGGTCCTCTGGAGAAGAGCCAGGGGTAGAATTGCAGTGAGTAGGACAGAAAAACATGTGATCTGCTAGTAGCAAACATGCTAGCCCCAGCAGCATGAGGAAAGCAAGGAGGAGGTCCTGCCTGTGGCTTGGCTGGCACCCTGTGTAACAGACCTTGATTCCTGTATACTTACTTGGGCCTTAAATTTCAGTGGAAACTGGAGCATTTCTGCTTCAGGATGTTGAAATAAGGACTGCAGGAGGGTGGTTTCTGAAAGAGAATCTTGTTGTCAGCACTGCGTAGGGCTCGATCACGGGCACAAACACCCTCAGGAGAAGCCACACTCTCATTAGCAAGCTGAGACAAACCATGCTTCGGGAAAACTCACAAGACAAGGTATAGTGTGGAAGAAAAACACACCCAGAACTAGGAACTCGGCTTCCAGGTCCCCTAGCCACTGCTTGCTTTGTGACGCCGGATAGGTCATTCATCCTCAGGATTCACATTTCTGTAGAAGGACTAGACAAGGGGTTTCAAGGGTTTATTCCTGGCACATAAGAAGGTAAACTCCATGAAGACAGGGACTGTGTCTGTCTTGTTCACTGTGGATCACATATTGCCCTCTGTAAACCTGTATGCTCCCATGCTGGGCTAATTTGCATGGTGGAAGAAGAAAGCAGAACCTTTTGTGGGAGCTTTTTTTTCTCCCTCCCTCCCTCCCTCCCTATCTTATTTTCCTTCCTTTGGGTTTCCTCTTCTTTTGTTGTTTCTGTTGGCAAGATACATCCAATGACTGTTTTTTTTTTTAATGAAAAAAAGGACCTCGCACAGTGCCTGCCACATAGCAGTTATTCCAACCATTTGTCCAATGAATAAAATGGAAGATAAAGACAAAAGACAGTTTATTAGACTCTTAAAACTGAAAAATGAGCCCCGTCAATGAAATTAATCCCAGATGAAGAAACAAAAGTCTAGTGAGGAGGGAAAATGTGTTTGTGGTCACCCCAGCTAAGTAGAAACGGAGCTAGCCTCAAGTCCCAACACTGGGAGCTCAAAGGAGGGTAGGTCAGGACAGACTAGCCAGAAGGGAAGGAGCCACATCTTTCACTATTTAGAGGAAAACATCAGTGTATAAAAAAATCTGAACTAGTAAAATTTGGAGCAAGATGTAATGAGAAGAGCATGCAGTACTTGCTTCAAGTCCCATCTGTGCTACTTAACTGTGTGACCTTGAGCTAAACTACCTAATCTCTGAGTTCATTTCTTTCTCTAAAAAGCAGGGGAAATAATAGCATCTATTTTACAGAACTTTCATTAAAATAAAAATAAGTTAGATATGGTATGTGAGGAAAATATTTTGCAAGCTACAAAATATCATATAGAGCAGTGTTTTCAACTACTGGCCCACCAGAAATTCGGTGCCAGTGTAGAACAATCTTCATACAACATCAAGGTGGTTAAGTCTTCTGCGGACTGGCGGTTCAAAACCACAGATACAAAATGTTAGTCTGTTTGGCCATGATCCCTCCTGAGTAATTTCTCACTCACTAACTAATCAACATGGATTATTAATGATGATTGTTTTTTTTTTCAGCCAGTTGTCACTTTTAAACACAAATGGTAAGGACCTTGGTGGGTGGGTAAATTTTGATGGAGTAGAGCAGGAGAAAGACGTGGGCAGTTAGAGTCTACGGGAGTTGGTCCTGTGTAGTTAAGAGCAGATAAAACTAAGGCAGACAACACCACAGAGAGGGCCGACCCAGGAGCCAGAACACTGTGATTGGGAGGAGGACCTGTGAATCCTCCTGGTTGGTCTCATCTGTTAAGGAGAAGTAACATTACCTCTGCTAACTTGGAGGCAGGCTATTGTAATGTCATGTGAAATGGTAGATGTGAAGAATTTTTAAGAATTATCCATCACCATCTCTGCAAATGGGAGATTAACATTTCTTTAGAAGAATATGGACGAGGGAATAGGAGGAGTCACATGCCTAATAAACCTTGACTACCATTATGGATGGAACTGAGTCCACTCCCTTACCCCCTCCCAATTCTTAGAGTAAAGCATTAACCCCCACTGTGACTGTATTTGGAGATAGGGCCTTTAAAGAGGTAATTAAAGCTCAGTCTTCGAGGTATTGGTGCTCTGTGGTGTTGGAATCTTGTTGCGTGTTAGCCTGTGTGCACATGCACCAACATGGCAACAACTATGCCCAACAAGCAACCCAAAGCTATGGGGCCTACCCCACCCAGCCTGGGCAGGTTTACTATCAGCAGAGCAATCAGCCCTATGGACAGCAGAGGTATGGTGGCGACAGCCAGTCAGGGGAGGCTTTAGGCTATGGCTAGAGTACCTGTGGTTCCAATGGACAGACCCAGGACACAGGCTATGGTACTCAGTCAGCTCCCCAGGGGTATGGCTCAACTAGTGGGCTATGGTGATGGCCAGAGTTCTTAGTCGTCTTGTGGGGAAGGAGTCCTACCCTGCCTGTGGCCACCAGCCCGCTCCTAGCAGTTATAGCAGTAGATAACTAATACACAAGACCTGGTTAAAATTGCGCCCCTGAGTTTTCTTTTACCCACCCTGGCCCAGAGCAACTTCTGCCTCCTTTGAACTTGATGTAGTCCTGTTCTTCTCATTGGCCATTTTATACTTTAACAACATTAGTTACCTTCTGTCCTCTGTGTTACTGGTCCTTTCCAAGTAACTCAAGATCAAGAACTGCTTAAATTTCCTGTGCTCCTGTTCAGAAGTATTTGGCAAAGTAGAGAAAGAGGCTTTGAGAAGGTAGAATTTTGTGTCAGAGAAGGGCTTGTAGTTCATGTCTGGTGGCGGATTGAAGTGTAAGTTAGAACAGGGACCATAGCTTGGGAAGAGCTAATTTTTGGTCTCTATCAAAGTGAGGCGTGAGCGGCCAATACTAACTGGCTAGTCCTCCTTGTAAACTCCTTCTGGCGATTTCCTTCTTATTGTGAAGAGCTTAGCCTTTTGTTGGTAGTTGGGAGAGGCAACAGAGAAAAGGCCGTTCTGGGGCATGGGGGTCAATTCAGAGGAGGGAAGCCAATTGTTTTCTCAGGGCCCCCGTCTCACGTTTATTCTTTCCAGGGCCTCTGCCTCAGGACTGTGCTGAGGCCCATTTCCTACACATAGCACCATTTATTGAAAACACACACCACATATACACAAAAAACCAAATGCAAAGGAAAAAGGGGGGAAAGGGCTGCTGAAGACCAGAGTCACAAAAAGTTCAGTCTAAGAATAGACAAGAAACTCTGAGAGCCGCTTGGCTATGTGACCTCCTGCAGGGGCCTGGCAAGAAGCCCAACCCAGCTTTGTTTTCTCTACAGCTTTACAAAGAAAGAGCACTAGCTTGGGAGTTGGGAGATCTGGGTTCTAGGCCTGGCTCTGCCAGTGCTTTCTTCTGTGGCCTGGGCGAGGCCCTTCTTCTCCAGGCCTCCGTGTCCCATTTGTGAAATGGAAGGGTTGGACCGGACTCCAAGGCATTCCAACTCCGATATTGAGAAGAACACAAAGGAAAACAGAAAGAATGCTGGCTAGCCTGAGAATCAGGAGACCTGACTTCATTTCTCCATTGCTTCAAAAAATATTTCTTGAATACCTACTATGTATCAGGCTTGGTGCCAGAGATATGATGGTGAGTCAACAGACATGGTCTATGTTCTCATGGAATTTCCAACTACTGGGGGTGCAGGGGAGGAGAAGGAGATGCACTGTAATCAGTCACAGCAATGAGGGTATTATTAGTGCTAAGAAAAGCACAACAAAGGAAAGATCAACTGGGTTCTTGGTGACAGGGATAGTTACAACCTTTATCATCAACTTCAATGTTCTGTGATCCAATCAATAGGCATATCTCTCTGGAAGGCTCAGAGACACTTTGAAGAACTCACATCTCATACCACAGTCTTTTTTCAGCTCAATTAGTCCAACCAACCAACAGCCATCTACTGGGTTCCTATACAAGGAATCAACAACCCAATTCCTGTCTTCCTGGAGCTTACCCTAGTGTGCAGAATGAACTCATTAATTGACAGAGCTATAAAATGTCTCACACCATTTTCTAATTGTCTGCTTTATTATTTTAAAATTTTTATTGATTGATTGATTTTAGAGAGAGAGAGGAAAGGAGGGAGGGAGGGAGGGAGAGAGAAATATCACTTTATTGCATTCATTGATTGACCTTATATGTGCCCTGACCAGGGATCAAACCTACAACCTTGGCATAATGGAATGATGCTCTAACCAACTGAGCTACCTGGCCAGGGCACTAATTGTGTGCTTTAAATAATAATGTTTATAAGAGTTAAGAATCAAATAGGGATTGGAATGTGCTAAGCAGGGGTCTCCAAACTTTTTACACAGGGGGCCAGTTCACTGTCCCTCAGACTGTTGGAGGGCCAGACTATAAAAAAAATATGAACAAATCCCTGTGCACATTGCACATATCTTATTTTAAAGTAAAAAACCAAAACGGGAACAAATACAATATTTAAAATAAAGAACGAGTAAATTTAAATCAACAAACTGACCAGTATTTCAATGGGAACTATGCTCCTCTCACTGACCACCAATGAAAGAGGTGCCCCTTCTGGAAATGCGGTGGGGGCCGGATAAATGGCCTCAGGGGGCCGCATGCGGCCCGCCGGCCGTAGTTTGGGGACCCCTGTGCTAGGGTAATCAGAGACACTTTCTTGGAAGTCAAAATTTACATATGAGCTGGAGGTTTGTTGCATGGTTTCAGGTAAGCAGAAACTATGATATTGGGGTACAGTTGCCCCATTCCCCACTTCTATACATTATAGGTACATAGGACATACAGAGAGATCTAAAGGGGGATATTCCTAAACCCTTTTTTTGGCAGGAGGGAGTCAAACCCTACTTTTGTCAAGAAGCAAGAGACCTTTTCTGTGACTGACTCTGAATACTGTCCCTTGGAGTGGGAGGCTTGCTTCTGAAGGACTTCCTGACTTGGGGTGGACACCTCACCTTTGTGAGTCTGTTATCTGATAAAGGGCTTAGATGTATCCAACATCCCTCACAGCCCCCATATAGATGGCTAAAATCTGAAACTTTTAAAGAATTATTATTATTATATTATAAAACTTGTGGTTACTGCCATGGAGTATGAGCTATGGGATCTCAAACAATTTATTTATTTTCTTTTCTCTTTTCCTTTTTATTGAATTTATTGGGGTGACACTGGTTAACAAAATTATACAGGATTCAGGTGCACAATCCCACAACACATCATCTATACACTGTATTGAGCATTCACCCCCCAAGTCAAGTCTCCTTCTAAGACCATTCATCCCTCATATCCTCCTTCCCCACCCCCATCCTCCCGGCAACTACCACACTGCTGTCCGTGTCCATGAGTCTTTTTCTCTTTTTTCTCAATCCCTCCAGCACACCCCATTCAGCCACCCGACACCTCCTACAGCTGTCTTAGTTTTCTAAACCTGATTTACTTTCTTTTTTAGTTTTAGAATAAAAAGTAATACAGGCACATGATTTGAACAATCAGACATTACAAAATACTATATAAAATGGTTGTAGTTTCTGTTTGAGGGATAGAAAAGGTTGGAAATAGTAATGATGGTTGCACAACATTGTGGATGTAATTAATGCTATGATAGGTATGCTTAAAGATAGTTAAAATGGCAAATATCATGTTAAATATATTTTACCACAATTAAAAAAAAACCAATGTAATAAAGAACAAACCTAAATGGCACACTTTAAATGATGTATTATATGACTTGTATCTCAATAACATTGCTGGGACAGGGAGAGAGTACACACACAAAAAAGAGCACCTTTTCTATCCCCACCCAGAACCTCTGTCCTGCTTCTCAAGAGGCAACTATTTGTTTCTTGCCTCTCTTTCTAGAAATAGCTTAGGCATAAACTAGTATGTTTTAAAATCTATCATATATTTTTCTTTGAAGACAAATGGAAGAAGTGGTATTCTGATTGGGACTGAGTTATTTCACTTAATACTGTATCTCAGTTTGCTGCATATGAGCACATGAAAATCCACGCCATTGCTTTCTGCTCTTGTGTCACCTTCCACTGTGGGGACCTATCACAATTTGTTTAATGAATTCCCTAATTGATGAACATTCTGATTGTTCTTAGTCTTTTCCTATAGTGAACAGTGTTACAACAAACACCCTGGCACACGGGGCTTGAGGCCCAGGCACAAATATGTCACCTATAGGATAAACTCCCCATTCTGCCATTGCAGGATCAGAAGGCCGATGTGTATTAAATATTAACATTGCTAAATTGACTTATCTAGAGTCTATACCAATTTATACTCTTGCCAGGAATTCATTCATTAACATTTAAAAAATATTGGAGTGCCTACCACGTGCCAGGCACCATTCTAGGCCCAGAACACTCAGTAAATGAACAACCACCACCAACAACAAAAGCAAAATCCATTTCCTAATGGAGTTTACAGTCTTGTAGGGAAAAGAGGAAATAAAAAAAGTAAAACACATAGTATTTATTTAGCTATGGCTAAAATAAAACTGAGAAAGGAGCATTGGTCAGGGGTGGGGGTTGATGATTTAAATAGGGTGATTAGGGCATGAGAACACTAAGCTTCAGTTTCCTTATCTATAAAATAGGATAATAACAATACCTATCTCATAAGGCTATTGAAAGAATTCAGTTAAATTATATCTGGTACATAATAGTAAACATTTCAGAAATAACAGCTATTGTTACTATAAACAACCTTACAGCTGAGAAAACTGTGGCCTAGGGAGGGACAATTTGCCTAAGGTCCCAAGGAAAATTAGCGGTTGGGTAAGAACCGGAACCCAGGCCTCCTGCCCCTCCACACCGAGTGCTTCTGAATATAGCGGGGGACCAAAAGCGCTAAGAAGACGTCCTCACAGAGCTATTAATGGGCAACATGATTTTAAGTTGAAGAGCTCTCTGAGAATGTGATTTTCAGTATCAGCAAAAGGGGAGGGAAGATAGGGGAGTACATGCGGTACTTCTAGCAGAAGCAGGCCAACTTCACTGCAGCCGAAGGCTGAGCCTGCTGGGGTTACTCACAAGACGTTCAGATCCAGGATGCTGCTCTCCGCCAAAGGCAACAAGCTTTCTGGCGGCTGCTGGCCCATCTGCTCTGATGAGACTCTCCCAAACCCTGATCTCCCATTGGTTTCATTCCAAGGAATCTCCTGGAGAAAAGATAAGCAGTAGTTAAATCACAGCTGTAGAAATATGTTCCAGAGGGGCACTTGTATCTGTTTGGCTGTGTGAGATTTTCAAGTGAGCCAAGTTTGTGATGGTTGTCTCTCAACTCTCTCTGTGCCTTTTCCTCGCCCTGTGGTGCCTTCTCTCTCTGTCCACAACCAGGTACCCGCTGCCCTCCTGCACCTTCTACATTCACAGAGCCCTCTTCCTGCCTGGGTTTTAACCTTCCTTCACCCCCATCCTGTCTTCATTGACTGTCTCATTCCCTCCACTCACCCTAAGCTTTTCTTTAAAAGAAGATGCTCATCCTGGCGGAGTAGCTCAATTGGCTAGAGTGTCATCAGCTATGCCAAGGTTGTGGGTTCAATCCCCAGTCAAGGCAAATAGAAGAATCAACCAATGAATGCATAAATAAGCGGAATAACAAATCACTTTTCTCTCTCTTTCTCTGTTCCCTCTTCTCTCTCTCTTTCTCTCTCTCTCTCTTAAATTAATAATAATAAAAAATGGTTACTAGTTTAACAGAAAGTATGGAGCAGGATTCAGAGAAGTCAGTATTCTGGGCTTGACCTCTGTATGAGTGCTCGTATGAACTTGGGCAAGTCAATTACATTTTCTGGGCCTCAATTTCTTTATCTACAAAAATGTTGTATATCATCTCACATTTCAATATCATGGAGTAGATTATTCTGCAAAGGGCAGAGACCCCACTGATCTACCTAAAGACAGAAGAGTACACTGGAGAGTAGTGAGGCCAAGGGAAGCAATGTTCAGAGTGGAGGCACCAGAACCAACAAACTGCTTTTAGAAGGTGTGTTATAAAGTTCACTAACTGGCAGACGGCATCCGGTATCTAATTCTGGGTCAGCGATAAGGGAGTTTGCACTTGGACAAGAGGCCTAGGTTTTGAAGTCTATTCTTGTATGTTACATGAATTGTACCACATTAAAGACTTCAATTCAAGACCTTGCCTGTGGTGGCACCGTGGACAGAGCATCAACCTGGAACTCTGAGGTTGTGGGTTTGAAACTCTGGGCTTGCCTGGTCAAGCAATACTACAAGCAATCAACTAAAGTGAAGCAACTGTGAGTTGATACTTCTTGCTCTCCCACCCCCTCTCTGTAAAATCAATAAGTAAAATCTTTTTAAAAAAATTAAAATAAGGACTTCAATGCAGGGGAAATCCAGACCATCTTTGGACCACACCATATCTACCCTTGAAAGGAAACAAGAAGTAAAAAGAGCTTTGGCCTAGATGACCAACAGTTAGTTGAACATCATGGCTCAGGGCTAGCTGCAAGTTTCCCTGCAAGGCTTAGAAGAGGAAAAGCGAGAAACATTCAATCAATACAGGGATGCCCTGGCCAGATAACTCAGCTGGATTATGCATTGTCCCCAAACAGAGATTATCAGTTCTATCCCCGGTCAGGGCACATACAGAACAGATCGATTTTTCCGTCTCTCTCTCTCCCCCTTCCTCATTCACTAAAAATCAATAAATAAAAATTTATAAATAAATAAATAAATAAATAAGTAAGTAAGTAAAAGGGATCTTAAACTCAAATTTGGGAAAGTGATATATGCAGATTGTTAGAATGTGTGAATTTCCCACTTCTGTTGAAACTGTAACAGTCACTGCATCATTGTTCCTGTCTGGAAAAACAACCCAGACCCCTCGCTTTTCTCCTTTGATGTCCCGCAGTTGAGTTGATAACAAACTCTCCGGGCTGAACGGGTCCTGCAGCAGTGCTGGTGCAGCAGCAGCACGGGCAGACGCCTCTCGTACTGGGGTTGGTAAACAGAGCAAGCCTGCTCAGACCCTCTCCCTGCGGGGACACAGACGCGGTCAGACCTCCAGAGTCAAGCGCTGCAGCCGAGCAGGGAAGCACTGAAGGGGAAGGGTGGCACTGTTTTCACGGAATCTTCAGTGACTTTCCACTGAGCTGTGGGAAAATTTGACAGTTGACTGTGGCTGAATCATAACCCAGAGGTCCTGACCACTCAGATCTTTGAAAATTCCTTTCATTCCTTTCCCAAAAGGGGAACCTGGCAAACTAATTGGTTAATTCCATTTACCTCTGTTGCAAGTACATGTAGGTGCAGAATTGTGTGCTTTCTTCAGTGGCAAAGGGTGTCAGAATAACAGCATCCACAATCTGTAACTAGTATGTCTTATCTTTATCTAGTACTTACTGTTGTCGGGTCCTGTGTGTGTGTGTGCGTGTGTGTGTGTGTGTGAGTGTGTGTGTGAGACAGAGACAGAGAGAGGGACAGATAGGGACAGACAGACGGGAAGGGAGAGATGAGAAGCATTAATTCTTCGTTGCGGCACCCTAGTTGTTTATTGATTGCTTTCTCATATGTGCCTTGACCTGGGAGGGGGGGGTTACAGCAGACCGAGTGACCCCTTGCTCAAGCCAGCAACCTTGGGTCCAAGCAGATGAGCCCATGCTCAAGCTGGTGACCGCGGGGTTTCGAACCTGGGTCCTCCACATCCCAGTCCAATGCTCTATCCACTGCTCCACCGCCTGGTCAGGCTATCAGTTACTTTTTATAAAAGGTTTCATTTCCCTGCTGAATCTTCATAATCACCCAGTGGAGTAGTTACTATTAGTATCCCTAGTTTACAGATGAGGAAACTGAAATCCAGAGAAGCTAGCAACTTGCCCACAGTCACACAGCTTGGATACGAGGTGTTGAGATTTAACGTAAGCATTCTGACTCCAGAGTCTGTGCTCCTAACCACTCAGTTGCACCGGATCCAAACACCAGCACAAGCATTCTGAACTCAAAGGCTCTTCAGATACAGCAGATCAACCCCCAGACTTTGCAGCTGAGAAAACAGACCTAATTAATGAGCTAATGGGAACTACCAAGTGACTAAGCCAGAATCTGAGGCAGTTCTCTTCACTCCAGAGCTCAAGGCTCTCTCTGCTGTATCAGAAGGCCTCGGGTTCTCCGAATCATCTTAAGATCTGGAGTTCTTTGATACTTTTTCCTTTATTCCTTAGGAAATGGAACTTAAATTTATAGAAACATAAAAATACTTTCACATAGTTTTTCTGCAATATACTGATCTCCTATTCCTCCCACCCCTTTTTAAAGGCTTTTTTTTTTAACTTGGCTCCTTTATGATGTCTCCTTTTTTTAAATCCCAAGAAATGACAACAGTTTCAGGTAATTTATATATATATATAATATATATAATCTATAATATATATAATCTATAATATATAAAAGATTATATATATATATATAATCTTTTAACCAAATTTTACATCTTTTACCAAACCCTGCTATTCAGCTATGATTTCAAATTGTCAATCATCCAATTAGTGTTTTTAATCTCACCCTACCCTCCTCTGCCTCTCCCTCTTAGGAGATGACCAGCTAAGGCTTAGTGTATCCCCTCAGTTCCTGTGTGCAGGCCTCATTTTGCACAAGTTGTTCCTTGCATTTTGCCTTCTGTCATGGAGAGAGATCTGTATTTCTCCCTGAATAGTCTGTATACCGTGACTTAGGCCCCATTTCTTCTCACCCTCCTCTATATCTAAACCAACAAATTATAAAGAGGTTGGGAAAAGCTTGGAGACAGTAACATGTGGCAGAAAGAGTTTGATCTTTGCAGTTACACAAATCTTCACCCATCTGGGCAAATTAGTTAACCACGTTGAGTCAAGTGGATAGGATAGCCCACTTCAAGTTGGTGAGGAGAATGGAATGAAAAAACGTGTAAAAGGTTAGTAGATCACCTAGCACAGGGAACACTGCATTCTCTCTTCTGGCTCCTCCTCCTTTCTACAAAAGTGTTCAAAAGAGCCTCATTTTTTAAAAAAATTGATTGATTTTAGAGGGACAGAGAGAGGAAGGGAGAGAGAGAGAAACATTCATTTGTTGTTCCACTTAGTTGTACATTCATTGGTTGCTTCCTGTATGTGCCCTGACTGGGGATCAAACCCATAACCTTGGCATTTTAGGACAATGCTCCAACCAACTGAGCTAACTGGCCAAGGCCAAGAGCTTCAATTTTTAAAAAACCCTATCGAGGCCCTGGCTAGATGGTTCAATGGATAAAGTGCTGTCCTGGTGCTACGAGGTCACAGGTTCAACCTTGGTCAGAGCACGTACGAGAAGCAATCAATGAGTACACAACTAAATGGAACAACTAAGTAGAACAAGTTGATGCTTCTCTCTCTCTCTCTAACCCCCACCCTCTCTTGGAATCAATGGGGTAAAAAAAAAATCCTATCTTATCCTCAAACAATGAACTATTCTTTTTCCTTCCTGTCATTCCAAGCTTATTCAAAGTTATCTTCACTGTAGTTCCTTCCTTCTCCCAATTCAATTCATTCTGGCCACTGTATACTGACCCACTAGGGACCAGCTTAGCATGTTTCAGTACTCTCCTGAACTCTGAATTCAGTACACACTTGTGAATTGACCCCAAAGCAGCATTAGGCTGTCAGCACCCTGACCTTGGGCAACCTACTCATTTCTGCATCTCCTCTAACTTCTCTGAACATTTCTGTCTCAGTCGCTTTCTTCCTTTCCTCACCCTGTGTCCTGTCTCTGGGTGATTGTTTACTCTCACTGTTTGCTAAGATTTCAAACTCTTGCTCTCTCTAGTCCAAATTCCAATCTTTAGGCCCCAGACCTGAGTTCCCATCTGTTCACAGAGATTTCTTTGGAGGTTCCATGGGTACATAAATCTCCAAATTTGCCTTTCCCCCCCTTCATGTCTATTTCCTGAATGGTGTCACCATTAAACTAATGCTCAAGCAAGAAGCCTAAATCATCTTGAATATTCCTGTCTTCTGTAGTCCATATTCTGTATTTGAGCGGCCAAATCCCTTTGATTTTTATTTCCAAAGAATCTGCTGAATTTACTCTATTTCTAGCGCCTTGGTTCAGTCTCAGCTAATGCTGCAGACTGGAAGCTCTCACTTCCAGTCACTCACCCTGCCGATCAGATCCATGATTTATCTAATTAATAGATCTGAGTATATTCACTACCTGCTCTAAAATCTTAAATAGCAGTGACCATATGAAATCCTAATATTTATATCTCTAGCTCCTTATTAGAATGGAGGCACCTCTTATTAATTATTGTATTGCATTGCATACTCGGGTACATTGAACATGCATCGAAAAAGTTTATTAAATGAATGAATACAGGCATACCTCAGAGATATTGTGGGTTCAGTTCCAGATCAACACAGTAAAGCAAATGTCACAATAAGTGATCTCAAAAAGGCAGGTAAATGTCACAATAAAGTGACCCTGGCAGAGGGTCTTGCTTTTAATTTGTAAAAAAAAATCTGTGAAACAGAGTGCAGCACTCTAGAACAAGGTATGCCTGTACCAGCCTAGTAGAGAATATGAAAGAAATATAATATGGTCCTTGTCCTCTAGGAGCTTATATTTCTTTGGAGAGACAAAATGAACACAAGAAACTATTAAACCCCCAAATTGAAACACAAATTCTAAATGCCAGAGACGTTCAGGAAAGAGAGAGGTGAGTGTGAAGTGGAGCTGCTGGTGAAGACTTCCCAGAGGAGGAGAGACTAGGGAGGATCTTAAAGACTGGGCGGATTTTGTACGGGCATGGTGGTAGGGGCGGGATGCTCCAGGACAGAACTGGCACAGTAAAAAGTACAGTGTTTGTTGGACAAAAAGGAGCCTGGCCTTTTATGTTAGGGAACATGACTCTATCCTAGAGATAAGGTGGGCCAGAAGACAGAGGACCTCAAAAGTCAGGAAAAAGGGCGTTTGTCTAGAATAAGAAAGTGGTCACTTTTTTGAGTGTTCTAATAAACCAAAAACTGTCATATACAAAAGATATAATTATACAAAAACTACTTTTTGATATACACACATGCACACTCCTTTAATGCTATAATCCTTTGAGATAGATGCTATTATCCTTATTTTACAGATAAGTAAATCGAGGCACAGAACCATTAAATAACTGTGGCTCAGGGCCACACAGCTTTGTGCAAGGTCCTGTACTAAGCACTACCAATACAGATAAATAAAACAGTTTATGCTTTCAAAGATCTCAAAAAGGCAGGTACACAAGTGACCCCCCCCCCTTATAAACAGTTACTTCTAAATCAGTGCATTACGTATTGTAACAAAAATACACACAAGATGAAAGTATCCTTTCAGGAAAATTAAAAGTATTAATTTAAAAGTTTCCATTGGAAGACAGAAACACTAAAATGAGAGAAATTAGCTTAAGCTAATACAGTAGTCCAGGCAAGACCCAGTGAGGAAGGCAATGATGGATGTTGCAGTCAGACCAGAAAAGAATCAGAATGCATTTCTAAAGCAGAAATGATAGTAACAGGTTTTTTTATTTTTGTTTTCGTTTCTTTTAGTGAAAGACAGAAACAGAGAGACAGAGAGAGGGACAGACAGACAGGAAGGGAGAGAGATGAGAAGCATCAATCTGAAGATAGACTGAGTTAAGGACAAAGTAGGGCTGCTCTGTTCTGGGAGAATGTAATAGGCCTTACCATAATAAGATTTAGAAATGAGACTTTTAAAATTGTTAGTACCCAGGCCTGAGTTGTATATAAAGAAAGAATTTTTAAATATTTTCATTAACTCTGTGGCAGCAGCATGACCTCTATGTATTGTCTATGGTTTTATTTGCTCCTCATGCTCTGTAGTCTCTATTAACAATTCTGCTTTGCATCATCCTCTCCGCAGGAATGAGGTGTGATTATAACGAAACAAAGCTGAAGTTTAAACATACAAGAACTTATCTAACCAACACTGATTCCAAAAGTGCTGCTTTTGCTCAATGCTTTTCTGAAACTCCTCTGTTGGAATTGCTCTTGGGGTTGATTTATAATCCAGACTTTATGGTCACACTTTGTTAACATCTCTAACTGATCACCCATTAACTTATCTCTGAGTTAACTTTGCTTGTTTTTTCAAAAACTAAATCTACCCTCAAAAAAATAAAATAAAATAAAATAAGCCCACTAGCTTTCTTAAGCACAACACTAAGATTATTGCAGAGGTTGGGCCACAGACTCTGTAAGCAACTTAGAGAGAGGCTTTCCAAATATTCTGAGTGGCAACACCACTGGGGGGAAGGGGTGCCCCTACCCAGAGTGGGGCAGTACACTGCTAATTGTTTCACAGACCGGCTTTCCATTTAATCCTTGGAGCAGCCATCGAAACAAGAACTTCAAGAACTGCATTATCGGCCGGTTGGCTCAGCGGTAGAGCGTCGGCCTGGTGTGCGGGGGACCGGATTCGATTCCCGGCCAGGGCACATAGGAGAAGCGCCCATTTGCTTCTCCACCCCCCCCCCCACCCCCGCTTCCTCTCTGTCTCTCTCTTCCCCTCCTGCAGCCAAGGCTCCATTGGAGCAAAGATGGCCCGGGCGCTGGGGATGGCTCCTTGGCCTCTGCCCCAGGCGCTAGAGTGGCTCTGGTGGCGGCAGAGCCACCCCCCCCCCCAGGGGCAGAGCATCGCCCCCTGGTGGGCAGAGCATCGCCCCTGGTGGGCGTGCCGGGTGGATCCCAGTCGGGCGCATGCGGGAGTCCATCTGACTGTCTCTCCCCGTTTCCAGCTTCAGAAAAATACAAAAAAAAAAAAAAAAAAAAAAGAACTGCATTATCATCTCATGTGAAAGGAGAAAGGAGGTCCAGAAAAGTGAAATAACTTGTTCAGGGTTATAAAACTAACATGCAGCAGGGTGAGACTTTAAAACCTTCTGATTTTACTACTCTATCATGGTGCTTCTGATAAAATAAGAACACTCTTCCCAAAGGATAAGAAAGTTACTAAATGGGATCGTTACTATGGCCATAGCTTTAATACTCCTTCATTTTCATTTGTTTTTCCACCACTTTCTGTATTGATTAAGTCAGGAAAATATTGAAGAAAAGATGAACAACCAGCCATGAAATTTTGTCACAGATTTCAAATTAAGTTCTACCTTGTAGAAATATAGAATGTTAGAAGTAAAAATGTCTTTAAGTCATCAGGTCTGACTCCCTCTGATTATAATATTATTAAATGGTTTAAGTATGTTATACTCCAGATCAAAAAGCAAATAGTATTTTCTTCTCCTTATGTAAGGGGTTCAACCGAAGGCTACTGTGTACTTACCATCAGGGGCTGTATTCATCACTCTCAGTTAAATACAGACAGTAAATTTTACTTATTCCTCCTTTAAATTCTCCTCATTCACCACTGGAACACCATACAGCTTTATATATAGAAGACGTTTATATTATCTTAAACTGGGTTGGAAGCCTGCAGGCTTGAATTATTTAAGGAAAAAAACATTTCCACTTGTCCTGCCAAATGCGTTGATCAATGCTAGCTTAAGTGATGTAATCATCCCCTCTCATTTTGTAAGATCTACTCTCTCTTTTCAAGTGACTAAGCAGTATGCAATCTTCCTTCCTTTAATTGGATGATTTTCAGGCTTGTCTTATCCTTCCGGTTTTCACAACTTCACACAATCACTTTCTCTTGGGAATACAGCAAAGGGTTTCATGGCTAGAGTCATTCTTTAGCATACATGTCTCTAGACCTCTCTAGATATCTTCATATGCTGGTGCAGTGCAACACTTTATCTACTGTTCCAGACAGACTGGCTACCCAGCAGTGACCACTTTTTTCTGCTTGCTGTCTTGCTTTTTCCTTCTTCTTGGATTGACCTTCCTGTGTCCTTCATACATCCTTCTAGCTCAGAAGTTTGTTCTATCACCTCTGGACTTTTGGTAATGTTGTCACCTAATAAAAACACAGCTACTGTTTATTAAGCACTTAACATGTGCTGTGTCTGCAGCCTTATATAATACAAACTATCCAGCTGTCCCTTACCCCTTCATAACACATCTCCTCTCTCCCCTATAAAGTCTGTCACTTATAGGTCTCGTACAGTGCTTGACCCACAGCAAGTGCTCAAAAAATAGGAGCCATTATTATTATGATTATGAGAACAAGCACCATATGACTTGATCATATTTGATCATAGTGCCTGGCCCTGTATCTAACACATCCAACACATCTTTATGAAACTAACCAATGAAGAGAACAAATGTTCGATGGCTATAAGATCCTCTGAGGAAAGCTGTGCAGCCTTCCATGGACTAATGAAACCAACTCTTCAGTCTGCACAGGAAAAGTACCCAGTTAACAGAGATGAGGCTGGGAGCCCTGAAACAGCCTTAAAGTCCAGCAGGCCATGTGGCACCAGGTTCAGGAAGGTTTTGTTGTCTAGTGGCTGCAGAGGCTGAGATGGGAGACAGCCTTCTGTAGATTGCTCCAAGCAAAGGCCTATCTCAGTTTGACTCCCTAAGAGCAGCCTGCATAGTCAGACCAACCCCTTGTTCAGGAGGAAACTTGGGATTATAAGAAAGGCTCCTGATGAAGAAGGGGTATAATTCTTAGAGAACTGAAGCCTACACCTGCAGTACCCACAAAGACCCAAAGGTAAGGTTCTGGGGCCTTGGGATTTAGCAGTGGCAGTCCAAGAAGTAATCTGTGTTAGAGTCTGGGAATAGCTAGCAGGGCCCAGCAAAAAGAGTGAGACTCAAATCCAAATTCAAGTCCTTGGTAGTGCTATGTTTAAAGGGGGCGGATTTTGAGATGCGTTTTCTAGAGATGGTACAGTACGGGACACAATTGGTTTGGCCTGGCTTAAGTATTTAATTCTTTCTATACACTTGCTTCACCCTTCCGCTGTTACAGCTGTGTACCTGCTCTATCTCTTCATCCCTATATGGTTATTCCTCCCCCCCGCCCCCACTGAGCCCCAGACACAACCATTTCTAAGTTGAAATTACTTTTTACGACTATGAGATGGTTGTTTCATCCTCTGATTCTGGGACCAGAACTCCTGTCACCACTCACCATTAGGTCCCAGAATCTAAGTCCACATACACTAGCAATGAAAGTGGCCCTTTTCCTTGAAAACAAACCAAACAAATACACTACTACTATTAATAATAATGAAATCTTTCTACCACTTGGTTTTTCAGTAAGATTATACTTCTCGACTTTCATTCCTTTATATTCTAAACTGCTCGTCTTATATTATTTTATGATCTGTTTGTGGTTCGTTGGACTTAATATCCCTGTTTTTTTGGTTCCTGTTAAAGCAATATACTGGTTCAACTACCCATCTGATGACTGATTTTCTTCTACAACACTCCCACCAAGTGGTCATTTGGGCAGTACTTGAACACCCAGATTGACTGGGAACTCACCGCCTGCAGAGGCAGTCTATTCATCTTTGGATCACCTGTGGGAAATAACTGTTTCGGGCTAAAACATGCCTGAGTTTCTATCCACTGACTCCAGCTTCTCTCTCATGATCCCTTCAGATATCCAAATAAAGTGAAACTATCCTTCCTAAGTTTATATGCTTTCTTTTGCTGGATAAATATTGTCAATGCTTTCAACCATTTGTTATTGTTATTAAATGTTCTCACCAAATCATCTCTTTTTATTTTTCTGGATGTATTTACTGGATCTGTATGCCTCCTATCCAGCCCAGAGCTAGATACATTCCAGGTGTTCTCTGGTCAGCATAGAACAGAGTAGGGTAGTCACCTCGCTTTTGTTCTGGACACTATGCCTCTCATAATGCAACCAAAAGACTGTATCAATTTTTTTTGACAGTCAACTCACTGTTGACTAATACTGAGCTTATAGATAACTGAATACCCCTAAATGTCTCGTATTGTTGCTAATATTGACATAATTGTTTTAGGAGGAGAAGAAAGAGATAGTGAAAAATGTTTATTTGCCACATAGATACTTCATGAAACTTGGGTCCCAAAAATTTAACCTGAGATTTTGCACTCTTTATTTACACTTATTTTTTAATTGAATGTATTGGGGTGACACTGGTTAGCATAATTATACAGATTTCAGGTGCCCAATTCTACAACACATTTCTGTACAGCATATTGTGTGTTTACTCCCCAAGTCAAGCCTTTGTCCGTCACCATTTATTTATCCCTCCTAGGGATTTTGCATTCTTAACGATACTTAACAAATATCTAATTATTTCTACACATTTAGGCTGTGTACAGCTGTGTACCTGCTGGGTCTCTTAAACCCCATAGTTATTTTTTTAGTTTCCTAGCCCAAATGATTAGACAAACTAGTGATGGGTCATGGACTAGATTTCAGCTTAGGCTAGTGTCAACCAATAGTTGTTGGTGCCAATTCAACACCAACAGGGATCCCCAATTTGGAGTGTGTTGAAGGAAATTTTATTTGGTACAAATAGCTCAACACTGTTGTGGAACAGCTCCACAGTGCTATAACTTGGCTGTGAAACAGGGTCAGGCAGCCCTGGGGCCAGGTTCCTCTCAGGTAGGCAGCTCCATTTGGTGATGCTTGGTAATGGTCTGATCTGCTCAGCTCTACTCTGCTCCACTCTAATCCAGCCACAGAAACAAGTCTTCAGTGGAAAATGCACTCCCATAGTCAGAGGAGAGCTGGCTTGTGTAGATAGATGGAAGTCCTGGGCCCTAGTATCAGACTGGTCTATCCTATGCAAATGAGGATGCTAAATCTTCACAGTTTGATTTGTCCAAAGGCACTGTCCTGAGTGGTCAGAATAGAGCTAGTCTGGTTGATCAGCTCTGATTGGAGAAGGAAAGCCTCAGTCCTATAGGTTTAAATAGGACTTCAGGAAGCCTTTATAAGGGCTAGCCTGCAGGGCAAAAACACAGTGCATACAGGCAGTTTGCACTGAGGTTTCTCCTGGAAGTGCAGTTTGTGTGAGAGGTCCCTGTGCAGAAATGGCTGCTAGACCCTGCTTATTTATTTATTTATTTTTACAGTTTGATCCCAGTTAGCCACCAGGAGCCCTTCTTAGTAGGTGTCCTTTTTAAAAAAAAATTTCTTCTCAGAGTTCACACTAATCAGGTTTGCTTTATTTCATGGCCTGGGACTACAGCCTTTTTCAAAATTACTCATCTTTCAAATGCATGCTATTTATCACCGGAAGAACTGGTAGGAAGAATATAAATGATTCAATGCAAAGCATTATTACCACTACAGAAATACCTCAAAGCTAAGTATTCAGTACATTAAGGATGGTATATTTATCATTTCCCATGGGAATATTATATTGAACCACCTTTTCCTCGATTAAAAGTAACATCTTATAGACATAAAGGTAACGCTGTATAGATTTTTCTAAGCTATTTTTAATTTTTTCCCCATTGATTTGAGAGAGAGAGAGTAAGAGAGAGAGAGGAAAGGAGAGAAGGGAGAGAGAGAGAAGCATCAACTTGCTCCACTTAGTGTTCCATTTAGCTGTGCACTCATTGGTTGCTTCTCATATGTGCCCTGACTAAGGATTGAACTTGTGACTTCAGTGCACCCAGACAACACTTATCTACTGAGCCACCTGGACAGGGTCTAAAATATTTTAACTTAGCTTATTTTGTTCTTTCAAATCAAAGAAAGTGGTTATATTATCCTTATTTATAGATGAAGAAACTGAGACTCAGAAAGTTCATGACTTGTCTATGGTCACATGGCTAAAAAGGAGTAGAACCAGCGCTGAACCTCGAGTCCTTCATTTCTAGTCCAGTGCAGTTCCCACTGACCCTGCGTGGCTCAGGTCTGGCCTTAAGGCACTAATATCCAAAGAGTTCTCCTCTAGTTGTTAGGCAATATGTGCTCTACTTGCCCTTCCATCCAGATTTTTAAAAAAGGATCTCAGTGAAAATAGTTGTTATAACACTTAAAAGATGTCAAACTCTAGAAATCATAAAATCATAGAATTCATGAGACTTAGGCCAATACCTTTAACTTTATTTATTTTTATAGGTTTTTAAAAAAGATTTTATTCATTCATTTGACAGAGGAGAGAGAGAGAGAGAGAGAGAGAGAGAGAAGAGAGACACAAAGGGGAGGAGCAGGAAGCATCAACTCCCATACGTGCCTTGACTGGGTAAGCCCAGGGTTTCGAACCTGAGCCCTCACCTTTCCAGGTCAAGGCTTTATCCACTGTGCCACCACAGGTCAGGCCAATACCTTTAACTTTAGAGATTAGAAAGTAGTATCAAGTAGAGCTCAAGCTCCAATGACCTAATAGCAAAACTGGCATTAGAACCTATTTATATACCCAATTCAATGTTTTTCTATCACACTATACTGTTTCTAGAAATACAAATAGGCAGCTATTACCTATAGTTAGGACATTTCTGAAAATGGGGTCTGATATGTTTATCTATAACTCAAGAATGTTACAGCCATAGATCCCACCAAACTTCTAATCCATAGGAATATGGGCCAGGAAGCTAATCAGAGAAGCATGAACTATGACATTCCGAACCAGCAACTTCCAAATAAACAAGGCTGTGTTATATGCAGTAGCCCCTGATGGTAAACTCCTTCCACCAGTATAAACCATTATTGGAGTCACTCAAGAAGTGGGACTACCTGTGTCCTAGATCAGTGATTTTCAACCTTTTTTGAGCCACGGCACATTTTTTACATTTACAAAATCCTGGGGCACACCACCTACCAAAATGACACAAAATGACACTAACACAGTACATATTATACATATAGTTAATAATATAGTTTCTAAATGTATTTATACTCACTTAGTGTGAAACCTGGGCCTGTTTCGATGAACACAAAAGGGATATCCTGGCAGGAATGGTAGAAAGACACACACAAAGCTCTTCCTCAACAGTTCTCAGTCTCTCTCTGTTTTTAGTTTTTATCGCAGTCAAGCTTGAGAAGCTCAGCTCACATAGATATGTGGTTGAAAATGGGAGCAATGTCAAAATAGCTTTGTTGGCCAGAATGGGGAACTCCTTGGCAACAGATAACCAAAAACTGCCCAAAGGAAGATCAGCAAACTTTAGCTTTAAACCACGATCTTGTTTCAGTTCAATGAGTTCCTCTTGCTCCTTCAAAGTCATGTCCTTTCCAGCAACGGATACTGAGCTGTATAGATCCCTAACCCAGTCAAGGCATTCTGTGAAGGCTGAAGAGAAATAAAATGACAACATCTTCTCAAGAGTTTTCAAATGTCTGCCAATTACTTCACACATTGCAGCAGTGTTGCCATCATGCTGTTTCTCGGTGAGCGGGAACATCTCAAGGTTGCCACGCTGCACATGTTGTTGCCAGAGCTACACCTTTAAACGGAATCTGTTCATTTTATCAGTGCTTGTAAGCAGGTTTTCATTTCCGCCTTGCATCCGTGTGTTCAGTTCAGTTAATGAAATATATAAGCCAGGTATGCCAGCTTTGCACACCACTCATCACTTGCAAGCAGCTTTGAGTAATCGGACCTCTCGTTTGTCAGAAATACTTTAAGTTCCTCTCGCAACTCATACACACGGGCCAGCACTTTGCCATGTGACAGCCACTGGATCTCCGTGTGGAGCAATAAGATTTTATGTTCCGCTCCCATTTCTTTACACAAAGACGCAAATAAGCAATATCTCAAAGGTCGCGTCTTCACAAAGTTCACTATGCTCACAACATCATCCAACACAGGAGCTAGATCTGCTGGTAAGGTCTTTGCAATGAGGGCCTCACGGTGCAAAAAACAGTGCGTAACAATAACATCTGGGTTTCTTTCTTTGACCCTACTTACGAAGCCTTTGATGCGCCCAAACATGGCTGCGGCTCCATCAGTGCAGACACCTGTGCAGTTTTCCCATGTAAGCCCACTTTTATCAAGATATTCCGAGGTGACCCGAAATATTTCCTCTCCTGTTGATTTTTCTGGCAGTGCCTTGCAAAATAGGAAGTTTTCTCTAATGGCTTCCCCATCCACAAAACACACGTTGGCCAAGAGCTGACAATGTCCACTAATATCCGTCGACTCATCAAGTTGCAAGGCAAATTTCTTACTGATGCGCACCTTTTCCAAAACAACAGTTTCAATGTCCGCAGATATGTCATCAATACGTCTGGCAATTGTGTTATCTGAGAGAGGCACTTTAGGTATCTCTTTGGCCGCAGTAGGGTCAAGCATCTCATTTACAATGGCTTTATAAGCTGGCAGTATTAATGTTTCTGCCACAGTGTGGGACTTTTTTTGATTTAGCTACGAGTTCAGCAACAAGGTAGCTAGCTTTGAGGGCTCTCTCGTTTACCTTTGTGGTTTTTCTCAAAAGAGTTGCCCGTTTCTCATTGTTTGTACATAAGTGGGCCATAGTTTGGGGACCCATGTTTAATTTCCCCATGGCACACCTGACCATGTCTCATGGCACACTAGTGTGCCGCGGCACACTGGTTGAAAAACACTGTCCTAGATGACCAGGATACAAATAGAACTTACTAAAAGAAGATAGTTATGAATCTGCCATAGCCAAAGATGGTCTTTTAAAAGAGCAAGCTAAATAAGCAGCTACTGAGATAATGTGTAAAAAGGATCTGGTAAGTGATTATATAAACACTTATAAATACTAATATAGTGTTCAATCTGGTTCAACAATAATTTATTGAGCACCAGTTATAGACAAATGCTGTAGATTTGAAGATATGCCATACTTCTATCCTTAAGAAACTTAAGAGATTAGCCTGACCAGGTGGTGGCGCAGTGGATAGAGCATTGGATTGGGATGCAGAGGACCCGGATTCGAGACCCCGAGGTCACCAGCTTGAGTGCGGGCTCATCTGGTTTGAGGAAAGGCCCACCAGCTTGAACCCACGGTCACTGGCTCCAGCAGGGGGTTACTCGGTCTGCTGAAGGCCCGCAGTCAAGGCACATATGAGAAAGCAATCAATGAACAACTAAGGTGTTACAACGCGCAATGAAAAACTAATGATTGATGTTTCTCATCTCTTTCTGTTCCTGTCTGTCTGTCCCTGCCCATCCCTCTCTCTGACTCACTCTCTGTCTCTGTAAAAAATAAATAAATAAATAAAAAGAAACTTAAGAGATTCAACATTAAGTCAATACAGAAGTGTGAACTTAAGCAAGCCTGAAGGAGCCAGGAAAGGTTTTATTGAAAAGGAGACACTTGAATCAAATCTTAAGGTTTGGGCCTGACCAGGCAGTGGCACAGTGGATAGAGCGTCGGACTGGGACACAGAGGACCCAGGTTCGAGACCCCAAGGTCGCCAGCTTGAGCACGGGCTCATCTGGTTTGAGCAAAGCTCACCAGCTTGGACCCAAGGTCGCTGGCTTGAGCAAGGGGTTACTCGGTCTGCTGAAGGCCCACGGTCAAGGCACATATGAGAAAGCAGTCAATGAACAACTAAGGTGTCGCAACGAAAAACTGATGATTGATGCTTCTCATCTCTCTCCATTCCTGTCTGTCCTTGTCTATCCCTCTCTCTCTCTCTCTCTCTGTCTGTGTAAAAACAAAAACAAACAAAAAAAAAACCCAAACACAAAAAACTTAAGGTTTGGGTAAGATTTATTAAGTGAAGAAAAAGCTGAGCAAAGACAAAGGCATTAACTGGTGTGAAGTGTGTGTGCAACTTGAAGCAATGTGACAATGCTGGAGTTCAAAGTATAAGGCAGAGAAGAGTAATACCATGATATGAGGCCAAATCTAAGGGCCTTATACCATGACAATCTGAGAGTGTCATGAACAGATCATCCTGGGAACCAAGACCAAGGAGGAATTTGAAATTGGGAGGCAAGAAGACTGATTATGAGTTGGTTAAAGTAATCTAGAAGATAATGAGAGCTTTTACAAGGAATGTATAAGTAGCAATAGGAATGTATAAGATGAATCAGATAAGCCATATTCCAGGGGGAAAATGAGGCTATTGAATGCTGTTCCCTGCAGGGTGGGGTCTTCTGATTTAAATATTTCTATCAGGGCCTCTCCTCATGCCTGGCACTTTGACCATCAGAAGTTCCTTCTGTAGGATCTTTAAGAGCTCCCTACTGGCCCTGGCCAGTTGGTTCAGTGGTAGAGTGTTGGCCTGGTATGTGGATGTCCTGGGTTCAATTCCCGGTCAGGGCACACAGGAGAAGAGACCATCTGCTTCTCCACCCCTCCCCTTCCTCTCTCTCTTTCTCTCTCTCTCTTCCCATCCCATAGCCATGGCTCAATTGGCTTGAATGCATCGCCTCTGTAGAGCCTCCACTTCAGGTGCTAAAAATAGCTTGGTTACAAGCATGGCCCCAGATGGGGAGAGCATCAGCCCCAGATGGGGGTTGCCAGGTGGGTCCCAGTTGGAGCACATGTGGGGATCTGTCTATCTCCCCTCCTCTCACTTGGAAAAGAAGGGGGGAGAGTTCCCTATTAAAATGGGGTCGATTGGTGCATTTTAATGTTGTTCAGCTAACATTAAGTGGATTATTAAAAAAAAAAAAGATAGATTGTGAAAGTTTACTGGGAATAGAGACCTTACAGGGAGGAGCAGGGCTAGTCATGAGGGCAAAGCAAGGGACCCAAAGCAAAAACAAGGGACAAAATGTTCAAGCTGTTAAGAGACAAAGAAACTTCATATGCTACCATTTTGGCTGGGCTGGTCCTGCTCTGCTACGATAAACATCTTCAGTCAGCTTGAGTGCATTATTCCCAAGCTCTTCCATGTGAGACTTTTAAGTATGCATAAGGATAATAATAATAATAATAATAACTATAAAATAAACACTAGCAAAGCAAGAACTATGACTTCTGAGCTAAGAAATCCTATGTAGAAACAAGTAGTTAACCCAGAAACTGGGCCTTTAGAAAGTTATTTTGAAATTGGGTCATCTCAGATCTTTTCCCCCTTGACTGTATTTTCATTTCCAGTAAGTGTCATGCTTAACTTGGAAATATGACAAATACTAAGAACCTTTACCCCATAGTTCACAGTATTATTGGGAGGATTAGATGGAGCAAAAAGAGGCAAAAACTTTTGTGTACTTTAAAATGCTAAATGAGGGCATTACAGTCCCTCTGGCTCACAGGATAAAAAAGGACAGGTGGGATCTTCTAGTTACAGCCCCTACAATCATTGTTCACCAATGATGATCATAAAATTTTAGACCTTCAGCCTGACTGGTGGTGGCACAGTGGATAGAGCATAGATCAGGGATAATGAAGTCCCAGGTTCAAAACCCTAAGGTCGCTAGCTTGAGCCCAGGCTCACCAACTTGAGCGTGGGGTCGCTGGCTTGAGCCCAAGGTCACTGGCTCAGATGGGCACCCTCTCCCTCCCGTCAAGACACATATGAGAAGCAATCAGTGAACAACTAAAGTGCCACAACTACAAGTTGACGGTTCTCATCTCTCTCCTTTCCTGTCTCTCTCCCTCTATCAAAAAAAACCCCAAAAACCTAGATCTTCAAATGTTGATGAGTAGAACCCACAGTACAGGGGTCGGGAAACTTTTTGGCTGAGAGAGCCATGAACGCCACATATTTTAAAATGTAATTCTGTGAGAGCCATACAACGACCCGTGTATGTTATGCATTATCCAATAAAAATTTGGTGTTGTCCCGGAGGACAGCTGTGATTGGCTCCAGCCACCTGCAACCATGAACATGAGCAGTAGGAAATGAATGGATTGTAATACATGAGAATGTCTTATATTTTTAACATTATATTTTTTATTAAAGATTTGTTTATGCCTGACCGGGCGGTGGCGCAGTGGATAGAGCATCAGACTGGGATACGGAAGACCCAGGTTCGAGACCCCGAGGTCACCAGCTTGAGCGCGGGCTCATCTGGTTTGAGCAAAAGCTCACCAGCTTGAGCCCAAGGTCGCTGGCTCGAGCAAGGGGTTACTCGGTCTGCTGAAGGCCCACGGTCAAGGCACATATGAGAAAGCTATCAATGAACAACTAAGGTGTTGCAACGCGCAACGAAAATGATGGATGCTTCTCATCTCTCTGTTCCTGTCTGTCCCTGTCTATCCCTCTCTCTGACTCTCTCTCTCTCTGTAAAAAAAAAAAGAAGAAGAAGAAGATTTGTCTGCGAGCCAGATGCAACCATCAAAAGAGCCACATCTGGCTCGCGAGCCATAGGTTCCCGACCCCTGCCACAGTACCTTAAATACCTTCCCTAAGGATTAAAATTAATGCCCATTGTGAATTTAACAGTAACACCTAACAATAGATACTAATACATTTTTAACAAATGCGCTCTTTCTATAAAACCAGCCTCTATAATGAAATTCTTTTGTTACAGATAAACATGGAAATAGAGGAATTTATATATGACTAGATTATTAGAATCATATTTTATTAGAATGAGGAAAGGCTAGATCATCTCTAATGACTGTCTTCCTATCTTCCTCCCCTCCTCTGCCTTTCTTATAACAGGATAACAAGTAATGGTAGAATCCAGACTAACCTGCAGATTTCCTGATTCCTGGTCTAAGACTCTCTTTAATAAAATAAATTTCAATAAAATATTTCAAACAAAGGAAAGTAAAATAACAAAAATGCAGAGTTTTAAATGTCGATATCAGCCTGACCAGGCGGTGGAGCAGTGGATAGAGCGGCGGACTGGGATGCAGAGGACCCAGGTTCAAGACCCCGAGGTCGCCAGCTTGAGCATGGGCTCATCTGGCTTGAGCAAAAAGCCCACCAGCTTGGACCCAAGGTCGCTGACTCAAGCAAGGGGTTACTCGGTCTGCTGCAGCCCCACGGTCAAAGCACATATGAGAAAGCAATCAATGAACAACTAAGGTGTCGCAACGAAAAACTGATGATTGATGCTTCTCATCTCTCCCTGTTCCTATCTGTCTGTCCCTATTTATCCCTCTCTCTGACTCTCTCTCTGTTTCTGTAAAAAAAAAAAAAAAAAAAAAAAAAGTTGATATCATATGCTTAGACTCTTTTTTTTTGTATTTTTCTGAAGCTGGAAACGGGGAGAGACAGTCAGACTCCCGCATGCGTCCGACCGGGATCCACCCGGCACGCCCACCAGGGGGCGACGCTCTGCCCACCAGGGGGTGATGCTCTGCCCCTCCGGGGTGTCGCTCTGTTGCGACCAGAGCCACTCTAGCGCCTGGGGCAGAGGCCAAGGAGCCATCCCCAGCGCCCGGGCCATCTTTGCTCCAATGGAGCCTCGGCTGCGGGAGGGGAAGAGAGAGAGAGAGAGAGGAAGGAGAGGGGGAGGGGTGGAGAAGCAGATGGGCGCTTCTCCTGTGTGCCCTGGCCGGGAATCGAACCCGGGACTTCTGCATGCCAGGCCGACGCTCTACCACTGAGCCAACCGGCCAGGGCTGCTTAGACTTTTTTTAAAAAGAAAACATTATATATCAGTACGTGATTCCCATTCCTCTGTCCCATTTCCCTACCACCTTCTACAACCACCATATTGAGGTTGTGGTGTATCCCATCCTTCCTGTTCATGTTTATATACACTTACCAAGTGATTAGATACCCATAAATCACGCTATGTTGCCACAGAAAGGGAGAGTCCCCCACCCTAGTATGTCTACATGCATTTAAAACCTTTGAGGTTTGGCTGGATATTTCAAAAAGAAACTAGGGCAAAGCTTAAAGTCTTTTTTAAATGATTGCCACAGAAGAATCTAGCGAAGTGTCTTATTATTTAAAAGTGAAAAATAAATTGGGAAAATATAACAATTTTAATACAAAGTTTTAAATCCTTCTCAAGTTAGAGTTTCATACTTGTGAAACCCTGCTTTATAATGGCCTAATATAAATGACCTGTCACCTAACAATAGGGAAGGATGAATTAAGCAATTTAACTAATAATAATAGTTTCTACTTCTGCTTCAAGGTCCAGCACAAATGTCACCACCTTAATGAATCTATCCTTGATCCCATCAGAATTAATTTCTTCAACAATCATTTACTGAGTGCCAGAGCCCTATATAAATATAAAAGCAGATCGACCCAGTTCCTGTGCAGAGCTCAGAAATAATTACACAATAGAGTTTGATAAATGCTCTAATAGAAGTATTCATAAAGGGTTAGTGGAGTCCAACTTTTCCTGAAGCAATTGGAGAAGACTTTCCAAAGGGAGTGATATTTGAACTGCATCTTAAGGATGAGCAGGAGTTCACAAAACAGAAGACAGAGGTCATTCCAGGTAGGGAGACATTGAATGAGAGGGTATAAAGGATGGTAAGATATTAACTTTAGAAAGACAACTAAGGATAGACATCAGAGGTGACTTAGAAGACTGGTAACATTCAAGCAAAAGATGATATGATTGCAAGCATGAAGTGGGAGGGGGAAGGATTTTAACAAAATTCAGGAGATAAATTTAGCAGAACTTGATGCTCGACCATATGAGGGAAAGAAAAAATGTGAAAGGAGTTGGGGATGACTTCTCAAGTCTTGGCAAATGGGTGGGCAGTGAGGCCCTTAACTAAACTAGGAAATACCATACAGAAGATAAAAGTAGTTGAAGTATTTTGAGTCAACAATGATGCCTTTTCACTAGGTCTTAAATGGTTTCTTTTTCTAAGCCAGAAATCACCCCTTCCTCAACTCCATAGCATACTGCATATTTTTTTCATATCAAATTATTTGAATCTGCTGTATTGTCCCTACCTTAAATCATGGAGAAAAAAAGCTAGGTGTTGATCATCTGTGTACTGCCCTTATTTCAGAGCCTTGTATACAAAAGCCTTCAGTCCAAGTTTGCATTCTTGAAAAGGCAGTTACTGGAAACGATCAGTTAACATTTAGCAAAAACAATGACCGAAAGCTGAGTTAGTGGCCTATATAAAATATCTAAAATATTTGGCCCTACAACACCTTTGTGCTTATCTTGCTTTTAAACAACCCTGCAAAACAGTTGTTTTCCTCTTTCACAGATAAAGCAACAGAAGCCCAGAGTGTCCGAATAACTTTCCTGGAGTCACAAGGTGTACAAATGGCTAAACTAGGATTTGGGCCGACTTGTTCTTTCACCACCTGCCTTCCCAGTGAGGCTGGCCTTCCCGTTCCGATTCTCAGCTGGGCTGAAAACAGGGCTTTCCTTGACTCCTGGGGGGTAGCATCCTCTGGTTCGGAGGGACCTGCACGAGGGTCCTCACACCCATCACATCAGCGACAGTCTCCAGCGCCGCCCTTTCAGGAAAGTGCCCACGTGGGCACACTCTGCAGACGGCAGAACTGAAGGAGCCCAAGGGTGCAGAGGGTGAGCCGCTGTGCGGGGACCCAGCATTTTGCAGTATTACCGTAACTTCACGAAAGCTATGGGATAACGAACTTTCACTCAAGCGCTGTAGGCACGGCCTGGGTTCGAATTCCAAAGCTCGGGGAAGGGGTGCGCGGCCGGGCACCGGCCAGCACTCCGAGCGTGGCCCCTCGGGTTTGTAAACTCTCAGAAATAAAGGGCACTGGAAGACCGAGGGGCAGCCTCCTGCCCTTGAGACACTGACATTCGTCCCGCACTGTCCTCCGCAGTCCCGTGCAGTGGGCCAACCGGCTTGCTGCCCCCATTCTGCGGGCCGGAGACTTAGGTGGCGGTGAGGGAGGCCCTGCCCACGGGCTGCGGCGGGAACTGGCCCCGCGATGACCCCAGAGGGCTGGAGCCGGGCCGCGGCGGGCTGGCCCTTTACCTCAGACCCGCGCCGTAGCCCCTCACCGCCTCTCCAGGTTCTCGGTCCCGCCCCGACACCTCGAGGCAAGTGAGAGGTGGCAGCTGAAGGCGAGCGAGAGCGAGAGGGTAAGAGAACGTCCCTGGAAATCCGCACGAGGGCCTCCGAAGGCGACGGGAGGGCGGCTGCCGAGGCGCGAGGGCACTGAACTGTCCCGCGGTGGAGGGGGCGTGTCCTGGCGCGTGCCGAAGGAGGTGCGAGGGGTAAGGGGCGGGGCCACTAGCGAAGTCCTGGAGCTCTGATTGGCTGCGTTCTGCGAAGGCGTGAGGAGGGGCGTGCCCTCAATGAGCACTTCAAGGGCAAAAGGGTGGGAGCGTAGAGGGGAGGGTACGTCCGCGGGCTTGGCCATCCTCCTTCTCCTCCCCCTGAGGGTAAAGGGCAGGCAGTTGGGGCCTGGACTTCGGAGGTTGCGGTGTCCAGCCATGTCGGGGCCTGAATGGGAGTCACTGGAGCAGTGCTTGGAGAAGCACCTCCCCCCCGCAGAGTTGCAGGAGGTGAAACGCATTCTCTATGGAAAGGAGACCAGGTCTGTGGCCCAGAGGCTGGGAGGCAGCTCCTTTGGGGCTAGTGAGTGTGATTCCGGGGAACCAGGGAGAGTGCTTCAGATTCCGAAGGGGGCTCTGAGAGGGTGAGCAGAGACCATAAGTGTAGATATGCCGGTTCTGGGGCGCTCAGGGGTTGCACAACGCTGGGCTGACCTTTACAAGCTAGTACTTCTCCCCTAACTGCCCAGAACCGGAAGGGCTCTTCATACCCCAAAAAGAATACCAGGAGGGGAAAGGACCATTTTTTTTTTTTTAACTCCTGAGGCTTTTTCTGTAGCCACTTAACTCTCCTCCATTTCCAGTGGTCAGAACTGTCCCCAATCCTGGTGTCTGTTTTGGTCATTGCCTCCAGCCAGAGCCACCAGCAAGTCAACTGATTGTCCAGCCCCTGCCCCTTTTTCTTGATGTGATCTGGCCTATGGCGGTCCATTGGAGGTAGAGGCCTGCTGAAACTGGTTGGTCAAGGAACCTTTCCCCGTTGGCAAGCTGTAGAAGTTAATTCCTATACTCAGTGCAAATGCAGTGATGCTGTGCATCACTAGGCCTTCCTGAGGGCAGTGCCCTGCTGGACATAGTGGGATACAAAGCAGGAAGACACTTCCCCTTCCACTCTGGTTTCTCTTCAGTTCACTTTTCTCAAAGCAACCAGAAAATGTAAAGCAAATGCTGTTGCTCCTCTTAAAAATCTCTGACCTCATGCAGCTTCTGACTAAATGTCCTTCGACTTCCTTGCCAATTGGTAGGCTCCCTGACCTTGGCAGTGACCTTAAGGCAGGAACCTGATCAACTTCCCAGAAACATGAGGGTGTTGATTGGATCAGTGGTTCCTAGCTACCTGTGTTGTGGGGTTACTGCAGGGAGATCAGACATCAATTCCAAAGGTGTTTTCACAGCTAGTGGATGATAAAGGTAGAACAGTTGCCTTTGGGTGTGGGAGCAGTACAGAACTTTGTCAAAAAGGACTCTTTATGCCCAAAAAAGAGTACCAGGACTGGATGACTTTCAAGGCCCCTCCAGTGTGCTCAGGCCATAATACCACTTTTCACCAAACCTGTGAAGGCTCATCACAGGGGAGGCCTCTCAGAGGTGAGGCTCCCAAAGAAGGTGTCAAGGTGCCTTAAAGTAAGGGCTGTCTCAGGCTACTGTTCTAAGGGTGAGAATAGGTTTGATTTAAGGGTGAGGTGGGCATGTTCTCCTGGGAAGAAGATGGAGAGAGCTTGTCAGGGAGAGGCAAAACACTGCTCTTAGGAAAAGAGAAGCAAGTTTGCCACATACGTGATTTGCTGAGGCACATTCTAGAAATCAGGGTGAGGGCTACCTTGTAAGAAGGACTTTACATGAGCCTTTGGGTTGCTCTAGATTGGGGAGGGATTGTAATGGCTGGTAAAGTGGGAGCCAACATTTATTGACCAATGACTGCCAGGACTCATCCTGGCACTTGGCTCACAAAAACTGAGTAAGTGGCCCCCCTTTTTTCTCTTTCCTATTCTCTTTTCTTGATCTGTTCCACTCAGCACTGAGCCCTTCCAGGCTTTACTTCCAGGGCATAAATGTTTATACTTGCTCAGTTCTTGTAATTGGGTGAGATTTGGCCATGAACTGGATTGTGAACTAAAGATAGAAATTAATCATTAAAAATGTTTCCTATTTAAACTCCTGTTGACTCCTTACAGCTTGATTCAGATATGGCCTTCTCTGTGAAGGTCTGATAGAGCCTGAGTCCTCAGCCCTTCCTTAGAACTCCCTCTGTGCTCCACAGACCACCTTCTGTTCTGATGACTTGCTGTGCCCTACAAAGATGATGCTTAGTAAATGTTTGCTAAGTGGATGAACTATATGGGCCTTTACCTGCGCTAGACATGAAATTCCCAAAGAACATGGACTCTCAGTTTTAAGACAGCCAGATCAAGAAGTATTTGTTCATTCAATAAATATTTATTGAGCATTTATTTTTGTTTTGGGCACTAGGGATACAAGAATGAGTAAGCCATGGTTCCAGCCCTTAAGGGGATTTCTTCTAATGGTTGTCTTATGTTGCGAGAAAAGGTTGCAGGGAGAACTGAAGAGTCTACATGTACAGTGTTGGAGCAGTTCAGGAAGACATCCCAGGGGTGCCATGCCTGAGCTGCATCCTAAAGGAGGTAGAGGAGTTGGTTTGGAGACAGGAAAGGCTCATCAGGTACTCTGGGCCAAGGCCCAGACCCAGAAACATGTCCATTTGGGGACTGAGAGTGGAGAGTGCTGTGGGGATCGCTCAAGAGAGTGGGCAGGAGTAACCCTGGTGGGTCCTGGGGGTTCTATATGTCATGCTGAGGCAGCAGGACTTGTCCTGATGGGGGGAGCCTTCCAAGAATTTGAAATGAGCAGGTGAAAGATGAGACATAAAACACAGAAAGCCAAGGGGTGAAGAGGAGGAAGGATTCGAGAAGTCTCAGGGTGGTTGACAGACAGTGTGGATAGCACCGACAGCAGGAGAGGCAAGGATCATTCAGGCTTCTGGCTTGGACCTGCAGGTGGTTGGTGGATTCTGATGGGGAGCAGCTTTGGGAAGAGCTGATCAATTGAATTGGGGATGCTATTT
Source organism: Saccopteryx leptura (assembly GCF_036850995.1). NCBI lineage: Eukaryota > Metazoa > Chordata > Mammalia > Chiroptera > Emballonuridae > Saccopteryx > Saccopteryx leptura. The sequence continues at coordinate 383,378,762 of NC_089504.1, read as the reverse complement.
AGTTTCCTAGGGCTGCTGTAATAAATGATTGGGACCTGGTGGCTCAACCCAAAAGACATTTGTTTTCACAGTTCTGAAAATGAGAAGTGCAAAATCAAGATGTTGATAGGGCCACACTTCTCCAGGGGCACTGGGGAAGAATCCTTCCCAACCTTTTCTACAATAGTTTCTGGAGGCTTCTGGCGTTCAATGGCTTGTGGCAGCATCACTCCAATCTCTGCCTCTTTCTTCACATGGCCTTCTCCTTATGTCTCTCCTGCAGGCATTCTTTTACAAACACTGGATTTAGGGCTTATCCAGATAATACAAGATAGTCTTATCCTGATATTCTTAATTACGTTGGCAAAGATCCTTTCTCCAAATAAGGTCCCAATCACAGGTTTTGGCTATTAGGACATGGACATACCCTTTTTGGGGACACAGTTCAACCAACTACAGGAACCATAAAGAAATAGGCCTCAGGGTAGACATGGCTTGGGGTTTTCCTAGAGATGGTGGTTCCAGGTGGAAGAGGAGGGAGTACAGAGTGGGATTCTGGATAACCTGATGTTAAAGGGGTTAGAGGGAGGGGAGACTTTGTGGGAAACTCTAGAGGTGAAGATGGGGGATCCCTAGGGCAGGTAGCAAGGATGCTGAGTGGGACAGGAACAGTGTCAGATGGCATAAGGAGGTCTAGTAGGATGACAGCAGGGAGTATTCTGGCTTTAGTAACCAGAAGGCTGGTGACCCAGCGTGAGGCCTGGGCATGCTAGGGAACAGGGACCTGAGGAAGTTGTGGCAGGTGAGGATTGTAGGGAAGCTTCCGGTGGAGGGGAGAGGAGAGAATAAGGTAACAAGGGGACCTGTGTAGAGCGTGCTCTCTCTCTCCTTTTTCATTTATTTCCTATTTTTTAATGAGAGAGACCCAGCCAGCTCAGTGATAGATATGGTAGGTCGGTAGGAGACAGGAAGAGATGTCAGGCCTTAAATGAAAAGGGCAAGTGGGCCTAACTGTGGTGGTGCAGTGGATAAAGCATTGACCTGGAATGCTGAGGTCGCCAGTTCAAAACCCTGGGCTTGCCTGGTCAAGGCACATATGGGAGTTGAAGCTTCCTGCTCCTCCCCCTTCTCTCTCTCTCTCTCTCTCTCTCTCCTCTCTAAAATGAATAAATAAAATCTTTCAAAAAACCCATTAGTAAAAAGAAAAGAAAAGGGCAAGTGGTAGAACAGAATATACAAACTGACATTATTGTTTAGAAAAATACTGGAGCCCTGGCTGGATAGCTCGGTTGGTAAGAGCACTGTCCAGAAGCACAGAGGTTCCCAGTTTGATCCCCGGTCAGAGCACTTACAGGAACAGATGTTCCTGTTTCTCCTGCTCTCTCCCTTCCTCTTTCTAAAAATCAATAAAATAAACATTATTGGAAGGATACATAAAACATTGTTAAGAGGGGTCATCTCTGAAGTTTAGGACTGGGGCTAAGGAGTAAGATGGAGAGGAGAACTCATTTTTCATCCTATACCCTTTATCACTGTTTGATTTTTTTCCCCCATGAGCAGGTGTGTTTTTTGCAATAATGCTCTCATTTAATTATTTAAAACACCTGACCAGGCAGTGGCACAGTGGATAGAGCGTTGGACTGGGATGCAGAGGACCCAGGTTTGAGACCCCGAGGTCACTAACTTGAGCGCAAGCTCATCTGGCTTGAGCAGAAAAAGAAAAAGCTCACCAGCTTGGACCCACGGTCGCTGGCTCGAGCAAGGGGTTACTCGGTCTGCTGAAGGCCTGCTGTCAAGGCACATATGAGAAAGCAATCAATGAACAATTAAGGTGTCGCAACAAAAAACTGATGATTGATGCTTCTCATCTCTCTCCGTTCCTGTCTGTCTGTCCCTCTCTCTGACTCTCTCTGTCCCTGTAAAAAAAAAAAATTATTTAAAACGAGGGGAAAGGTGAAGTTCTAGAAGTGAGAAATTGCAGAGGAGGCAGGAGCTGGGCTCCCCCAGGTGAGGTCCCCGTTGACCGTGGGTAGAGAGGTGGGGGTCTAGGAGAAGGGCGGGGGTGGGGGTGGGCCAGGACAGGAAGTGATACAGTTTCCTCCTTGAAGTTGGAGGTGAGTCCATGAGAGGTGATGGCCTTAGTAGTAACAGGATGAGGGGTGGAGGGACAGGTAGCCACCTACAGGACCAAGGGAAGGTTGTGGGCAGCATGGATCCTCCACCCCTAGTGTGAAGTTGTGGCTCATTTGCTGGTCTCGGCCTTTCCTGGGTCTTGGCTGATCTGTGCCCTATCATATCCCAGAGCTAAACCTTTGGTGAGCACAGCTCATGTTTATGGAATGGGGTTCAGCTTTGACTGGGTTCTCCAAGGCTTGGCACTGGACCCCCTGGATAACACCAGGGCAGGGAAATCTTACTGTAGGGAGTATTGAGGAGAGGTAGAGTCCCAAAAGTGGAGGGGCTGGGCCTGCTAGGAGGGAGTGTCTGCAGGGAGCTGAGAGGTGGAGGGACGGAGGGATGGAGGCAGCATTCAGTATAGCTGGAGAGGAGGCAGGACGGCTGTAGTGGAGTAATGGAGCTGATGGTGGTGGAAAGGTGGGGAGAGCAGACAGCTATGGGCAGTGAATGGGGAGAGATGGGGAGAGGCAGAGGGACATCACTCAGGTGATGGTTACAGCCAGGCTTACAAGCCTGAGACAAGACCTCATCCACCTTCTCTCTTCCTGGCATGACTGAGACAAGACCTCATCCACCTTCTCTCTTCCTGGCATGAGACCTTAGGCTGAGGACCTCTCCCAAAAGGTGGTCTGGCTCCCTGGCTATGGGCCTTCCTCTCCTGCCCACTGCGGTGCTTATCCTGGGGCTGAGGACTGCCAGGATGGGGACCCTTTTCCTGGGGGCAGGAGGACTTGTCTCTGGGGCAATTACAGCAAAGGGAGGCGAGGTGTGGGCACTGCTGTTATTTCTAATGTGCTGAAGCTAATCGAGCCCTGACTACAGTTGAAAAGCAGGCTGATTGTCAGGGGCGGAACCCATCTCTGGAGCTGTCAAGCTGTCATATGGTACCTGCCTGGCAGGGGGCGGCGACAGGGGCTGGGGCTGACAGGGCTGTGATTTTGAAAGAAACATCTTTAAGAAAGTGACTTAAAGTAGGAGGGAAATATTATTATTAGATAATGATTGTCAGGTTATTTTTTGATGTATTCTCTGGGTATTTCATAACCATCTCATCCCTAGATGGTAAGGTCTTCCCAGCTGGGGGCCAAACCTCATGTCCCTTTGGGTTTCACCTTAGCACCAAGCATGTAACAGGTATCAGGAGGTGTTTGCCATTTGGCCAATGGTCATTTCAGTGGGAGGCTTTATAAATAATCTACTTGCTTTTGTTAATAAACCACAAAGCAAGATGAGCACTTGGGCCTTTGGTCTGGACACTTGGGCCCTCGCCCAGCCCACCCAGCACTGCACATGGAACCATCTCCCCTCCCCTGGTGGGAGCAGAAGCAGAATAGAACAGTGGGGACTATCAGAGATTTGTAATCCTTGGTAGCCACAGGACCCTCTGTCATACTATCAGTCCTGGCCTCACTACTCAGCCATCCCCTGAGCCTGGTTTTCAACAGCCCCTCTGTCTTATCACACCTACCCCACCCCCTGGGCTCAGCCGAGCCCCCTGATTCTAGTCCACAGACATTTTGGGGAATCCATTCCCTTACTCTGTGCTGATTACTGAGACTTTAATCCCCACCCTGAGTTCAGCAACTCTACAGCATCAACTCTTGACTAGTCACTCTGCTGCCCCCATCTGCCACCTGCTGCCTGCCTTGGCTAGGCCTGACCACTGCCCCCTACCTGCCGAAATTTCCCCAGTGACACTCCAGTGTGGTGTCTGTTCCCAGCCACCCAGGCCCTCCCTCTCCTCCAGGCCAAACTCCAGTTCCCCCGTGTGTGCCCTGGCATTGGACCGCTCTGTCTGCCTTCTTGTAGGATGCTTGACCTCTTCTCTACCTGATGAATGACTATGGGGTTGGGGGGAGTTTAAATTCAGCACACCTCAGCAAATCATCTCTCCTCTTCTCTCCTGCCCATTTAGGAAGCTCGACCTGCCCAGCAGGGCTTTCGAATTCGCCTCAGAAGGGGACTTTGAGCTGCAGGGATACGCCTTCGAGGCAGCAGAAGAGCAGCTGAGGGGACCTCGGACAGTGCGTGTGGGGCTTGTTCAGAACAGAATCCCCCTGCCCGCGGATGCCCCTGTGGCCAAACAGGTGCGGCTGCTTTTGTCCATAAATATATAAATGGACCATGGTCTGCTCTGTGTTTTTAACACATCTGCAGTCCCCTGCTGGCTGCTCAGACTGTGTTGGCAGGTACATCTAGTGATCAAAGGGTCACCTTGACACTTCTGCCCTTCCTGCCCCGCTAACCTCCTGCCTGTGTCTCAGGATCTTCTTTTTCCTCTGGCCCCTACCCTTTCTCCGCCTTCCTCTCACTCCTCACTACCCCTCTGCTTTTTCTTCTGCGATTGATCTGCTGTTCCATTTACCAATTGGGGTGGCGCCCTTTTGGCTGGCTCCCACTCTCTCCATGGAACTCTGCCTCTCCGTCTCCTGCCAGCACACACAATTTAGAACCTGTCCATTCACTCATGTGTCCCTCTGCCTTATTCCTAAGGGCGGGCTCATGAAACCCAGATGTCTATATGCTGATGGTGCCTGCAGGGTTGCAGGAATATGATAGACATTTGCTTATGACCTTACGATTAATATCAGTGGGTCAACATCCTGTCTTTCTGTAAAGAAACATGTCAACATGGACAGAGGAAGTGTGTTGTATACGCTTCACAGCTTTCCCCCAGCTGCTCAGACTCCCCAGACTTTCTCTGCAGAGGTGTCCTGCGGGTGCGGCATGCTTGAGAATTCTTAGGAATTCTTGAGAAACCTGAGGTCAATTGGATTCCAAGCCAGGTTCTGCATTGTCTTGCACATCAGTCCTCCCTCTGTTTTTGTTGGATGAAAAGATTTCTGTTTTTCAGATTAGCTGATTGTGAACATGTCTCCTTGACTGTCCCAGGTTCAGGTCATCGGGGCAGGAGTGCTGTTCTCACTCCCATAGCACCTACAAGCATGCTTTGCACACTGTCAGCCCCCAGCAAACGCCCGTGGAGCCCTGGTGTGCCCAGTGGGAGAGGCAGTTTGTGTTCTCTGGGTTTTCAGCCTGCCTGGTTCCCCTGGTCTTTCTTTGAACAAACACTTCAGAATGTCTCCTGGGAGCCAGCCATGGTGCTGAGGACACTTTCACCTTGTCCCCACGGAGCTCGTGGGGTCATGGGAGTGACAGACAGTGGGAAAATGTGCCAGTACATGAGAACAGCACCACTGTAGGGGCACACGTAGGCTCGGGAGTGCAGAGATACCTCAGTACACCTGGGAGAGTCTCCCGTCTGTGGGTGACACGTGACATGGATAACACATCCAGGGAGGGTTGGGTGGGGGAAGACAGCGTGATCATGGCCAGGGGCACATCTGAGAAAGGCAAGTCATTCAATGTTAACGTACACACAGGAATATAGAAGTGGCAGGACAGGCACCCCTGAAGCCTGGCATGCAGGACAGTAGGAAGTGGACAGTGTCCCGAGGCAAGGGAACAGTTGACCCAGGGGACAGTCCTGGTGTGCAGTAGACCCGCCGGGTGTGAGCCCCTCTTACAGGAACCAGCATCCTCATAGTAATACATCCTCTTAGCAACCGCTCAAGGCAGGCAGTATTCTCCCCATTTCCCAGTCAAGGAACTCAAGGCTCAGAAGGCAGTACTGAGGGTGTATGGGACCCCAGGGCTTCTTCAGCTCCCCTTTTTCATGCACACTTAGACCTGAGGACAGTAGGCAAAATCAGAAGCTCCCACCTTGCTCATCCTCTAACAGCTGACTGTGTAGGGGGTTGGCTTTCCATGTGCATTGGTATGACTTCTAAAATGGTCTCAGCCAATAGAATTAATGGGTTCCAATCCTCCATGTTTAAATTGCCAGGTTTCTGCCCTTCACAGTCGCATAGAGACCATCACAGAGGTAGCTGCAATGTGTGGAGTCAATATCATCTGTTTCCAGGAAGCGTGGAGTAAGTCTCTCTTGGGGGTGCTTTCTCTGTGGCCCTCAAACAATACTACATTCTCTCCATGTTGATAAGTGTCTTCTACCCTGCCCTGGTCCAAGGCACCAAGAGCTCTCATAGTGACTTCTGTATCGCCTCCAGCTGGTCTCCTGGTGCCCTCCACTCTGGCCCCTTCTAATGGGCTCTGCACACCTTCTAGAAAAGATCTTTTCAAAATGCAACTCAGCACTGCATAGTCTGTTTCTTCCTCTACCTTGCAGCCTCCTCTCTACTGGATTCTGCCCTGACCTTCCTCATCTTTCTCTCCCGTAAGGCACTCCCTCCCTCCTCCCAGACTAGTGCACCAGCTGTTCCCTCTCTTGCCTCATTAACCTTGCTCAATCTTCAGCTCTCAGCCCAGAGACCATCTCCCTATCTAAAGTTGTGCCCTATTATATACCCATGGTACCATGGGCCTTTTCTTTATTTCATTTTTATTTTTATCAAAGTCATATATGTTCATGGTTTAAAGTCAAAGGGGTCTACAAGGTTTGTTACCAAAAATTAGCTGTTGCCTAACCTGTGGTGGCTCAGTTGATAGAGCATCAACCTGGAGCACTGAGCTCCCTAGTTGGAAACCCCGAGGTCACTGGCTTGAGCCCAAGGTCACTGGCTTAAGCAATTGGTCTCAACTTGAGCCCCCTGGTAAAGACATGTATTAGAAGCAATCAGTGAAGCAACTACAAGTTGATGCTTTTCATCTCTCTCCTCACCCTCTCCCTTCCTGTCTCTCTGTCTCTTTTGATATCACAAATCAATAAAAAAATTAGCTATCCTTTTCCTCAGAGGCATCTACTTTTACCTCTTAGCTGGTTCCTTGGGAATTTACCTTTGTGTTGCTGCTTCCTAATTTTTCAGTTTTACATTATCTATTAATTTCCCACTATGGAAAAAGGCATTATTAGTCTTTTTCCTTCTTCTGCCCCCTCAACACATATGGGCCCTTCCTAGTCTATCCCTCTTTCATTCTCTGCCAAGCCATTTTGTAAACCTTGAATTCTTTCCCTGACCAGCTGTTTTCCCTGGAATTTGCTTTGTTTTCTGTGTACTTACCACAAATTCCACCCCAACTTTCTGCCATTTTCCTAAATCCCCTTAAGAAGTTTAGACACATAACAAGACACAAAACAAGTCTGTTGTTTTCATCTCCTAGAAAGCATGTGTCCCACAGCCTTCTGACTGCTCTGGTCTAAACTGATTGTCCCCTCTGCTGGCAGCACAGCTGTCATCCTGGTATTTCCCTTCCCCATCATCCTGTGAAGTCCCTTTGCCTTGCTCTTATGTTCTCCCATCTCACATCTTCTTCTTTCTTGGTTTACTACCTCATTTAGGTTGAGTACAGTTGCCCTTGAATAACATGGATTTGAACTGTGTGGGTTCAGTTATACATGGATTTTTTTAAAATCTCGTAAACAGACAACCTAAATTTACAGTTATCAATAAATACAGTTCAGTACTATGAATTTATTTTTCTTCTCTTTTCATAATAACATTTTTCTCTAGCTTACCTTATTGTAAGAATATAGCATATAATACATATAACTTACAAAGTATGTGTTAATTGACTTTTTATGTTATCATTAAGGCTTCTGGTCAACAATAGGCTATTAGTAGTTAAGTTTGGGGGTAATCAAAAGTTGTATGCATATTTTCAACTACTTGAAGAGTTGGTGCCCCTAACCCATATGTTGTTTGTTTTTTTAAAAGATTATTTATTTATTTATTTATTTATTTTACAGAGACAGAGAGAGAGTCAGTGAGAGGGATAGACAGGACAGACAGACAGGAATGGAGAGATGAGAAGCATCAATCATTAGTTTTTCGTTTCGCATTGCGACACTTTAGTTGTTCATTGAATGCTTTCTCATATGTGCCTTGACCGTGGGGCTACAGCAGACTGAGTAACCCCTTGCTCAAGCCAGTGACCTTGGGTCCAAGGTGGTGAGTTTTTGCTCTAACCAGATGAGCCTGCGCACAAGTTGGCAACCTCGGGTCTCGAACCCGGGTTCTCCGCATCCCAGTCCGATGCTCTATCCACTGCGCCACTGCCTGGTCAGGCCCTAACCCATATGTTTTAAGGGTCAACTGTAGTTCTCTGAGAAAGAACACATAGGAAGTAACCTTTTGGAACCTTGCATATCTGAAAATGCGTTCCTTCTACAACTTAGTTGATAGTTTGGTTGGGTATAGAATTCTAGGTTAGAAGTTATTTTCCTTCAGAAGTTTAAACACCTTGCTCCATTGTCTTCTGGCTTGGAGTATTTATCTCTGGAAGATTGTGGGAGCTTTTCTTTTTCTCTAATACTTTAAATTTTTAAATGATGTGCCATTGTATGTATCTATATTAATCCATTATTCTGAGCACTCCATGGGTTCTTTCAGTCTACAAATTTGGGCCCTTCGATTCTAGAAAATTTTCTTATATTATTTCATTAGTAATTTTCTTTTTTTTTAATTGTTTTAATTATTGATTTTATAGAGCAAGTGGAAGGAAAAGAGAGAGAGAGAGAGAAAAACATTGATTTGTGGTTCTACTTATTTATGCATTCATTGGTTGATTCTTGTGTGTACCCTGACTGGGGACTGAATCCATAACCTTGGTGTGTTGGGACAATGCTCTGATCAACTGAGCTACCAGGTCAGGGCTAATTGTGATTTTCTCCCTTCTTTTTTTCTCTCCTTTCTTCCTGATATCCTATTAGTATGTTGGAACCCTGGGCTAAATCCCTAATTTTTAAATGTATTTTTTTCTATTTACATCTCTTTGTCTTTTAATCAATTTTCTGGTAGATTTTATCTAATTTGTCATTTAGCCTTATATTCAGTCTTTGGTTTCTGCTCTCATTTTTTGAATTTATTAAAGTTCTTTTGGTGTGAAAGTTCCTGTGTTATCACATCCTGTTTTTATTTTATAGTTGTAATATCTTCTCTTATCTCTGAAGATATGAAGTAGTATTTTTTTTCTCCCTGCATAGTCCCTACTTACTCCAATTGGTCTTTTTTCCCAACTGATTATATTCTAAGAATTGGGGGTTAAAAAGCTGATTGCAGTCTCTAAGTTTGTGGGAGGGCTTCCTCCACTGAGCTTCATGATAGGATAACCCAATTTAGCTATTTGTTATGTAATCCCCCATGGTATCACCTTGGGTCATTCTTTCAGACTGGTCAGATTCTCTAGAGAAGATTCTTCTGATCTCCTGCCAAGAGAAAGAACAGGGATCCAGAATGCTGCTGTTTACTTAATTCCTCTGTTTTGGATACTACTTGCCTTTATCTCTCCTGGTTTACCCAAGGCCAGAAACCATCTGTTTAACTAACTATCTCTGGAGAATGAGCCTGTAGCCTTCCGCTGGGGTGGGAGGGCACATCCCAGCCTCTTACAATAGAGGAGGGATCTGGGCTTCTTAAACAGACTTTCAGCCAATCCTTCTTATTTGTTACCCTTTCCTGATTCCCTACCTTCAGAGCTCACAGTGCCTTTGGCTCTTGAGCTTTCAAGGGATCTGTGATGAAAAGTGAGGTGCTTCTAGGCCTCCTCCTCTGCTGGGAGGACTCAGTTTTTTCAGGCTTTTAAGATATCTATACACATCCCTTGGCTCTCCAGCATCTATGTGTTATTACTGTTGTCTCTCTCCCAGTGCCCCATCCTGGATGGTTTTTACCTTCACATAAAAATCCCTTAGTGACATGTTGGTGGGGTTTCCAGATAGAGCAAAGGTGTGACTCTAGTCTGCCATTTTCACCCAAAGTTTATCTCATTGTTTACATTTCTTGTTACACGTCGCTTTTGCTTTGTCTGCCTCTTCCATCAGACTGTAAGCTCCATGAAGCCAGCCTGGGTGGTGCTCATTTATTTTCCCCATCCTAATCGCCATCCCTATTTTTTAACATTAAAAAAATGTAACTGTGGCCCTAGCTGGTTGGCTCAGTGGTAGCGCGTCAGCCTGGCGTGCAGAATTCCCGGGTTCGATTCCCGGCCAGGGCACACAGGAGAAGTGCCCATCTGCTTCTCCACCCCTCCCCCTCTCCTTCCTCTCTGTCTCTCTCTTCCCCTCCCGCAGCCAAGGCTCCATTGGAGCAAAGATGGCCCGGGCGCTGGGGATGGCTCCTTGGCCTCTGCCCCAGGCGCTAGAGTGTCTCTGGTCGCGACAGAGCGACGCCCCGGAGGGGCAGAGCATCGCCCCCTGCTGGGCAGAGCGTCGCCCCCTGGTGGGCGTGCGGGGTGGATCCCAGTCAGGCGCATGCGGGAGTCTGTCTGACTGTCTATCCCCGTTTCCAGCTTCAGAAAAATACAAAAAAAAAAAATGTAACTGTGATAAAATATATGTAACATAAAATGTATTACTTGAGCCATTGATAAAGTGCACAATTCAGTGACATTAAATACATGCACAAAGTAGTGTAACCATCACCACTATCTATACCCAAAACTTTTTCATCATCTCCAACAAAAACTCTGTACTCATTTAACAATAACTCTCTCTCTTCCCTCGCTCCTGATAACCTCTGTTCTATTTTCTCTCTCTCCCTGTGAATCTGACTGTTCTAGTTACCTCATATAAATGAAATCATACAGTATTTTTCCTTTTGTGTCTGGCTCATTTCATTTAGCAGATTTTCTTTTTTAAAATGTATCCTTTTTTTTTTTTTTTTTTTGCCTGACCAGGCAGTGGCACAGTAGATAGAGCATCAGACTAGGACACAGAGGACCCAGGTTGGAAACCCCTAGGTCACCAGCTTGAGCACAGGCTCATCTGGTTTGCGTAAGGCTCACCAGCTTGAGCCCAAGGTCGCTGGCTTGAGCAAGGGGTCACTTGGTCAAGCTGTAGCTACACCCCCCCCCCCCCGGTTGAGGCACTAATGAGAAAGCAATCAATGAACAACTAAGGTGCTGCAATGAAGAATTAATGCTTTTCATCTCTCCCTTCCTGTCTGTCTGTCCCTATCTGTCCCTTGCTCTGTCTCTCTCTCTGTCTTTGTCACACATACACACACACAAAAAAAAATTCTTCTTTTTTTAACTTACTGATTTGAGAAAGCAATAAACAGAGAAACATCACTTTGTTGTTCCACTTATTTATGCATTCACTGGTTGATTCTTGTATGTGCCCTGACCAGGAATCAAACACACAACCTTGCTGTATCAGGACAATGCTCTAGCTACCTGGCCAGGGCTGATCATTTAGCATAATTCTTTCAAGGCCCATCCACATTGTTGCATGTGTCAGAATTTAATTTCTTTTAATGGCTTCATAATATTTTATTGTATGATGAACCACATTTTGTTTATTCATTCCCCCACCCTGTTTTATCTTTAGTGGGACAATCCCTTGTACATGACAAACACTAAAAAATATTTATTAGATGGTTCAACCAACTTCTTCCCTTTTTTGGATCTAGAAAACTCCCACTCATCCATCAAGACCTAGCACAGACACCTCCTCTGTTGAGGGGCCCAGGGACTCCCCTACATAGAACTGAGCATTCTGTGGTGTCATGTAGCCACACCAGATTATAATACAGCTCCTCTGTCTGGGCTGGCAGCCCCCAAGGGCAGGGTCGGTCTCGGTTTACAGCCTGCCTCTGGGGTGTTGGTTCAAGAGATGGGGAAACCCCTTCCCCTCTAAGTTGAAACTATAGTTGGGACTTAGCAACCACCTTCTCCACCCTCCATCTTCCTTCTTTTGAAAGTTTGTTTACATTGCAGTGGTTGTGCAAAAAGGAAAAAAAAGCCATTAAAATGGAAATGGAGAAATTTGGAGAGTGTATCAATATGAAATGAAATTGGAAAGGGAGGTTGTATTCTCTTGGGGCATTTAAGTCTATCCTAATGCTCTGAAAGCTGAGAATAAATGGTCATTAAGGATCGTTTTTGTTATCAAAGGCTTTTTTGGTTGGCTTCCTTAAAACAGTTCATCTCTCTTCACTTAAGAGGAGCCTAGGGAGTCTTGAGCCTGGTGCCAAGGCCCCTGGAGGCTGTTGTTGGCAGAGCTTAGTGCCCACTTAGTTACCTCCATGGACCACCGCCCTTGGTGGCTGAGATTATGGTGGTGCCACTGGTGGCTTCTTTACATTGAGATCATCTCAGTTCCAGGTTTCCTGGGCCTGGAAGGCATTGGGAGGTTAATGATTCTCTTCCTTCTCTGTGAAGTGAGGAGAGTCGCGCTACTTTGCAGGAGTATCTGGGACAAGCTGCCTATTATCAGGCTTGGCCCTATGCTGGGCACTTGGTCTGAGTTTGGGAAGGTTGGCCACAATTCATATCCCCAAACAGGTTGCAACTAGTTAAAGCACTCACCAGTCACATCACATAGCTTCCTGTAAACTCTCCCCACAGGGTGGCCTGAACAACAGCAAGTATCTGGAAACTTCTTTTAGGCTCATCTCCCTGAAAGAAATGAACTTGGGATATTAGGAGGGGGAAGATCTAAAGAGTTTGGAATTGGTCCAAACAAACAATTTGATTCTCCAAGAAGAAAAAGATAAACAGCTCAGTAGGAAATGGGCAAAGGGTACGAATAAGAAGGCCTAGAGGATGAATCTAGATGGCCAGTGACCACGTGGCAAGTTCATACCATTGGACTGGAGGGTATTGGAGAGTGTGGCTGAGGTTGTGATGTGATGAATCACACACAGCCAAAGGTCCCTGGTGTCCACCGTGGTCCCTTTCTTCTCTTGAATAGAAACTGCTATTTTGAACCTGATATGCAGTGTTCTTTGAACTCTTACTACATATGTATGTACCCACTATCTGAAAACAAAAGCAAACAAAAGTCAGTGAGTTTAATGGACTTTCCTATAGAATTAGCTCCCTGCTAGTATCTAGCCAGAGATACAAGTCATACGCCACATAATGGCGTTTCCATCAATGACTGATCACATGTAGATGGTGGTCCCATGAGATTATCATGGACCTGAAAAAGTCTTTTTTTTTTAAATTTCCTCATATTTATTTATTTATCTATTTATTTATTTATTTTGTGACAGAGGCAGAGACACAGAGAGATGGACAGAGAGGGACAGACAGACAAGAAGGGAGAAAGATGAGAAGCATCAATTCTTTGTTGCGACATCTTAGTTGTTCATTGATTGCTTTTTCATATGTGCCTTGACCAGGGGCTACAGTAGACCAAGTGACCCCTTGCTCAAGCCAGCGACCTTGGGTCCAAGCTGGTGAGCTTTGCTCAAACCAGATGAGCCCACACTCAAACTGGCAACCTTGGGGTCTTGAACCTGAGTCCTCTGCATCCCAGTTCAACACTCTATCCACTGCGCCACTGCCTGGTCAAGCTAAAAAATTCTTATTGTCTAGTAACGTCATAGCCATCATAACATCAGAGTGCAACATGTTAGCTGGATGACATTGGTGTAAACAAACCTATGCTGCAGTCATATAAGAGCATCACACACACCATTATGTACAATACATAGTACTTGATAATAAATGACTGTTTCTGGTTCATGTATTTTTTTTATTGATTTTAGAGAGAGAGAGGAAGAAATACTGATTTTAGAGAGAGAGAAAGAAATATCAATTTGTTGTTCCACCCATTTATGCATTCATTGGTTGATTCTTATATGTGCCCTAACCAGGGATCAAACCCACAACCTTGGACAACATTCTAACCAACCCAGCCAGGACTGGTTTATATATTTTTTATACTATACTTTTTACTGTTATTTTAGAGAATACTCTTTCTAGTTATAAAAAAGAAACTTGCTGTAAAACACAATGCCATGTTATGCTGGAATAGCCTCATGCACCACGTGTTTACGTCTTTTGACTGCATCCTTTTCTCGTGTGCTTGATTTACTCTCATGTCATTTTGTACAGTAGCATGCTCTACAGGTTTGTAACCTTGGAACAATAGAGTGCCATACAGCCTAGGTGTGTAGTAGGCTACACCATCTAGGATTGTATATGTACACTCTATTATGTTCACACAACAACAAAGTCACTGAAGGATGTACTTCTCAGAATGTACAGTGGTACCTTGAGATACGAGCTGACCAACATACTTTTTTAAGATGCGAGCTGAGACTTGGTCTGTATTTTTGTTCGAGATCAGAGCGAAATTCCGAGATACGAGTTGTGATTCGGTAAGCTGCTGCTAGTTGGCGCATTGGCGCACAGGTCCAGTATTGGCAGCACAACACCAGCATCTCATTCTTTCTCACATATTACCCACAGAATCAAGTCGAATCTCGTGTGCTGTACTCGTTCTTGCATCATTTTTGCATTTTTTACTACCTTTTTTTGTGTGCTATCATGGGTCCGAAGAAAGTGAGTATAAAGGACAGTGGTGAGAAGAAGAAGAGAATGATGTTGATAGAAGTAAAGCAAGAAATAATAGAAAAACATGAGCATGGTGTACGAGTGATTGAACTGGCAAGGCTGTACGACTGCAATACATCTACAATTTGTACCATCCTTAAACAAAAGGATGCCATCAAAAGCGCAAATCCAGCAAAAGGAACTACAATTCTGTCCCAATTAAGGACAAATATCCATGAAGAAATGGAGAAGCTTCTGCTGGTGTGGGTGAAAGAGAAAGAGCTGGCAGGATACAGTGACGGAGAATGTAATATGTGAAAAGGTATGTATTATTTACAGCAACTTGAAGAAGAAAGAACCATCAACCTCAAAAGAGGCAGCAGAAGATACGTTTAAGGCAAATCACGGCTGGTTTGAAAATTTCAAGAAGAGATCTGGCATCCAGTCGGTGGTGAGGCATGGTGAAGCTGCGAATGCTGACATAAAGGCAGCTGAGGAGTACATCGCATGTTTTGCTACACTTATCACAAAGGAAAGCTACATCCCCCAACAAGTGTTCAACTGTGATGAAACAGGATTGTTTTGGAAAAAAATGCCCCAGAGGACTTTCATCACTGCAGAGGATAAGAAGCTGCCAGGCCATAAACCCATGAAGGAATGTCTGACCCTTGTATTGTGTGCAAATGCTAGTGGTAACTGTAAAGTAAAGCCACTGCTAGTGTATCATTCTGAAAATCCTCAAGCCTTTAAGACTCACAAGATTCTTAAAGAAAAACTGCAGGTTATGTGGTGCACCAATGCTAGGGCATGGGTTACACGGCAGTTTTTTATTGAATGGGTAAATCTCGTTTTTGGTACTGCAGTGAAGAAATAGCTTCAAGAAAATAAACTTCTGGCCCTGGCCGGTTGGCTCAGTGGTAGAGCGTCGGCCTGGCGTGCAGGAGTCCCAGGTTCAATTCCCGGCCAGGGCACACAGGAGAAGTGCCCATCTGCTTCTCCACCCCTCCCCCTCTCCTTCCTCTCTGTCTCTCTCTTCCCCTCCCGCAGCCAAGGCTCCATTGGAGCAAAGATGGCCCGGGCGCTGGGGATGGCTCCTTGGCTTCTGCCCCAGGCGCTAGAGTGGCTCTGGTTATAACAGAGCGACGCCCCGGAGGGGCAGAGTATTGCCCCCTGGTGGGCGTGCCGGGTGGATCCTGGTCGGGCGCATGCGAGAGTCTGTCTGACTGTCTCTCCCCGTTTCTAGCTTCAGAAAAATACAAAAAAAAAAAAAAAAAAAAAACTCCTGATGAAAGCATTACTAATCCTTGAAAATGCTCCAGCCCACCCACCTGGTCTTGAAGATGACATTCTTGATGAGTTCAAATTCGTGAAAGTCCTCTACCTCCCACCCAACACGACTTCAATCTTGCAACCTATGGATCAGCAGGTCATTTCCAACTTTAAAAAGCTTTACACAAAGCACTTGTTCCACCGCTGCTTTTAGGCGATTGAGAATTACAAATCTAACCCTTCAAGAGTTTTGGAAAAATCACTACAACATCGTGATATGTTTATGCGTTATTGACTTGGCATGGCAAGAGGTTACAAGAACCTTGAACTCGGCATGGAAAAGTTACAGGGACTTCGAAGGATTCGAACCAGAAACTGAGACCGAGGTAGAAGCGTTGGAGGAGATTGTGTCCCTCGGAAAGTCGATGGGTCTGGAGGTAGATGAGGGTGAAGTAAATGAGCTCGTCAAGGAACATGAGGAGGAACTCTCAACTGAGGAGTTGAAGGAGCTACAGATGATGCAACGTACGGAGCTTTTGCAAGAGATTAGTAGTGAGGAGGAGGTAGAGTCGGAGGAAGTGATTTCTACAAGTGAAATTGAAGACATGCTGGCAATGTGGGAGAAGCTTTCAAGTTTCATTGAAAAGAAACACCCAGAAAAAGTTTCAACTAGTTGTGCTTCAGCACTTTTTAATGACATTTGTTTGTCATATTTCCGTAACATTTTAAAGGCAGGCAAAAGCAAACCCCTTTGGATAGATTTTTATTCAAAAGTCCTGCAAGTGAAAGTGCCGAAAGTGCAGCCAAAAGGGCAAAAACAGGTGATGATTAAATGAAAAATACGTAATGTTAAGCTTAGGTTAAGTTTAAAGTTAAGAAAGTGCATTTTTTTACAATTAAGTTTTTCTGGTTCCATTTTAAGTAAAGAAAGTACAGTTTTAGTTTTGTTTTTTTTTTTAAATAGACTTTTTAAATTTATTTATTCATTTTAGAGAGGAGAGGGAGAGAGAGAGAGAGAGAAAGAGAGAGAGAAGGGAGGAGCAGGAAGCATCAACTCCCACATATGCCTTGACCAGGCAAGCCCAGGGTTTTGAACCAGCAACCTCAGCTTTCCAGGTTGACGCTTTATCCACTGCGCCACCACAGGTCAGGCAGTTTTAGTTTTGTTTAAAGTAAAAAAAAAAATGCAGTTTTAGTTTACATTTAGTGTTAAGAAAGTGCAGTTTTAGTTTATGTGTCTACAGTGCCTGCATCCCTTCCTCCCTCCCTCTTCCTCTGCCATTCACCTCTGTTAGCTGCACTCATCTGTCTCCACGGTAAGAATACAGTGCTAAATAACACTTTTTTCTTTTATTTCATATAGTTTGTTATGCATTGGTAAAGTATACATGTGTGTTTCTTTTTTTTTTTTTTACAGAGACAGAGAGAGTCAGAGAGAGGGATAGATAGGGATAGACAGACAAGAACAGAGAGAGATGAGAAGCATCAATCATCAGTTTTTCGTTGTGACACCTTAGTTGTTCATTGATTGCTTTCTCATATGTGCCTTGACCATGGGCCTTCAGCAGACTGAGCGACCCTTTGCTCGAGCCAGTGACCTTGGGTCCATGCTGGTGAGCTTTTTGCTCAAACCAGATGAGCCTGCGCTCAAAATGGCGACCTTGGGGTCTCGAACCTGGGTCCTCCATGTCCCAGTCCGACACTCTATCCACTGTGCCACCACCTGGTCAGGCTACATGTGTGTTTCTCAATTAAAAACATGTCTTTTTTCATAATTTAGGATGGTTTGGGGATGTTTCACAGGGCTGAAACGAATTAAATCTATTTCAGTTATTTTAAATGGAAGAAATTTGTTTGATATACGAGTTGACTGACTTACGAGCTTGATTACAGAATGAAGTAAACTCTTATCTCAAGGTACCACTGTATTCCCATCATTAAGTGGCACATGACAGTAACATATTTATTATCCTTGGGGCTACTCAGCCCATGCAGTTGTTCCCAAACTCTTCCTATGAGGTCATTAAGTGAGTGGATTTTCTTTTCCTGAAGAAGCCTCCCTGACCCTAGAGTATTCCTATGGTGAGCCCCAGGCCCCAGTGTCATCCTTGGTGGCCCTCTGATACTTCCCCCAGGAGTCTTGACGGCTCTTACCCACCTGCAGATTAGCCAGCAGCTTGGCATCTGCTGGTTGGAAACAGCTTGGGGCTGTACCTTTTGTAAAATTTTATAAATATATATATGTATATGAACATATATATATATAGTGTGTCAAAATAGATATAACTTACTATTTTAGCTATTTTTAAGTGTACCGTTCTGTGGCATTAAGTATGTTTTCACTGTGCAACCACCGCCATCATCAATCTTTAGAACTTTTTCATCTTCCCAAACTGAAACTCTGTCCCCATTAAACAATTCCCATCCTCTCCTCCCTCCAACCCTGGCAACCAGTATTCCAATTTCTGTCTATGAGTTTGCCTGTTTTAGGGACCTCATATAAGTGGATTCATACAGCATTTGTCCTTTTGTGACTTTTTTTTTTTTTTTTTTTTTACAGGGACAGAGAGAGTCAGAGAGAGGGATAGATAGGGACAGACAGACAGAAATGGAGAGAGATGAGAAGCATCAATCATCAGTTTTTTGTTGTGACACCTTAGTTGTTCATTGATTGTTTTCTCATATGTGTCTTGACAGCAGGCCTTCAGCAGACTGAGTGACCCCTTGCTCAAGCCAGCGACCTTGGGTCCAAGCTGGTGAGCTTTTTTTTCTTTCTTTTTTTTTTTTTTTTTTTTTTTGCTCAAGCCAGATGAGCCCGCGCTCAAGCTGGCAACCTCAGGGTCTTGAACCTGGGTCCTTCTGCATCCCAGTCCAACGCTCTATCCACTGCGCCACCACCTGGTCAGGCACCTTTTGTGACTATCTTATTTCACTTAGTGCAATGTCCTAAAGGTTTATCCATATTGTAACATGTGTCACAATTTCCTGCCTTTTTAAGGTTGGGCCATCTTCTAATGTATGTATACACCACATTTTGTTCATCTATTCATCCATCAACGGACACTAGGGTTACTTCCATCTTTCAGCTCTTGTGAATAATGCTGCTACAAACAAGGGTGTGCATATGTCTGTTCGAGTCTGTGCCGCAGCTGCTTTTTTTTTTTTTTTCATTTTTCTGAAGCTGGAAACAGGGAGAGACAGTCAGACAGACTCCCGCATGCGCCCGGCCGGGATCCACCCGGCACGCCCACCAGGGGCGATGCTCTGCCCACCAGGGGGCGATGCTCTGCCCATCCTGGGCGTCACCATGTTGCGACCAGAGCCACTCTAGCGCCTGAGGCAGAGGCCACAGAGCCATCCCCAGCGCCCCAATGGAGCCTTGGCTGCGGGAGGGGAAAAGAGAGACAGAGAGGAAAGCGCGGCGGAGGGGTGGAGAAGCAAATGGGCGCTTCTCCTGTGTGCCCTGGCCGGGAATCGAACCCGGGCCGCAGTTGCTTTTTAAGACCATAGATAAGGCATTTGGCCTAGCTCCTTGTTTTTCTATGAAGCCTGAAAGGTTAGTGTCTGTTCTTTGTCCATTGCCAAGGATGGGACTTGGAAACCGCCCGACACACTCAGGGTCATGTGTTGTTGGAGAACCCTCTACTGCCAAGCCAAGAAGCTCCCCTCAGAGGATTAGTTCAGCATTTGGATACGATTTTGACCTTTCTCCTCTTCACAGCTATGCCCTTTGCTTTCTGTACGAGAGAGAAGCTTCCTTGGACAGAATTTGCCGAGTCAGCAGAGGATGGGCCCACCACCAGGTTCTGTCAGAAGGTAGGACATTAACTGCTCCACTGGCAGCAGCTGCTGGACATGTACAGGTCACAGAGCAAGGCCACAGCTACTGGGTGTGGCCCCTCACCATGGAAAATACACCTGCTTGGTGCTTGTTTTGCCAGATAAGATTAGATAAGACTATTTACTGCCCTTTTTTAGTGTACTTTCACTTAAAATCATAGTTTCAGAGCCAGAAGGGCCCTTAATGGCTTTTTCAGGTAAGGGAGCTGCAGCCAGGGAAGGGTGGCCGGGGTGACGTTATAGTCGGTTCTGTGGCGGCAAGTGGCAGAGCTGGCCATAGGGGGCCAGGGACAAAGTCGATTCTTTGTCCAGAACTCTGCTCCGCCACTTACTGTTTGCCTGAGTTACGTAAGCTTCTCTACGTGGCCTGTCGTTATCAGTGTAGAAATTGGTTTTCATTTTTCTTTATTAAGACTTCATAATACATGTTGTATGATCTCATTTATATGAAATATCCAGAATAAGCAAACGCACAGAGGCAGAAAGCAGATTAGTGGTTGCCAGGGGCTAGACAGGGAGAAGGGATGGAGAATGATTACTAATGGGTATCGGGTTTCCATTTGGGGTGATGAAAATGTTCTAAAATTAGATTGTGGGGATGATTGCGCAACTCTGCGGATGTACTGAAGACCACTGAATGACATACTTTAAAAGAATGGATTTATGCTATGTGAATTATATCTTAATAAACCTGTTATCCAAAAACCCTTAGCATTCAAAGAGGTTACAAAGAGTAGCTTATCCTTATTCTTATCGCCAACAAAAGAACTGCTTTTGTTTCTTCATATCCCAGTTCAGACTTTCTACATCTATTTAGGGGTTTTCTGAGCAGAACTGTGTAATCATGGTGATTCTCTCAATACTTAGTTGCGAGTCCAAACATCAGTGTTCTCCGGCTATAGGAAAAAAAAAATCTCGTATTCACCAGATTGTTGATTCTATGCTATGGAAGAAGAATGGGGCTGGTTAGCAGGTGATTTACATGCCTGAACCAGGGCCAGAGGAAGAGAAAAGGAAGAGAAGGAATGAGAAATGGTGCCTGGGGCACCTGTCCACGTCGAGAGGGGCCCAGGGACTCGTGGCCACCACTATATGGCTCATAGTATTGCCTTCCACCCTGTGCCTCCTCCCTCCCTCTGCCTGTCATTAAAGGCAGAAGTAATGACAGGCTAGTTAGATTTGAGGACAAATGATGGCGGGGGATGATTATCTGGCTGGTCACCAGGTCCTGATGCTCTTATTTGAGACAAAAGGAATTCAGTGTCAGAGAACTTTCGTATATATGTGAGAAGTATGATGATTATTCTTCTTTTATTTTTTTTACTGTGTTAGAAAACACCTAACATAAAATATACCATCTTAATCATGTTTAAGTATACAGATCAATATATATATTTACCATATTGTGAAACAATCTCAGTAACTTTTTTATCTTGTAACTCTGAAACACTATACCCATTAAGCAACTCCCCTCCACCCCCAGACACTGATAACCCAGGTTTCACTTTCTATTTCTGAATTAGAGTACTTCAGATATTTCACATAAATGGACTCACGTAGTACATATTTGTCCTTTTGTGACTGGCTTATTTCACTTAGCATAATGTCCTCAAGGTTCATCCATGTGAAGGATGACATTTATGTGACAGTATTTCTTTTCACTTTTTTTTTTTTTTCATTTTTCTGAAGCTGGAAACAGGGAGAGACAGTCAGACAGACTCCCGCATGTGCCCGACCGGGATCCACCCAGCATGCCCACCAGGGGTGACGCTTTGCCCTCCATGGGGCGATGCTCTGCCCATCCTGGGCGTCACCATGTTGCGACCAGAGCCACTCTAGCGCCTGAGGCAGAGGCCACAGAGCCATCCCCAGCGCCCGGGCCATCTTTGCTCCAATGGAGCCTCGGCTGCGGGAGGGGAAGAGAGAGACGGAGAGGAAAGCGCGGCGGAGGGGTGGAGAAGCAAATGGGCGCTTCTCCTGTGTGCCCTGGCTGGGAATCGAACCCGGGTCCTCCGCACGCTAGGCCGACGCTCTACCGCTGAGCCAACCGGCCAGGGCTTCTTTTCATTTTAAGACTGAACATTGCCTGACCAGGCGGTGGCGCAGTGGATAGAGCATCAGACTGGGATGCGGAAGGACCCAGGTTCAAGACCCTGAGGTCTCCAGCTTGAGCGTGGGCTCATCTGGTTTGAGCAAAAGTTCACCAGCTTGGACCCAAGGTCACTGGCTCGAGCAAGGGGTTACTCGGTCTGCTGAAGGCCCGCAGTCAAGGCACATATGAGAAAGCAATCAATGAACAACTAAGGTGTCGCAACAAAAAACTGATGACGGATGCTTCTCATCTCTCTCCCTTCCTGTCGGTTTATCCCTCTCTCTGACTTTCTCTCTCTGTCCCTATAAAAAAAAAAAAAAAAAAAAGACTGAACATTTATTTATCCATTCACTCATAGATGGACATTTGGGTTGCTTCTGCCTTTTGGCTATTGTAAATAATGTTGCTATAAACATAGATGTGCAAATATCTCTTTGAGACTTTACTTTTAATTCTTTTGGGTGTATACCCAGAAGTGGGATTACTGAATCAGAACTACCATACTGTTTCTACAGGGACTACAGCATTTTACAGTCCCACCAACAGTGCACAAAGACAGGGATTATTCTTATTTCTCTGAGCTTGGGCATCAAGACAACACTGGCATTTAGTCTTCCAAAAAACCAGCAATGGCTCTGAACCACGTCTAGTTATTTAGAGGAACCATTGAATTCTTCAGTAAAAATCTATGGCAGTTGATTTGAAAGTAGAACCCTGCTACATTTACCATTTTTCCAGCTGGCAAAGAAGCATGACATGGTGGTGGTATCCCCCATCCTGGAACGAGACGGAGAGCATGGGGACATTTTGTGGAACACAGCTGTAGTGATCTCCAATTCTGGAATGGTCCTGGGCAAGACCAGGAAGAACCACATCCCCAGGGTGGGCGATTTCAACGAGGTGAGCTGCCCCCAGCTTGCTCGCTTTTCCGTGCATAGATCTTAGTGTGTCTTTCTGTCCGGGAAGTTCTATGTTGGGTCATGTCGCATCATGTGATGCTGGAACGCAGTGTGGCTGCAGGACTCAGGGGCCTCCTCACATTGCCCTGTATCACATGAGGAGACAGGATTCAGGGGCAACTCCTGGGAGAATCCAAAAACACTTTTAGCACAGACGTTTTTTGTTTTTTTGTTTGTTCTTGTTTGTCTGTTTTTACTATTACCTGATTTGACTTCCTGAAATTCTTCTTTGAAGTAAGTAGTATATAAAATAAACCAAAATAAAGCATGCACAAATGTGAAATAATTCCTGCAGCCCCCTTTCAGGCTCTGAGCTCCTTGCCTTTCACAGGTTAGTCCTTGTTTGGAGGACAGGGATCCCTATCTGTAACTCACATGGGACCCGAGTCAGCTATTTCCACGTGTTGGGTGAATGTGTGCATCTATGCGTATGTACCAGGGGGGACTCCGTGCCCATGACCAGGGTCTAAGTCAGGGGATCTGTTTTGACTGGTTAATGCCAATTCATGGGTTGTGGGAGAGGATATTTGAAGGAGAGAAATGAGCTCCACCTAATACCTGAGATATGAAACCTGAACAATCGTTCGGGATATGATGTCCCCAGTCCAGCCACTCAGCCGGTCAGACAGATGAGAAAGGATCTGCAGAGCTAGCCGAGGTTCCCTGGGGAGAGAGAAGAACACAGTGTTTCTCAGTAACAGCTGGATGTGGGGGCAGGAAGATGTGCCCCTCACCTGTTTACCCTGGGATTAATCTTTAGCTCTGGGATTAATCTTCACTCTAGATAGTGAAGGGCTTATCTCAACACACCAGGGTCTGTCTGCTTCGGTGTCCACCACGTGTGTGCATCCTGGTTGCTGCCCGACCCTGGTGAATTTGGAAATTAATGAGAGGAAGCAGAATGCCCCACGAGCCGATCTGTTTAGGACCCCAGCCTGCCCTCTAGCCCATCCCCAATACTGACCATGAAAATACCCTAAGGCCAGCACCCCGAAGGGGCAGGGGAGAAGGGAGGGATGGCAGGACTATTTCCCACCTCTCTGCCCTATAGGGATCTCCATGGCCCAGGCAGGATCCCAGGGACTTGGTGGAGAAGAGCACTCTCAGGTTGAGTCCTAGTCTCAGACCCACCATCGTGAGCTGACAAGTCTCATGCCTACTCGGGCTCCGGTGTTCTTGCAGCAGGCAGGCGAGGGCTGCTCTTGGTGAGCTTCTGGTCCCTTCAGCTCTCTTCTTTTTATTTATTGATTCATTTTAGAAAGAAAGGAAGGGAGGGAGAGAAACATCAATTTGTTGTTCCATTTACTTATACATTCATTGGTTGATTCTTGTATGTGCCCTGACCAGGGATTGAACCCTCAACCTTGGTGTATTGGGATGATGCTCTAGCCAACTGGGCACCCAGCCAGGGCCATCTCTAATATTCTTTATAGGAACACATGACTGGTGAGGACATTGTCCAACTCATGTTAACACTGACCAAACCTCAGCCTTTAGTTGTGCCATGACTGAAACCTAACCAGAGTTTATCCTTAAAATGCTGTGGGAAGTTACTTTGGGGTGGATTGTTTTTTTGGGTTTTTTTGAACATGTCATAAAAGAAATTGTGGGTAAATGCATGAGCCACGGTGACTTCTCCTTGGTTGCCCTGTAGTTATTGTGTCTAGGGTTTCTCTGTGTTTTGGGGGGTTTTTTTGTTTGTTTTGGAGCATATTGGAATTTTGAACTTAAAGTAGAGTCATGTCAAGAGTGTCACTTTAGGAGTACTCAAAATATTTCATTTTTTTCTGCCAAGTCTAAGGAAAGGGAAATCTTACAGCTCTGAGGCTTCAATATACGGCCCTTTGTTTTTCAGTCAACTTACTACATGGAGGGAGACCTGGGCCACCCCGTGTTCCAGACGCAGTTCGGGAGGATCGCAGTGAACATTTGCTACGGGCGGCACCACCCCCTCAACTGGCTCATGTACAGCGTCAACGGGGCCGAGATCATCTTCAACCCCTCGGCCACCATCGGAACACTCAGGTGCGGGACAGTTGGGATTTGGGGGGATTTTTGGAGGTGGGTTTGGTAACAAGCAGTCGCAACCACCAGGACGTCTAACAAATCCGAGCCCTGCACTTGTGTGCTGTATATTTAACCAAATTTTCTGTGGAAAACAAGCAAACAAACATCAAAATGTCAGTTGCAATCCCCTTAAAGAGTTGCTGTGCTGTGAAATATTATCTTTTGCTATGATTCTGAACCCTGAGATGATAATAATCCCCCACTCACCACCATAATTGTCAGGATTCAAAAAGATTTCTAAAGTATCAGAGCAGCCCTAGACAGTAGCTCAGTTGGTTAGAGCATCATCCTGATATGCAAAGGTTGCAGGTTCAATCCCTAGTCAGGGCACATACAGAGACAGATCGATGTTTCTGTCTCACTCTCTCTCTCTCATCCTCTCTCTCTAAAATCAATACATAAAATAAAGTACCAGATCAGTAGGCATCTGGCCAGCGTTAGCTCCCCTCCTTGTCACAGCCACTGTGCTCCTGACAGGGTCGGGGTGAGGGGAGGAAGGGTTGACTGTGGATCCCTAAGCATGTCTATAGCATCCAATGCATGGAAGGCAGACATCTGGACAAAAAGAGCAAATGAAGGAGTCGGAGCTGAAAGGGTCCTTAATAGCCCAGACACGTGGCTCTGAAATCCGTTTTAACCAGCAAAGTGTTTTCTTCTTAAAACACCTAACACGTGGTCAGGTGTCAGCCTAATCCCAAAATAGATCAACTGTTCTGATCAAGACAGTGGGGCAGGTTTCCGCAGCCTCCATCCACCCCCACCCACCCACCCACCCCCACCCCGCTCCTGGGCAGGCCCCCTGGGTCCCTCATTCAATAGTGACAGGTGAACTAAGGGGACCCAGCTCAACTGCACTTCTGCTGCTTCTCCCTTCCCCTACGGCTGAGTATTTGGGTAGTTTCCAATTTTGTATCATTCACAAGTACCAGAGCTCTAGGAATTTGTGTGCAAATATCTTTCTCCCCAACTCTCTTCCTCTAAGGCAGGATGCGTGGGTCAGGTGAGGCTTGCACTCTCTGCTGTCCTGGTTGCCAGTTCCCCAGCAGGGCGAGGGCTGCAGGAGGTGTGGCTGCTCCCTCTGTTGGGGCAGCTAGGGGAGTTCTGGTGGTCAGAATGGAGTTTCCAGTGGCCCACAACTCTCACTCTTGTCTTTGTTCTACTAAATTTCAGTCAAACTTCCTCTAAATGTCAGAATGTAACATTTACTTTACCTTTTTTTAAAGCACAGTCCCCCTTCTCAAGAGTGACATCCCCTCAGCCCTCTGATTTGCACAGCAGGTCCGATCTGGAGACAGAGCCCAAACCCTGTCTGCCACCACAGGTCTGCTGCCCGATCTGTGCACCTGAAGGTTTTGTCTGTGTCCTTGGGCTCTTTTGGGTAGAGGAGAAATCACGGTTTGGATCTCCCCTCAGAGAATCTCCCCGGGGCCTCATGGCAACTTGGACACTAAGACACCATCCACTGGTAATTATGACAGGGTGGTTTCTGGTCCTCCAGCCACTGGGCCTGAGAAGAATCTCTAGGCCGCCCCCTTGAGTAGCCCCTTCCTGCTGACCACGTGTAAGCATTCAGCCAGCTCCGTCTCCATGCAGGGGCCGAGAGGAACCCGAAGCCCCTGGGCTGGCTCCTGGGCTGGGGAAGGCAAAGCTGTAGCCTCAGACTCTAATGGCCAGCTCCTTGACCCCGCTCCCCTTGATTAGCCCCAATTATGCAAACAGAAGCATCCCAATGTAATATGCACATAACTGCTTATGTTCTCAGCAGCCTATTAGGCTTAATAAAAATTATCAATTTTCCTTTCTCAGCCAACAGTCATCTAACTCCACCTTTCAAGGGTGTGCTGAGGCTGGTAGTTACAACGCAAACAGGTCTTTTAGAAAGCAGAATGTTTCATGAGCTACTAAATGTTCACACCCTTTGACCAGGTAATTAGACTCCTAGAACTTTACCTGAGGAGTGTCTAAAGGAGGGAAAGGTTATATGCCTGAAGATGATTCTGGCAGCTCTGTTTATAATACGAGAAAAGCTGGACGGGAGAGAAATGTCAGGGTTAGGTGAGTTTCAGCCCATCTCTCCCACGCGTTGTTGGACAGCCACTACAAAGAGTCCTTATGAAGACAATGCAGCATCATGACAAAAGCCTACGAGCAAAAACTGATGGATCCAGGCTGTGGTCAGAACTCTGTAAATATTTTTGGCCAAGGATGGTCATGGAATGTTGGAAAATTACAACAGATGTTTTATTAGGATGGTGAGATTCTGGGTGATTTTCTTGAAACGATAAAGGCTTATTTGTGGAACTGATGGTGAGTGGTTTTAAGTATAATGCTGGGCAAATTCCCGCCAGGTGCACACAGGCAGTGTCTCCCAGCTTCTGGAACCATCTCTCCCCACCCCGTGTGCTATAGGTTGGCAGGGTGTCCTCACACATTGGGGAAGGGGGTTTCACAGCTCTAAGTACACGATAGAGTTGAAGTGCTTTTTGATGAACTGAGGCATCCTAACAATCACATTCAGCTCATGTGGTCACCATGTATGTGTGGTAACCAGAAAGCCGCTGTCCCTTCCCCTCACTGCGTTTTGTCCTCAACCTCTGATTATTTTTAGGGCCTGTGTAGATGCACTGGGAATATGGCAGATGTCCCCTTATCCCCACTGAGCACTCCATGATTCCCGCACGTGCTGAGCTCTCACGAACCTCCAACTTCCTTTCCCTCACTTGTTTTGAGAGCCTAAGTTTATCGCCAGCTGTGGGTTTGAGTCCTACGCAGCACATCCTCCCTGGAGAATTGAAAGAAAGATGTTTTATGGCACTCGCCCTGCAACTGTCTATTTAATTCTTGAAAATGTCATTTACGGGTGTGTTTCTGTAAAAATCCTTTCTTAAAAGTTTTGTCAGCTTGGCTTAGCAGCTGGGAGAAAAAGGCAGCAAAATGAGTCCCCTCAATCAAGCCTGTGATTTATTTTTTTCCAGACTTGTAAATCCTCCTGAGAATTAGGCTTGTGACAAGCATCCACCCCCTCCACCTACTCACTGGTTTAAACCAGGTGCATGCTGACAGGAAGAAAGATTCCAGGGCATTTTGCTTCTAGTCACTCAGTATTTCCAAGTGGGCATTATGCCTGTCAATCCAGAATCTTAATGCTGTTGTTCCTCAGACAAGAGATAATTAGTGACCAGAATGGCACATTTTAGTTGATGGGCGGGAGAGGGCCAGGGTCTCGGTTAGGGGTACGCCTCCTGCCCCGTCCTCCCCTGTGCAGGTGCTGGACCACAGCTTGGCTGTGCCTGGAGACTGCCTCCTTCCTGGGCCACTAAGAGAACTGGGGAGCCCCTGCTTAGAGACTCAGGGTTCAGAAGAGAAAACTGGGCAGGCACTGGGAAATGGGGAGCAGCTCTGGGGAGCCGATAACTGCTACGTAATCTACCCCTCCCCCTTCCCTAAATTCCTTCAGCTTTACTCTGTTGCCTTGGCCTGAAATCTCTCCCTGGGGAGACTCCTTTGAAGGCAACATGCAGGGTAGGGTTGGGGCAGGCAGCGCCTTCCCAGGGCCATGCACCAGGCCCCCAGCTCTCTTCTGACATTTTCCAGGTGAGGTTCTGCCCAGCCTGGAAGGTGGGTTCCTCACCGACCTGGGAGGGGAAAGGAATAAAAGTAGCAGTTGTGGAGTTCCTGCCATGCAGCCCCTCTAGAAGCTTCACCTGCATGGCCATTCCGTCTTTACTCTCCATCTTCCTTGGAGGGGGTTTCTGAAAAGGAAACTGAGGCTCAGAGCAAGGATTTGACCTCAGGCTGCTTCTGCCTGCAGCCGGCCCTCCCCAAAGGGCTCCTTGGGGTTGAGCATGGGACAGACTGAGGACAAGCTGGCCTCCTCATGGGTTAAGGGTCAGCCATGGGCACACGTGTCTCCCTGGCCATCCCCACCAAAGGCCCGGAAGGCTGGTAGCCAGGCTGCAGCTCGGGGCCAAGCGCCCACCAAGTCTGGCTGGGAAGTCAGCAACCTGATTCCTTTCCTCTTCTCCCACAGTGAGTCCATGTGGCCAGTCGAGGCCAGGAACGCAGCCATTGCCAATCACTGCTTCACCTGCGCCATCAACCGCGTGGGCAAGGTAAGTCCTAGGCCACAAACTCTAGGGTCCCAGAAGGGGAGAAGCTGTCTGGTCTGTTACTTTGAAAGCTATCACTATGTCCCTCCTCTGTTTGTTGTCTGCATTTATTTTAATTGAATCCATTTTGAAAGGCTCTCATGCTATCACCACTATCTGATTTTGTATTTTCTCATTGGCCCCGTGCACTGAATGCTTCTGACTCCCAAACACAGTGCATTTATTACTTAATAATCTTCCTCCTTCTTATCAGATGTCAAAGTCTAATTAGAGCATCTGATGGGTCTGAAATAACCAAAATGTCTATACTAAGTTGGTCTAATTTCTGGCAACATAAAGAAACTTGGTGTTTTAATTAGCCTATGTAACCCCTCACAACTTGACGTCTGGTCTCCATTAGGCTTTGGGGAAAATACTGGAAACAGTATGTGGACACCCCCTGCTGCCATCACAGGCCCCAGGATGGGGCTTTATTACTCCAGGAGGCAAACCCCAACTGCCTTCAGGGTCCTGAGAATGTCTGCAATGTCTCCCAGCAGATTAGAATCTCCTCAAAGGCAAAATCTTGGTCTTTACTTGCTTGTGAAATTCCTCGCTGACTGCCTGGCCTGCATTTGTTTTGCTCAGTGCTGGGGACTCAGCAGGGACATTCAATAAATACTTGTTGAATGTCCAGTGAGAATAAGCCATGCCATTCTTAACTAACTCTGCCTAGCCTGACTTGGAGATGAACATAGTGGTAGTTAGTGCCACCTACAGGTATATCTTACCTTGGCTTTATTTCACAGGAGTACTTTCCGAATGAGTTTACCTCGGGAGATGGGAAGAAAGGTATGTTCCATGAATTTCCTCAGGGGCTACAGTTGAGGAGTGGGCTTCACTGTTTCCTTGTCTGCCTCCTCTGGCAGGGTCCGCCCCACGGACAGTGTCTGCACATCTGGCACGTGGGAGGGGCTGACTCCTCTCAGCTCTCTTGCCCACAGTGTGGGAGCCTGTCTGAGCGCCAGTGTGGGTAGGCAGTCCTGGGCTTGTGACCACTTCATTTCCTGCATGAGAATCGAATGGGATGGGATTGGATCCATCCCTTCCATGGGACTGGTGTGCAGAGAGGCTGAGAAGATGTATGGACCTTCTTGAGCTCCCTGGAAGAAGGGATGCTTCATCCACCCGACGACCTCACTTCGTCCTGTCCTCTGTCTTTGTCCGTCCCCACCCTCAGCTGTACAGATGCCTCAGGTCACAGCATGGATTGCCTTGGGATCCTATAAGACACAGCTTGTTTTGATCTGAGGTCAAATACCACCTTACCTCTGCAAGAACCCCCTCCTCCTGGTCCCATCTATCTGGCCAGGAATGTGGGAGGGAGGGGCTGCTCCCCTCACTGAGGAGGAGCAGGTTTGCTTCCCAGAAGAGTACTTCCTGAAAGGGTCCCAGATCACCCCACTGGAGGCCCAGAGTTCCAGAGTCTCCAATTCCAGTTACCTCCCTGCAGACAGAGGTGTGGAAGAGGCAGGGAAGCGAGGTCCACTGGGTGTCTGCTCTGTCCTGGCCCCTGCTAGGCCCTGCACTAGGCCCACCTGCTCCTTACAGGCCTATGGGGTGGCTGTTAGCCCCACTTTACAAGAGGCCACAGCGGGGAGCAAGGGTGTAGGTGACACAGCTGGCAAGGCGAGTGAAAACAGAGCCTCCAGCTCACTGTGTGGGCCACCCCAGGAAGTGGTTCACACAGGAAGCCCTACAGAGCCCCCTGTCTCCCTTGGGCTGTGAGTGGCTGACGCTGGGAGCAAAAGGCCAACACCTTTACAAGGGGACCTTTAGAAATGCTCCCAGAGGCAGAGGTGAGGTCTGTGAGGGTGACTTTTGCAGCAACTGGCTGGGCCTTCAGGGCTAAGGAGGGAGGCCATCCTCCAGCCTCAGCATTCGGCAAACACTGGGGAGGGTGGCATGGAGCCTTTATCCTGGGTGTCCCTCAAAGTGCCTGCCTGCCCCAATGCAGAGTCCACTGAATGCCTGCAAAGATCATACTGTTTTCCTTTTCTCCCTCAAAGCTCACCATGATTTTGGCTACTTCTATGGCTCGAGCTACGTGGCAGCCCCTGACAGCAGCCGCACTCCCGGGCTCCCCCGCAACCGGGACGGGTTGTTGGTTGCTGAACTCAACCTCAACCTCTGCCGGCAGGTGAATGATGTCTGGAACTTCAAGGTTGGTCCCTGAGTCCCCTGCCGTTGCTCTGCTCCTCTGCTTGATCCCCACCCTGTTCTCCAGGCTGGGAACCACAGCTGCTGGGTTTGACCTAGGGGCAGCACACAGGAGGCTCTGAGCTGAGCAGCAGCTGAGTCTGTGCCTCCTTGCAGGCCCTGGCCTGCCCAGCCAGGGCTACTGCACAGGGGAGGAATCATTAGATGAAACGATGCCCAGGCAGCAGGCCTCAATAAATTCTCCTCTCATTTGATTTAGATTCTGGGCGCCTTCAAACAAATTAATCTCAATTTCATTTGTCCAGAAAATAGAGTAGATTAGCTTCTGTGATCCTTTTTTCCTTTCCAGGTATTAGCACTTGTCACAAGATAAATGTGTGTGTCTGGCTCTGACTGTGGCCAGGCCCCACAGTCTAGGCCTGGACAATGGAGGGAAATGGGTCATGTAGAGAAATGGAATCTAGGCCTGACTTACCACTTCCTCGCTTGGTCAACTTAAGCAAGCCTCTCTGCTCCCGGGCCTTAGTGCTTTAATTTATAAAACTAGAGGCTTAACCTGAATGTCCTAAGCAGCTTTTGAGACCTAATACCTGTGACACCAGGAATAATGAGAGGAGTATAGGTGCCCACCCTCCTGGAACAGGGCAGTGGTAGCCGTGGACTGGAACCCCATGGAATGTGGCATCGCATCATGAGCACACACAGAGATTGCTGATTTAGGGTCAGGCAGTATTTTCACCAACTCAGCACCCATCTTTAAGTAAATCATACATGCAAATAAGTGACACATTGTCATGACTGAATGACTTTGCCCAGCATGCCTGGGAGGAACTAGGGCTTTGGATCCAGAAAGACAAGGGCTCCAGACCCAGTTCCCCATTTACCTAAACGTGGGTCCCTGGGCATTTTTCCTGAGTCTCAGATCCTCATTAGAAAAGGCATTGCCTGCCTGACCAGGCGGTGTTGCAGTGGATAGAGCGTCGGACTGGGGTGCGGAGGACCCAGGTTCGAGACCCCAAGGTCGCCAGCTTGAGTACGGGCTCATCTGGCTTAAGCAAGGCTCACCCAAGGTCGCTGGCTCAAGCAAGGGGTTACTTGGTCTGCTGAAGGCCCATGGTCAAGGCACATATGGGAAAGCAATCAATGAACAACTAAGGTGTCGCAATGCGCAACGAAAAACTGATGATTGATGCTTCTCATCTCTTTGTTCCTGTCTGCCCCTGTCTATCCCTCTCTCTGACTCTCTCTCTGTCTCTCTAAAAAAATAAAAATTAAAAATAAAAGAAAAGTAAAAAGAAAAGGCATTGCCCATGGGGAGGTCCCCTGGCCTGCCTCTCTTCTTCCTGGGAAATTCAGATTAATGAAAAAACCTACACAAATTAAAAGTTGGAACCAATAAACAAAATATTTTCTCATTAGTAACTTTTTGAAAACAGAAGTCTTCCTAAGCTGTGGTGACAGGAATGAGCTCCCGTCCAGCCTTTGGGAAGGAGGAATGCTGAGGTGGGAGCACTCTGGGTGGGTTTTCCAGTCCCGCCCCCACACTTCCCAGCCTCCATTTGTGTCCACGATGAGGGGCCATGTGGGGTAGACGGACCTCCAGACTCAGAGCCAAGAGACCATGGTGCAAGTCCCAGATGACTGCACTACTGGCTGGTGACCTGGAGCAGTTTATACCTCCCTCTGGGCTGTAGGCTGCTCTTCTGGACTGCCCAGAGCCACGGGACAGTCCTTCCTGCTTCAGGGCAGGCCACACCTTCTGTATGAATAGATCACAGAGTTCTTCCAGCAAAAGGGCTGGGGTGTGTGAGTCATATTGGCATCTGTGATCTTCACCACAGCCCGGAATCAATGCTGAGAGGTCACATGGATCGTTTCTCTGTACTATCTGAAATTGTCCTGCAGACCAACCTTCCTGATGTATTTCTGTCCTATGTCTGCCCTCTAGTGGCAGGAGGTGGTGGTGAGTAAATGTGGGGCGTTTATAAACCAGAAATCTCATATACACCTGTTTTGCTTTCAGATGACAGGACGATATGATATGTATGCACGCGAGCTTGCTGAAGCTGTCAAGCCTAACTACAGCCGCAACATCGTAAAGGAGTAGCCGGCCTTCAGCCCCTGCCTGCCATGGAGGGCACCTCTGCCCACAGCAGATCGGCAGCTGTGACAGGCTTTACACATCCAAGTTCTCCTTGACGATGCCCTAATAATGTTGCTGTCCAGATTGATTTTTAAATGTCCACATGGTGCCAATAGAATGAGGAATGACTGCTAGATGGCTACGAGGTTTCCTTCTGAGACAATGAAAATGTTATGGGGCCAGATAGAGGTGATGATTACACAAACTGTGAATGTACTAAAGACCACTGAATTGCAGTCTTTAAAATGATTAATTATATGTTTTGTGAACTTTATCTCCATTTTTAAAAATCCCAGATGCTGATTATGCAGATTGATTTGAAGTTAGATGGGATGCCCAGGCCTGAGGTTCTTTACTCCCCCGTTTAGACTGTTCCTAACGTAAGGGTAAGTGTGGGAGTGTGCGCCCAGCGGGCGAGGATGAGGCTGACCCAGAGTCACTAGAGGGCTGGGGGCTGGTGAAGGTCATTGGATGTGCCACCTTGGTTAAGCTACAGTCTCCAGTTCTTTAATCAGACACAATCTGGGTGTTCCTGTGAAATATTTTGTAGATGTGATTCAAGTTTATAACCAGTTAACTAAGCAAGTGAGATTATCCTAGATAATCCTAGTCAGCCTGATTCAATCAGCCAAACGGCCCTACAAGCAGAGCGGAGGCTTCCCCAACAAGAAAATTTTGCCTGTGGCAGCAGCTTCAGCCCACACCTGAGGGTTCCAGTTTGCCCTTCCTGGAGGCCTGCTCTGTGGACTTCAGACTTGTCTATCCCGCCCCTGTAATCATTTAAGTCAATTCCTTGCAATAAATCTCTTAATATATTCTACCATTGCTGCTTCTCTGGTTGGATCTGACTGATATAGATTTTGGTAATGGAAGTGGTTCTTCTTCTTTTGGATAAGTGTTCTGCATTGGTTTTAAGGTTTTCTGGAATTCTTCTCTAGTTTGCTTGGATTTAAAGTCCCTAAAGACTCTATCTGCAGTAGGAAAGGGGACAGTGGTGGTCCATGGTATGATGTGGCAATAGAGATTTTCATATTGGGCAGGCCGTCAGCCTGGGCCCAAGAGGTCCAGCCTCTTCCTGGCAGCCTGCCCTGTCCGTGGGTTTGGAGTTTGACTAACCGGCCCTCCATCCTCATGTAAGTCTTGCACCAAATCTCTATATATTTATAAACCTGTATATAGCGATAGATATACATATCTATTGCTATACATCCCCTATGATATACTATATTTATATCTCTTACTGGCTCTGCTTCTTTGGTTGAGCCCTGACTACCTGACTGGCATACCTGGTTACTCACCTCTTTGTACCTTGGTTCCCACATTTGTAAAGTGGGACCATAGTCCCTTTCCTGCTTTATGTCACAAGGCGGTGATGACAGATGGACTTGATGGGCTCTGTTCCTGGCACCACACAGTGGGCGTTCAACCTGTGAAGTCTCAAAGCGCTGTCGCTGACCTGAGTATTGGAGGTGGGGGTGGCGTCCTGTGGGTCTAGCTTTACTATTCCCGGTCAGAGAAGCAGCCTTGTCCCTTCCTGCCCTAGCAGCTGAACTGCAACTGAACAGCTACATGTGGGGGCTGGGGTGCTCCTGGACGCCACCTGGGGTAAGGAAGCCTGAAGGTGCTGCCTAGCCACAGCTCTGGGTTGACTCCTTTACCTTCTCTGAGCTGCAGGCTTTTCACTTCGCCTAATGGCCCTCTTTGTACCTTATTTTTTCATAGAATCTAGCCCTGCTGACACTGTGAACTTTTCTGTCTGGCCTTCAGTGTCCAAACTTTTGTGTCTGGTTTCTGAAAGGAGCGTGTAGTTAGCCTAAAACAGAGACCAGCTTAGGTGACAAGTTGGTGCATTTATGAAACAGGCACTAATGTACCAGAAACAATTTGACTATTTACACATCTAACTGCCTGGAAACAAAATGGTCAGGCCCACCTTAGAGTAGATGAACCCCGTAGAGGCAGAGTCATTTGAGAGTTTAATCCATGTCTG
The DNA here is from genome assembly GCF_036850995.1 of Saccopteryx leptura. Taxonomy (NCBI): domain Eukaryota; kingdom Metazoa; phylum Chordata; class Mammalia; order Chiroptera; family Emballonuridae; genus Saccopteryx; species Saccopteryx leptura. The sequence continues at coordinate 383,343,694 of NC_089504.1, read as the reverse complement.
GAGTGTGGATGCTCAGCAAACATTTGTTGAATGAACCTAGGGTAGGAATTTTTGTTTCTATGTGATCACTGATGTCACAGGAGAGAAGTGGCGATGGTTCATTGTATGGGGCCCCTGTGTGATCTTGTGTGAAGCCTCCTGACCCCTCTGAGCCTCAGCTGTCTCACCTCTGAGATGAGAGGCGGCTGGTCGGAGGCTCTCCAGGAGCTCTGTAAGGCCCGCGGCTGGCTTATTGCTGAAATCTGGGGTGTGGAAGGAGGTGGCCAAAATCCAGCATGCCTGACAGGAAAAAAGAGCAAAGGCATAGATCAGATCCAGGAGAGAGCATAGGTTAGGCCACAAAAGAGTTAATAAATTTGAAAAAATTGAAATCATACTAAGTATCTTTTCCAATCACAATTAAAATGAAACTTAGAAACGGGTAGCAGAAGGAAATTTCAAAAATAGGTGAAAATTAAATCACGCATTTCTAAAGAACCAATACATCCCAAAAAATCACAAAGGAAACTATAAGATATCTTGAGACATGAAAACAAAAACAAAACACAGCAAAACTTACAGGACACAGCAAAGCAGTGTTATTGGGAAATGTATAGCTGTAGACACCTACATGAAAAAAGAAGAAATCTCAACAACAACCAAATTTTATATCTTAAGGAACTAGAAAAAGAAGAGCAGACTAAACCCAAAGATAATTGTAGGAAGAAAATAATAAAGATTAGAGCCGAGATCAGTAAAATAGAGGATAGAAAAATAGAGAAATTTAACAAACCCCAAAGTTGGTTTTTCAAAAAAGCAACAAAATTTGACAAATCTTTCACTAGACTAAGAAAAAAGAAGACAAGCCCTGGCTGGATAGCTCAGTTGGTTAGAGCATCGGCCCAAAGTGCAGAAGTTGCTGGTTCGATCCCTGGTCAGGGCACATACAGGAACAGATTGATGTTCCTGTCTCTCTCTCTCCCTTCCTCACTGGCTAAGATCAATAAATAAAAATAAAAGAACTAACACCAATCCTCAAATTCATCCCCAAAACATTGAAGAGGAGGGAACACTTTTTAACTCGTTGTATGAGACCAGCATAACCCCTACACCAAAGCCAAAGACATAGAAGAAAACAAAACTACAGGCCAATATCCCTTATGAATAATTGATGCAAAAATCCCCAACAAAATACTAGCAAACTGAATTCAACAATATATTAAAAGGATGGTACACCATGACCAAGTGGATGTATTCCTGGAATGCAAGGATGATTCAACATACGAAAATCTATGAACAATACACCTCGTTAACAGAATGAAGGGGAAAATCTCACATGATCATCTCAATTGATGCAAAAAAGTATTTGACAGAATTCAAAATCCTTTCGTGATTAAAAAAAGAAACACTCAACCTATTTGACCAGATTGTTTTAAAAAGTGTGGGAGTGAAGGTTCCCTTTTCTCACCAGAGTAGAAATCAGCCCTAAAGTCACCTGAGGCAGAGGGTCAGGCATTTAAAGGACTGTTTTTGCTCTGCCTGACGAAGACATGGGGAAGAGGGAAGTCTCTTCCTTCTGCCCCTCTCCCCTCAGAAGCTGCAGCCAGAGCTGCACCCCCTGACCCCAGCAAGGAGGAGAGAGCATCGCTGGGATCCAGACCAATTACCCCACCTCAGTGTACCTGCACGTCCCATGGGTCTCCTACTGCCATGCTTCCCCTCTGCCTCCCTTCCCCCATCCCTACAGCCCACCTCTTTCTAGCTTTCTACCCTAAGCCATTCCCGCTAGTGCTGGAAAGCCTGCAGGGTGAGTCAAGGGTCCTGGAATCAAGTGTCTGTGAGGTGTGGTCTGCCGGCTGGGCCTCTGCTCATGTTTCTCCTCTCCCCAGCTCTGGGCACACATCAGGCCCTCAGGGAAAATCTGCTGAACAAAGTCATACTTGGCTGGGTTAGGACTGCAGGCAGAGGCTACGGGACTATGGCAGTCAAAAGAGAAATCAGCTTCCTTTCCCTGGTTGTAGTGAGCAAGTATTTTATGGAAAGTAAGGAAAAATATGAAGGAAAAAACTCATCTCTAGTCTTCCAACCCAGAGGTAAACCATAGCTAACACTTGGAATAATGAGTTGATGCCTCCCTCCCTCTTTCTTTCTCTCTCAAATGAATGGAAAAATTTTTTGTTAACTGATTTTTTGGGGGTTGTTTTTTTTTTGCATTTTTCCGAAGCTGGAAATGAGGAGGCAGTCAGACTCCCGCATGCACCCGACCGGGATCCACCCGGCATGCCCACCAGGGGGCGATGCTCTGCCCATCTGGGGCGTCGTTGTGTTGTAATCAGAGCCATCCTAGCGCCTGAGTCAGAGGCCACAGAGCCATCCTCAGCGCCCGGGCTACTTTGCTCCAATGGAGCCTCTGCTGCGGGAGGGGAAGAGAGAGACAGGGAGGAAGGAGAGGGGGAGGGATAGAGAAGCAGATGGGCGCTTCTCCTGTGTGCCCTGGCTGGGAATCGAACCTGGGACTCCTGCACGCCAGGCTGACGCTCTACCACTGAGCCAACCGGCCAGGCCTGTTAACTGTTTTTAAACTCTTTTTACCAGCTGCATAATGTTTGACATGTGGATGGGCTCTTATTTATTTAATTATTCCCCTATATTAGATATTAAGTTATTCCTTCATTCATTTTTTCATTCATCCATTCATTGCTATAACAAATGATGCTGATATAAACATTTTAATGACTAAATTGTCTTATTTTTGTTAAGTTCTGATAGGTTTCAAAAAAATGGCCTGACCAGGCAGTGGCACAGTAGATAGAGCGTCGGACTGGGATGCGGAGGACCCAGGTTCAAGACCCCGACATTGCCAGCTTGAGCGCGGGCTCATCTGGCTTGAGAAAAAGCTCACCAGCTTGGACCCAAGGTCGCTGGCTCAAGCAAGGGGTTACTTGGTCTGCTGTAGCCCCACAGACAAGGCACATATGAGAAAGCAATCAATGAACAACTAAGGTGTCGCAACAAAAAACTGATGATTGATACTTCTCATCTCTCTCTGTTCCTGTCTGTTTGTCCCTATCTATCCCTCTCTCTGTCCCTGTAAAAAATAAAAAATAAAAAATAAATAAAATAAAAAAATGGAATTCAGGCAACTTCTCTGGCCTCCATCTTTCTTTCTTTGGGGCCAGGGAACCTTGCCGGGCGGGATGTGCGCTCTGTACTCAATAAAGCCTTTTGCTATTCCACACTTTGTGGCTCTAGCCCATTCCTTCCTTCTTGGCAGGGAAAAATACCTTACATTAAGACCCGGAAGGAGTTAGAAGTCTGCAAGGACCGCTCCTTTCCCCTCCCCTCCGAGAAAGAACCAGGATCTCCAACTTCCACCCACTTCGGCGCACGGTGATCGCCAAAAAAGCTGGGAACTGATTGGAGATCTCTTACATTCACGGCTTCTAATTATTCGCGCACCTGTCCTTAATCTCTGTGCCACCTGTTCCACCGCGCAGGCCTTTTTCTGGCCAGAGAAACCTCACCTAAAACCTCCACTCCTAATCTTTCCTTCTCCGCGGACTCCCAACTCTCTCTCCCTCCTGTCTGACCTCCGGGGGCGCACCTCTCTTGGGACTTTTCTCTGGTCAAAAAAAAAAAAAGTTAGAAAAAAAAAAAAAGGAATTCACTGTATTAAAAAGCATGAACATCTTGTTAAGAGCTGGGGAGAGTCTGAGATCCTACCCTGTTTGCAAGCTGACCAGTTCACCAACCTCAGTTCCATGGATGCTGACAGAAGACATGACGATCCTGGGTCAGAGACAAGGACTGTTTATTACAGCAGTAACAGCAGCCAGAGTGCCAGCAATTCCTTACAGCAATTCCCAAGCCTCAATTCCCACAGGGCAAAGCAAAAGAATGCCAAGTGATTCCTGTATGCTCAGTAGATCACATTAAGAGGAAGAGAAAAAGAGATAAAGAACTTAGAGAATTTGAATCTTTCATGCTGGGCAGTTAGTATCTACCCTTTGCTCTATCTTTTTTTTTTTCCTTTTTTGTTTTTTCCTTTTTTTTTTTTTTTTTTTTACAGAGACAGAGCGAGAGTCAGAGAGGGATAGATAGGGACAGACAGACAGGAACGCAGAGAGATGAGAAGCATCAATCATCAGTTTTTCGTTGTGACACCTTAGTTGTTCATTGATTGCTTTCTCATATGTGCCTTGACCGTGGACCTTCAGCAGACCGAGTAACCCCTTGCTCAAGCCAGTGACCTTGGGTCCAAGCTGGTGAGTTTTTCTCAAACTAGCTGAGCTTGTGCTCAACCCGGTGACCTCGAGGTCTCGAACCTGGGTCCTCTGCATCCCAGTCTGACGCTCTATCCACTGTGCCACCACTCGGCCAGGCTGCCCTTTGCTCTAAAGGCAGACACTATCTCTAACCACCAAGGCTGCAAGAACACGAACATGCTCCAGAGGGAGACCTAGCTTTGTTCTTCCAAGTTGGCTCCGCAAACATCTTGAAAAGATAGTCCAGAACAAAGACATTTATAGCTAGCTCACAACCTATCCAGAAATTTGGTAAATGTGAGAGACCCACAACAACAACTTCCAATAATATCCACCCCTCATTTCTGCACCATCTTGGCTTCTGGCAACTTTCCCATGAATGTATCACTCCACCAGTCATTCTGATTAATTCTAACTTCCAACAGAGGCTGGACCAAATCAGTCCGATTTGTCTCATGGCAGTTAATTCATTCCATTCACAGCACTTCAAAGAGCAGAATGAGCCCAGCCTGCAGTATTAACCTCAATCTGCCCCTCAGGGTCTTCGACCCAACAGGCTGCACAAATCCCATAAACCATCAAGGTCTACCTTTCTCAAATATTGACCTTTCCTCTTGGCCTCAGTCATTAATCCAGGAATAAAAGCATTTATTAGACATTGTCCAGTCTCTACTTTGGCCTACAAGGAGGAAGTCTAAGCAAATCCCTCATCTATACCAGCCCCAGGCAGTGAGTTGATATTGACCTGAATGCCTTCCAGGGCCAAGGTGGTACCACTGATCACTTCAGCTAAAGTCAAGGGCAAATGGTGCACCAACTTCTCTAATCAGATGACTACCTCAGGGATAGCTGCCCACAGAATGCACATAACTAAATCATTATGGGTCCAGGAAGCTCCCACGAGTAAGTTCAGCCTCATTTTAGTAAGATCTCCACAGTTATCTATGGGCTACCTAATCTATTGGTGATATTTATTTAAACACTTGAAGGTCTCTTATGACTACCATGTATCAATAGATGGCAAGTCACTGTTTTGGGGAGGTTGGCAAGTTAGTGCCTGGCTTTCACACAAGTATAATCATCAAGGTAAATGTGGTACCCCTAGAAAGAAAGTGCTTACAAGTGTTGAACCCCAAGTAGGACCTACATCAGTTGGGGCACAGGTTGATAGTAAAATTAATAGGAATGGTGATTACACTGTGGTCAAAGCCATCTGGTCAGGGTGAAGGCAAACCCTGAAATCAGTTACATTTAAGATGCTTGCAGAAGTTTGGGGGAGCCGCACCAGGGCCTGTTTGTGCATGAGGAAGGCTCCAAAGGCAATTACAAAACAAAGTCATTAATGATGAATGCCCCTCCCTATCTCCTGGGATCAGAGATGTTTCCTAGCTGGTGCCAAAGTTGCTGTCCCTCTCCAAAATCAGTATAGCTCAATGCCAGTAGCCAAAATATCACCTTTGTTATTTTTCCAGTTATCCCTTTCTCAAACTCAACCCTTTTGTTTGGAAGGGTCAGTTGCAAGGGGAATGAGGGCATTTTTATAAAATGCACAGGGACCCATTATGTTCCCCCACTATGTCCCACCTGAGCTGCCAGAAGGGGTCTCAGCAAGCAATGTACTCAAGTGGTCATTGTCTTTATGAGCTAAGGCCATGGCATTCCAATAAGAGAATTCGAGTGGCTGGACCAGAATCCAGTTTGAATATCTGGGCCCTCTTTCAGCTGGGCTGTCATCACCTAAAGATATGCTAACCAGGCCGGCCTGGAGTTGCTGTTAGGGAAGAGAAAGAAGCAACATGCCCAGGAATGGTCAAGTCTGAATCCCCAAATTTCAAAATAGGTCCTTATGACCCTCTTACCACTTTCATCCAGGTGTACTCAGGAAATAGCCTTTCTAGAGACAGCTGCATTCAGTGACCTACCTGCTTCCCAAAAGTGTGTGGACCAGGAAGGGGAGAGAGGGAGGGAGAATCAGAAACCTTTTTGAGTTATTTTGAGGAGGTGTTCCAGCACTGAACGGTTTCAGATGCCTGTGGATGGCAGGGAAAGGGGAGGACCCACTGAATACCTTGACTGCCCGCCCATTGTTGAGGAGCTTTTTAATCAAAGGTGCACTGTCATCAGACTGCAAATGGCCCAGAAATCCAAAAACAACACAAAGATCAGTTTCAAGGGCCACAATGATGTGCCTCAAGTTGGATGAATGGATGGGACAGCAACTCCATAACACCTGGAAAAGGTGTCAACAGTGGTGACCACCAACAGCCCCAAGCAGGTATCAGAGGTATAGAGTGAGCAAGTGGGGGCGTGCCCTGTGTAAGGTGACGTCCTTCTCTGCAAGAGGCCAGTGCTTGGCAGGAATCTCAAGCCTGGCATGTGGTGGTAGCCTCTGCATCAGGGACCGTTTTTTCCTTTGTGCTCAGTCCACAGTGGAACATGTGTCCCCATGCCCAGCACAATGATCTGGGTGGCAATCTGGCTGGAGCAGGTGGTGCAATCAACAGCCTCATTCTAGTTGGTCTCATCAGAGAAGTTTCTTATCATGGGCATCTAACATGAGTCAACCAGAGAGGTCAATCACAGCCACAATTTGTTTTCACAGCCTAAGGCCCCGAAGAGGGATATCTTTAATCTGCTGGTTTGAGGTTTTCTAAGTGGCAAGCCAAACAACTAGGCCATTGGCAACAGCCTGAGAGTCAGTAAAAACATGCCAAGGTTAACCAAGTGGAGTATTGGCCCAGGGCTATGAGATTGGCCCTGGCTTCTGTCTACTGAGTAGAGATTCACACCCATTTCAGATCTGGTTAGTGCTGCTGAGGGCAAACAGCACAGCAGCCCAGGGGACACCATCTGCTTTCCACTTAGTTGACTCACTGGTGAACCAGGCCCAGGTATTTCAGGAAACAAGATCACTGCTGAGCCAGTGATTTTGTTTTGGTGGAGTTGGAATGTAAGTTTCCCCAAAAGGATTAGCTGTCATTTTTTTTCCATGTATAGTAGAGGTGTCACTCAGGTCAGGCCAGCTGTTCTTAAAGGTGCTCCTTTAAAAGTGATGTCATTGGGGCCCTGGCCGGTTGACTCAGTGGTGGAGCGTCAGCCTGGTGTGCGGAAGTCCCGGGTTCGATTCCCGGCCAGGGCACACAGGAGAAGCGCCCATCTGCTTCTTCACCCCTCCACCTCTCCTTCCTCCCTGTCTCTCTCTTCCCCTCCCGCAGCCGAGGCTCCATTGGAGCAAAGATGGCCCGGGTGCTGGGGATGGCTCTTTGGCCTCTGCCCCAGGCGCTGGAGTGACTCTGGTCGCAGCAGAGCGACACCCCAGAGGGGCAGAGCATTGCCCCCTGGTGGGCAGAGCGTCGCCCCCTGGTGGGCATGCCAGGTGGATCCCGGTGGTCGGGCACATGCGGGAGTCTGTCTGACTGTCTCTCCCCGTTTCCAGCTTCAGAAAAATACAAAAAAAAAATAAATAAATAAAAAATAAATAAAATAAATAAATAATAAAAAAATAAAAGCGATGCCATTGGGCAGAGCCCAGCAGGAGGGCACAGGGGAGGAAACAGCAGGTGCAAAGGTCCTGAGGGAGGAAAGGACTTTGACAGGTGGGAGGTACCAAGAGGAGGCCAGTTTGGCTGCCTCGTGGTCTGTTATGAGGGTGGAAGGAGATGTAGACGTTAGATCAAGGGGCTCCAAACAGCTTGGGAAGACTGGTTCACTAGATCTCCCAGGCTGGGGAGACCCTCAGGCTTCAGTCTGGCAGACCTCGATTTATTGCACTTCACAGATGTGTGTTTTGTGTGTGAAGTGGGGGGTTGTTGTATTTTTTTTTATTTTTATTTTTTTTACATATTGAAAGCAAGACCCTCTAACAGCAAGAAGATTCTTGCTTTATTGTGATACTCACTTTATTGCAGTGGTCTGGAACCAAACACGCAATGTCTGCGAGGTCTGCTTGTACTGAGGATGCATGTCAGGAAAGGCAAAGAGGAAGGAAGCAGGGCGTGGGGGTGGGGAGGTGATGGAGAAACCCTGGAGAGGCCACCGTGCTGGGCCTGTGGCAATCTCGGTCTTCATTTCCTCGCACTGAAGTTTGTCCATGAATGCTCAAGTCCATGCAGGTCCCCTCACTCAGCCCCTGGGGATCCACACCTAAGCAGAATGACGTTTCTGTATCTTCCTGGTTTTCTCGATTCTGTTCTGAAGCTGGAGGGTGGGGGCGAGTCCATGATGTGCGTTTCTGGGCTGTGGCTGCAGCAGGTCATGGAGGCAAGTCAGCAAGGGGAGTAGTAGCTCCCGCAAGCATCTTTGCTGCAAGTATATTTGCCACATAACTAATTGGGCATGAGGCAATTTCATCGCAAACAATAGAAATAAATGAAACAATTAGTAACAAAAATTTTAAAACTTTTTTGCAAAATATAAAAATACATTAGTCTTTTGTCATCATTCTTTTTTTGCCTGTTGATTCATCTCCTCATTCAGCATCGTACTTTTTCTCTTTTCCGTTAACATTTCCTTCTTCATTAAGAGAGGTATCCGTTTCCAGCTGAAGAAGCAGCACTTAATGCTCTTGAAGATTGTTGTCAGTTTGCTGCAGCCGTTTTATGGTTGTCATAGCTTGGTAAACTTTTTTGGTTTTGAAAGGTGGGAGGGATGATTGTGGCCACCAAAGGATTTGCGAACATATTGAAATGTGACCATTTTTTAGTATTGTATACAATCTGGCTTTACACGTAGCTTTGTGGTCTGCCTTTATACGTGTTTTATTTTTTTAATCTTTATTTTATTTAGAAAGAGAGAGAGAGAGAGAGATACAGAGACAGAGACAGGAGCATAGATCTGATCCTATAATTGCCCTGACCTGGGATTGAACTGGCAACCTCTGTGCTTTGGGATGATGCTCTAACCAAGCTATCTGGTCAGGGCTATACGTGGTTGTTACCATCCATTATTTTAAGGCCACCACATCTGCTTGTCACTGTATAGGCCACTCTGAGGTCTAAGAGACGTATAATATAAAAATGGGAGTCCTATGACAACTTAGTCAATGGAGAATGAAACAAAACTGACAAAATACATTAAGTTTGCCAAGTGTAAACTGAACTGTCAACCAGTCACTTTATCTTTCATAGCAAAGTTGCCTTATGGCCAATTCTGCGCTGAAATGTTTGCAGTGAAAGTTCCTGTGGCAAACAAGCTTGAGGCAAATATGTTTTTGATGAAACTGGGGCCACACGCCAGGCTTTCTACCTGGAGGCAGGCTCCCAGCGGCCAGCGCCACGCTCTCTCTGGCTGCAGAACTCAGAGGTCACTTCCTGGCTCTTCTGGCGCTGGCTCACCCCTATCAGGGTCACCAGGGTTGCTTCTGACCATGGCTGGGGCTGAGGTCTGGAAAAGCATCAGTGATTGGCTCTCATTGTTCTAGAGCTCCTGGCTCTGTCTGTAGCTCCTTGAGTAATAATGACCTTGGGCCAGTTGCTCCCCTCTCTTGATTGCAGCCTTGCCCTTGACTAAACCAGTGTTCACTCAAGTGTCAATATATTTCATGAATACCAGCATTACACAAAGACAAACTGTCGCGAATTTGGGGAAACCCAAAATGAATGGGGTTCCCTTACTGCAGGATTATACCCAACCTTCCCTGCACATCCTAACTCCCGGAGGGGACTGCAGTATGCAGTGTTTGCCATGCTGACCTGACCAGGGCACCCCATTGTACAGAACTTCTCATTGTTGGCATTTTGAAGGGCACGGCTTGGGATGTGCTAGACAAGATGGTCCCGGATGGACGTCTGCTACGAGGTTTAAAAAATGGAACCACCCTACCTCCAGTAATCCCTGCCTACTGGTATTCATACTGTGTCATCCCTGGTGGGTGTGGATTTGTTTCTAACAAATAGAAAACCGCAAAATAATAGGATGTCATTTCTGAGATTAGGTTGAGCTTCTCTTTCTTTCTCTCCCTCTCTCCATTACCTGACCTGTCTGTCATTACCTGACCTGTCATGTCATGAGGACACTCAGGCAGCCCTATGGCCAGCAGCCCTACAAGTGAGCTTGGAAGCTGATGCTGCAGCCCCAGCTAATAGCTTGAGACCCTGGGCAAGAGGCACCTGCTCAGCTGCACCCAGATCTCTGCCTTGGCCTGGCCCCTGGCTCCCAGTGGGCCCCTCCCAGGAGTCCTCAGCCTGTCCCCTCCACCACCCCCACTCTATGTTCTGGGCAGCCAGCCGCACCCAGGACTCACCAGCTCTACTTCCATCCCTCCTGCTTCACCACCTTCTTCATTGTCACTTTTCTCCCATAATTGCATTCAACGACCACTGAGAGGCCCCAAACCAGTCACCCCTGCCTATCTCAACCTGTGATAAACCCATTCAGAAGGGCCCCTACCCCTTGGGTGGGCAGAAGGCTTATGAAGGGCAGATGGGCAAGCTCACTAGTGTTCATATGCTGCTGGCTGTATGCGTAGAACACCTGCCCAGCAGCCTGGCACACTGGCTGGGAACCACACCAGCTGGTCAACTCTGACTGATGGAGTAGAGTCCACGCTTGGTCAGAACTGCTACTAATAAGCCTAGACAATGTGGGCTTGGGGAGGGGCAGAGCAGCAGCCAGCCAGGGTGAGAGCACAGGCCAGAGACCGGGGCCCTGCCCCATGAGCCGGCTCTGGCTCCATCAGCTCCCTGTAGGACCCGGGGCAGGTCTGAAGCTGTCAGATAATGCAGGATTTCCAAACACTTCCTTTTTCAGAAGTAGAATTTTTATCAAATAAAATACTAAAAGGACCCAACAGCAGATAAGGGGAGCTGCTGGTTGGGATGGAGGGTGCAGGGAGGGCTGGAGACCCTCTATTCCCTCCTGTGGGCCCAGCTGCCCCCCTCACTTGACATTCCCCACCCCCTGCCCTCCTCCTGTCCAAGGCTTTACATCCTCCACGCCCTCTTGAAGAATCTCAGTCAAGCTGAGAAGGGAGGCCCTTCCACCTCCCACGTTGCCTGCCTCAGCCTTGGACAAGCATCAGCAGGGATGCAGGCCCCAAGAGCAGGAAACTGGGATCCAGCCCTAGCTAAAACCCAGTATGGCAAGGTAAGGACTTAGGCTCCCATCTTGTACCAGGACAAGCATTCACAAAGGCGGGCCAGGGGCTGCCATCATTTTGCAGTGAGAATAACATTTATTGAGAATGGCTCATTACAAACAAAATATATTTATGTATAAAATCTCTGCAATGCAAAAATCCCTTTTATCCCCATGTGGCTGGAGTGAATAAAGCCAACTGTCCACTGTGGCTTTGGGGGCTGTGCTAGACCCCAGCTGTGGACAGTGGGTCGTGGGTATCATGTGCTGTAGGCAGAAGTTCCTACAGCATGGGGCTTTTTCTCTGGCCCCATGTTCATAATTTTTCATTGTACAACAGCGTGATTTGCATCCTGCCTCCATGACCCTCCCCAGGAAGATGGCACCATCTCAGGGACAGGCAGCTTTCTTGTTAATCTTCCAGATGGGTGACCCCTCATTTGTGGCTCACCCTGAGAAGCCATCTTCCAAGCCCAGAGACTGAGCATTTTTAAATGCATGATAGACTGACGTGCTGTGACCAGCCTTCACGGAGGGTGTGCTCCGTGACAGCCCCAGCATGTGCACCGTGCCCCACTCACTCAGCCATGCCGAAAGCTTCACTTCCGGCTCCCCAATACATCTATCCTCACCCCAGTTTTACCCAGACCCCTTCTGAGAATGCCCAGACCCCAGAGCTGTCACACATGGTAATCCTGGGCCTGGGGCCAGAGCTCCCCGGGGTCCTGGGCCACGCAGCATTAAGGCAACAGAGATGAAACCAGTCTGAAGGTAATGCTAGTCTCACACCCGGGGGGCTGCCTGGCTGCAGCACCGCCCTCTCAGCCAAGGCTGCGTCTGGTGTTAAGGAGCTATACAGCTGGGTGGTCTGGCAGCCTGTGTAAGCAGAGCCCACCTCTGCCCCTCAGAGCAGCCACGGTGGGGAGGGGACAGCTGGTAGGTAGGCGCAGACACTGAGCGTGGTTCTCAGTAGGGGGGTGGGGGGCAGCAGCTGCCACTGCATCATGCCTCGGCCACTGGAGACCAAGACACAGGGGTGCAGGAGTAGTGGGGCTGTTGGGGCCCCTCCCCTTTGCCGGGGGCAATCCATGAGTGCGTGTCTCCAGCCCCTTTGGGAATGATCTACTCCCCTTGCTTTTTAGGTGCAGACTGGGTTCAAGACCCAGCTCCACCTGTCAGTCTCCTGCGCCAACATTCCCCAGACCGGGCCGGGTTCTGTCTGTATAAGGGGCCCTGGCACTCAGCCCGCCAGCTAGGAGTCCTCTTCTCTTTGAGAGAGAACGTGAACTGGCTTATCTGTTCTGTGAAGAGAGGCGTCAATGGTTCCAAAGTACCTACAATCTATTATTATCAAAGGTGATTCTCACCCCTAAAAGTAAAAACTTAAAATTTCAAAAAATCTATACTCCCCCCCCCCCAAAAAAAGAAAGAAAGAAGGCAACAATTCTAGTCCCTGCTCTATGCTGTGCTGGGGTCCTGAGCAGGCACTGCCCTTCTCTATCAAGACAGAATAGACCCAATATTCTGTGTGAAAGGTCCTGACATGAACAGGGTGGGTAGGAGGCCACAGGCTGACTCCCCACCACTGAGGAGCATAGGCCCCAGCACCCAGCATCCAGCACCCTGCAAGGCTTAGGGCTCCCTGTACTCAGAGGATGGGCCCCACTGCTGGGACTTAGGCTAATGTCAGGAGGCCTCCTGGTTCGGGGAGAGGATCTTTGGGGCCCAGGCAGCTGTCCCCGACCCCTCTGGGTCAGGCTTTCCTGAGCACACTCAGCACTGTGGGCCAACAAGAGCCAAGGTCCTGCCTATACTCTATAGAGCTGGAGTACCCGGAGAGCTGCGGGGGCCTCAGAGTCCTTTCTGCCTATGACCCAGTCCTCCATACGGGCCACAGGCCTTGCAACCAGCCAGGGAACGTGGGATCTCTGCAGCACTCCCAGGGAAAGGGTGACGACAGCTCCCAGCAAGGCCAGGGTCAGCTAGTCTCCAAACTCACAGATGCTGTCCTGACCAGCAACATCTCTCTCTAGTGCTCAGTCCCCAGACCTGTGGGAAGATGGGCTCAGGCTTCTTCCCCAGTCCCGCGTCTGGCTTGCAGGCAATACGGGCACCCTCGGGGCTGGATGTCCTCTGGGCATAGCTGGAATCAGGCTGGGGATCCTGGGGCAAGGTCTTTTCAGAAGCTCCAGGGATGTCTCCAGCACCCAGCAGGTGCTGTAGCCTCCCAGAGTTCCCTGGGGTTTGTCACATGGGCTGAGGCTGCAGCTGTCCTCTGAACTCCAGCAGCCTGGGGCCAGGGCCTCCTGAGGGGGTCTGGCTGGGGCAAAGCAGGGTGGGGTCTGAGGGCCTGGGCACACCAGGCTCCCGCTGTCAGCTGTCCAAGTAGACAAAGAGGATGTCCTCGTCTGTGCCGTAGCTGGTCCTGGCCTCCTCGAAGTTACTGACACTGGTGCTGCACATTCCTGCTGGGGCAGGTGGGGCACAACAGAGTCAGTGTGTGTGTGTGTGGGGGGGGGGGCGCACCTGCCTCATTGGTGCCCAGGGAAGCTGGGAGCAGTCTGACATGTCCCACCTCCCTGGCCACCCTTTGCCACCAAGTCTTCCACCCCCAGAAGCCCTCCTTGCCTACCGTGGCCTTCATGAGCTTGTTCCCAACCCCTCTCCACATTAGCGGATGAAGAAAGTGAGGCCCAGAGAGGAAGAAACATGCTGGAGAACACATGGGGTAAGTCTGTGCGAGCTAGGGTGGTCGTTCCCTGTCCCAGGGCATGGGGAGCCCTGGAAGGGTCTGAGAAGGGGCTGGGGCTGGGCGGACTTCCTGAGGGTGCTGTCTGTGGGGGCTGAAGTGAGGGAGAGAGGAAGGAAACTGCAGTCTCCACAGCATGAGAAGAGGCGGCGGGGTCCCGGGGAGTGGTGTGGGGCTGGCAAGTGGGAGGGAGAGATGGCCGGGCCTGCTGATGGCTGGGGTGTGCAAGAGGCCAGCGCAGCCCCAGGTTTGTCATTGGTTTGCTGCATGGCCAGGGGGATGGCACAGATGACAGGAGCCCAGGAGGAGCAGTGTCTTTGGATAGAAGACAGTGAGGGAGGTCTTGGCCCCACCAGGTTGAATGGGAAGGAATTGAGGGTTCCAGGAGCATGGGACTGTGAATGCAGCCCCAGCCACCACACTCACGGTCAGCGTAGGCTGGGTTGTTGTAAAAGACGGAGCCAGTGGCCCGGTTGTAGCCACGCAGCACGATGAAGTGGCCCTGGTAGTCGGGAGTGCGGCAGAAGCAGCGGTGGCCACGGGGGGCGAAGCAGCAGTACTTGGCAGGGCTAGAGCAGAGGTCGCAGTGCAGCACCCCCGAGTTCACCAACACAATGGCCACGTGGCCCTGTGCCAGGTGCGCCTGGATGTCCTGCATGCTCACTGTGCTGTGGGTGGGAGGAGGGTCAGCCGGTGACACTGGACCCCACTCCCCATCTCTCAAGTGAACCCCAGCTAGGACCCCTGTTCTGGCCTGTGTCACACAGCCTGGGGACATGGCTCACCTTCCCTCTACCCCGAGCTTTTTACAAGTGGGAATGTCCTGCTTTGTTACTGTGGTCCAGGCTCAGTCCAAGGCGAAGCACAGGACCAGTGGAGAGGGGCTCTGAGTGGGCCCAAGAACAAGCAGGCCCCATTAGGCCCTTCACTGGGTGGAGCAGGACATGGGACCCCACCTCCTGAACTGGTAAGTGAATTATTTTAGTTAAGCACCTCTATTGGTCTTTTACCCTAAATCATGTGTGATTTATGTTGGAAACTGTTGGGTCCAATTTAATTGCCCAATCTGAGGCAAGCATGGCTTTGCCCGTGTTAAAACCAAATGCTTCTCTGAAAGGGCTATTTTTCTTTTTTTTTTCCTATGGCTCCTTGTGGCAGAAGTGGCTGTCCAGGAAGGGCTGGTCAGCAGCAGTCCGGGGGAACCCCCAGGCCAGCAGAGCCAGCTGCCCCATGTGGTGTTCTCCAGAAGGGCAGCAAGTCCAAACAGGACCCCAGAAGGGGAGCAGGGGCTGGAGGTGGGTCCCCCAGACCGAAGGCTCCACCATCTTCACTGGCCCTCCTTCCTCAGCAGGCTCCTCAGGAGCGGTGGCCTGGCCCAGCTCCAGCCCACGGCCAAGTCACGGGGCAGTTTGGTTTGTTGCCTCAGCCTGGGGAAGCATGTCATTTTCCCATTTGGTCTTTGAAACAAAATACCTGGCTGGATTCCCAATGGTATGTACAAGAGTGGGATTTCAGCTGCAGGAAAAGAGCAGGGGCTGGCTGGAAGGAGCAGCAACAGGCTGCAGGGGATGTCTGCACGTGCCAGCGTCAGGTTCGGACACAGCCCGGCCAAGCTGCTGGGGGCCTGAGGGCGGCTCACGCCATCCCTCCCATCCCGTTTCCCCACCTGAGGAATGCGGCCAGCACCAGCTTCCCTCTCAGAAGGACAGTGCCTGTCAAGTGCCACTAAAGAAACATCTACTGCCTTTCCTTCCAACATGTGCTCGTATGGCCCAAGGATGCGTGGAGACTTTTCCCGTTTTCCAAACCACCTATAGTGTGGCTACATTGTGTTAATAATGAAAACAGAAATCTGGAAAGAACAGGGAGAGCTGAGAAGAGTGGGTTAGGAGAGCCCAGCTGCGAATTGAGCCATCAAGCCTGAGTGCAGTGCCCACAGTTAGCCCGGGGAAGAAAGTCACTCGCAACTGGGCAAGTTACTCCCAGACTCTGCCTAGATCCTGCCCCCACGTACAGAGAGGAAGGGAGACCCATGTCAGGTCACAGAGATTGCGAGATCTGGGAGCCAGGCCTCCCTAGACAGCCTACACACTGGGCTGTCCTCATCACACTCCATCACCAGGCCAGCACATTCCTCAGGCCGTCACCCCTAATTCGGGGTACTGTGTTCTGTCCCACGCCACCCTTCTGTGAGTAGCCCAAGGACTGGCTGGAGTCTGTCTGCTCACCTGTACCTCCAGCCCCAGCTCAGGATCCACCCCAGACCAGAGGTTTCTGTATAGTACATCATGTAGCCCCACAGGTCCCCTTTTCATGGATGATAAAACCAAGGCTCAGGGGGATAAGTCAGTGTCCACAGCCACCTGGGCAGGAAATCCCAATTCCTGACTTCTGAGGTCCTAGCCTTTCTCTCACCCCAGCCCGAGGCCTCCCCAACTGCAAGTCTATGGGTGAGAAGGTGCACAAGAAAGGGTGGGAGGAGACTCACCATTTCTCCACCAGCACCTTGCAGGCCTTGGCTTGTGCAAATAGCTGGTTCACCCGAGTCTCCTCTGTGTCAAAGTGCTTCCTGTAGAAGGACTGAAGAGAAAAAGGCAGGCTAGAGGGGCCGCCCACCCTGGCTGCCCTCACCCCATTGGAACAAAGAATACATTATGGAGTCCGAGATGGTAGGATAGTGGAGAAGCTTGGCCTACTGGGGCAGATGGCACATGCAGCGTGTGGGCAGAAAACTGACTGTCCCAAGGCATGGGACCACACAGAGGCACAAAGAGGGTGCTCAGGAGATGAGTGGGCAGCCAGGCTCAGATAGTCTGCCCAAGGAAGGTCAGTCAGCCCTGGGCTTGTGCTCCTGGTGGGCATGAGCAGGAGTCAGAGTAAATGAGCAAAACTGAACACTAAGCCACCACTTGGCTTAGCCAGGTGAGGTCCATGAAACATGCTTTGTTTGGCATAGGAATTTTAAAGGGCCAGAGTCCCCATGGAGGAGGCAGAAGTGACCCTGTTCTTGGGCCCCTTTCTCTGCCTTGCAGCCATGGTGACCAAACCAGACGAGAGCCTTCTTTCCTTTGCCTGGAAGGTTCAGGGGAAAGTTAGGTTGACTGGCCCTGGCCACCACACAACAGCCCTCTTGCCAAAGAGGCCGGCAGCGACTCTGCTCTGCCAAGTTTTAGAGCTTGGGCTGATATCTGCCTCACAGGCAGGCAACACTGGCTCTAGCTATGCAGGGAGGAAACGCACTGGTCTATCGGCCAGCCTGTCGGCATTCTTTTCCTTTCTTCCTTTTTTTATTTTTTAAAGTGAGAGGAGGGGAGATAGAGAGACAGACTCCCACATGCACCTTGACTGGGATACACCCAGCAACCCGTCTGGGGCTGATGCTTGGACCAACCAAGCCATTGGCTACAAGAGAAGAGGGAGAGAAGAGAGAGAAGGGGGAGAGGAGGGGGGGGGAAGGGGGAGAAGGAGGGCGAAAAGGACGGGGAGAGAAGCAGATGGTTACTTCTCATGTGTGTCCTGACCAGGGATCGAACCCAGACGTCCACGCTTTCTATCTACTGAGCCAACCAGCCAGGTCCCATTCTTTTTCAAAAAAAAAAAAGATATCTTGATTTTAATTCCAGAATATCAAATACCCAGCTTGGAACCAGCTGTTCCCATGAGAAGGAAGAAAATGGGCAAATGATGGCTGGATGAGGTCAGAGGGGTGTGCTGAGGGACAGCAGGGAAGGATGTGGGAGAGTGGCCTGGGACTCCTCTGCACATCTCCCGGTGCTGCAGAAGGCAGGTGGCAGGGTCCCCGGGGTGGGGTGCTGGGCAGAACCCAGCTCGCCGCTCAGATCCTTTGGGTGGGGAGACCTCAAGCTCACCTGGACTGACCAGCTCCAAGTCCTGCCCGTAGCACATGTGCCGCTACTCTCTGGTCTCTGCCCACCCGTGTGCCCACTCACGTGTCCAGGCCTTGACTGCACCCTCTTCCAACTACTGAAGCTGGTGACGGTCCAGTGGCCGGCACTCACCTGGTTCTTGTAGCCCTTGTCAACACCCAGGGTCTGGGTACAGAAGCGGTGCCTCACACCAAAGTGGCGCATCAGGTAGGCCAGGTCAATGGTCCAGATGCTCCTGGTGAGCCGCAGCTCCTGCAGGGCACTCTCAAACTCACCGTCGTCCAGCTGGCCCAGGTACCTGTGGGCAGACAGCCTGCTGAGGTTGGCTCACCATGGAGGGAAGCTGGTTCGGGTCACGCTTCACCTGCAGGCCCGTCAGCCATTGGCAGAGCTCCCATTCCCCAGAAGACTTCATCCTTTGTCACAAAAACTTATGTCCTGTCCACACATCGCCCGGGCACAACCTGAAGCTGGCTGGGTGCCGTGCTGTCCCTGCAGTCCAGGGCCTAAATTCTGTTTCTCACATCTCTTGTGGGCTGTGTGACTTTGGGCAAGTCACCAACTTCTCTGGCCTCATTAGCTTCATGTCTAAGATGGTGCTTGGACCATATCCAGGGTTTTCTGAGTTTCAGAGAATTCTTTTGGTGAAGCGTATCCTGCCTGGAATTCCAGGATGTCCAATGGGTAAGGGGGAAGCTTCTCTGGGAAAACTCCTCCTGCAAGGTGATGGCAAACGTCCCTCCAGGCTCGGATGGTCCAAGTTCCAGTGATGCTCACATAGCCTCAACTCACTGGTTGGCTCCCAGCGACCCAGTCTCCCAGGAGCCTGAGGCTGGAAAGGTGGAAGGCCCTGTGTCCCAGTCATGGGGTCACTCTGTGAGCCAGGCCTGAGCAAGAAGAATGTCTCTGGCCATCCTCAGAGCCCCAGGCATTCCAGAGTGGACACCTGGAAGGCCTGGTCCTACCACTTGTTTGCTTTTGCAGATGGCACTGAGCCTCGATGGAAGCTGGGCCTCCCACAGCCCCAACCAAGGATGATGAATCCCACCCGGGTCTGCCCCCGTGTCTCCCCCAGCCGGAGCGTGTGCTGTGGATGGCAAGGGCCTCACCCTGCCCACTCACCGCAGTACCATCCTGGAGCAGGCCAGGCCACAGTCCCAGTGGTACAGCTGCTGGATGATGGGCACGGGCAGCTGCACAAAGTCCCCTGCATGGAAACACAGGGCGGTCACAGATCCTTGGCATAGTGCCTGTCACTGCCACCCCCACTGGCATCACTGTCATTGGCGCCTGCCCAGATCTTTTTTTTTTTTTTTTTTTTTTTGTGTGGATTTTTCTGAAGCTGGAAACGGGGAGAGACAGTCAGACAGACTCCCGCATGCGCCCGACCGAGATCCACCCGGCACGCCCACCAGGGGCAACGCTCTGCCCACCAGGGGGTGATGCTCTGCCCCTCCGGGGGGTCGCTCTGTCACGACCAGAGCCACTCTAGCACCTGGGGCAGAGGCCAAGGAGCCATCCCCAGCGCCCGGGCCATCTTTGCTCCAATGGAGCCTTGGCTGCGGGAGGGGAAGAGAGAAACAGAGAGGAAGGAGGGGGTGGGGGTGGAGAAGCAAATGGGCGCTTCTCCTATGTGCACTGGCCGGGAATCGAACCCGGGTCCCCCGCACGCCAGGCTGACGCTCTACCGCTGAGCCAACCGGCCAGGGCCGCGCCTGCCCAGATCTTGCAGGGGCTATTCAGGGGCTGACCCACAGCCTTTCAGGCCTCTCACTCCGTTCCCCTTACCACAGCAGTGACTCCCCAAAACACCAATCAGAGCAGGTCAGCCCCACACGAAATCCTCTAGTGGGTTGGTTCCTGCATCTCAGGACAATGACTTCAGGGCTGCTGGCCCAGCACCTCCTGTCTCCTCACCTCCACTTGTCTTTACCAGGCCACCCTCCAGGCAGAACCCTCACCTGTCATGGATTCCCTGTGCCCCAGGCCTTTGGACACCTGCTCCCTCTGCCTGGCCTCCCGAGTGCCTGAGAGCTAACTACTATCTTCAAATGTCCCTTCTTCATGACGCTACCCCTGTCTGCCCAGCCTCCCCCCCCCCCCATGTGCACTCACAGCCTCACAGGCCTCTCTCAGAGCCCTCTTTTTGGTGGCAGCTCAGAGAAGGCAGCGACAGGGAGAGTACACGAAGAGCGCTGAGCAGATATTCACATCTGAATTCATGAGGCCCCTGGAGGCTTGCTCGACTTAGGCCCATCAAGGTGTGAGGACCATGGTGAAGAGAAGGGAACTGTCATGTAATCTGTGTATGTCAGGGGTCCCCAAACTACGGCCCACAGGCCGCATGCAGCCCCCTGAGGCCATTTATCCGGCCCTTGCCGCACTTCTGGAAGGGGCACCTCTTTCATTGGTGGTCAGTGAGAGGAGCATAGTTCCCATTGAAATACTAGTCAGTTTGCTGATTTAAATTTACTTGTTCTTTATTTTAAATATTATATTTGTTCCCATTTTGTTTTTTTACTTTAAAATAAGATATGTGCAGTGTGCATAGGGATTTGTTCATAGTTTTTTTTTATAGTCCGGCCCTCCAATGGCCTGAGGGACAGTGAACTAGCTTCCTGTGTAAAAAATTTGGGGACCCCTGGTTTATATGGAATGCTACCCTGGGCAACCTCTCAGTATGTCCCTGCCAAGCAGTGAGGCGGGGCAGACCTAGGCGTTCTAGCCCCGGCTTAGCCGCCAGCTGGCTGTGGGCTGAGCCACTGACTTCTTCCGCTGGACTGAGTCGGGCCATCTATAAAGTGGGGACTTTGGTCTCAGTCATTCAATCAACAAATATTTCCCAAGAGCCTAGCAAGGGCCTGGCATGTTTACAGGAGATACAGCGATAAGTGACAACTCCCTGTCCCAGTGGACTGCAAAAACAAGCAAGTGTAAGAGAAAACAGGGCCAGGCTAGGGAAAAGGGTGGGGGTACACCCCAGAGAGCAAAGTCAAGAAGCACAAGACGGAGAGAGAACAGCATGTGTGGAGTCGCTGAGGTGGGGGCGAGCTGGCGCCAGCCTTCAGAACCCTCCTATTCGGGCATTCCATGAACCTGGACAAAGTTCAGAGTCTGAAGAACCAGGAGGGACTTCCCTTCAGTAGTCACCATCACTCACTACTCATTCATGACACCCGTTCAGCACATGAAAACCCAGCCTACATTGCTTCCTCATCTCAGGGGTCCCTGGGGTCGTTCTTAAACCCAAGACCAGCCTATGCAGCGCTGCCCCAGAACCTGGCTCCCATGCATTAGATCTGGAGCCTATCCTGACCTTCTGACCTGCCAGCCTTGTCTGGGCAGTCCCTTGCCTGGAGTGGGTCCCAAGCTCCTACTCTAAGTCTAAATCCTTCCCAACAGATGCCACCAGGTGCAGGGCCTTCCCTGAGCCCAGGCTGGCCATCCTTTATCTGAACTCCCACCAGGCCCAAGTTCACGCTTTGCCTCACAGAGGGGACCCTTGCATAGAGCTTGTCTGTGCCCTTCTGGGCTGTTGTACATTCCCAGGAGGCAGGGACATGTGCCTGCTCCTTTGCTGCACCGCATTGGTTTCTCTCCTGCTACTCCTCCCCTCTAGATTTTTTTTTTTTCATTTTTCCAAAGCTGGAAACGGGGAGGCAGTCAGACTCCTGCATGCGCCCGACCGGGATCCACCCAGCATGCCCACCAGGGGGCGATGCTTTGCCCCTCTGGGGCATCACTCTGTTGCATCCAGAGCCATTCTAGCGCCTGAAGCAGAGGCCACAGAACCATCCCCAGTGCCCAGGCCATCTTTGCTCCAATGGGGCCTCGCTGCGGGAGGGAAAGAGAGAGACAGAGAGGAAGGAGAGGGGGAGGAGTGGAGAAGCAAATGGACGCCTCTCCTGTGTGCCCTGGCCGGGAATCGAACCCGGGACTCCTGCACGCCAGGCCGACGCTCTACCGCTGAGCCAACCGGCCAGGGCATACTCCTCCCCTCTAAGGGCACGCAGCAGCATGGAAGGCAGGGTGGCATAGGCAAATGCAGGCCACCTGCTGGCTGAGTCACCTGAGAGGCACCTGACCTCTCTCTGCCTGTTTCTTTCTCTACGAAACGAACCATCACAGATGCCAACCTGTGTAGTGCTGTGAACACTCAGGGAAAAATGTGTGTAAAGCCCTTTTTGGGTGCTGATGTGAACCCTGCCTTCCTCCATCCAGCTGACTGGGACCTGGTGCACTGAGCCCAGGCCGGGCTGAGGCTTTGTTCCCTCCATCCCGAGCCCAGGTAACTTCAGCCCTTCATTCAACGCCTTTGCACATTCGCCTCCTTTTACTGCCGTGGATTCAGTCCTGAGGGTTTAGTCCAGCCTATCCTCTGCTCTAAATTCCACCCCCAGCTCCGCTCCCATCTCTGTACACAGAAGCCAGAGGGACCCCATCTACAGCTTCCTATTGCTCGTAAAATAAAGCTGTACCCCTTACCAGGCCTGTAGGACTCTGCCCTACCTGAGCCCCACCAGCCTCACCTTGGTCCTTACCCCTCACTCACCCTGTTCCTATTTTGCTGGAAACCCATCAAGTTTTATTCCACTCCAGGGCCTTTGTACACAGGGCTCTGTCTGGAACTCTCTTTCCCTTGCTGCTCTCAAGACTGCCTTTTACTGTCATTCGGGTCCCAGCCCAAGATCTCTTCCTCTGAGGTTTTTTCTGACTATGCCTTTAGGGGAAGGGAGCCCTCTTTCACCCACAGCATCCTGTTTGTTTCCTATCACAGTACTTAGCAAAAGTAACAAAATAATAATTATAATAATAAAGCTACTGTCTCCCACTAGACTGTAACCTTCCTGATGGCAGATAATTTGCTAATCCTGTTCAATGCTACTCCCATTGCCTGGTGGCTGGTGCTTAATAGTACCCCAATAAACATTTATCAGAAAAAATGAACTTATTAAGTGTGCACTGTATACTAGGCTCTGGGAATACTACAGTGACTAAGACTCAAGCCTTTCCCTCCAAGGATTCATATTCTAAAATAATTCCTCCCACTGGGCTGAGCGGAGGGAGAGTTCTGTACAGGGTGTTGTCCCCTCATAGTGCCGTGCCTCCCTTGTCAAGTACTCCTCACTGTGGCCATAAACTGCCCTTTCTTTTTATTTGTTTATTTATTTTATTGATTTTAGAGAAAGAGAGAAAGGATGTTGGGGGAGAAACAGGAATCATCAACTTGCTTCTCGTATGTGCCCTAACCGGGCAAGCCAGGGTCTCGAACCAGCGACGTCAGCACTGCAGGTCGACACTTTATTCAATGTGCCACCACAGGTCAGGGCTGCCTTTTTATTTTTCTTTACACAGGCTGTTTACTCCTCAGACTTTGCTCTTGTATACCCCTTAATCTGGAACGCTGGCTCCTATCTCTAAATGTCCAAATGCTCTAGTCCCTTCCCTCTCTGAGCCCTTCAACATCGAGTATTTGAGGTGGTGTTTGCATTCCCCACTGTAAAGACAAAGAATTCCTCACTGGCACGTAGGGACTAGATGACATTTACCTCCTTCTAGCCCTCAGGCCAGAGCAGGTACGCAGAAATGCTTGGTGAATGAAAGGTGTTTTTCTTTAAAGGCCTTATCCCTTGAGATACCCTGGGCCTCCCTTGTCACTGCAATGCCCAACACCCCTACCCCCAGGCTTCCAGACTACAGCACTCCCTCCATGTATGTACATGGCTCCCTCCTTACTTTGTGGGCTGGGCTCTAGTACTGATTAGCTGGGCTTTAAGTCTGTCTGTTCTTTCCCCTATGCCCAGCTGTAAATGTGGCACAGGTCAGCTGCTCTGAACTCTGCTGTCCCTTTTCTTCTTGCACTGATCCTTGGAGCCCCTCAATCCCCAGGCCCTGAAGAGCTGCACATTCCCACATGGCTGTCCTCAGTCTTGGCATCAGCAGGTCAGCCCACAGAGACCCAGACATATTCCACTGGGGGATGATAAGGGTAGAGGAGGCCTTCCAAACCCAAAGCAGCTGCTAGGTGTTGATGCCTGGAACAGAGGGACTGTCCCACCTGAGAGCTAGGGTCTGCCTAGAAGGCCCTGGCTGGCTTCAGTTGGCAGCTGTCACCAAGGAAGGAAGGCAGCTCATTGGCCCTGAATATTTAACGCCCCTCAGCATCAGTCAGCTCATCTGTAAAAGTGAAAACAACAATGGTAACCTACTTCCCAGGGTGGTTACCAGGATTAATGAGGCACTGCATGTAAACAACTCAGCACAGTGCCTGCTCAGAGAAAACTCCCTGTAAAGGTGAGCCATTACGCCACTGAGGCTCAGGGAAGACAAGTGCCTGAAACTTGCAGGATATAAATCCCATGAGAGCATCAGACCCTATTCCTTGCTACAAACACAAAGGAGACCACTCCCTGGGTGTGACAATAAGGTCTCACTGATGCCTACTATCAGGGTCTCACATGCTCTTGACCTATACCATTGGTTGGCACCTCAGTTCAAAATTTTCTAGTACTAGCACTTTCTCATCAACCCTGTACTTTAAGCAGAGCAGAAGTCACTGTTTCTCCCCCCCCCCCCCCCTTAGAGAAGCAAACTGAAAATCATGACACATCAGTCTTGGTTTCTGCGCCAAAGGAACTCAGGCCACCTTGGGGCAGAAGGAACCAGAGAGTGAAGAACTGTACAAGACAAAGCGTTGAGTCTGGGAGGCTAGAGGAAAGGTCCTGCCATTGCTCTGTGCTCTTAGCAGTTCCCTGTGCTTCTAGGCCTCAGTTCTCCCAGGGGTCAGGATCTTCCAAGGCAGGACTTTCTGCTTCTGGAGAAGGTAGCGCTCCTGCCTTAAAACCTAGGACACTCCCGCCACGACGGCTATCAGAGCTGACTGTATCTGGAGTATCTGGAATACCCAACTGACCGAGGCTGGGGGCCAAGGAGGCTGTGTACACCTGGCCAGGTTTCGCTTGAAGCGTATAGCTCCTCCGCAAGCGGCGGTCGGCCCAAGGTCGCGCGTTCAGACCCTGCTCCACGCTAGGGCGGGGTGCCCCACGTTCCCCAGGGTGAGGGCTGATCCCTAGGGGGGCACTAACCGGGCTCGAGCGGCGGCCCCGCTGCCTCCGCCTCCGTCCTCATGACCCGGGCGGCGCGGGGCGCCCATGGCCCCGGCCTGGCGCCGGCTGCAGCTTCAGCTTCGGCTGGGGCAGGAGCGTGAACCTTACGTGCCGAGTTCTCCTGCCACCACCTCCACCACCACTGCGGCGGGGAGAAGTGGAAGTGGAGGCGGGAGCTGGACTGCCCCAAGCCCCGCCCCGTTCCCTCCAGGCCTGGGATCAGGGGACCCTGACCCTTCCTGAGGCCCCGCCCCTTCCCTGGGTCTCCAAAGAGGCCCCTCCCTTTCCCTTCTCCGGATTCCAATTCCGAGAGGCCCCCCCCGCACCGCCTACAAGGCTAAGCCCGCCCCGACCATTCGTAGTTTCGGCTTTTGGTGACCCCACCCCTTTCGCAGTCCTCGCGCAGACGCGCGGGCCGTCTCCGCCTCTGCCTCCAGAAGCCCCGCCCCCCACGAGCCCCGCCCCGAAACACTGGCGTACCACAACCTTTTCCCTTCGCAAACTCAGCTTCTGCTCGGCCCCGCCTCTTTGTCAGCTTCAAGTCCAAGGTCTGATCCTGCCCCCCACACCTCCAGGCTCCAGAAGACTTAACCCTATGACCCTACTCCGAATCCCTTCAGGGATGACCCGTCCTCCCTCTACTCTATACCTCAGTTTCCCCATCCGTAAGGTGAAATACCTCGCCTCGGTCTGGGCGCCTCTTACCTGGATGAGCCGCGTTAGCCTTCGGCTTCACTGCCTGCCGCCCGCTATCTGAGGGCCCAGGCCCCAGATCCCTGCCTTCCGGTTCAGGCTGTCCTTGGTATGGAGTGCTTGGAAACGCTATTACACCTCTCCCCTTGCCGGCCTGAGGGTTGGTATTTCCGGTGGCACCTGGGCCCGGTCATCAGCCCTCTTCCGGGAGCGGAACGATCCTACCAGAGCCCACGTTTCCCAGCCGGCGGGATAAGGAGGGAACGGAGGCGAGACCGAGCTCATTGCTAGGAAAAGGAAAGGGACGGACTCTGCGCGCGGCATTTTGGGAACGCGTGGTATTGTGGGAGCGCGGGACCGCCATTCGCTCGCTTCACACCCTCGCATTCGCTTGAGTTGCTGCCACTGCCGCGGGACCAGTGAGGAGACCGGGGTCAGGGAAGGGTAGGTCGAGGCATCCGTGAGGGACCGGGGCTGGAGGAGGGCACTCTGCCGTGTAGCTCTGCGGAGTTCGGGGAGGGAGAAGAGCGGGAAGCGCGGGCCACTCAAACATCAGCATCGCCTTACTAGCGCCTGGAAGTGAGTTCATTAGCTTCACCCCAAAGTACATGCTCTTCACTTTCTGTACCTCTCTGGGCCAGTGTTTTTCGACGTATGCAGGCCATAGTCTTGGGGTCATTTTTGGCTGATTGCTTCCATCTCCGCCCTCAGGCTATGGTACCCTCATGCTTTACACACCGTTACATATTAATCAGGTTCCCCTGTTTCTAAACTGTTAGATATATTTTGTAAGTTCTGTTGCCTTTTCATTGAGTCATTCCTTACCTACAACTTCGCAGTGGTTCCCCACTGTCTTCAGCATAAAACTCAAAGGGAGGCTGTCTTTCCCAACCTCATGTTCCCTTTCCTCTTGAACACACACCACGAGTCCTAATCTTTAGTCATTGCTCCCTAAAAATTCACCACTTGTCTTTTTTAATTAGGTTGTCAGACGGTTGGTTGCCCAGTGATTGTTTTTTCTCCAAGGTAAGCATTTCCTGCTTATGGCACATTGTCACTTTGTGAACACTTTAATATTTTCTTTTTAGTTTTGATGGTGAAGTGGAAGGTCAAAGGGCATTGAAGGGGTTGATTTAAATGCACAGCCCCTTCTAGGTTTGCCTGGATTCTTGGTTTATATCTGCAGTGGTCAATACTATATATATTTGTACCAGGATAGCCACACTGTTGAGGATTTGAAATGTGTCTAGTGTGAATTTCTAGTTTTTATCTCATTATAATTAAGTTTAATGTAAATAGCTACATGTGGACAGTAGCTGCTGTATTGGACAGGATAAGTCCATATCATGGGTTCCCAAAAGGGTATTACCCACAACTGTGGGTTGACAGTACATTGAAAGGTATGGGCATTACAATACCTTACCCCCAATACATGCAAAGTTGGTTATTTGTTGAAGATACAGGACATACGGTAGCAGGGAGGGAGATGGAATGTCAGGCCTTATGGCAGGGGTAGTCAACCTTTTTATACCTACCACCCACTTTTGTGTCTGTTAGTAGTAAAATTTTCTAACCACCCACCGGTTCCACAGTAATGGTGATTTATAAAGTAGGGAAGTAACTTTACTTTATAAAATTTATAAAGCAGAGTTATAGCAAGTGAAAGCATATAATAATAATTTTTTACCAAGTACTTTATGTCGGATTTTCACTAAGTTTGGCAGAATAAATTTTTATAAAACAAACTTACTATAGTTAAATCTATATTTTTATTTATACTTTGGTTGCTCTGCTACCGCCCACTATGAAAGTTGGAATGCCCACTAGTGGGCGGTAAGGACCAGGTTGAGTACCACTGCCTTACTGGAAGCATGGTGTGTGCCACATGCCTTCTCAGGCTCTGAAAGATGGACTGACTTGTCTCTTTCACTGTAGAAATCTCTTCTTGCCAAGATGTCTATTGGTGTGCCGATCAAAGTCCTACATGAAGCTGAAGGTCACATTGTAACATGTGAGACAAACACCGGTGAGGTCTACCGAGGGAAGCTCATTGAAGCAGAAGACAACATGAACTGCCAGGTATCCTGCTTTGCACTTAGCACTGTAGGGAAAATGTGTGCCTCCATCTTGGAGGACAGAAAGATGATGATTGGAGGGTCTCTTTGAAATTGTTCTCATTGAACAGTTATTTACTCAGTGTCTACTGTATGCTAGTGACTGTTATAGCTTCAGGGATGTGGGCATGAATAAGAGCCATTTGGAATTTTGAAATATTTGTTCTTTGTTTTCTTCATTCCATAATCATTTTCTTCCATATTTTGGGGACCTATAAAAGAGAAGTGGCACTACTCCCTTCGCTGGAATCTGTCAGGTTCAGGCCATTATCCACTTGGCTCCACATGTTTACAGTTAATATGTGGATACAGTTAATAATGCTTTGCAGTTAGCAGAACTTTTTATTCACATACTATGTTTATTTGCTATTTTTCTTGCAGGGAAGAGTCTCATTTGGTTATAGTAAGTACCTTTTGAGATAAGTGGTTTTGGTGAGAGTTGCCATCCATAAAATAGAGAGAATAAGAGTAAAGGATTTGGCCCTGGCTGGTTGGCTCAGTGGTAAAGCGTCAGCCTGGCGTGCAGAAGTCCCGGGTTCGATTCCCGGCCAGGGCACACAGGAGAGGCGCCCATCTGCTTCTCCACCCCTCCCCCTCTCCTTCCTCTTTGTCTCTCTCTTCCCCTCCCGCATCTGGGGCTCCATTGGAGCAAAGATGGCCCGGGCGCTGGGGATGGCTCCTTGGCCTCTGCCCCAGGCGCTGGAATGGCTCTGGTCGCTGCAGAGCGACGCCCCGGAGGGGCAGAGCATCGCCCCCTGGTGGGCGTGCCGGGTGGGTCCCGGTCGGGCGCATGCGGGAGTCTGTCTGACTGTCTCTCCTCATTTCCAGCTTCAGAAAAATACAAAAAAAAAAAAAGAGTAAAGGATTTGCCTGACCAGGCGGTGGCGCAGTGGATAGAGCGTCGGACTGGGATGCAGAGGACCCAGGTTCGAGACTCTGAGGTCGCCTGCTTGAGTGCGGGCTCATCTGGTTTGAGCAAGGCTCACCAGCTTGAGCCCAAGGTCACTGGCTCGAGCAAGGGGTCACTCGGTCTGCTGTAGCCCCCCGGTCAAGGCACATATGAGAAAGCAATCAATGAACAACTAAGGAGCCACAAAAAAGAATTGATGTTTCTCATCTCTCTTCATTCCTGTCTGTCTGTCCCTATCTGTCCCTCTCTCTGACTCCGTCTCTGTAACAAAAAAAAAAGAGTAAAGGATTTATCTATTGAATGTTACCCTGCTAATGTTAGAGCAGCTTCCTGATACAGTGTCTGTCCCTTGGTACCATGCTTTTTGCTAAAATCACATGAATTTGTATGACATTACGAAGTGTATCAGAACATTTTCTCTTTTTTATTTTTTATTTTATTTTATTTTTTTCTGAAGCTGGAAATGGGGAGGCAGTCAGACTCCCACATGCGCCTGGCCGGGATTCACCCGACACGTCCACCAGGGGGCGATGCTCTGCCCATCTGGGGCGTTGCTTTGTTGCAACCAGAGCCATTCTAGCGCCTGAGGCAGAGGCCACAGAGCCATCCTCAGCGCCCAGGCCAACTTCGCTCCAATGGAGCCTTGGCTGCGGGCAGGGAAGAGAGAGACAGAGAGGAAGGAGAGGGGGAGGGGTGGAGAAGCAGATGGGTGCTTCTCCTGTGTGCCCTGGCCAGGACTCGATCCCGTGACTCCTGCACGCCAGGCCGACGCTCTACCACTGAGCCAATCGGCCAGGGCCTCATTTTCTCCTTTTTTTTTTTAAAAAAAAAATTATTTTAGAGAGAGACAGAAACATAAATCTGTTCCTATATGTGCCCTGACCAGGGATTTAACTGGCAACCTTTGCACTCAGGATATAACATCCTAACCAACTAAATTTCCTTTGTTCTGAAAACCATCAGTTAAGAGCTTGGACTTTATGATCAGATGTTGAGTCTTACATTAGGCATGTTAATCATCTCAGTTTCTTCATCTGCAAAATGGGAATAGGTGTTATTTTTGGTCTTACGTGGTACCTAGGCTGAAGAGTCTAACATGGTATGGGAATGGCCTGGCCCTAGTACCCCCATTCTGGTCAGTCATTGGCTGGCAGCCTGACCTCAATGTGAATGCTGTGGTGGATCCCAAAGGTGTCAGCTGGAGGCTGGCAGCTCCTTGCATTCCTTCCAATCTGTTGTCTCTTTGAAGGGAGGTCTCAGCAATAACACCTATACCCCAGGGCTGTTCTTTTGGGGGTTTTTTAATGATTTTTATTGATTTTACAGAGGGGGTGGGTGGGAGAAGAGATGTAGCTTTGCTGTAGCTGGTCTTTGGTTGCTTGTCGTATGTGCCTTGACCAGACAAACTCAGGGTTTTGAACTGGCAACCTCAGCGTTTCAGGTCAGCACTCTATACACTGTGCCACCACAAGCCAGGCAGGGCTGTTTTAAAGATCATCTAAATTATGTGTGTGCACCAGCTCAGTACCTTGCACATTATAAATTCAACATATGATACCTGTTAACATTTCCCAGGTGAGAAAACTGAAGATCAGAAAGATAAAGTGACATCCAGGGTCACACTGTGGATCAAGTGTCTTAACTATTTATTTCTTCTCGGGGTCATTTATTTGTGATTTCTTTGTAGGTTTGTACATCGTCTTTCTGCCAGGTTGACCAGCTGGGGCCATTTCTTGGCATCAGGGAGATAGGCATCTAGTAACAGCAGTTTTATCTCAGTGTTGATGCCATGGAGATGGGTGATGCGGACTCTCTAAAGGTCCTGTGGGGCTTGACCTCCTTTGCCTTTGTGAGGTACCACTGTTATAGATCGGGTTCTCTGGCTTAGGGCATCCTCATCCATTTTAACATACTTTAATTTGGTGAGTAGAATGCAAGACTGGGGGTAGAGAATCCTGCTGTGTTCATTCAGCTATTTAGTTGGACAACTTACTGAGCTTCAGGGCCTCAGACTCTCATGTGACCTTGTGGTTTCTCAGATGCAGCCAGTGTAGGGTAAAGCACACAGACCTTCATGATAGACATATCTGGATTCAGGTTGCAGCCTGCCACCTAGTGTGATATGGAGTGAGCTTTGGACCTCCCTCACCTTCTGTTCCCTCCATTCTAAATCAGGGATGAAAATAGCACCTTGTTCTGAGGACTGTAGTTGCAGAATAGATAAGCAGATGATTATCACAAACAGTGGGGGCCAGCCACCTGCCTGTAGCCCATAATAATTTGCTACGGCTGCCATAACAAAGTTCCACGCTTGGTAACTTAAGCAACAAAAATGTATTCTTGAGTTTCTGGAGCCTAGGATGCCAAGATCAGGATGTTACAGGTTTGGATCTTCTGAGGGCATGAAGGCTTATAGATGGCCGGCTTACTCCTGTGTTTTCACGTGGTATTCCTTTGTGTGGGACTATATCCTAATCTCTTTTTATTAGGACTCAGTTACCTCTGTAAAGATCTGGTTTCTACATTCTGAGATACTGGGGAGTTAAGACTTCAGCATACAAATTGGGAAAGGAAGGGCACAGTTTAGTCCATAACACTGCCAGTGGAAGGTGCGAGGCTTCATTGGCTCTACCTAAATCTGGCACAGTGGATAAAACCAGCAGGCTGTGGCAGAGCTGAACCTGGCACCAGTGAACATAGAGCATGGCTCACTCACAGCCCTGGGTCCTGCAGTGCCCACTGGCTCCAGTTGGCAGCTCTGGGGATAAGAATATCCTCTTAGAACGTTTTCTGCTTGTTGTATACTAAGGCAGCTGAAGTGTAGTGTTCATTATTTGATATAGGATTTTTTTTTTTTTTTCATTTTTCTGAAGCTGGAAACGGGGAGAGACAGTCAGACTCCCGCATGCGCCCGACCGGGATCCACCCGGCACGCCCACCAGGGGGCAACGCTCTGCCCACCAGGGGGCGATGCTCTGCCCATCCTGGGGGTCGCCATGTTGCGACCAGAGCCACTCTAGCGCCTGAGGCAGAGGCCACAGAGCCATCCCCAGCGCCCGGGCCATCTTTGCTCCAATGGAGCCTTGGCTGCGGGAGGGGAAGAGAGAGACAGAGAGGAAAGCGCGGCGGAGGGGTGGAGAAGCAAATGGGTGCTTCTCCTGTGTGCCCTGGCCGGGAATCGAACCCGGGTCCTCCGCACGCTAGGCCGACGCTCTACCGCTGAGCCAACCGGCCAGGGCTGATATAGGATTTTAATAGTATTTTCTAATGCAATTTGGTTTCCCAATACTTGTGCTGTTGCCCACCCCGCTTTTGCATTAGAAAATACTATTAAAATTCTAAAAATGATATAGGATTTTAATAGTATTTTCTAATGCAAAAGCGGGGTGGGCAACAGCACAAGTATTGGGAAACCAAATGAGAGAATCCTGCTTCCCACTACAACCACAGTTGGCACGGACTTTTCCCCTAGGGATGTATCTTAGGATTTTATTTCTTGATTTTTATTCTATCCATTTGCAAAAAGAGTTGGAGGCCTCCTGACCAGTGATAGCGCAGTGGATAGAGTATCGACCTGGGATGCCGAGGACCCAGGTTCAAAACCCCGAGATCACTGGCTTGAGCAAGGGGTCACTGGCTCGGTTGGAGCACCCTGGTCAAGGCACAGATGAGAAGCAATCAATGAACAACTAAAGTGACACAATTATGAGTTGATGCTTCTCACCTCTCTCCCATCCTGTGTTTCTCTCTCACTAAAAATAAAAATAGAGGACAGTTATTTATTCATTTGTTTGTTTAGAATATTCCTTGATTGGGGTTTCTCTGATGTTTTCTTCATTTTTAGATTTGGGTTATGCTTCTTTTGCCTGTTACTATGTAAGTAATATTTTGTCTCTAGGCATCATACCCAAAAGCCCAAAACGCCTTTTTGCCCCTTATTGGTGATGTTAACCTTGAATATGTGATTAGGATGTGTGGGCTTTTCGCTCTATATTGTTTTGCCTTTTTTTAACTACTAAGATTTTTTTTTTTTTTTTTTACAGAGGCAGAGAGAGTCAGAGAGAGGGATAGACAGGGACAGACAGACAGGAATGGAGAGATGAGAAGCATCAATCATTAGCTTTTTGTTGTGCATTGCGACACCTTAGTTGTTCATTGATTGCTTTCTCATATGTGCCTTGACCGTGGGCCTTCAGCAGACCGAGTAACCCCTTGCTCAAGCAAGCGACCTCGGGGTCTCAAATCTGGGTCCTCTGCATCCCAGTCCAATGCTCTATCCACTGTGCCACCGCCTGGTCAGGCAACTACTGAGAATTTTGTGGAGAGATTCTTTCAGTATGTATCTTGTGAGCCTGACTGGTAGTGGCACAGTGGATAGATTATCAACCGAGAGACACTGAGGTTTCTGGTTTGAAACCCCTAGGTCACTTGCCTGAGTGCAGGCTTGCCAGCTTGAGCATGGGATCATCAACATGATCCCAAGGTGCTGGCTTGAACAAGGGGTCACTGGCTCGGCTTGAGGAGACCCCCCCCCCCTTCAAGGAATGTGTGAAAAGCAGTCAATAAACAACTAAAGTGAAGCAACTATAAATTGACACTTCTCATCTCTCTCCCTTCCTGTCTTTCTCTCAATTATATATATAATCTTGTGGTATTCTGTTTCTCTTCAGCACATACCCCCCCCCCCCAGCTCCCTATCCATTAGCATCCAGGGAAGGTGACTTTTAGAGAAAAAACAGCAGTCCTGGCCGGTTGGCTCAGCAGTAGAGCGTCGGCCTAGCGTGCGGAGGATCCGGGTTCGATTCCCGGCCAGGGCACACAGGAGAAGCGCCCATTTGCTTCTCCACCCCTCCGCCGCGCTTTCCTCTCCGTCTCTCTCTCCCCCTCCCGCAGCCAAGGCTCCATTGGAGCGGAGATGGCCCGGGCGCTGGGGATGGCTCTGTGGCCTCTGCCTCAGGCGCTAGAGTGGCTCTGGTCGCAACATGGCGACGCCCAGGATGGGCAGAGCATCGCCCCCTGGTGGGCAGAGCATAGCCCCTGGTGGGCGTGCTGGGTGGATCCTTGTCGGGCGCATGCGGGAGTCTGTCAGACTGTCTCTCCCTGTTTCCAGCTTCAGAAAAATATAAAGAAAAAAAAAAAAAAGAAAAAACAACAACTCCATCATTCTTTCTGTATTTATTAGGTCTGCTCTATGGAAGAGGCTTCCCCTTATTCCCCATTTATTTATTCATTTATTATCAATATGGGCTATGGGTTTCTGTTCCAATAAATAGGTTATATAATCTGTTACCATCATTATTTTGATGTTCAAATTATTCCTGATTTGGTCACAGGAGTCCCCTCAAGCTGACTCCTGTGCCCTTTGATATGCTCTGGTCGTTTTGGGGAAGCACATTCTTACCTTCTGGCACAAGATATTTATGACAGAGTCATCTTTTACTTTTTCTAACCGAGCTCTGGAATCAGTTATTTCTTCAAGGAGCCTTGTTACCTTCTATGTTAACAATAGAATTTAGAAGCAAGAATATGGGCTCTGTTAAGTATTTCAAGTCTTAGGATTTGTCAAGCTAGAATGTATCTTCAAAAGGCTGTGTGCGGCCCTGGCTGGTTGGCTCAGTGGTAGAGTGTCTGCCTGGCGTGCAGAAGTCCCGGGTTCGATTCCCGGCCAGGGCACACAGGAGAGGCGCCCATCTGCTTCGCCACCCCTCCCCCTCTCCTTCCTCTCTGTCTCTCTCTTCCCCTCCCGCAGCCGAGGCTCCATTGGAGCAAAGATGGCCCAGGCGCTGGGGATGGCTCCTCGGCCTCTGCCCCAGGCGCTAGAGTGGCTCTGGTCGCAATAGAGCGACGCCCCAGAGGGGCAGAGCATCGCCCCCTGGTGGGCGTGCCGGGTGGATCCTGGTCGGGCGCATGCGGGAGTCT
The DNA here is from genome assembly GCF_036850995.1 of Saccopteryx leptura. Classification (NCBI taxonomy): domain Eukaryota; kingdom Metazoa; phylum Chordata; class Mammalia; order Chiroptera; family Emballonuridae; genus Saccopteryx; species Saccopteryx leptura. The sequence goes on along the minus strand of NC_089504.1, from coordinate 383,308,998 downwards.
TTCTGACTGTCTCTCCCCGTTTCTGGCTTCAGAAAAATACAGGGGGAAAAAAAAAAAAGGCTGTGTGCTTATCCTGACCAGGCAATGGCACAGTGGATAGAGCGTCGAACTGGGATGCGGAAGGACCCAGGTTTGAGACCCCAAGGTCGCCAGCTTGAGCGCGGGTTCATCTGGTTTGAGCAAAAGTTCACCAGCTTGGACAAGGTCACTGGCTCGAGCACGGGGTTACTCGGTCTGCTGAAGGCCCACGGTCAAGGCACATATGAGAAAGCAATCAATGAACAACTAAGGTGTCACAACAAAAAACTGATGATTGATGCTTCTCATCTCTCTCTATTCCTGTCTGTCTGTCCCTGTCTATCCCTCTCTCTGACTCTCTCTGTCCCTTAAATAAATAAATAAATAAATAAATAAATAAATAAATAAATAAAGGCTATGTGCTTAATAAAGTACTGGAAGCTTTTGTTCATTGTAGGCTTATTCTGTGCCAGGCACTAGGCTAGTGTTTTTACATGTAGTAGATTCTTCAGTCATCCAGGAACTCTCTGAGCACATGCTTCTAGATTCCCAGGGTGACTGGCCAAGCTTGGAGGAGCTGATCTACACCCAAGTCTGTGATTTTAACCAGTCTCTAAAGATGAGGCATAGCCCTGGCTGGATAGCTAGCTCATTTGGTTAGAGCTTCGTTCCAAAGCGCAGAGTTTGCCAGTTCAATTCCCAGTCAGGGCACATATAGAAACAGATCTATGTTCCTGTCTCTCCTCCTTACTCTCTCTCTAAAATCAATAATATTCTTTTTAAATTACAGATGAAGCATAGAGTAAACCTGTTAGCCACTGTTGCCTTTGGATGTGTCAAAACCTCAGCTTTGTCAGATTTCAGGCAGGAAAATAAGTAAAAGGGATCAGAGGAAAAGAAGGAGGCTCTTCTGTTTTGTTTTTTGGGTTTTTTTTTACAGAGACAGAGAGAGGGATAGATAGGGACAGACAGACAGGAACAGAGAGAAATGAGAGGCATCAATCATCAGTTTTTCATTGCGACACCTTAGTTGTTCATTGATTGCTTTCTCATATGTGCCTTGACCGCGGGCCTTCAGCAGACCGAGTAACCCCTTGCTTGAGGTGAGCCTTGCTCAAACCAGATGAGCCTGCGCTCAAGCTGGTGACCTCAGGTCTCGAACCTGGGTCCGCTGCATCCCAGTCCGACGCTCTGTCCACTGCACCACCGCCTGGTCAGGCCGGCTCTTCTGTTAATGGCAGGGCAGAGTGCTTGCTATGTGCCCCACAACAGGAATGCTATGATTGCCCTTCTGAGGAACCACCATGGCTGTACAGCCCTGGAGTTCATGCTGTCTCAGCTCCAGGTATGGGGAAATTCCACAACTTTGTACCGTAGTCCCTGCTTAGCCAAGGGGCTACATTACATGCCCCACCTGCCCCCCGCCAGAAGATGCTTGAAACCGACGATCATACCAAACCCTAAGTATACTAGATTTTTTTCCTACACATGTGGGGTGGGCAAAAGTGCGTTTACAATTATGATTGTGTGAAACATAGTTTATTCTGTATTATTATTATATTATTTTCCATATGAACAACTGTAAACCTATATTTGCCCATGCCTGTATATGCCTATGATAAAGTTAATTTCTAAATTAGGCAAAGTAAGAGATTAACAACAATAATTAATAATAAAATAGAACAGTTCTAAAATATACTGTATTAAAACTTTGACTTTGGGGTCATTATTAAGTAAAATAAGGGTTACTTGAACACCATGACAGTTGATCTGATAACCAAGATGGCTACTAAGTGACAACAAATGATTAGAGTATACATTGTAGATGGACTAACAACTGTATGATTCATGTCCTGGTGGGACAGCAGGGTCGCATGAGATTTCATTATGCTACTCAGAGTGGTGCACACATTAAAACTTCTCTATTGTTTATTTCTGAAATTTTCCATTTAGTATTTTCAAACTGTGGGTAACCGTGGGTACTACTGTACTAAGATCTCTCCTCCAGGATGTCAATGAAGTTGGGCACTTGGCTTGCTAATGCCATCTGTGTTTCATTGTGGTTTTTGAAAAAGTTGAATAAACTGGGTGTTCTTGCCTGACTTTCATTAAAACCTAGTTCACTCCAGTTATTGCCTTTGGCTTATGATGGGAACATAGCTCAGGCTTATTAACCAGTTGTGTGGTGTGTGGGCATTGGGACTGTGGGGCTTTGTACACAGCACAGTCATTTCTGCTCGTGTGGCAGGGAGGGCGTGAGAGTAACAGCTGACCTGGTTCTTAGGTTTCTAATAGGAGTCAGATGGTACCGGGCTCTTCCTGCTTCAGCCAGGACACATACTGTTTGTGAAAACACTAATCTTACACAACAGTCTCTGTCAGGGATTTCCAAAAAGGGTGAGGGAGATTCTGAGAGGAAGGAATGAGATATACCAGTCTGTGCTGGAGGAGAAGTAACTTGGCAGCAGCACAGCCCCCAAAATAGACTTTTTTTTAACTCTCAAATGCTTCCCTCAAAATTGACATTTTCTTTTTTTTTTTTTAATAAATAAATTTTTATTTTAATGGGGTGACATCAATAAATCAGGGTACATATATTCAAAGAAAACATTCCCAGGTTATCTTGTCATTTAGTTCTGTTGCATACCTATCACCCAAAGAGAGATCATCCTCCGTCACCCTCTATCCAGTTTTCTTTGTACACCTCTCCTCCTCCTCCCCCTCTCCCTCCTTCCCTCCCCCCACCCCTAAAATTGACATTTTAACTGTCATTTATATTCACCATTTACTGAGGTTCTATTATGTTCTACACTATAGGAGCAACTTTTAGATATATTTGTATGATTTAATTTTCTCCTTAGTAGTTGTAGGAAGTATGTGATGGTCTGATGTATGGGTGACATTGTGGGTTTAATCAGATGGGCCTCAGTTCAAACCCCAGCCAGGCCACACAGGGCAGTGTGACCTCAGGCAGGGAAATGGAGAGCAGGTGAGGACTGGCCTTTGGGGACAGATCAGCCTCTGATGGGCTGTGCCATGTCTTCTCTAGTGGGGAGGGTGAGAGTGTCCAGCTCATAGGATTGTATGATATAAAATTGTTGCTGCCTGACCGGGCGGTGGTGCAGTAGATAGAGTGTCGGACTGGGACACAGAGGACCCAGGCTTGAAACCCTAAGGTCGCCGGCTTGAGCATGGGCTCATAGACATGACACCATGGTCACTGTCTTGAGTCCATAGGTTGCTGGCTTGAGCAAGGGGTCACTTGCTCCTCTGTAGCCCCCCAGTCAAGGCATGTATGAGAAAGCAATCAATGAACAACTAAGATGCCAATGAAGAATTGATGTTTCTCATCTCTCCCTTTCTGTCTGTCTGTCCCTATCTGTCCCTCTTGCTGATTCTGTCAAAAAAATTTTTTGTTGCTGTGTGCAATCTGGGACACTAGTACATGTTCAGCAAGTGTTTGCTTTATTATGATATATTTTTCCTCACTCTGTAGGGGAATGAGGCTCAGGGGAGCCAGGAGACTTAGCCAGGGTTACATCCCTAACAGATGGTGAGGCTGTGCCTCAAAGACCAGTTCCCAGGTCTGTTCTGTCTTCCATGGCGTCAGGGGTATAGCAGGTATTGTGAGCTTGGATCAGATCCATGGTAGTCTGACCACACCTGATGTGCATTTGTGGCACCAGAGGTTATGATCTTCAAAGCAAGAACAGGATGGCAAGGACTTACAAACTTTGTGGAAATCTAGTAAGAAACTGGGGGTCCTGAGCTTGAAGCAGAAGATTTATGAGACACTTGAGCCCTGTTGTACCTGAGGGCCATGTTATACAGGGACAGGAGGTTGGATCTCTAGAAACTATCCCAACTCACAGATACAGTGGGGGTGGCCCTAGAGTACTGTTAGTCTCTTAGGCCTCTGGGTGTCCAAGCGTAGGCTGGGTGGTCAGTTAGCACTTAAAGAAAAGAGCGAGTGAGGTATAAGATGGCAACAAGCTAGTCAGAAATCTGGGGAGACAGCACACCTCTCTGCAGTGGGGCCTGGGCCCATTCTGAATAAATTGTAATCTTTCCTCCAGGAGACTCATAAAATCAGCTACTTTTTCTGGTAACTGTAGTACTGTTGAGATTGGCATTAGCAAATTTGTGTCAGCTTCTAAGCCAAGCTTTCGTTGCGACACCTTAGTTGTTCATTGATTGCTTTCTCATACGTGCCTTGACTGTGGGCCTTCAGCAGACCGAGTACCCCTTGCTTGAGCCAGCGGCCTTGGGATCAAGCTGGTGAGCTTTTTGCTCAAGCCAGATGAGCCCGCGCTCAAGCTAGCGACCTTGGGATCTCAAACCTGGGTCTTCCGCATCCCAGTTCGACGATCTATCCACTGCACCACCTCCTGGTCAGGCTTCTAAGCCAAGCTTTTTCTGGTAAATGTGGTACTGTTGAGATTGGCACTAGCAGGTTTGTGTCACCTTCCATGCTAAGCCAGTCGCCTAGCTGGTCTCACCCGTCAGCTCCCTGCCTCTCTGTCCCACAGTTGATCTATGTTGGCATATTCATCTGGGAGGATAGGAATCGCATGTGATGCATGCTTGTGACCTTCATGGTGCCTCTGCAGTCCATGTGCTGGGCAGATGCAGGTGAAGACACAGTTTGGACAGGCAGATCAAAGGCGTGTCAGTTAAGTTTCTCACCGCTGCAAGCACTTCACATGCTGACAGGGAGGCAGTGAGCTCTGGAGCCAGGCCAGCTGGACTTGAATCTGGAGTCCCTGCATTCTGGCTGTTTGACTTTGGACAAGTGCCTTAGAATTTTTTATCTGTAAAAATGGTAAAGCTCATACCCACTCTGGAGATGCTGTCAGGACCATATATGTAATGTCCTTAGCATAGTCCCTGACACACGCAGCTGGTTCTTGCATTCCCCTGCTTGGCCTGGTTCCTTTATTTCATGCTAGTCTGTGCATTTCTGGACTTGCCCTCCCACCAGCCAAGGCTCCCCCTTTTTGTGTGCCCCTGTCTCCACTGGTGCTGTTGGCCCTTACTGATAAGCTGCTGATTTTCTCCCAGATGTCCAACATCACAGTCACATACAGAGATGGCCGAGTGGCACAGTTGGAGCAGGTGTACATCCGTGGGAGCAAGATCCGCTTCCTGATTTTGCCTGACATGCTGAAAAACGCACCCATGTTAAAGAGCATGAAGAATAAAAACCAAGGCTCAGGGGCTGGTCGGGGAAAAGCTGCTATTCTGAAAGCCCAAGGTAGGTGTTCCTTGTGCACTGGTTTTAACCTACGGTTTGTTGCATATCTTTTATGAAAGGGGTTTGTTATTGCCTGGGCATAGAGGTGGATCTGACTTCAGCCATTGTCACACCCACTGCTACCCCTTTTACCCAGAGTTTTGTGATTCCCATCTGGGAGGGACTTGAGGCTTTGTCCTGCCCTCTCTGTCTTGCGTCACTTGGTTACATTCATATGGCTTATGTACAATCTGACGTGGCTTCTTAGGAAAAAGATCAAGACTTTGCCTCAAACGAAAGATTAGGTAAGTCTCATTTCTAGGAAACCCTTTGTTTCCAGAATTATGCTCAAGGGACCTGGGGGAAGCTTGCTCTTTCCTAGTTTGCTTAGCATGGCACCATGGTGTGGATTAACTGGAGTTCTGAAGCAATGGGGCAGCAAGTCCCAGAGATCCTAGGGATGTATATTGACACTCAGCATAAACTGGGGGAAATGCTGATGGTAGGGATTCATTTTCAGACAAGTAAGCAGTTTTAAGCCATCCTTTTCCATTAAGGGGACAGACTTCTATTTTCAAAGCTTCTTCTATTTGAAAATAAATTCTTTCTGTAGCATATTCTGAAAGTGAGACTAGCCTTTTCCCAGTGACTTAGTCTGGCCTTTCTTCTGTGTTAGCCCAATCAGAGGCATTTATTTGGGTCTGTGGAAAGTTCTGCCACATTGATTAGCTAAAGAAAGCAAGTGTAGTCTGACCAGGCGGTGGCGCAGTGGGTAGTGTGTCGGACTGGGATGCCGAGGACCCAGGCTCGAGACCCCGAGGTTGCCAGCTTGAGTGCGGGCTCATCTGGTTTGAGTAAAGCTCACCAGCTTGGACCCAAGGTCCCTGGCTTGAGCAAGGGGTTATTCGGTCTGCTGTAGCCTCACGGTCAAGGCACATATGAGAAAGCAATCAATGAACAACTAAAGCACCACAATGAAAAATTGATAATTGATGCTTCTCATCTCTCTCTGTTCCTATCTGTCCCTCTCTCTGACTCTTTCTCTGTCTCTGTAAAAAACAAAAACAAACAAAAAAAAACCTGAGTCCTTGCCTAACCTATGGTGGTGCAGTGGGTAAAAGTGTTGGCCTGGAACGCTGAGGTCGCCGGTTCAAAACCCCAGGCTTGCCTGGTCAAGGCACATATGGGAGTTGATGCTTTCTGCTCCTCCCCCCTTCTCTCTCTCTGTCTCTCTCTCTCTCTGTTTCCTCTCTCTCTCAAAAAAAAAAAAAATGAATAAATAAAAAAAAATCTAAAAAACAAACAAAAACCTGAGTCCTTCGTGTCCCAGTCCAGTACTCTATCTACTGCACCACCGCCTGGTCAGGCAGTTGTTTTTTTGTGTGTGTGAGAGGTTTTTTTTTTTTTTATTTTTTATTTTTCTGAAGCTGGAAACGGGGAGAGACAGTCAGACAGACTCCCACATGCACCCGACCGGGATCCACCCGGCACGCCCACCAGGGGCGATGCTCTGCCCACCAGGGGGCGATGCTCTGCCCTTCCGGGGCTTCGCTCTGCCGGGACCAGAGCCACTCCAGCGCCTGGGGCAGAGGCCAAGGAGCCATCCCCAGCGCCCCGGGCCATCTTTGCTCCAGTGGAGCCTCGGCTGTGGGAGGGGAAGAGAGAGACAGAAAGGAAGGAGGGGGTGGGGGTGGAGAAGCAAATGGGCGCTTCTCCTGTGTGCCCTGGCCGGGAATCGAACCTGGGTCCCCTGCATGCCAGGCCGACGTTCTACCGCTGAGCCAACCGGCCAGGGCCTTGTGAGAGGTTTTTTGTTTGGCGGGATTGTTTTGTTTTGTTTAGTTTTTGCTGTTATAAAACATTTCGTATATGCAAAATCACTCAAAGAAGAATAAAACCCTTCACCCACATTTAACAGATGTTAATATTTAACTGTATTTGTTTCAGAATTTTAAGTGTTAATTGACTGCATCTGTCATGTTTTATGAGTTCATGCTAGGTTGGCTCTGGGAATTCATCTTTTCTGTGGTTCTCAGACTTGCTCCCCAAACCCTTCACTCCCAGTGCCCTGCCTGTTAGCCTCCTATAGAGAGCAGTGCTGAACGGGAAGGTAGGAGTCTGGTGCTTACTCCAGCTCTGATGCCCAGTGCCAGTCTGTGCTCCTCTCGGTATTTCCGCTTTCCCTTGTGAAATGCAAGAAGGACCAGTATGGTGTTGAACCAGGTGGCCTTGTAGGCCCTTACTGTGCCAATGTCCCAGGGCTCCAGCTGCTTTGTGGCATGAGTACTCACTGACCATATTGACCTGGACTTATCCTCTCTCTTTCCCAATTTTCAGTGGCCGCAAGAGGAAGAGGACGTGGAATGGGACGTGGAAACATCTTCCAGAAGCGAAGATAAATTTTGCTGAACAGACCTTTGCCTTTATTTTTTTTCTTTTAGGTTATTTGAGTCCGGTAGAATGTGTGCTCATGTATGTGTCCTAGGTTTATTTTGGCATCTCTCTTTTTAGATCAGGTGAAATGTTAAATAAATGTGGCTGTGGTGATGTCTTTGGTTTTTTGGTTTTTTATTTATTTGTTTATTTATTTTTCATTTTTCTGAAGCTGGAAACAGGGAGAGACAGTCAGACAGACTCCCGCATGCGCCCGACCGGGATCCACCCGGCACGCCCACCAGGGGCGAAGCTCTGCCCACCAGGGGGCGATGCTCTGCCCATCCTGGGCATCGCCATGTTGCGACCAGAGCCACTCTAGTGCCTGAGGCAGAGGCCACAGAGCCATCCCCAGCGCCCGGGCCATCTTTGCTCCAATGGAGCCTTGGCTGCGGGAGGGGAAGAGAGAGACAGAGAGGAAAGCGCGGCGGAGGGGTGGAGAAGCAAATGGGCGCTTCTCCTGTGTGCCCTGGCCGGGAATCGAACCCGGGTCCTCCGCACGCTAGGCCGACGCTCTACCGCTGAGCCAACTGGCCAGGGCATGTCTTTGGTTTTTTGTTTTTGTTTTGAGAAAATAGGGCTTGTGTGTTCATTTGGGGGTTTCGTGTTCTGTTTGCGTTGGCAGCAGATTTAACTTTGCCACCCTGGGAGATTTCCTGGGAAAATGCCAGCACTTTGAAGTAGCACAATTATTGATAAAAGTTTAAATTGTTGTTCCAAGCCAGTTGACTGGCTTAAACCCTTAGACAAGTTCTGCAAATGCACAAACTGTCTCACTTATCTTCAGACATAGGCACTATATGGTGCTTTGTTAATGTTAAGGTAACCTTTGTGGAAATGTTATTAGTTCAACTTGAAAAACACAACAGGGGTGGTCTTAGCCCTTGACAAAGTCCAGTACTCTGACCTATGAGCCTGGAAACGAATGGTTCCACATTGGGCAAAAGTAATCTAATATTAACAGGTTAAGTAGCCTGACTGCTGGTGGTACAGTGGATAGAGTGCAGACCTGGGATGCTGAGGACCCCGGCCCGAAACCCCAAGGTCACTGAATTCAGCGTGGGATCATAAACATGATCTCATGTTTGCTGGCTTGGGCCCAAAGGTTACTGGTTTGAAGCCTAAGATCACTGGCTTGAGCAAGGGGTCACTGGCTCAGCTGGAGCCCCCCAGTCAAGGCACCAAGAAAAGATAATTCAGAGAATCCTAGTGACCAACATCTGTGGTTCCCATACTGGCTTCTTAAGCAGTTTTGTGGGGGACAGGTCTTGTGAATTTATCAGAGTGTCTGTCTCATCGACTGGCAGAGCCACAGCTTTAAATGTAGCAAAGGTATAGAGGGCAGGGTATGCAAAGCAAAAAACTGACCAAAATAAATTGGAAACGCATCCTGAAGAAGTCAAATACAGAGAGGAGGTCTTGCCAAGGGTTCAGTATCGGATAGTCTACAGCAGAAATTGTTGAAGAAAAGGGATCAATTATCAGCCCTTAGAATATTGCTTATTGAACAGATTGTTGAAGTAGTGGAAGAAGAGGAAGAAGAAAATCCAGCACATCTGTTAAGCTGGCATCAAATAGTGATTCTTTCAACAAGCTTTACTTTATAATCATGATATTACTAAGAGTACAGACCCTGTATTGTTCCTGTAATAAAGAACTAAGGAGCAAGCAGCAGGCATTGCCACAGGCATAGCAAGTAAGGCTTCAGAGACAACCCCTGGAGAAGCCTGTGTCTTGCTCCAGTACCCCAGCTCCTCTAACACTTGGATGAAGAGTGGCTGGTGGCCCCCTAGGCAGCACTGCTCCGGGGAGGGGCTCCTGGATACACAGCCATGTCAAATGAACTTCTTCCCTAAATGGAGTATGTTGTAGGTTTGACAAATAATGATTGTTTCTGGTAAGAAAAACTTGTTCATTGGGTTTCATACATAGCCTGGCCAGATAGCTCGATTGGTTAGAGCATTGTCCTGAAGCACAGAGGTTGCCAGTTTGATTCCCAGTCAGGGCACATACAGGAACAGATGAGTATTACTGTCTCTCTTGCTAAAATAAAAATAATTTTTTTTGTTTTGTTTTGTTCTTGTATTTTTCTGAAGCTGGAAACGGGGAGAGACAGTCAGACAGACTCCCGCATGTGCCCGACCGGGATCCACCCGGCACGCCCACCAGGGGCGACGCTCTGCCCACCAGGGGGCGATGCTCTGCCCCTCCGGGGCGTCGCTCTGCCGCGACCAGAGCCACTCTAGCGCCTGGGGCAGAGGCCAAGGAGCCATCCCCAGCGCCCGGGCCATCTTTGCTCCAATGGAGCCTTGGCTGCGGGAGGGGAAGAGAGAGACAGAGAGGAAAGGGGAGGGGGGTGGAGAAGCAAATGGGCGCTTCTCCTATGTGCCCTGGCCGGGAATCGAACCCGGGTCCCCCGCACACCAGGCCGGCGCTTTACCGCTGAGCCAACTGGCCAGGGCCTAAAAATAATTTTTTTTAAGTTTCATAGAGTAGTGGTTTTTTTGTTTAAGTCTTTGGTATCCTGCGTTAGCTATTTTGCTGTTTCTGGGCTGGTCATCTTGATTTACAGACATTTATTTAGCTTATTAATGAAGCCTCCTGAAGGATTAATATAGCAAGTGGGAGCGGTGGTTTTCAGGATCAGCTAGGGATCCTGTTAGACATGAAGATTCCAAGGCCTCTCCCCTAGAGATGGTGGTGAGTTGATCTAGAGTATAAGTGGTTTTTTGTTTTGTTTTCCCAGCTAGGTGATTCTCATTTAGTATATCTGAGGCCACATTTTGACCCTGGGCTAGAGTATGTTTTTGTGTGATCACTATTAAGTTGTACTTTGTTGCCTGACCAGCCGGTGGCGCAGTGGATAGAGCGTCAGACTGGAATGTGGAGGACCCAGGTTCGAGACCCCGAGGTCGCCAGCTTGAGCGTGGGCTCATCTGGTTTGAGCAAAACTCACCAGCTTGGACCCAAGGTGGCTGGCTCGAGCAAGGGGTTACTCGGTCTGCTGAAGGCCCGCGGTCAAGGCACGTATGAGAAAGCAATGGATGAACAACTAAGGTGTCGCAACGAAAAACTGATGATTGATGCTACTCATCTCTCACTGTTCCTATCTGTCCCTGTCTATCCCTCTCTCTGACTCTCTGTCTGTCCCTGTAAAATAAATAAGTTGTACTTTGTTGTAAAACAGTTCACATTACCCCTCCCGCAGCCAAGGCTCCATTGGAGCAAGGATGGCCCGGGCGCTGGGGATGGCTCCTTGGCCTCTGCCCCAGGCGCTAGAGTGGCTCTGGTCGCGGCAGAGCGACGCCCCGGAGGGGCAGAGCATCGCCCCCTGGTGGGCAGAGCATCGCCCCTGGTGGGCGTGCCGGGTGGATCCCGGTCGGGCACATGCGGGAGTCTGTCTGTCTCTCCCTGTTTCCAGCTTCAGAAAAATACAAAAAAACAAAAACAAAAAAAAACCAGTACACATTACACTTCGTCGTGAATTCCATCCAGAATCTGAAAAGCTGGCTTTGGACATGGTTCATTCTGGAAACCATGCATGAATATCAGCCTTGCACAATTCTACACACAGTGAACCCTACCTAGATTCTGAAAAGTGAAGGGGGTTCTCATAGTTTTTTTTTCTGAATGTTCACAGTAAAAAATCTTGGAAGTTATAAAACCTGAAAATACAGCTTTATAAAGTTTTATATCCTGCATTTTAGAAGAAAAATCAGTTACTTGCATTGGAAGAGCAAATAGTTTACAAGGTTTAGTAAGAAAAACAGCAGTCCTCCTATCCTACCTTTCCTGTCCTATTTCCCTGCCTGAAGTAGTCCCCTTTCGATCTCTTGGCAGATTCATTTGTTTTAAGCAAGTTTCCATGGCTCCTTGATGTTTTATTTAAGGCATTACCTTTTTTTTTTTAATTTTTATTTTATTTATTCATTTTAGAAAGGAGAGAGAGGGAGAGAGAGACAGACAGACAGACAGAAAGAAGGGGGGGAGGAGCTGGAAGCATCAACTCCCATATGTGCCTTGACCAGGCAAGCCCAGGGTTTCGAACGAGCGACCTCAGCATTCCAGGTCGACGCTTTATCTATTGTGCCACCACAGGTCAGGCTAAGGCATTACCTTTTGACTTGAGTCTTTCTTGCCCACCCTGCACACACTCGCCCCACCCATCTCCCTCATACTGTAGTTCTGTTCAGATCATACTCTGTTTACATTATTATGGCTGGGTGTTTAACTCCCAGCTGAGTTGTGTAGTGGACTATATGACTTTCTTGCAGAACTTTGTTTTCCCTTGAATTAATTTTCCACTTCGTTTTCTGTCCCCTTGTCACTAATTCAACTCCACACTTCCCTAAAGACATTAGCACATCATCTATTTTATCAGTTTCTGGACCTGTTCCAATCTGGACTGGCTGTCCCTTGGGCCTAATGTGTTGCTGTCATTGTGGGCTCTCCCCACACCTCTGTTGAATCTCCTGTTTTTTGTGTAACCCCTCTTGGCTAATTACTGCATGCTGGTAGAGTCCTGCTGTAGAAGGGGTATGTAGGAAGTACAATAGTTTTTTGAGGCTGCATGTCTGAAAGTGTCTCATGCTTGTTTTGATTGGGTATGAAATGCTAGGCTGGGATTTTCCTCTAGAATTTTGAAGGCATCATTTTTTATCTGGCATCTTGTGCTGCTTTAGAGAAGTCTGAAGCTGTTCCGAGTCCTGACTCTTATATGACTCTTCTGTTACCAGTGTTCTGAAATTTCACAGTGACTTGCCTTGGGGAAGGTCTGTTTTCATGCATTTGCCAGGCCCTTGATGAGAACCCTTTCAGAATGGACTCTCATCCATTATTTTTTTTTAATATTTATTGATTTTAGAGGGGGGAGAGAGAAAAGTGAGGGTTGGAGTGGAGTAGGAAGCATCAACTTTTAGTTGCTTCTGGTATGTACCTTGACAGGGCAAACCCAGGGTTTCTAACCGACAACCTCAGTTTTCCAGGTCAACACCTTAACCACTGCACCACCCCAGGTCAGGCTCATCCTTTATTTTGGGGAAACTTTCTTGAATTATTTTTTAATGATTTTCTTCCTTTGTTTTTCTGATTTTTCTTCCTGGATTTCACATTAAGGCAGATGTTGGATCTCCTGGACTTGCCTGTGTTTCTTTCCTCTCCTCTGCCTGCACTCCTCATTTTCTTATCTGATTTCCTTCATGGATGATTTCCCCAAGCTTATTCTCTGAATGTTCCTTTTAGTTTTTTTCTTTTTTTTTTTTTTTTAAAGATTTTAAAAACAATTTATTTTAGAGCAGAGAAAGAGAGAAGGGGGGGAGGAGCAGGAAGCATCAACTCCCGTATGTATCTTGACCGGGCAAGCCCAGGGTTTCAAACCAGCAACCTCAGCGTTCCAGGTGGATGCTTTATCCACTGCGCCACCTCAGGCCACATGTATTTTTTTTTATTAGTACCCTGTAGGAGGGTTCCAGTATCTTATCTCTGAGGATATTAACATGTTTTGTTAAGCCCTTCACCTCCCTGCCTGGTATGTTTTCTCCCTTTCATTTTTGTTTCTGTTTTGTTCCTTTTTTTTTTAATTTTTTTTACAGGGACAGAGAGGGAGTCAGAGGGATAGATAGAGACAGACAGACAGGAACGGAGAGAGATGAGAAGCATCAATCATCAGTTTTTCATTGCGACACCTTAGTTGTTCATTGATTGCTTTCTCATGTGTGCCTTGACCGTGGGGCTACAGCAGACCAAGTAACCCCTTGCTCGAGCCAGCGACCTCGGGTCCAAGCTGGTGAGCTTTTTTTTTTTTTTTTTTTTTTGCTTGAGCCAGATGAGCCTGCGCTCAAGCTGGCGACCTCGGGGTCTCGAACCTGGTTCCTTCCACATCCCAGTCCAACGCTCTATCCACTGCGCCACTGCCTGGTCAGGCTGTTCTGTTTCTTAAGATTTTATTTATTGCCTGATCAGGCAGTGGTACAGTAAATAGGGTGTCAACCTGGGATGCTAAGGACCTAGTTTTGCAATCCCAACGTCACCAGCTTGAGCACAAGCTCTTCCAGCTTGAGCGCGGAATTGGCAGCTTAAGCCCAAAGGTCGCTGGCTTGAGCAAAGGGTCTCTGGCTCATCTGGAGTGCCACTCCCCCCCCCCCCACACACACACTCAAGGCATGTATGAGAAGCAGTGAACAACTAAAGTGCAACTATGAGTTGATGCTTCTCATTTCTGTTCTTTCCTGTCTGTCTGAACATTTGTCCTTTTCTGCTAAAAAAAAAAACAATTTTATTTCTTGATTTTTACAGAGAGAAGAGAAGGAGACACAGGGAGTAAGAGGTATCAGTTCATAGTGGCTTCAGTTTAGTTGTTCATTGGTTGGTTGATTGTGGTATATGCCTTGACCAGGCAAGCCCAGGGTTCCAAACCAGTGACCTCAGCATTCCAAGTCGATGTTCTATCTACTGCACCACCATAAGCCAGGTGTTGTGTTTTTTTTGTTGTTGTTTTTTGTATTTTTCTGAAGTTGGAAATGGGGAGGCAGTAGTCAGACAGACTCCCACATGTGCCAAACCAGGATCCACCCGGCATGCCCACCAGGGGGCGATGCTCTGCCCATCTGGGGCGTTGCTCTATTGCAACCAAAGCCATTCTAGCGCCTGAGGCAGAGGCCACAGAGCCATCAGTGCCCAGGCCAACTTTGCTCCAATGGAGCCTCTGCTACGGGAGGGGAAGAGAGAGACAGAGAGGAAGGAGACGTGGAGGAGTGGAGAAGCAAGTGGGCGCTTCTGTGTGCCCTGGCTGGGAATCGAATCCGTATTTTTGTTTTTTATGTTAGACTTTTCTTAGCTGCCTGGCAATCATTGGTAGTGTAATTATATTTAAGAGTAGGGTAGCCTGACCAGGTGGTGGCACAGTGGATAGAGCGTCGGGCTAGGATGCGGAAGGACCCAGGTTCGAGACCCCGAGGTCGCCAGCTTGAGTGCTGGCTCATCTGGTTTGAGCAAAGCTCACCAGCTTGGACCCAAGGTCGCTGGCTTGAGCAAGGGGTTACTCGGTCTGCTGAAGGCCTGTGGTCAAGGCACATATGAGAAAGCAATCAATGAACAACTAAGAAGTCGCAACGAAAAACTAATGATTGATGCTTCTCATCTCTCTCCGTTCCTGTCTGTCTGTCCCTGTCTATCTCTGCCTCTGTAAAAATAAATAAATAAAAATTAAAAAGAAAAAGAAAAACTATTTAAAAAAAAAAGAGTAGGGCATTAAAAAGAATATGTATATGTAAGGTGATCAGATTGAATTTGGGGGGTAAATTCCTAATGTCCATACCTTTAGGACTTCCTCTCAGGCTGGTCAGATTTCCTGGAGAAAATGTCCCATTTATTGTCAGGGGGGAGAAGGCTGGGGAGTTTCTGAATTGTACGATGTCCAGATTCACATAGTCTTGTGGGTCTCTGGAAGGGCCGCCTAGTCCAGAAAGCTTTAGCCCCCTAAAGGATAAGGTTCCAACTTTGGGGAGGAACAGTCTCAAGATCATATGGAAGTCTGAATATTTAAGCAAGTTCTTTTTATTTTTCAATTACAGTTAACACAAGTTCTCTTTTTTTTTTTTTTTTTTTTTTCTGAAGCTGGAAACGGGGAGAGACAGTCAGACAGACTTCCGCATGCGCCCTACTGGGATCCACCCGACATGCCCACCAGGGGGCGACGCTCTGCCCACCAGGGGGCAATGCTCTGACCCTCGGGGGTGTCCCTCTGTTGCGACCAGAGCCACTCTAGCGCCTGGGGCAGAGGCCAAGGAGCCATCCCCAGCGCCCGGGCCATCTTTGCTCCAATGGAGCCTCGCTGCGGGAGGGGAAGAGAGAGACAGAGAGGAAGGAGAGGGGAAGGGGTGGAGAAGCAGATGGGTGCTTCTCCTGTGTGCCCTGGCCGGGAATCGAACCCAGGACTTCTGCATGCCAGGCCGACGCTCTACCACTGAGCCAACTGGCCAGGGCACAAGTTCTCTTTTTAAAAAACTTATTTTAAAATATATATATTACTTTATAATGGAAAACAACTTGGCAAGATAAGATCTTGAACAGCCTGACCAGGCGGTGGCACAGTGGATAGAGCATCAGACTGGGATGCCAAAGACCCAGGTTCGAGACCCTGAGGTCACCAACTTGAGCGTGGGCTCATCTGGTTTGAGCAAAAGCTCACCAACTTGGACCCAAGGTTGCTGGCTCGAGCAAGGGGTTACTTGGTCTGCTGAAGGCCTGCCATCAAGGCACATACGAGAAAGCAATCAATGAACAACTAAGGTGTCGCAATGCACAACGAAAAACTAATGATTGATGCTTCTCATCTCTCGGTTCCTGTCTGTCTATCCCTCTCTCTGGCTCTCTCTCTGGCTCTGTAAAGATAACTCTCTCAAATCAATAAAATAAACAAAAAACCCCTGATTTTTTCCCCCCTGCTTCTGGCCTACATGGAGGTAATACCTGCATTTACTCTAATGATAAAAACTACAAAACTCAGACACTGAAAGAGCCAAGGGTGGGAAAATATCGTGTGGCACCCTGATTGCTGACCTGGGTTGAGTCAGAGCTGAGTTTAGAGAGGCCCAGGCAGCTGGAGTTCACTGGGCAGAATACTAGAGATGAGAAAGCTACACAGGGCCAGATCTACAGAAGGTCCCTCTTGAATATTCAAAATACTGACCAGCACATGAGTGTAAGAAATGTTAAGGCCCTGGCTGGTTGGCTCAGCAGTAGAGCGTCACCCAGTGTGTGGAAGTCCCAGGTTCGATTCCCCGCCGGGGCACCACAGGAGAAGCACCCATCTGCTTCTCCACCCTTTCCCCTCTCCTTCCTCTCTGTCTCTTTCTTCCCCTCCCGCAGCCAAGGCTCCATTGGAGCAAAGTTGGCCCAGGTGCTGAGGACAGCTTCATGGCCTCTGCCTCAGGCACTAGAATGGCTCGAGTTGCAGTAGAGCAAATCCCCAGATGGGCAGAGCATCGCCCCCTAGTGGGCATGCCGGGTGGATCTGGGTTGGGCGCATGTGGGACTCTGTCTGCCTCCCCCTGCTTCTCACTTTGGGGGAAAAAATGTGTTCACACCTGTAGAGAGTGTTTATTACTAGAGTTTGAGACCCTGGCTAGGTCACTCAGTGGATAAATCATCATCCTGGTGTGCCAAGGTCACGGGTTTGATCCTGGTCAGGGTACCAACAAAAAGCGATCAATGAATGCACAACAAAATGGAACTGTAAAGCCAGTAGACAGGGCCACCATCACAGCTGCCTGGCCTGTGCAGGTTCGCATTTGATTCGGACAGATGACGGTAATGAAACAATGGAGCCAAGAACTGGTGGGCCATTACCTTTTAATTCTAGCTTGCACCCAGCAGGCAAGAAATACACACAGTGGGAAAACACTTCCCTTTCCATTCAGGGCTCCCAAAGCTACTGACTTATCCGAGTTTCCTAGAATCAAAGGTTTCTAGCTCACCAGCTTTATTCACCTCTGTTCTCCATCTCTCTGCAAAAACTCTGCACTAACTGGCTTCTCCTTCAGCACTCTGCCATCTTGGCTGCTTCTCCTTGCCTCCCGTGGCCTTTCTCTGCTCTCCTGCAATGCTAGTTTCAGGAACTGAGCGAGAGAGCAAGCCCCAGTCTACCCCATCTTATAGTGTAGAAATCAAAACCTTTAAGCCAATGTACAAATAAGAAAGTCTCTGATACAAAGCCACTTATCTGAGGCATAAATGGGATTCCTCATGAGAGTGCACCACCCCTATCATGCAACAGTCAGGGGTGTGGGGAAAAGCTTAATGTTGAGATCTTAGTATTAAAAGGGTGGGAAAGGCTTAGTCTTAAAATTAAGCCTTAGGTACCTGACCAGGTGGTGGCGCAGTGGATAGAGCGTCGGACTGGGATGCGGAAGGACCCAGGTTCGAGACCCCGAGGTCGCCAGCTTGAGCGCGGGCTCATCTGGTTTGAGCAAGCTCACCAGCTTGGACCCAAGGTCGCTGGCTTGAGCAAGGGGTTACTCGGTCTGCTGTAGCCCCACAGTCAAGGCACATATGAGAAAGTAATCAATGAACAACTAAGGTGTTACAATGCGCAATGAAAAACTAATGATTGATGCTTCTCATCTCTCCATTTCTGTCTGTCTGTCACTGTGTATGCCTCTCTCTGTCTCTGTCTCTGTAAAAAATAAATAAATAAAAATTAAGCCTTAGGCTATAACAACCCTGCCTGCTTACAGCCTGTCCCCCATACTCAATGCAAACTATAAGTGAGCAAACATATATATCATATTTACAAACTTATTTGACCAACAACAACTAAGTGGAACAAGTTGATGCTTCCTCTCTCTCAAAAAAAAGTTTAAAAAGAAAAGGTTGCTGTTGGGCAGATGAAATATATTATGCTCACTTTGTTAAACATGGCGCTGCCCACGTGGAAGCCTTCGCCCAGGTGATATTAATGTGTGTTGGGGGCGGGCTGTGGGCAGGCAGGATCCTTGTAGCCTGGGGCTTGGTTTTAGGACTAAGCCTTTCCCACCCTTTTTTTTTTTTTTTTTACAGGGACAGAGTGAGAGTCAGAGAGAGGGATAGATAGGGACAGACAGGAACGGAGAGAGATAAGAAGCATCAATTAGGGGCCTGACCTGTGGTGGCGCAGTGGATGGGGTGTCGACCTGGAGACGCTGAGGTTGCCGGTTCGAAAAGCCCTGGGCTTGCCTGTCAGGGCACATGTGGGAGTTGATGCTTCCTGCTCCTCCCCGGAAAAAAAAAAAAAAAAAGCATCAATTATCAGTTTTTCATTGCCGTTGCGACAACTTAGTTGTTCATTGATTGCTCTCATATGTGCCTTGACCACAGGCCTTCAGCAGACTGAGTAACCCCTTGCTCAAGCCAGTGACCTTGGGTCCAACCTAGTGAGCTTTTTGCTCAAACCAGATGAGATTGCCGCTCTCAAGCTGGCAATCTCGTGTCTCGACCCTGGGTCCTCTGCATCCCAGTCCGACGCTCTATCCACTGCGCCACCACCTGGTCAGGCCCCCACCCTTTTTGATGTGGGGTGGACTTAGTATCAGAGACTTCCCTATTTTGTATATTGGATTAAAGGTTTTGATTTCTGCACTATAAAGTGAGGCAGACTGGGAGCCTACTCTCTCAGTTCCTGAGATTAGCATTAGAGAGTAGAGCAGAGAAAGGCCACGTGGAGGAGGCCAGGAGAAGTAGCCAAGATGGTGGAGTGCTGAGTGAGAAGCCAGTGTGCAGGGAGAAGGAAGGAGATGGGGAACAGAGGTGAATAAGTCTGGTGAGCTAGAAACCTTTGATTCTAGGAAACTCGGATAAGTCAGTAGCTTTGTGAGCACTGAATGAGTGGGTTTTGGAGCCCAGTGTGTGTTTTTACTTGCCTGCCGGGTGCAAGCTAGGATTAAAGATGATGGCCCACCAGTTTTTGGCTCTGTAAGGCCAGGAACCGCCATCGTGGCCATTCACATGCAGGTTCCCATTGGATTCAGGCAGACGATAAAGAAATGGCGGAGTCGGAGGATGGTGGGCCATCCTATTTATTGGTGTCTCACCAAGACAGGCAAACCACAAAAGAAGACAAGGGAAAGGCAGAAAACCAGCTTTTCCCATGAAGGGCAAGGGATCAGGGAAGCCCCTGCAATTGTGATAGTAGGAACTGTGTGAGCCAGCTCCTGGTCTGTCCCACTTTATAGTGTAAAAAACCCAAAACCCCTAATCCAATATACAAACAAGGAAGTCTCTGATACAAAGCCACTTATCCGAGGCATAATTGGGTTCCTCATGAGAGTGCACCACCCGGATCATACAATCAGTCAAGGGTGTGGGGAAAAGCCCAGTCTTAAAACTAAACC
The DNA here is from genome assembly GCF_036850995.1 of Saccopteryx leptura. Classification (NCBI taxonomy): domain Eukaryota; kingdom Metazoa; phylum Chordata; class Mammalia; order Chiroptera; family Emballonuridae; genus Saccopteryx; species Saccopteryx leptura. The sequence continues at coordinate 383,289,447 of NC_089504.1, read as the reverse complement.
CTAGGCTACAACGACCCTGCCTGCCCACAGTCCGTCCCCCATACCCAACACAAACCACAAGCGAGCAAACACATATATCATATTTACAAACTCATTTGACCAACAGGCTCCATTCTTTACCTACCGTCCGAATCCAATGCGAACCTGCATGGGCCAGGTGGCTGTGATGGTGGCCTTGGATACTGGCTTTACAGTTGCCCTAGCTGATTGGCCCAGCATGTAGAAGTCCCAGGTTTGATTCCTGGCCAGGGCACACAGGAGAAGCGCCCATCTGCTTCTCTACCCCTCCCCCTCTCCTTTCTCTCTATCTCTCTCTTCCCCTCCCATAGTCAAGGCTCCATTGGAGCAAAGTTGGCCCAGGCGCTGAGGATGGTTCCATGGCCTCTGCCTCAGGCGCTAGAATGGCTCGGGTTTCAGTGGAGCAATGCCCCAGATGGGCCGGGCATCGCCCCCCGGAGGGCATGCCGGGTGGATCCGGGTTGGTCATATGCGGGAGTCTGTCTGTCTGACTCCCCCCTGCTTCTCACTTTGGAAAAATACAAAAAAAAAAAAAAAAGAAAGAAAGAAAAAGAAAAAGTTTATTTGAGCCAAACTGATGACATATGCCTGGGAGAGAGATCTCAAATGCTCTGGAAAACAGTTTTGCAGCTTCTTTTATGCATCTGACATTGAGGCGGGAACATAAGATTACATGAATATGGGAAGAAGCAGGGCAGGGATTGATACCGGCTAGTTCAGGTGATGTGGTTTCATGCTTTAACAGGGGTCTCAAACTCAACTCAGCATGTGGGCCGCAGAGCAAGATCACAGCCGTTTGGCGGGCCACACTAGGTCTACAAAAGGCAACTGTTACGCAACACTTTTCTCACTGCAGTTGAAAACAAAAACAAAAATCAGTACAACATTGTTCTGCAGGCCGCATGCAGCCTGCGGGCCTTGAGTTTGAGACCCCTGCTTTAGAAGGAGGGGTCTGAAAGGGCATTTCAAAGGTGTGTTAACCTAGGTGCTCACAAACAATGGACAGGGCTTGCAGAAAGTAAAGATAAACCTTTTACTGAAGGAGTTATAACCCTGGGGTGTGGCTACCCACCTAACCTACCCAGTTAGGAAGTTATAGTCAGATCACCTTGTGAGGTTACTTTCCGCAGAACCCCTTTTCTGCTCCACAGAAACTAACCAGTGCTGGGAGAGAACCACAGGATATTGGGTAGACTTGTTTTAATATACACCAGGGATTTTGTTTTAATCAGGTGTGCTAAGGTGACAGATAAAAAGACAACTGCCTAAAAGCAGTTTATGCTTCTAATTCCCAAGAAGGGAGCAGGCCATACACAGCCTCGGGGATATACCAGGGTGTGATGGGGGGCAGGGGAGGGTATGGTCCGGAGCTTTTATTGTGGTTTCCACAGAAAAGAAATGAGTGAGGCAGGGTAGGCAGTTTTGAGCAAGTCTAGAATTGGATGTTTTGAATAAATTCCAAGGGCTCTAGACCAGGGGTTCCCAAACTTTTTACACAGGGGCCAGTTCACTGTCCCTCAGACCGTTGGAGGGCTGGACTATAAAAAAAACTATGAACAGCTTGACCTGTGGTGGTGCAGTGGATAAAGCATCAACCTGGAATGTTGAGGTCGCCGGTTCAAAACCCTGGGATTACCTGGTCAAGGCACATATGGGAGTTGATGCTTCCTGCTCCTCCCCTCTTCTCTCTCTCTCTCTCTCTCTCTCTCTCTCTCTCCTCTCTAAAATGAATAAATAAAGTCTTAAAAAAAAAAAAAACTATGAACAAATCCCTATGCACACTGCACATATCTTATTTTAAAGTAAAAAAACAAAACGGGAACAAATACAATATTTAAAATAAAGAACAAGTAAATTTAATCAACAAACTGACCAGTATTTCAATGGGAACTATGCTCTTCTCACTGACCACCAATGAAAGAGGTGCCCCTTCCAGAAGTGCGGCATGGCTGGATAAATGGCCTCAGGGGGCTGCATGTGGCCCATGGCCCGTAGTTTGGGGACCCCTGCTTTAGACTTTAAGGGTGGTCTCTAGTTTTTCAGTACCTGACCCAGGTTGATTTAGGGCAGGGGAAATAATGACTTGGTGTTTGAGAGTTAGATAGAGGTGGCTGGGGACAGACCTTGGGTTGGTTAATTTGCATATGGAAGTTGTGTACTATTTTCTTTTTCTTAATTTTTTTTTTTTTTTTAGAGACAGAGAGAGGGATAGACAGGGACAGACAGACAGGGACGGAGAAAGATGAGAAGCATCAATCATTAGTTTTGCGTTGCAACACCTTAGTTATTCATTGATTGCTTTTTCATATGTGACTTGACTGGTGCTACTGCAGACCAAGTAACCCCTTGCTCGAGCCAGCGACCTTGGGTCCAAGCTGGTGAGCTTTGCTCAAACCAGATGAGCCCGCATTCAAGCTGGTGAACTCGAGGTCTCGAACCTGGGTCCTTTGCATCCCAGTCTGACACTCTATCCACTGTGCTACGGCCTGGTCAGGCTGTTTACCATTTTCTAGGAGTTGAATTTACTTTGGGAGAGGCAGTCTTCAGGTTTAGCAAGGAAGGCCCTAATATGTCAAAACATCATAAAAATTAAATTTAAAAAAATTAAAAAATGATTAATACAAGTATTCAGGAAAGTTGTGCCTCATAAATGAGGAATAATTAGCCCTAGTCTGAGCACTGCTCTGGACTCGCCTGGCAACTCATAAAAACAAGACTTGAAAGGATCAAACTGTTTCCAGGCCAGTTAGCTGCATCCTAGAACAAAGCTCAAAGGACTTATAAAAATATAAAAATTCCCAGCACCCTACAAGGTAAAATTTACAATGTTTGGCATTCAATCAAAGATTACCAAGCATGCAAAATTGCAAGAAAGCACAATCTGTTGTGGGAATAATAAAAACAGACTTAAAACTGACACAAATGGTAGAATTAGCACAAAAGGACATCAAAACTTAACTGTATATTCAAAAAGTTAAGTAGTGGGATAGAGAAGTTAAAAAGAAGGAGGGGCGCCTGACCAGGTGGTGGCACAGTAGATAGAGCGTTGGACTGTGATGTGGAAGGACCCAGGTTTGAGACCCCGAGGTCGCCAGCTTGAGTGTGGGCTCATCTGGTTTGAGCAAAAATTCACCAGCTTGGACCCAAGGTTGCTGGCTTGAGCAAGGGGTTACTCGGTCTGCTGAAGGCCCACGGTCAAGGCACATATGAGAAAGCAATCAATGAACAACTAAGGTGTCGCAATGTGCAATGAAAAACTAATGATTGATGCTTCTCATCTCTCTGTTCCTGTCTGTCTGTCCCTGTCTATCCCTCTCTCTGACTCTCTGTCTCTGTAAAAAAAAAAAAAAAAAAAAAAAAAAAAGAGGAGGGGCACTGGCTGGATAGCTCAGCTGGTCAGAGCATAGTCCCAAAGTGCAGAGGTTGCCCATTCGATCCCCGGGGTCAGGGCACCTACAGGAATAGCTTGATGTTCCTGCCTCTCCCTCTCTCTCTCTTCCTCTCTCGCTAAAATCAATAGTAAAAAAAAATAATAAAAAAAAAAAAAAAAAAGGGAAGGGAGGTGAAAGGGTAGGAGGAAGAAGGAAAGGAGGAACTTGTATAGCTGGATGGAATTAACATCGATTAGACATTGCAGTAGAAAAGATTAGTGAATTTTAAGGCATGGTTATAAAAGCTACCTAAAATGAAACACACACACACACACCAATCTGAAAAAGAGCTATGGGACAATGTCAAGTTGCCAACTATGTGGTTAGTTGGAGTCCCCAAAAGAGAGACAACAAGGGGGTCAGAAAAATTATTTGAAGACATAATGGCACCCTGCCTGGCAAGCAATACCCAACTACAGGCTTCCTGTAAGAAACACATTTTAGTTTTTAGTTTTTAAAAATGTATTGGCCTGACCAGGCGGTGGCGCAGTGGATAGAGTGTCAGACTGGGATGTGGAGGACCCAGGTTCGAGACTCCGAGGTCGCCAGCTTGAGCGCAGGCTCATCTGGATTGAGCAAAACTCACCAGCTTGGACCCAAGGTCGCTGGTTCGAACAAGGGGTTACTCGGTCTGCTGTAGCCTCCGGTCAAGGCACATATGAGAAATCAATCAATGAACAACTAAGGTGTCGCAATGAAAACCTGATGATTGATGCTTCTCATTTCTCTCTGTTCCTGCCTGTCTGTCCCTATCTCTCTCTCTGTCTCTGTAATAATAATAAAAAAAAAGTCTGAGGATCCTTATGAAAGTTTCTGAATAAAAGGTAATTAAAAAATAATAATAATAAAATAGCCTGACCATGCAGTGGCGCAGTGGATAGAGCGTCGGACTGGGATGCAGAGGACCCAGGTATGAGACTCCAGCAAGGGGTTACTCAGTCTGCTGAAGGCCCGTGGTCAAGGCACGTATAAGAAAGCAATCAATGAACAACTAAAGTGTTGCAATGCGCAATGAAAAACTAATGATTGATGCTTCTCATCTCTCTCCGTTCCTGTCTGTCTATCCCTGTCTATCCCTCTCTCTCACTCTCTGTCTCTGTAAAAAAAATAAATAAAAATAAATAAATAAATAAAAATAAATAGATAAAATAAAATTTAAAAATGCATTGATTGATTTTAGAGAAGAAAGGAGAGACAGAAACATTGATCTGTTTCTGTATGTGCCCTGACTGGAGACCAAACCAGCAACCTTTGCATATCAGGATAATGCTCTAACCAAACAAGCTATTCAGCCAGGGCCTGACCAGGCGGTGGCGCAGTGAATAGAGCGTCGGACTAGGATGCGGAGGACCCAGGTTCGAGACCCCGAGGTCACCAGCTTGAGCGCGGGTTCATCTGGTTTGAGCAAGGGCTCATCAGCTTGAGCCCAAGGTTGCTGCCCCCGAGCAAGGGGTTACTCGGTCTGCTGAAGGCCCGCGGTCAAGGAATGTATGAGAGAGCAATCAATGAACAATTAAGGTGTTACAAAGCGCAACAAAAAACTAATGATTGATGCTTCTCATCTTTCTGTTCCTGTCTGTCTGTCCCTGTCTATCTCTCTCTCGGTAAAAAAAAAAATACAACAAAAAAACAAGCTATTCAGCCAGGGCAAGAAATACATTTTAAAGATAAAGACAAAAATAAGTTAAAAGTAAGAGGATGGAAAATGATAATACCATTGCTAACACTAGTGAAAAGAAAGCTGGAGTAGCTATATTAGATAAGTAGGTTTCATAGCAAGGACAATATGAGGGATAATAAAGGTAATTTCATAATGATAGGAATAAGTTAATCAAGTAACTATAAAAATCTTAAACAGGCCTGACCTGTGGTGGCGCAGTGGATAAAGCGTTGACCTGGAAATGCTGAGGTCGCCAGTTCGAAACCCTGGGCTTACCTGGTCAAGGCACATATGGGAGTTGATGCTTCCAGCTCCTCCCCCCTGTCTCTCTCTCCTCTCTCTGTCTCTCTCTCTCCCTCTGTCTCTCCTCTCTAAAATGAATAAATACAATAAAATAAAAATTTTTTTAAAAACTTAAACACTTCTACACCAAATAATAAAGTTGCAAAATACATGAAATCAAAAATGGATAGTAATACAACAAGAAATAATTTCAATTACAGTCAGAAAGTTCAGTTCCCCCCTCAGTAATTGATATAGCAGGTAGAAAATCAGCAATATAGTAGATTTGACCACTATAAGTCAACCTGACTTTTATTAACACTACCCAGCAATAACAGAATACTCATTCTTCTCAAGTGTACACAGACCATTCAACAAGATTCAAAAGCCATATTAGCCTGACCAGGCGGTGGCGCAGTGGATAGAGCTTCGGACTGGGATGCTGAGGACCCAGGTTCGAGACCACGAGGTTGCCAGCTTGAGCACGGGCTCATCTGGTTTGAGCAAAAAAAAAAGCTCTCACCAGCTTGGACCTAAGGTCTCTGGCTCAAGCAAGGGGTTACTCGGTTTGCTGAAGGCCCGTGGTCAAGGCACATATGAGAAAGCAATCAATGAACAACTAAGGTGTCGCAATGTGCAATGAAAAACTAATGATTGATGCTTCTCATCTCTCTGTTCCTGTCTGTCTGTCCCTATCTATCCCTCACTCTGACTCTGTCTCTGTAAAAAATAAAATAAAATAAAATAAAAAATCCATATTAACTGTGTTGCCTGACCACTGTAAAATTAAATTAAAAATTATTAACAGAAAGATTCTTGAAAATCATTAAATATTTGGAAACAAAATAACACACTTCTAAGTAACCCATGGATCAAAGAAGAAACCAAAAAAGAAACCAGAAAGTATTTTGAACCAGCTTGAAAATGGAAACACCAAAATTTATAGAGCGTCACTAAAGCAGAATTTAGGGGTATGTTATAGCACTAAACATACATATGTATTAGGGGTAAAAAGATCACAGATTAGTTTCTCAACTATAGTAATTTCAGACAAGAAGAAAAGAGCCAATGAAGTCTGGAAGAAAAGAAATAAAGATCAAAGTAAAAATTGATGAAATAGAAAACAGAAAGCAATAAAGAAAAATCAAAAAAGAAAAATCAGTGAAACCAACGATTCTTTAACAAAATCAATAATATCGGTAAACTTCTAGTCAGACTCATCAAGAAAGAGAAAAAAAAAGACAATTACCAGTCTCAGAAATGAGATAGGTGATTACTACAAATTCCACAAATATCAAAAGGAAATATGAACAATTTTATGCCAATAAATTAAAAAACTTAGATGAAGTGGACAAATTCTTTAAAAGACCCAAAGTACCAACACTCACTCAAGAAGAAATACCTAACCTGAATAGTCTTGTATCCATTAAAGAAATTGGAATTGGACCCTGGCCAGGTACATCAATTGATTAGAGCATTGTCCCAATACACCAGAGTTACAGGTCATATGTGCCAGTCAGCACATAAACAGGAATCAGTCAGTGAATGCATAAATAAGTAGAACAATAAATCAATGTTTCTCTCTCTCCCTAAAATAAAAAAATAAAATAATTTTAGCCTGACCAGGCGGTGGCACACTGGATAAAGCATCAGACTGGGACACAGAGGACCCAGGTTTGAAACCCCGAGGTGGCCAGCTTGAGCCCAGGGTTGCTGGCTTGAGCAAAGTGTTACTCAGTCTGCTGTAGCCCGCCCCCCCCATGAAGGCACATATGAAAAAGCAATCAATGAACAACTAAGGTGCCGCAATGAAGAATTGATGCTTCTCATCTCTCTTCCTTCCTGTCTGTCTGTCCCTATCTGTCCCTCTCTCTGTCTCTGTCACCAAAAAATAAATAAATAAATAAAATAATTAAAAAAAAAAGAAATTGGAATTGTAGTTGAAAACCTTCACACAGCCTGACCAGGTGGTGGTGCAGTGGATAGAGTGTCGAACTGGGATGCGGAGGACCCAGGTTCAAGAACCCGAGGTTGCCAGCTTGAGCCCGGGCTCATCTGGTTTGAGCAAAGTTCACCAGCTTGGACCCAAGGTTGCTGGCTTGAGCAAGGGGTTACTCGGTCTGCTGAAGGCCCGCAGTCAAGGCACATATGAGAAAGCAATCAATGAACAACTAAAGTATCGCAACAAAAAACTGATGATTGATGCTTCTCATCTCTCTCTATTCTTGTCTGTCTGTTCCTATCTATCCCTCTCTCTGACTCTCTCTCTGTCTCTGTAAAAAAAAAAGAAAGAAAGAAAGAAAGAAAACCTTCACACAAAGAAAACTCCAGACTCACATGCCTTCACTCAGGAAAATATTTAAGGAAGAAACAATATCAATTCTATACAAACTCTTCTCAAAAGATTGAAGAGAGGAGAATATTTCTTTTTTTTTTTTTTTCTATTTAGGGGAGGGGAGAATATTTCTTAATTTGGTCTATGAGACCAGCATTACCCTGATACAAAAACCAGGAAAAGAAAAAACAAAACAAAACAGGAAAAGATATTTCAAGAAAAAAAAAACCACATTGAGATACCACTATCCAAGAGAATAGGAATTATATGTTATGCAAAAACTTATACGTGACTATTCATCACAGATTTATTTGTAATAGATAAAAATGAACAACTCAAATATCCACGAAAAGATAAGTGGATAAATTGCAGTGCATCGATCCAGTCAAATACTACTCAGCAATAAAAAAGGAACTATTGCCCTTTTCCTGGTGGGGTAGCTTGGTTGGTTAGAGCTTTGTTCTGAAGTGCAGAGGTTGCTGGTTTGATCCTTGGTCAGGGCACATACAGGAACAGCTCTATGTTCCTGTCTCTCTCTCTCCCTTCCGCTCTCTCTAAAATCAATAAAATAAAATATAAAGGAGCTATTGATACATGCAACATTGTGGGATTCTCAAGAATTATGTTTAGTGAAAGAAATCACATAGAAAAGAGTGTACCTGTATGATTCCATATATCTAAAACTCTAGAAAATGCAAACTAATCTATAGGGACAGAAAGCAGACCAGTGATTGCTTGTGGATGGGGATGGGCAGTAGGCAAGGAAGGAACCCTTACCAAGGGATACAGGATACTTTTGAGTGTGATGTTTGCTGTCTTGATTGTGGTGGTAGTTTCACGGATGTATATACAAGTCAAAATGTGTCCTATTGCACACTAAACTTGTAGAGCTCGGTATGTCCGCTTTAATGTGGAGCACTGTATCTTTTCTACGTTTCCTTTCGATACTCTCAACATCTCAGCAAGGCAGTTCAGGCTCGCTGAGGCTGAGGCCCTGACGGGGGAAGGCACCTGTAGCTGTCCTAGCCAGTTTGTCAGACGTGAGCATCAACCCTGCACTCCTGAGCACAAGGCTGGGCTTTGTTCTTCCACACCCACTCCTCATTAGTCCCTTTGAGTCCTGGGAGAGGGTAGGACCCAGATCCTCACTGCTCACAGCTGGAGGTCTGCTTCCTGCCACAGGATGGCATCGTGGTGGTCTCCTGCCTCAAGTGGCCTCTTGGGAAGGGGCTTGCCCAGGAGTTCCAGCGAATCCTGGGCCCCCGGCCTATGAGAGAGGCAGCATCATGCAGGGTTCGCATCGCAGACTGAAGCCAGGCAGCCTGGCTCACATCCCGGCTCCTCCAGTTCCCAGACTTTGACCTTGGACAAGTCACTTAACCTCTCTCTGTCTCAGCTCACTCATCTACAAAATGGAGGTGATAATAGTACATACTTCCTTCAAGTGCAAAGAGAATCAAAGGAGTATAAAGCTGATGAACAGTACCTGGCCCAGAGAAAGGAAGTGCTTGTTAAATAAATGGCCTCAGCCCTGCCTAGTCCCGAAGGTTTGGGCTCCTGCCATTCCTACTCAGAGATCCCTGGGTGGAGGCCCTCCTGACACTGACGAGCCCGGGACCCCCCTTGAAGCAGGCACTTTCCAAACCTTATGTCATCCTCACTCCATCCAGCAGGATGAGGGGAGCTTGGTGTACCTAGTTCCCAAGATGAGGAAACAGGCCTTGACACCACCAGCGGGTGACGCCTGTCTGCCTCCAAGACTGGAACTAGGTCTGGAATGGCCCGAGAGAGGCCCACCTGCTGCCTCCTCCTCTGGAACTTGGGTCGGAGCCAGCCCGGCGGGCACTCTCTGCCCACCAGGCTGTGTGAGTCACGAGCCCCTGCTTCTTGGAGTGTCTCTGCCTGTAGAGTTGCCTCATTGGTGGTTGTGAGGCCCCGATGTGAGGGTCCCTCGAAGGGGCTGTGGATACCTGCATGGCAACGAGGCCAACCCTCTTCTCTTGAGCTGTTTCATGCTCCAGCTCGGCTGTTGCATCGAGTATCTCCGTCCAAGAGGCGGGGAGATTGAGACCAGCTGCTGCCGCCTGGATTCTCCCAGAGCTCGCCTGGCTTCGCCCAGCTCAGGTCCTCGCACCATCCTGGTAGGAGTCTCTCCAAGAGGTGACATTCAAGGTTTGTGGGCTGAATTCGGGCCAGTGGTGGGCAGGGTGCTAGGAGAGCAGTGGGAAGCAGGGAGCTTGGCACTTCTCCAGCAAGGAGTCATAGAACACAGCTGCCTGCGAGCAACAGCAGCCTTATCAGCCTGCCTGGCCCAAGGCCGGCTTCCCCATTATTCTCCTCTCCACCGGCCCCTTCCACCTCCCACCCTGCTTCGCCTCACTCAGGGGGGCCTCAGCCCCATGTTCCAGGGTGGCGGCACAGGGAGATGCTTCTGTGGCTCCGGAGCCCCGGGGCAGGCGGCCTGGGAGGGGCCTGACCCCAAGGAGAAGACAGACCGAGGCCCCGAGAGGGGAGGGCCCGGCCAGGTCTCACAGCGAGGCAGGAGCAGGGCTGGGCTGACAGGGTGCTCTCCACGCCCTTCCCTCCACCTCCAGATCAGGGTCCCTAGGAAAGTGCTAGACCAGCAGCGCCTGACGTGAGGGTGGGCAGGCAGCAGAGAGAGGGGGCTCCTCTTCCTCACTGCCTCCTGCCTGGTCCTGGGACCAACACTCAAATCCTCACCCTTGGCCATTCCCTCTGACCCAAGAGGCTGCTGTCCATCTAGCTGGCCTGAGGATATGCCATAGTCCAAGCCGACTCAGTCCCCTGGTCAGAGCAGGTGGGCTGGGGTACATAGGCCCAGGGCTCCGCCTTCTCAATGGCCCGTGGGGCTCCCTGTGCTGTTGGGTCTTTCCTTAACCAGCAGGATCCCTCTGTCCCCAGACCTGACCTCCTGACTCTGTATAGGAACCTTAGACCATTGGCATCCTCATTCCGTGTCTCAGTTTCCCCCTGGACATCTCTAAATTCCTTTTGTCTCTGCCCTGCCTACACTTAGTTGGGCTGAACACTGCCCTCCACACAGGGCTGTGAGGGTGACCGTGGTGTTAGGCTTCTGGCCCAGAGCCTGCCCCAGTGGTGCCTCGGGGGAGGGAGAGAGCCCTCTACTGGGAGCAGGCCACCTCTTGGGCAGCCTTCAGACTGCTCAGCCCCAGAGTCCCCTGCTGCTGGCTGTGTACACCTCTACTCCATGCATGCTTTCTTGTTGGGGGTCCCCAACCAGGGAGGACTGTACACATGGGACCCCAGGGCCTGGAGGGAACACACAAGCTCTCCATCTCTGGTCTCTAGACTGATGTGTCTCCTAACTAACCCTATGGAGTTGCCCACTCACCAAGCACAGGAGGTCGGGGGCAGGAACTAGGGGCAGTGGACAGTGCTGGGCCCTGTAGGAGGCGAGCCTTGCCTCCTGTCAGCGGTCCTGTGCCCAGCCTGAGGGGCCCTGGGCTCCATTCTGAGTTTGGTCCCTCTCTGGGCTTCCAATCTGCCCCTCCCCAGCCCTGCCCTAGCCATGCCCAGACGTGAGGGCCAGGTCTCTAACGCCCCATCCCACAGATGGACTTTCCCCCTGAGCCTTGGTCTCTGCCCAGGGAGCACCAGGAGTGAGGTCAGTGTGAGCGGGGCCCCTCCCTTCTGGGTGGGCATGGCCCCTGAATACTTGGCGCCTCCCTCTCCCCACCCCAGCAGCAGGGCTGGCGCTCAGTGTCCATGAAGCAGAAAGGCTGAGGCAGAGGGAGCACCACCCTTTATTGTGGGGTCTGCAGAGCCGGTGTTGGGCCCCTCCTGCTAAGGAAAGGCTGAGACCCAGCCTGGGCTGACCACACAACCTCTGATGGGCCTTTCTCCTTCCACCCCCTTAATCCCAGGCTGAGCACTGGATCTCTGGGCCTCTGGGGGCCCCTGGGCCTCCATCACCCCTATCCCATGTGCTTGGGAGCACTGTCAGTCAAGTAGGAGCCAGGGTGGGGGTGGGTCACCTGGTACAGCAGGCCTGGGGCTCAGACCCGGGCCCAGCAGCGGCAGAGCCCCAGGTGGAGGTGGCAGTGGTGGCCTCGGCCGCACTGCCCTCAGGCTTAAGGTCTAGGCCCTCATAGATGGTAGGCAGCGAGGTGCGCTGGCTCAGCCGCCGGCGCAGGCCAACCAGCAGGGGCTGAGGCAGGGAGGCCACGTCCACATTGTTGCCCAGGTCCACCCAGGCCAGCACAGGGAACTTGGTGGTGTCCTTGATGGCCTCGGTGAGCTCGCGGGCGGCAGCCCGTGTCAGCCGGTTGCCATTGAGCAGGAGCTGGGTGAGGCGGGGCAGCGTCCAGAGGCTGGGCAGCAGCAGGTGCAGCAGCTCATCACTCAGCCCTGTGAAGCTCAGGTCCAGCACCGTGAGCCCAGTGCCCTGGCGGCCCAGGTAGCGCGCTATGTGCTGCACATCCCGCGTTGACAGTGGGATCCCTGAAAGGTTCACGGTCTCCCCTGCTGGCAGAGTCTTCTGGAGGCTGCTCTTGAGGCTGTGGGAAAGTTGCAGGTGGGATGGACTGAGCAAGGTTCCCATGGCCCAGGCAGGCCACACTGGCCAAAGACAGTGGCCCATTAGGCAGCCAAGGAGGTGAGGAGGCCCAGTCCAGCCAAGCTAGGATCAAACTCCTACCTTCTACATGGGTAGCCATGGACAATGCTTGGAATCTCTCTGAGCCTCAGTTTCCCCTTTGGCAAAAGGGGACCTAGCTGTTGTGAGGACCAAATACATACCTGTTAAGGCTCCATGAGCTGCCATTATAAAACCTACTGTGTACCTGCATTGCCATACCTGCCACAGTTATGTCTCACTTATTCTAGTGCCAACCCAGTGGGGTAGGAGTAATTATTGCAGTCTACAAAGGAGCAAATGGATGCTCAGAGAGGTGACGTGTCTCTTCCACGGTCGCGCACGACTAAGTGGGGAGCCAGGTCTCTAAGGTGCTCCAACTCCTGAGCCCGCACTTTTTTTTCAACCCTTTGTGGGTAAGGATAGATATTCCTATGAGGGTGACAGGGTACAAGCCTTGGAGGCCCAGGGTAGCTAGAAGGGAAGGGAGGTGTTGGAGGGTATAGGGGGACTGCCGTGGGGAAGGGCTCTCTGTGTTCTAAGCTGAAAAGCAAGTTTAGAGAATGAGGAGGTCCCCTGCTGACCCTGGAACCCCCTCTAGGTCTCTTCTGTCATTTGAACATGGCCTAGTAGGCAGATAGACCTGCCTAGGGGCTGAGAGCACCTGCCATGAGAGGGAGCACCGCTATGGGCTCCAGGCTCAGCATGAGCTGCCAGGCTGGGGGGGCAGGGAGAACACCAGGGCTGTGGTTCTGGGCCTCTGGGGTGAGGGGCCTGTGGCCGGTCCCTGGGCTGTGTGGCCGTGAGGCGGTGATGGAGTAATGAGAGGAGCACCGTGAGCCTTAGGCTGGCGGTGGACACCTAAGCCTCAGGCAGCCTGGGGCAGAATTCCCGAAGGGATGCAGGAAAATCAGGGCAGGCTGGCCTTGGGCAGGCCGCTGTGCCTCTCCCAGCCTCAGTTTCCTTCCCAGTAAAATGGGACCCCTAACCCAGAACCTGTCTCCCTCACAGCCTGTCAGCTGCTGAGGCTGCCTTGGTCCAGGGGGCCAGGCCCAGTGGCAGGCAGAGACCAAAGCCTTGAAGAGTGACTAGCAGGAGGTGGGTCACACAGAGAGTGCGGCCTGGCTTGGGAGTATCTGCTGTCACTGGCCACACTGGCCGCCAGGGTTGGGGCATGATGCCGATAAGGGTGAGCCACCACAGGGTAGGGCTTTCGCACCAGCCTCTTTCTGAGAAAGGCCTGGGAAGGGACCCTCGGGCGTGAAGTGAGGCTGGGGCTGCATTCCCCTTACCAGTTCTGGGTCTTCTTCCGGGGCAGGGTGGGCCCTCGCTGCCGCTTGGAGTGAGGCGTGAGGTGGTAGATGAGCTGTCGGCAGATCTTGTCCGAGGACTTCCAGAGCTCATAGTCCTGTAGAGGGACAGTGCTGTCAGGATGAGGCCACCCCCCCCCACCCACCCTCTGGGCCCTGGGGATCCAAGTGTGTGGTAGAGCAGCGTCATTCACCATGGATCACTGAGCTGCCCACTGGTCTCCCCTGCCCACCCCCACCCAGCCATGGCCTGGCACAGAGCCAGGGGAGGCTGCCTGCTGGGAGCTGGACAGGCTGGTCTGAGGCCCGCAGTGCCCGGCGGGAGGAAGCCCAGACAATGGGCCCTTGTTCCCTGTCCTCGGGCCCAGGGCCAGCATCTTAGGCTATCAGCCGGCTCTCTGCCCACCTCAGCGCTCCCCAGGGACTCGCCACAGGGGAGGCCGGACCAGGCCCCTCCAGGGAGCCTAGCTCCACTGACGCCACCCCCAGAGAATAGGAACAAGCCAGGTCAGCATGCTCTTCTTCCTCTCACTCACCAATCTAGACCCTGCCTGTGGGGCTGGGAGGGTTAACATGCCACAGCACCACCACCTGCCTCTCTCCTGGTCCTAAGTGGGCCCTTTTAGAGCCCAGCTGGGGCAGAACACAGGGCGCCCTGCTTTCCACAGGCTGGCACCAAGCACGTGTTCTTCATCCAATCCGTGTGCACACAGTGGCGGCAGCCGCCCTGGTCACTGTGAAGGCTTTAGGCCACCTCAGAACCCTGTGACAATGGCAGAGAGATGTTGGAGGTCTGGAGCTGGCAGGGCTTGTAGCGGGCAACCTTGTTTCACACAGGACTTTCCGAACCTAAGGAATGGGGGCTGGGGGCTGGCCACAGGCTGTGTCAGGAGCACAGCACCTTCAAGGATCATGGCAGGATGTCTACAGATGCCATCGGAGCAGGGTTCTGGGCAGACGAGGTGCATGTAGGGAAGAGGTTATAGGCTGCTGGTGGCAGATGGCAGATGCCACTCAACAGAAGAAGGGGCTTGCTGTGGCTCTTGGTGCTGTGGGAAGCAGTGAGCACTTGTCTCCATGAGTATCCATATAACATGGTTATATTTGGAGGGGGGAGGGGGGCTCTCCTCTGGCTTGAGAGTTTGGGTCTATCAGCACATTTGTTAGAACATTTTGTGTCCCGCAGGGTCCCCATACCACTTCCTGCCTGAGTCTCAGGGCCTGGTGCATAGTGCTGTTATTCAGGAAACATCTACCTAACACACAACTTTTCAGGGTTGGGAAAACACAGCTCATACTTGCCCCAGCTGCTGGCCAATCTAAACCACTGAAACTGGCATCATGTCGCACAGAGGGGCAGTGACCTGCCAATGGACTTGCAGCACGCCAAATGAGGACCCAGGCTCCTAGCTGCCAGCCCTGGGCTCTCCAGAGCCCTATCAGCCATACTGTCTAGTCTGAGGTCCTTGCCTACTAGCCTCACCGACTTGGGGCACTGCAGGTCCCGGGCCAGGTTCACAAGCAGGTCATGGGAGATGGGGTCCACCAGATTGATGAAGGTCACGTTCCTGTAGAGGATGTCAGTGAGCAGGGTCCCCTCGAGGCCCAGGTCCTGTGGGTAGTGAAGAGTTGAGTAAACCAGGAGTTGGGCTATCCTTCTTCAGGCCCCTCCCAGCCAGCCAAAGCCCCCTCACGTCCATTGCTCCCTATCCATCTCTCTCCCTAAGGCTTGCTGGAGTCTCCCCACAGGTGGCAATGGACCAACTGTCCAGAGGCAAGTGGATCTTTCAGATGAGGAGAGAGTCGGCCCAGCAGGGGCCTCAGAGAGGCAATAAGCAGGCCCTGGAGCCCTTAGACTGGTTTCTTGGAGGTGAGACACCATGCTGTGACATCTTGCCTGCTCTGGGGTTGGGTTTGTCGAGGGTATTCTTTTTTTTTTTTTTTACAGGGATAGAGAGAGTCACAGAAAAGGATAGACAGGGACAGACAGACAGGAACAGAGAAAGATGAGAAGAATCAATCATCAGTTTTTCGTTGCGAGACCTTAGTTGTTCATTGATTGCTTCCTCATATGTGCCTGGACTGTGGGCCTTCAGCAGACCGAGTAACCCCTTGCTCGAGCCAGTGACCTTGGGTACAAGCTGGTGAGCTTTTGCTCAAACCAGATGAGCCCGCGCTCAAGCTGGCGACCTCGGGGTCTCGAACCTGAGTCCTCTGCATCCCAGTCCGCCGCTCTATCCACTGCGCTACCGCCTGGTCAGGCTTGAGGGTATTCTTTGGGGCTCCTCAGATGACCCCCAAGGCTGCTGTCCTCCAGGATTCCCTTTGCCCCTTTGTGTCTTCCGCCTATTCCCGCGTACCTTCAAGCTTTGGCCACCATCTATTTGCCCACAGGTCCAGACCCTTCCTTTAGGGGTGGGCCTCTCTCCCAGCTCAGACTGAGTGTGTTCGTCTCCTGCCCTGAAGCTGGCCTCACTGTGCCTCAGCTCAGTAAAGGGTATCACCATCCCCAACTTCCCAGAGGCCATGAATCACCTTGCACTCTCTCGCCCCTCCCCGCCCAGCTCTCCCATCCCTCTGCTCAAGGAGGGTCAAGTCTCATCCTCCAACAGCTTACTCACAGGGCACCTGGCCTTCCAACACCCTTCCAGTTCCGCCCTTAGGCTGCCAGAGTGGCTCTATGAAAGGCAGAGTGAGCTTTTCCCTTAATCCCTTTGGTGGAGACCAAATGCTCTTGAAGTGTGGTATCAGATTCAAGCAAAATCTGCAGTCTTCGAACTCTGTGAAGCCTGGCATCTGCCCTCCCTGGCCCACCAACCTCCTGTTCCTGTCTAGCTTCCAAGTCTCTCATCCCTTGCATAGATCCCACCGTCAGGTCCCTGGCTGTTCTGCCTTCAGTCCTTGACACCGTTTCTCGCACAGTCCTGGTTTGACACTAAACAACCTTTTAGAGGTTCCAGTTAGAGGATATACTGACAAGCTGATGGGACAGGCACAGCTGGCAGGGACCTTCAGAACATATGTGGACCCCCCCAAGCCAAAGGGTGATGTGTTCGGTGCCCAACACCCTGTAGACACAGGAAGACAGGCCAGGGGAAAATGTACAAAGGCCATAACTGCAGAGTCCCTGTGGGTTATGGGAAAGGACAGGCCTTCCACTGAGCCTCGAATCCCAACCTCTGGGACATAATGGGGCAATCAAGCTGGTGCCACAGTGCCCAGCCACAGTGCCCAGCTAGTGCCTTGGGCTCCAGGGTGCCATCCCAGATAGGGATCTGGGCCTCTGGACAGTCTGACTGATTCACTGCTGCTCTGTCATTTGCATTTTAAACATCATTCATGTTCATGTCATAAATGCCAGCTAGGGGGGATCCAGAAGGGAGGGGTGGCTGGTGAGCCTGGGCTGACCCAGACAGGGCCTCAGACTGCAGCCTGCTTTCTGCTGGTCTGGACAGCTCCTCTTAAAGGGCCAGCCCCACCTTTCCAGTCTGCTGGGCCCAGAGAGTACAGCAGGAGAAGCAGGAGGCTGGAGGTTGGGCTGTGGCCTTGGCTGTTCCTCAATCTGCTCTGTGGCTCACCACTTTTCTCCAAGCCTCAGTTTCCATCTCTAGTCATCCACCTGCAGGACAGACATGCACGACTGATTTCAGCTTACAGGCTGGGGCATGACATGGTGGCAGCTGCTGCAGGGGTTGAGGATGTGGGCAGAGAGGCAAGTGGCCTACCTAGTGTAATGCTGGGACCAGAACCCAGGGCTAGGGCAACCTTGGGATCTGGGACTCAGGTATATGGTGTGTGTAGGACCAGAGCCCCGACCTGTCCAGATGTGGTGTGATGTACAGAAGCCAGGGGTGTGTACTCAGTGGGTGTAAACTGCCCTTTAGAAGGATGGGTGATGGGTGCTGGAGCTCTGTCTGGGCTGCCAGGGTATCAGGGTGAGGTTGCACCTGCTGACCAGCTGGGCTGTTGCTTCCCAGGGTCTCACCCTGGAGGAAGGGAGAGCTGAGGGTTTCCCATTGCTTCTCAATACATGATGCCCACACTTGCCACTCCTCCCAGCACCCCCTCCTTTCCTGCCAAGGCCTGAATCTGGGCTCTTAGCTCCTGGCTTGGAGCACCCTAAACACACAACTGACCCCAAACCCCAGAGGCACGGACACTCACCTGCCCTCTCCTCCACACTCACAGTCCTCCCGGCCTCAGTGGCCCTCACTCTAGCTTCCTGCCCTCCTTCCCTCCCTCGCTTTGTCTCTCGCACAGACCAGATTTCCCACTCCTGCATCCAGTCGTACCCTCCCCTGGGAACCCGCCCGGCCTGCATGCCCGTCCGGGGCCAGCCCTGCCTCCCGGCCCCTTCTAGGACCGCTGCCCGCAGCCCCGGGCCCCTCCCTGGCCTCCAGCTCCGGCGGGCCCGCTCCTTCTCTCGCCTGGCGCAGGAGGCGCAGCAGCTGCCGGGCGCGCTCGGGCTGCCGCTCGCGAAGCGTGGACTGGATCTCGCGGAGCCAGCGCACCCGGCGCTCATAGGGCGCGGGCCCGCACCCCGCCGCCGCCCCGGCCTCGGAGTCTGCCTCGGGTCCATACCGCCTGCCCAGCCGCGCCCCCATGGTCGCGGCGCGGCGGGAGCTCGGAGGGCGGGAGGCCAGACCGTCTGAGCCCCGCCCCCGGCCCCGCCCCTGGCGACGCGCAGAGTGGGGAGCGCCGGGGGCCGAGGCTGCGCATCCCTGGCGGGCTAGAGCTGGTGAAGGAAATGGAGAATCTGCTGGGGCTGTGGAGCTGCCAGCACTTGGTTTGGGGGATCTCACTGGAACAGAGGTTCCCGCCAGCGCTAGACCACGCTCTGGAACTCTGTCGCTCGCAGGGGGAGTCGCTGAGCCCGGCCAGGACGAGGTGGCTCTTGGCGCCTCTAAACCCTTCTGGCCCCAGGGCTGTCTGTGGAACTGTCGCGTTGGCGGTGCACGGCGCGCTGGACTTGAGTCAGGGCGCGGTGGATGGGTGTTCCCGTTTGCCCGCCTTAAGCAGTAACAGGACCTGCTTTCAGGAATCACCCCGGCAGAGAGCAGTTGTAGTATCTGACCCATACACCCTGCTTGGACAGTCCTACAACGACAATTATTTACTGCCCCTCCCTGCTTGGCTGAGGACTGCCCTGGGCAGGCAGGGTGGAACCGGCCCCCTTGACGCAGGCCTCTGATTTCAGGCCTAGAAGATAAACGGGATGAGGAATGCTGGTTAATGGTTAAGCTCCGCACTGGACAGACTGGCATGAAGCCAGCTGCACCTGCCCCTGACTTCAGGTTTTCCTGCCTGACAGGGGCGTGGGGGGGGGGGGCGTGGGAGAAGGGTGAGCCCTGGCTCTTCCCAGGACCAGGCTTGAGCTAGAGACCTCTGCAGCTCAAGGAATGTCCCCACTTGCTGGGGTTTCCTCAGCAGGAATCTAATCTGGGGCCTCCATTGGAGGCCTGCAGCTCCTACCCAGCTCTGGGCTCCTCACGTTCCTGGAAGAAGGCATTTGGGGCACTAGGCTCCAGCTCCCAACTGGCACAACAAAGAGGGCATGTCCAGACTGATGACCGGTTGCTGTGCCTGGGCACAGGTGCAGAAAGGGTGGTGGGGAGGTGAGTGGAGACTGTCCAAGGGTACGTGGTGAGATGAGGCAGAGTCAGGCTCTTTCCACTGCGTTCAGCACTGCCTGCCCAGGAGTGTGTCTGGAGATGGGGTGTTGGGCTGAGCCCCTGAGAAAAACCAGTGTCCTCATCCCCTGACCACCCATTGAACCCCCACCCCTGTTGTTGCCTGGTTGGGCACCCCCATTGGACCTGTTCCCAGGACTTTTTTATCCTGGGCTCTCTTCTTTCCCTGAGACTGCTGGCTGGACCCAGAGGCCTCCCCTCCCCCCTCCCGCCTCTATAGCCAACACTTTCCTGGGGCCACCCTGGCACCACAGGTTTCCTCTTTGGCAAACCTGCATGCCTGCCTGGCCTGCCTGCCCTTAGGGCTGTCTCTAAACTGACGTGGTGGTGACAGGGCCAGAGACTTAAGCAGCAGCCCCAGAGCCCCAGGGACCTCTCAGACCCCCTGTCCAGAGCTGGCAGCCTGGTAAGACACTCCTCCCCTCCCCCACACACTCAGGACTGAAGCCAGAGCTGGGATGACTTCCAGATCCTGACCATATCCTTCCAGACGTTGAGCCAGGCCTGGACATTGTCACCTAGATTGTGAGAAGACTGAGATGGGGGGGTGCAAGGTGAGGGGAAGGAAGGTTGAGCCTCGTGTCATGAAGGGGGCAAACCAGGCATAGGGGGATGCCCAGAGCTGAGATTCCTCTGGAGCCTACCCTTCACCCCCCCCCCCCTCTGTGTCCCTTGCTGGGAGATTCCTAGAGGACATTTTTCTAGGACAGGAGGGCAGGTGTCATCTGGGTCCAATCCCTAGATGTGTTTTCCTCAGCCTCCTATTGGCGGTGGTTGAGTTGAGCTGGCCCTTGGGGACTCTTTCTGGCCTCACCTGATTTGGGCAGAAGCCCCCAGAGCCAGAGCCCTAACATCAGTCACTAGCCTTCATGTGTATTTAACTAAAGGCTGCTGGCCCCACTTGCTGGATTGTCCTGGGTAGGACAATGATCTCATTCTGATTGTCCTGTGTTTGTGGAGACCCCATGGGGTAGGGAGCTGTGAATTTGCCCTCTTAGCCTCCAGGTCTGATGTTGAGGTTGGGGTGGGGGGCGGCTTGTAACAGTTCTCTCAGGGTAACTTTATTCATTGGGAGCTAGAGTGTCAGGGAGGGAGACAACCAGACCCCAGGCCCTTCTGGGGCAACCAGGAAATAAGGAGCAGTGACAGCCACACCTTTGACTTCCCAAGCTGGTGGACACTCATTTGGTGGCCCAAATGGAGTTACAAGGGAGTCAAGGTTCAGATGACTCAGCAAGTGGGGTGAAGGGCTGTGGCTGTGGATAGAACTAGACCTGTCCTCCCTTTGGGGTGTGAAAACATAGGCAAAGTAGGTAGCTGTACTAGTTTTCTGTGGCTGTCATAATAAATTATCACATTTGGTGGCTTAAAACAACAGAAACTGATTCTCTCCCAGTTCTGGAGGTTAGAAGTCTGAAATCAAGGCGTCGGCAGGGCCTTGCTCTCTCTGAAGGCGCCAGAAAAGAATCTCTTTGTGTTTTCCCAGAATCTGGTGTTGCCAGCAGTTCTTGGCTTTCCTTGTTGGCAGCTACATCACTGCTTCCATAATCATCACATGGCCTTCCCTCTGTATGTCTCTTTTCACATGGCCTTCTCTTTTTTTTTCTTACAGAGACAGAGAGAGTCAGATAGACAGGGATGGAGAGATGAGAAGCATCAATCATTAGTTTTTCGTTGTGCATTGCGATACTTTAGTTGTTCATTGATTGCTTTCTCATATGTGCCTTGACCGCGGGCCTTTAGCAGACCGAGTAACCCCTTGCTCAAGCCAGCGACCTTGGGTCCAAGCTGGTGAGCTTTTGCTCAAACCAGATGAGCCTGCGCTCAAGCTGGCAACCTCGGGTTCTTGAACCTGGGTCCTCCGCATCCCAGTCCGAAGCTCTATCCACTGCGCCACCGCCTAATCAGGCCACATGGCCTTCTTATAAAGACCCTAATCATTGGATTCAGAGCCCACCCTAATTCAGTGTGACCTCATTTTAAGTAATGACAACTACAAAGACTCTATTTCTTTTTAATTTTTATTTTATTGATTTTAGGGGGGGGGAGAGAAACATCAATTTGTTGTTCCATCTATCTAATGCATTCACTGGTTAATTCTTTGTATGTGCCCTGACTGGGGACCGAACCTGCAACCTTGGTGTATCAGGGTGATGCTCTAACCAACTGAGCTAGTTGGCCACGGCCTGTGAAAGCTCTTTTCACTAATGAATCTTCTGTGGCTCTAACCTGAATCCATCCTGTCACCTGACAGCCATCATTCTTCCATTCAGTGATGATCATTGAGCACTGTGGACACTTCAGAGACTAAGACAGACACAGGAACAGCCACCCCACAGAGATGGGGAGTTGTCCCACACTGCAGGAGCACAGAAAGGCACCTGACCAGGAGGTAGAGGAAGGCTTCCTGAAGAGGTGACACTGAAATTGGGGTCTGAAAGTAAGAGTGCTTGCTTGAAGTCCCAGCAAGAAAGCTGTGGGTAAACCACACAGAGGAAGGGGTGGAGCCCAGCAACGCAAGAATTCATCCGGAGGGCAAAGGGTGCCTTTGAATGGTTTTCAGTGGGGGAGGGGCCGGCGCGGCAGAGCAGGCTGAGCGCTGGGGTTGTAGTAGGGAAACCATCCTGCGCTGCAGGAAGGACTGGGACCCTGAGGAGGAGTTGCCAGGTGAGAGGGGGTGGCCCAAGGGGAGAAGAGGAGGGCTCAGATGTGGCTTGGAGGGTATGTAGAGGAGAGGCCACTGGACGGGGCCAGTGAGGATGCGGGGTATCCTGGGCTAGACTCTGGCTAACGTAACCGGAGAGGTCTGGGGAGGTTAGTTGTTTAGCTGAGGCTTGGGCATGTCAATCTGAGGCCTCTGGAATACAAGGTGACAGGATGTTTGATCAGGATTTAGCTAGAGAATAACTGAGTCCAGCTTTCAGCGATGAAGGAGACAGAGGGTAAGAAACGCCCAAACCTGTAAGAATTTTTATGAGTTTATTTGAGCCAATCAGATGACAATTGCTAGGAAGCAAAATCTCAATGGATTGAGAAAATGCTCCGATAAATGGCGGTTTTACCACTTAATTTTTATTTATTTGTTTGTTTATTTATTTATTTTTTCATTGATTTGAGATAGAGAGAGAGAAGCATTCACTTGTTGGTTCACTTAGCTGTTTTATTTAGTTGTGCCTGCGTTGGTTGCTTCTCGTATGTGCCCTGACCAGGGCAATGCTCTATCCAATTGATGCGCTCAGGGTGGTTACAAGAAATTCATTGGTGATTGATTAGAGGAAGCAAAGCAGGGAAAATTTCTGGGATTAGATAAAAAAATAAAACAATTAGACACCTACTTCTTTTACATAGGTGGGTATAGGGTAGTTAACAGTAAATGACTAACAGGGTAATAACAATAACGGTAATAACAGTGATGAGAGGCTCTGCAGTCTCCTGCTCTGGTTGGAGACTGTGCCCTGCGGGGTCTGGAAAAAGGAAATTACCTCGACAAACCAAAAGTATGTGATTGTAGTTGCAAAAAGACAATAGACCTGCTCAGTCAGGGTAAAGACTGATGACCTATGTTAAGAAGGATGCCCTGGGCCATGATTATCTGCCTACTCCTTTTAGACCACCCTGTGTGGTTTCTTTTTTTTCTTTTTAGAGAGGAGAGAGAGACAGATAGAGAGAAGGGGGGAGGAGCTGGAAGCATCAACTCCCATATGTGCCTTGACCAGGCAAGCCCAGGGTTTCAAGCCCGCGACCTCAGCATTTCCAGGTCGACGCTTTATCCACTGCGCCACCACAGGTCCGTGGCCCCTGTGTGGTTTCTTTAGGTCTCTGAGTTTGTAAGGCCCTCCCTGAGATTGTTTAGTACGTGGCCCCTTTTTCATTCATGAGGGGGTGGGGGCAGGGCTCCTGGAAGTCCAGGCAGGCCAACAGGGTGTGTGTGGAGTAGTTTTGTCATCAGTGAAACCACACATCCTCTTAGCGTGTGCAACATCAGGGAAGGTAGGGACTCTGGAGGGGTGACAAGTAGACTTGGGCATGTGAACCCGGAGGTCATGGCAAGCATGTTTGGCTCTCAGAGAGTCCAGACCATGAGCAGGGGTGGGGTCTGGAGAGTGGGAGAGACCCAGCCTTCCTCCTCCACCCCCTGGAGCTCCCAGACACCGCAGATAATTACAAGATGATGTGATAAATGCTACCTGCACAGGGTGCTGTGGGCAGGAAGAACCAGGCGGCCAGGAGTGCGCACTTATGACCTCTAAGCTCTGAGCTGCTCCTCAGGCTGGGACAGAGGTGGCTGCAGTGGAGGGAGTAGGCACTTAACTTACTGTGCACTTTCTCAGTGAATCTGTTGGCAGTTAAACAGCACCAGGTAATAGACCAGTAGAGTGAGACCAGACTTTGGATCAGCAGCCTCGATACTTGAGCCCTGGCTCAGAAAGAATTCAGAACCAAGACTCAAACTATAAGAGATTGTTTGTTTAGAAAATCACAATGGTAAAAGTGGGTCATAGAAGAAATGGGCTCAGGAAACAAGTTACAGAGGCAAAAGAAAGGTGCTTGGAGCTTAGGAGAAAGAGGCAAAGAAACGTGCCTGGGGAGGAGTGTGGGGAAAGGCTTAGGTGCGTGCCCTTGAGAGCTGTGCTGGGTCCTGGGTCTTGAGTGTATTTATCTGGAAGTCTTGGGGGGATATTCATCAGCTTTCTAGGTGTGCCCTCTCAGGGTCATGGTCTCCACTGTTTGGTGGGTGCCAGGGCAGGGTGTTATTATTAGTCAGTGCAGCTGGTTCTGACGTGGGCTGTGGACAGCAGACCTGACTTCACTTGTCTGATTTTGCTGCTTTTCTTGGCCCAGAGCTGAAACACAATTGAGGCCTAAATATTATCCCTAGGGGGTTAATGCTTAAGGGAGTAGTTATGCAAGGACCCGCATGGAAGCTCAGGACTCCACTCTTTACCCCCTTGTTCCTCCTCCCGGGGGGTCTACTGCATGAAAGGTCAAGGGAGGGTCCAAATCACATGACCTGCAAGGTCAGGGGGTCTGAACCCCATGGCAAGCAATATACTAGGGGAGGGAAGGTCACCCTGGGGATGAGGTCCTTGTTTTCCCAGTTTTGCCCTTTGCTAGGCACCCAGGCTTTCTGCCCAGTGACCTTCTGTACCTGGCCCATTGTCCTTGCTCTGCCCATGTCTGTCTAACTGCCTTCCACAAATCCACCCAACAACTGTTTTGATTATCCCTGCTCTGCGGGTATAAAACTGAGTCAGGAAGAGGAGACCCTGGGCCATCAGTAGCTGGGATCAGATTTGAGCGTAGGCATTTT
Organism: Saccopteryx leptura; assembly: GCF_036850995.1. NCBI lineage: Eukaryota > Metazoa > Chordata > Mammalia > Chiroptera > Emballonuridae > Saccopteryx > Saccopteryx leptura. Next base: position 383,264,795 of record NC_089504.1, on the reverse strand, counting down.
CAAACCTACACTCATGGTCGCATTGTCATCCTGCCTCTGAGTCTGGGAGTTGGACTCGGTTCACCAAGTGCTGGACGTTCCCAGGTGTTAACAGGCTGACATCTCTGGAGGCCCACGCACTTGGCCTCACATCAAAGGTGGGTGGTGACATGGAAAACGCTGGAAACGGCGCCAGGGGTGGGGGCCAGGCTCGGGGGAAAGAGGGCTCTGCCCATGCCTGAGGTTGGACAGAGCTCACCTCCCTGCCACCACTGGGCAACTCTGGCCCCTTCACCATGCTATAGTCTTCCTTCCATTCTTTCAATGTGGTCGATGTGGCTCTGAGAGGCTGTGGCCAAGGAGCCACAGGGTGGTCCCTGCTCCTTTGTTCCGTAGCCTCAGACAGTAGCAGGCAGGCCCATCGGAAGCAGGATGACTTGCAATAACTGAAGAAAGCATTATAAGAAGGCAAACTGGAGCTTGACACTGGGAAGAACTTGCCGGCCAACCAGTCTCATGTCTTTCGAGACAGTGAGTTCCTTGTCAGGGCACATGTGAATGACAGGAGTGCTGGAGATGGGAGATCAGAGTCGAAACGTTTGAGACTCTGTGATCCTCAAGTGAAGATGTTATGATGCTTGGGTTTGCAGTCACTTTTATTCAGTGAGTTTTCCAAACCTCTCCTTGGTGCAGATACCAGGAGACCAAAATGGACTGGACGATATCAGGTTTCCTGGCTCCCAGCAGGTTCTGAAAGCCTGTCCCAGTGGTTCTGGAGGCTGAATCAGGCACAGTTTGCATCTTGATCTGACCTGCCTGCCTGAGAGGCTCACAACCACATTTTGGGATGTTGCGTCTCTACCAGCTGGTGTCAACCTGGGCTCACCTGGCACTTCCTGGATCTCAGGCATAGCCACTCCCGGGACCTGACGATAGAGTGGGGCATGACAAAGTCTGCAATAAGACATCACTTGTAAAATGGGTTTCAGGTCCTTCCTCCTGTCATGGGTCACTGCCCTGTTGAGTAATTTTGGGCAAATCCTTTGTCTTCTCAAGTTGCAGTTTCCTTGAGCACGCTTCTTCCTCCACCAGTGTCTTGTTTTCCCAGGCACAGAGGTGAGGCAGATCCAAGTCTGTCAGAATAAGAAGGGCCGCCTGACCAAGCGGTGGCGCAGTGGATAGAGCATCAGCCTGGGACATTAAGGACCCAGGTTTGAAACCCTGAGGTTGCTGGCTTGAGCATGGGCTCATTCGGCTTGAACGTGGGATCATAGACATGATTGCTGACTTGAAGCCCAAGGTCGCTGGCTTGAGCCCAAGGTCACTGGTTTGAGCAAGGGGTCACCAGCTTGGCTAGAGCCCCTTGGTCAAGGCACATATGAGAAAGCAATCAATAAATAACTAAGGTGCTGCAACTATGAGTTGATATTTCTCATGTCTTTCCCTTCCTGTCTGTCTCTGTCTGTCTGACTTGCTAGAAAAGAAAAGAAAAAGAAAGAACAGAAAGGGCCTTCAAGGTCACTGTGGGCCCATTTCTCAGAGTAGGAGATGGGCAAGGTGCCCAGCCATCCCTGCCCACTGGAACAGTGCCATGAACCTCCTGTCTGGCCAAAGACCCTGAGGCACCCTAGGTTGCTGGTGCCAGCACAGCAGGGTGATTAGAAGATGAAAGGCACCAGGATGGTAGGGTGGCACCCCCCATGCTGCTGTCTTGACAACTGCCGCAGACTGGAGGCCAGCTTGGCCCAGGAAATCTCTTCAAGGAACAAGGACACAGAGAGCCTAGCTCCAACGCCCCCTTCAGCACTTCCTGCTTCCCACAGCCCTTGCTCACCGCATGGCAGGCTGAGGGGCTAGTAGTCACCCACCAAGGTCCTAATGAGTGAGCTAGAGTTAATGGGTTACCCAGCCCGGTGACACATTCACTAGCCTCCCTGGGCTCTCAAAGTCCAGATGTGACTTTCAAGGTCTGAGCTCAGCCACTTCCCTTTCCAGCCTTGACGCCTCAGAGCTCAGAAGGGCCATGGAGGTCAAGAATCTCCCTTACACCCTCACTGCTCCTGCAGATGCCTCCATGGCTGGCCACGAGGCTCAAGTCGTTCTCCACCTGGCAAGTCCTCCTCAGTCCAATCCCAGCTCTGCCCACATTCCCGCCTACTCGCATGATGTCTGCCCCTTCCTCAGGACCCTGAAGTCTTCCTCCTTCGAGGCTGACCATACTTTTTTTTTTAAATTAATTAATTAATTTATTCATTTTTAGAGAGGAGAGAGAGAGGGCGAGAGAGAGACAGAGAGAAGGGGGGAGGAGCTGGAAGCATCAACTCCCATATATGCCTTGACTGGGCAAGCCCAGGGTTTCGAACCGGCGACCTCAGCATTTCCACTGGTCGACGCTTTATCCACTGCGTCACCACAGGTCAGGCTGACCATACTTTTTCATCTAGTCTGGCTGGGGGCTCTCTGAGAGAAGAATCTAGATGGGACAGGATCAGATGGGTGGCTGAATGAATAAAGAAGAAATTAATTTAAGCCAAGGCTGTGCCAATGGCAGCAGGCCACAGGCCATGTGTGGACCTCAGAGGCACGGGCACGCTTGAGCACCCACCCCATGTCATTGGATAGGCAGGAGCAAGGGTGACCCATCTCTCACCTCCACTGCCTTGTGTGCTCCATCAGTCTGCATGCTCATGACCCCAGAAATTTGAGGGATGAGAAAAGGCTCCCCTGGGTCTTATGACTCCAGTCTTTGGAGTGACAGCATCTAGACACTACCTGTAGACCAAGTTTCAGGAAGAGGGCATGATTAAAAATACAGCCACTACTTCGGGGTTGTAGAGAGAATCTTAGACTCCTAAGGCCTGATGGGACATCAGATGCTTATAGCCCCAATCCCTATCTGGCTATGTAACCCCTCTCTGGACATCGTAAGCTGAGGGGAGCTCACCTGTTTTCAGGCAACCTTTGGTCTGACCTGCTTTTTCTTCTTCTTTTTTTTTACAGAGACAGAGAGAGAGTCAGAGAGAGGGATAGATAGGGACAGACAAACGGGAATGGAGAGAGATGAGAAGCATCAATCATTAGTTTTTCATTGTGACACCTTAGTTGTTCATTGATTGCTTTCTCATATGTGCCTTGACCGCGGGGCTACAGCAGACCGAGTAACCCCTTGCTCGAGCCAGTGACCTTGGGTCCAAGCTGGTGAGCTTTGCTCAAACCAGATGAGTCTGCGCTCAAGCTGGCGACCTCGGGGTCTGGAACCTGGGGCCTCTGCATCCCAGTCCGACGCTCTATCCACTGCGCCACCCTTGATCAGGCCTGATCTGTTTCTTCTTGAAAGCCATCTCACTCAGCCCCGCTGAGGTCCTCAAAGCTCAGGTCTCTCATTCAGGGTTTAGGAACCCACTGGGCTCAAAGAGGCCAGCAGCCTTCCCAGGTTACATAGCCGCAGGGATAGGACCGGGGCCAGCCCTTTTCTCACCTGGAAAGATTCCTATGCCTTTAAAGCCTTCCCCCACCACAGGCCAGCATGGGGAGGGAGGGGTGGGGCTGGTCACAGCTAGGCTCTAGGCACTCAGTTCTGTATTGGAGTGCAGCAGGAAGACCAGCCCCGGAGCCAGGTGAGCTGGGATGGAATGGGCTCTGGCTGTACCCAGTGCTGTGTTACCCCAAAGCAGAGCTCCCCCTCTCTGAACTACTGGGCATCACAGGGAACATTTGAGGCCTGGGTTTCAGCCCCAGCTCTGCCAGGTGCCGGGGGTGCTCTGTGAGACCCTCTTCCTCCTTAAGCTTCTGTGTGATAGAGTGACAGGGGCAGGGCTCATGTGGACCAATCAGCAGAGGGGTCACACAGGTGGGCAGATCCCTAGGCTCCTTGTCCAACAAGGTCTGGGCTGGGAGCCTCTGTTCCTTGACTGGTAAGTGGGTTTGAGACAGCCGTCCAGGCTTTCTGGATCACTCTGCCCCAAGTGTGGGTGGAGGAGGGCCAGGTGGAGCCGCCTGACTTCTCTAAAGAAGGAGGCATTGAAGAAGCCATGGCACCCAGGAAGTGGACTTCTCAGAATTAAGAGGGAGGAGTTCACCATGGAGAAACTGAGGCCTAGAAGGATCTGGCAGCCTGGGGTGAGGGAGTCACTGGGGGGTCAGGTCTGGAGTGGAGCCAGAGCTGTGAGGGGGCTGTGCTGCTGTATTCTCGGGCCATGCGTGCCCCACCATAGGGTTCTGGTGTGTGGCTGTGGTGGAGGTAAGGCAGGGTCGTTTGTGCCAGGGTCATCGCACAACTCTAGGGGGTGCTCACCACTTTTTGGTTATCTCAAGCGTGTTTCAACAGGTTTTCAGTAGATAGTGGTTATTAAGTAAGTCCTGGGGAAGAGGCCTTTACCTAATTCTCAACCTTGTACCACCAGGGTGGGCAGCGAGGGAAGATCTCAGCTCTGATAAGCGTCCTGTCCAGGGGTGTGGACAGGACGAGGAAACCGCTGAGCGCTGTGTTCTTATACCCGAGGTAGGTGACTCCTCGCTGTGGGCGGGCACGGAGGGAGGGGGCAGGGGGCCCTGGCTCTGCCTCCTGGTCCATGTGGCTTTGTGGGTCATCTGACCTTGGCCAGGTTGCTTCTACCTCAGCCTCGGTTTCCTGTCTATGGACGGGTTTGTGGCTGTGTCCTGTTTTCAAACCTGTGTCTCCAGGGTTGCGATGACCCAGCCTTTGGGCTGGGTTGGAGGATTAACAGAGCAGCTCTAAACTGGCTGCTTTGTCTTCTTCCTTATGCTCCTTTCTGCTGCGACCTGGAAACTTGCTTGGCTCAGCCTAGATTCAGCTTGGGGGGGGGGGGGGTGGCGGGCAAGGGGGTGGCACTAATGGCAGGGTAACTATCTTTGGGTGGGTGAAGGAGGCTTGCACGTTCATGAGGATGAGGAGCTTACCACTCTTTGTGCCTAGGACAGGAGGTATAGGGTCTGGCGGAGAACTTTAGCTCAGTCCATGCAATCTTACCTGAGATGACATGGTTTCCCCAGATCCACTCCCCCCAGCTTCCCTCTCTGCATGTAGGAAGTAGGAGGCTGACCAGGACAGAATGTGACACACTCAACATATGTGAAGGGCCTTCTTTGTTCTGTATGACATGCTTCTGTTAACATGACCTTTGATGTGCTACCTTCCTTCCTATCCTCGTTCCCTGGAACCTGCAGCTGCTTCTAAGCACAGGTGACTGAGGCAGCTCTCTGAGCCCAGCATTTTCCTGTTGGAGTTACCTATGGAGGCTGGACTACTCTCTGCCCACTCAGACATTCTTCTTATCCTCCTGCTGCCACCGTGTCTTATGCCATACCAGGCAGGGAGGAAACTGCTGAGCAGGCTCAGGCTGGGGACAGAGCCCTGTGGCTCCCCACTGCAGACTCCTCCCAGCTGACTGCCTGGCTGTGCAGCCACTCAGGTAGGGCCAAATCCCCTGATGGGCCTGGCTGGTGCCCAGCCCTTGGGGCTAGGTCTTGGGCCATGGCCCTTGGCTCCTTTTCTGTTCATCTTCCCAGTCACTCTGATCTGTAGTTAGGGTGATGCCCAGGCAAACTGTTCAGTTAGAGCATCTCTAGCCTGCTCAAGGGCAGCAGGTGATAGAAGGTCCGCTTTGTTTTTTTTTTGGTTTTTTTTTGTATTTTTCTGAAGCTGGAAACAGGGAGAGACAGTCAGACAGACTCCCACATGCGCCCGACCGGGATCCACCCGGCACACCCACCAGGGGGCGACGCTCTGCCCACCAGGGGGCGATGCTCTGCCCTTCCAGGGTGTCGCTCTGTTGCAACCACAGCCACTCCAGCGCCTGGGGCAGAGGCCAAGGAGCCATCCCCAGCGCCCGGCCATCTTTGCTCCAATGGAGCCTCGGCTGCGGGAGGGGAAGAGAGAGACAGAGAGGAAGGAGAGGGGGAGGGGTGGAGAGGCAGATGGGCGCTTCTCCTGTGTGCCCTGACCGGGAATCGAACCCGGGACTTCCGCACGCCAGGCCGACGCTCTACCGCTGAGCCAACCGGCCAGGGCCTAGAAGGTCAGCTTTGGCTGCGTGGTCCAAGGCAGGCAGCAGTTCCTACTCAGCCTCTCTATCTCCTGTCTTCTCAATGGTACAGCCATGCTAGGTGGTTGTAGATTCAGGGTTAGAGATGGGGAGTTTGAGGGCTCCCAGGCAGCCCAGGGAACCCGGTGGGAGCCATGGCTCGGGAAGTGGCTAGTCCTGTCCCTGTCCTTAGCAGATAAAGTCATGGGGGAATGGAGGGTAGTGTCCAAGATCCCCTGGGCTGGGCTGGAGCAGCTCCTGACTCAGGACCTCCTTGGTAGGCTGGTCAGGGACACTCAGCAACTTAGGGGCACGTAAGGGGTGGCCAGGCCTGTACTGCTGGGCTCTGTGACTTTGGACCAGCCCCGGCTCTCTCAGGACCCTGCCCTTCCAGGCTGTCCAGGTGGTTCCTGAGCCTGAGGCTGTAATATTCCTGGGTAGGTGGTGGAACTGGCCCTGACTCCAGGCCCCAGGCCATGTTTCTGAGAGGCTCCGTTGGCATCTGACAGAGGGCTGTGGGTGGTGGTGAGGCCTCCCTGGTCTGGGTTCTGGTCTGGTGCTGGTGGCACCCCTACCACACTGCCTCAGGAGCCAGCCCTGCGAGTTTAATCACTCTGAACAGAAACAGGGTTTGCCAGTGGGGGACCCGCCCAGGGCTCCCTAGAGGGGCTTTTGGTAGACTCTGCCCTTTGGAAGGATCTGAGTCCTGGAGGGGAGGACCCCCTTCCTCTGTCATTTCACCTGTCCTTTCCTGTTGGGGTCACATTCTTGCCTGCTGCCACCATCACTGGGACTCCAAATCACTGCTGTTACAGCACCTTTCAGGATCTTACGAACTTTTTTTTTTTAATTATTATTAAGTGAGAGGCTGGAAGGCAGGCTAGGTCTTCCGAACTTTAGTCACTTGGCCACAGGCCAAGTCACTGCACCGCCTTGCTGCCCATCTGTCAGCCTTCAACAGTCCTCCCTGCCAGGCCAGACCTCCCTAAAGGACCGCCTGCTCTCCTCCCTACTCAGAGGCCTTCAGCTGCCCCGCAGGGTTGCTGGGCGCTCTGGGACTAAGTGAGCATGTGAGTTACTCCAGTCCCTCCTGCCCCTGCTCCCCCTTAGGGATGCCTGTCCCCAGATCTCAGTCCCCGTTCAGAGGCCCCCCTGAACAGCTCTGCAGGGGCTGCAGGCGTGGCTCTGGCTCCTGAGGTCCCTCAGACCTCCCAGCACCGCTGCCTCCCCAGGGGGTGGGAAACCAGCAGCGCTGTGGCTTAGACTTTCCCAGGCAGACAAATCTGTCTCTCCCTCCCCTGCCGTGCCCAACCCAGAGCTGTCTTCTGAGGAGCAAGGGTTTTTCTGGATCCCTGATGCCCCTGGGCCTCAGGTAAGTCCACCAGGGTTATGAGGAGCAGGGCTGGGGTTTGAGACCAGGCACTGTGCCTGACCGACTCTCTGGCCTTGGTTTCTCCTGATACTGATTTGGTTGGGAGCCAGCCCTCTGGACTTGGACATTGTTTAGTGCAGTAGTTTTCAACCTTTGGGGACCAGTGGAAATAGAATTATTTAGGGGACTACTAAGACAGAAATCACTCTGAGTGTAAGTGAATTCAACTAAGATCATTGGGTCTATAATCTTCATACAATATCAGAGTGGTTAACTCTTTTGTGATCCAGCATGAAATTTCTGGAGGACTGGTTCATGGATTGGTGGCTGAAAAGCACTGGTTTAGTGAGTCTTCCAGAAAAACATGCGGTGGGGGAGTGGGAAACGAAGCCCAGGCCCCCAGCAGGGTGGCTTCCGGAAGGCTGGATGTGTCTCTCTGTGGGGGGCTGAGCCAAGCCTCCATGCTTCCCTGCCCAGGGAAGGGGGATGCAGGTCAGTGCTGCCCACACCCTCCACACACACTCTGGCAGTCTGAGCCTTGCTGGGCGCCCGGCCTTCAGGGAGCCCACTTTGGTTTTTTTGGGTATGTGGATGGACAGATAGATGGATGGGGAGGCTGGAATGTGGACCTTAGGACAGGGGTCAGGAACCTATGACTTGTGAGCCAGATGTGGCTCTTTTGATGGCTGCATCTGGCTTGCAGACAAATCTTTAATAAAAAAAATAATGTTAAAAATATAAAACATTCTCATGTATTATAATCCATTCATTTCCTACCGCTCATGTTCATGGTTGCGGGTGGCTGGAGCCAATCACAGCTGTCCTCCGGGACAACACCAAATTTTTATTGGATAATGCATAACGTACACGGGTCGTTGTATGGCTCCCATGGAATTACATTTTTTTGTGTGTGTGTATTTTTCTGAAGTTAGAAACGGGGAGGCAGTCAGACAGACTCCCGCATGCGCCCGACCGGGATCCACCCGGCATGCCCACCAGGGGGCGAAGCTCTGCCCATCTGGGGCATTGCTCTGTTGCAACCAGAGCCATTCTAGCACCTGAGGCAGAGGCCATAGAGTCATCCTCAGCTCCTGGCCAACTTTGCTCCAATGGAGCCTTGGCTGCAGGAGGGGAAGAGAGAGATAGAGAGGAAGGAGAGGGGGAGGGGTGGAGAAGCAGATGGGCGCTCCTCCTGTGTGCCCTGGCAGGGAATCAAACCCGGGACTCCTGCACGCCAGGCTCCACCACTGAGCCATCCGGCCAGGGCCTTATGGAATTACATTTTAAAATATGTGGCGTTCATGGCTCTCTCAGCCAAAAAGTTTCCCAACCCCTGCCTTAGGAAGTCATGGCTAGCTCACCTCAGAGGCCTGTGGGGGTAGAGAAGGCTCTGAGGAGAGTTTGAGTTGATGGCCCCAAGCCATCAACTTGAGAAATGGGGCCATGCCCCAGTGGATGGACCTCTGTCCTACCCAGTCCTGCCCTACCACATGTGATGGCAAAGTTCTGTGTCCTGAACAGACACTGCCCGTTGCTGACCCCAGCTCCTGAGGTCCTGCAGACATCCCAGCACAGCTGGCTCCCTGCCAGGGCCCAGGGTGTGTCCTGAGGGTTGTCAGGCCTGGCAGAGGCAGAGGGAAGAAAGTGTGGACTGATCATGAGGGCATTAGCAAGGGGCAGGGCCTGGTTGGCACTTTGCAGAGAGCCCTATGACAGCTTCTCCAAGGACTGAAGAACTGGAGATGCGGGTGGAAGAGAGAGCAGGGAGGGGGCGCTGTGGAGCCCAGCCAGAAACGGTGGTGCCTGGATTCTGTCATGGTGGAAAAGATGGGCTGGCTGGAATCCTCTTCGCGTAGTGGTCTGCTGTGTGATGACCCCGTGGGCCTGGGGAGGAGAAAGCCCTTCCATGCCGGTGTCTGGATGCCCAAGGGTTTGGGGCTCCATTCTAGACTCTCTCTGGGACACCACCTCTGTCCCTGGTGTTCAGACCTTCCTAATAAGGACAGGGTGAGCCAGAGAGGACCCAGCCTGGGGCTCATTGACAGATACCTACCTTTTGGAGGGAACTGAATCTGGGAGAGGGAAACCCCCTGCCTCTGTCACCATACCTCTCCTTGCCTGTTGGAGTCATGCTCCTCACCTACTACTACCACCAGGGAGACCCCAAGGGTAACTGCTGTCACTCAGCACAGCCTGTAAATCAAGGGTAACTGCTGTCACTCAGCACAGCCTGTAAATCAAAAAGGAAATAATTGGTACCCCCAGCAAAGCCCAGTGTAGCCAAGACTTACCTAACATTTCACACTTTCCAAACCTCTTAATCTTTTTTTTTATTTTTTATTTTAAAATTTTTATTTATTTATTTATTTATTTATTTATTTATTTATTTATTTATTACAGAGACAGAGAGTGAGTCAGAGAGAGGGATAGACAGGGACAGACAGACAGGAACGAAGAGAGATGAGAAGCATCAATCATTAGTTTTTCATTGTGCGTTGCAACACCTTAGTTGTTCATTGATTGCTTTCTTATATGTGCCTTGACCACGGGCCTTCAGCAGACTGAGTAACCCTTTGCTGGAGCCAGTGACCTTGGGTTCAAGCTGGTGGGCTTTTTGCTCAAACCAGATGAGCCTGCGCTCAAGCTGGCGACCTCGGGGTCTCGAACCTGGGTCCTCTGCATCCCAGTCCAACGCTCTATCCACTGCGCCACCGCCTGGTCAGGCCAAACCTCTTAATCTTCACAACGTCTCCAAACAGGATGCCTCTGTCATTCCTGTAGAATGGATTGTCAGTGACTTGCCCAGGGCCTCACAGCCAGCCAGTAAGGAGCAAGTCCAGGTTCAGATGGAGCAGGTTGGCTTCAGGACCCATTCCACTAATGCCCACCTCCCCAGCTCAGCTTCGCTGCTTGGACCGCTCGCTGCCTTTCTCTGTGCAAACCCTCTCTCAGGGGAAGAAAAGCCGGGAGAATTTATGCCAACATGTGTGCAGCTGACAGCATCCTCTTTTCTTCTTCTTTTAGCAAGAGAAACAGACAGACAGACAGACAGGAAGGGAGGAAGGGAGAGAGATGAGAAGCATCAACTTGTTGTTGCAGCACTTCAGTTGTTCATTGATTGTTTCTCATACATGCCTTGACCGGGGACTCCAGCTGAGCCAGTGACCCCTTACTCAAGCCAGCGACCTTGGGCTCAAGCCAGTGACCATGAGGCCATGTCTATGATCCCTCACTCAAGCTGGTGACCCCACGCTCAAGCCAGATGAGCTTGTGCTCCAGCTAGCAACTTCAAGGTTTTGAACCTGGGTCCTCAGCATTTCAAGTGTTGACACTCTATCCACTATGCCACCACCTCACCTAGTCAGGCTGACAGCCTCCTTTTTTACTCCAGAGCTCATCTGGAGGAAGAAAAACCTCACAGAGCTCCCTAGGAAGAACTGGGTCTGCTTCAGGCATATCCTCTGTAGGTGAATGAGAAGACTACATGGTTGGGGCATCTGTCTGGCACAGATTCTGTGACAGCCCCCTGCAGTGAGTGAGAGAGACCCTTCTCCACCCTCCACTTATTTCACCAGCTGTTTAAGCCAAACTCTCCCAGCTTTTTTTTTTTTTAATATTTTTTATTTATTCATTTTAGAGAGGAGAGTGAGAGAGAGAGAGAGAAGGGAGGAGGAGCAGGAAGCATCAATTCCCACATGTGCCTTGACCAGGCAAGCCCAGGGTTTCAAACTGGTGACCTCAGTGTTTCTTTTTTCCTTTTTTTTGTACTTTTCTGAAGTTGGAAACGGGGAGAGACAGTCAGACAGACTCCCGTATGCGCCCAACCGGGATCCACCCAGCATGCCCACCAGGAGGCGAAGCTCTGCCCATCTGGGGCATTGCTCTGTTGCAACCAGAGCCATTCTAGCGCCTGAGGCAGAGGCCATAGAGCCATCCTCAGCTCCCGGCCAACTTTGCTCCAGTGGAGCCTTGGCTGCGGGAGGGGAAGAGAGAGACAGAGAGGAAGGAGAGGGGGAGGGGTGGAGAAGCAGATGGGTGCTCCTCCTGTGTGCCCTGGCAGGGAATTGAACCCGGGACTCCTGCACGCCAGGCCTCTACCAATGAGCCAATCAGCCAGGGCCGCGACCTCAGTGTTTCCAGGTCGATGCTCTATCTACTGCGCCACCGCCTGGTCAGGCTTTTTTTTTTTTTTTTTTTTTTTTACAGAGAGAGAGTCAGAGAGAGGGATAGATAGGGACAGACAGACAGGATCGGAGAGAGATGAGAGGCATCAATCATTAGTTTTTCGTTGCAACACCTTAGTTGTTCATTGATTGCTTTCTCATATGTACCTTGACCGCGGGCCTTCAGCAGACTGAGTAACCCCTTGCTCGAGCCAGCAACCTTGGGTCCAAGCTGGTGAGCTTTGCTCAAACCAGATGAGCCCGTGCTCAAGCTGGCTACCTCGGAGTCTCGAACCTGGGTCATCGGCATCCCAGTCCGACACTCTGTCCACTGCGCCACTGCCTGGTCAGGCAAACTCTCCCAGCTTTTATGGCCACCTCCTAAGGCCAGGCTCAGGGCTCCTGTCCGCTAAGGGTAGTTGGCCCCTGCTCCATGTTGGCTGACCTGATCATTTCAGGAGGAGACTACACTTGCCTCCTCTCAAGGGCAAGATGGAGGGCAACCTTCGAGGGCAACCCTCGAGGGCAACCCCAGACTCCATGGGGAGATCCATGGACAGTGCAGGGCTCTGAGGTGAGGTGGGGGACATGAAAAAAAGCAGGACAGACTTGTCCCTTCTAGAACACCCTACTGGCAGTAGAGGCCCTGGTCACTGGGAAGAGACAGACAAGGCCCTATAGAAGCAGGGGCATGAGAAAGTTGGAGGGTCCCAGGAGTGGTCCTAACTGGAAGGGGGCCTTGCAAATAAGCAGGGAGGATTTGGAAGGGCCCAGGTGCTTCCAGAAGAAAGAATTACCTCATCTCCAGGTGTTCTGGGTGACAGGCAGGAAGGAGACACAGGGACTCTTCTGAGGCTCGACTTTAGGCTGTGCCTTGTGGGGGTCAGGATCAGGATGTGCCCAAGGCCAGGCTGGCACGGTCCTCTGACCCTGCTCCCCACCCCCTTCACATGCCCACAGATCCATGAAGAAGCGTCACGTGGTGGTGGCCTTGGTGGCTATCGTCCTGGTCCTCGTCATCATTGGCCTCTGCCTCTGGCTGCCCTTCACCTCCGGACTGCCCTACCGCGTGTACCCCCGGGCGGCCGTGGCCACGGACGCCAAGCACTGCTCAGAGATCGGGAGGTGAGTGGGGCAGGGTATGGAGACACAGGCCCTAAAGCAGGGGTCCCCAAACAACAGCCTGCAGGCCACATGTGGCCCCCTGAGGCCATTTATCCGGCCCCCGCCGCACTTCCGGAAGGGGCACCTCTTTCATTGGTGGTCAGTGAGAGGAGCATAGTTCCCATTGAAATACTGGTCAGTTTGTTGATTTAAATTTACTTGTTCTTTATTTTAAATATTGTATTTGTTCCTGTTTTGTTTTTTTACTTTAAAATAAGATATGTGCAGTGTGCATAGGGATTTGTTCATAGTTTTTTTTGTTTTTGTTTTTTTATTTCTTATTTTCAGAGAGAGGGAAAAACAGGGACAGACAGACAGGAACGGAGAGATGAGAAGCATCAATCATTAGTTTTTCGTTGCGCATTGCGACACCTTAGGTTGTTCATTGATTGTTTTCTCAAACGTGCCTTGAGCAGACCTTCAGCGGGCCTTCAGCAGACCAAGTAACACCTTGCTCAAGCCAGCGACCTTGGGTCCAAGCTGGTGAGCTTTTGCTCAAACCAGATGAGCCCGCGCTTAAGCTGGCGACCTCGGGGTCTCGAATCTGGGTCTTCGGCATCCCAGTCCGACTCTATCCACTGCGCCACCGCCTGGTCAGGCTCATAGTTTTTTTTATAGTCCGGCCCTCCAACGGTCTGAGGGACAGTGAACTGGCCCCCTGTGTAAAAAGTTTGGGGACCCCTGCCCTAAAGGATGACCTCTTTAAGTGGACCTGGGGAAGACCCTTGTCTCTCTGAGACTCACACGGGCAAGGGGCATTCTTTTTTTTTTTTTTAATTTTTTTATTTTTTTTATTTTTTATTTATTCATTTTAGAGAGGAGAGGGAGAGACAGAGAGAGAGAGAGAGAGAGAGAAGAGACAGAGAGAGAGAGAAGGGAGGAGCTGGAAGCATCAACTCCCATATGTGCCTTGACCAGACAAGCCCAGGGTTTCGAACCAGCGACCTCAGCATTTCCAGGTCGACACTTTATCCACTGTGCCATCACAGGTCAGGCAAGGGGCATTCTTTTCTTGGATTTTCTCAGCAACCTCTGGTCAGAGAAGAAGGAGACTCTGACCCCAAGGGTGGGACACAGGTCTCCCAATGCCTGGCAGGGCCCTTTCCTCAGTTCTAAGGGTGTCTCTCTCTTTGAATCAACTCTGCTGGTTGATGCTATGTCCAACTCCTATCTCAAGTTTATATATCAGTTCCCACTTAAAGACTTGAACAGAAAAATATGTTATTAATAAAAAGTAACAATTTTTTAAATTATAAAAGTTATGTACATTTGTTTGCTTGAAAAAGAGGAAAATACCCCAAAATCTGTATAATTTTGTTGACCAGTGTCACCCCAATACATTCAATAAAAAAGAAACAAAAAAGAGGAAAATATAAACGCGTACGTTTTAGAGTTACATTTGAAAAACCTAAACTCCTGCAGACTTCACGTTTGTTGAGCAGGACCACGGCGGGGTGGAGGTGGGCGGGGTGAGCGAGGCTGCAGGAGGCCGCAGGTTCTCATGCCCCTCCACGTGCCGCGGGCAGGGACGTGCTGCAGGACGGCGGCTCAGCGGTGGACGCCGCCATTGCCTCCCTGCTGTGCGTGGGGCTCATGAATGCTCACAGCATGGGCATCGGGGGTGGCCTGTTCCTCACCATCTACAACAGCAAGACAGGTGAGTACCCACAGGAGCAGGAGGTGAGCAGCTGAGTGGCCGCCTCAGATTGGACTTGGGCGGGGGGTGAGGGGTCGGGGTTGGTCCAGGCTGCCCACCTGCTTCTCCTTCTAGGAAGAGCTGAGGTCATCAATGCCCGAGAGGTGGCCCCTGAGCTGGCCTCCAGCAGCATGTTCAACAGTTCGGAGCAGTCACAGGCAGGTGAGGCACAGGCTCAGGGTACAGGTGGGGAAGGAAGGCTTCGCACACCCTTGTCGGGCTAGGGACGGCTCTGGCAGTCACTGATGCCCACCCCTCCTATCCCTTCCCAGCCCCATAACCTCCTCCATATTGAATGGTCCAGACCCTGATCACGGAGAGTGGAGGGACAGAGCTTCTGTTCTGTCTCCTCAGGCCTCTCGGGCGCCCCCTGTGGTAGAACACACAGAGAATAGTTATCATTACAACAGTTTGCTATCCTAGGGGCCGCTGGGTCCAGTGCTGTCCTCAACCCTTTTCTCTGAGGAGGCCTTTGAACCCCCCCCCTCCACGCTTGGCGGTGGGAGCACTGTGCTGGGTTCCCATTTCAGAAGTAGGAAACGCTGAGTCCCAGAGAGGTCATGCAAACCAGCTGAGGTCACACAGCTCTATGGTGATGAAGCAGGCTGTCTAAACCCTGCACTTTCAACTGATATCCAAGACATTCCTTTGTTCGCTTGTGAAGATGAGTATGGGATGGAGATTCGCTTTTCTAATCTGGCTATAAATGAAGTGGAGACCCCTCCAACTACCCAGGCAGCTAAGGGGAAGCCAGTGGCCACCAGGGGGTGCTGCTCTGAACCCGCCCCATGCCCATGGATTGCAAGAAAAGAGGTGGAAAAAGAGGAACAAGGCACACGGGCCATAGTGGGTCTGACTCCCTAGTGCTGGCTATGAGCAGCCCCTTTGGTGTCCTCTCACATGTCCAGAATCTTTGAGTTTTTACCCACTCAAATTAAAAATGTATAGAAATGAAATCAGTATGAGATTGCTATCATCTTATAGACCTAGCATCTTGTGGACACTTGGAATTCATATATTAACTAGGACATATTGGGTATCCCTAGAGTGTCAGTGGCTGTTACTCAAGTTGGGGTCTGAAACAAAGGCAACAGATGAAACCTATGACCTGGTCAGGCCTACATTACAGGTGCAGAAAGGAGACTGAGCAGATAGGGGTGTGCCACGTGCTGCCAGGAAAGCAGAGGCATAGGAGGATACAGGTTCACCAAGGGTGGCCTGGTCAGAGAGGTAGCATCTGAGCAGAGACCCAAAGGCTGGGATGGGGTGGGAGGAGCTACACGGGTGTCTGGGGAGAAGAGGATATGATGTTAGAACAGCCCAGGTTGCGTCAGACCTTGTGGGTCATCGTGAAGACTGTGCTTCTTTTTTGTTTTATTTTATTTTATTTTCATGAGGAGAGAGAGAAAGAGAGAGAGAAGGGGGGTGGAGCAGGAAGCATCAACTCTTATATATGCCTTGACCAGGCAAGCCCAGGATTTTTTTCTTTGTTTGTTTGTTTGTTTTTTAAGAGACAGAGAGTCAGAGAGAGGGATAGATAGGGACAGACAGACAGAAACACAGAGAGATGAGAAGCATCAATCATCAGTTTTTCGTTGTGACACCTTAGTTGTTCATTGATTGCTTTCTCATATGTGCCTTGACTGTGGGCCTTCAGCAGACCGAGTAACCCCTTGCTCGAGCCAGCGACCTCAGGTCCAAGCTGGTGAGCTTTGCTCAAACCAGATGAGCCCGTGCTCAAGCTGGTGACCTCAGGGTCTTGAACCTGGGTCCTCCACATCCCAGTCCGAAGCTCTATCCACTGCGCCACCGCCTGGTCAGGCAAGCCCAGGGTTTTGAACTGGCGACTTCAGAATTCTAGGTCAATGTTTTTTCCACTGCACCACCACATGTCAGGCTTTTTTTTTTTTTTTTTTGAGAGGGAGGGATGGAGGGAGGGACAGACCCAGGAAGGGAGAGAGATGAGAAGCATCAACTCATAGTTGTGGCACTTTAGTTGTTCATTGATTGCTTTCTCATATGTGCCTTGACCAACGGGCTCCAGCCGAGCCAGTGACCCCTTGCTCAAGCCAGCGACTTTGGGCTCAAGCCAGTAACCATGAGGTCATGTCAATGATCCCACAGTCAGGCCAGCGACCTTCCACTCAAACTGATGACCCTGCACTCAAGCCAGATGAGCCTGCACTCAAGGTGGCAACCTTGGGGTTTCAAACCTGGGTCCTCAGCATCCCAGGTCGATGTTCTATCCACTGTGCCACTCCCTGGTCAGGGCAAGACCATGCTTATCTGAAGGAAGTAGAGGTGTCCCTGGAGTGTTTGAGTGTGCGGTAGTTTCGGTGAATCTGGCCTATGTCTGATGGACTCCTTGAGCTCTGAGGAAGGGACAGGAAACAAACCTGCCCAGCAGGTGATCTGTCAGGAGGTCTTGCTGATCCGGTCAGGGAGAGATGAGAGTGCTGGTTGGTGACCGGTGCTGAACACGTGTGGAAACTGGAGCCTGTGGGTTTGCGGCCCGGTTGGGTGTGACAGGCATGCTGGGAGTCCAGATGACCCAGGGCCTTCAGTCTGCATCTGGGAGGACAGAGAGGCCCTGACAGACATCGTCAAGGGTGACAGTCAAGAGTTTGGTTTTGGGTGTGTTAAGTGTGAGATGCCTTTTTGAATGGGCAAGTGCATCCTCATCAGATCTGGTCCTCAGGGAGCAGGCCAGGCCAGGCCAGGGAGTAAACTTGGGAGTTGTCAGCCTGTAAATGGAACCTGAGCCCTGATCTGGGGAAGTCACCAGTGAGTGTAGACAGAGGAGAAGATGGGGAGATGTGAGGAGAGCCAGATTGGTATGATGTAGCGGTGGCATAAGAGGGGAGGGTGCTGGGCCAGGTAGGGTGAGGCTGGGTGGGGCCCCAGTCTGGCAGTGGGGAGTCACAGATGACCTTGGTGAGCAGAGTGGTGTGAGAACCTCACTGGCCCCAGGAGCTGGCAACGTTTATTTTGGGTGGGAGGAATTATGTGCTGGATATCAGACCTGAGATGTGCAGCTGTCTTAACAACCTAGTCCTTGGAACCAAGCCTGGGAGTAGCTGAAATTAGCTTGGGGTCTCAGGGGTGAAAGCAGGGGGATGCCTGAAGTGAGGACTGTACCTGCCCCTCTCTGTGTCAGTGTCCAGTTTAGGGCAGGGTGGGCAGTGAGTCCGGGGGCTTCCAGGGGTCTGTTTCCAGTACAATCATGGGCCCCTTGAAGGTCAGAGCTGGAAGATAAAACTCTTTGTAGTCAGATGGGGAAACTGAGGCCCAGAAAGGGACCAGGGCAGATGTTTGGGTTCAGGTCCCAGTTGAAACAATAAAAGAGAGGCCCCCGCTTTGGGACTGGCCAGGCTTGAGGGTGGCCTGGGCTTGCATTGGGGCTTTGGCAGGCTCTGATGGAACCCTTGAGTCTCATGGGATTAAAAGCCTTGTGGTTTGGGAGGTTCAGACTGAGATATGGTATTCGTCTGACTTTCCCACAGTCTCAGTATGCCACCATGAGCTGGCACAGGATTTCAGACATGGTGGCACCTGCGGAGATAGACATCTAGGCCTGGGACAGCAAAACCCAGCACATACGCTACCACCTCACCCTCCTGTGCCCCGTTAGACATCCCTAGCTGCTCTACACGCTTGCCTGCCAAGTCCAGATAGGACTTCAAAAATCCATTTCCTTCCAAAACCTCTCTGGTCCCATCTGGGGACAGTGGCTGGAATGATGCCTGACAGAGGCTCTGATGTCCCTTGTCTGGAACTGCTAACTGTCCGTCTCCCTTTGCAGGGGGGCTGTCAGTGGCAGTTCCTGGTGAGATCCGTGGCTATGAGCTGGCGCACCAGCGACACGGACGGCTGCCCTGGGCTCGCCTCTTCCAACCCAGCATCCAGCTGGCCCGCCGGGGCTTCCCTGTGGGGAAGGGCTTGGCGGCGGCCCTGCAGAGGAGCCAGGCTGTCATCGAGCAGCAGCCTGCCCTGTGGTAAGTCTGCAGGCGCTGGCCTGCCCTGGGCACAGGGGGGGCAGGCGTGGCCTCAGGCCCCTGCGGGCTGTGGACGGCTGGCTGATGGAGCACTTTCAGGATCCTGCGCTGATAGAGGGACAGAGTCCAAGAGATGTAAACCCCTCCCCATCATGTGGGACACATTCTGAGCCTGGTGCTTGAGGTTCTGGCCTGTGCATCCTGAGTGGCAGGGGACTCTACAAGGCCTGGGCTGGATACTGGAGGATGGGCCCTGAGTAACAGGGCCACCTACCTGAGGACAGGAGCCGACTGTCCTTTGTCCTTGTCTGGCTGTGTTGGGTGGCTGTGAGGATGGTCTGGCCATACCCACCACACCTGCCCACCTGACGGGAGCCCGCTCTGCCCCAGTGAGGTGTTCTGCCGGAACGGGAAGGTGCTGCAGGAGGGGGACAGAGTGACCATGCCACGGCTGGCTGACACGTACGAGACGCTGGCCTCCGAGGGCGCCCAGGCTTTCTACAATGGGAGCCTCACAGCCCAGATTGTCAAGGATATCCAAGCGGCTGGTGAGTGGGTGACCTCAGGAACCAGAGGCGAAGAACTTCGGAGAGGGAACCTTGAGCTGGGGCCCAGATGTCTAGAGTCTTGGGTCCTGCTTGGGCTGGGCACTTGGCCCTTAAGGAACACAAGGAGAGGATAACAGATGTGCTTAGTTAGTGACAGGCCATGGATCCACACCTCCCAGTTAGGTCAAGACTGAGAGGGATGGCACATTTCAGAAGAGAAAGCTTCTCAGGCTTTCTGACGGGTGTGAAGGGGTAAACAGGTGTAGGCATGAGCCAGGGCTGAGGAAGCACTAAAGTGCAGACCTGGGAGGCCTTCCTGGAGGAGGAGTGCCTGAGCAACAGATGAGATTGCCTTTTATAGGCAAAGAGAGGAAGGGTGTCCTGGCAGAGGGAATAGGCTAAGGCCTGGAGAGGGGTGTTTTAATTCTCTGGGAGGGCCACAGGGGATTAGGATGGGCTTGGTGAGAGGCATTTGAAATGCAGCTGCAGGGTCCTGTGGTTGGAACCTTGTGGGGTAGGTTCTGATGGGGCCCAAGCGGCCTCTCCCTCCCTGAGCTGTTACCTTCTTCATGTTATTTTGTTAATGTGTCACGGAGGACAGTGATTGGCACGTGGCTGGAGATTGTCTGGAGCTGCCCCCTGGAGAATTAAGAGCCTCCCTCTACCTACCATTAGTCATGGGAGGAGGGAGTTGGGGGAGTGGGGCAGATATTTTCCTCTTAGAGAAGACTGTCTGGCTACCAAGAGGAGAAAAGGCCAACCTGGAGGCCAGTGGGAGAAGCAGGTCCAGGACAGCAGGCCTGGGCCTGGCAGTGGGGAGGTGGAGGGCCCGGAGCCTCCCCTGATGGTGTGGCCCTATCCTCCTCAAATGGGCCTGATCCTGTGTCCACACCCCCGACGGAGCTGCTGTCTCATTGCAGGGGGCATTGTGACTGCCAAGGACCTGAACAACTACCGCGCCGAGCTGATCGAGCACCCACTGAGTATCAGCCTTGGGGATGCCCGGCTCTACGCGCCCAGCGCCCCACTCAGCGGGCCTGTGCTGGCCCTCATCCTCAACATCCTCAAGGGTGAGCCTCCCACCACAGCCCTGCAGGGGGCAGTGCTGAGGCGCCAGGCAAGCCCTGAGGGGACACTCTCAGGGGCTGGAGGAGGAGTATTGGGAGGGAGAGAGGTGTGGAGCAGTGCCCCAGGAGTGGGCTGAAGGGCAACAAGGTCTGGTTTACCCCAGGCACCAAGGTCAGAAGTTCCTCTGTGACCGAGCAGATTGGGTAGCCCTCAGGCTAGATGTGTGGGACCTAGGCCCAGGCCCAGGTGTCCCCTGTCCTCTTGAAGCAGCCACTGCTGCTAGTTATTAAATGTTGCCCTTCTGCCTGACCTGTGGTGGCGCAGTGGATAAAGCGTCAACCTGGAAATGCTGAGGTCGCCAGTTCAAAACCCTGGGCTTGCCTGGTCAAGGCACATATGGGAGTTGATGCTTCCTGCTCCCCCCCCCTTCTCTCTCTCTCTCTCTCTCTCTCTCTCTGTCCTTCCCTCTCCTCTCTAAAATGAATAAATAAATAAAAATAAAACTGTGAGTTACCTTTAAATGTTGCCCTTCTTAAGATGGGCCAGATGGTTCAGGGAGGTGTGAGTGCACCCTGAGCACCCAGCTGTCTAGGCTGAGCCAGGATGTCCCGAGGGCCCTGGTGGTGCCAACGTTTGCTGGCTCTGCCTTCCCAGGGTACAACTTCTCCCCAGCAAGTGTGGAGACGCCTGGGCAGAAGGGCCTGACCTACCACCGCATCGTGGAGGCCTTCCGGTTTGCTTACGCCAAGAGGACCCTGCTGGGGGACCCCAAGTTTGTCAATGTGACTGAGGTAAGGGGCAGAGGTTGGTCTTTGATGGGAGGGCCTGGCATCCTTTATGGGTTAATAAAGCCTCATGCCTGCTTTATTAAATCCATTTTGCCAACTTTGGTGGCAGGCCTACTATGTGATGGCCTGGACTGGTGACTGAATCTGGGCCTCTGCCCCTCACGGCTCGCAGTGTAGCTGACCTGACAATGAGTAATTAGTGTCCTCCTGTCTTCCCACACTCCCACCTCGAGGCATTTGCATGTGCTGTGCCCTCAGCCTGGAAGGTTCTGGAGTAGTCAGTGCTGAGGTGAGGAATGCATGGGGGTTTTGTAGCTGTCAGGGGTCACACCCAGGAGCTACCGCTTCCCAGATCCCCCCCCTTCCAGTTCCTGCACTGCCCAACCTACTCACCACCAGGGGCCCGGGCTGGGCCTCCACTGTGACCCCGACACATCCCTCCTCACCTACCCTCCCCCATTCTGGAGTAAACCTGCAGACCCTTCACATTGACCTGTGCTTCCCAGGAGGGGCCTCAGGTGCCCAGAAGCACCCCTGGTTTCCTGGATGTTTTCTCTTTCCTGGTGACCGTTTTGTACCTCCATTACCCACCCCAGCCCGTGACGTGGTCTCTTGTATCCCTAAGGTGACAGAGGCCACTGCATCGCAGCCCGCTCTGCCCTCCCTCCTGGCAGAGAGCGCCCTTCCTATAGCACTGCTCTGCCTCTTGTGCTACCATTCTGCACTTTCTGGTCATTCTTGACAAAGGCATGCCATTGTCACTCCGGAACCCTTTTCTACTGCTCTGTTCCTCTGCTCCCCTCAGAGTGATATGGCCAGCTCTGTCCTCTCTAGAGCTCTCTCCTGTCGGCCTCCACCAACAATATCCATGTTTTTGTCTGAGTCAGTGGAGATATCACCCTTCAGGTTATATCTCCTGAGTGAGGACTTCTATACACCAATATCAAGCCACATGACCTGTTGGATGCTTGTGTCAGGATTTCCTGAGTGTCCCAGTGGTTTTAGGCCCAGAGCCCCTGGGGCCAATCCTGGCTCCAGTCTCCTAACCTACAATGGCCCCCGTAGCTCTCCTGCTGATTTATAAAACCCAGGGCAGATGTCTTACAGAATATCCCACAGCCTGGATTTGACTTTGTTTCCTTGGGAGTAGATTCGGGCTGTAAATTTTCTGCTTGGATTAGTCAGGAGTGTTGCTGGAACCTTCTGGAGGCCTCTCCTTTGCCGGGCCCCCGTTGTTGTCCTCGCTCCTCCCTCCTCTCCTCCTCTGTTCTGTGTCTGTCCTTCTTCTCTGTCTGCCCATCCGGACTCATGGCTCTAAGCAGCTGTCTCCACATTTATCCCTCATCCCAATCTTGCCTGTGAACTTTTTATTTTTATTTTTTTGCAAAAGAGAGGAGAGAGAGAGGAGGGCGTTGGGACAGACAGGGACAGACAGACAGGAAGGGAGAGAGATGAGAAGAATCAACTCATAGTTGCGGCACCTTAGTTATTCATTGATTGCTTTCTGTCTTGACTGGGAGGGGCTCCAGCTAAGCCAATGACCCCTTGCTCAAGCCAGTGACCTTGGACTCAAGCCAGCAACCTTTGGATTCAAGCCAGTGACCATAGGGTCATGTTTATGATCCCACACTCAGGTCAGTGACCCCATGCTCAAGCTAATGAGCCTGCGCTCAAGCTGGAGACCTCTGGGTGTCGAACCTGGGTACCCAGGATCCCAGGCTGATACTCTATCCACTGCGCCACCGCCTGGTCAGGCTTGCCCATGAACTTGACACATAGGTTCACCACTCACCCCAGACAGGTTCCTCAGTGTCCAATGGGCAGCTGTTCAAAATCAAGCTCCCCACTATCCCCCAACCTGTCCCTTCCACAGTGTTCACTTTCACCTCCTCAGGGAAGGGCCACTCGGGAATAAAGACTTTGGAGCCATTTTCAATCCCTTCTTCTCTCCCACCTGAGTGAGCCATCTCATGTCTCCCTGGATAATGTCATAGCCTCCCTGTTGGATTCCATCCTTTTCCCCCACATGGCCCCCCGGAAGGATCCTGAGAAAACACCCTTGGCAATGATCACTCCTTTCTTCTAATCCCTAGTGGCTGAGAGAAAACACCAAAGTCTTTTTTTTTTTGTATTTTTCTGAAGCTGGAAACGGGGAGAGACAGTCAGACAGACTCCCGCATGTGCCCGACCGGGATCCACCCGGCACGCCCGCCAGGGTGGGCAACGCTCTGCCCACCAGGGGGCGACACTCTGCCCCTCCAGGGCGTCGCCCCCGCGACCAGAGCCACTCCAGCGCCTGGGGCAGAGGCGAAGGAGCCATCCCCAGCGCCCGGGCCATCTTTGCTCCAATGGAGCCTTGGCTGCGGGAGGGGAAGAGAGACAGAGAGGAAGGAGGGGGTGGTGATGGAGAAGCAAATGGGCGCCTCTCCTATGTGCCCTGGCCTGGAATCGAACCCAGGTCCCCCGCACGCCAGGCCGACGCTCTACCGCTGAGCCAACCGGCCAGGGCCTAAAACACCAAAGTCTTTAGGAGGCCATGAAGACCTAGGCTAGGGGTTGGCTCCTGCCGGCATCTTCAACCTCTGTCTTCCCAACTCAACTCACTACCTGCTTGTCACTCACAGGCCTGCCTCAAAGCCTTTTCATTTGTCGTCCAGGCCTCATTCAGGCTCTTTTCAGATGTCACCTCTGTGAAGCCCTCCCTGATCACTCTGCCCCCACTCCATCTGTCCCCACCACCCTTACCCAGCTTGTTCTTCCCAGCATGTCCCTGCCTGCCTTTGTCTTCCCTAACATGAGGGTGGAAGTTCTGTTGTCTGTTCCCTGCTGATCTCCCAGTACCAGGCATTCAGTACAAGCTCTATGAATGAATAAACAAATGTGGCTGGAGTGGGGGCTTGGTGGACAGACAGACAGACATTCAGAGTTGCTGGACTACAACAGAGACAGAGGCTGGAGAGAGGGGGTCAGATGGGCCACGTGAGGTTGAGGGTACAGGAGGCTTGTGGTCAGAGCCATGGTCAGGGGCTTCCTGCGAGCTGCCTGCACAAGCCAGTGCCCCCTCCCCACCCCTCCACCTCCTCAGGACAGCTCTGGGGTCTCGGCAGGTGGTCCGAAACATGAGTTCCGAGTTCTTTGCTGACCAGCTCCGGCGCAGGATCTCTGATGACACCACTCACCCAGCCTCCTACTATGAGCCTGAGTTCTACACACCGGATGATGGGGGCACCGCCCACCTGTCTGTGGTCGCAGAGGATGGCAGCGCCGTGTCAGCTACCAGCACCATCAACCTCTAGTAGGGGCTTCCAAGCAGTCTGGGTGGGCCAGGAGCTGCCCCCAGGTCCCAGAAGTGGGGCTCCAACAACTCCTTCCATGTGGGAAACTAAGACCCCACCTTGGTAGAGCCCTTGCCCTGGACCTCACAGGGTACAAGCTGGAGCTTTGGTGGGTGGGTGGGGGCCAGGCGGGGCCAGGCAGGGCTGGGCAGGCACAGCTATTTGACTCAGCTGTTCTGCAGCTTTGGTTCCAAGGTACTATCACAGGTCAGTGGGATCCTGTTCAATGATGAGATGGATGACTTCAGTTCCCCTAACATCACCAACCAGTTTGGGGTGCCCCCCTCACCAGCCAACTTCATCAAGCCAGGTCTGGGGTGGGGAGCTTGGGTGGGAAAGGGTCTGGTGTCCCAGGTAGGCAGCTGACCAACATCTCTGTTCTCTACTGCCCACTGACCTCAGGGAAGCAGCCACTCTCGTCCATGTGCCCGGTGATCATTGTGGACCAGGATGGCCGGGTCTCCATGGTAGTGGGTGCCTCTGGGGGCACACAGATCACCACAGCCACTGCATTGGTATGTGCCACTTACCTGTCCCCTCAGCCCCTGCTCCTAGGCCACGCTGACCTCATCATTCCCCCCCCAAGGCCATTATCCATAGCCTATGGTTCGGCTACGACGTGAAGCGGGCAGTGGAGGA
The DNA here is from genome assembly GCF_036850995.1 of Saccopteryx leptura. Taxonomy (NCBI): domain Eukaryota; kingdom Metazoa; phylum Chordata; class Mammalia; order Chiroptera; family Emballonuridae; genus Saccopteryx; species Saccopteryx leptura. The sequence goes on along the minus strand of NC_089504.1, from coordinate 383,240,004 downwards.
GCCCCGGCTACACAACCAGCTTCTGCCCAACACCACAACACTGGAGAGAGACATTGACCAGGTAGGGTGGGAGGTGGGGAAACTGAGTCACAGTAGGGGGGCCCCTGTGTATCCTGAGATGGAGGTCTGGATCTCTCCTTGGTCATCATGGGTTGGATGATGGTTGGTGTCCTCTGCTGGGAGCAGATGAGATGACCTGCACACACACCATCTGGGCCTCCTTGAGCCCCCCTGCAAAGAAGTCCAGGCCACGTGCTTGAATAGGCCCAGCTGCCCGCAATTTGCTCTTCCTGACTACTTGGCCAGATGTGGCATCATCTGGGTCTATGAAACCCATGACCACACAGGGTGGTACAGAGGCAGTCTTGGGCCCCGCTGGACTTCTCTCTCCCCTCCTGTCCCCAGGCAGTGACCACAGCTCTGAAGACACGGCACCACCACACCCAGTTTACTTCCACCTTCATCGCCGTGGTGCAGGCTGTCGTCCGCACGGCTGACGGCTGGGCGGCCGCCTCAGACTCCAGGAAAGGCGGGGAGCCTGCTGGCTACTGAGTGTGCCAGGCGAGCAAGGCTCACCAGCAACCCAGGGATAAGAGGCCTACATAGGACCGAGACTTTGGGGGCTGGGCTTCTCCTGTGAATGGCAAAGTAGTGCAATAAATGGAGACCACAGCACCAGGTGCTGGCTGGCTCCCAATTCCCTGGGCCTCAGCATCCTGTGTCAAATAGAGCCATATGGTGGGGAAGGCTGGGGAGCCCTTCAGGTGGGAGGGAAGCGCGGGGCAGGCCCATGCCAAACCTTGTTCTTCCTCACCCTGAACCCCAGCACCACCCGCCAGGCCCTCTGTTCCCTGGGCTGGGCAACTGCGCTTCCAGTGTTGGACACCAGGGGGAGCCGTAGCCCTGGTTTTACTTGGACAGAAGCAGCCTCCTCATGCTGGAAACCCAGTACCTCAGCCTGGCGGGTGTCCAGATTCACCCTACTGAGGACACTCAGAGGTGAAGCTGAGGTCTGAGGAGTGGGATTGGGCAAGAAGCTGGAGCAAAAACATGCTGGTCAGAGCCAGGTCAAGGGGGTGCTTTCCAAGCACAAATCCAGAGTAAAACCCAAGCTGTGATCAGTTCCAAGAGGCTCAGTTCTCAGGGAACAGAGAACTCGAAGAGGTCCCTAGATCCCCAAGGGTCACGACTTGGACCAGCGGGTGGCTGGGGAACACAGCCCTGGGAAGGTGGGCCTGGGAGGGGGACACAGTACCCTGTCTCCCCCACCATGGGCCAGCCCCTCGCTCTTCCTCGGTCTGCTAACTCATCCTTTACACACAGTTACAGCACTGAAAGTGAGGTGTGGGAAAGGCTGGTGGAGGTGGGCAGGAGAGAGGGGGTCACAGCCTTACACTCAGATAAGGCCTGCCGGTGAGCACAAGTTGGGCCTCTGACATCAAATGGGCACAGAAGCCAGCAGAGACCCCGTCTGGGCCTTCTTCCTGAGGCGGGAACAGCTGGTCCAGGGAAACAGGAATTATGCCTGCAGAGTCTGAGCCCCAGGATGGGATGGAGCCTAGGCTGGTGGACTCTTCAAGTCATTCCTTAGCCTTCATTTTGATCCCGGGGAAAAGACCATGGCGCAGGGGGAGAAGACTGAGGCCTGCGGGGTGGGCTTTGGTCCCGGCAGAAGTAGGGGCTGGGCCCTGACATGAGGACAGGGTGCACCCCAATTCCCCAGGCCCCATGGGGCTCAGCAGAGGGCCCTTTGGGGGCTGGGGGACTGTTTCCCCTTTCTTTCCTTTCCATTGTCTCCTGATGCTCACCACCTGGACAAAGACATTCAGGGCTCTTCCTGGCTGCACCTCTAGCCAGGCCAGTATGACGTCAGTTCCTGCCCTAGGCCTTTGCTCTGTGGTCACTGCACCCTGGCCTCTGCCTGACCAGGATGGCTAGGGAGAGGAAGGGGGATGTCCCACCCCTGACCCTGCCGACCCCCCACTGTCCCTGCCTCCCAGCGGGTGGGCTGGCCCTGGCCCAGGAATGCACTTTTGTTCTTGGTTGAGCAATGTCAGTGCAGCGTGGGGGTGAGAGGAGGGGTGGGAGGAGGCGCCCACAGCCCTCCCCACTCCATGAGGCAGCCGTGGGAACAGGCCTATGGGAAAGCTGCCCCAGTAGCCTTTCTAACGCAGGCTGTCCAGGGGCACTGGACTGAGGGCCTGGCAAGCTGTGTGGCTGTGTAGGTACAGGCTCTCTGTGCCTCAGTGTCTCTGCTGTACCTGGAGGCGTAAAGACCTGGGAAGGGAGTGGGAAGAATGTGCTGGGGCTGTGGGGGAACTGTGGATGGGAGTCTAGCCCACAGCTATGTACCCTGTGCTGCTGCTGAGCCTGGTCAAGGGAGCACCTCGGTAGGCCCCTATTCCTCCAGCTACCTCCCATTCGGGTACCCTGAAGCCTGGGCAGGGCAGGGCCCAGGCCACTGTCCCTAGGAGAGGAGACACTGCTGGCACAGGAATAGCCTGGAGCATAGATGGACACAGGGAAACAGTCAGGACAGATGGAAGGGCAGCCTTACTCCCCAGAGGCCCACAGTGGCATTGTCAGGACAGCGGGCCCTCGGGGCGAGGGGTCCGACAGGCACTGCGCTGCACTGTGCACGTGCTGGACACAGGCTGTCTGCACTCACCAGACGGACATCTCAGAGTCCCTGGCATTTATTGCTCTTGAGTTGGCCTGCTCCTTGAGGTCCAGAAGCCAAGCGCCATCCTGGTCACCACCCCTACAACCCCCTCCCTCCACACCCCACTCCCTCCAGGCTGTGGCTAAGCTGAGACTTGAACCCAGGTCCTGAGAGATATGACCTAGAGTTTCCTCTCTGTATGACTCTGGCCCCCTACAGCCTCACCTCTGTGCCCCGGACACCCACAGTGTCTTCTTGCTTTGGGGGGTGCTGAGAGGAGCTGCCACAGAGCAGTGCCACCCCAAAAGGGGGGGAGTCAGGGCTCCATCCTGTCCCCCTTGCTGCTCTGATCCCTGCTGTCCTGGCTTCGCCGGGAGCCAGGAAGCAGTCGTGGGGCCCTGTACCCCAACTTCCTGAGGCCAGCAGGCGCCAAGTCTTCAAGTACACGTGATGGGGGAGCCGGGGCCCCAGCGGGCAGTTGAGAGGGGCAGTTTTATCAGCAAGGCTTGCTGGGGCAGGCCGTGGGAGTGGCAGCAAAGGAGTTAACCCCCCCCTCCTTGCTCCTCTAGAAAAAAATTCTCCACAAATACCCTGCCTCCTGGCCTCATGCCAGGACCAAGAGTAGGAGCTGAAAACTGGAAGTTAAGGCATGTGGCCAGCTCTTCCCGCCGTAGCAAGCACTTGCGGAGGGCAGTAGCCCCACTGCCACAAGCCTTCTGTCTGTCTGTCCGTATACCCGTCTGTCCGTACACCCTCCTGTCCGCTTGGTTGCCTGCTGTTTGTCTCTAAACCTTTCTGTCTGTCCATATGTAATTCCACCTCTGTCCAGTTGTCTGTCTGACGGTCCCTCTCTTGCTCCCCTCTCTCTAGCTGTCTAGCCTGTCTGTCAATCTATTTGTCTGTCTCTGCTCCCATCTTTTTGTCTATCTGTCCAATCATCCGTGAGTCCATCTGCAAATTGTCTTGTCCATTCAGCCACGCAACCATCTGTGCATCTGTCTGTCCACTGGCCTGTCTGACCACCTGCATCCCCTCTCCCTCTTCCCCCCAGGGCTGCAGAGCCATGGCCCAGGGCCGTGGGGCTACATTCGTCATGGTGCTGCTGGGGTTGGGGCTGGCCCTGGCCATCATCGTGTCTGCTGTGCTCCTCTCTCGCCACCATGCCCCTTGTGGCCCCCAGGCCTTTGCCCATGCTGCAGTCGCCACTGACTCCAAGGTCTGCTCGGACATTGGACGGTAAGTACAAGGTGGGCAGTGCCGGCCCCTCCCAGAGAGTTTGTGACCAGTAGTGAGTGTGAAGATGCATGTGTCGCATGGGCGCCAGGTGGCTTTGGGCTCCAGCTGGGAAGCAGCCTCGGGGCCCTCGCACAGAGCAGGCAGTGGGCATGTGCCTGGGATGGATGTGGGTTTGGGGACAATGACTGTGTGGGAAGAGAAGAGATAGTATGTGAGTCTATTCCTAGTTCCAGGGCTCAGGAGGCTCAGAGAAGGCACTGCCACAGTGTCACTGGTCTGGCCCAGGCTGATCCTAATGACCAATGCTGGCCCTTCAGAGAGGTCATGCCAGTTCTACAAGGCTGGGCCTTCTCCCAAGGGCGTGAGCGAGGGGTTTGGGGGGTTTCGTATATGAATAGTGGCCAGACGGGGTGCACTCAGTGCTGTCCAGGGTCTGTCTCCCACGTTGGCCTGGGACCCGGGGAACCCTCGCTGCAGGCACCTCGTCCCCCACAGCCCCCTCCCTGTGTTAGGGCCTGGAGCTGGGCCAGGAGTGGGTGGAGTAATTTTCTGATGATGGCAGGATGGGTCCAGGGGACAGTGGAGAGGGACCACAGCTGGCTTTTGTGATCCTTTTCCAGGAAGCCCGGGCCATGGGAGGCTTCTGCTACCCACCGGGGCGGGACATGGCAGGATGCCCCTCCTGCCTGCCTCCCCACCCCTGCTGGTTGGGTGGGCTTCCTGGAATATGTCTCATGGCCATTGTCAGGATCAAGCAAGCTTTACAAAGCAAAAGGGACTGTCACAGAGCAAGGGGGAGTGTGGCCATGTCTCTGCCCAAGCCACCACCGGCCAATGGTATCCATTCCCCCTTTGTCTCAGCTTCACCCTTCCTGCATGCTTCCTTCTTCTGCCTCATTCATTCGCCTTTTCATTCATTCCTTCCTCCCTTCATCTGTCTGTCTGTCCCTGTCCTCCCCATCCTGACCTGGTCTTCTGAGCTCTTCTCTGGGCTTCCTGTCCCCTCTCTCGGGGCTCCTTATAGGGTGACAATGGTGGAGGGTAGCTGCTCAGGGACAAGTGGGGAGCAGGCTGCTCTGTCTCCCCAGGGGCTTCCACGGAGGAGTGGGCCCCCCATGCTCATAAGAACATATAGAGGTGCCACGCCCACCTGAACCCACAGTTGTCAAGATGCAAACCCAACCAGGGGCCTCAGGCCCCAGAGACCACTGATGGGAACACAGGCCCCAGGACTGGGGGCTGCTGCCACTTGTCTCTGAGGGTGTTTGGGCCTGCTGTGTCTCCCTGAGTCTTGTCTGGGGCCTCCATGACGTGCCCCACTGTGCACATGAGAGTCGGGTGTTGGGGCTCTCTCCCTCAATGAGGAGGGCAATGTGGTTTCTCCCCAGTGTTTGTGTACTTACCAAACAGCACTCACCGCTTCCTGTTCTTGTTTTAAGAAGCCAGGAGTGGGAGGGATCCTGGAACTGCCGCCAGCTGCTGTGGAACAGGGAGGGGGTCATGCACTGCCTCCGCGGGGGCTGATCTGGGCGCAGCCCGCAGCCCGCAGCCCACCCTCCCCCTCCCTCCTGTCCCCGCTGCCCCACCGCCCTCTCCTCTCACCAGCAGGGCCTCCCAAACCCCAGCTCCTTCTACCCTATTAGCACCAGGTTTTCTCCTTTTGGGCTGGGCCTTCTGCTGCAGCCGGAGCCCCTGGGGGAGGGGTCTTTTCTTTTTAAATTATTTATTTAAAAAATATATTAAAAATTTTTTTTTTTATTTGAGAGAGAAACATCCATTTGTAGTTCTTATTTATGCATTCATTGGTTGATTCTTACATGTGCCCTGACCAGGGATCAAACCCACAATCTTAGCACATTGGAACAATGTTCTAACTAACTGAGCTACCTGGCTAGGAACCTAGGAGAGGGCTGTTACAGTTTATATGAGTGAGGACCCGGTACCATACCTCATGGACATACAATAGATGCACAGTGACAATGAGGTCTCTGCTTCTCTGGCCTGTCATTTCCCAGTGTTATGTCCCAGTGTGTCAGGCTTGTGTGCACACTGGGTGTCCTGGAGCTCTGAGTAAGTGTCTTCTAGGGGAATGGTGAGCTTCAGAGTTATTGGTGTCTCTTAGGCTTTGTGATTCAGAAATGCCTGCCTTCCCACCAGATCCTCAGAGGGAGGATTCACTGTTCCTCCCTAGATCCAGTGGGATTCATTACTCTGCTTGATTTGTGAGGAAACTAGGCCTGCAGAGAAGGGACCTGCCTCATGTCACAGAGCAAGCTGGCCCAGCTGGGACCACCATTCTCTGATGCCCTGCAGGAGTTGAAACTCTCCAGGGAGGCTGGAGGGTTGGGGCCTTCCTGGAGCCTTCACCCCACACGATGAACCTCAATGCCTGCCTGGCCTCCAAGCTTGGCCTGTAAAGGCCAGAGCTTTCCTGGTCAAGTGAGTAGTTGTAGAGGAGGCTGAGGGGGCTCGGAGTGCTCACCCTCTGGGGTATTGGAGTGTGGGCCTGCACTGGGTTGGGGGTGGGTGGAATGATGACAGTCCTGAGAGTTGGGCCTTGTCAGCTGCTCCAAATCAATGCAGGGGTCTGTGTGTTACATTCTCAATGAATGCAAAGGAGAGCAGGGACTCGAGACACGCTGCCGCAACCTCTGAGCCTCAGTTTTCCTATCTGGGAAATGGGAATCATGCCAGCACTTCCCTTAATGAGGGGACGTGGAGCCTGCCTGGCCCACAGGAAGTGGTGTCTTGATGGTAGCCATTCTGACCACTAACTGTTAGAGTGGCTTGGACTGAACATGGGTTGGATCTCATGGGGTTAGGGCCCAGGGTTAGAGCAGATGACCCTACTGTGGGGAAGGCTCAGAGGGAATTAGGGTGTGGTCCCACCTCTTCCTCCCCTCCCAGCCCCTATGACCCTCCTGGCTCTCTGTACTCCTGGCCAAGTCACCAGAAAATTATTGCATTTCCTCCCCTCTGGGGCTCAGGAGGAAATGACCTGTGTACCTGGGCACTGTGCACCGCAGGTGTGAGTGTGCGTGTTGGAGTGGATGTGTGGCAGCAGCCTCCTGGATCCTTGAGGACAGGCATGTTAGAAAGTTGTCATTGACATCCAGTCAAGATGTGGTATAGGTACCTGACCAGGTGGTGGCACAGTGGATAGAGCGTCGGACTGGGATGCCAAGGACCCAGGTTCGATGCCCTGAGGTCGCCAGCTTGAGCGTGGGCTCATCTGGTTTGAGCAAAAGCTCACCAGCTTGGACCCAAGGTCGCTGGCTCAAGCAAGGGGTCACTCGGTCTGCTGTAGCCTCCCGGTCAAGGCACATATGAGAAAGCAATCAATGAACAACTAAGGTGTTGCAACGAAAAACTAATGATTGATGCTTCTCATCTCTCTCTGTTCCTGTCTGTCTGTCCCTATCTATCCCTCTCTCTGACTCTCTCTCTGTCTCTGTAAAAAAAAAAAAAAAAGATGTGGTGTAGGTAAATGCAGTACTTGCATCCTCCCACAACCATATCAGAATTACAACTAAACTACAAACAACTATTTCACAACCACCTGAAATCTAGCCAAATAGAAGTCCTACAACTAGGGATTTAAAGAAGAAGCCACGGCCTAGCGTGCGGAGGACCCGGGTTCGATTCCCGGCCAGGGCACATAGGAGAAGCGCCCATTTGCTTCTCCACCCCTCCGCCGCGCTTTCCTCTCTGTCTCTCTCTTCCCCTCCCGCAGCCAAGGCTCCATTGGAGCAAAGATGGCCCGGGCGCTGGGCATGGCTCTGTGGCCTCTGCCTCAGGCGCTAGAGTGGCTCTGGTCGCAATATGGCGACGCCCAGGATGGGCAGAGCATCGCCCCCTGGGGGGCAGAGCACCGCCCCTGGTGGGTGTGCCGGGTGGATCCCGGTCGGGCGCATGCGGGAGTCTGTCTGACTGTCTCTTCCTGTTTCCAGCTTCAGAAAAATGAAAAAAAAAAAAAAAAATAAAAAAAAAATAAAAAAAAAATAAAGAAGAAGCCACATCAAGACTGGTAGGAGGGATAGAGATACAGGACGTGCTGACCCCACACCCATGTGCGGCAAATAAAAATTGGGAAGTTTATTGGCTGCAAAGTTCCCCCTGAGGAGCAAGGAGTCTTAGCCGCATCCCAGGCTCCCCAGCCTAGGGCTCCAGTGCCAGGAAGAGAAGTCTCCATAACCTCTGGCTGAGGCTGAGGAAGACAGAGGGCTCTGGAGTCCCAAGCATTCCTCTTAAAGGGCCCATGCACAAACTTACTCTGACTCACTTGCTCCGCTCCAGCCCTGGGATAGCAGTTTGAGAGGCACAGAGACTTATAGGCAGGAACTCAATTGTCTGGCGTCATGGTGAGAGCTTAGGCGGCAGCTTTCTCCCAGAGAAACGTGCTGTCAGTGACCTTTGTTCCTTTGATGAGCCCTCCCCCACAGAGCTGGAAGATAGGTGCCATATCTGAGACTCCATCAACCTGGCTCACGCTGTTTGCCCCACCCTGGTGATTTCCTGAGACTCTGCCCCACCAATCTTATGGACCCACCCAAGCTGTCTCCAGTGGCTTTTCCATATGAACGACCTATCTTGGCTTGTGCTTCAGACTTTCCTGAAACCTCTCAAACAAGCAACATCTGGCCTCAGGTGCCTCGTACCTCTTGCTAAGTGGCCCCAGGCCTGGCTCTAGCAGCAGCTGACCATGGTTCACAATTTGACCTCTCCTGGACGCCTCTAAGCCCCATACCAGTAGCAGCCATCTGCAAATTGCTTTGTAGCTCATGCCGGGTGGTCCTGGGCAGAACACAAGCAATGGCTGACCTGGCTTGCACCCCGAGGAGGCCCCTGAGCCAGTGCACCTGGTAGACAGCTTCAGACCACATCGAAGCACCACCCAACCACTTCCACAGTGACACACTCAAGGGGTGGACTCAGCAGGCACCAGAGCCCTGCTAAGTAAGTCTTGCTGTGTGAGGTGGGTCCCTGCACAGCTGATCTTCCATGGTGGTCGGTGGTGGCAGCCAGTTCTTGCAGCAGATCAGGCTGGGGATAAATCCCTCCCTTTGATGGGCCAACAGCAGTCAAGGTTCAATTACAACAGGAGAGTGTACACAGCCCACATGGCATGGGGATGAGGGAGGTGCACCTAGAATGCCCAGCTTGGGTGATTGGGAAGGCTGTGCCACTGGACCCTACAGGACACCTACTATATTAGGCAATTCTACCAAGCCTGGGAGACATAGCAGCTCTATTTAATACATAGAAAAAAAACACAGAAAGGCTGCCAAAATGAGGAGACAAAGAAACCATGTCCCAAATGAAAGAACAAAACCATACTCCAGAAAAAAGACTAAACAAAACTAAGACAACCAATCTACTAGATACAGAGTTCAAAACATTGGTTATAGGCCCTGGCCAGTTGGCTCAGTGGTAGAGCATCAGCCTGGCATGTGGAAGTCCTGGGTTCGATTCCCAGTCAGGGCACACAGGAGAAGCACCCACTTGCTTCTCCACCCTTTCCCCCTCTCCTTTCTCTCTATGTCTCTCTTCCCCTCCCGCAGCCAAGGCTCCATTGGAGCAAAGTTGGCCTGGGTGCTGAGGATGGCCTCCACCTCAGGCACTAGAATGGCTCCAGTTGCAATGGAGCAATGCCTCAGATGGGCAGAGCATCGCCCCCTGATGTGCTTGCCAGGTGAATCCTGGTCGGGCGCATGTGGGAGTCTGTCTCTCTGCCTCCCCAGTTCTCACTTCAGAAAAATACAAACAAACAAAACAAAACAAAACAAAAAAACACATTGGTCATAAAGATGTTCAGTGAACTTAAGGGAAGAGAAGTTGAACTTACAACTTCAACAACATAAAAAAGAACCAGTCAGAAGTAAAAGATACACTAACTGAAATAAAGAATAATTTACGGGGGCCCTGACCAATAGCTCAGTTGGTTAGAGCATCATCCTAAAGCACAGAGGCTGCAGGTTTGACCTCCGGTGAGGACACATACAGGAACAGATAGATCGATGTTCCTATCTCTTTCTCACTCTCTCCCTTTCTCTCTTGCTAAAATCAATCAGTAACATTTTAAAAACAACAACAACAACAACAACAACAACAAAAAAGCCCAGAAACCCAATCAGAACAGCAAAAAGAAAAAAAAATCCAAAAAATGAAGATACTATAAGGAGCCTGTGAGACAACTTCAAGCATACCAACATTAGCATCAAGGGGTGCCAGAAGGCGAGAGAGAACAAAAAATTGAAGACCTACTTAAAAAAATAATAACAGAAAACTTCCTTGCCTGACCTGTGGTGGTGCAGTGGATAAAGCATCAACCTGGAATGCTGAGGTCACCAGTTTGAAAGCCTGAGCTTGCCTGGTCAAGGCACATATAGGAGTTGATGCTTCCTGCTCCTCCCCCCTACTCTCTCTCTCCTCTCTCAAAAGTGAATAAATAAAATTTTAGAAAAAGGAGCCTGACCAGATGGTGGCACAGTGGATAGAGTGTCGGACTGGGATACCGAGGACCCAGGTTCGAGACCCTGAGGTTGCAGCTTGAGCGCGGGCTCATCTGGTTTGAGTAAAAGCTCACCAGCTTGGACCCAAGGTCACTGGCTCCAGCAAGGGGTTACTCGGTCTGCTGAAGGCCCACAGTCAAGGCACATATGAGAAAGCAATCAATGAACAACTAAGGTGTCACAACGAAAAACTAATGATTGATGCTTCTCATCTCTCCGTTTCCGTCTATCCCTCTCTCTGACTCTCTCTCTGTCTCTAAAAAAAAAATTTTTTTTAGAAAAAGGAAAGAAAACTTCCTTAACATGGTGAAAGAAATAGACATACAAATCCAGGAAGTACAGAGTCCCAAACAAGAAGAACCCAAAGAGGCCCACACCAAGACACATCATAGTTAAGTGCAAAAGGTTAAAGATAACGAGAGAATCTTAAAAACAGCAAGAGAAAAGCAGTTAGTTACCCACAAGGGACCTCCCATAAGACTGTCAGCTGATTTTTCCAAAGAAAGTTTGCAGTCTAGAAGGGATTGGCAAGAAATATTCAAAATGATAAAAAGCAAGAACCTACAATCAAGATTATTCTACCCAGCAAAACTATCATTTAGAATTGAAGGACATAAAAGAGCTTCCTGGACAAGGAAAAGCTGAAGGAATTTATCACCATCAAGCCAGTAGTATTATTACATGAAATATTAAAGGGTCTGAAAAAAAAGATTAAAATATATAAACAATAAAATGGCAACAAGTACATATCTATTAACAAATGAGTCTAAAAAAACCCCCCAAATAAACAAAGAACGGAAGCAGACTCATAGATACAGAGAACATTTTGATGGTTGCCAGAGGGGAAGGGAGTTGTGGGGATGGGTGAGAAAGATGAAGAGATTAAGAGTACAAATTGGGCCTGACCAGGCGGTGGTGCAGTGGATAGAGGTTTGGACTGGGATGTGGAGGACCCAGGTTTGAGACCCCGAGGTCACCAGCTTGAGCGTGGGCTCATCTGGTTTGAGCAAAAGCTCACCAGCTTGGACCCAAGGTCGCTGGCTCAAGCAAGGGGTTACTCGATCTGCTGTAGCCCCCTGGTCAAGGCACATATGAGAAAGCAATCAATGAACTAAGGTGCCACAATGAAAAGCTAATGATTGATGCTTCTCATCTCTCTTCGTTCCTGTCTGTCTATCCCTATCTATCCCTCTTTCTGATTCCCTCTCTGTCTCTTCAAAAAAAAAAAAAAAAGAGTGCAAATTGGTCTAACTTATGGTGACACAGTAGATAAAGCTTCAACCTGGAACACTGAGGTCATGGGTTTGAAACCCTGGGCTTGCCTGGTCAAGGCACATACAATAAGCAATCAATGAACAACTAAAGTGAAGCAACTATAAGTAGATACTTACTCCCATGCCCTTTATTTTTTTATTTATTTATTTTACAGAGACAGAGAGAGAGTCAGAGAGAGATAGGGACAGACAGGAATGAAGAGAGACGAGAAGCATCGATCATCAGTTTTTCTTTTTCTTTTTTTTATATTTTATTTATTGATTTTTAGAGAGAGGAGAGAGAGAGAGAGAGAGAGAAGGGGGAGGAGCAGGAAGCATCAACTCCTATATGTGCCTTGACTAGGCAAGCCCAAGGTTTCGAACCGGCAACTTTAGTGTTCCAGGTCGATGCTTTATCCCACTGCGCCACCACAGGTCAGGCCAATCATCAATTTTTCATTGTGACACCTTAGTTGTTCATTGATTGCTTTCTCATATGTGCCTTGACCGTGGGCCTTCAGCAGACTGAGCAACCCCTTGCTCAAGCCAGCGACCTTGGGTTCAAGCTGGTGAGCTCTGCTCAAACCAGATGAGTCCATGCTCAAACTGGTGACCTCGGGGTCTTGAACCTGGGTCCTTGGCATCCCAGTCCGACACTCTATCCACTGTGCCACCACCTGTTCAGGCATCCCCTGCCTTTTAAAATCAATAAATAGGCCTGACCTGTGGTGGCGCAGTGGATAAAGCGTCGACCTGGAAATGCTGAGGTCGCTGGTTCGAAACCCTGGGCTTGCCTGGTCAAGGCACATATGGGAGTTGATGCTTCCAGCTCCTCCCCCCTTCTCTCTCTCTATGTCTCTCTCCTCTCTCTCTCTCTCTCTCTCTCTCTCTCTCTCCCTCTCTCTCCCTCTCTTTCTCCTCTCTAAAAATGAATAAATAAAAAAAAAATTAAAAAAAAAATCAATAAATAAAATCTTTAAGAGGCCCTGGCCGGTTGCTCAGTGGATAGAGCATTGGCCAAGTGTGCAGATGTCCTGGGTTCTATCCCTTGTCAGGGCACACATGAGGAGCAACGTGTGAGTGGCTGGACTTGACAGGACAGCCTGGTCTGGTCTCTGATGGTTTGACGGCAACAGATGGGCCACCTGCCCATCACCATTCCCCAGTGATTGCCAGCTGAGCAAGTCCAGGTAGGGAAGTCGGAGCAAGGGAGCTGGGCTCCTTACTCTGTGCCGTGTCTTCTAGAGGCATCCTCCAGCAGCAGGGCTCACCCGTGGATGCCACCATCGCAGCCCTCATCTGTACCAGCATTGTCAACCCCCAGAGCATGGGCTTGGGCGGAGGGGTCATCTTCACCATCTACAATGCAACCACAGGTGCATCCATATGGGACCCCCATGGGGAGGACGGGCTGAGCACAAGCATGGACATCAAGGTGCTTGGCCCAAGGGTCCGGCCAAGCTTGTTCTGCCCATGCCCCTTCCCTGGTTTTCTTGGTGCCTCCTACTGCCCCCCCCCCCACCTCACCTTCATAGCAGGTCCTATCCCTAAGTAACATAATACAGATAGGGAACTTAGGGCACCCAGAACAGGGCTAGGGATGTCTGAGAAAGATCATGGTGTGGGCCAAGGCTGGGCAGCCACAAAAGTGCCCTTGATCATTTGCGTGCCCTGCCCTGACTCCAGGGAAGGTGGAGGTCATCAATGCCAGGGAGACGGTGCCCGCCAGCCACATCCAGGGTCTGCTGGACCGCTGTGAGCAGGCCCAACCATTGGGCACAGGTGAGGCCTCAGGAGGGGCCACTAGGGCTGACCAGAACACCCCTGAATAGGCAACATGCCTCATGGACAGGCTGAGACACCTTGGCACTGGGGGACAGCAGCTGGGGGTGGGGAGCCCCCACAGAAGTCCTGACCTGCTGGAGTTGGGAGAGTATTCTGAGGGGAAGAGCTCTCTGAGTAGGGAGGGATGATCTAAGCAGAAAAATCAGCCTGGGCAAAGGTTGGAGGATTCAGTGGAGATGGGTTGTGGAGATGGGAGGTGCTGGGACCAGTTTGTGCTGGGCTCCATGCTCCTGGCTGGGGACTGTGTGCAGAGGACAGTGGGCAACCACGGGGGGCTTGAGTCAGCTCCCTCTGGCTGCCATGGCTAGGGAGCAAGGCTGGTGGGGCCAAGTGTGGGGGTGCTGGAGAACCCTGGGACAGGCCTGGAAGTCCCAGGGCTGAGGGCAGAGCAGGGTAGCATGCGGGCTGGAGCAAAACACTGCCATGCCCTGCAGGGGCCCAGTGGATAGGCGTGCCTGGGGAGCTCCGCGGCTATGCCGAGGCCCACCGCCGCCATGGCCGCCTGCCCTGGGTGCAGCTGTTCCAGCCCACCATCAAGCTGCTCCGTGGGGGCTACCGCATGCCTCTCATCCTCAATCAGTTCCTGAACAACAGCTTCCTCCGCCCTTTCTTGACAGCCTCCTCCCTGAGGTGAGTGCTGCTGCTGCCTGGGTTGGGCGTGCTGCAAGGACCCCTTCTCAGCTCCCGGGTTCAGGCTGTGGTCTGTCTGAGCCCGGCCCCCACGCAGGCTCCACCTGAGCCCCTGATGACTGACCCTGTGTGGGTACTGGGGGGCCTTGCATGGCCGGCACTTCTCTGTCTCATTTCAGACCTCTGGGCTCCATGTGGCAAAACCTAATGGACGGGCTCAGGCCAGAGGGAGTTTGTGCCCAAGTGATGGAACAAGGGTGTGGATTTGGGCTTTGCCCTCCTCTCACTCTGTCTGGGCTGGCAGAAGGGCTTTGGCCACCCCCGTGCCCAACCTGCCAGCCCACCGACCAAGCTCTCCCAGGGGCATAGGGAGGACAGGCCTTGGGTGGACACAAGCCTGACCAGGGAGAGTGTCCTCCTTGGGCAGGGTGATGAATGAGGGGAGAGGAATCAGCCCCACTTTATCCTAGAGAATCTGACCCCTCAATATCTACCCCAACCTCTCGGGTGTCCGGACCAAAACTGCCTCCCTATAGGGACCCAAGGACGCTGAGACAGCCCTTGCAAGTGTGTGGCTGCTCTTGGGGCCTGGGCCCACCCTGAGGCTGTCCGCCATTCCCAGGCAGCTCTTCTTCAATGGGACAGAACCCCTGAGGCCTCAGGACCCATTCCCCTGGCCTGCGTTGGCTGCCACCCTGGAGACCGTGGCCAGCGAAGGCGCAGAGGTCTTCTACACAGGGAGGCTGGGCCGGACATTGCTGGAGGACATTGCCAAGGAAGGTGAGCCACACTGAGGTCCCACAGCACCCCTCCCACACCCTGCCAGACAAAGGGCCAGGTTCTGGACACGGCGTCTGAGGACAGGCTCTTCTCCAGACCCCGAGGAAGTGCCAACTGCTCCCAGGGCGTGGAGAGGCTGTGTGCCCTGTCTCGCCCACTGCCAGCCTCAGTGAACCTGCCGTCAAGGCCCTCAAGGAGCAGAGGCCCTGTGGGTTAAGGCCACCAGAGGAAAGTTATTGGTGGCCATGGTGGGCCTGGAGTCGGCCACCCTCACAGTTTCCCAGAGGCCAGCTGCCTCTCCCATCTTCCCCTCCTCCCCCCCTCCCCCCAAGCTGCCTGCCTGGGGTCCCTGTCCACCGTCCCTTCCGGCTCTAGGGCCCTGCCCTGACACCACTGTCCGCAGACGCACCCTCACCCCTCTTGGTCTAGAAGGCTAGAGGACAAGGGGAGTCCCACTGTGTGATCAGGGACCAGTGGCTGTCACTCTCCACCTGTTTCCCCATCTGTAAATGGAGCTTTCTCGGTCTCACTGCAGGCAGCCAGCTGACCATGCAGGACCTGGCATCATTCCAGCCCGAGGTGGTGGACGCCCTGGAGATGCCCCTGGGGGACTACACCCTGTACTCGCCGCCGCCACCTGCAGGGGGTGCTATTCTCAGCTTCATCCTCAATGTGCTCAAAGGTGAGGCCCCCAGGCGTCCTGCCCTGCTGGGAACCTGAACCCCAAGGTCAGCTGTGCCCTTGGGCAGCCATTGCCTTTTCCAGCTAAGACATGGAAGACAGGGGTTGTAGAAATGGGTCGAGACAGTGTGTTCTAGAGCTGGCCTAGGGGCTTTGCTGAAGGGTCTGACATCATCCAGCACTGAGCCTTCCCCGCCTTCTAGTCCCAGAGTACTGGAGCAGTAGGCTCCACAGCTGGTGAGCTGCCCATCTAGTGTACACACCCTGTGAGGCCAGGCCTGGCCTGTTGAAGCCTACAGGGTGGTGAGGGGGATCCTGGCCGTGTCCTGGGCTGGGCCGCCCAAGGCTGACTGTATTTGTACCCTGGGATGCTTGAACAAATGACCACAAACCCAGTGGTTTAAATAAACAGGTATTTATTCTCTCATAGTCCTGGAAGCCAGATGTTCAAAATCAAGATTGTCGGCCAGTTCATGTTTTCTCTGTGGGCTTTGGGGACTCGGGGGGAGAATCCATTCTTTGCTCCCCCTGGCTCCTGGTACCTGCCAGCATTCTCAGGCTTGTGGCTGCATCACCCCTGTCTCCATCTCTGTGGTTATATGGCCTCCTCTCCTTTGTGTCTGTTTTATAAGGTTACATGTGATTACATTTAGAGCCCATCCGGATAATCCAGGATAATCTGCTTCTCTCAAGATCCTTAATGTAATCACACATTTTGCCATATAAGGTAATATTCACTCTTCTGCCATATATGGTAGCAGTCACAGGTTCTGGGGATTAAGACATGGACAGATCTTTTTTGGGAGGTCCAACATTCAACCCACTCCACAGGGTGACCCCCACCTCTGCCACGCCCTCTGCAGGGTTCAACTTTTCAGCAGAGTCGGTGGCCAGGCCTGAGGGGCGTGTGAACTTGTACCATCACCTCGTGGAAACATTCAAGTTTGCTGGAGGGTTGAGGTGGCGGCTGTGGGACCCTCGAAGCCACCCAGAAGTCCAGGTGAGGTGGCCTGGGCTAGCCCAGGGCTCAGCATGGAGGGAGGGTTGGGCAGTGGACTGTTTGACTGTCCAGGTGAGGCTGGAGGGATGTGTATGTGGTTGGTTCTAGAGCAGGGCTGCCCAAGGCAGGGAGGGTGCAGCAGGTCAGGGCACTGGAAGAGGCCCTAGAGTGGCAGGGACAGGAGGGTACGGGTGCCACCAAATCTCAGACGACCTGGAGGGTGAGCATGGGTTAGCCTGAGCTCAAGTGAGGACAGACTGGAGAGGTCCCCACAAGGGGGCCCTCTGCTCTGTGAGCCCCACCTGGTCTGTCACTTACCCCGTCAACTGACTGCCCACCCCAGAATGCCACCCAGGACCTGCTGGGGGAAGCTCTGGCCCAGAACATTCGCCGGCAGATTGACTCCCGGGGTGACCACCAGCTCAGCCACTATAACCTGGCCGGGCCCTGGGGCCATAGGATGGGCACAGCCCACGTGTCCGTGCTGGGGGAGGATGGCAGCGCCGTGGCTGCCACCAGCACCATCAACACTCCGTGCGTGTGCCCTGGAGGCAGGCAGGCAGGCCCCACTCATTTGTCCCCTGGACCTGAGTCTTCCCTGCCATCCCTGCCCACCCTGGTCTCCCAACACCCTGGCCTCTCCTTGGTTGGCTCCCTGGGGCAGCACCTTGCTTTTCCTAGTTTTTCTTCCTCTCTGTCAAGAGGGGTTCTACGCCCCTGATATCTCTGGCTGAAAAAGCTGCCGCTGGGTGACTTTGAGCCAGGACTCACCCAGGGATGGGCCTTACCCAGAAGGACACCCTGATGGGGCGCATGGGTAGATCTTCAGGGGTGGTGCCAGGGATAAATAGTGGCTCCAGCATGCTGGAGAGCAGCCACTAAAACGAGAGGCTTCCGGAAGGCTGGGGAGTGGGCCTGTATGCCAGGGAGCTTGTGGCCTGAGCTGAGGCCCCGCCTGCCCGCCCACCTGCAGCTTTGGAGCGATGGTATACTCACCGCGCACAGGTGTCATCCTCAACAATGAACTCCTAGACCTCTGCTGGAGGCGCCAGCCTGGCTCCCGTGTCACCCTTCCACCTGGTGAGCGTGGGGCCCCCCCAGCAAGAGGAAGGCAGGCTGAGTGGGTGCTGCCTGGTGGCCCCGGGAGCAGCCACCCCAACTCGCCCAGCCACAGTTTGTGAGGTGGTGAATGGAGACAGAGCTGGAGGGGGGCGTCCTGCAGGGCACTGGCTCAGAAGCCAGGCTGCTGGTGACCTCATCTGGCCTCCAGTTCCAGGTGAGCGGCCCCCATCATCCATGGTCCCCTCCATCTTGGTCAACAAAGCCCAGGGATCAAAGTTGGTGATCGGGGGTGCTGGTGGGGAGCTCATCATCTCTGCTGTGGTCCAGGTGAGTCTGGGGCTCCTGGCAGGAACATCCAGCTCTCTCGGCAGCCCTGTTGTCCTGCTCTCCTGCGGGCACAGAGGGGTTGGTGGGGGTGGCTGGTGCCCCCTCCCTCCCTCCCTATGTCCTCCTTCTCTTCTCAGGCCATCATGAACAAACTATGGCTTGGCTTTGACCTGGGAGCAGCCATTGCAGCCCCCATCTTGCATGTGAATGACAAGGGTGAGGTGGAGTACGAACCCAGTTTCAGCCAGGTGAGGCCGTGGTCTGCGCCACCTCTAGGCAGGATGACTCAGTTAATACCACTCAAAGCCCCGATGGGTCTCTGCTACTGAGTGTCTTAGGCCTGACACACTTCAGCTTTGGGCACCATCAGGAGTTGAGAAGTTCAGTGAAGGAGGCACAAGGCCAGTCTCATGGCCTCCAAGGCATACAACAGGGTGTTGTCCATGCTTCTTCCAGGCCGAGCACCTTAGCACCTTGGTCCCTGCTCGGTCCGTGCATTTCTCTCCAGAGCCAGTTTTCCTGGCCGTGGCCTCTTGGATTCTCTCTCATGATGATCTGTTTACTCATGTGATTTGCAGCTTTTCTGTGCAAGTTTATTTGTAAGTTTGTTAGTCCCTTGAGAGTTGCAGAGGAATTGAGACATCAGGGGCCACATTGGTGCTGGTTCTTACAAACATTTCTCGGTTCCCCTACACAAGCAGGTCCCAGAACTGAATTCTACCTCACCTCCACTCCCCACCCCAGCCGAGGGTCAGATTTCTCAACGTTTCCCTGGGCTGGCAGGTGGCTTTTGCTAGGGCCTAATTCAAAACACTGGCAGCTTTTCAATGCTCTAAGCTTCATGCTTGAGGTCAGTTCAACCAGCAGGATCCTCAAAGTGGCCTTTCCTGTTATGAGCCTCTCATGGCCCTTAGAACTCTCTAGTAATCATGGAGGGAGAGGCATTGAGCCCAAAAGGATGTGTCATCCCTGAGAACCTTGGTCTGTCACCCTGGAGACTAGACCTCAGCCCATCAGGCTCAAACTCTGAGTCCAAGGCCTTTCCACCCTGTTTAGGGTTCTTCCCATGTAAGTACATGGGGTTTCTCTCAGGGCTCATCCTCTTAGGCCCTTCTCCTTGACCTTGACTGGATGGAGATCCTTACTCTGTGAACACAATTCTCTGAGGATCTTGGATTCTGAGAATTCAGAGATGAGAGCCTGGAATCCAAGATCCTCAGCTCCCTTGAAGGGTCAGGGTGTTGGCCTTGCAGATCTAGGTCCTTCCATGGAGAAATTCTTAGACTCTGAGTGGAGACCCTGAGTCTCCAAGGTCCTCCATGCAAAGTCCCTGAGGCTGAAGCCAAGAGAGTCTTTGTTCTTCAGGGCCTTGGAGTTTGGCGTGTCGACCATAAGGAATAGAATTTCTGAGAACTGCAAGGCCTGCTGTGGCCATGGCCATTGGATGTTGGCCCTCAAGTATAAGGACATTGGAAAATTAGTGTGTTGGGCAGGGGAAGCATGAAGCACTCCGAAGACCTCACCCTGCCAGCAGCTCAGGGTGCCATGGTCTCACCGGGACCTCAGGTCGAAGGCCCTGGTCCTGAGGATTGTAGAGAACGTAAAGGTATCTGGAGGTCTAGAATCTAGGGTCTTGGTCAGCTAAGGTCCTTGGACTCTCAGTCCAAAATAATAACTGGAAATGTGTGGCTGGAGTAGCACAGGTCCCTCCACTCCAGGATTTATGCCCCTTTACAGACTGATGAATGTGCGGGGACTGTAACCCTGAGGCAAGGCCCTCAGTGTCTTCGAATCCAGTACCCAGGTCCCTGCTACCCTCACGTTCCACATGCTCAGCGCCTCAGACCTGAGTGTCGAGGACCCAGTGCTCCAAGCAACCTCACCCTCAGGGACCACTGGTGCCTTTAGCCTGGGGGTCAGTGTCCTTGGACTTGTGGGAAAAGATTGCAGAGCAAATGGCGTTTGAAGCTTTGTGTCTGAGGGTCCTGGTGTCCTCAGATTCAGGACAGAAATGAGCATCCATCTTAAGCTCCTTGTGACCTGGGTGATGTCTCCCCACCATGATTCTCCTTTAGGGCCTTTTGAGTGGGAAGTGTAGGCTCCATGCCCTGCAGATGAGACTTCACCCAGTGACCTCCCGTCATCCCCTAGCCCACCCAGTCCTGCCTCCTCCGTCGGGCTTCTCAGGTTCCTGCCTGCACCTTGTCCCCTGTGGAGACAGATCTCAGCTGCCCTCACCTATGAGCTGGTCTTCTCTCCTCTCTAGGAGGTGCAGGAGGGGCTCCAGCACCGGGGCCAGAGCCAGACCAGGAGGCTTTTCTTCCTGAACGTGGTCCAGGCTGTGTCCCAGGACGGGGCCTGTGTGTATGCTGCCGCGGACCCAAGGAAGGGTGGGGAGGCCACAGGCTACTGAGGAGGCCGCTCCTGAGAGCTGGGATCTGGCCCAGCGTCAGTGTGTGGCCCAGGCTGGCCGTGGCTGTGACTGTGAGACTGAGCGTTCTGACAGGATCTGGACCCTTTGGCTGGGGAGTCAGCCTGGGGTTGCAAGAGGTGTGGACAGCACGGCAGACAGGGGCTGAGCCCTCCTCAGAGCTTCTGGTGGTCCTGCCCTGGCCCCTCTATCCTTCTGCAGCCTCTCACCCACGATGTGGCCCATCCTCCCCCTCTGACCTTGTTCTTCATCTGTATTTCCTCCACTTGAATATTTTTTTAATTGATTTTTAAGAGAGGGGTTGGGGGGAGAAGCAGGAAGTAGTTGCTTCCCATATGTGCCTTGAGTGGGCAAAACCAGGGTTTTGAACCAGCAAACTCAGCATTCCAGGTCAATGCTCTATCCACTGTGCCACCACAGGCCAGGCCAGGCCAGTTTAAGATTAAAGAGCCTCATTCAGGATTGAAGTGAGGGAGAGGACCCTCAGAATGCAAACAAAGCCCTAGCCAGGTAGCTCAGTTGGTTAGAGCATCATTCTGATACACCAAAGTTGCAGGTTCAATACCTGGTCAGGGCACATATAAGAATCAACCAATGAATGCATATTTAAGTGGAACAACAATATGATATTTTTATCTTTCTGTCTCCCTTCCTCTCCCTAAAATCAATCAATAAAATTTTTTTTTAAAAGAAAGCATTTGTACTTGTTCCTGTAGTCTTTTGCAATGCATCATCATAGAAATGGGGAAACAGAGGCAGCTGGACCCATCTTGGCCACTCTTGGACAGAAACAACACCCCACCATTTGTTCGGGCTCCAAAATGTGACTGCCTGGGGCCACTTTGGGGGGGGGTGACACAGAGGAGTATGGCCTGGGGGTCCTTGGCCAAGGCCTGTCTCTGAATCTTGCCTTCTGTGCCAGGAAAATGTTGGCTGCAGGAACACCTAAGACCCCAGCCCAGCCCACAGCTCCAGCAGCCCATGTTCTCACCCCTGGCACTGCTGACATTTTGGGCAATGTGTTCTTTGTTGGGAGGCTGTCCCCACATTGTAAGATATTGAGCAGCATCCCTGGCTGCTACTGGCTAGTTGCAACATCCTCCCACCCCTCATCCCTGCCAGCCAGTCACCAAATTGCCCTTGACTGAGAAGTGCTGCTCTGAACTGATCAGCCCCCAACCACCATGAATGGGTGTGCAGCTGCCGGGTGTGCGCCCTCACTGGGGGGCCTCGCTAGACTGACCTGGGCGCCCGACCCACACTGGTTCCTGAGAGCGTCGTGCTTTCCCTTTTCACCCCAAACGTCCCTTGGGGGCATGCATCCACCTGGCAGGGCGGAAGAGCAGCATCAATGTTATCAGGGAATCAGGCCTGGAGCAGGTCTGCCTCAGGCCGGCCAGCTGGTAGTGTGTGGGCTCTTGTCATTGTGCAAGAAGGATTTCACAACAGAAGTCCAGGTGATTTTGAGAGTATGTTTATTATAGCTGGGGACGGTGTAATGAAGGAGGGGCTTAGGAGAGAAGAAGCAACGGGAGAGAACACAGGGCTGCTTTGGCTTACAGGAAATTCAGAGAAAAAGGGGACCCTGGAGGCAAGTTCGGGAGGATTAGCTTGGGATGAGCTGCTGCTGCTCGCTGCTCCCCTTGCAAAAGAAAGCCTTGGGCATGCTCTAGCAGGGGTCCCCAAACTTTTTACACAGGGGCCAGTTCACTGTCCCTCAGACCATTAGAGGGCTGCCACATACAGTACTCCATTACACTGACCACCAATGAAAGAAGTGCCCCTTCCGGAAGTTCAGTGGGGGCTGCATAAATGGCCTCAGGGGGCCGCATGTGGCCCTTGGGCCATAGTTTGGGGATGCCTGCTAGAGAGAGTCTTGAGGCTTTTATTTATTTATTTATTTATTTTTTACAGAGACAGAGAGTGAATTAGAGAGAGGGATAGACAGGGACAGACAGACAGGAACCGAGAGATGTAGTTTTTCGTTGTGTGTTGCAACACCTTAGTTGTTCATTGATTGCTTTCTCATATGTGCCTTGACCGCGGGCCTTCAGCAGACCGAGTAACCCCTTGCTCGAGTCAGCGACCTTGGGTTCAAGCTGGTGGGCTTTTGCTTAAACCAGATGAGCCCGTGCTCAAGTTGGTGAGTTTGGAGTCTCGAACCTGGGTCCTCTGTATCCCAGTTCAACACTCTATCCACTGCGCCACCGCCTGGTCAGGCTCTTGAGGCTTTTTATCTTTGTTTAGCCGCTGGGAATCCTAGCGGCAGCTCAGGGGAGGGTTTTAATAGAATATTCATTAGCTTTCCAGGTGTGTTCTTCCATATGCTGTTTTATTAAACTGTGTGTAAGGTGTCAGAATTATTTTCTGGTTAGTTTTATTTATTAAAGAATGTTATCTAAAAACCAGACTAAGAGACATGGACAAGAGTGTGGTGGTTACCAGGGGTGGGGGGAGGGAGGACGCGGGAGGGAAGGAGGGAGAGGGAAAGGGGGGGAGGGGCACAAAAAAAACTAGAAGGGTGATGGAGGACAATCTGACTCTGGGCCATGGGTATGCAACATAATTGAATGACAAGATAACCTGGACATGTTTTCTTTGAATATATGTACCCTGATTTATTAATGTCACCCCATTAACATTAATAAAAATTTACTAAAAATAAATAAATAAATAAATAAAAATAAAGAATGTTATCAACTTGACCAGGCCGTGGCTCTGTGGATAGAGCATCGGACTGAGATGCGGAAGGACCCAGGTTCGAGACCCCAAGGTCACCTGCTTGAGCACAGGCTCATCTGATTTGAGCAAAGCTCACCAGCTTGGTCCCAAGGTCGCTGGCTCGAGCAAGGGGTTACTCGGTCTGCTGAAGGCCCACGGTCAAGGCACATATGAGAAAGCAATCAATGAACAACTAAGATGTCGCAACAAAAACTGATGATTGATGCTTCTCATCTCTCTCCGTTCCTGTCTGTCTGTCCCTGTCTATCCCTCTCTCTGTTTCTGTAAAAAAAAAAAAAAGAATTTTAAAAAATTAATTTATTTATTTATTCATTTTAGAGAGGAGAGGGAGAGACAGAGAGAGAGAGAGAGAGAGAGGAGAGACAGAGAGAGAGAAGGGGGGGAGGAGCTGGAAGCATCAACTCCCATATGTGCCTTGACCAGGCAAGCCCAAGGTTTCGAACCGGCAATCTCAGCTTTTCCAGGTTGACGCTTTATCCACTGCGCCACTACAGATCAGGCCAAAAAAAAAAGAATCTTATCAGACTGACTGGTGGTGGCACAGTGGGTAGAGCATTGACCTGGGATGTTGAGATCCCAGGTTTGAAACTCCAAGGTGAAAGATACGTGAATTCCAAACTGCCCTCTTGATGTTCCGCTTATCTGTCAGACCTCACCCTTACTGGACTATCGCCCCTGAGACAGGAATTCTAGAAAGCTGATCAACCTGCCCCAAAAGGAGCATTCCAGTAGGCTGAAATCCTAAAACTGTAAAAGGGAACATACCAGAACCTTTGACTCTATCCCCTCAGGCTTTCCCAAACACTATATAATTCGCCCCTAGTCAGGGTTCCTTTCTTCCTTTCAATAAAGCCTGTTACTCTGGTCTTCTTGGATAGATTCCAACACAAGGTTGCCGGCTTGAGTGTGGGATCATAGGTATGACCCAATGGTCACTGGCATGAGCTAAAAGGTCGCTGGCTTGAAGGCCAAGATCATTGGCTTGAGCAAGGGGTCACTGGCTCGGCTGGAGTCCTCCGTGTAAGGTATTTTTCCCTGCCAAGAAGGAAGGAATGGGCCAGAGCCACAAAGTGTGGAAAAGCAAATGACTTTATTGAGTACAGAGCGCACATCCCGCCCAGCAAGGTTCCCTGGCCCCGAGGAAAGAAAGATGGAGGAGAGATGGAGGTCAGGGAAGTTGCACGGATTAAACCGCGTGGGAGATATTTAAAGGGTCCCTCTAGGGAAGTAGAGCTACTATGACGTGGTGAAATTTCACTGGCTGGCAGACGATGGCTTCTTTCCAAATGGTTCCTGGGAAGCTTCCTTTGGTGGGCTTGATTGTGGGCGGTCCTAGCCAAAGTGGGCGGGTCTGAGTTCTCCACATGACTATCCTTCTATCCACTGACCTTACACTCCGGTCAAGTCAAGACATGTATAAAAAGTGCCACAACTGCCTCACCTGTGGTGGTGCAATGGATAGAGCGTCGACCTGGAAATGCTGAGGTCGCCGGTTCGAAACCCTGGGCTTGCCCGGTCAAGGCACATATGGGAGTTGATGCTTCCAGCTCCTCCCCCCTTCTCTCTCTCCTCTCTCTCTCCTTTCTAAAATGAATAAAAAAAAAATTAAAAAAAAAAAAAAAAAAAAAGTGCCACAACTTCTCATCTCTCTCTCTTCCTGTCTGTCTCTCGAAAAAAGAAAAGAAAAGAATGTTATTGAAGGCCCTGGCCGGTTGGCTCAGTGGTAGAGCGTCAGCCTGGCGTGCGGGGGACCCGGGTTCGATTCCCGGCCAGGGCACATAGGAGAAGCGCCCATTTGCTTCTCCACCCCCACCCCCTCCTTCCTTTCTGTCTCTCTCTTCCCCTCCCGCAGCCGAGGCTCCATTGGAGCAAAGATGGCCCGGGCGCTGGGGATGGCTCCTTGGCCTCTGCCCCAGGCGCTGGAGTGGCTCTGGTCACGGCAGAGCGACGCCCCGGAGGGGCAGAGCATCGCCCCCTGGTGGGCAGAGCGTCGCCCCCTGGTGGGCAGAGCGTCGCCCCTGGTGGGCGTGCAGGGTGGATCCCGGTCGGGCGCATGTGGGAGTCTGTCTGACTGTCTCTCCCCGTTTCCAGCTTCAGAAAAATACAAAAAAAAAAAAAAAAAAAAAGAATGTTATTGAAGATGGACCAAGGTGGAATGTCCCAATGGTCTGGAATGTGTAAATCACTTGCTCCTAAGTGTCCTTGGTTAGGGAAGATAACACCTGTGATTCACTAGCTGGCTGTAAGTCGCTCAGATTGTTTGGCCTTGTTTAAGGACTTTGTTTCAGTTTCCCTTATGCCACTTGTCAAGGAATTTCCCTGGCTTCTTACTCTCCTGCCTTATCACCTCCCACTCTGCCCTGCAGTTGGGCCAGGCCAGGAGGGGGGCAGGTATTAGTTCCCTGTGCCTACTGAGACAAAATACCACAAACTGAGTGCCTCAGACAACAGAAATCTAGCTAGGAGTCTGAAATCAGTATCACTGTGCAGAAGTCATGATATGGGCAGGACTGCTCCCCCACAGCTCTGGGGAGAATCCTTTCTGCCTCTGCCATCTTCTGGGGACTTCCAGTGTTCCTGGGCTTGTGGCCACAGCGCTCCAGTCCCTCCCTCGTGGTCTGGTGGCCTCCTCCTGTGTGTGTGTGAAATTCCTCTCTGCTTTGGGCAGGTCTGAGTGGAGAAAGTGCTCTCAGAAAGTGCAAAAAAGATCTTGAGGACATAGAGGACCCACCCAGCCAGATCAGGATAATCTCCCAGATTCAGGCCAGTAAGCCAGGACAAGCAGAATAAGGAAACTGAGACAGATAGTTAAATAACCAAGCAATTTATAGCCATCTAGTAAATAACAAAATCCTATCTTTTGTAATCAAGTACAAATGGTTTACCCTTCTCCTCCCAACCGAAGGGTAAATAGCTTTAACCACTCTACTCAGGGAGATAGTTAGCAGAAATCTGATTGGTATCATTTGTACCAACCACACCCATGTACAGATGAAGTTAAGGGAATAAGTCACATTTTGATGCATCAGCATAAAGCTGATGAATATTCTTGGGTTCCTCCCTGAAGACCACTTCTGAACTCCCAGTCTTGTGTGTGTGTGTGTGTGTGTGTGTGTGTGTGTGTGTGTGTGTGTGTGAAAGATAGAGAGAGTCAGAGAGAGGGACAGACAGATGGGAAAGGAGAGAGATGAGAAACATCAATTCTTCGTTGTGGTTCCTTAGCTGTTCATTGAATGATTTCTCATATGTGCCTTGACCATGGGGCTACAGCAGACCAAGTGATCCCTTGCTCCAGCCAGCGACCTTGGGCTCAAGCTGGTGAGCCTTGCTCAACCCAGATGAGCCCGCGCTCAAGCTGGCGACCTCGGGGTCTCAAACCTGGGTCCTCCACATCCCAGTCCGATGCTTTATCCACTGCGCCACCACTTGGTCAGGCTAAACTCCCAGTCTTAAAAAACCCTCAAAACAAAGGATCCAGCTTGCTCTCTGCCCCCTCCCAGGAGCACATCTCTGCGTCTCTCTCCTCGCCCCCTCCCCCACCTCACAGGCATGCATCTTCTAAATTCCAAGGATTCTCATGAGACTTGCAACCAGGGAGCAGTGGGAAGCAGCAGTTTGTCCTGGGCTAACCCTCTGAACCTGTCTCCCAGGACCCCTTTTCTCTGCTAATTTCTTTCCCATAAGGTTTCTAGAGAGCCAGAGCAGCTCTGCCCAGGCTCTCCTGTTGCTTCTTCTATTCTAGACCCTTCTTTGTTTCACTGTCCTCAGCTTTAATAAACTTACTCTAAAGATCACTGTGAAATTTTTCCTGCACAAAGTCAAGAACCCACACATTACCAGCTGGCCCTAAGCAGACCCAATGAGCCAGGTCCCCTGTCTGATAACATCCCCATCTCAATATCCTTACCTTAATCACTAAGTCATTCACAGGTTCCAGGGATAAGGATGTAGGCATATCTGTGGACTGTTATTTTAGTTGACTGCATATGGAGAGAGGGGTCTGAATCCCTGATCTGGGCTTGACTAGGAGGGTAGAGGGGTATTCTGACAGACTCCAGGAGCGAGGTCTGTCTGGGGAGCACAGGCACACTGTCAGACGCACTCAGGTCGGCTTATAGCCACCAGCCCCTCTCAGGGTCTGGCTTTGGGAGGGAGTGGGAGGAGCAAACTTTCTGAAAAGGCGGGTCTGGTTCAGGGGTCAGAGGTGCAGAAATGATGGACCTAGACAGAAGTAGAGTGGAGAGGATTCAGCCCTGGGGGGATCCAGAGGCTGGCCGTGAACATCAGGACCCTCCACGGGGTGGTCCCACTCTGGGCAGGCTCCCTGGCCACCGTCCCAACGGCTCTAGCACATCCACTGACTTCACAGTCAGCAGGAGTGACAGAACTTCTCCCTTGGGCTCCAGCCCCTTTCAGTTCTTTATTTTATTTTTTTAAAAGATTTTATTTATTCATTTTAGAGAGGAGAGAAAGACAGAAAGAGAGAAGGAGGAAGGAGCAAGAAGTATCAACTCTCATACGTGCTTTGACTGGGCAAGCCTGGGGCTTCAAACCAACAATTTCAGCATTCCAGGTTGATGCTCCACTGCGCCACCACAGGCCAGGCCAGCCCCTTTTATTTTATTTATTTATTTTTAAAAATATTTTATTTATTCATTTTCAGAGAGAGAGGAGAGAGAGGGAGAGGAGCAGAGAGCATCAACCCCCATATGCGCCTTGACCGGGCAAGCCCAGGGTTTCAAACTGGCGACCTCAGCATTGCAGGTCGATACCCTTATCCACTGCACCACCACAGGTCAGGCCAGGCCAGATCCTTTTAGTTTAATAAAAGTTCTAGGTCCAGCCTGACCAGGCGGTGGCGCAGTGGATAGAGCCTCAGACTGGGATGCAGAAGGACCCAGAGGTCGCGCCAGCTTGAGCACGGGCTCATCTGGCTTGAGCAAAGCTCACCAGCTTGGACCCAAGGTCACTGGCTCCAGCAAGGGGTTCCTCAGTCTGCTGAAGGCCCACAGTCAAGGCACATATGAGAAAGCAATCAATGAACAACTAAGGTGTTGCAACGAAAAACTGATGATTGATGCTTTTCATCTCTCTCTGTTCCTGTCTGTCCCTCTCTCTGACTCTCTCTCTCTCTGTCCCTGTAAATAAATAAATAAAATAAAAATAAATTAAAAAAAAAAAGTTCCAGGTCCAGCTGGGGAGAGCTGGTTAGATTCGGTTAATGGGATGAACCCTGAGAGCTGTCCCAAACCCCGTGGAGAGGAGGCTGCTCAGCACAAGCCTGGCAGTCCTGCGGCTGGAGCCTGCTTGTGTGTTCCCAGACCAGACCTGCACCCAGCCTGGGTCCAGGGGGCTCAGCCGTCCCTAGGGCCCACCTGGAGGTTCAGTCACCACTTGTGAGTTGATGAGTACCCTCCAACCAAGGCTTTGGCCCAGGTTTCTGGAGCATCAGACCCACACACCCACCCTCAGAGCATGTGGGGCCCACAGGTATCTCGGACTCAACACACCAAACTGGGAAAGCAGTTCTAAGGCAGCAGGAAGCCCTCTGGTGTCTGCCTCTGCCCTTCTCACGTTACACTGTGCTCTCTCTCCATCTGCAAGGCTCCGCCCTGGCTCCATCTCCTTATCCCTCTCA
Organism: Saccopteryx leptura; assembly: GCF_036850995.1. Lineage (NCBI taxonomy): Eukaryota > Metazoa > Chordata > Mammalia > Chiroptera > Emballonuridae > Saccopteryx > Saccopteryx leptura. Next base: position 383,211,205 of record NC_089504.1, on the reverse strand, counting down.
ACCTCCTCACTATTGCCACCACCTATGTCTGATGCATTCCCCTCTCAGTGCAATGATGAGCCCTGGAAAAGAGACATCTGATCCTGTCACAAGGCAGCATGGAGCCCTCCTTGGCTCCCGGGGGACTTGCCTGGCCCCTGTTCACACCCCACCTGGACCACCAGTAATGCATTCCCAGCTCAGCCAGATTATCTTAAAGCCGCTCTTTAAATGTGTTACACAGAGGAAATCAAAACCAAGACTGTGGAATCTTCAAAATAATACTGACATCAGTACAGCTCAGTCCTCTTAGAATATAGCTAACTCAGGGCTCAGATGAAGATTTATGGCCTTAGTTACATTAATAATAAGAATCAAAATAAATAAAGTAGCTAACTTAAGAACTTAGTAAAGGAGAAATCAGAGCAATCAGGAAAGCAAGAGCAAGGACTCAGTAAACTTAGAAGTAAAAGTTGATAAATTTGAAATCACAAATAATAGGTCTTTTAAAAATATATAATAAGCTATTAGCTAACCAATCAGTAAAAATGAAGGAAGTGTGGTCTGACCTGTGGTAGTGCAGTGGATAGAGCATCTACGTGGGTCGCTGGTTCAAAACCCCAGGCTTGCCCAATGAAGGCACATATGAGAAAAAAAATCAATGAACAACTGAAAGTGAATCAACTAGAAGCTGATGCTTCTCTCTCTCTCTTTCTCTAAAAATCAATACATAAAATCTTAAAAAAAAAATAGATATGCCTGACCAGGTGGTTGCGCAGTGGATAGAACATCAACCTGGGATGCTGAGGACCCAGGTTCGAAACACTGAGGTGCTGGCTTGAGCATGGACTTATCCAGCTTGAGCGTGGGCTCACCAGCTTGAGTGTGGGGTCAGTATCTTGACTTTGGGATCCCATGGTGGCTGGCTTGAGCTCAAAGGTCACTGGCTTAAAGCCCAAGGTCACTGGCTTGAGTCCAAGGCCACTGGCTTGAGTCCAAGGTCGCTGGCTTGAGCAAGGGGTCACTCATTCTGCTGGAGCCCCCCAGTCAAGGCACATATGGGAAAGCAATCAATGAACAACTGAAGTACAACAAAGAATTGATGTTTCTCTGCTCTCTCCTTTCCTGTCTGTCTGTCCCTGTCTGTCCCTTTCTCTGTTCTTTCTCTCTCTCACTGTCATTCTATAAAAAAAAAAAAAAATGAAGGAAGTATGAATACACAAAAGGAGAAATAAGAATGGGAAAATCACCTAAAATATAGAGGAAGTAAAAAATATTACAAAGGCAAAGATTACTAACCTTTGTTCAAAGAAATAGGAAATGTAGACAAATTACTTTTTTAATTTTATTTTTTGTTTATTGATATTTATATATTTAGAGAAAGAGAGGGAGAGAAGTATCAACTCATTGTTCCACTTAGTTGTGCAATGATTGCTTCTCATTTATGCCTTGACCAGGGATCAAACCAGTGACCTTGGGATCATATTGGTTACCCCATGCTCAAGCTAGTGATCCTGGGCTCAAGCCAGCAATCCCAAGATCAAGCCGGCAACCCCAGGCTTGAGCTGGCAGCCTTTAGTTTTGAAGCTGTGACCTCGGCATTCCAGGTTGACGCTCTTTCCACTGCGCCATCATCCATCAGTCAGGCATCATATATATATGATGTGGCAGAGAGAGAGTCAGAGAGAGGAACAGATAGGGACAGACAGAAAGGGAGAGAGATGAGAAACATCAATTCTTTGTTGCAGATCCTTAAGTGTTCACTGATTGATTTCTCATATGTACCTTGACCATGGGGCTATAGCAGACCGAGTAACCCCTTGCTCAAGCCAGTGACCTTGGGTCCAAGCTGGTGAGCTTTGCTCAAACCCGATGAGCCTGCGCTCAAGCTGGCGACCTCGGAGTCTCGAACCTGGGTCCTCTACGTCCCAGTCTGAGGCTCTATCCACTGCGCCACAGCCTGGTCAGGCAGGCATCCTATATATTTTTAAAAAATATTTATTTTATTGATTTTAGAGGGAGGAAGGGAGAGGGCAGAAGAGAGACAGGAACATCAAGCTGTTCCTGTGTGTGCCCTGACCCGGGATTGAACCGGCAACTTCTGTGCTTCATGATGATGCTCCAACCAACCAAGCCATCTGGCCAAGGCGGGCAACCTATATTTTTATTTGTTAAGTCTGGCAACCTTAAATATAAGTGAAAAATGGATTCAAGAAGGAGCAAATACCTCGACACGTCAATTATCATTCAAAAAGTTGAGAACATTATGGGGACACTAGCCTTCTTCAAATGCCTTTCTAGAAAGTCTCATAGGTGGAATAATGTCAGAGATATGGTGCCGTAAGGAGCAATACCGATAAATCTCCCCAAAAATTCAACAAGATCTTCAACCAGAGACAGAAAAATCTATCCTTGGAGCCTCCAGAAGTTCCACACTAAACACGAAGGTATGATTGATCGAAAAATTGACTAAATATATAATCAACACCGAAGGAAATAAGGAGGAAGAAACACTCCACCTTTCTCACTAAACTAAATAAGGGCTGCTTTCACTGGGAACTGAGAGTATAGGAACTAAGGCGGGCATAGGGTGTGAATAGAACCAGACTGCAGCACAAACATCCGAACCAGGCTGTGGCATGGAGATCCAAGCCGAGAAAAAGCTGTGCTTGTGGCAACCCAGTCAACACAAGCTAACACTCGCGCCAAATCCAGACAAAGAAAGGCACTTGGGATAGCCATCCGCCCAATCTCCTGGTCAGCGAGTACAGATAGTGGGCGAGAGATTCCTCCTAGAGCCCCGGGAGTGGGTACCCGTGTTACCAGATAGAGGGGCAGGGTCAGAGGTCTTTCTGTGGGCCGAAACCGGAGTCTCGGGTCACCCCTGCGCCCCGAAAAGCAGCGCATGGGGAGTGAGTGGGAGTGAAATTCCCTATGCTCGAACTTTTCCGTGCAGGCAGGGCACCTCGGAGTGAGAGGCAGCCAGCCTGATCTCCTGGTAGGCGAGCGTGGATTGTGGGCAAGAGATTCCCCCGGGAGTGGGCGCCCATGTTCCCGGAGAGAGGGCCAGAGTCAGAGGCCTTTGTGTGGGCCAAAAGTGAAATCTCGGGTCGCCCCTGTACCCTGAAAAAGTGGTGCAGGGGGAGTGAGTGGGAGCAAAATTCCCTACGCTCGAACTTTTCCGTGCAGGCGGGGCGCCTCACCCAGAGTGAGAGGCGGCTGGCCAGATATCCTGGTCGGCAAGTGCGAAGAGTGGGCAAGAGATTCCCCCAGGAGTGGGCGCCCATGTTCCCGGACAGAGGGGCAGAGTCAGAGGCCTTTCTGTGGGCCAAAACCAGAGTCTTGAGGTCACCCCTGTGCCCGGTAAAGCAGCAAAACTTCCTACGCTGGAACTTTTCCATGCGGGCAGGGCGCCTCACCTGGAGTGAGAGGCAGCTGGCCGGATATCCTGGTCGGCAAGCGCAGATAGTGGGCGAGAGATTCCCCCGGGAGTGGGCGCCCATGTTCCCGGAGAGAGGGCCAGAGTCAGAGGTCTTTGTGTGGGCCGAAGCCCCACCTGATTATACTAGTGGCTCTGACTGATTGAGCCTAACCGAGAGCCCTGCGCTGAGTGGAAATAGAGTGGGGATTTGCCAGCTCTTTGAGCCTCTTACTCTCCAGGCAGAGGCAGCAGCAACCCCATAACTGGATCATCAGGCTACTAATTCAGGAAGGAAAGACTAGGAGAGAGGCTTTGGGAATATGGACTCTCTCACTGGCGGAGCCTGCAAATGCTAATGAGCCTTGACTCTCAACAAGACTGAAGCCCAATATATGACATCACCATAGAGACTTATCAACTGCAAACCTCTACCTGAGCGTGCCACAGGGGCAGAACCTGGGGTACAGAGTCACTGACCAGGAAGAGGGAGAGAAAAGAAAAAGCAAGAAGATAACCTCTCAAAATCAAGAATAATCCACAGACTTTAAAACCTATCCCATTTTATTATATTTGTTCATTTGTTTCTCTTATCTTCTTAGCTTATTTTCTTCCTCTTCTAATTTGGTCGTTTAATTCTCTGCTGGTCTTACTCTCTCCTCTCCTTGAACTACACTACCCATAAGTGTTACATCTCCCATTATCTTTTCTTTCTTCTTCCTTTCTCTCTATGAGGGTTGCTCTCCAAAACCCTTAACTCTCTCTCTCTCTCTCCTTTTATTCTTTTTTCTTCTTTTTGTGTTTTCCTCTTTCTTTTTCTTTTTTCTCCCTCTATATTAGTTTCTTCTTTTCTCCTTTACTTTTCCTTTCATTCAATCCTCAATCATGAACAAGTTACTTTATCTGGGACTCAAATTTCTCTTTGTGGCACTTTGGGAGTTTTTTACTTCGCTTTTTAAACTCACTAGCAGTGCTCCCAACCCTGGATCTCCATTTTATATAGTTCTTGCTCCACTAAATACAATAGTAATTTTTAAATTTTTTCCCCTTTTTCCTGTTTCCCTCTTATTCCTCTCATCAATTTAGGGAGCTCAGAAAACAACTCAGTGAACACAAAGAATATATTACCAAGGAAATTGAAACTATAAAAACAAATCAAACAGAGATGAAAAACTCAATTCATGAGCTGAAAAACGAGGTAACAAGCTTAGCTAATAGAACAGGCCAGATAGAAGGTAGGATTAGTGAAATAGAAGACAAGCAACTTGAGGCACAACAGAGAGAAGAAGAAAGAGACTCAAAAATTTTAAAAAATGAGAAAGCCCTACAGGAATTGTCTGAATCCATCAAAAAGAATAACATAAGAGCCTGACCTGTGGTGGCACAGTAGATAAAGCGTCGACCTGGAATGCTGAGGTTGCCGGTTCAAAACCCTGGGCCTGCCCGGTCAAGGCATATATGGGAGTTGATGCTTCCTGCTCCTCCCCCCTTTCTTTCTCTCTCTCTCTCTTCTCTAAAATGAATAAATTAAAAATTAAAAAAAAAAAAAGAATAACATAAGAATAATAGGTATATCAGAGGGAGAAGAGAGAGAAAATGGAACGGAGAACATATTCAAACAAATAATAGATGAGAACTTCCCAAGCCTGCGGAAAGAACTAAAGCCTCAAATTCAAGAAGCAAACAGAACTCTGAGTTTTCTTAACCCCAACAAACCTACTCCAAGGCACATCATAATGAAATTGGCACAAACCAACGACAAAGAAAAAATTCTCAAGGCAGCCAGGGAAAAGAAGAATACAACATATAAAGGAAGGCCCATTAGATTATCATCAGATTTCTCAACAGACACTCTACAAGCTGGAAGAGATGGACCCCAATATTTAAAGTCTTGAAAGAGAGAAACTTTCAGCCATGAATACTATACCCATCAAAGCTATCCTTCAAATACGAAGGAGAAATAAAAACATTCACAGATACAGAAAAAATGAGGAAATTTATCATCAGAAAACCCCCACTCCAGGAATTACTAGAGGGGGCTTTCCAACCAGATACAAAGAACAAAACAAAACAAAACCACAAGTAAAAGCTCCACCAAGAACACAATAAAACCAAATTTAAACTGTGACAACAACAAAAAAAGGGGGGGAGAAGACGGAGATTAACAGTAGCAAAGGACGATGGAGTGCAAAAGTACTCACAAGATAGTGCACTACTATGAACAGGGTAGGAACCCTTTTCATTACTTAATGGTAACCACCATTGAAAAAACCACCACAGAAGCACATGATTTAAAAAAGATAGCAACAGAGGAAAGATGTATGGAATACAACCAAACAAAAACAAAAGATAGAAAAACAAAAGAGAAGAATCAAACAAGACACAAAACTAACAGAAAGCAATGTATAAAATGGCAATAGGGAACTCACAAGTGTCAATAATTACACTAAATGTAAACAGATTAAACTCACCAATAAAAAGGCACAGAGTAGCAGAATGGATTAAAAAAGAAAATCCAACTGTATGCTGCCTACAAGAAACTCATCTAAGCAACAAGGATAAAAACAAATTCAAAATGAAAGGCTGGAAAACAATACTCCAACCAAATAACATCCAAAAAAAAAAAGCAGGTGTAGCAATACTCATATCTGATAATGCTGACTACAAGACAGCAAAAGTACTCAGAGACAAAAATGGTCATTTCATAATGATTAAGGAGACGCTGAATCAAGAAGACATAAGAATTCTTTTTTACAGAGACAGAGAGTGAGTCAGAGAGAGGAATAGACAGGGACAGACAGACAAGAATGGAGAAAGATGAGAAGCATCAATCATTAGTTTTTCATTGCGTGTTGCAACACCTTAGTTGTTCATTGATTGCTTTCTCATACATGCCTTGACCACGGGCCTTCAGCAGACCGAGTAACCCCTTGCTGGAGCCAGCAACCTTGGGTTCAAGCTGGTGGGTTTTTTGCTCTAACCTCGAGGTCTCGAACCTGGGTCCTCTGCATCCCAGTCTGACGCTCTATCCACTGTGCCACCACCTGGTCAGGCAACAACAATTCTTAATGTATATGCACCAAACCAAGGAGCACCAAAATACATAAGACAGCTACTTATTGACCTTAAAACAAAAACTAACAAAAATACAATCACATTTGGAGACCTCATTAAAACGCTGACGGCTCTAGATCGGTCATCCAAACAGAGAATCAATAAAGATATATTGGCCTTAAACAAAACATTAGAGCACCTGGATATGATAGACATCTACAGGACATTTCATCCCAAAGTGACAGAGTATACATGGATCATTCTCAAGAATTGACCATATGTTGGGCCACAAAAACAACATCAGCAAATTCAGAAAAATCAAAGTTGTACCAAGCCTATTTTCTGATCATAAAGCCTTGAAACTAGAATTCAGCTGCAAAAAAGATGAAAAAACCCCACAAAAATGTGGAAACTAAACAACATACTTTTAAAAAATGAATGGGTCGGACCCGGGTTCGATTCCCGGCCAGGGCACACAGGAGAAGCGCCCATTTGCTTCTCCACCCCTCCGCCGCACTTTCCTCTCTGTCTCTCTCTTCCCCTCCCACAGCCAAGGCTCCATTGGAGCAAAGATGGCCCGGGCGCTGGGGATGGCTCTGTGGCCTCTGCCCCAGGCGCTAGAGTGGCTCTGGTCGCAATATGGCGACGCCCAGGATGGGCAGAGCATCGCCCCCTGGTGGGCAGAGCGTCGCCCCATGGTGGGCGTGCCGGGTGGATCCCGGTCGGGCGCATGCGGGAGTCTGTCTGACTGTCTCTCCCCGTTTCCAGATTCAGAAAAATGAAAAAAAAAAAAAAAAATGAATGGGTCAAAGAAGAAATAAGCGCAGAGATCAAAAGATATATACAGACAAATGAAAATGACAATACGACATATCAGAATCTATGGGATGCAGCAAAAGCAGTGATAAGAGGGAAGTTCATATCACTTCAGGCATATATGCACAAACAAGAGAGAGCCCAAGTGAACCACTTAACTTCACACCTTAAGGAACTGGAAAAAGAAGAACAAAGACAACCCAAAACCAGCTAAAGAAAGGAGATAATAAGCCCTGGCCAGTTGGCTCAGCGGTAGAGCGTCAACCTGGCATGCGGGGGACCCGGGTTCGATTCCTGGCCAGGGCACATAGGAGAAGCGCCCATTTGCTTCTCCACCCCCCTCCTCCTTCCTCTCTGTGTCTCTCTTCCCCTCCCGCAGCCAAGGCTCCATTGGAGCAAAGATGGCCCGGGCGCTGGGGATGGCTCCTTGGCCTCTGCCCCAGGCACTAGAGTGGCTCTGGTCGTGGCACAGCAACGCCCCGGAGGGACAGAGCATCACCCCCTGGTGGGCAGAGCGTCGCCCCTGGTGGGCGTGCCGGGTGGATCCCGGTCGGGCGCATGTGGGAGTCTGTCTGACTGTCTCTCCCCATTTCCAGCTTCAGAAAAATACAAAAAAAAAAAAAAAAAGAAAAAAAAAAGAAAAGAAATAATAAAAATCAGAGCAGAAATAAATACAATAGAGAACAGAAAAACTATAGAAAAAATTAATAGAACAGGAGCTGGTTCTTTGAAAAGATCAACAAAATTGACAAACCCTTGGCAAGACTTACCAAGGAAAAAAGAGAAAGAACTCATATAAACAAAATCCAAAATGAAAGAGGAGAAATCACCACGGACATCATAGATATACAAAGAATTATTGTAGAATACTATGAAAAACTTTATGCCACTAAATTCAACAATCTAGAAGAAATGGATAAATTCCTAGAACAATACAACCTTCCTAGACTGAGTCAAGAAGAAGCAGAAAGCCTAAACAGACCAATTAGTAGGGAAGAAATAGAAAAAACTATTAAAAACCTCCCCTAAAATAAAAGTCCGGGCCCAGACGGTTATACTAGCGAATTCTATCAAACATTCAAAGAAGACTTGGTTCCTATTCTACTCAAAGTCTTCCAAAAAATTGAAGAAGAAGCAATACTTCCAAACACATTTTAAGAGGCCAACATAACCCTCATACCAAAACCGGGCAAGGACAGCACAAAAAAAGAAAACTACAGACCAATATCTCTAATGAATACAGATGCTAAAATACTAAACAAAATAGTAGCAAATCGAATACAACAACATATTAAAAAAATAATACATCATGATCAAGTGGGATTCATCCCAGAATCTCAAGGATGGTTCAACATACGTAAAACGGTTAACGTAATACACCATATCAACAAAACAAAGAACAAAAACCACATGATCTTATCAATAGATGCAGAAAAGGCATTTGATAAAATACAACACAATTTTATGTTTAAGATTCTCAACAAAATGGGTATAGAAGGAAAATATCTTATCATGATAAAGGCCATATATGATAAACCATCAGCTAACATCATATTAAATGGCACAAAACTGAAGGCTTTCCCCCTTAAATCAGGAACAAGACAGGGTTGTCCACTCTCTCCACTCTTATTTAATGTGGTACTAGAGGTTCTAGCCTAAGCAATCAAACAAGACAAAGAAATAAAAGGCATCCATATCGGAAAAGAAGAAGTAAAGGTATCACTTTTTGCAGATGATACAATCCTATACATTGAAAACCCCAAAGAATCTACAAAAAGACTACTAGAAACAATAAGCAATACAGTAAGGTCGCAGGATACAAAATTAACATACAAAAGTCCATAGCCTTTCTATATGCCAACAATGAAACATTTGAGAACAAACTCAAAAAAATAATCCCCTTCACGATTGCAACAAAAAAAATAAAATACCTGGGAATAAACATAACAAAGAATGTAAAGGACTTATATAATGAAAACTACAAACCATTGTTAAGGGAAATCGAAAAAGATACAATGAAATGGAAGAATATTCCTTGTTCTTGGATAGGAAGAATAAATATAATCAAGATGGCCATATTACCCAAAGCAATATACAAATTTAATGCAATTCCCATCAAAATTCCAATGACATTTTTTAAAGAAATGGAACAAAAAATCATCAGATTTATATGTAACTATAAAAGACCCCGAATAGCCAAAGCAATCTTAAAGAAAAAGAACGAGGCCCTGGCCGGTTGGCTTAGCGGTAGAGCGTCGGCCTGGCGTGCGGGGGACCCGGGTTCGATTCCCGACCAGGGCACATAGGAGAAGCACCCATTTGCTTCTCCACCCCCCCCTTCCTCTCTGTCTCTCTCTTCCCCTCCCGCAGCCAAGGCTCCATTGGAGCAAAGATGGCCCGGGCACTGGGGATGGCTCCTTGGCCTCTGCCCCAGGCGCTAGAGTGGCTCTGGTCGCAGCAGAGCGACGCCCCGGAGGGGCAGAGCATCGCCCCCTGGTGGGCAGAGCTTCGCCCCTGGTGGGAGTGCCGGGTGGATCCTGGTCGGGCACATGCGGGAGTCTGTCTGACTGTCTCTCCCCATTTCCAGCTTCAGAAAAATACAAAAAAAAAAAGAAAAGAAAAAGAAAAAGAAAAAGAACGAAGCTGGGGGCATTACAATACCTGACTTCAAACTATATTATAGGGCCATGACAATCAAAACAGCATGGTATTGGCAGAAAAATAGACACTCAGACCAATGGAACAGAATAGAAAGTACAGAAATAAAACCACATATATATGATCAAATAATTTTTGATAAAGGGGCCAACAACACACAATGGAGAAAAGAAAGCCTCTTCAACAAATGGTGCTGGGAAAACTGGAAAGCCACATGCAAAAGAATAAAACTCGACTACAGCTTGTCCCCTTGTACTAAAATTAATTCAAAATGGATCAAAGACCTAAATATAAGACCTGAAACAATAAAGTACATAGAAGAAAACATAGGTTCTAAACTCATGGACCTTGGTTTTTGTTTTGTTTTGTTTTGTTTTTTACAGAGGAGAGGGAGAGACAGAGAGAGGAGAGACAGAGAGAGAGAAGGGGGTAGGAAGGAGCTGGAAGCATCCTCAGCATTTCCAGGTCGACGCTTTATCCACTGCACCACCACAGGTCAGGCCTGGACCTTGGTTTTAAAGAGCATTTTATGAATTTGACTCCAAAGGCAAGGGAAGTGAAGGCAAAAATAAATGAATGGGTCTACATCAGACTAAGAAGTTTTTGCTCAGCAAGAGAAACTGACAACAAAATAAACAGACAGCCAACTAAATGGGAAATGATATTTTCAAACAACTGCTCAGATAAGGGCCTAATATCCAAAATAAACAAAGAACTCATAAAACTCAACAACAAACAAACAAACAATCCAATAAAAAAATGGGAAGAGGACATGAACAGACACTTCTCTCAGGAAGAAATATAAATGGCCAACAGATATATGAAAAGATGTTCATCTTCATTAGTTATTAGAGAAATGCAAATCAAAACTGCAATGAGATACCACCTCACATCTATTAGATTAGCTATTATTAACAAGACAGGTAATAGCAAATGTTGGAGAGGCTGTGGAGAAAAAGGAATCCTCATTCACTGTTGGTGGGAATGTAAAGTAGTACAACCATTATGGAAGAAAGTATGGTGGTTCCTCAAAAAACTGAAAATAGAACTACCTTATGACCCAGCAATCCCTCTACTGGGTATATACCCCCAAAACTCAGAAACATTGATACGTAAAGACACATGCAGCCCCATGTTCATTGCAGCATTGTTCACAGTGGCCAAGACATGGAAACAACCAAAAGCCCTTCAATAGAAGACTGGAGAAAGAAGATGTGGCACATATACACTATGGAATACTACTCAGCCATAAGAAATGATGACATCGGATCATTTACAACAAAATGGTGAGATCTTGATAACATTATACAAAGTGAAATAAGTAAATCAGAAAAAACCAAGAACTGCATTATTCCATATGTAGGTGGGACATAAAAACAAGACTAAGAGACATTGATAAGAGTGTGGTGGTTACGGGGGGGGGGGGGGGGGGGGAGGAAAAGGGGAGGGGGAGGGGCACAAAGAAAACTAGATAGAAGGTGATGAAGGACAATCTGACTTTGGGTGATGGGTGTGCAACATAATTGATTGACAAGATAACCTGGACATGTTTTCTTTGAACATATGTACCCTGATTTATTGATGTCACCCTAGTAAAATTAATAAAAAATAAAAAAAAGGAAAGAAAGTTTCACAGGTAAAGTGTGTCCTGCCATTAGGACCAGAGACCTCTCCTGCCAGTTAAGTTCTCACAGTTAAGAGCAAGAAAGAAAATATCCGCATTCACTTTATGAAGCCAGAGTAGCACTGACCATGTCTGGCAAAACAAACCACAGACCAATTTTGTTTTTGAAACTCAACACAAAATTCCCAAACAAAATATTAATAGGGAGAATCCAGCAACATAGTAAAAAGAAGTCTCGCCTACCCTAGTGAAGACGACACCAATACAAGGGATCCACAGGTTATGACGGTCTCGACAACATACAACGTTTTGAGTTTACAATGCTCACTCCCATGAAAACATTAAAAAATTGAGATGTGAGCATTTGGCTTACGCCGTTAGCATCTGACTTACAGACTACATGGGCGAACTAGTTTCGTTTGCTTGTGCGCACTCGCAGGCGTCCCCAAACTACGGTCCGCGGGCCGCAATGCGGCCCCTGAGGCCATTTATCCAACCCCTACTGCACTTCTGGAAGGGGCACCTCTTTCATTGGTGGTCAGTGAGAGGACCACTGTATTTGGCAGCCCTCCAATGGTCTGAGGGACAGTGAACTGGCCCCCTGTGTAAAAAGTTTGGAGACCCCTGCGCGCAGTGTAAGAATGTGCATTAATTAACACAGAGTCTGAGTGAGGAACTTGGCGTCCCCTCGTAGGCTTATCTACACCATTTTGGACTGTGAAAAGCACAAATATTTCGTTTGTGTTAGGCTAGGGTGTGTTTCAACTTATACCAAAATTTGGGTTACATCACAGTCATAAGAATAGAACTGTGTTGTAACCTGAGGACGCTCTGTATTGCAAGGAAGGTCTTCTCTTAGAGTGTCCATGTGTGGTACTCTTCTCTCTTATATTTTGCCAGAGGAGAAAAGTCACAAGGTGATCTCTATAGGGACTAAAGAGGCATTTGACAAAATTCACCACCCAATTTTGATTAAAAACAAACAAAAAAACCCAAAAAAACCTCCACAATAAAGTGGGAATAAATGGGGGATATTCCTTTAATTGTATTAACCTAAAAATAAAAGAGTCAAGGTAAGAGGCAACAAGCATTTTTTTATGATCCAAAAAGAATTGCAGTTCTGGGAAGCACTGATTCAGGCAGAAACTCAAGTAGTGTTCTGATTAGGAGATGAAAGCAAAGGGGTATTTATGAAGAAGGGACAGGGATAATATAATGTCTGCTTTCCTATTGTCTTTGCAAAGAGTTGTTTGGAATAGAAAGCTGCTGTAAGCCCAGTCCAAAGGTTATTTTGTCCAGTTTTACCATTCATTGAGGAGGAGATATGCAAGATAGTTCCTCTGGGGTGGCAGCTCTGACTCCATTTTAAAATGGCTCCATTTATATTATTTTTTATACATGGGTGTATATCTCAAGACAATAATAACAACATCTGCTGGGCACTGACCATGGGCTGGGTATTATTCTATTGCTTTACATATATTAACTCAATTCACATAATTCTCTTTAATGAAGGGGTGTTATACTTATCCCAATTTTATAGATAACAATACTGAAGAACTAATGCTCTAAGGGTCATGTAAAATAAGTACCAGAGTTGGGTCCTGGACAGATAGATGGAGAAAAAGAATCTTAACCCCTACTTCATATCATATATAAAAATTAATTTGAGCCCTGGCCCAGTAGCTCAGTCTTTCCAATATGATAACTTTGCAGGTTTGATCCCTGGTCAGAGCACATACAAGAATCAACCAATGCCTGACCAGGTGGTGGCGCAGTGGATAGAGCATTGGACTGAGATGCAGAGGACCCAGGTTCAAGACCCCGAGGTTGCCAGCTTGAGCGTGGGCTCATCTGGTTTGAGCAAAGCTCACCAGCTTGGACCCAAGGTCGCTGGCTTGAGCAAGGGGTCACTCAGTCTGCAGAAGGCCCACGGTCAAGGCACATATGAGAAAGCAATCAATAAACAACTAAGGTGTCACAATGAAAAACTGATGATTGATGCTTCTCAACTCTCTCTGTTCCTGTCTGTCTGTCCCTTTCTATCCCTCTCTCTGACTCTCTCTGTCTCTGTAAATAAAAAATAAAAAAAAGAATCAACCTATGGATGCATAAATAAATGAAATGACAGCTTGGTATTTTTTCTCTCTCTCCCTTCCTCTCTCTCTCTCTCTCAAATCAATAAATAAAATTTTATCTTTTTAATATAATTAATTGTGTTTACATAAATTCTAGGGTTGCCACGAATAAATAAAATTTAAAAAAATTAATTTGGGATGAAAAAGTTAAAGCAATTGCCTATGCAATTGCTCTCGCATCATCTATTATAAAGACCTTAATTTTCCTCATTGAATTACATCAGTTCCTTTACAAAAAAAAAATCAAATTCATCAGATCTTAAATTATAAACATATAGTACTTAAAACAACATATGAGTATGGCTAAGAAATAAATCAACCAATAACAATACAGAGGCCACAAAGAGATGCAAATAAGTAAGGGAGTTTTGTCTCTGCTAAAAAAAAATATCAAATCAGTAAGAAAAAATGAATTTTTTTTTCTATTTATTTTTTTTATTTATTTTTATTTTTTACAGAGACAGAGTGAGTCAGAGAGAGAGATAGAAAAGGACAGACAGACAGGAATGGACAGAGATGAGAAGCATCAATCATTAGTTTTGTTTTTTTTTAATTTTTAATTTTATTTTTTACAGAGACAGGGAGTGAGTCAGAGAGAAGGATAGACAGGGACAGACAGACAGGAACGGAGAGAGATGAGAAGCATCAATCATCAGTTTTCCATTGCGCATTGCAACACCTTAGTTGTTCATTGATTGCTTTCTCATATGTGCCTTGACCGTGGGCCTTCAGCAGACCGAGTAACCCCTTGCTGGAGCCAGTGACATTGGGTTCAAGCTGGTGGGCTTTTGCTCAAACCAGATGAGCCCGCGCTCAAGCTGGCGACCTTGGGGTCTCGAACCTGGGTCCTCCGCATCCCAGTCAGACGCTCTATCCACTGCGCCACCGCCTGGTCAGGCAAGAAAAAATGCATTTTTAACAACTGGTATTGGAAGGGTGAGTAGTCATCTGGGAAAATAATAAACTGAGATTCTTACCTTGTTATTTATACCAAAATAAATTCCAGTTAGAACAAAGATTTAAGAGTTATGCCTGACCAGGCGGTGACGCAGTGGATAGAGTGTTGGACTGGGATGTGGAGGACCCAGGTTCGAGACCCCGGGGTGGCCAGCTTGAGCACGGGCTCATCTGGTTTGAGCAAAGCTCACCAGCTTGGACCCAAGGTCGCTTGCTTGAGCAAGGGGTTACTCGGTCTGCTGAAGGCCCACGTTCAAGGCATATATGAGAAGGCAATCAATGAACAACTAAGGTGTTGCAACAAAAAACTGATGATAGATGCTTCCCATCTCTCTCCGTTCCTGTCTGTCTGTTCCTATCTATCCCTCTCTCTGACTCTCTGTCTCTGTAAAAACAAAACAAAACAAAACAAGAAAACACAAAAAAACAAGCAAAAAAAACAAAAAAACACTGTTCTCTATAATATTAAAAAAAAAAAAGATTTGAGAGTTAAAAATGAACCCACATAACTATTGTAAGAAAACATGAGAGTATTTTATTCATATTCTTAGAATGGGAAAGGCCATTTTAGGCATGGCATAAAATCAAGAAACTATAAAAGAAAAAAATGGATGAACTTAAATGCATAAAAAGTAAAATTTTTGGGCCCTGGCCAGTTGGCTCAGTGGTAGAGCGTCGGCCTGTCGTGCAGGAGTCCCGGGTTCGATTCCCGGCCAGGGCACACAGGAAAGGCGCCCATCTGCTTCTCCACCTCTCCTTCCTCTCCGTCTCTCTCTTCCTGTCCCGCAGCCAAGGGTTCACTGGAGCAAAGTTTGCCCAGGCACTGAGGATGGCTCTGTGGCCTCTGCCTCAGGTGCTAGAATGGCTCTGATTGCGGCAGAGCGACGCCCCAAGATGGGCAGAGCATCGCCCCCTGGTGGGCATGCTGGGTGGATCCCGGTCGGGCGCATGCGGAAGTCTGTCTGACTGCCTCCTTGTTTCCAGCTTCGGAAAAATACAAAAAAAAAAAAAAGTAAAATTTTTGATGTGGAAAATACCTTAAAAGACTAAAGAAAAACATGGGAGGGGAAATAGTTTCAATATATAATATGATATGGGGCTGAATTTGTAAATATTTATAATGAAAGACCAAGTATTCATTAGAAAAATGTTATTCATATATATATTTATTATTTAATTTTATTTTTTTTTAACTGAGAGGAGGGGAGATAGTGAGACAGACTCCTGCATGTGTCCTGACCAGGATCCACTTGGCAATTTTCATCTGCGGCCAATGCTTGAATCAACTGAGCTATCCTCAGCGTCCAGGACCGATGCTCAAACCAAAGGAGCCACTGACTGCAAGAGGAGAAGAGAGAGAGAAGGGAGAGAAGGAGGGGAAGAGAAGCAGATGGTCACTTCTCATGTGTGCCCTGACTGAGGATTGAATCTGGACGTCTGTGTGCCAGGTAAACTCTACCCACTGAACCAACCAGCCAAGACCTTATTGATATTCTTAGCCAAGAATATGACTCATCAGTTACAAATGGCTGTTTCAACATATTAAAAGGTTGCCTGACCTCACTCATAAGTAAGCCTTGCCAATTAAAACAAGAGATCCCATAGAGACAAAAATAATAACTCCAGGCCCAGAGGCTTCCTCAGTGAATTCTTCCAAATACCAATGAAAGAAAAACCACCAGTCTTACACAAACTCTTCCACTAAACACAGAGGAGGAAACATTGCCCAACTTTTTTTTTTAATGTTTATTTTATTGATTTTAGAGAGAGAGGAAGGGAGAGAGAGACAGACAGGAACATAGATCTGTTCCTGTAATATGTCCTGAAAAGATCAAACCAGCAACCTCTGTGCTTTGGGATGATGCTCTAACCGAACCGAGCATCCAGCCAAGGCAACATTGCCCAACTCTTTTAATGAGACCAGCATAAGATAATCTAGAGAAGAAAATCCAACAAAGCATTTTCTTTCTCTCTTTCTCTTTCTTTCTTTCTTTCCCTCCCTCCCTCCCCCTCCCCCTCCCCCTCCCTCCCTCCCTCCCCCCTCCTTCTCCCCCTCCCCCCCTCCCTCCCTTCCTTTTTTCTTTTCTTTTCTTTTCTTTTCTTTTCTTTTCTTTTTTTTTTTTTTTGGATAGATAGGGACAGACAGACAGGAACTGAGAGAGATGAAAAGCATCAATCATCAGTTTTTCATTGTGACACCTTAGTTGTTCATTGATTGCTTTCTCATATGTGCCTTGACCGCGGGCCTTCAGCAGACCGAGTAACCCCTTGCTTGAGCCAGCGACCTTGGGTCCAAGCTGGTGAGCTTTGCTCAAACCAGATGAGCCTGCACTCAAGCTGGCGACTTCAGGGTCTTGAACCTGGGTCCTCCACATCCCAGTCCGACGCTCTATCCATTGCGCCACCGCCTGGTCAGGCCCTTCCTTCTTTATTTCCCTCCCTCTCTTTCTTTCTTTCTTTCTTTCTTTCTTTCTTTCTTTCTTTCTTTCTTTCTTTCTTTCTTTCTTTCTTTCTTTCTTCCTTCCTTCCTTCCTTCCTTCCTTCCTTCCTTCCTTCCTTCCTTCCTTCCTTCCTTCCTTCCTTTCTTTCTTTCTTTCTTTCTTTCTTTCTTTCTTTCTTTCTTTCTTTCTTTCTTAGCAAGAGAAAGACAAACAGAAAGAGAGAGATGAAAAGCATCAACTCATAGTTGCGACACCTTAGTTGTTTATTGCTTTCTCATATGTGCCTTGACAGGGGCTCCAGCCAAGCCTGTGATCTCACGTTCAAGCCAGCGACCTTGTGTTCAAGCCATCAACCATGGGATCATAACTATGATCCCACACTCAAGCCAGCAACCCCTAGCTCAAAGTGGTGAGCCCACGCTCAAGCTGGATGAGCCTGTGCTCAAGCCAGCAACCTTGGGGTTTTGAACCTGGGTTCTCAGTGTCCCAGGCTGACGCTCCATCCATTGCTCCCTTGCCTGATCAGTTTCATAAAGGAACAGGAGAGGATGATTTTATTCATGCACAGGAATGCAAAACTCCCAAACAAAATATAAACAAGCCAAATTCACTATATAAAAAGAGAACATCACTACTAATTTGGGTTTATTCTATGAATGCAAGATGGGTAGAACATTAGAAAATCAAACAATGCAGGCTGAGAGAGAAGGGTAGAAAAATTGAGCCAAAAAGGAAAAAAAGAGAGAAACACTCATGGACATGAACAACAGTGTGGTGATTGTCAGGGGGAGAGGGAGTAAAGGATGATGGAGGAGGATGTGGGGGAAAGAAAAAAGAAAATCAAACACACAATTCACTACGTTAACACACTAACAGAATAAAGAAGAAAAATCATTGATCATCTCAGTAAATGCAGAAAAGCACTTGATAAAATTTTCCAATCTCCACTCACAATAAAAACTTTCAGGAGAAGACAACTTTCAGGAGAAGACTTTGGGTGGTGAACACAAATACAATATACTGATGATATATTATAGAATTGTATACTTGAAACCCATATAATTTTATTAACCAATGTTTCAATGACAATGTCAGCTCTTGGTTCTTGAGCTTGGCAAAGAAAAAATTCAGAACCAAGAACTCTAGCTCAAGAAAAAGTTGATGTAGCAAGCAAAGCAAAAAGTACACTTGTAAGGAAGAACCAAGCAGGCTGCTCAGAAAACTGTCTTGCCTTTTAGAAAGAAAGTCACAGAAGCAGAAGAAGTGAGCCAGCTGGGCTGCGTGGGCTCAGGACACAAGTTACAGAGACTAAAGAAGGGACCTTGGGACAGGTTGAGGGGGTTACCCAGGACAAGCTTCCACTGCTCCTCTGGTTACAAGTCCCTAGAGTTTAGGAGAAAGAAAGCTGAGATACATGCCTGAAGAAAGAAGACATGGGCATGAGCACACACTTGGTCCTTTGTCTTAAGGGTTTGTTTTTTATTTTTGTTTTTTAGATTTTACAGAGAGAGGAGAGGGAGGGGAGGAAGTATCAACTCATAGTTGCTTCACTTTAGTTGTTCACTGCCTGCTTGTTGCTTGTTGTACGTGTCCTGACCAGGCAAGCCCCAGGTTTCAAACTGGCGACCTCAGCATTACAGGTCGATGCTCTATCCACTGCACCATCACTGGTTAGACGATAATAAAAAAAATTTTTTTTAACTCTCAGTAATTAGAATGAAAAGAAACTTTCTTATTCTGGTAAGTTTGTGGCTACAAAATCCTACAGTAGCCTGACCAGGTGGTGGTGCAGTGGATAAAGCATTGGACTGGGATGTGGAGGACCCAGGTTCAAGACCCCGAGGTCGCCAGCTTGAGTGCGGGTTCATCTGGTTTGAGCAAAGCTCACCAAGGTCACTGGCTTGAGCAAGGGGTCACTCAGTCTGCTGAAGGCCCACGGTCAAGGCACATATGAGAAAGCAATCAATGAACAACTAAGGTGTCACAATGAAAAACTGATGATTGATGCTTCTCATCCCTCTCCATTCCTGCCTGTTGGTCCTTATCTGTCCCTCTCTCTGACTCTCTCTCTCTGTAAAAAAAAATTATTTAAATAAATAAATAAATAAAATAAAATTTAAAAAAAATCCTAACAAGTTTTATTTTGGTGGAAATTGGCAAGCTGATTTTAAAAGCCATGTGGAAACATCAAGAAACTAGGCACAGCCTGACCTGTGGTGGTGCAGTGGATAAAGCGTCAACCTGGAAATGCTGAGGTCGCTGGTTCGAAACCCTGGGCTTGCCTGGTCAAGGCACATATGGGAGTTGATGCTTCCAGCTCCTCCCCACCCCCCAATCTCTCTCTCTCCTCTCTAAAAATGAATACATAAAATAAAAAAAATAAAAATAAAAAATAAAAAAATAAAAAAAAAAAAGAAACACGGTTAACCTCATTTAACCCAATGTTTAAAAAATAAAAAAAATAAAAAAAAATAAGAAACTAGGCACAACGGAGCACTGACTCTACGGGCACATCTAGAGTACAAAATTAGGCAAACATAATCTTTGTATTGAGAAATTAGTGGTTAACCTGGGAGGAGGAAGTGGGTGGTGATTTACAGAGAAAATGATGGGCAGTGAGGTGGGATTAGTACTGTTCAATTTTTTTGTTTCTTTTTTTTTTTTTAGAGATTGTACTGAGGCCCTGGCCGGTTGGCTCAGTGGTAGAGCGTCGGCCTGGCGTGCAGGAGTCCCAGGTTCGATTCCCGGCCAGGGCACATAGGAGAAGTGCCCATCTGCTTCTCCACCCCTCCCCCTCTCCTTCCTCTCTGTCTCTCTCTTCCCCTCCCGCAGCCAAGGCTCCATTGGAGCAAAGTTGGCCCGGGCGCTGAGGATGGCTTTGTGGCCTCTGCCTCAGGCACTAGAATGGCTCTGCTTGCAACAGAGCGACACCCCAGATGGGCAGAACATCGCCCCCTGGTGGGCATGCCGGGTGGATCCCGGTCGGGCGCATGTGGGAGTCTGTCTGACTGCCTCACCGTTTCCAACTTCAAAAAATACAAAAAAAAAAAAAAAAGATTGTACTGATTTTAGAGAGAAAAGAGGGGGAGGAGAGCAAGAAGTATCAACTCATAGCTGCTTCACTTTAGTTGTTCATTGATTGCTTGTCATATGTGCCTTGACCAAGCAAGCCCAGGGTTTCGAACTGGTGACCTTAGCATTTCAGGTCGACACTATCCACTGTGTCATCACAGGCCACTGAGTATTACTCAATTTCTTGACCTGGGTGGTGGTTAATTGTGTGTTCACTTTGGATTAATTCATGGGGCTGTATCTTGAGGGGTACACTTTCAGTCATATAACTTATACTATTTTTATTTTTAATTTTTTTATAGATAGAAGTTTGTATTTTTATCAATATTCCTCCTTTCCCTTCATCCTCCAGCCGCTAGTAGCCACCATTCTACTCCCTGTTTCTGAGTTTCGCTTTTTTAGATTCCCACATAGAAATGAGATCACACAGTATTTGTATTTCTCTGTGACTTACCTCACTTAGTATATTGTCAAGGTCCATTCATGATTTTATAGGTGGCAGGATACCCTTTTTGCTCATGAATGAGAAAATAATATTTTATTGTATATGTAAATGATTTCTTCTCTATTTATCCATTGACAGTTAGATTATTTCCATATATATATATATATATTCAATTTTCCATTGATTTGAGAGAGAGAGGGAGCAGGGAGAGAGAGAGAAGCATCAACTTCTTGTTCCACTCATTTGTCCCATTTAGTTGTGAACTCATTGTTTGTTTCTTTTTTTTTTTTTTTTTTTTAAGCTGGAAACGGGGAGAGACAGTCAGACAGACTCCCGCATGCGCCCGACCGGGATCCACCCGGCACGCCCACCAGGGGCGATGCTCTGCCCACCAGGGGGTGATGCTCTGCCCCTCAGGGGCGTCGCTCTGCCGCAACCAGAGCCACTCTAGCGCCTGGGGCAGAGGCCAAGGAGCCATTCCCAGCGCCTGGGCCATCTTTGCTCCAATGGAGCCTTGGCTGCAGGAGGGGAAGAGAGAGACAGAGAGGAAGGAGGGGGGGCGGGGGTGGAGAAGCAAATGGGCGCTTCTCCTATGTGCCCTGGCTGGGAATCGAACCCGGGTCCCCCGCACTCCAGGCCGACGCTCTACCACTGAGCCAACCGGCCAGGGCATTTGTTTGTTTTTTGTCCATGTCCTGACCGGGGATTGAACCTGCTACCTCAGCAAGACGACACTTTATCTACTGAGCCACTTGGCCGGGGCAAGATTATTTTCATATCTTAAATATTGTGAATAATGCTGCAATAAACATGAGAGTGTAGATATCTTTTGATACCCTGCTTTCATTTCTTTTGGATACACACCCAGAAGTGGGCTTGTTGTATTATATAGTAATCCCTTTTTTAATTTTTTTTTTTTTTTTTTTTTTACAGGACAGAGAGATAGTTAGAGAGGGGGATAGATAGGGACAGACAGACAGGAACGGAGAGAGATGAGAAGCATCAATCATCAATTTTTTATTGTGACACCTTAGTTATTCATTGATTGCTTTCTCATATGTGCCTTGACCGTGGGCCTTCAGCAGACCAAGTGACCCCTTGCTCAAGTCAGAGGCCTTGGGTCCAAGCTGGTGAGCTTTGCTCAAACCAGATGAGCCCATGCTCAAGCTGGCGACCTCGGGGTCTTGAACCTGGGTCCTCTGCATCCCAGTCTGAGGCTCTATCCACTGCGCCACTGCCTGGTCAGGCTGTTTTTAATTTTTGAGAGATCTTTATACTGTTGTTCATAGTGGCTGTACCAATTTACATGCTCACACACAACTCATACTAAAGAAAAGTTAAAGATACCACATTTATATCAGTCTGGGTTTTTTTAAAGGTTTTTTAAATTTTATTATTATTATTATTATTTTTTTTTTTTACAGAGACAGAGGGAGAGTCAGAGAGAGGGATAGACAGACAGGAACGGAGAGATGAGAAGCATCAATCATTAGTTTTTCGTTGCGTGTTGCAACACCTTAGTTGTTCATTGATTGCTTTCTCATATGTGCCTTGACCGCGGGCCTTAAGCAGACCGAGTAACCCCCTTGCTCAAGCCAGCGACCTTGAGTCCAAGCTGGTGAGCTTTTTACTCAAACCAGAAGAGCCAGCGCTCAAGCTGGCAACCTCAGAGTCTCAAACCTGGGTCCTCCGCATCCCAGTCCGACGCTCTATCCACTGCGCCACCGCCTGGTCAGGCTCAGTCTGGGTTTAACCTGAGAAGCAAGACTCCCTACTCTGGTAGCTGGTCAATACTACTGTTTTGATCTGATGCTGGAGCTTGAGGTCCACGTGGCAGAGTATCAGGAAGGAAAATGGTTGTAAGTGAAAGGAAGGATCCAGAGCTGCCTAGAAACCCAAGTATGGGCTGGGTCCAAGAGGATAGGCCAAACCTAGGTCTCTTCTTGTTGCCATGGGCAACCAGGTTTCTTGCAGAAGCTGGAACCCTTCATCACACACTGGCCCAGGAGTCTGGGAAGCTGAAGGTAGATGGAGGTGGTGGGGTAGAGGCAGATGAAGCAGTTTGCCCATCTGGCCTCTGTCCCTACAGAACAGCTGAGTTGGCAGACATGTCACAATGAGTGTGAGCTGCAAAAAAGGCTCCAGATTCACTTCCACCCTCCCAATCTTGCACAGGACTCTTGTGGGCCCTGGCTGTTTCACTCACTGGATAGAGCCTCAGCCTGCATATGGATGTTCCGGGTTCGATTTTTGGTCAAAGCACATAAGAAGAGCAATCATCTGCACCTGCTTGTGGTGGCGTGGTGGATAAAGCATCAACCTAGAATGCTGAGGTCGCTGGTTCAAAACCCTGGGTTTGCCTGGTCAAGGCACATATGGGAGTTGATGCTTCCTGCTCCTCCTCCCTGCTTCTCTCTCTCTCTCTCTGTAAAATAAATAAATAAATAAATAAATAATCTTAAAAGAAGAGCAATCATCTGCTTCTCTCCCCCTCCCCCTTCTCTTCTTCTTCCCCTCTTGCAATCAGTGGCTCCATTGGTTTGAGCATTGCCCCAGGTGCTAAGGATAGCTCAGTTGGTTCTATCATGTCAGCCTCTGGCACTGAAAATAGCTTGGCACTTGAACAACGGTCTTAGATGGGCAGGGGGATTTGCCGGGTAGATCCTGGTTAGGGAGCATTCGGGAGTCTGTCTCACCATCTCCTCTCCTTTCCACTTAAAAAAAAAAAAAAAAATCTCTCTTGTGGCCCATCTTAACCCAAACACACAGGTGAGGGAATTCTGGGAATTTCATTTATCTTAGTCAAGTTAGCACAGGCCCTGTACCACGTTTCATCTATCTTGCAAAGAGCAAAATATTTGAAGGCTCCTTATGCTAATGAGGGGGTAAGGGACCAGGCTCTCTCGTAGGGTGGTAATAAATGTCAATTAGTACAACTCCAGGAGGAAAGCACATGTGCTGTTTGTTTTTTTTTTCATTTATTTTTTAAAAAGATTTTATTTCTTGATTTTGGAGAGAGGAAAGACAGAAAGAAGGGAAGAGCAGGAAGCATCAACTCATAATTGTTGCTTGTCATATGTGCCTTGACCAGGCAAGCCCAGGGTTTGGAACCAGCGACCTCAGCATTCTAGGTCAATGCTTTACCCACTGCGTCACCACGGGTCAGGCTACATGTGTTGTTTAACAAGCCAATTCTTTGTTTGAATTTCTTCTACAGGTAAACTTGAACTTATTTACACAGCACAATAGTGTTTGAAGCAAAAGACTGGGTGTAACTTAATGTCAGTAGACAGAGCATTAAATAAATTGTCTTGCTTCACATTTTTTAGGGTTTTTTTTTAACATTTTTTTAAAATTCTTATTTATTTATTTATTTATTTATTTATTTATTTACAGAGACAGAGAGTAAGTCAGAGAGAGGGATAGACAGGGACAGACAGGCCAGACAGGAACAGAGAGAGATGAGAAGCATCAATCATTAGTTTTTCATTGCGCGCTGCAACACCTTAGTTGTTTATTTATTTATTTATTTTTTAAAAGATTTTATTTATTCATTATAGAGAGGAGAGAGAGAGAGAGACAGATAGAGAGAGAGAGAGAAGGGGGGAGGAGCTGGAAGCATCAACTCCCATATGTGCCTTGACCAGGCAAGCCCAGGGCTTTGAACCGGCAACCTCAGCGTTTCCAGGTTAACGCTTTATCCACTGCACTACCACAGGTCAGGCAACACCTTAGTTGTTCATTGATTGCTTTCTCATATGTGCCTTGACCGCGGGCCTTCAGCAGACCCAGTAACCCCTTGCTGGAGCCAGCGACCTTGGGTTCAAGCTGGTGGGCTTTTCCTCAAACGAGATGAGCCCGCACTCAAGCTGGTGACCTCAGGGTCTCGAACCTGAGTCCTCTGCATCCCAGTCCAATGCTCTATCTACTGTGCCACTGCCTGGTCAGGCACATTTTTTAGTTTAGTTTTTTTTTTTTTTTTTTTTTTAACAGAGACAGAGAGAGAGTCAGAGGGATAGACAGGGACAGACAGACAGGAATGGAGAGAGATGAGAAGCATTAATCATTAGTTTTTCGTTGCGCATTGCGACTTCTTAGTTGTTCATTGATTGCTTTCTCATATGTGCCTTGACTGCGGGCCTTCAGCAGACTGAGTAACCCCTTGCTGGAGCCAGCGACCCTGGGTCCAAGCTGATGAGCTTTTTGCTCAAGCCAGATGAGCCCACGCTCAAGCTGGCAACCTTGGGGTCTCGAACCTGGGTCCTTCCACATCCCAGTCCAACGCTCTATCCACTGCGCCACCGCCTGGTCAGGCCATTTTTTAGTTTTTAATGGTAGCAAAATACATAACACTTACCACCTTAACTATTGTTAACTGTATAGTTCAGTGGCATTAAGTGTGTTCGTTGTTGAGCAACCATGGCTAGCATCTTCTCCAGAACTTTTTCGCCTTCCCAAACTGAAACTGTCCTCACAAAGCAGTAACTCTCCAGTCCCCGGTATCCACCATTCTGTCTTTGTGAATCTGACTGCTCTAGAAACCTCATATAAGTGGGATCACACAGTATTTGTCCTTTTGTGACTGGTTTGCTTCAATTAGAAAAATAACCTTAAGGTCTAGCCACATTTGTAGCATGTGTCAGAAATCCCTTTTTAAGCAGAGTATTATTCTGTTGGATGGATGGATCACATTGGTTGATCCACTCATCTATGAATGAACACTTGGGCAACTTCCACCTTTGGCTACTGTAAATAGTGTAGCGTGAACACTGGTGTATCTGTTTGAATTTTGGAAACCTTGTGCACACAGTATCTATTTTAGGTTTTTGTTCTTTTAATGTTTCCAACACTAATGAAAACTCCGAGGTCATCTTTTTGCTTCTCTGACTCTGGTGTATAGTTAGAGGGACCAACTGCTGCAACATATAGACCCCAAAATGATTATGGCTTAATCACAAGGGAAGTTTATTTCTTGTTCCTATAGCAGTACTAGATGGGTAAACAGGTCACGGTGTGTGTGTTAGGGGGGGGGGGTCCTCCCACACAAGAGGATCCAGGTCGACATAGCTTCCCAAATCATCCTTGCATCAACCAGAGCAGGGAAAAGGGGTTGGAGGGGTGTTTGAGGTTTCAGGCCAGGTCTAAAAGTGCCCCGCCTTCTTATCACATCCCACTGATTGGAACTGTCACGTGACCCTCCAACTACAAGGGAGTCCAGCGTGCCACCAGGGAGTTTGGGCAGTGCGGGATGCTGGGCAGCTGCAGGCACCCACTCAGCCCCACTTCCTTAATGGTTCTTATCCCTTGAGGTTAGGCTTGAGCAGGGCTCTTCCAGGAAGCATCCCTTGGCCTCCCACGCCCTCGATGCACGGCACTGACCACCTCCTCCTCCACAGGCAGTGTTGGGCTACAAGCCCCATGAGGACAGGGTTAGCCCAGGACGGGCACTTGGCCATCCTAGGACATGCAGAAGGAACCAGCCGGGCTGAGGAGGGGTCCCTCACCTGTGTCAGCACTCTCCGCTGTGTTCAGCCAAACAGAGCTCTAGAGGGAAGCCAGAGGCAGGAAAGGGGGGCTTTCCCCATCTCAGGCCTGTGGGGTCTGTGGTAGGTGGGGCTTCTGCTAGATCCCCAAGAGCCAGTATGCCTTCTGCTGTGTGGGACCTGAGCCTGGCTGGGTAGCACTGTCCTCCTCTGTCCCTCAGCCGAGGGATCCCGTGGCTGTCTCACCTGCCTTTGACTTCCCAGCTCTCCCATCAGCTGCGTTTCTAAGTCCCTGGATCACTGCCTCCCAAACCCTAACTGGTACAAGAGGTAGAGGATTGGCCATTGGGTTTCAATGTCATGATTCCCAGGAGTGGTGCTGAAATGATTCCCTCCCTGAAATTGGGGTCCCTGCCCTTGATGTCCCTAAGGAGGCCATGGCGGGCTCTGGGACTTTCTACTCTCACACAGGCCCTAACAGAACCCGACTCCCTAGAGGCCTCTGAGAAAGCCCTGTCAGGTGTTGGGGCTTCCCAGTCTGGCCTGCCCCTGGCATGGAGAATGTCTGTCTGATGTCTGGGTCCAGGGCCACAGACAATGCCTCCCTTCCCCTGCGGGGCGGAGCAAGGGCAGCACTGAGGCCTGTCCAGGAGGGCCAGGGTAAGGGTAGGGGAAGCCAAGGGAGCCTGAATGCCATGATCTGACGGGGCATGCCCACCCCTCCCCCTGCTCCTCAGGCCCAGCTGCACCTCCCTTCCTCTGAGCCTTTGCCCCTGGAATGCCCCCCTGATGCATCGTTTCTAAGAATTCTAATGGTCCTTTAAGGTTTGCTATGGGAGCTGCAAAGCACCTCAAAACTCCTAGGCCCTTGTGTCTATTCCCACATGTCCAGACTGTCTTTCCCCATGAAACTGACCTTTCACTCACTGACAAGTGCCCAGCTGGGACCACTCGGCACAGGGAGGCTCTGGAGACTCAGGCCGGTAGGCCAGCCCTGCCTTACCTCATCTGGAGAGGAAAGCACCTGCCCCGCAGCCAGGGGGCTGTCCCTTGGCCCCAGCCTGTCCTGAGCTGGGAGTTGGAGGCAGGGAAGTATCTGGGGCTTGGAAGGCAGGAAGCTCCAACCTATCCCCGTCCCTTAGTCTTCTGGGCATCGTCCGTGGGAGTCCCCCAAATCCCTGTCTCAGCTGTTCCTTCAAATGTCCCTGCCCATTGTGCATCCTCATCTACTGCCACCCAGCTTCCCACCTCTGCCCGGGACCCTTCACCAAAGGTGAAGCTGAGGGTGGGGGAGGTCTGGGCTCCAACCTTAAGTGACCTGTGCAACCTCTCTGAGACTTCTGAGCACCTGAGACTGGGGGATGACCCGAAGCTCTGCCAGCCGAGAGGTGATGCAGAGTTGGGCCTGCGTGAACTTTAGCTGAGGTTGTGGCCACAAGCTTTCTGGCCCAGCTGCAGGGCTGAGGCTGCTCTTACCACGGCCTGGGTCCTGGTTGCAGCCTCCACCTTTGCTCGCTGTTCTTACCCTCTGCCCCCCCCACGTGGCGATTCTTGGTGCTGCAGGATAGTGAAGAGGGCCTCCCCTCATCTCCTCCCACCCAGGCTCGTCATCCTGTAGGCACACTGCTCCTGGTGCCCTTGCCCGTCTCAGACTGAGCTGCCTGCCTGGCCCGGGGGTCACTAACCTTCCACCCCACCCTCCTCCGTGCTGTTTGACACCTACAATGCAAATCCTACCTTGTCTAGGCCCCCCATGATCCTCATTTAACTCCCTCATTACAAAGGGGAGCTTTGCGGGCTCCACGTCCTCAGATCACCTCCTAGCCTGGGTTTCCATGCCAGCTGCCTGGCCCTGGCAAAGGAGCAGGGGCTCAGGTAGGCAGCAGTGGCAGGAGGCCTGCGTTCTGTTCTTAGCTTCTGGGTACTCCTGGGTGAAGGGCCCAGGGACCCAGAACGTGGACCCCAGTCAGAGGACTTGGGCATGCCACTGGCTTCAGGGCAGGGCTGGGGCAGGGAGGGGGGTCCAGGGCCAGGCTGGGCCAGCTGTTTGCTGGGTGTTGGGTCAGGTGCCGGCACTCGGGGGACAGGCTGGCTCTGACTCAGCTTATGTGGCATCCCAAACACTATGCTCTTCCTCCCCACACCATGAAGTGATCACTGTGCTCAACCTCACATTTCAGATGAAGACAGAAGCTGAGGGATCTGTTCCTGGCAGTGGATGAAGGACTCAGACCCAGGTCGCTCTGGACCCCAAGGGGCAACTGTGGAATGCTCTAGAACTGAGGCAGCACGAGCACCAGGACACCAGGGAGGGAGCACCACAGGCTTGTTTTCTCCTCATGTAGGCAGGGAAGGGTGTTTCAAGTGACATTCCAGAAGAAATACAATTATAAGCCTGAAAGTTCAGAGGATGATTCTTTGCTTGGGGGTCCCATGGCCTCTGCACGCCCTGGACTGTGCCACCTGCAGTCTTGGCTGGGCCCCCGGGGTCTGGGAATCAAGGCAGCTGGGTGCTGGGCTCCAGTGCTGGGGTACCAGGTCTCAGTACATCAGGGACCACGGGCACGGGCATTGGATACCAGATCTGAGGTATTGGCAATTGAGTATCAGATACTGGATTACTAGGGCTGGGGGACAGGTGTTAGAATTCACGGGTCTGGAGTCCTGAGTCTTGGGAATTAGAGCTGCAAGTACTTGAGGAACAGGGCCTCAGAAACTGCAGTTAGAGGTCAGGGTCCAGGTCCGGGGTGACAGAGCAGCGCACCAGGCTTCAAGTCCACAGGCATTAAAGGCTCAGTTACCAGGTGTCCAGGTCCAGGTGCTAGGGATGTGGGGATTGAGGTACTAGGGTTCATACTCTGGGAGTTCGGGGCTTTCTCCGCGGAGGCTGGTCTTTGGCCCCAGGGTGGCCCGGTGCACTGAGTCACTGACCAACAGGGCTCCCCTCACGGCCGCGAAGTCCAGCCGGCCCTGCAAGAGAGGTGCAGTCTAGAGCAGGCACGGTGGCCTCACCAGCGCCCCAGGAGCCCAGGGTCTAGGGGAGCTGAGAAGGGGCGGGCCTCTGGGTCCATGTGGGTGGGATCTCACGTGTTGCTTTTCCTGCGGCGGAGCAGCACGTAGACCAGCACGACCAGAGCCACCAGCGCCAGGCCCCCAAAGATGACGCTCAGCAGCACAGTGTGGTTGCGTCCTGGAGAGGGCCAGAGGTGAGGGCGGGCCACGGCGGGGAGTATGGAGGGGGTGGGGGCAGGCGTGTGGGTGGGGCCAGGCGAAACTGGGCAGCAGGGGGCCAAGGACAAGTGGGCCAGGTACCCTCACCTGGCTGGCACATCGGGGTAGGCTGGGACCAGGTGCCATCATCCCGGCAGACACTGGTCTCTGCCCCAACGAGGCTGTAGCCGTTGTTGCAGTAGAAGAAGACAGTGGAGCCCACCAGGTAGTTCACGGTATCCTTCTGCCCATTGGGAGGTGGGGCCAGCCAGCCGCAGGACACCACTGGAGTAGGGACAGGGTGCAGATGACAACTATGAGTCACTGGCTACTTCCTGCAGCCACCCGCCAAGGGGGCCCTGTTCCAGTGCAAGGTGCCTGCCTCCTCGCCCAGGCCCCCTGACACTCTCACCAGGCTTCAGACTCTGCACACGATGTTGGTGCAGCTGGTAGGCCATTCGTGTGGCATTGCCCACGCTCAGGCTCCCAGTGGCTGCCAAGTCAAAGCTGCAGAAATGGTTGTCCCCACATAACTTGGCTGCCTCAGTCTCCTGGCCGGGGCTGGGAGTGATCTCCTCAGGGAAGAGGGGCTGGAAGGTGGGGTCATGCTTGGGCCCATAGAGGAAGTTGTTGACCAGGAGCCGAGAGTCATAGGTGAGCAGGGAGGTAGCATTCTCCACGGCCCCTGGGGAGATATGCAGCAGGCCTGACTGGTGGTGGAGTGTCTGGGGTCCCCTCCTCATTGCACCGATCCTACCCGGTATGTCCCTTCCTCCACTACGGGTTTCATGGTCACTCACAGTCAGCCCCAAACTGGACCAGATCTCGGGAACTTGCAGTGGGGGGCAGGACCTGCCCATTGCGCAGGGTGAAGTCATCTGTGGGGTCGTTATTGAGTGTCCCAAGGAGGCCTTGAGTATGGGTAAGGAACTTCTCGGGCAACAAGACAGCCACACTCAGGAAGGAACCCTGGGCGCTGACCTCCAGGCCTGCCCCCGATGACAGCATGATCGATACGTTGTTACCAGTAGCTACTGACAGGAACATCCCTAAGCAGAGGTAGAAATGGGATCAAGGTCGCCTCCTGGGTGTAACACGTGGTGACCCCATACCCCAAGATGGGTACGCCTGTACCCTTGAGCTTCAGAAGGGCAGGGTGTCCCTAGGACCAACCCTGCTGACTGTGACACTCCACCACTCCAGGCAACTGTGCCAAGACTCCCCCCCCCCCCAGCCCCGTGCTGATCAGAGGTGCCTAGGCCCAGAAGAGACCCCGCCCCCAAACCGAGGCCATGCATGGGGGTTGGCTGTTGGCCCTCCAACCCTAACTGGGAGCAGCCTCTGACCTTTCCAGGGCTCCTTGCAGTCTGGGTGCCAACAGGCCCATCTCAGGTCCCCACCCATCCCAACTAAGAGTCATTTCATTCATTCAGTTCCCTGAGGCAGTGCCACTGAGGGAAGGGGGTGGACAGGGAGCTGCGCCCTTAACCCCCAGGCCAGGTTCCTTGATGCACTGCAACTCCCAACTCCTCTGGATTCCAGTGAGGACTCATTCCACCGTCCCAGCGTCTCAGGCCTCTGACCAGGGTGTGACTTGAGACTTCAAGGTTGTGAAGGTTTGAATTCAGACGGGTTCGCCAGGACTTCACTGTCTGGAGCCTAGAATCCTGTCTGCACACAGCAAGCCCTAGGCGCACACCCACTGTGCCAGGTCCTTCTGCACTGGGGTGCAGGGCAGAGGGGCTGACTGGCGCTCTGCAGCCAGCCCTGAGACCTCCGTTCCCACACCTGTGACCAGGACACCATCCGTGTCGCCTGCCAGGGCTGGTGAGAAGTGTGGGAGCCCCGGGGGAAGGGAAAGGGAGTAAAGGCAGTGCGCCGACCTGGTCTGGCTGTCCCACTCACCCTTCAGGTCCATCCAGGTCTGCTCGTCAAAGCTGAGCACCTCGTGGTTCAGCAGCACCTGCAGGGCTCCCGTCCCACTGGCTAGCCGGACCTCCACCACGTCAGAGTCGTCCTCCTGGACGGCTACAGCAGTCAGCCCTGTGCCTCGGCCCTGCACGCCTGGGGTGGTGGGTGCAGAATGGGGTCCACTCAACTCCAGCATCCTACCTGGGGTGACCCTGAGCCACCCCAAGTCCCCAGGCCCCGGCCTCACCTTCAGGCGTTTCACTGGGCTGGGCCCGAGCCTGCACTCTCAGGTTGGTCAGCACCGACTCCAGCAGCACGTACTCGCCGCGCCCATTGAATGTGAAGTTGGCACCATCGAAGGTGACAAAGTGCGGGTCCCCGAAAGCAGAGGCTGGGGAGAGTAGAGGGTCAGGTGCCCTGCCCCGGCCTGGCCCAGCCCAGGGTCCCGCTCGGGCTGGCACCCACCGAGCCGAGGAGGCCGGTAGTTGCGGCAGTCACTGGAGGGCCGCCGGCGCATGTAGCGGGGACACTCAGGTGCCCAAAGGCAGCAGTGGTAGAAGCTGATGACATCGTAGAGCCAGTGGGAGAGGCCGGGCACGCGGGGCGGTGTGCGGAACGGGGGTGCGCCCCAGTCATGGCCGCGGTCGGGGGTGCTGCCACCGGTGGAGTCGGCTGTCAGGATCTGTGTGCCTGCTTTTGTGTAGCAGCACTGCTGGCCAGAGGCATACTGAGGGCTGGAGGCATGGATAGGTCAGGTCCAGCATCAGGGACCCTGCCCTCAGGCCCCATGCTGCACCCCAACCCCCGTCTGGGGTCTCACCTAGCTTGCACAGAGCGCACGCAGTGCCCAGCGCCTGGGTGGTAGGTGCACACGCTGCCATGCTCGATGTCACAGCCATAGTCCGTCTGTAGAGCAGCAGGTTGCTGTCACCTGTCCCAGGGTCAGGTTCTGCCATTTCCTTCTCCTCCCCCACAAGGACCCTCAGACCCCAGCTCCACCTCCCAGAGGACCCTGTTTTGCTCTGGGCAGGCACAGCTGTGTCCATGGAGGGGTCCGCTGGGCCCTGATCTGGGTAGGGACTCACATGGAACCGGCCAGAGTCAGCCCGGGCCTGGGCCAGGGTGCAGGGGCAGTCAGGTACTTCCTCCAGGAAGTTGGGCAGTTGGTCCTCCAGCTCCTCCCAGGCCAGGCACCGAGTACGGGCCCAGGCCACAGGGTCCGACCGGAAGTCATCACCCAGGTGCCAGGCCAGGGCATGCTCGTTGCTCCAGAGCGCGTGCACATCCCTGTGGGGATGCGTGCATAACAAGGGCTACCTTCCCTCCGCTGCCCCGGCATCCCCACCAGATGTGGTGGGTAGCAGGCAGCCACCCCCCTGCCCATCCTCTGTGTGGTCCTTACTTCTCCCCTGCATAGTGTTGGCTGTTGATGATTCTAAGCGCACCCACTTCCCATCTCTGGTAGTTCGGAGCCGCGGGGTTTGGAATGAAGGTGAAGGAGCCGGAGTTGGGGATGTTTGTGACCAGGGAGTACAAGTATGACCACTTTGCTGTCCATTCCCCTGAGTATGGCTTTCCTGAGGGAGAGAAGGCCCCAATCAGCCCTGCTGCCTAAGGACCCTGGGACAGAGACGTGGGCACACCTTTGGTGCTAAGAGAAGGCTGTTAGATGGACAGATGATCCCTATAAAAAAACCTTCTCGGCCCTGGCCGGTTGGCTCAGCGGTAGAGCGTCGGCCTGGCGTGCGGGGGACCCGGGTTCGATTCCCGGCCAGGGCACACAGGAGAAGCGCCCATTTGCTTCTCTACCCCCCCCCCTTCCTCTCTGTCTCTCTCTTCCCCTCCCTCAGCCAAGGCTCCATTGGAGCAAAGATGGCCCGGGCGCTGGGGATGGCTCCTTGGCCTCTGCCCCAGGCGCTAGAGTGGCTCTGGTCTCGGCAGAGCGACGCCCCGGAGGGCGTGCCGGGTGGATCCCGGTCGGGTGCATGCGGGAGTCTGTCTGACTGTCTCTCCCCGTTTCCAGCTTCAGAAAAAATACAAAAAAAACCCAACCTTCTCTGTTGCTCCCATAAGAACCCTGTCTCGAGTGACCTCCACTTGCTCCTTCTACACTCCAGGGTCACTGTCCCTGCCTGAGACCAGGTCCAAGGCCAAGCCATCCATCCAGGGACTCAGAGAGGTAGGGGAAACAAGTCTTTTGTTTCCAGGGTGAGTCTTGTATCCAGGGGCCGAGCACCCATCCATATCTCTCCGCCGAGTGGACCCCAGAACCCAGCACTGTTCTCCACCCCTCCTGCCCCTGCCAGTTCGCCTTCCTTGTCTGCACTTTCCTCACCTCAACCCCCCCCCCCCCCGGGACTTCCCCCTCTCCCGGGGACTTCCATTGCCTTGGATTCCCTTTCTCTTCTCTCTGCACGCCCAAAACTTCTGACCCAGCCAGGTCCTGCAGAGGAGCAGCCTGCAGAGGGCCTCACCTGTCTCCTCATAGCCCCACAGCTCAATGGAGACGGAGCTCGTGGGCAGAGCCCAGGTGTTCCAGGTAAGGGAGAGGTTGCCCCTGGTGCCAACGGTGCCATAGTATTGCCAGCGGGTCTCGTTCACCAGCTGGCTCTTCTCTGAGTCCGACACTTTGCTGGGGTGCACTGGGCAGGGGGAGGGAAGGTGAGGAAAGGCCTGGGGCCTGGGCCTCTGAAAGCCAGGGGGGCCTCCCAAGGACAAAGTATGGCAGTCCCATTGGAGCCAAAGTGTTCCCCAATCCCACGGTGGTAGGAAAGGACAGAGGCTGGGAGAGCAGGCCCTTCCCCCTTGGCTCCCCTGGCCTGGCCCACCTTGTTGGGAGATACCTGCAGCCCCCACTCCCTCCGGGCTAAGACTCCTGTCTGGGTGCCATGGGGTGGGGAACATTGCTGCAGGAACCCAAACCCCTGTGGCTGGGCGGGCCTCTCAAGGGACTGGTTCAGCCAGAGCGGCAGGATCCAATGGGAGGGCCAGATGTGCGTAGGTTAGCAGTGGGCAAAGTCCCATGGAGGTGCCAGGGCCTGGGCCAGGAAGGCGGGGCTCACCAGCCAGCCAGGTGCCTGAGCGCGGGAAGGAGCGGCCATTATCCATGGAGAGTGTGAAGGGGATGCGGCCAGTCTCGTAGAGCAAGGGTGACACACAGTGCACATGTCCGAGGGAGTCCACGTGGCCGAGGGTCTGGATGCTCTCCTTAAACCTGTGGAGGGTGGAGGTGTCAGAGGTTGGGCCAGGGAGGGCTCACCCTCTCTGAGGTCTGGGCCCTGATCTCTCTGGAGAACCCATTCAGCCAGCTGCCTGTCCTTGGACGCAGGGCTCCACCCAGCCAGCCAGGGTGTCTGGGCCCCCAGTGTGCAGGGCCGCTCAGGCTCTCACCTGCAGATCACGCTGTCGGTGGGGCTTGGCCACCTGAGGTGCTGCACCACGAAGTCCTTGCCTCCCATCATGGAGCCTGAGTAGGGCTTGATCTCCAGGCAGAAGTCCCGCAAGTCTGAGCAGCAGTTGCCCAGGCCAGAGCAGGTCGGGTGGCAAGAACACAGCCCAGTCATGTTCCCACAACGGTTGGAGCAGCTCTCCTGGGCACCTGGAGAAGAGGGCTTTCAGTGTCCCTGGCAGGTGCTGGACCGGCTACCCTATGCGCAGTACCCATGTCTATTTGCTGAGTCCATTAGAGAGGAGCATGCTTAGGAGAACGCAGCCGGGAATTGTACGTGGACACAATGGAAACCCACAGGGCCTGTGGGCTGGGGTAGTTCTTAGTACAGATCATCTAGCGGTTTATTTGAGTGACTGGCTAGAATGAGGGGAGAAAGGGGTAAGTGCCTCCAGACACTTCGCAGTGTCAGAAGGAGCTGCCACGGCAAGACTGATCCTCAGCCTCAGCCACCAAGTCTGTAGCTGATGGCTGAGCCCTTAACATGGGCTGAGAACCTGACTCCCCTGCCTGAGAATCTGTGGACCAGCAGCCTAAAGAGGACCCCCTTCTGGCTAGCTGAAATGGGGTCTAAATACATGGCTACTGTGAGTCCCATGGGAGGCCAGGTAGGGGCAGATGTGTGAGCTGAGCTGGCCCATCTCACTCTGCAGGGCAGTGCTGATTCACTGATTGTTGCTCCAAAGGGAACCCCACCCTTTGAGAAGGTGAGGGGTGTGTTCCTCCTCTTAAGGGAGAGGGCCATTTCCAGCAGAAGGTCCAGCATGGCCAGCATAGGGGAGAGGTCTGGTGGGGGGCTGAGGAATGAGACCCCAGCTTTTCCTCCAGCTGTGGGGACCCGTGCCAGGGCCATGTTTCAGGGAATTGGTCCCTTGTGCTGGTGTAGCTGGGCAGGTTGTAGGGTGGAGACTTGCAGTGAGTCTGGGATCACGCGTGCCACCTGGTTCTTCCTTGCCACCTTTTATAGAGGACCAGTCAAGTGCCAGGCCAGGGCCTGAGCCAGCTGGAGGTCCACCTCACCCAGCACAGGGCCTGGCACTCAAAAGCATCAGTAAACATTTATTGACTGAGGATGTGATGGCTCAAGGGGGTGGGGGAGGGAGCTGAGTGATGCCAGTAAGTGAGTTAAACGGCTGGAGGGAATTGGCACCTCCCTATTAGGGATTAGGGAAGGTAGGGGGCTGGGAGGCCTGTGACAAACAGCCCTGCCCAGCAGGGGTTAGGGGTGGGGCAGGGTTCTTCTGGTAAAGTTTCCAGGGTTTGGACCCCAACAAGGACCCACATCCTGCCTCTGGCCAGGCAGGGGGCCAGTGGAATTGGGGGGTTCCTCCACGGGCAAGCACACCCTCCATCAGGGCTCAGGGTACAAGCCAAGGGCTCTTCTGAGCCTGTCACTCACCTACCCACTTCCCTCCGGCTGGCCAATGCCTCCTGGCTCCCAGCAGGTTTCCACCCAGACCCCAAGCCCATTCCGGCTGAGTGGACCCTTGACCCTGGAACCCCTTAATTTTCTTCCACTTTCCCTAGGCATAGTCACAACTGGCCTGACAGATGGTCAGAGGCTAAGTTCAGAGGAATGTCTGCCCCAGACCTGGCTGCAACAGCCAGACAGGGGGACGGAAGAGCAGGGTAAGAGACATACCTGCTACAGGCCAGGGGCCTGGGCTGGGGGCTGTCGCCAGCAGCAGCAGGACCCAGGGCAGGAAGAGCATCTTCATTGTGTGGCCTGTGTCTGCAGCTGGTGGTGCAGCAGTGGCTGGGAGGGAGGCTGCCGGCCGGTTTACTCCCAGAGGCGGGCCCCGCCCTTCCCGCGTTTAGCACCAATGCCCCGCCCCGCCCCGCCCCGCGCGGGTGCCTTCTCAAAGTCCACAGGTGCTGGTGTGGGCCAGGAGGGCCCAACCTGCCCCGTTAGCACATTCCTGCCCAGCTTGCCTGGGTCGCAGGGTAGGGCCACCAGCTGCCGAACTTCAAGCACTAAAGGAGCTGCGGATGTCCAGAGGCTGCGGCTCTGACCGCTGGATCTCAACCCTGGCCCTTGGCTGGGTGGCCAGGGCGGGGCTCCCGAAAGGGGCCGAGCTTCGGGGTGGGTAAAGTGGGATTGCGTTTGCAATCCCAGGATTCCAGTCTTTGTGATCATCTGCCAAAGATGTCCTATCTCTAGTCCTAAATTTTCCTGTAGGGAGGCCTGCGGGCACTGAAGGAGGTCCCTCTGGGAGTGAGGGTAGATGGGTGGAAGTTATCTGGTCTGATAGAGTTTCGATGAGATCTCCTTTTGGAGGGAGGTGGTGAATGGTGAGGGAGGGCCCAGGGTGGGGAACTAAGACCAGAACCCAGGGTTTTGGAAAGAAGCCGCCAGCCCCACCCTCCTGTGCTGTCACTCCTGGAGTTTGCATAATCTCTTCTGTGTTCCCCTCCCTTCTCTCTGTGTAGGTAGGAAAACTGAGGCCCAGACAAGAAGGGTGGGGCCAAGGTCACTGGGAGATGCAGCACTAGGAGGCCCCTGGCAGCTTCTGGAAGCCCCAAAGCCAGGGTAGTTAGGGAGGGTCCAGGCCTGGGACTCACTTGGGCCCTGTCACCTTGGCTGAGTGTCCCAATAGGCAGATAGTTCTCCCCAGTGGCATCTTCTCAAGGTGTCCAAAAGGGGCATGATCTCACAGGGAGCTGAAGCTAGCCTGGGGCAGGAGCTTGGGCCATCTGGCCATGACTTGCTTCAGCTTCTGGGGTCTGACCAGCTTGTTCCCTGGGCATCGCCCCTAAAATGATGGGCACGCCTGCAGTTGCTCTAGGAGGTGGCACCTACAAGCATCAGGGAAGCCAGATAGGAAGTTGGGAACTGAACTCCCAACTTGGTTGCTGGGTGCCTGAGGCACTTCTTATAGGCAATGGGGGTGGCACTGAGGTCCTGAGCTGGGAGCAGCCCAGACACCCACTCTGGGGACTGGTGCTGGGACTTATCCCAGGCCCAGGGCCAAGGAGGATGCCTCCTCAGGTTAGGAAAGGAAGATGGTGGAAATGCTGTGGGGGCGGTCTGAGGTGTTGCACAGCCAGGAAAGGCCCTGGAGCAACTAGGTTGTTCCCCAGAATCGGGTCTGCGGACCAGGAGAAAGGCTGCCATTTACCCTTTCTTGCCTGGGCCCTCTTGCTGCATATATTCGGAGAGAAGGATGAGAGCTGGAGACGCTCTAAGTGCAGTGTGGGGGCCTCCACACCCTGGGCCTCCGGGATGGAGATGGGGGGGGGCGGTCAGCTGAGTAAGTGCTGGCCCCCTCAGCCCCAGGTGGCCTTGCAAAGAGCCTGAACCACAGCAGGTTCAGGGAGGACTCATTGAAGGCTGCTGTACCTCTGTGTCCTGTGGTGGCTCTGCCAGGCCTGGGCAGGAGCCCCTGGCAGTGCCCAGTCTCTTGGGCCTTTCTTTCTTTTTGTATTTTTCTGAAGCTGGAAATGGGGAGAGACAGTCAGACTCCCGCATGCGCCCGACCGGGATCCACCCGGCACGCCCACCAGGGGGCGACGCTCTGCCCACCAGGGGGCGATGCTCTGCCCCTCCGGGGCGTTGCTCTGTTGCAACCACAGCCACTCTAGCGCCTGGGGCAGAGGCCAAGGAGCCATCCCCAGCGCCGGGGCCATCTTTGCTCCAGTGGAGCCTTGGCTGCGGGAGGGGAAGAGAGAGACAGAGAGGAAGGAGTGGGGGGTTGGAAAAGCAAATGGGCGCTTCTCCTGTGTGCCCTGGCCGGGAATCGAACCCAGGACCTCTGCACGCCAAGCCGACAATGCTCTACCACTGAGCCAACCAGCCAGGGCCTGGGCCTTTCTTCTTGGGCAGGGGGCTTAAGATGTCCAGCCCATGAGGGGCACAGAGCATCAAGGAGGGTCCATGTGTTCATCCTGGACAGAGCCTTTCAGGGAGGACTGGGGGCAGAACCAGCCCACAGCTGTGGGAGCACCTAGGACCCCAGTGGGGGTAGACAAAGTGGAGAAGGGCTGCTTGGGCCCCTTAGATCTGTGCCTCAAAACAGATGGGTTTGAAGCCTGGGAGGGCACGGCCAGCATCAGGCTGGCTTAGCACTCTGCCGTCACCTTTAAAAAATCACTCGTGGCCTGACCAGGCGGTGGCGCAGTGGATAGAGCATCGGACTGGGATGCGGAGGACCCAAGTTTGAGACCACGAGGTCACCAGCTTGAGCACAGCCTCATCTGGTTTGAGCAAAGCTCACCAGCTTGGACCCAAGGTCACTGACTTGAGCAAGGGGTTACTCGGTCTGCTGAAGGCCCACGGTCAAGGCACATATGAGAAAGCAATCAATGAACTAAGGTGCCACAATGAAAAACTAATGATTGATGTTTCTCATCTCCATTCCTGTCTGTCCCTATCTATCCCTCTCTCTGACTCTAAAAAAAAAAAAAAAAAAAAAAAATCACTTGGGAACATTTCCCAATCCGCTGAGATTATGTTTCCTGGCTATTATCAATTGGGTTTAAATACTCATAAAAATTCTTAATTTTTTGCCTGACCACGCAGTGGCGCAGTGGATCGAGCATCAGACTGGGATGCAGAGGACCCAGGTTCGAGACCCCGAGGTCGCCAGCTTGAGTGCGGGCTCATCTGGTTTGAGCAAAATCCCACCAGCTTGAACCCAAGGTCACTGGCTCCAGCAAGGGATTACTCGATCCGCTGTAAGGCCCGCGGTCAAGGCACATATGAGAAAGCAATCAATGAACAACTAAGGTGTTGCAACGTGCAATGAAAACTAATGAATGATGCTTCTCATCCATCTCACTTTGTTCCTGTCTGTCTGTCCCTCTCTGACTCACTCTCTGTCTCTGTAAAAAAATAAAAAAATCTTAATTTTTCAACAAGGGGTTCCACTTTTGTATCTTGCACTGAGTCCCACAGCTTATGTGGCTGGTCCTGTTAGAGGGCAAGTGTGGTGTGAGGTAAATGCCCTCCCCTCCAGCCCCCATCGCCCTTACCCCAGGTCACCCTTCCTGATACCCACCCTGTCCCACTAGGGCTCCCTTCACATTGGGATACAAGCCAGCTCCTCAGCACAGCTTGGACCCTGCCTGCCCCCTGTAGCCCTCTCCCCACCCCCACTCTAGAGACTAGCCCTCATACCTGATACCTATGTCCTTCAGGGGACACTCCAGACATTCTTCCAGGTTTGGATCCAGCCTCACCCAGAAGGATCTCCCCTGCTTGGCTCCCTGGCCTGCGCTTACCTCACCCCAACCGAGCACCCTCACCTGCTCCCTGGGGTACCTGAGGCTGCACCCAGACTTATGGGAGAAGCCCAGAAACTCTGGGCAGCAATTGGCTGAGAGGGGCCTGGAAAGGGGGTGGTGGTGGTGACAAAGAGGCAAAAAGAACTGTTCCATCTTTATTAGAAAAGAAACCAAAAAAAGTGAGTGGGGTGGGCCTGACCCTAAATGACCCCTCCACTGTGACACAGGTAGAGCCCAGCTTGTCTAGGCATCAAGGCGTGGACACAGCCCCCTGGCCTAGGCTCGGGCACATTTACAAAGTCCACATTTCATAGAAAAGGATGCTGGCCTGTGCAAGCTTTGATCCATCCATCCATATGCACGTGGCTAAGCTCGGCCTCCTCTGGGCCCCACTTGGTGGGGACAGCCTCCGACCAGGCAAGCAGTGAGGGTGCCATGTTGCAGGGAAGCTGGGCAGCTGGAGGGCTTTACGGGCCCCAGGGCATGGCTGAGGGCTCTAGCCCCTCAGATGTCCATGTAGTCGTCATCCTCATCCGTGTCACTCTCCAGTGAGGACTCCTGGCTCGATGTCTCCAGGACCTCCAGCGCCGGTTGGCACAGGCTCTCCTTCCTCACATTGGCAGCCGACTGGGCAGACAGGATGGCTGACTGCAGACCGGCAGGGCACTGGTCAGGGTGGCCTGGTGTGGCCCCAGAGCCCCGTAGCCCGAGCCCCCACCCACGCCCCAGCCCAGCACCCTTGGTCACCTTCAGCTTCTGCTTGGTCTCCTCTGAGATGCTGCCTTTGGGTGAAAGCAGGGTCGGGGTGGGCGGTGTGACGGTGATCTCAGGGGGGAACTTGGTGGCAACTGAAGGGATAACCAGCTTTGGCATGTTGGGCAGGAGGCGAGACTTCGCCCGGCCGGGCTCTGCCTTGCCCGGGTAGCCCTCAGGTGGCTGGGTACTCCCACTGCTGGGCACCTTGGAGCTGGCAACTGTGGGATAGACCACGAGCTCTGAGCCTTGTTACAGTCTCCTGGGCCTACCTGCCCCTCCCCAGCTCGGGCCTCAGTTTCCCTTCTGGAAGACAGAGGCACTAAGACTGCCTCCTCTGTCTACATCAGACTGTGGGCGCATTCTCTTGGCCTTTCTGCCCATGCTGGCTGGCAGAATCCAGACTTCCTTCTCTTTCTACCTCCCTGACCACGGGGCTCTGGCTCTAGTTGTAAGGTGTGGGGGTTGGGACACTCCCAGGAGCATGGTGCACTCTGGGAGCTCAGGGCCTGGGACGAGGGCAAGGGATTTCACAGGCCCTCCGGGTATTGTGTATGCATTAACTCTCACCTCTGCAGCTATCCTAGGACACATCTTGTTAGTGTCCATGCCACAGGGAGCACACACGCTGAGGCCCAGAGCCACAGGGTATCCACTTTCCCGTTCCAGGGTGTGCATGGGGCTCGGTGTGCGTGGAGCCTGGAGGCCGCAGTTTCAGGCCGGAAGCCTCTGGGGAGCTGCATGAGCCTGGCTGGTCTCCACATTCCTCCTCAGCCCCATGGCTTTAAAAGGAGCAGGGCTTACTCTGAGCTCAGGCCTGGCGCCAGGCCCTGTCATCCTGAGTGGGGTCTGTGAGAGGCTCTGGCCCTGAGGAGTCCCCAAGGGGCCTGGCTTAGTGGAGCGGCTGATGGGAATGGGGTATGACTGGGACATGAATGCCTGTCTGACCCAGCCCTACTGGCCACCACTCTCTGTCTGCCCGACTCCTCCCCGCACATGCCTGCCTCTCCCCCGGCCTCATCTGAACATGGGCACCCCTTCCGCTTGATAAGCAGCCTGGACCCGGGCTCTGCCTGCCCTAGCTATTTCCCTCTTTGGAGCTGAGGGTGGAATGAGGGCTTCTCAGGGGCTCCTCTACTACCCCCCAGCCCCTTCCATCCTTCCAGGGGAGGGAGGTGCCTCTGCTGGGAAGCCCACCCTGGCTGCCAGACATGGGCTGCTCCCAACTGCCTTACCCTGGCTGCAGGTGGGCTCGGTGCCCGTAGGGGGGGTGGTCTCCGCCTGCCAGCAGTGTGGCTCTGCCGGGAGACCCTCGGGGGTCGTCTTCACCTGTTCGCTGCATTGAGGCTCCTGGGACGGGCAGCCGGGGCTCTCTGCCCCTCCTGCCAGCTCTTCTTCTGTGGGGACACAGGGTGGCTGTGGTTACATCTCCAACCAGTCCAAGGGACAGAGCCCCCCTCCTATGCCCTGGGACACCCAGCAGGGGCTCTTCTGGAACTATCTCATGGGTGGGGCCAGGCTGGTTCTGGCAGGAAACCTCTCACCCTGACCGTTGTGTACCTGACACAGTGGGGCAACATCAAGTGGGGGCAACCTGCATACCCCCTACTGCCCTGCTTCCAGGAGCGGCACTCAGAAACATGGTCAGCACCCAAAACCAGACAAACCAGCTAAGACCAAAGTTGATGGGATGGTATCCTGGCACAGTGTCCTCCCGCCATGCCACACCTCCCCTGGCATGAGGCAGAGGACGAAGACTGCACTATGGCCACCAGCCAGGCCATTAGTCAGCAGCAGTCTGCTCACTCTCAGGCCCCCCGGCCCTGCCTCCCGCCCTGCCTCTGCTCGCAGCTGCCTCCAGGCCTCTTCACAGTCCGGTCCTTTTGCTGCTCTCCTCTTCCTTCTTATTTGGCTGTTGGGCAGATAAAATGTATTATGCTCACTTTGTTAGATTATGCTGCCCACGTGGAGGCCGTTGCCCAGGTGATATTAATGTGCGTCTCTGGGCAGGCAGAATCCTTGTAGCCTGGGGCTTGGTTTTGGGATTAAGCCTTTCCCACCCTTTTTTGATGTGGGGTGGTACAATCCAATCATGCCTCAGAGAAGTGACTTTGTATTAGAGACTTCCTTATTTTGTATATTGGATTAAGAGTTTGGATTTCTACACTATAAAATGGGGACGGAGCGGGAGCTTGTGCTCTTGGTTCCTGAGGTTAGCATGAGAGAGCAGAGAGAGTAGAGCCAGCAGCGGAAGGAGGCCACGTGGAGGAGGCCAGGAAAAGCAGCCAAGATGGCGGAGTGCTGAGTGAGATGCCAGTTTGTGGAGAGTTTGTATCTGGAATAAGGAAGGAGATGGGGAACTGAGGAGAATAAGGCTGGTGAGCTAGAAACCTTTGATTCTAGGAAACTCGGATAAGTCAGTGGCTTTGTGAGCACTGAATGTGAGTGGGTTTTGGAGCCCAATGTGTGTTTTTACTTGCCCGCCGGGTGCAAGCTAGGATTAAAGACTATGGCCCACCAGTTTGTGGCTCCGTTGTTTCTTTACCGACTGTCCGAATCCAATGCGAGCCTGCATGAGCCAGGCTGCTGTGATAGTGGCCCTGGCCATGGCTACTGCCTTTACATTGGCCCAGAACCTCTCGCCATGCTGACCACTGCCCTGCTACCCTTCCATTCACTCAGCTGGCCCATCAAGTTCCTTCTGCCAGGAGCACCCCCCCCATTCTCTAGCAGGTGAAGTGCCCCCCGCCCCCACCGCCAGGCAGGAATGACAGCTCCTAGCTAGTACTGGGATAGACAGGCCGTGGAACAGTCTTGGCTTCCTAACTGTTGGCTTCCAGGTTCTCCAGGACAAAGCCTTTCCTGGCTGCCTGAGCCTTGAGCCACTCCATTCCTTGGGCCTCAGGCCTCACTGTCTGGCAATCGTGGTAACAGACTCAATCCTCTACACAATCTGTCCAGCCCCACATGTAGCGGTGGGCAGGGGTGAGCCCTGGAAGGCTCCTCCTGTTGCCCTGCTGGACCTGGGGAGCAGGGAGAGCAGCCGGACTCCCGTCACGGCAGCAGGACTCGAGTAGCTAGCCAGGCACATAGCCACAGGCAGGCGGTTGGGTGTCTGGTCCAGGCCCTTCATAGATGGAATGCCTGGCCTGCCTCTCCTCACATAGCTGCTCTCCTCCCTGAGGGCCTGGCTGAGTGGCCTGGAGGGGCTGCTCTGTGGATGGCAGGGGGAGGGGAGGAAGAAATCTACGCACAGGGTTGTGATGAGGGAGCACCTGGCACACCCACAGCAGAGCCTGTGGCTGGAGGCTGCCCTGACTGGGGGTACTGTCCGCCCTTCCCAGGCCCTTTCTTTTTGGTGGGTGGCCAGGAGGAGGGACACTTGAGGCAGGGGTAGTTCTTCCCAGGCCAGGGGGTTCCCTCCCTTCCCCAAAGCAACTGTGAGGACATCCACATGTGAGCCTCGCGTGCTGCCATCCCCAACTTCAGCTCTAAGCAGACACATCGTCTATGCTGGGCACCTACACAGCAGGCCTCACCCTCTGTGTCTACACAGTTCTCAGCTACCCCCTGGTTACCAGGAGTGGCAGGGATTGCAATGCCAGGCCATCTTGCCCCATGTAGCAAACCAGAACCCTGCTGAACAGCTCCTTCCTGGCGCTTTCTCTGTTCTGGAGGTTGTGGGAGGTGGGTTCTGGGGAGATGTCTGCCCCAGTCTTGACCTGAAAGCTCTGGGAACCACTGGGGACCACCTACCCCAACATGGCGAGCCAAACACCATGGACCTGCAGCAGCCCCAAGAGACAGAGAGGTTACTCCACGAGGCAGGTGTGGATGTGCAGGAAGGACTGCTTGATTAGCGGCTGGTCCGGGGAGGCGGGAGGGGGGGAGAGTGCCAAGCACCTGGTCCATCTGGGGCCACCTCACTGCCTGGTTCAAGCAACACATATTCTGAGGCCAGTTCACTCCTCATGCCCAATGTCATGTAAGAGTTCCATCCTAGCAAAAGGCCATTTAATTTAGATTTAGAGTAGAAAATAGAAAAGAATCAACTGTCCAGACTGAAGAGCATATACCAGGAA
The DNA here is from genome assembly GCF_036850995.1 of Saccopteryx leptura. Taxonomy (NCBI): domain Eukaryota; kingdom Metazoa; phylum Chordata; class Mammalia; order Chiroptera; family Emballonuridae; genus Saccopteryx; species Saccopteryx leptura. The sequence goes on along the minus strand of NC_089504.1, from coordinate 383,166,493 downwards.
GCACATTCTTCCACACATCTAACCATTAAGAGGAAAAAAAGGTTCACATTATAGTTTTTGGCCCGCTTGGGGGTGGGCCCAAGTGAGCAGGAGGGAAAAGCAGACAAGCGGGTTCCAGGCGGGCCCTGATGGCCACTGCTTTCACTCCTTGGAGAACCCTCCCTCTTCATATCATGTGTGTGGCCAGCGCCAGTGAGGTTCAATCACTTCTGAGATCAGTTTCTAAAAGATGCTGATGCTTCCTTCATGCACTCTTTATACGTGTCTGTCTCTTTCAGATTCCAGGCTCTGGGGGAAACCAGTAGCCATGACTCAGTGACACTCAAGCCTGTGGAGTGGCCCACTGTGGAGGAACCGAGGCCTCCAGCCAACAGCCAAGGAGGACCCGAAGCCACTCACAATCTGAGCGAACTTGGATGAGCAGCTGAAGCAGGATGCCTCCCAATTCTTGATCCTTAGGGACTATAAGATCATAGGAGCAAGAGTCAGATGGAAGGCAAGACAGTTTCTGAGGTGCAGAAACAATGGAGGAACAGGAGCTGGGTCTTAGTAGGAGTGAATGGCTTCCCTTTGCAGTGGACTCTCATTGCCGACTGGCCTTTGAAGTCACTGCCACCACGCCAAAATCCACACCATGGCCTCACTTACTATCTGCCCAGCACAGTTCTGAGTCCTGGAGTGCTACCCTATACCCTGTGTGCTGGAAACTGATTTAATCAGACAGCGAGAAACAGGTGCAGCCTCAATCACCTGGTGGTGGAACTGAGGCAAGACAGTAAAAAGCTAAGAAAATTCCTTGGCAAGTAGAATGAGAAAATTGAGACAAATTAGCTGAGCAAGTTACAGTGCAATTTACAGCGAGATACAGGTCACCTCCCTAGGGATAACATCTAGGCCTCAGTTGTATTTTAGCTCTAGGCTCAGAAAAACAGCAAAATCAGTTGGGGGATGCCAGGACCAGCTACAATAGCTAATGACCCCCCCCCACCACCACCACAATGACTCCAGACCACAACCCTGAAAAGGCTCACCTGCAAAAGATGATGAATATTCTACTGAAATCCTCCCTAAACTCCTAGTCTTTAAAGAACCTCAAAACAAAGGGCCCAGAGTGCTCTTCCTCCTGGGGGGGGGGGGGACGCCCTTGTCTTTCTGACCCCCTCTCCTCCTCTTCTTCACCTACAGGTGTGTATCTCCTAAACTCTGAGGGTATCCACAAGACTTGGACCCAGGGGAGCAAAGGGCAGTGGCAGCTCATCCCGAGCCAACCCCTGCCTGATGAGCTCCTACATAGCAGCCTTACAAACTTAGAGACCTAACGCAACAACATAGGATGGTCTGAAATGAAAACTTTCTAACCGGCCTGACCTGTGGTGGTGCAGTGGGATAAAGCATCAACCTGGGGTGAGATCGCTGGTTCGAAACCCTGGGCTTGTCTGGTCAAGACACATAAGGGAATTGATGCTTCCTGCTCCTCCCCCTTTTCTCATTCTCTCTCCCCTCTCTAAAAATGAATACGTTTTTTAAAAGTCTTAAAAAAGAAAACAAACAAACTTTCTAAGTAAAGCAGTTAACGGCTGGTAGTCAGGGCTTTGGGCAATATTTTTCCTTAACAAAGGTCAATGTTTACTGAGCCTATCTGTTGTCTTTTTGCATCTACAATAAAATACCTGAAAACAGGACTTTAAAAATGAGTCATCTTCTTTTCTAGACCCTTCAAGGCACACCCAACCACCACCCACACACTAGATCTGAGACCACAAATCCCCTTGTTACCTTATCACAGTAACTGTTAACTATCCTATACCTGCCTATGTAAAAGAAGTATGTGTTTCCGTTTTACTTTTTATACAATCCCAGAGACTTCCCGCTTTTTGTTTTCTCCCATCTCCCTAATCTACCATCATGGGCTCCAGCCTTACATCTTCCTCATGGATTCTTTTTTTTTTTTTTTTTTTAAACAGGTACAGAGAAAGAGAGAGAGAGGGATAGACAGGGACAGAAAGAGATATGAAGCATCAATCATCAGTTTTTCGTTGCGAAACCTTAGTTGTTCATTGATTGCTTTCTCATATGTGTCTTGACCGTGGGCCTTCCTTCAGCAGACCGAGTAACCCCTTGCTTGAGTCAGAGACCTTGGGTCCAAGCTGGTGAGCTTCTGCTCAAACCAGATGAGCCCACACTCAAGCTGGCGACCTCGGGGTCTCGAACCTGGGTCCTTCTGCATCCCAGTCCGACGCTCTATCCACTGTGCCACCGTCTAGTCAGGCTTCCCCATGGATTCTAATGTATAAAATAAGAGGTAAAGCCACCATTTTCCAGAGCACTTTCTCAATCCGTTGAGATTTTGCTTCCAGGCAACTGTTGACAGTTTGGCTCAAATAAACTGATAAAAATTCTCGCAGGTTTGGATGTTTCTTACTTTTGACCCTGTGCTGTAGCCTTTGGAGACTCCTCTCAGAACAAACGGCTGCAGGAGCTGACCCAAGGGGAGTAGTTCTCCATCCACAGGCCGTGGCCAGCACAACTGTAAATGACTGGGTGGAGGGTCCTTACTCTCCTACGACCCTCAAAGCAAACGGGATGGCATCGGATGAGAACATCAGTGCCTGACGCGTGAAAGAGTAGGAAAGAGCTTAGAGGAAGGACTGCCACCCTCTGCCTCCATTTAGGCAGAACAACTTGCGGGGCAGTGCTCCTGGGTCATGGCTGGCCGTCCCTTCCTTCAGGAAATGACACAGCCAAGGTAGCGGGGCTGAAAGCAGCAGCCCAGACGTGGCCCTCACATGGGACTGTGACTGGGAGGACAGCACCCACAGGGATGAGCTGGTGCGCAGACAGGCAGGCAAGGGGGCAGGCCAGGTCTGCACAGCAGGGTGGGAGAGGCGGGAGGCAGGGGAGGACCTGAAACGGAGGGTCAGGACAGCACCTTGCCCACTCCCCTCTTGTCCACGGGCCTTCAAGGTGCCACCTCAGTGCCCCCTACTCAGAAAGCCTCAGGCCCGCCTGCCCCTCCCTGGTCTGCTGGCTGCCCCTGCCCATAGCTGCCATTCCCAGTGGCGTCCCTAGATTTAGAAGAAACAAGGGTCTTTACCTCCTACTGATGAGCCACCTCACCCTGTCCCTTTTCCTTCATAACTCAATCTATTTGCCCCTGCCCCCCACTCAACAGGCCTGTGAGGTCATGTGTGTGCTCAGGGTCAGGACCTCCTCCCTGTCTGGAGTCTTATTCTATCTACTAATCTATTTATCCCAAGCTTTTGTGGGAGGAGAAAACAAAGTCTAGGCAAACCAGTGAGGTCAGTGCTCCTTCCTTCCATTCTTACTACACCCGGTGACAGGGCTGCTGTCATCACCCCCATTTTACAGACGGGGAGACTGAGGCACCAGATGGTTAGGTTAAGAGAGTGTTGGTGCCTGACCTGTGGTGGTGCAGTGGATAAAGCGTCAACTTAGAAACACTGAGGTTGCCGGTTCAAAACCCTGGCTTGCCTGGTCAAGGCACATATGGGAATTGATGCTTCCTGCTCCTCCCCTTTCTTTCTCTCTCTCTCTCTCTCTCCTCTCCCCCCCCCCCCAAATAAAAAAAACAAAAAACAAAAAAAGCTTGCCAAAAAAAAAAAAAGAGAGTGTTGGTGCAGGATGTGCCCACCACGGTCAGTGACTGATAGGCAGACTAGGAGGGCTTGCCCACCCCAACTCCCTGCTCAGGGGTCACCAGGCTGGAGGTGGCCCTGCCTCACTTCCCCCACTCTTTAGACGAGGAGCAGGACCTGCTGCCAGCTGAGGGCAGGGGCCTGGGCCCAGCTCGGGCTCAGCCAGGCTTTATATCCTAGACAGACGAGACAAGACTCACCTAGGCCCAGAGAAGCCATGCTGGGGGTGGACTCGGGCCTGTGTGGCTGGGGGGGCCTGGGGTCCTTGGATAGGTCTGGGGTGGAGGCTGACACCGAGGGAGGGCAGGTGAGAGCTGTGGTGGCAGCCAGCGCAGGACGGGGCTTGATATGGGTGTCACTGGGCCGTTGGAGAGCGTCTGCTGGCACAGGGTCAGGGGCTGTGGGGGCAACAGCCGCAGGGAAGAAGTTCTCTCGACTGTCCTTGGGGTGCTTTGGGGTGGTGGGTGTGTCCCCTGCAGCCTGTGAAGACAAAAGGGAGGTGAGGAAGGCAGGCTAGGCAGCCTTGAGACTGTCCTGTCCCACAGGACAGCTGTCTGCACCTGGGACAGCCGACACAGCCCTCACGCATGGTACCACACTCTAGGTCCCCAGTGCTGTCAATGAGGCTCACAGGCAACCCTTTAGGACACTGCTAATGCTAGGACACTGCTGGGGACCCAGAATCATTCTCTGGGAGGCTGTCCAGGCTGTGATGGGAGGCACTCAGCGGAGAGGTCACAGGCTGGCCAGGACCTCCAGCAGGCTTCACCCTCCCACTTCTGGGTGCCGGCCTGAGAGGAGCATGTCCGCCATGACTTGGGGAATGGGGTCGTAGTGGTCAATGTGTTGACTGCAATAACGAAGGTCAGTTCGTGAGGGGCCTGGAGTGATACCGCAAGTCAGTTTCCTGGGCTCAAGACTGCAGCCCCAAAGCCACAGTATCCAATGCGGCCTCAGGCAGCCGGGCCTTGGCGGCCCTGCAGCATTCCACCACAGGCCTTCAGTTTCCTATCCCTTTGAGGCCTTTGTCCACACGGTTTCTTCCCTATGCCACCATGCCCCTTCTATTCTGCACTGAAAGCCCACCCTCCTGGGACTGGTGTGACTGCAGCTCCTCAAGGACTAGGAAATGCTGCAAGGTGGGGCCTGGTGCCCGTACAGACCCTAGAGCAGTGCCAAAGGGCTGGGGTAGCAGCAGGTGAGCGGACCCCAGCCCTGGACCCCCTGTACTGGACTGGTAGGAACCCTCCCCAAGGCTGTAAGTTCATGCCTGTTGGGTACACCTTGGTCAGGCCAGTCCCCCTGAGGACTCTGCTTCTTTCAACACTTGTTCTACTTGAGATGCCCCAGCCCCAGCTCCGTGTGGTGTGGCTGCCCTGAGACCTTTCAGTGAGGTGGGAGTCTGGGATGAACCCAGGCCTCCAGTCAAAGGGTGGGTAGGACAGATCTGTCTCTCATGGGTAGACATAGCAGGGGGAAGGTGAGAACTATGTCCCTGTCTCAAGGACGGGGCCTCAGCGGAAGGTGATGGCTATGAGCCTCTACATCCAGGGCGAACTCCAGGTTTGCACCAGGTGCCATGGCAACTGGGACATGCCTCCAGCAAAATGAGCACTCCCTGAGGGGCAAGAACAGTACACTCTGCAGGTCACGGCCATCTCCTTCCCAGCTCACAGAGGTGAGCCCAGGACAGCCGTGATTGTCCTACCCCTCTTCCTTGAAGTCCCTTCCTGAGCTCTGATGACAGGCCAGGCCCCAGCTGGGTGCTGGTCCTCTGTGGGCCTCAATTGTCTCATCCAAGAAACGCGACCTCTCTGGTTACTTTCGTAATAACAGTAGTGTGGACCATCAGCAGGCAGGGCATGTCTCTCCAGGGAGTCTGGCCCTTGGCTGGCAGATCGGCCCACCTGTGTGGCCCATAGCCTGCTTGGTCAAGGTTGAATCCCTGAGTTTCCTCAGACCTAGAGCCCCTGCAGGGGTGGTGGCTGCTGCCCCATCAACTGAGAGAAAGCCCCTAGGCTGCACCTGAATGCTCACTGCCCTGAGCTCCTGCCTCAGGACACCCTCGTGACACGCTTCTCCAGGGGGAAACACTAAGGGAGAGCCCGGTATGCCAGAGGTGGGAGGGCAGGGCCCACTCACTTGTACAACTGGGGCAGCGGCAGTCAGGCCAACCCTGGGGACAAAGGCTGTACCTATTCAAATGGCAATACCTGCTCTTTGACCCAGTGACCCTGGCTTGGGAATCATTCTTACAGAAACACTCACGTGTGGTACAAAAAGATGTTCTTCAGCAATGTTGAAAAAGGGAGCAGCTGTACCCTCTACCCAACTTTAGACAGGGTACCCCCTTTCTCTGCTGCCCAGCCCCTAGCCAAAGGGCCTTCCCTTCCCAAGGGAAACTCCTCTCCTTCGGCCCCAGCCCAACCACTCCTCAAAAACAGCTGGTCTCGGCCCTGGCCGGTTGGCTCAGTGGTAGAGCATCAGCCTGGCGTGCAGGAGTCCCAGGTTCGATTCCCGGCCAGAGCACACAGGAGAAGCGCCCATCTGCTTCTCCACCCCTCCCTCTCTCCTTCCTCTCTTTCTCTTCTCCTCCCGCAGCCAAGGCTCCATTGGAGCAAAAGTTGGCCCGGGCGCTGAGGATGGCTCTGTGGCCTCTGCCTCAGGCGCTAGGATGGCTCTGGATGCAACAGAGCGACACCCCCAGATGGGCAGAGCATCGCCCCCTGGTGGGCATGCTGGGTGGATCCCGGTCGGGCGCATGTGGGAGTCTGTCTGACTGCCTCCCTGTTTCCAGCTTCAGAAAAAAAAAATGGGGGGAAAAAAAACAGCTGGTCTCTGAGCCCCAAATCCAGTGGGCCCCATCCCACGGCCCCAGCATGCTCTCCTGAACACTGCTTGGTTCTGTCTGGATTCTCCCTGTGCTGGCCGCCTGGCCTCGGAGCTCAGCCCTGACTATGTCCTCTGCTGGCTCCACATCAGTGGCTTCTGGGACACCTAGACCAGGGGCTCTAGCCTGGATCCTCCCTCTGAGCGTGAGCCCCCAACCTTTCTGCCTACTTAGCTTCTGCTTTGGCAGTCTCAGACTCAACACAAACCTTATCTTGACCTTGGATGGGGTTTCTCAGAAGAAGATCCCTCTGCCAGAGCCCAAGAAGGCCTTACCCCTCCTCCTTGTCACCAAGTCTCACAGTCCACCTTCTCACATCTCTTGAACCCACCTGTCAATTACCTGGCCCCTGCATGAGCCCATTCTCTCCACCCAACAGTCACGAAACACAATGAGATCATGTCATCATCCTGCTCCCTCCTCTGCTGAATAAACACCAGGACTCCAACCCACTCTGCTCCAAATCTGCTGGCATACCCTGGCTTCAACAGCACTTCCCCGCCTCTGTCCCAAAATGGGTCAACCCTTCCAGGTGAGGTCATCCTCCTTGTTTGCAGAACAGGTAGCTGAGGTAAAGCTGAGGTCACACACTCAGAGGTCGGGTTTGGGACTGCTAAGGCCCCAGCCACCATCATGTGGTGCCCCGCCCAGGCCAGTGGTCAGGGGCTCCCTATGGGCCTGAGGCTCAGCTTCCTCTGAACACAGAAACTATTCTGTCTGCTTCCTGACCTGCTGCTGGGGCCTTGGTGTGGGGTGGGCCCTGTACAACAAGGCTGGCACAGGCTTACCTGTCTCTGGGCAGCGGCCCCAAGGTGCACCTGGCAGAACTTCACAGCCTGCTCCAGCGCAGCCTCCTCGTCCACCTGAGCAAAGACGTACCCGAAGTCAGAAGGCCTGGCTCCAGCTCCCATGAAGAACCCTCCCGCCTCTGAGCACCCGGGCCTCAACCCTACCTGGGAGACCTGGGCAGGAGCACATCCATCTCCCAGATCTGTGCCCTAGGACTGAAGCTCTGGCTTATCTGGCCATGCCAGGTTAATTTCTGTGACCATATTATTTCATCCTAAGGAACTGAGGCTGACAGGATTTAGTGCCTTTCAGAATCTGAGGTCCGAATGGTGGGTAGGTCTGATGTGACTCAGAGCTCAAGAGCCAAGGCACAGGGTGGTAGGAACAAGGCTGGGGAGACATGGGGGCCACCTTGGAGAAGCGGGCAGGGTGTTGATAAGATGGCATGGGAATTGGGAGTAGCCAGGCCAGGGCAGACAATAAAAATATAAAAAAACACTTCAAAAAAGTTAATATTGGAGGCTGGTGAGGTGGTGATAAACAGGCACTCTCAAAAGTGGCACTGCAAATTGCCACAGTTTAAGAAGAAATTGCGTGAAGATGGTCACCCCATTTGAGCCAATCATTATAGTTCTTGGGATTCTTCCTGTGGAAATGATTTATTTTTAAAGTTTTACATACTGACTTTAGTGAGAGAGAAAGGGAGTGAGACAAAGAGACAAAAACATCAATCTGTTCCTGTATGTGCCCTGCCCAGGGTCTGAACCAGCAACTTCTGCACTTTAGGATGGTGCTTTAACCAACTGAGCTATTCGGCCAGAGTGGAAATAATTTTAACCTGAGTTTTTTTAAGATTTTATTTATTCAATTTTCAGAGAGGAGAGAGAGAGAGAGAGAGAGAGAGAGAGAGAGAGAGAAGGGGGGAGGAGCAGGAAGCATCAACTCCCATATGTGCCTTGACCAGGCAAGCCCAGGGTATCGAACAGGCAACCTCAGCGTCCCAGGTCGACGCTTTATCCCACTGCGCCACCACAGGTCAGGTGAAATAATTTTAAATAGAGAAAAAACTACATGCCTAATGCACTGAATAAAAAAAGGCAAACTCAGAAGGGCACCAGAACGGCCTCATATACTCAAGGCACAGCCACAAAGCGGCTGACGACAGCCACGAAGGACGGAGGAAGTGCCTCAGAGCCCACTGCCGGGCTCAAGGGTCTTGTCTCCCTGTCCTGGATTTGATAAGATTTCTGCAAAGTGGTTTCATTTTCCTTTGAAATGAATATAAACTTTTTAAAGCTTGGCTGTTTGTTCATTTGTTTTTGGTGTATTTTACCCAGTTTTTCGTTGAAGTATGACAAATGAAATTGTAACATATTTAGAGCACACAACAGGATGCAGTGACATGCTCATGGTTTCTCTGGACCTAAACCTATTGTATGTACAACTGCAGGAAACCTCAAACATAGGAAAGTGAACAGCAGAGGTGGGGTGGGAATGATACCTAATATCCACCCCAAAGGGCAGGCCCTGCAGCACCTGGGTGGACCAGCCAAGGCCTTCTATGAGAACAGAACCCCAGACCTGTCCCTAGCACCTACCTGCTTGATGAGCATGTAGGTCTCAGACATGATCCTCTCGATGCGGCCCAGGTCATAGGCCATGCCCTTCTGGCCCTGCTGCCATACTCGGTAGGCATCCAGCAGGAGTGTTTTGCCTGACTCTGTGTCCTCCAGGAGTTTCCTCTTGCGACTGGGCCGTGGAGGCAGCTCCTCAGGGTGGCCTCCTGCTCTCGGGGTTGGGGCGGTGGTGGCTGTGGTGGTGGCAATGGCAGAGGCTGGCAGGGCTGTTGTGAGCAAGTTGGGTTGCTGCCGGGCACTGATACTCAGTTCCTCCAGGGACAGCTCGGTGGGCCGGCTCTCAGGGGCCCGATCCCGAGGAGAGCGACCTGGTGGCAGGGGCAGTGCCTGCTCTGAGTCCAAGCGGCGAGCAGCACCCTCACCTGTGTCCATGGGCTCAGTGGATCCCACTCGGGGGCTGTCCTTGTCCTTCCGCTCCCCACCTTGGTCTGCACTGTCTGCTGCGTCCATGGTCACAGGTCGGTGGTTGAGGGGACACACTTTGCCCCCTGGCTCGGCCCCTGGCCCTGAGCCATCAGCCAGAGGAGGCTTCTTAGGGTGGGGGAGGCCTTCCTGGCTCTCTTCAGGACTGGCCTTGTGGGAAACATCGGTGGTCATCTTGGCTCCGGGGAGGCCACAGGGCTTGGGTCCTGGGTGTTCTGACCCCTACAAGAAAACCACAGGTAAAAGACTCCGTGTCTTTTGTGCCTCCACAACAAAGCCACTCTGGCTCTGCCCACCGGCTCATGAACAAGGGCTGGCCCTGAAGCCCTGCCTGAGGAAGGCCCTTCCTGCCCTGGACCTCTAGCCTCGAGAGCGGCCAGTGGGGCTCTAGAGGAGGCACTGCTGCAGGAGAATAGCCCTGGCCGGCTGGGTCAGCCTTCCTCTCAATGGGTGCCTCCGGGCGCACTGGGCGTCTGATGGGCAGCTGACCTGCCAGGCTTGCTGCAGAGCCAAGTTCTATCTGGGCCTCCTCAGTGCACAGAGACCAGTGTAAGGGCCTCAGGAGGCGCTGCCCTGGGCCCCTGAACCACAGGCCATCAGTCCTACTGGGCAGGGGGCTGCAGGAGGACTGCTCTGTCTCAGGTCCCAAAGGCCCCACTTGCTAAGCCAGTGACCTGACTCCCTGGGTCTCCAGGTGCTCAGCTGTGAAATGGGGCGAGGAGGCTGAGAAGGGATTGTGTGCCAGGGTGCTCTCAGAGGCCTTGCTCAGCCATGGGAACCTGGCTAGGTGAGGGGACAGCCAGCTCTGCCATCTGCTTCGTCATTACAGCTGCTGCTACCCCAGCTCAGGTCTGGGTCAGGGAGTTGTGAGCGGGAGCGGAACGTGAGGAATGTCACTGTGATCCCCCTTGACAAGTCCATGTCTATCCAGCATGTCACCATCTCATTAAGTGCCCGTGCATTCATTATTATGGTTGACCTTCCCCATCTGGGGAGTTAGGAGGGTGACACTTCACATGGGGAACTGCCAAAGGGGACTAGTGTGTGACTGGTGGAACTGGGGCCCCCACCTGGGAGAGCAGAGGGGTTGCGGTGGCATACCTCTGCCAGCTCGCTCAGTGTGTCCTCCAGCACCTTCACAGTGAGGATGAAGGCCCGCTGTGCCAGGACCTGGCGGTCAGCATCTCGCAGATACTTCCTGCAGGCACACGAGGGTGACCAGGGAGGAGGGCAAAGAATCAGAGCCACACAGTGCTGCTGGATGGTAGCCCAAGCCCTTCCCTGCCCCGAGAACACTGGCTAGTCCCTCAGCATGCCCCCTGCCCAGGATCTGCTCTCCAGAAGCCTGCCCTAAGGGAAGGATGGGCAGGGCCAGGCTCAGTGAGAGCCGGGGGCCTCTGGCTTCTCTCCCACAAGCCTGTCTCCAGAGTGCTCCTGGCCCCAGCTGAAGGCCCCTCCCCAGCTCCTGGCACAGGGCTGGTGAATGAGACAGCAGGGAGGAGAGGAGGCACAGACATGGAGGACAGCTGCTGGCCCAGCTGGCAGTGTGAGGACTCACGGCTGGGACACACCGTGTCTAGGCTGTCTCTCTCCTGGGAAGGCCACACCCTTTGCAAGTGGCAGCTGCAACGGATGTCCCTTGGTCCTGTCTGTCTCACCCTTTCTGGCAGAGAAATCCCTGGTTACCTCTGAGGCCTAGGCCCTCCTGTTGCCTGGCCTGTTGTTACTTGCCTTCACCTGGGATACCACAGCTACCACCTGGCCACCTGTTTCCCCATGACCTGACAGCATCCTGAGAGCCCAAGTTGGGGAAAGCAGGAAGAAAGGAAAGACTGGCCTGTCCAGAGTCTCAATGGGATAAATCAACACAGTGGGGAGAGCCCGTGTTCACCCCCCAGGTGTCCAGGGCAGAGATGGTGCTGTTTGGGTTCTAGACTCTGGAACAGAGACACCCTGAGTAGGTGGGGCCAAGGGGCTCCAGCCAGTGCGTGTGCTGCACTCACTTGCCCTGGTCCGGGGTCCGCTGCAGCATGGAGGACACCTTCAGCAGGGTGCTGTGGTCCCGGAGCTGGGCCAGCACCTTGAGCAGCAGCACGATAGAGCGGTTCATGTGCCAGGCGAAGCTGCCCGGCCGGTCAATCTCGTCCACAGGGATCCGCCAGATGCCCTGTAGGGCACATGGTAAGGAAATGTGAGAAGGGGTCCTGCAACTGGAGCTGCCATGGTGCCAGAGGGTACTCTGTCCAACCAAGACCTCCTCAGACCCCTTGCTGCCCTAAAGGGAACAGGGGCGTAGCCATCCCTACCTTGCTTCCTCCCAAAAATTGCATGAAAGGATATACACGCTGCTGTGCACCTGCCCTCTTTTGAGTGACAACATGGCACATGTTCACTTGATCTGTCCCCTACCAGAAGCACATAGGTTACGACTGATCAAACGGAACAACTAGAAGCTCAATGCCTACTTGTCCGCAGAGACGCAGATCTGACATAAACCCAATTCCTAGAGGAAAATGGAGAGTCAAAAGGTGGCCACCATGAACTTCTGGCGGGCGTTGCCAGCCAGACAGGTTCAGGCATGGGACCCTATCCCCCACGTGGACTCCTCCAGCATCACCCATAGATTCCAGGTTCAGATAGCAAATGAACTATAGCTCCTAGGATTTTTGGTTCCTACCAGCTCATCTATCTGTAATTTGCTCTGCCCAGGACGCCCGCCACTTCTTGCCCATCCGACCCACTGTCTGAAGGCTGAGTTGGGCAGGGCTGGCTCCAGGGATTCACCCTCCACCTCCCTCTGCCAAGCTTAGGCTGCTGCTGTATTGGGCATCCAGTCCATTGCCAGCCCCACAGTCTGGTTCCCTGCCATGTCCCCATACACAGCCTGGCCTCTTGACACCCAGTTGGTCCAGTCAAGGTGTGCTGAAGGAAAGGATGAACTGGAAAATGAATGACAGGTGAACAGCAGCTCACAGCTCCTGAGCAAGCCTAAGTTAGGCCCTGGTGCTTGGACGTTAAGAATGACGTCTCTGAGGCAGGACCTTGGGGCCTGGAAGAAGCTGGCAGGCTCCCAAAGAGGTAGCTGTAGCCAGCACACTAGAGAAATTCCTGCCCAGAGTGGACCAGCACTGTGAGCAACGTCACCTCCTCTGACTGCAGCGCATAGCAAGGTGTTCAGGCAGTGCCCCTCCCCGGCCATTCTCTGGATGCTCAATGACTGTTCATGGCACCCACCCTCTCCAGCAACAAGGGAAGGAAGCCAGGATCCTCCTGACCTGAGCTATTTGAGCAAGAGAAGATCTGAAGTCCTTAGCTCTGTGTCCCTGCAGACTCTACACTGGGTCACTGGCTCACACTGGACATGGGCAGGCTGGGGGGCCATGTGCAGCTGGCAGCCACTCTCCTTGCCTGGCACTGCCAGAGAAAGCTCTAGCTGCCCCCTGAACCCCACCTGGACAAAACGAGGGGGCAGAGGCCAACCTTGTCCAGGATACTAAGACCAATGCTGCATCTTTCTACTCAGCAGAAGTAGCTTCTAGAGCAGCTTGGGAAAAGATGCCTCTTGAGAGGATGATGGACGGCCTTGAGCAGCTGTCCCCCACCAGTGTGGCCCTAGATCCCACCCTCAGGTGTGACGGCAGTGACCAGGAAGGTGCCACCTCTATCATCTGCCAGGCCCAGTCATAAGGGCTTGGCCCTACTGAGGCACTATGGCATCACTGTGGTCCTCACCACAGCTTTGCAGTGACACCAGGGAGGGAAGAGCTCAGAGAAAGTCCATTAAGTCACACAGCACAAGAGGCAGCCCCCAGGGTTGGCCCCTCACCACCCTGAGGATAAGGAGAACAAGCAGAGAAAGAAGCCTCTACTGCTGGCCACAGTTCCTCTCTGCATCTCACAGGAAGGGGAGAAAAGCCAGAAACCCTGCCCAGCCTTGTGGGAGACACCACAGGCACATGCTGGGGCTGGGCTAAGGCCACAGCCCAGTTGGGGATGTGGGTGTGACCCCACTGTTCCTGGATCTCACACCTCCTCAGGCACAGAGCAGTGCTCTCTGAACCACAGGATCCAAACAACAGTGGCGTTCACTTACACTCCCCCCTCCTGACTTCCCCACAGAGCCTCCCAAGACTCAAGGACAGGCAGAGGCCACTTCTGGTGGCTCTGATCTGGGGTCAGAAGGTCTCTCCCAGCTGCCCCTTATTAAGCAACTGGGTTGAGGGTCCCTCGCCCTCCTTGGGAGAACCATCAGGAAGGATAAATGATCACACTTGCGCCCAAGGTTGTGTTCAGGAGTGGGTGCGTAGGAGAGCGGTGGCGACTTCTCTGGGGCCTCCCCTGGGAAGTGGCCCTGGTCCTCCTGTGTCACCCCTGCTCTCTATACCAATGGAGCCACGGCACAGGAAGAGGGGCGGGGAGGCAGGAAGTGTGAAGTCAGCCTGGCTGAGAGGTGGGCAGATGCAGGGGTCATGGAAGGAGGGGGCTCAGCTATAGTGCCACTGCCTTGGGAGGCTCCAGGTACCTGGGGAGCCTAGGCCCAATGCCTGTCCTCTACAACTGCAAGGTGGTGCCTACCTCAGTCTGCACATCTGGGGAGCTCACCACCACTGGAAGTGACCTGTTTCAATTTGGTTAATTACTAGAAAAGGCCCCTTCTTCACACTGAGCTGGAACCCAAGAAACGTTCCCATGTTGCTGCCCCTCCCTGGCACCCAAGCCTGACTGTATCCCCCTAACATCCCTGTTCCAGCCCAGGCCTCATCTTGCCTCTTCCTTCTACTCTTGCCCCACAAATCCATCTGCCCAGCCTGGGCCTGGCAAGCCCAGCTAAGTCCCTCCCTGCTTAACAACCTCAACAGACAGCTCCCTCCACCCACTTCAGCTGAAGTCTGAGCTAGGCTGGCTTTCACACTTCTTTATTTTTTTTAATTTTCTGTAACTTTTTTTCTTAAGATTTTTTTTTTTTGTATTTTTCTGAAGCTAGAAACAGGGAGAGACAGTCGGACAGACTCCCACCTTCACCCGACTGGGATCCACCCGGCATGCCCACCAGGGGGTGATGCTCTGCCCATCCGGGGCGTTGCTCTGTCACGACCAGAGCCACTCTAGCGCCTGGGGCAGAGGCCAAGGAGCCATCCCCAGTGCCCGGGGCCATCTTTTGCTCCAATGGAGCCTTGGCTGCGGGAGGGGAAGAGAGAGACAGAGAGGAAGGAGGGGGGGGGGTGGAGAAGCAGATGGGCGCCTCTCCTGTGTGCCCTGGCCAGGAATTGAACCCGGGACTTCCAGGCATGCCAGGCCGACGCTCTACCACTGAGCCAACCGGCCAGGGCCTCTTAAGATTTTATTTATTGATTTTACAGAAAAAGGAGAATGTGGGGGTGAGAAACAGTTGCTTCACAATAGCTGTTCATCAGCTGCTTGTTGTATGTGCCTTGACTGGGCAAGCCCGGGTTTTCAAACCAGCGACCTCAGCATTCCAAGACAACGCTTTATCCACTGCACCACCACAGGCCAGACTCTCATACCTCTCTTGCCTCAACTCGGGACACTCACCGCCCCTTGGCATAGCTATGAATTTCATGCTTCTTGCCTTTTTGGATTCCCTCCTACCTCCTCTGCCCAGCCAGCTCTCCTGTGTCCTCCTAGGCCCAGCTGTGACATCACTTCCTCTCTGAAGCCCTCCTGGCTTGTTGCCTTCCTAAGACTCTACCAGGACTACTCAAGGCCAGACCCTTAGATGATCAGGGGGTAAGTTTGTGGCTCAAAATGTGTCCTAAATAGGAGTGGGTCTTCTTCAGCTCTGGGTCCCTGGTGCCCTGACACAAAAAACCTGGCAGAACAGGCAGGGTGCCCAGCTTGAAAGGCTAGCTCTGCCATCTCCCTGCTGGCCCCTTACCTTGGAGACTTACAGGTTAAGTGGAAGACAACCCTCAGACAGCACAACAAATGTTTTTCAGGGCCCTATGCACACAGCCCTACACTGGGGGTGCGGCACCCTCCATACTGAAAGGGTAGTAACAGCCAGTCACCAGCACCAGAGTAGCGAGCAACATACCCACTACGGCTGGCAAGACCTCGGCTAGGCCGGGGTGGTGCAGGCCAGGTGCCTGGTCAGTGAAGACTGGCTCTCCTCTCTTCCCTGGAAAAGGGGGCCAAGAAGGCACTGCCAGAGGTAAAACCCATTTGGCCCTGTGCAAGCCAGGACAGGTGGGCACAGTGGCCATGGCAGATGGTGGGGAGCATGGGTAGTCCCTGTGGAGAGGGACTCCAAACACCTGCTCTTGTTCCCTTGTTTTTTCCCTTGGGGAGGGGTGGTGGTGTGCCAAAATGAGCCAATCAGTATGCTAAAATAAACTCCTGGACAGCCCACCATGACATGCCCTGAAGTGGGCTAACCTGGACTGTGCAGGGCAGCCTGACACTGTCAGCCTCACCAGGAATCAGAAGGAGGCGGGGACTGCCATCTGTCACGAAGCAAGGCAAGGCCTCATTTAAGATGTTTGCTGGATGCACACTGAGGCAGGCCTGCCTGCCACCCACTCCCCATCACACCATGGCACCACTCGCCTACCCATCTCACCCTCTGGGATTGCCTTCCCGCCCCCGCCCTGCTTCCTGCACACCCTTCCCAATTTCCAGGATGCTGCCCACTGAGGAATCTGGTGGCATCCGAGTTACAGCATCATGCACATTGAGTTGGCTGAACCAGCTCATTGTGTAGGTGGGAACCCGAGGCCTAGTGAGGAGGGGCCTGCCCCCCACCACACTGCTGGACTGCAGCTGAGCCCAGACCACATGTGGGTTCCCTCCTCATGTCTGGGCTGGTGGGCCTGGCTGAGCAGCCTCTCCATGGACCAGGCACATCTGCAGTCATCCCTCTTTAGGTAGGCACAGGGTCCCCATGCTCAGATTCAGACTCTTGAGGGGCTTTCAGCTAATCCCCAAAAAGGAGCAGCGCCAGGACGCACCCTGCAAGGTCAGGTCTAGTTTGCATCACATGTTTCAGGACATGGTTTGGATCCCTTCACAGAAGGGCTGGCTCCCTATCAATACATTTCCTTTCCAGATACATGCACACAGATGTAACATAAAAGCACCTACCTCCAAGTGTACGGAAGACAGAACAAATCAGGCAATGTGTCCACAGAAAATCAGAAGGGCACCACAGATAACATAAGCCCTGAGGAGGTTCCTGCAGCCATGAGGTAGGCCTGAGGGCGTGCAGCCACCCAACAGTCACAAGCTGGCAGAGTGGCAAGCAAGCCAGTGCCCAAGTGGGCAGTGCTGGCTTCCGTGTTTATAGCCAAAGCCTCGATACCAGCAGCCCCAAGATAGATGGAACACATCCCACTCCTCAATGCCCCCTCCCCATACTACCTCGCAGGAAAAGACAGCCCTCTCATGCTGGTCCTGTTTCCCCAGAGGGAACAAGGGGGCTCCCAGGGAGGAAGAAGGTACAAGGTGGGGGCCAGCCACATGTGGGAGCCAGGGGACTCCAGGAAGAGTGTCAGAGACGAGAGAAGGCAGTACTGGTACCAGGCAGGGCCTGGGGGCTATGACTCAGGCCCCTCCCAGTTCTCCCCCAGCACCCTTTCCTGGCTGCCCTCCTCTTTCAAGGCCCCTCTCCCAGGTCCGCAGGGGGAGAAACTCAATTCCTCGCTGAGAAGATGCTGGCGTGGAGAGCTGTAGGCAGTGGGGGGCACAGAGCAGCAGCCTCAGGGCACTTAGAGGCACTGGGACTGTTCTCAAAGCTCTGCCTATGTGCCAAGTGTCTCAGGGGAAGCATCTCAGCAATCCGCCCAGCAGAGTGGTTCCGGGCTCCTGGCTGGCAGATGAGGTCACCAAGACAGACTATAACCACCTGAATAATTCATGGGGCCTCAGACTGATACAAGTTACCAAACTCTTCCTGCAGCTTTGAGTCTCAGTCATCCTCCTGCTGCTCTTGAGGAAACAGCTTCAAAAGCTGAGCCCCACAAAGGGGAGACCTTGACAGGGCTGGTATCTGGGCAGGAGGGCCATGAGGCTCGGCATCTGGTCACCATAATCTTGGCAGGTGGCACCATAGGGAGGTGAGGACAGTAGACGTCTCCTGACACAGAGCACTGCTTTTGGTGGCTGGGCCAAGGCCATGCTCAGGCCCACAGCTTACAGCATCTCCAGAACACTGTGGTCTGAGGAGAGCTTCTTCCTAGAGAGGCAGAGGCTCCCCCCTCCCCAGATTCCTGATCAACTGGCCAGTCCACACCTCCCTGACTGCCTCAGTGTGAACCAGAAGACCTCACCCGCTCATACTCTGGAGCCCCGGTGCCTGGCACACCAGTGAGGCTGTGGCCACAGCCTCTTCGCCAGACCCAGGGCCAACTCAAAGCTTGGCAGACTGAAGCCCCAGATCAAGGCACAATTCTGGTCCTCACTAGTAGACCCACTGCTGTCTGCTGGGCTACTGCTTGGGCCAATCTTGATAGCACATCCCAAGGTTATTCTGGGGCTCCTAGTCCCACTTGTCACCCTTGTGGATTCCATGTTTCAGTCACAACTCCTCCTGGAGCCGCCTCCACTCCAAGGGCACAGAAGACACCCCACCCCTGGTAGCCTGGAAATGTCAGAGCAGGAAAGAAGGCAGGTAAGAGGTATGGCCAAGTCAGGAAGTCAGGCTCTGCTCCATCTGGACCACACTCAGACCCAAGGTGCGGGCTTATCAAAGAGTGAACGAGGCTCGCACCATGGGGCCTGAGTGGGGATAGACTCATCCCACACTGACCTGGCACGGATAATGGTGTAATCAACCCAGCTTTCATTTTCCAGAAGGGAAAAATGAGTTCAGATGACCTGTTCAAGGTTGCTGTAGTGTCCCTGGTGGGACCAGGACACAGAGGCCAAACTCACCCTCCTTGGGTCTCTCCCTATGCCCTCCCTGAATGCTTATAAAGGAACAGGAAGTCAGCAGTGTGATCTGTGATTTACAGATGCTGAAATGGGGACATGGAGAACTAGACTGGGATACCAAACCTCTTCATTGTTGAGCCAGGGAAGACCTGAGGATACCCTCTCATAGGGGCAGGCTGGGACTGGAATGCTGGCCTATGGAGGAATGGAAAACCATCAGCCTCTGCTAGCAACTGAGTACCTCAGAGGTTTCAGAATCAAGTCCCTTGGGCCCTTTTTGTGAGAATGGCCTCTAGCCTCAGTCTCCAGGACTTCACTGGACTTCTCCTGCAGTCCCCTTGTTGCTACACCCATGGAATCAAATGTGGCCACTTTCCTACTATGCTATGCCTGGGGGCATGCCCAGCAGGGGCACCATGTGAGGCTCAGGCAGGAGGGAGTAACCACTCCTGGGCACAGTCAGCAAGGCCTTGAAGGAGCCAGGCCTAGGTGCCTCATGCAGGAACCAGGAGGAAACGGCAGTGAGGCAACAACAGCGCTCTGTAGAGAGCCAGGGCATTCGGCTTGACCACGCAGCAGGCGGGCAGCTGGCAGGTGGTGGTCTGCCGCGAACCCTTGCCCTCTCTAGGCTGCCCAATCCAAGCCTGTGTCTGCTTGGGGCCTTCTGCCCACAGGCTGATGCCATGGCTGACCTAGCTCTCGAGGTGAGCAGCCCGTCCAAAGGGCCTGAATCCTGGCATGCCCAACCCCAGTGCCCTGGACTCTGAGCTGCCTAGGGCAGGGTGGATGGGCAGGAAGGGCTGCATCTCTTCTGCTCACCAGCATCTCCAGCCTCTGAATGAAGCCTGGCTTCCTAGTGTGCTTACAACCTCTGGGATGAGTCTCAGGAAGCTCCTGCAGCCTCCCCACCCCCAGGGGAACCTGCTCACATGAGAGTCAGGCCAGGCAGAGAGTAAGGCAGGCCCACTGGGACCCCACCCCACCCCAGCAAAGGACAGTCACAAACTCTGGCCTTCAAATCTGCTCAACCATGATGCCACTCTAGGTAGCTCTCAGTGAGTCCCCAGTGTGGCATCTGAGGTCTATGGAGGCTCTGGGGAGTTTATGGCCAGATGAGTGTCCTTCTGGTTCTGGGAAAGCCCAATTCAGGAGTGTTCTGGGTCCCCCAGGGCAGGTCAGCCTGGTGTGCCCTAGAAAGCTAAGTGCACCCCAGGGACCCAGGGTCACGTGGATGGGTCAGACACGTCCCTCCGCCCAATGAGGGTCCCTACTAGTGGGCCAGAGAGACACATGTGGTTGCCATCTCCAGGTTAGGAATGGAAAAGGCAGTTAGAAGGGGTAACAGACCAAGAGAGCAGGAATTTGGGGAGGGGTTATCAAGGGAGCCAGAGAGAAACCAAGAAGGAGTAGGTACCGGATGGGAGCCTCTTGCAAGTGAAGAGGACATGGGCAGACGGTAGGGTCGACCCTGTCACCTGGGTGTCCTGAGCAGAAGAAACAAAGAGGCATCTGAATTTTTAACTCAGCAAACACAGCACATATACCTTCTTGCAACATCAAAAACTCCCTATCATTTAAAACGGCCATGGCACATCACCCCATGGGTATACCTTTACTCATCAAGCCCCCTACTAGTGGTTATCTGGGTCTGAGTCCTCAGGTTTACTATGAAGAATGCCACTGAACAGCCTTCTCTACAAAGCTTTTTTTTTTTTTTTTTTTTTTACAGAGACAGAGAGAGTCAGAGAGAGGGATAGATAAGGACAGACAGGAATGGAGAGAGATGAGCAGCATCAATCATCAGTTTTTCGTTGCAACACCTTAGTTGTTCATTGATTGCTTTCTCATATGTGCCTTGACCGTGGGCCTTCAGCAGACCAAGTAACCCCTTGCTCGAGCCAGAGATCTTGGGTCTAAGTTGGGGAGCTTTGCTCAAACTAGATGAGCCTGCGCTCAAGCTGGCAACCTCGGGGTCTCAAACCTCGGTCCTCCGCATCCCAGTCCAATGCTCTATCCACTGCGCCACCGCCTGGTCAGGCTCTACATAGCTTTTTTCCCTCTCTTCAGGATGGATCCTAGAGGGGACCAAGAGGATGGGTACGCAGCAGCACATGCACTCCTGGAGGCAGGGTCTAGGCCTTCCACCCCCAACCCAGGCCCAAGTGCCAAGGTATGACAGGTGAGCAAAGCTTCCTGGGGCCCTTCAGCTTCAAGATCCCTGTTTACAGAGAATACAGTGCTGTGAGCACCCAAGGGAGAGCCCATTGCCCCCCCAGCAAAGGAAATCCTATAGTCCTCCCCCTTGGCATGGGGACAGTGGTGACTCAGCTCCAAACAGGCGAGGGCGAGAGCCTGCTGGCATCCCGTTCCCAGGAGCAGCAGGCGTAGGGCTGTAGGATCAGGCTGCTGCTAGCTAAGGACCAGCTGCCATGGAGGCGGCTGGCCCTGGAGAGAGTGAGGGAGCCCCTTAGCACGAAGGGATGCTGGGGTAGCCTCTCTTCCCCAGGGAAGCACAAAAAAATTTCCACTGTTTCTAGGACAACCAAGAATGGATGGAATCTGAACTGTAGGCCCTGAGGTTAGGAGCAGCCTTGGGGAGAAACCTGTCACCTGCAAACTCAACATGAACCTTCCAAACAGCAAGGCCACATGGAGAGGGGAAGGAGAGGGATGTGTAGGGCTACACTTGTTGCCCATGAGCCCCCAGGGCCAATGGTACTCACAGGATGTCTGCCCAGCTTCTCCGACACATGACTTCACTTACACCTCACAGAGAGACCTGTTTCAGACACAGAGCCAGCAGGGAGCTAAGCCTACAGCAGAACTCTGCCTTCCCACTCCAACCTGCTTGCCCCCAAGTTAAGATGAACATCACAGAGAGAGCAAATAGGCAGGATGCCTCTTCCAATGCTAGCCCAGATGGCTCCATCTCCTTCAGGAGCCACCCTGCTCAGGAACCTCAGGCCTCTGAAGTCAGGACTCAGTTTCTGGGAGTCAGCTTCACATCTTCCTGATGTTCTGGAGCTAACCATTTTACCAATCCTACAGCGCTCTTAGTCACCGACCTGCTCCAGGCCTAACGTTGAGGGTGCCACCAGGGGCAGGCTAGGCTAAAAAACCCTGGGGGCAGGATGTCCTGTAGTTCGCACCATAAACCCCTTGGGGCTGACCTCTCTGGCCGTAGGGGTGTACAGAGACCACCGGGGGCGCCATTGCCCTCCATACACAGCGGTCCAGGCCGAGCTGCCGAGGGCAAGGGATTCCCCGCGCCATCCACAGGTAACGAGTCCTCAGCGCAGGCAGGAGCTGGGGAAGCCTGCAGTTTGCCTGCAGTAAGTGCCCGCCGTTTTCAGCCTTTTCTGCCAAATGAGACGTTACACACTGGGTCCCAACTGCTGGGCTGTCCTTCCCCTCCCCCTCCCGGGGTAAAGCTGAAACCATAACCAACTAAGTACGTCGGGGGTGGGGGGGTGCGGTGTGTATGTCTGGGGGCCAATGGCAACTCTGGTGGCCCCGCCTGCACATGCCGTACCCCACGCTGCGCCCGGGACCTGAGTCCCTCTGCCCCCTTCCTTCCCATTCTGGCACAGGGCAAAGTCCTGGCCAGCCTCAGGGCTCCAAGTAGGCTGGGCGCCCGTGAAGCGCTGGCACCATCTTCCCGCCCCCGCACAGAGCTATTTATAGCTGGGGAAGCACCTCGCGGGGCGCCACTGCCCACCCGGTGGGTCCGCTCACCATCCCCAGGAGCGCCCGGAGCAGCTCCTTGTCACGCTGCCCGCAGCGAAGTTGCTAAGGCCCAAGGCCCGGCGAGCAGCTTTCGCTTTCGCGCGGCGCAGCGCACACCCCCGCGCGCCCGCTCGCGGCCCCAGGATGGTTTGGGCAGAGCTTGCTCGGGGCTCGCGGCACGGCTTCTTCCCCGGCGGCGCGGGTGTGTGCGGCTCCGCAGGTGCCCGCCACCCGCCCCCGCGCGACGCCGCCCAACCCGCCCTTCCGCCCACCTGACGCTGTGCAGGGTGCCGGCCCCAGGCATGGGGTGCCGAGGCCCACCACCGGCCGACTTCCTCCGCAGCAGCGCCCGGGAAACCACGGCCCGCGGGCTTCCTGCTGCGCCAGGCGGGCCAGGGGCCAGGCGCCCGGGCCGACCTGGGGAGCTCTGAAAAGCAAAAGCCCAGAGGGCAGAGGGGAGAGGCAGTCGCGGCCCAGGCCCCCGCCCCCGGGCAAGTTCCTACCCGCCGGCTCCGCCGTGGCATCTGTGCAGCGGAGCTAGTGCGGGCGCTGGGCCATGGCCGCGGAGGCTCACTCGCGGCGGGCCAGGGCGGGGCGGGCAGAGCCGGACGAGGCGCGGGCTCTCGCTCGGCCTGGAAACGGGCCCGGCAGCACAACTGACTTTTGTTGGCCAATCCTCGCGGGCTCCGTAGCCTGGCTGCCGGCGCCACGGTGGTGGGCTGCTGACCTGTGGGGCCAGCCAGAGCGGTGTAGGGGCGGTCAGGAGTATAGAGGGCTGGGCTGGCAGCGGCCAACCACGCGCTGGCCGGGGCTGTCCTCACCCTGCACGCGGTTAGATATGTGAATGGCGCCCCCTTTAGTTGTGCCACGAGAGCTCTGTGGAGGGGGCATGCAGCCACAACGAGCTGTCCTTGCTGATACAGTAGGGCAGTGGGTGCTGGAGTGAAGACTTTTCAAGTAACAATCTCAGGGGGTAGGGCAGAACAGAGATGCCATAGCAGACCCCCAGTGGGTTTTACAGTGGCTTCATTTTCTATCTGGTTCTGAGGCCCAGGGAGGAGAAGGCATTGAGCCAAGGAGTGAGTGGTGGGGCTGGGCAAAAGCCAGGTAGGCTCAGGGTTCCCCCCTGTGGCTCTATTCCAAGAATAGGAGAAGCACCCCTCCCTCTCAGCAGGGACAGCTTTTTTTTTTTTTTTTTTTTTTTTTTTTTTCATTTTTCTGAAGCTGGAAACAGGGAGAGACAGTCAGACAGACTCCCGCATGCGCCCGACCGGGATCCACCCGGCACGCCCACCATGGGGCGATGCTCTGCCCATCCTGGGCGTCGCCATGTTGCGACCAGAGCCACTCTAGCGCCTGAGGTAGAGGCCACAGAGCCATCCCCAGCGCCCAGGCCATCTTTGCTCCAATGGAGCCTTGGCTGCGGGAGGGGAAGAGAGAAACAGAGAGGAAAGCGCGGCGGAGGGGTGGAGAAGCAAATGGGCGCTTCTCCTGTGTGCCCTGGCCGGGAATCGAACCCGGGTCCTCCGCACGCTAGGCCAACGCTCTACCGCTGAGCCAGCCGGCCAGGGCCTGCAGGGACAGCTTCTTGTACAGTGTTGGGAGGGCTGCTCTCCTGAACATTTGCTCTGCTGATGCCCCAAAAGGGGGTATAGTGCCCATTCCACAGATGAGGAATAGGCTCAGAAGGGAAGAACTTCACCCAGGAGCAACAGGTCCATCTCCTCGCACCCACAGCCCCAGGGTGCGCACAGCACTTTCCTCCCCAATTTCCTGTGGGGCAGGCAGCCCCAGAACTGCCCACTAACTGCTAGTTGCTCCTCCCATCCCAGCTCAAGAAAGTCCAAGCAAAGGCAAGAACAGGGCTGGATGGAGAGGTGCTGTCCCAAGCCCTGGCCTGGCATCAAGCCCTCACACCCGTTTCTCTCACCACCTCAGCACTGCAAGCTCCTAGCTTCTTCCCCACACAATCAGAAGCATCATATCCACCTGGCCCCTATCCTGGTGACACTTGTCTAGGTATATCTCCCCAAGATGGCTAGTTTCCACCTGTCCTACACCCAGGCCGGCTCTAACCACTAGCATTCACAGGTTTCCCACGCATCCTTACCAGGTGCACTCACTCCCTGTGGACTAGGTCCACTCTACCCCTTGCACTCTGCCCTCTGCCCTACCTCCATGGGCACAGAGGTAGTATCTCAGCACTCCCTGGAGGGCTACTACTCTCTGCCAGGTACTGGAAGTAGCAGGCCTGGGCTCTAAGAGGTCATGCACCTATAGGAGACAAACATAAGGAACAAGCCACCCCAAGGCTGTGTAAGGAAAACAAGGGGCTCCCAACTAAGTGCTCACTACTGGTTGGGTCTCAGGCAAGGAGTTCCAAATCCGCATATCACTCAAGTCACAACAGTCTCTCATCATCTACACTTGTATTGTCA
This sequence comes from Saccopteryx leptura, assembly GCF_036850995.1. Taxonomy (NCBI): domain Eukaryota; kingdom Metazoa; phylum Chordata; class Mammalia; order Chiroptera; family Emballonuridae; genus Saccopteryx; species Saccopteryx leptura. Next base: position 383,142,045 of record NC_089504.1, on the reverse strand, counting down.
CGATACCCACATGTGGGGATGGGTTCAGAGTCACACAGCAGTAAGTTTACTATGGCTAGGACCCAGCCCCAGGCCTGGACAGCTCCAGAGCTGGCAATTCTCTGGCTCTCCCCAGGGCTGAAGCAGACATGTGAAACTTGTGCCTTGTACAACTCATGACTTCACTTCATACCATATCCACTTCCTGTAAGACAGAGTCACACCAAAGGAGGCTGAGAACATCTCATCACACCTAGGCCAGGAAGAAATGGTCTGTGTTAAGGTGTGGTTCTAGAAACCAGTCCCTGCATTCAAGAGGCTTCCAGGTCTGATCATTGGCAGCCCTCAGCACATGAGCCCTCCCACCCAGAGCTTGGGGGCAGCAGTGCTCTCATGAGCACTCTGAGGCCTAGGTTGGGCTGGGGCAGCCCAGGGTCCTGGGTCTTGGCTGTCATAGCAGGAGGGAGGCCCATGGTGAGTGAGGGGAGCTCAGAGGCTATGTGCCAGGGCCTTGCTGAGCCAAGCCTGTGGGGAACTTGCTACATAAAGGTCTGACCCTTGCCTGACCAGGCGGTGGCGCAGTGGATAGAGCGTCAGACTGGGATGCGGAAGACCCAGGTTCGAGACCCCGAGGTTGCCAGTTTGAGCGCGGGCTCATCTGGCTTGAGCAAAAAGCTTACCAGCTGAACCCAAGGTCGCTGGCTCAAGCAAGGGGTTATTCGGTATGCTGAAGGCCCATGGTCAAGGCACATATGAGAAAGCAATCAATGAACAACTAAGGTGTTGCAATGCCCAATGAAAAACTAATGATTGATGTTTCTCATCTCTCCGTTCCTGTCTGTCCCTGACTATCCCTCACTCTGACTCTCTCTCTGTTTCTGTAAAAATAAATAAATAAATAAATAATAATGATAATAATAAAGTAGTATTTAAAAAAAAAAAAGGTCTGACCCTACCAGTCTCCAGCCTCCTCAGTCCTGCTCCTGGTGCCACAGGATACCTTGTACCCTGAGCCCTGTTTGGGCCAGCCCCCTCCAGAGCCCTAGGAGATGGGCATCTCTATCTCTAGATGACTAGCCCAGGACAGGGAGGGGAGGTTCACGCTCCCTGACTCCCAATCTCAAGGGGCAACATTCCTGAGCACACTGGGAGCCCGTGGAGAGGGTCACGTAAGAGTGCAGTGACAGTGGAGACCTGGTGGGCATGACTGTAGCAGATCCTCAGAAGTTCTTAGGCCAGGAAAGATCCTTGTGCCTCTCCTGGGACTTGTCAGCACCCTCTGCCAGAGAGCCCCATGGGTCTTAATCGCCCACAGAGCACCTCCACATAGAAGACACAGGCCTCTGATGCTGCCAGGAAGAGACAGCCACTCACTCACCTCAGGGCCACCCCTGAAGGCCTAAGGGGTTAGAAGTTCCTGCAGTGCACTAAAGCCCTGGGGCCCCAGGAGGCCAGGCCATCCTGACCACACTCCTAGGCCAGAAGGAGCCCCAGTGAGCGGGGAGGGACTGGTCTAACCTGTGAGCTGGCTGCTCTGGGTCAATCCTAGGGTTGGAGTACCCCTGGCTACCTGTTCCAGCCCATCCCTGGAGCATTGCTCTTGCTCACTGGCCTAGTCACAATAAGAGCAGAGGGACTCCCTGTGCCTGGGCATGGCCCTGGGAGGACTGATGTTAGAGATAGGGCGCAGCCCTGGGCTCAGACAGGCCTGGGCCTCTGAGAGGCCCCCTGACCCTCAGGGCAGGATGAGCCCCACATTATCGAGGAGTGTCCACTGCTTCCAAGGGTCATCAGACCTTCAACTTCCCAGAGCAAACTTCTACAATCACTTATAAGAAAACAAATGTCCTGAGGATGTCACCTGGTCACCACAGGGGTTTTCCCTGGCAGACTCCTCCTCCTTCTCCAGCTCTAGAAGAGGTGGGTTACCATGGAGATAGGAAAGATGGTGGCAAGGGCAGTTGTTGGCCCCCAAAAAGTCCTACTCCCAGGGTTTTGCTTGCTGACCTCTTCTGGATGGGAGGAGTGCTGGGGGCCAGGAGGTGAGGTGGCCAGGGCTGAGCTAGGGAATAAACGGCCCTTCTACCTCCCCTCTGCCCTAACTCCAGGCCTCCCACTGCCTTCACCCCACGCAGTTCTCACTACCTGCAGGGCTCTGTTCACTCTTCTCCTTGCCCTCCTCCTCAGCCCCAAGGGAGAAGTCCTGACCCTTCATGTCCTCAGCTAGTGTCCACCCAGGGCTGCCTGAAAGCAAGCAGGGAAGCAGATCAGCCAGGGCTTCACCCATCTCCATGTTGGGAGGTTGGGCAGCCAGCATTCCTTTTGCAGCCCCCACCTGGCTGCCCTGTTTATTCTTGACATTGCAGCCACTTCTGAAATGCATACTGCCTGCTGGATAAATGCCAGCCCCCTACCCCCATGCACATATGCTCCTATGGATCGCTGCAGGGAAGGAGATGTGAGATGGCAATCCAGCAGCCCAGGGATGGTCGCCAAAGCCAGAAGAAACCAAAGAAAACAAGACCGGAAGACTATGGCCTTGTTTATGTGACTAGCCCCTGGCAGGGGCAGACTGGGCTTGGAGGGTGAGTGGGGTCAGAGAGCAAAGTCTGAACTGTCTCAAGGTGTTGGTATCAAAAGAGGAATGGCAGAGAAGGATGAACAATGGCTCCTGGGACAGATGCTGTCATCCAGTGCTACCTACCGAGTGGAAAGGAAGACTCCAAAGTCAAGAGGCATGCTGTACACTTGGGTGTGGAACCCAGGTTAATAGGGTGATTGTGTATAAGTCCCCAAGCCTTTGCCTGAGGCCAGCATATCCTCATCCTGAGGTGGGCCAGCAGAGAGGGCTGAAGGGACCTTGCTCACACCTCTCCTGGCCACGTGACAGCATAGCCCCCTTGAGTAGCCACAGCTCTCCTTGGAAATATGCCCTTGGCCTTTGGCTCACATGGCTGGTGAGGGTAAGCACCCCACAGGCCACCACCCCAAACAAAGGTGAAACCAAGGCCCAGATCCCAGAGCTGGGCTTCTGCCTATAGTGCTGTTGGCTGAGCTGGCCAGAGGATCACCCAACCCCAGTGACCTCCTGTAACCATCTCTCTCATGAATTGAGCCAACTCAGACCTACAGGTTGCTCCTGATTCTTCCTGCCAGCTGTTACCTCACTTTCTCACTTGTCCTAACCCCAGTCTTCTTTAGGGTTGGGCCTAATGCTGCCTTTTAGATGATAAGAATACTTCTTGCAGTTAATAGTCTGAATTCTCAGCCTTGGCATTCTGAGCTGTCATTTAATTTGAAGGCACAGACCTTGCCACTCCTTGCCTGCCATGGGACATGGCTTCTCTCCTTCCCTGATGGCTAAGAGTTAAACATGCCTCTTCTTGCCAGGCACACGGACCACTGGCTACAGACCCACCTCATTCTCACACACTAACTCTGGTACTCAGAAACTGTTCAGACTGCTCTACAGCTGCACAGTGCCTTTGAAGTCATTGAGTCCAGCCATTCTTGTCTGTTTAACCCAAGAGTGAGGACACCGGTGGAACAGAGATATGAACTGCCAAGAAAACAGCCAGGCTTGATGCAAGGATCCCTGTCCCTCGGTTTAGGACAGCATTTACAGCAGTAGGCAGCTGTGCCCATGCCACATTTGGCTCCACAGGACCAGCACATGAGTCACTGGTGTGCATACATCCCCACCAGTGCCTGAGAGGGACAGGGATTCCCTGAGAGGGTTGTGCCCACGTCCCCATATCCCAAGGCAGACAGGGGGTCTGGGTCATGGAGGCTGGGGCTCTTGTGGGCAGGCACTGACGTAGCCTCATCCCATGCCAGCTCAGCTTCCCTGGCACTTCCAGCGCAGCTTAGAGTTCAGGTACAGAGCTGGCCACAGATGAATAGGGACGGGGGACAGGGCAGCTTCCTAGGGAAGCAGCAACAGGTGTCCAGGCTAGATACTGATGGGCTGGGATTTCCCCACACAGGGAGACAGAGTGGAGAAGGAGAGACAGGTGGGGGGCAGCTGGGATAAACCAGGGAGAGCCAACAAGATTATGTGGATGGTGATGGGTACTTATGTGAGGGTGTGACATGTGACCTCTGTGGAGAGGGGGCTGCAGGGGGCCTGGGGAACAGGCAGGGCAGAGAAAGGAGACCAGCACACTCTGAGGCCTCTCAGGCTGAGCTAGCACTCTGGGTGTGATCTGATGGGCCCATGAGAGCCTCCTTAGAATAAGAGGACGCTGACACTGGGTTCTCTAAGCCCGCCTCCACATCAGGGTTGGAAATGAGAGCTGCCATCTAGGCTTCTAGAATAACCCACTCTGCAGGAGAGCTGAGAGGCTTCCATTTCATCTCAGGAGGGGAGCCCACATCCTAGAAAAGCCAGGTCTGATACGCACATTGAGAAAACTAGGACAGTCCATCTGTTGCCTGACCCCTGGTCTCTAATGAATGGCTTCAGGGATTGGGGAGAGGGCTCTGGTCTCTCCTGCTGGGCTGCTAAGTAGTGGGGGGAGTGATAGGACCAGACCAGGACTCAGGCTGGAAGCAGCGGGGGGGAGGGAGGGCAGCAGGGTCCATGGCCCTGGATGGCTCACACAGGGTCCTCCAGTAGGGTGTCAGGCTCCCATGCAGGCCCACATCAACCACCTCCTCCTGCCACATGACAGCCACAGGGACAAACCCTTCAGATTTGGTGTATAGCATCAGATGAGGAACAAACTCATCCAGGCTTGCCCAGAAGAGCAGGATCCAATCCCAAACCAGAGAAAATTTGAGATGTTAACCAGAAGACGTGACCTACACAGCTCTGCTCTCCTATCTAGTGATATGCAGCCTCCCTTACAGTACGGGGCCCCAGCCATGCTGTGAGGGAACAGGACAGAGCTCCATCCCCTAGGAGTGGGATTACCTGTTCAGAGAGGCTCCCACATCCACAGGATGCTCAAGCTGGCCCCTGGCAGAACTAGGCACAGGCCTAACTCCAAACGCAGAGCCCTTCCATAAGCAGAGTGAGCTGCAGTATTTGATTACTCCATGGCCAAAACATACCCTCCCTGAGACTTCCCTCTGACACACCTTTAGGCACAGATCTTCTTGGTTCTAAACAAAAAAAAATCCACAACCTGTATACCCCCGAGGCCCTTCCCAAGGTCTGATCTTCATACTGTGTAGCCCACTGCTCTGAGAGCTCCCAGCTTGACCACACACTCCAACTTGGATCCCTGGTGCGACCCCACTGCCATAGGACAGATCCAGCCTGCTGACCATGGGTGCAGGTGGCCCTTGGGACGGGCCTCAACCCACCTTCTTAACCACTGCCTCCCTTGGTTCTCCCTTGTACGTTTACAATCTGGCCAGTTTTCAAGGTCAGTCCAGACCTCCAGGAGTGTTCCTAACCACCTCCCAGCTTCCAATTGCTGAGGCTGGTAGACAACCCTTCCCTGCACCTGCAGTGCCTGAGACTCACACAGTGATATACTCAGGGTACGTGGGCCTAGTGCTGGGGGTGGGTGTTCACAGTCCACCTCACAAGGAAGCGAAGCTGAGACCAGTGGACTCTAAGCCCTACCTCCGAGCACTCACTGGGCCCTGAGCACACCTACATCTGTCTCCTAGGAGAGGGCTCCTAATCTGCAGCTTTTGAGGCCAGCCTTCCATTTTAAAGGCCTCCACAGCACTGCTTTACTGGGTTTCTAGCCCCCGAGGCAGGGCCAGGTTCGTTCTCTACACGAGGGGCCTAAAGGTGGCTGGGCCTGAGCAGCTGCATGGCCTGCAGCCCAAGGCTCACAACCCCTCCTCCGAGTGGGGTCAGGTAGGTCCCTCTCTGGGAATAAAGCTCAGCGGTGAGTTGATGGGGCTGGGGCCACCAATTCCTATCAGATGCTCCTCCTGCTGGACAGAGCTGGAGTCTGTGCTACCATCAGTGATGGCCTGGGGCTCACGGGGAAGTGCCACCTGTTCTGACATACCCTAATTTTAGAATTCTTTTACATATTTAGAGAATAACATTTCAAAATTTGTGTTTTTAATCAACCAAATTCCTGCACTTCCTTCAAAGGGCCTTCCCAATTGACCCCGATCCATCTCACCTGCTCCTCCACTGACCCCCTCACTCATGCGCCCTTATTCACAAGGTCCCTTCCCTTGCAGCCCAGAGCTGCCCTTTCCCTCCTCCTTCTGCAGGGATCTTTCTACCCTCTCCTGGACACAATGGCCCCAGGACATGTGGCATTAACATCTCCTGTGGTACCCAATAACTGCATGAGCTAGGTCTGGTCAGCGCCACTTTACAGATGAAACTGAGCCTTACATATACTGAATGGCTAGCCCAAGTCACCCAGCTGTAGAGGTGGAGTCAGGCATGAAACAGGGCCTGGGGTGGCCAGGACCACCTCCTGAGGCTCACAGGCAGGTGAGGGTGCATGGGACAACAAGCTCCAGCAGAGCAAGGCAGAGCATAGGAGACCCATGTGTGTGAGGGAGTCCACCACCCATCACTATGGAAACCAGGCAGGAGCACAAAGTTCTGGTTTGGATTTCAAACCTAATGCTGTTCTCTCAAAAGCAACTTGGTCAAACTTTCCAAATAGGAAAGTGGAAAAAGAGAGGGAGACAGGCAAATTTCCAGATGGAAGCCACTCCAGAAAGGAGGCCTGGCCGCTGAGCTCAGGAAGCCTTGTCTGTGTAGCAAAGTGGGGGCAGAGCAGAGACCCTTCCAGCCTCTCCAGGGCTCATGCCTCTCTTTCCAGGGAGCCTGGGTGGGTGGGGGTGCAGCCAGAGCAGCTGGGGCCCAGCCCTTCCTGTCTGCTGGAGTGGCTGTCCTTTCATGTTTCCCAGTGGGCGGTGAGAAAGGGTTCTTTTGGAAAAAAGGCTGGAAAACCACTGGCCCACCTTTGGAGATGAGAAAACTGAGGTCAGATGGGGCTGGGACCAGGAAGTCAACAGGACTAAACTCTGCTGGCCCTGCCATTGGAGACATTCTTGGAACAACTGCAACAATGCCCGTCTCTGGGCCATGAGAGGTACTGCCTGGGCCCCTTGCGCAGGCTCCCAGGGTCATACCCATCACGTCAGGAAACCCATCCTCCCTTGTGGGCTTTCACGCTAGCTTAGGGTGCTTCAGGGTGGCTAAGGGCCACCTCCATGAGCACCTGAGGGCACCAATGACCTGTCAATGGGACATCCAGGAAGCCTTGGCAAGGAGGGGAGAAAATGCAGGGGTGAACACCAAGGGACAGCAGCCACAGGGGCAATAGCTAACAAAGGCGACCCAACACACCTTCCCTCCCCTTTGCCTCTCCTTCTGCTGCCAGACCCTTTTGGGACCTTTAGCTGCTCTTACCCCTGCCACTGCCCACACCCAGAATCCTCCCTGGTAGGGGATACAGCTGTTTTTATTGTCCTGAAGGGGTTTTTGGAGGCACAATAGGAATGTTAAAAAGGAAAACAATAGCCCACCAGTCACTAGTGCTGTGGCAAGTGTCAGGCAGGGCAGGATAGTTTCTCCTGAATGACCTGCGGCCCCTGTCTGCTTTCCCAGGACAGGGCAGTCACTCACTGTTTGGAGTGCACCCACAACAGGCCATGTCCTCACTGCACCAGGCTGCTCCTTGGGGCTTATATGTGTGGCTCGTGGCCACCTCAACAAGTGTTGGGACCATACGGCTCTTGAGTTCCCAGTACTGAATGCCACATCAGACAGTCTGAGTGGTCAAGTGGTCATTTTCACACCCTGGCTCAGTGGACCAGACTCGCCACTTCAGTTCCCTCCTCTGCAAACTGGATAACGTAATGCCCCTCCTTCCTGCGGGTTTGGATGGGGAGACTAGGTCAAAGGCAGGTAAGCAGGACACAGCCCTGGGCAGAGGTGCACACTCACAGCAGCATCTGCAGGCTCCCTCCTCTCTGCCCTAGGCACCATGGCCATGCAATGTGAGCTCTGCTTGGGGTTTAACTTTGAATCCTGTAGGCTGGGTGCAGGTTGGTGTAGATGGATGTGGGGGCAGGTAGAGGTCAGAACTCTCCACAGCCAGGCTCTGTGGGTTGGAATCCTAGCTCTGCTCCTCACGGGCTGAGTGGCCCTGGGCGTGTGCTGCCCTTACTGTCAGCCTCAGTTTGCTCATCATGGTTTGGGCATCACCGGCCCATAGGGAAGAGTAAATGAGAGAGTAACTGGAAGGTGCCTGCCATCCCTGTGACCTTCTGCACTTCAGAAACAAACCCTGCGGCCTCCACCTCCCACAGGGCAGAAATAGGGGTACAGGGAGGACCTGAATCTGGAGTGAGCACCCACATTGGGCCAAGTGAACAGAGCAGAGGCTGGCACCACCAAGCCTTCTCTTTTCCAAAGGCACATTTTACAGTGAGTCTGCCAGAGTGAGGCCCTACCACAGAGCCCCTTTTACTCCTGGCCCTGAAATGGGGAACCTGCAGCTGTGGAACCCCACCCAAGGTCCTGCTACCTCAGCAGCCACAGCCCTCCCTCGCTCTCTCTCTCTCTCCCCTGGCTCTCAGCTGTCCTCAGGTTCTTGGTCTGAGTTGGCTGCCTGCTCAACTCCACTGTCCAAAGCTTCATGGAAGATCCCATGCCTCCTCCCTCCTCCTGGAAGTGAGCCTCCCCTGTGTGCCCTGAGGACCAGGGCGCTGCCCCTCCAGACTGAAAGTTAGTGTGAAGTGGGGGACGCTTGGAGTAGTATCCCGGGAAGACAAAGTTCAGAGTGCTCTGTCCAAGCTGAGCTGTCAGGTGTGTGCTCAGAAAGACATGGCAGGGACACTTATTCCAAGAGCAAACCTCAAAAATAACTTGCAGTGGGAAAAGCAGTCCACCCTGAAAAATGTTCTCTCTTCAGGAATGTTAAACAGCAAGCTCCTGACTGAGCATCCTAGTATACACAAACACGGCCAGGGGCCCCCTGGGCTGGCCAGAAACTCTGGCGTGGAGGCCACTCACAGGATGTGGGGTCTCAGGCCTAGGTTCCAGGCTGGGTTCTGCCATTTATGGGCTGCGTGACCCAGGGCAAGTCCTGCTGGGCAGGCTGCAGAGGTTTCCGCACTCCTTGAAGGACTGTATGGTGCGATTTTGACTACTAAAGGCTTCAGCACGTCTTTTCGTCTTTTCCCCTTTTCCCTCTGCCCAAGGATCCTGGTGCTACCACACTGTGAATCACACCTGGAGATGGACACATCTTCTACGGCCAGAGGAGAATGTAAACCCAGAAGAACATCTAAAGGTTGCTTATGTCATTGTTTAATTCTAGCTGTGAATGAGGGTGGCTGGGCTTGGGCAGGGATTTCTGACTGTGCTGTGATTCTGTCAAGGGCAGGGGCTGGGCATCCTGTGGCCTTGTCCCACTGTCTCGCTGCATGCTTCCTGCCAGCCCCTTGGGTGAGGACACACCACAGCTTCTAAGGCAAGAATCAGCCCTGCCCATCTTCTGCCTCTTGGGCTCACAGCATCCCCACAGACAAGGGAGGCAGGGACATAGAAGGGAAGGCCTTAGACACCTGCTTCAGGCTAGACTTGGGTCTAGCAAGCTGGAATCTGGGGTTCAGCGAAGCTTGCAGAGCCCAGGACAGAGGAAGGAAGGAGAGTTTGAGGATAAGGTATAAAGCCACACAAGTTTGCTAACCTTTTTAAGACTTAAAAACTGGACCTTTTTTCCCCTGGAGAACTTGAAATTATTCTTTTTGTTTACTCTGCTTTTGCAATTGGCCCATAGATCATCTCAACAAGGCTAAAAATAGCACTAGCACAGCAATTCCTACTACAGCCAACGAGCTCGTATTTCCTCAATTTAAACTTTTTTGCCTCTTTTCTGTCCTGATTCCCACTGTAATGTAAGTGGATTTTCTTTGACCTCACTGCTGCAAGGCTCTGATCTTACTGAGGAGAAGGGGGAGTCTGAGTCACCTGCCTCAGTCACCATCAAGGGTGGGTCTAGGAGCAGAGGCTGAGCCCCTTTCCTCACTGGCCAGTGGTGGGATGTCCCTGGCCGTCTTTGGTGTCTAGGTACCCTGGGGGAAGAGGAACAGCCACAACAAACCCCAGGCAATGTCTTCTGAGAATCAGAAGACCCTGAGCCTGACCTATGGTGGCGCAGTAGATAAAGCGTTGACATGGAATGCTGAGGTTGTTGGTTCAAAACCCTGGGCTTGCTTGATCAAGGCACATATGGGAGGTGATGCTTCCTGCTCCCTCCCCCACCTTCTCTCTCTCTCTCTCTCTCTCTCTTTCTTCTTCTCTTTAATAATAAAGTCTTAAAATTAAAAAAAAAAAAAAGTCTGACCTGTGGTGGTGCAGTGGGTAAAAACATCAACCTGGAACGCTGAGGTCACCGGTTCGAAACCCCAGGCTTCCCTAGTCAAGGCACATATGGGAGTTGATGCTTCCTGCTCCTCCCTCCCTTCTGTCTCTCTGTCTCCTCTCTCTAAAATGAATAAATATAAAAATAAATAAATAAAAGAAGACCCTGCATAGGAGCTGTGGCCACGGCAGGGAAAACAGTGGGAGGATGTGTAGTCGCCCTTCAGTGGTTCACAGGCACACACACAGACCCTGGGCGCACACTGGGCACAGATACATGGGATGGTGGACCTCATAGCCAGAGCAAAGCTGAGCACAAGGCCAGGCTCCTTGGGTCCACCTCCTCCTCCCTCCTCCATATTCCCTGTCCTTACAGCCATGCTCATCACTCTAAGGGTATTCTGGTCCTTCCTCAGCCTGTCTTTGGGGCCTGACCACTGGCTGACATTTCCATTGCCTCTGACTTGGTTCTAAGGCTGATTCCGCCTTAGAAGCTGACATTGCTGCTGAGTCTAGATCCTGGCCCAGGGGCTACTTGTGGTATGCCCCAGCCTCCATTTCCTCATCTGTAAGGCAGGGAAAGAAACCACCTACATCCATGGGTCATGAGGATTCAATGAGCTGTTGGGTTTAGTGCAGCTCTGAGAAGTGGCGAGCGGGTCAGCAATATTCCCTGACTGAACCCAAGCCAGGCCCCTCCAGTACATCTGCGTCATGTGTGACATCTGGAAGATCTCCTCCATCTCAGCCCCTCTGCCCTGGGGAAGTCCACACTCTGTGCCTGGCCCTTGTGGGCAGGGTGCTGTGGTGTCTGCCAGCTGGCCCTGCATGCTCACAGCACCCAGCTCTGTGCTCACACTGCTCCCTGTGCTTGGAAGCCCATCTCTGTTCTGTCGTGCAGGCACCTCCTCCAATGTCACTTCCTCTGCCTTTCTCACACTCTCTGCTCACCTACACGTTATAGGGTCTGAGCTCCAGGAGAGGTGGGGGCTTAGTCAGGCCTGACAGTCTTAAAGAGCATGTACGTATGCAAAAGTGACTACAATGGTGGGGTTCAGCATTAAGGAGGCCAGCCATGGGCAGAGCTAGAAGGGTCAAAAGGAGGTGGCATGAGCTTGGGAAGGCTAAGCTATGCAATGATATTGTGTGTGTGAAAACAAAACATGTGGTCCTGGCCAGATAGTTTGGCTGGTTAGAGCACTGTCCTGAAGCGCAGAGGTTGTCGGTTTGATCCCTGGTCAGGGCACACACAGGAACAGATTGATGGACAGGAAGGACAGGAAGTCCTTACTACACAAATGGCCCCCAACCTGCATGCTTTAAAAGGCTGAGGAAGGTACTGAGGGAGGCCAAAGGCCTGTGGGCAGAAGGGCCAACGACAGCCAGGCAAGGTTCCAAAAGGTAGTTTCAAGCATAGAGGGACTTACAGGGACTTTACCTGTGGCTTCAACAAACCTACCCAGTCTCCATGTCCCCACCAACGACCTTCCCCATCTACCAAGCCCTACCCCAAACCCACCTTGGGCTTCCACAGTGGCTGCTCACCTGATCACCTCCCTCGGAGACCTGGGTGTCCCTCATCCCTCAGGAGTGGGCCTCTCTCATGGCTCAATGGAAGATGAAAAATCGGGCCAAAGGTGACCAAGGGCCAAGCAGAGAATGCTTCACCACTAGAAGGGGCAAGGGACTCTACCCTCTGAAGGCAGGGAATAAAGAGATGAGGACACAATTTGCCACTCTCAACATCCCTCCCTGTGTACCCATAGCAGACATCACTAATGGACAGAGGGAGCCCTGACATGACCCCTGAATTCCCACTGACAGCAGGTAAGGGCATGAGCCTTGGAGTGAGACAGACCTGGATTTGAGCCCCAGCCGGCCACTTGCTGGCTGTGTGATCCTGGGCTGTTCCCTCTGCTTCTGTATCTTGTTCAAAGGGTCTGGCAGAACCAGCCTCCCCTAGGGCCCTGGTGGCTGTGTCATGACTACTGGCAGCTGCTGCTACAGAAGCACACTTGGCAAGCACCTCTCCACTCCTCTCCCAGAACCCAGAGCAACCAAGTCAGTTGGGAAGTGGCCTGCGAGCAGGGCCTGAAAATAGGGTCACAGGCTCTGCTGTCCAAGTGGCGGGGCCAGTTCTCCGGTCAGCCTGGAGGGTGAGAGTAGAAAAGGCTTTTGCAGGCACCTGTTGGTATCAACCTCCCCATCTGCACAATGGGGATAACACAGTACCCTAGCCTCACAGACATGCTGAGGAAGACCAGAGGAGGCACCCAAGTAAAGTCCCCAGTAAGTGCCATAAATAGAGCCAGTGCTGCCATTGCTGCTGTGAGCTGCCTCTTCCTCAAACCCCTTGAAGCTGGGCAAGGCAAGACACAGATGGTGTGGCACTTCGGTCAGGGTGGCAGCCTCCACTGTCGCTGCACTTGACCTCAGGAGCCCTAGTCCATGGATGGGCCTGGGGTGGGGGTAGGGAGAGTCTACCAGTGAAAGATAGCCCAACCCTGCCAGACAGTCACTCAAGGCCATGCCCACACAGGCCAGGTGCCCAAGCCAGCTGACAGTTCAGCATGGCCCCCAAGAAGAGCTCTGGTCTACACCTGGTCCAGCTACTGACCCCACCATCCATAAAGCTGGGATCCCAGCCTTACCTCCTGGGGCAAGGCTAAATGCCCATGTCCCCTGCTCACTGCCGCCCCATCCTCCCAATGGGTTGTTTGGGCAACACTCCTACTTGGGAACAACTGGGCCAATCCCAGGGTAGGAGCCAGTGGGTCCTTGGCTTTTCACCTCCTCCCTCACATGTGGCTCTCAGCCACCACCCTAGACAGAGTGAAGCTCCTCCAGCACAACCTGTTTGTGGGGCCTCAGCCAAGGCACCTTACCTCTTGGCTCCTCCATGAAATGGGACTAATAATCCAGCCTTTCAGATCATTCTGTGGACCCTGGACCTTGTTGACAGGCAGCTGGCCCAAGCGGGTTTAACAGTAGGGCAACACCCTTCTTGAGGTATGGGCACATGGACATACAGAGCTGGACAGTGAACTGGTTAAAACTGGTCCTGAGTGGAAAGAAGGTGATGGATGTGGGTGGAACCAACTTCAAGAAAGGTGTGGGTCTGTTGTCAACGGGGCACTTCGTACCCAGACATTCCCTAGCCTTGACCAGAGAGGGAGGGTGGGAGCTGCACACTGGGGCCCCATGGGCCAGATGGAGTGCCCCTCACTGATGCTCCTGGGGCTTGTTATTGCTGGGAGGCAGCACAGATCTGCCACAGTCTAAGGCAGTGTGGGTTATAACTAACTGGGTGGACACCCACGCCTCATTCCTGGAAGGTGCCTTGGTCTTTGATGATGTCTGCCGGCAAAAGCACTGAACTTGGGGCAGATATCTGGGGGTGGGTGTTAGTGACTCAACTTTGGGGTGGTTGTGAGGCAGAGGCCCCCACAGTCTCACCAGCACAGTGCCTTCTGGTGGCTGGAAGGGGTTAGGAAGGAAGGGCCAAATCTGGCTCTGTAACTGGAGGTGGCTATCTCAGACACATACCCCAGGGCCTGGCCAGGGCAGGGTTCCTGGGTACCCAAGCCAGGATGGTGCCTGTTCCGCTTGCTCTGCAGCTGCTGCTTCCTGAAGTTCCTTCTCCCAGGTACCTCTGGAGGGTGAAAGGAACTCATAGTCACTAGACATGCCCTGCCTGCTGGGCACCATGCCAGAGAATGTGTCAGGAGGGCAATGGCAATGCTGTTTTAGATGAGGTCCCAGCCTAGGGGTGCCTGGGTACACTATGTACAGCAGAGGCTGCACCCTGCCTGGCACCCCTGGCCTCCATCTGGACCACTAGCTCTCTCCTTCCAAAGGCAGAGGGGCACTGGCTGAGGCCTGGTCTATACAATAACCACCGTCTCAGGTTGGGCCATACAGTAGGGTCAGAGGCTGTGCTGCCTGCCAAATGCCCCTCCTTAACACCTGGCATCTGCTCACAGGGTCAGGGTTGGAGAATTCCCCTGAGGTCACAGAAACAACTGGTGGCAAGTCAGAGTAGAATGGGTGTGACTGGTACTTGCCATGAAGGATAGGTGCCAAGGGCCTTTAGAGACCTTCTGTCCTTCCTTCCAGTTTGCTGTCCAGTGGGGGCCCTTCCTTTCATATCAGGGACCTCAGTAAGGCCCCCGGCTCCAGGGTGGCACAGCACAATGTTTAAGGAAACAAAGATGGCTTGTGACAACTGTAACTCTCATCAGTATAAGCAACAGAGTCAACAATGAGAAGTGCCAGGCTATGTGGTGGCTGGCATGTAGGCACTCTTGTTAGAGCCCAGGTAAACAAAAGGACTGGCCCCAGGTGTGGGAAGGGGCTCAGCCTCTTGGGTTACCACACAGATGGGCCAAAGTGAAAGTGGTCTGTGGTTCTGAGTGCCAGAAGGGGGCAGCAGTGGCTGGTGAGAGGGAAGCCAGCTCAGCTCTGCAGAACCATCTAGCAATGTGTGGAGGCACTCGGTCAGAGGGCCTGTGACCCAGCCTCCACTTGCACTGGTCCTGGACAATTGCACATGAGAGGAAGGCGACCTAGGGAGGTAGCAGTTTGCACTGGTAGAGAACTGGAAGCTACCTACCCCCTAGGAAGAGGGCAGGCAGGTAAGTCATGGAGTAACAGTCAGAGTGGAATGCTACACAGTGGTGACCAAGAAGCAATGAGCACATCCATAGGCCCCAACAGCCAAGTCAGGCCACACAGAAATGGGTCCAGGTGGTGAGCAGGGAAGGCCACATCTTCATCTCAGGTGGGCCCACTTGAAAAAGGGCAACCCTGGAGCCTGGAGGGCCCTTGCCAGGCAAAAGTTTGGGTCCCCCCCCCCACTCCAGTCACAACCCTTCTGATATCAGCACTGTCCTGATGCACCACTGTGATCTGAGACAAGCTCCGAAGGCTCTGTGCAGGCTGATTTTGGTCCCAAGGATAAGCTGTGTGATGTGACAAGTATGTGCTGAGGATTCCTGCCCACTTGTGCCCTGTGTGGGGCCGAGTAAGAGGTTGAGTGGGTAAGAGCTGAGCCTGCCTAAGCCCCAAATCTGTGCTCTTCTCGGTGATCATAGGGCCCAGGGACCTGTTCCCAGGGGCTGTAGGACACAGGCTACTTGCCTGTGCTGAGCGCAGCCCCTCATGTGGGCAGGGCAGGAGTGGCTGTGGAGGAGGCACTGAGGCAGGGCAGCCGCCGAGCTGCAGCTGGCAGCACCTCCCCTCCACTCCCTCATACTTGGGCCACAGCGTGCCAGCCTGCACAGCCTCGCAAACAGGAAGCAGTGCTAGCCAGGCCCTCGGCTCCTCGTGCTTCCCTCACAGTGGCTGGAAAACTGGGTTGAAACAAGAAAAACCCTAGTTGCTAAAATAAGTAAACATTTTGGGAAGGAAGAAGAGCCATCTCTAGCTTGGTTACTATGGGAACGTTTCTGCATCAACTACAAGAGGGAGAAAAGTTTATCCTGGCCAGAGCAGCCCTGCTTCACAGGCCCACCTGCCCAGCTTCCATGTCTCCCCCCCCCCCCCCCCACCACCACGCTGTGAACTGTGAAAGGACAGGCACCAGGGTCTAGGCCAGGCTCTGCTGGGGCAAGGAGGACTGTAGGACCTCAACCAATAATATCTGACAACTATGCCTTTGTTTTGGCAAAGACCAGACTATTCTGCTTGGTGGGAGAGGGCTGGGGTAATGGGGCCTTCAGATGAGGCTCTGGCCTGCCCTGGAGCATGAGCCCAGGCCCAAAGCTCAATCTGCTCAGCAGACAGCCCACAAGCAGCAATTTTCCATGGCAGAGGAAAAGGGTGGTTGGGAGCTGTTCCCTCTCAGTCAAGTTGGGAACGGTGGGACTGCAGATGCACCAAGTTCATACCTCCCTTTCTCTCAAATGCTGATCCAGCCATACTGCTGAGGCCTACTACATGCCATGTCTCTGCAGCTGCGGAGTCCTGTTTGTGAGGAGCTCCTGTCAAGAAAGCTGACCAAAGCCCCAGGTTACACTCACCTGCCCTTCCACACCCATCCTTACACTCAACATGAAGGCTGGGCCAGCACTGCCCCGGGCATCATCCAGCCTTGAGGAGCTCCTCTAAGGTGCTTTTAACCCTGACCTCCTTTCTCCTGCCCATTCCTCATTGAGCACCCTACCAGTGGGAGCCCTGCCTCCTGCCCACCCAGGCTCTTTGAGGGCTCTCTGTCTCTCCCCCATGCCCCGCAGCATTCTACAGGAGCACTGCATGAAGGGACATGCATGTGGGGCTCCACTGCAAGCCTTCAAGCATCCTATGGCAGGGGCCTGACATCGGCCAACACTGGCTAGACCAGGACAACAGGCCTGGAGACCATCTGTTAAGGCAGAGAAATGAATGGAAACAATGTACAATGCTCAGTGAGCACCTTTACCCTGGCCAGGCCATGACAGCCACAGACTCTACAAGGAATACAGGGACAGCACCAAGACATTTGTGTAGCGAGGCCCGCTGCAGCCTGCTTGTGAGCACAAAGGCTAGCCCCACTTATGTGCCCACCCAAGGAGACCATGGCCCGTACACGAAGCAGTACTGGTGACAGCTGCAAAGAGTGAGAAGGCTGCACTCCTCACAGAGAAATCCCCCAAGACTTAGTGAAAAAAAGCAAGTTGCCAAATAGCATCCCCTCCACACACATATACACACATGCATATTTCATTAAAGCTGCAATGACAAACTTGTCTGATTTTGCACACATACACCTGAAAAGAAAAAAACAGCCCGGCTACTCATGTAAGGCCCTCTGAGAAGGGCATGGAGCCTCAGCATGGGCAGGCCAGAGGTGTGTACCTGAGCTGTGTCACTGAAAAATAATAGGAGGGTTCCCTTGCCTGGGCCCTAAGGATGGAGGGGGGCACCCAGACAGCCCCTTCGGTGAGTGACACCAAGGTTGGGAACCAGGAAGGTGGGTGCTTAGGGGGATAGCAGGTCAGGGTACCAGATGACCCTGCCCTCACCCGTTCTACATCTCCTCACTAGGACTGCCCACCCTCACCAGCCTCTGTCCCCACCCCTGGTGGTATTCTCCAGTGCACATCAGCAGGAGGAAGAACCAGTCTGCTAATCCTGACCTACAGCCCCAGTTGGCAGAGACACGGCCCTATTACAGTAGGCAGCAATGGCTGTCCTCAGTGCTCCTGAAGTGTGGCAGCAGTTTCGTCACACTTGGTAACATCTACTGGACAAACTCATGTGCTGGGAGGGTGTAGGGTCACACTTTCTGATGTTCTGAGTGTGAGGTCTGGCTAGAGGTGTACACCCTGAAGGTCCCCCTGCAGCAGCAGCAAGGACGGGGTGGGGTGGGTTTGGCAAGGGCCATCCTGCCACCAACCAGCTGGGAGTATCTGTCTCTCGGGCACTTCATAAATGAAGGTCTGTCTGGCCTCTGTTCAGGTTAACCTTTCAGGCCCAAGCACAAGGAGCCCCAACCCACCTCCAAAGAGAAGAGCTAGGAAAGCAGAGTGTCCAGCACTCAGGTAAGGAGAGGGCCCAAGGGTGACACAAGCAGCAGGTCTCTGGGAAGCAAGGGGGACAAACAGCTGACCCAGAGGAGGAAAATACCCAAAACACCAGCCCAAGTTGGGTGCCCTATATCTGTAGGGGCTTCTGGCTCTGAGGGAGGTGTTGCCCATGTGCCAGGCCCACCAGGGCTCTACTGGCCTTCCCTCCCACTGGCACAGGCTGACTGCCTTTCTGCAGGACTCATTTCTTAGAAGGGTCTGGAAACCATAAGAGGGAGCACAATGTGGAAGGGACCTGCAGAACCTGGCCACCAGCTCAGATGTGCTCCAGTGGAGCTGGTATCTGAGGTGCCAGCCTCCTAAACTCCACCTTTAGGAAGGCTGAGTGCTTCCCTGTGAGGAAAGACAGAGCACTGGGTTTCTCCTTCCAACATCACTGCCTAGTCTTAGAGGGCAAAGCACCAACAATGGGGGAGGGGGAAGGGAGGCAAGCTGTCTTCTTGAGTACGTACCAAGTGTCAGGTCCCAAGTTAGGGACATTACCCCATTATCTAATTTAATCCCTATAATTATTCTTCAAGGCAGGTAATGGGAGCCCATTTTATAAGGGGAGTAGCCCAGGAGCTCACAAAAAATTAAGATACTTTTCTGGCTCTAACTTTGGTTTAGCAATGGAAAAAAAAATCTGCAAGACATTGACAAAGGGAGACCATTTCATTAATATATAAAGATTCTTTTTTTTAGAGACAGAGAGAGAGAGTCAGAGAGAGGGATAGACAGGGACAGACAGACAGGAACGGAGAGATGAGAAGCATCTATCATTAGTTTTTCATTGCGTGTTGCGACACCTTAGTTGTTCATTGATTGCTTCCTCATATGTGCCTTGACCGCAGGCCTTCAGCAGACCAAGTAACCCCTTGCTCGAGCTGGTGACCTTGGGCTCAAGCTGGCGACCTTGGGGTCTTGAACCTGGGTCTTCCGCATCCCAGTCTGACGCTCTATCCACTGCGCCACCGCCTGGTCAGGCTAAAGATTCTTATACATCAATAAGAAAAGGACTGCTCTGGCCAGTTGGCTCAGCAGTAGAGCATTGGCCCGGCGTGTGGAAGTTCCGGGTTCGATTCCTAGTCAGGGCACACAGGAGAAGCGCCCATCTGCTTCTCCACCCCTCCCCCTCTCCTTTCTTTCTCTCTCTCTCTCTCTCTTCCCCTCCCGCAGCCAAGGCTCCACTGGAGCAAAGTTGGCCTGGGCACTGAGGATGGCTCTATGGTCTCCTCCTCAGTGGCTCCAACTGAAATGGACCAACGCCCCAGATGGGCAGAGCATCGCCCCCTGGTGGGCATGCCAGGTGGATCCCAGCTGGGTGCATGCGGGAGTCTGTCTGACTGCTTCCCTGCTTCTAACTTCAGAAAAATACAAAAAAAAGAAAAAAAGAAAAAAAAAAGGACCAATAATCCAATAGGAAAATGAACACAAGTATAAACTGCACAGAAGAAATTAAAACAGCTAATTAACATGATATCATGGTTAATCCCACTGACAATGAATGAAACACAATAGCATTTTTCACCTGCTGAAGAGCAAATATGAGGTAGTTCAACAACAAAGTATTGAGGAAATATGAAAAAATGAGTGTAAGATTGGGAGCATGGGTTAGATCTTTAGTATCAATTAAATCTTTGAGGGCAACACAAACTCTTTGACCCAAGAATTGTTTCTAGCGATTTATCCTATGAATAGACACCCACGTATGTGCAAAGAGCACTGTTCCTAATAACTAAAGACTGGAAACAAATAAATGCACATCAATAGAAGATGGATAAGTAAACTGTAAGATATCCACACATTGGGAGTACTATACAGCTATTAAAAAGAGTAAGTTCTAAAACACTTTCCCAGACATACCCTTAAGTGAGAAAAGAAAACAAACAAGGGGTAGAAGTATGTGTACTTTTTGTCCTTTGTGTACATCTGTGCACTGGTTTATAAATGAGCAGACACCCTCTGGAAGGACACATGCAGGACAAAGAACAAGCTGCTATGGGGCAGTGGCTATGGCCTGGGCATCTGTGTGGGAGGGAGCTTCTCTTTCACTGCAAACTTTGGTCCCTTGAAGATTAACTAGAGATTATATCTACCACTTGTCTATAAAGTATCCACAGAAAGAGAGGGCTGGTAGACACAGGGCTCCTAGCTCCAGAGCCCCAACCTGCCCCTAGAAGCTCACAGCCTGGGAGAAAAGAGTCATGGACCTAGACACTCCACCACCTGCATCTCAATGGGGACCTCACCCTGCCTAGATGCTTCCAGAACAAGCCTCTGTCATAACCCTTCTAGACCTGAGACCTGCCCTCCTTGGCTCCTGTCCAGGCCAACCCCGCCCTTTAATTTCTCTACATGTAATAAGGAATCAGGGAAAATACAGAAGAAAGCAACACTGAGAAGTTCTGCATGACTTGCCAGACCACCCAGCTGGGAGCTGGCTGTGCTAAGGGAGATGATGGAAGACAGCGAGGACTCTGAAGCGGAGCAGGCTGAAGGGTCACCTGTCCTTGTGCAGGACAGAGTAAATAAGGAAGGGGTAGATGCAGGTCCCAGGGGTCCTTGAGGATGGGAGGTAGACAGGCCTTGGAGCTGTACCATGTCCTGCCTGAGTGGCCACACTTGTTTTTAAGCAGTAGACTCAGCTTCAATCAAATCTTCAGGTGCCCCAAACCTCACAGGGGCACACGGAGCTGCTTTAGAGAAAGCAGGGCCATAGGCATGGAGCCCCTCTCACCACTGCCTGCCATGGCCTCAGAATACCTGGGGCTCCAGAGAATACACCAAGCTCATCCATGTCTCTCTGCAACGATGGGCAAACCGGTGCCCAAAGAGGGCAGTGATATGCCAGAAGTCCCTCAACAAGCATGGCCCCACTCCCGAGTCTGGCGCACTCTCAACTGCACCGCCCTGCCTGCCCTCTGAGGATGCCGCAAACCTGTTGTCCTGGGAACGCCCACTCAGGGGTCCATTCGCACGCCTTTGGTGAAAAGCAGTGGCAGCAAGCAGCCTTGGAAATCAACAAGGCAAAGTACTCACGTTGAAGAAATTGGTCTTGTTCCTCTCACAGAAGAGCCCCTGTGCCGGCATGTGCTGCAGTTGTTGCCACGGGATACTGCTGCCTAGCAACACATCGCGGGCCCACTGGAGGTTCTAGGGAAACAAGAAGTAGGTTGGAAGTGAGTGTGTGGGCAGCTCACGGCACCCACGGGGAAGGGAGGCAGTCCCCTCCTTCCTGGCTGCATTGGCAAAGCGGCAATGAGCAGCAGCTCCTGCTGATATTGATCCTGCAACTCCAGGTAGCTCTGGCTGCGGGGCGTTTCAGGAACTGATTTCTTGCCTAGCACAATTGATTCAGGTGACCGTGGCCTCAGACTGCCCAAGAAGGGCCAGATAGGGCCCCCTCACTCTGACCAACCTTGTAAAGCTGCTGCATGGACCCAGTGCCTCACCTTCTGTAGGGAGACCCCCACTGGCCCAAATGGTCAGTCCTGACTTGTCAGGACATCAGCAGTGCTTCTTATCATGGCCAGCAACACAGCTACCTTAGATTCAGGCTGAGGATGGCTGGGGCTCTGCAGGATGCCAGGGGCCTACATGCTAACAGAGGAGGGAGTTCTGTCCAAGTGCTCAGACCTGTGCTTTCTGGGCAATGGTGCCTCTTGCCTGGCCTGTGGTGGCGCAGTGGATATAGTGTTGTGCTAGAACCTGAGGTCACCAGTTTGAAATCATTGGCTTGCCTGGTCAAGACACATATAACAAGCAAACAACGAACAACTAAAGTGAAGCAACTATAAGTTGATACTTCTCACTTCCCCCACTCCATAAAATCAATAAATACAATCTTTTTATAAAAAATGGTGCCTCTTGGTGGAACATGGAAGGGTGAGAACAGGGCCCGCTGGCCTAGTTGGTACTGCGGGACAGAGTGAGATTGGGCATGCGCCTGGCTGCCTTGGCCTTTCACTGACCCCAGAGAGCAGCCCTTCCCCACCAACCTCCTGGTAACCACCTTCCCTCTAAGGTCTTTACCACTGTGGTTCCCATGGCCAAAACCAGTGCTAAGCATCCTGTATACAGCATTTCATCCCAGCTCAGAACAATGCTGTCCTACAGGAGAGACCTGGGACTAAAACCCAGTACTGCACAACGCTGGACCCTTGTTTTTTCCACAGCGCCACCCCCGTCCCATCCCCAGCCAATCAGTCCTCTCCCAACCTTCCCATCCCTTGGCCAGATCCCTTCCTTGTCTTTGCACCCTGGGGCCCAGCCTTTATCATCTCATGTCCCAACTATTGTGAGCACCCTCCCACTTCTCAGCCCCATGAGCCTATCCCACGTGCTCCCACTCTGTTCACTACTGGTCAGACAGAACTTATAAAAGAGTTCCTTTTGTCACAACTCAGGCAAAAGTGCAAACCCAGTTCCCTGGCGGGCTAGCTAGGGGCCCCCACTGGTCTGCTTCTGAGTCTCTGCTCCCACCTCTATACATAGGGACAAGCCTCACAGGCTGCTGTGGGGCTGAGGGCTGCTCCATGCCCAGCACAGGACAGAACCCTGCAGCTGATTGGGGGTGTGGCACACAAATGAGGGTCCCTCTAAGATAGGGATAGGTGGTTTCAATCACACCTCTCCTGGATAACACACAGGAAACAGAGCTGGCTCTTCTATGGAAGCCGGATCTCCTACGCCAGTGATTTTCAACTGGTATGCTGTGCACATTGGTGTGCAGTGAGAATTCTTAAAACATGCAACACGTGACTATTCAGTCAGGGCCACTGGCCTCTTTTACCTTAGATTTTCAAATTTAAAAATGAAAACAGCTAGCCTGACCAGGAGGCGGTGCAGTGGACAGAGCGTCGGACTGGGATGCAGAGGACCCAGGTTCGAGACCCCAATGTCGCTAGCTTGAGTGTGGGCTCATCTGGTTTGAGCAAAGCTCACCAGCTTGGACCCAAGGTCACTGGCTCAAGCAAGGGGTTACTCAGTATGCTGAAGGCCTGTGGTCAAGGCATATATGAGAAAGCAATCAATGAACAACTAAGGTGTCACAAGGAAAAACTAATGATTGATGCTTCTCATCTCTCTCCGTTCCTGTCTGTCTGTCCCTGTCCATCCCTCTGACTGTCTCTGTAAAAAAAAAAAAAAAAAAGAAAAAAGAAAAAAAAGAGAACAGCTAACACAACAATAGCCATCCGGTGTGAATGAATCAAAGTTATACCTTTTTGGGAGGGTCAGATCAGACAAAGAATGTTTTTTGGTGTGCTTCAGAATTTTAGTAATTAGTTATATATGCCATAAGGTGAAAAAGGTTGAAAAGTGCTGTCCTAGGGAAGCCTCGATGATTAGCCCAGTATCGACTATAGGAACATGGCCGGGCGCTGAGGGCAGCTGAAGGCTCAGCCACCATAGAGGCAAGGCTGCTCTGGCCCAGCAGTGCTGTAGCCGGCCTGGTCTAACAAAGCATGCTCAATGTGGGGCTGAATCCAGAGGGACAGGGACATCCTACTGCACCAGGAGAGCAAGAGTAGCCCCAGCTCAACAAAAGGGAATGTGCTGGCCTGACCAGGTGGTGGCGCAGTGGATAGAGCATCGGAATGGGAAGCGGAGGACCCAGTTTCGAGACTCCAAGGTCGCCAGCTTGAGTGCAAGCTCATCTGGTTTGAGCAAAGCTCACCAGCTTGGACCCAAGGTCGCTGGCTTGAGCAAGGGGTACTTGGTCTGCTGTAGCCTCACGGTCAAAGCACATAGGAGAAAGCAATCAATGAACAACTAAGGTGTCGCAAGGAAAAACTAATGATTGATGCTTCTCATCTCTCTCCGTTCCTGTCTGTCTGTCCCTATTTATCCCTCTCTCTGACTCTCTCTCTTTGGGGGGGAAAAAAAAAGAGGGAATGTGCTGCCCACAGCCCTCTGCACTGCTGGCCTCTCAAGCCTGGCACTCAGATGGATTGCTCTCTTGCTCAGAGCCTGACCCCAGAGGGAAGCCCCGAGCAGAAGTCACACCAAGGGCCGTGTGGGGGTCCCTCACACTGAGACTCAGCGGCTGACAGGGAGCACCAGCTGGGTTTGTTGAGACATTTTTTTCTCCAGGACTCACAGTCCTTTCCAGGGCCACAAGAACCAGTGCTGCAGCCATTCACAGTAAGCGACAGGGCTTCCTGCCCACTGAGGCACCCGTTCTCTGTCCTCACTTGAGGGAGGGAAAAGTGGGCAGAGGGGCTACTGGGAAGCAAGAGTCTAGGCCCCCAATCAGGAGCACAGGGCTACTCTGCTCCATACTCGGGAATTAGAGTAAACTACCAAGTCTCCACCTTCAACTTTTGAGCTCTGCTACACCAGGAGGATCAACTTGCAGTTGATATTCCAATGCCCCTGGCAGTGCCCTGCAGTCTGGCTCAGAGAACCTGTCTCCCAGACCAGTCTATTAAGCTTCTGTGACCAGTAACAAGTCCTGGCCCCATGCTTGCAGCCCTGCCCCACTGACCTTGGAAAAACAGTGCAGAGTGGGGAAACAGGGTGGGTCAGGCGTGCTTCATTATAGGGAATAACATCCAACTCAGACTAGCTCAAGCTGGCTTCTCAGGATCCCAGGAATCCAAAGAGAAAGTAAAGCCTCAGGCCTAGGCTGCTCAGGGAGCCCAGGAGAGAGGCTCATGACCCACATTAGCACTCAGTCAGGACCCCTTAGCCTCACTGCCACTTGGTTCAAAGTCTCTTCCAAGGGAGATCTGAGAGGCTTGGCCTAGGCAGGGATCGACTGCCAGTCTCATCAGCCATGGATGAACCCTCCCAGAATGGGGCAAGGGACAGGAGACCACTACCTGCCCTTGAATATGACAGGTGAGCCCACCCAAGGTTCAGCCTGAGTTGGCTGAGGAGGCTTCTGGAGGATGTGACCGTGAGTTGTAGTTTGCACATGGTTATCATGGGACTGAAGGGCTCACTGGAGCAAAAGCCAAGACAGGCAGGGTGGCCAGGGCCCTGCTGAGGCAGAGACCAGATGTGGCTGACCACAGGGCCAGTAGGGAGGCAGGAAGCTGCGAGGCAGAGGATATGGGCCCCGGGACCACCATGGACCTGAGCTTTGCTTGCTCTTCCCCTCTCTCAGGGCCCAGGCCAACTTCTCCTCCGGCCAAGTGCCCCCAGGAGACCCAGAGCATAGGCCTGGCCGGCACTGCACAGGAGGCTTGAGAGAAATTACTCCAGTGCTATTCCCCCAAAAGTTCTTCTGGGGCTTCTTGGGGACTTGTGGGAAGTACCTGGGTAACCCCTTTAAGTAGCAGCAGTTTTGGGGGGGGGCTGATGGGGTAACAAGACTTGGAAAAGCATCTCCACAGTAGCCATTATTTTCTTAAGAATACTGAAAAAATAGAACCCAACAAGGACTTTCTTCTGGCTGGGAAAATGCGATATCACAGTACTGAGGCTGGGGGAAGAGGGGGCTTGGCGGGGGGACCTTGGCTGGGGACTCAAGGTTGTGGGACAGGATGGAACATCCTGTGGCTTCTGTTTCTTCCGCCACTCTGCAGCTTCTCCCAGGACACCAGCACCAAGACTGCATGCCCGACAGTCAGGCAGAGCGTGGAGGATTAGGAAGGGAGGGGCAGAGGGAGAAGGCCAGGCCTCTCAGAGACCTGAAAACCATGCACTCGAAGAGAGCTCCAGACTGCCCTGCCAGCCTGACCAGTGCAATGGATAAAGCACTGACCTGGAATGCTAAGGTCACCATTTTGAAACCCCTGGCTTTCCCAGTCAAGGCACATATGAGAAGCTACGATGCATTCGACCCCCCTACCCCTACCTTACACTCTCTCCTCTCTCAATAAACAAAATCTTAAAAAAAAAAAAAAAGGAAAGATTGTCCTGCCCAACCCAACCAGGATTAGCAATTAGCCTCCTGCAGACTTGGCTGGTGAACACCAGCAGGGAGTGTGGTTGCCCAGCCATCTCAGACCCACCAAAGAGCCAGTCAATAGCTAAGGCACAAAGTGTCTGGTCAGACCTTCATGTCTGAGGCCCCAGATGGGAGCTGACAGGGACCAGGCCACAGGGCGAGGTGAGGGGCAGGGAGAGCTACCTGCATCTTGCACCTGTACCACAGCACCTGGCCCACGGCTTTGCACTGTGGCAAGGTGAGACTTGATGCCACCTGGACTAAGCAGACCTATAACGCCTCATTCCATGTTCCTGCCCTTTCAGCGATGAGGAAACTGAGGCTCAGACAGGTTAAAGAGCTAGCCCAAGGCCTCAGAGCCAGGAACAGGTAGAGCCAGGTTTGCCATGTGGTCAGGCCAGAGGGATTCAAGAGACCTGGGCTCTTGCCCTGCCCCCTACAGGGTGGGCAAGACTGCCTGGTCAGGTGCATGCCTGACACAGAGCCAGCCACCAGGGGTAACCCTCATGGCAGCACTCTCTCAGGCCCTGTCACCAAGACCACTCGCCCAGAGCCTCCAGTTAACCAACATCTCTGGGAATAGAAGGAACACGCATGCCAGAAAACGGTGCGGTTCTTCCTGGGATACATTAGTCCCCTAAGGCTTGTGCATGGCACCTACTCTGACAGAGAAGAACACACTAAATGCCCTAAAGAGGGGTAGACAGGGCAAAGGGGTCCTGATGAGAGGCACTCCTCTGCTTGAAGGACTTGCCTTCCTCAAAGTGGAGGGCCAGCTCTGTACTTCAGTCTAACCACGACACGCCCACTTGCCCCCTCCACCTTCCCTGTGTTCAGCCCCCTACCCACACTTGCCTCTGCCCCCATCTTAACCCCATAGGTCTTTCAGCCTGGTACCAACTCACCCCACCCCCACAGCCATCTTAAGCTTCTTTCTTTTTTTTTTTTCTTTTTCTTTTTTTTGCATTTTTCCGAAGCTAGAAACGGGGAGGCAGTCAGACAGACTCCCGCATGCGCCCGACCAGGATCCACCCAGCATGCCCACCAGGGGACGATGCTCTGCCTCTCTGGGGCGTCGCTCTGTTGCATCCAGAGCCATTCTAGCGCCTGAGGCAGAGGTCACAGAGCCATCCTCAGCACCCAGGCCATCTTTGCTCCAATGGAGCCTCAGCTGCGGGAGGGGAAGAGAGAGACAGAGAGGAAGGAGAGGGGGAGGGGTGGAGCAGATGGGCGCTTCTCCTGTGTGCCCTGGCCGGGAATGGGAACCCGGGACTCCTGCACGCCAGGCCAACACTCTACCACTGAGCCAACCAGCCAGGGCTAAGCTGCTTTCACTGACTCAGCAATAGCTTTGCTGTCTGCTCCTACTTGTCTGTCAGCCCCATGAGGGTAAGCACATGGTCTGACTTCTTTACTGACAGCTCCTCAGGAGCAAGACCAGTATGAGGTCCACAGAGGAATGAGATGGGTATTTGGGGAATGAATGGTAGGAAGATGGACAGAGTTTGAGCTTGCAGAAAATGATGAGCTGACAGGCCAAGGGGATAGTCTGAGGCCCAGAGGCAGGAAGGTGCCACAGTATATGGAGGAGTGGGGAGGAGCCAGGTCACTGAAGGTGGGAGGGCTGGGGGCAGAGCTGCTACCCTGAGGTTCCTGTACTCAAGGAGGCTATAGGGAAAAAGAGACTGCTTGGGAGCTTGTGTGCTGGGGGAGACCGGAACATAAGGTCTGTCTTTTTTTTTTTTTTTTTTTTTTTAAGATTTTAGCAAGAGAGGGTCAGACACAGACAGACAGGAACATCAAGCTGTTCCTGTCTGTGCCCTAACGGGATTAAACTGGCAAGCTCTGTGCTTCAGGACGATGCTCTAACCAACTGAGCTATCTGGCCAGGGCAAGATCTATCTTTTTAAAAACACCCTTTACTAGTCTCCAGAACAGTACTCAGAAGCCTTGGGTGTGTTGTGCAGTTCCCCACAAGGGCAAAGAGTATATACACTGCCATCAGTTGTGTTTCTAGTCTGCATCCCCACTGTGTGCACTTGAGGGCAGGGCTTTGCTATCTGTGCACACCTCTGTATCCCCTGCACCTCAAACGGCCTCACACACAACCACCCTTCTGTGGCCAGCTGCTGAATGAATGAATGAACCCACAGAAATGCACAGGAACCACACAGGAGGGAATACACTAAAACACCAGCAGGTCTGCCACGTCGTGGGTTGTGGGATAATGAGGTGGTGGTAGTTTCATTCTTCTTTCCAAACTTAGACAGTATATTTGTAATGGATGCTGCCAGCAATGCCAAACCCAGCCTTACTACTGGATATGAATCTCTCTGTGGAAAGAGGACCAGGAAAGCAGCTGGCCCATATGAGGGCCATCTGTCCCACCTCTTCTAACCCACAAAGGCACAACAGAACCTTCAAACAATGTGGCAAACAGACTTTGAAATGCATAGTCAAGATTCCTAGTTGAGAAAAATACTGAGTTTTCATTGTGTAAACCATATAAGGCTGGCTAGGACCTGCAACAACCCTGGGTTTCTGCATGGGGGCTGGGGCATGGCATCCTTTGCACTGGGGCCACTTTTGTATATCCAGAAAGGGAGTAGGGGCTGAAGGAAGGTGGAAATGCCCTGCTCTGTGGCCAACATACCCTCGTGATGTCTGGTCTCACTGTCTGGTAGGAATGTGAAGGTCACCACCTGCCCCTGTATACTCACCTGCATGTATGCAGCAGGGCCTCCCAGCCTGTGCCAGAAGGGGATGACTGCATCACACCCTGGAAGATTGATCTCTTCACATCCACCCAATCAGATGGTGCAGGACCCTCTCATTTAACCTGGTTCTGCAGGTTCCACAAATGAGCTGATGGCACAGGAATGTGGGGAACTATCCCCACAACAGACAGGTGAGGGGCAGGGGTTTACAGCCCAGCTGATGATCCTCCAGCTAGGCTCACAGCAGCATACAAGTTTCTTCTGAAGTGAAAGACCAGCAGCTTCCCCTAGAGACAGCACAGCACTACAGGCCCTCCTGGCCGGAGGCAGTCTCTAACTAAACAAGTCCTAAACAGACATGGGGCCCAGGCTCATTCCACAAAAAGTTGGTCTTACTGGGCTGGAGCAGCCAGGCCGCTATACTGCCACATGGACAGGCCCTTGCCCTATCACCAGAAGGACGTGCCAGAGTGTGGGCTGGGTCACAACACTGGAGCTGCTGCCAGGAGTATTCTGGATGGGGCCAGGGGGCCTGTGGTGGGCCTATAGCTTTGCTCAGGGTGAGTGGCCTTGCAAGGCAGGTTGTTTATTATCAGGACACATGTTTCCTGCCTGGTGAGGCAGCATAACTTACATGAACCTCACAACAAAACCTATAGTGAAGGTACTGTCCAGGACCTCACCCCTCACCTTGTTGTCACAGTAATTCTGTGGCAGCATCATGACACAAGAGCCCCAGGTTCTAAGAGTTCCCACATAGAGTCAGGATCTGAACTTGGGCGAAACAGGCTTCAAAGCCCACATTCTCTCCCATCCCCCCAAAATATTGCTGCCAGCAGCTAAGCAACTAGTGCTCTGTGCCCTGAAGGCACTTGCTTTGCAGAGGCTTGGGAGCTCTGAACTGAGCAGATCCTCACCTGGGGGCACTTATGAAAGACCCCGTACAGCCCCTGGGGCCTCTCTGAAGTCATAGGGATGGATGCTCTGGCAGTAACTGAGCCATGAGATGGCAACAGGAAAGTGCCACTGCCAAGCCCACAGGTGAGACTTTATGAAGCAACGTGCTGCTGTTAAATACACTCAGTGGGAAGTGTTTGTTATCAAACAGCTGTGTTTGGAAAACCGTAGCTGCTTGTCAGTTAATGGTTCTACATTAGTCATTAAGAGCACTGGTTTTGTCCCCAGAACTGTGGCCAGGCTGACATGTAGGCCTGGGCAGAACCACAGCCAGCCCCAGGATGGCAGCATGCCCCAGGCAGGGTCAGCCCTACCTCAGGGTCTCAGTGGAGCCAGGAATCTGCCCTTAAAGTTGGGGTGGCAAGTACTGCTCAGCAAAGGTCTGAATGAAGGCAAACCAAGAAGCCAGTGGTGCCACCAGGGGTATAGTCAGGACCTAGGGTATGTGGTGGCTTCCTGAGCACCTAACACACCTGGCACCCATGCAGAAAGAGGCTATTTTTCAGCATCAAGACCAGCATTCATTTTGGAAAACCAAGGATCCCAACCTTGGAACAGAGTGAACAGAAGAGGCACTGAAACAGAATGTGACGTCTGTAAAGGGTTGTCAGGAACACTGACATTCACAAGGCAGACATCCAAGCCAGCCTCTGTCCCCACTACTGGGGATGGCTGGGTCAGCTGGGGTCCATTATAGGCTGATCAAAATGACCTGGAGGGGGGGAATAATGACCTGGGGGACATTCATGGAAAGAGGAAAATAGCAAACTGTGGGCACAGACGCTCTTAATGGTGTGCAGGGGCCAGCGGAGTGGCTGGGCCTGGGTGTGGCTGATGGGCCGATGCCACGCTGTCACTCATCCCTGTGTGACCGACCCTGAGCCAGGTGCCCAGATGTAAAACAGAAAGAACATGATCCCCACTTCCTGGACTTGAAGCACCTGGAGCCTCAGAAGTGGCAGTCAAAAATATGTGTACGCAAGAGCTGGGAAGAAATATACATACAAAATGCTTTTGTTTTAGGGTGGCAGAACTGTGAATGTCCCCTCCCCAATTCTCCTCTACTTTTTAAAATAAATACTGTTCTCCACTTAGAAAAAACTCACCCAGCGAGGGGACAGGCTGTGATAACAGCAACCGGTGTACGGCACTGTGGGGAGCCCATCTGACTGCAAAGGCTCCTGCTTGCTCAGATGAAAGCGGGTGTCTGTGGGGGTGCTGGCTGGCCACTCAGGACTCTGTAGGGTCCATATCACAGCTCAGCTCTCCTCCACCCAACCCTGCATCTGCCCCTTCCCTTCCACAAGAGCACCCCAAATTCTCAGCTTCTGGAGAAGGCAACCTGCCATAGTGGGGGAAGGTGTGGTTCAGCACAGGAAGTTCCACGTCCTACTCAAAGTGAACAACCTGGAAGGGGCTGCATGGCTGCCTGGGGAAGCATCTGAAGGGGGGGATACCCAAGGCAGGAAAGGCCTGATGACAGCTGCTTGCATTCCTTAAACCCAGGACTCATGATAGCTCCTGCACTGGGCTCTGTTAGTCCCAAAAGAGGGATGGGAGAAAGTTCCCAAAGAAACACTGAAGCATGCTGGGAACAAGAAGGAAGCATCAGCCATCAGGACCCTGCAGACTGCTACTGAGGGGCTTTTATTAAAACCCAGCTCTACCTGGGTCCAGAAAGCCTAGGATACCACTGTGAATTGCAGGGCGGGCAGTGAGCAAGCCGGGCTCATGTGTGGCACCAGCAGCAGTGATGGGCAGCGGCAGCTGGGGAAGGCAGATGCTCTGCAGCAGAGATGGAGCCCCAGAGATCAACCCCGCAGGCCCAGACCTGATGACACCAGTCTACCTGCTCTGCTCTAACAAGACCAACCAGGCCACCTGAGTGCTGGGCAGTCACTACTGCAACAGGGTACTTACCTGTGCCTAGACTCCAAACAGAATTCTGCCAAGAAATAGCTTCCTGTCATATAACTAGTGCCAAGCCAGTATCTGACTCTCCGGCCAACAGCCCTTCCTGAAGTTCTATAAACATCCCACAGAAAAGTTGGCGAAGGGGCTGGCAGGGGCCTTGGTGAGGAGGCGCTTTTAAGCCTGGAACTTGCTGAGGAGGTGGCTAGACAAAGCGAAGATCACAGCTGCCCCTACTTGCTCCTGCCACCCTGGCCCTCAATGGCCATCGCCCTCACCCCAGGTGCTCACTCAGGCCTGCCATGCGCCAAGGCTGCTTGCCCTCTCCTGCAGCCCACAACTGCCCCCGTCTGCCCATGGCAACCCTAAGGTCTCAGGATAACAAGTACCTTTGAGGAGCCACAACGGCACCCCACCCATGTGCCACCCCATTATCTTCTCTGTATTTATTACAATGTACTTGTTTTATTTGCTCAATTGCATGTTTTATATCTGTCTGCCCCTCTGAATGTAGCTCAATAGGGAATAGAGACCACAACCAGGGCACTGTTTCCACACTGCCTCCTGGTAAGTGAGGAGAGAGTGAAGGAATGCATAACATGCCACAATCCCTCCACAAATGCCAAATGCCAGCTTAAAGGTCTGGCTGGGAAGCCCTTAGGAGCTCTTAAGCCTGGGGTACAGCTGTTAAGAATTGCTACATCATCTGCCTTCCAAAAAGAAATGGAGGAGTCTGTCAGCACCCAACCCCTGTGCAGCAGAGGCTGTAAAGATGGCTCTGGCAGCCACACCAGAGGGCAGGGAGACGGCAAGATGCAGCTGGAGGGGAAGGGACCCAGGGCAAGCAAGGCCCAAGACAGAGGGAGGCCTCTCCGGCATCTGGCGGATGTGCATGGTGGGCCACACTCAGGATGACAGGAGAATGGCATGGTGAGGGAATGCAACAGCAGAGTGAGCGTCACAGGCCCTCACAGGTCAGAAGAAATGAGCCTATTGGCCCTCATCCTTCACCCTCAGCAAATACCCAAGCCTGTGGCCTCACTGTGGAGGCAGCCTCCATGCCCACTCCCCATTTGATCCCTCACTACAACCTACAATCCTCACCACCTCTCACCAGGAATGCTGACCACACTTAGACTGACCCCACCTCCTGCATTTGTCTCCCCCATCCCTATCAGCAATGCCACCCAAAACCTTTAGCAGGTCCCTCTGTCTTTGTTCTGCCCACCAGCCCTCGAAGATGTCTGTGAACCCTGGAAGACCCAACCCCTCTCCTGAACTGCTCAGCGCGCATCCACTCACGTGGTGAGTCTTGCTGTAGGTGTAGAGGAAGGCCAGCCGGTAGAGGCTCTTGTAGTGCTGGGGAAAGCGGCTGAGGCACAGGTGGAAAGAGGCGATGCACTGCTCCGTGAGGAACTGGCGCTGCTCCTCAGCCCCTGCTGGCAGCCCCTGCGGGAAGGCTGCTGCCTCCCCCGGTGGCTCCCCTCTCTTCCTCCCGTCCCACAGGGTGGATGCAGATGCTGAGCTCTTGACAGGGAGGCAGGCAGAGGCTGGGGGGTCTGCAGCAAGCTTTTGGCTGCCTTGCTCTGTGGCTCGGAAGCCTTCTGTGCTCTCCAAGGACTCCTCAGTTTTTCCTACAAGTAAGAAGAAAAAGAAAGTCATTTCAGTTCTAGGCTCAGCCCTGCGTGGTTCACCACCAGCAATGGAGTCACCTCAGTGAGGTGACCTGACCTGTGCACTCCCAGTCTCTTCCTCTGTGAAACAGGATATCCTAAACTGGCAGGCCCCGAGGTTGCAGAGACAGGGGTTAGAGTAGGGCTCAGTACGGCAGCACAGGGCGGAGCCACCTCTGAGTTGTGCAGGTGCGCGTGGAAACAGCCTACAGAGGGCAGGCACGGCTGCCACCACCACAGAACCGAACAGCCAGGAAAGGCACACAAAGGGCTGCACCTGCTCCACCAGTCAAAGCCTCAGCCCACAGCCCACCCGACATGCCTCTCCAGGGCGGTTGTGGCTGCTGCTGTGTGTGAACCATGAGCACAGCACCTGGACACCCAGGACTGCTCTACCAGGATGGCAGGGCAGGCAGCACAGGAGAGCCTGCGCTGGGCGGCAGTGGCTGCAGAAGAGAACTGCCTGGCCAGGGAGGAAGGGATGAAAGGAAGGCAGTGGGAGCAAGTGTCAAGGGGGAAATGGCACCCACACACCCAGGACTCTGGCACACATTGCCTGGAGGTGGCCAGAGAAGCAGGCTGGCACCAACTCTGAAGACTGTCCATCCTGTGTGCTGAGCCCCTGACTGCCCTCAGCCCAAGAGCCCTTTCCCTACTGCAGCAGCAGCCAGGAGAAGACTGGGACAGTGCAATGCAGACTGGTCAAGGTCGAACGCCCCAGGTACCCCTCACACCAAGTCTAAGCATATCCATGCAAATACCAGGTGCACATCAAGCTTGCCCATCATTGTCCTTCTTGCTAAGTAAAGAATCTGAGCAGACACCTCCTGTCCTCTTCGGCCACCAAGACAAAGCCAGGATCGTCCCAGGACATGCAAGGCCAGCTGCTATTGGCCCTACCACCCTCTCAGCTCCCCCCCTGGCCTCATACCCTGTGGCCAGCCATGGGGAACATCTCACTCCCTGCTGCTGCCTCCCCACTGTCTTCCATATCCTAGACACACTCACTGCCCTTCCCACTTCCCTGCTTTGCCCTCAGGACTCTGCTCAGTGCCCGCTCCTCTTTCAGGCCTTCCCAGCCCCAGGGTGGTATGTGCAGAGCACCACCTGTGCTCACCTGCCTGATGTCACTGATCCCCTGGATTTATGTACGAGTGTCTTCCCTTCCCCTATCACCCAGAGCCTAGCACAGAGCCTGGGAGATCTTTGAAGCTGATGCAATGACTGAGGGATAGGTCGTATCTGATGTGGACACTATGCTCTCCTCTCATGGGAGCTCTGGAAACCATTTAGGTCCCACAGGCATCTACTCACAGCCCAATGACAACACAGCGATCCTGCTTAGGGATGGCACCCATCTGACAGAGAATACTACCACCTTTCTAAAAAACGTGCCAGTTTCTAGTGTGTTCAATTCAAAAAACACATTTCAAATATAGCTCAACAAACACAGTCTGGGCCATGAGTCTAGACCCAGCCAGCCCTGGGGTAGGCATAGGGGAAACGGGAATCAGATGAAGATGCAGGGCTCCCAGGGGTACAGATGAGGAGCTAAGTACTTGAACACAAAGACATACAGGAAAACACTGCTTATAAAAATTGAATAGAGGGTCAAGAATTAATTCAAAGAGAGCTCAGAACACATGTCTGAAGACACATAAAGAACAATAGCAGGCCCTGGTTGGTTGGCTCAGCAGTAGAGCATCAGCCTGGCGTGTGGAAGACCCGGGTTTGATTCCCGGCCAGGGCACACAGGAGAAGCACCCATCTGCTTCTCCACCCCTCCCCCTCTCCTTTCTCTCTATCTCTCTCTTCCCCTCCCGTAGCCAAGGCTCCACTGGAGAAAAAGTTGGCCTGGGTGCTGAGGATGGCTCCATGGCCTTCGCCTCAGACACTAGAATGGCTCCAACCACAATGGAGCAACACCCCAGATGGGCAGAGCATCACTCCCTGGTGGGCATGCTGGGTGGATCCCAGTCAGGCGCATGCGGGAGTCTATCTGACTGCCTCCCCGTTTCTTACTTCGGAAAAATCTCCCCCCCCCCCTCCAAAAAAGAACAATGGCAAAACAGCGATGCCAAACTACATTAAAAACCCAAGCTGCTCTGGGTTCTGGGTGGCTTGAGGAGGCACAGGAGACATGAGTGAAATGCTTTACCCACAGCATCCACTCCTACTGCTGAATGGGCCTCACAGGTCACTTTAGTGGAAAGAAGAGGGTCAGAAAGGTCAACAAGCCCCCACAATTCTTCCCAGCCAGGCTGTCTAATTCTAACCCTGGCAGCATAAAGACAGGGAATTCATCTTACTAAGAGAAAGCAAGTAAGTGCATCCTGTGGTCATTCTGGCCTAGGCCACCGCCTGCCACTAGCAATGAGGACCGGCTTGGAATGTCCATGGTGCACATGCTAGGCAAGCCGAGCACAGGCT
Source organism: Saccopteryx leptura (assembly GCF_036850995.1). Taxonomy (NCBI): domain Eukaryota; kingdom Metazoa; phylum Chordata; class Mammalia; order Chiroptera; family Emballonuridae; genus Saccopteryx; species Saccopteryx leptura. The sequence continues at coordinate 383,106,625 of NC_089504.1, read as the reverse complement.
CCATCTAATTCTCCTCACCTAATACAGCCCTGAACTAGGTGCTCAGGCAGTCAACAGGCTTCTATTTGACCAGAAGGGGTAGGCACAGGCACAGGATGGCAGTCCTTGAATGACATGTATGGTAGCTCTATACCACCATCCTCAGCCCAACTGGCAAGGAGAGCCAGGCCAGGCACTGGTGGTGTTCACTGCCTGGACTTCACAGGTTGTTGACAACTCTACTGCCCTTACAGTGATATAACAGAGTGGGTTTGTGTCTAGGTGGTGAAATTGTGGGATGTATCATTGCTACATTCACATTTTAGACAGTTTTTGAAGCTCTGACTCCTGAAAAGGTGAGTTCAGCTAGCCGCAATAGTCACATATGGAGAACCATTTTTCTGCAAGGCACCCGAGCACACATCAGAGTAGAGAATTAAATAAGGAAGGTGAGCCCTTGGGAAGTGGAACAGCTTGGGCCTGCTGGACAGCATGGGACTGAGTGAATCCTGGTGCAGGCGTGGCATGGTTGTTAGATCTGCTGCCTGGAGAAGGTCTGAGCTCCTCTACATCTTGCTACTCAATAGATGCGAAATGTGTGAGTCAGGGCCTGTGCCCTATAACACTGACTGTGGAAGCAGTCACAGGCCGGTGGCAGGGCTGCCCTTGAGTGTGCCTGGAGGGTTAGGGGTAAGGAGCACACTTAGCGCACATGGTCACTTACTCAGCGCTGGCCTAGTAGCACATCCTGGCTTTCTGCAAGGGGCCAAAAGTTGCTAGAGCTCTGGGGCCCTGATGGCTATGGCTGCTGCCCACTGGGAGCTCAAAAGAGTGTAGGTCAGCAACTGCCACTGAGCAGGGTCTGGCCTGGAGGGCACTCAGCTCCCCGTGCTCTCTGCTGGCTGTGGTTCAGAATGTATCTACTCTCCCAACAGGAAGTTCAGCAACTTTACCACCCAGGAAGGAATGAGTCCATGGAAGCACGGTGCTTCCTTGCAAGCTCACCAGCTACTACAGTGACTTTGGCTCTATCTTAACTTTCTTTACCAACGGCCAGCCCCACACACTATATGCTTAACCCATTGGCTCTGAATGGAAGGAGGGAAAAGGCAGCATGCTCCTTGTGTGTCCACAAAGACCTGCACAAGCTGGGCTGGACCAAAGCTGACCTCTCAGCTCAGCAACACCCCCAGGCTCCCTATTTCCCCAAGCATCATGAAGAGAGGCCTGTGCTAACACAATAGCAACCACAGCAGTTTGCTGCTTGATGGGCCACAGAGCACAGACAAAGGGTCTCACATCCATTAGTAAAAATAAACTTGTTTTTAAGACTGATGTGAACAATAGTTGCTATATTAGAGTGTTGGGAGTATAGGTTACTTCTTCCTTCCCCTTCCAAACTCTCTATAGTGTGTTTCTGGCAGCTACAGAATGTCAACATTAGTTTGGGATGGTATAATGACTGCCTAGTGAGAAAGTGGGGCACTGGCCTCATCTCTCACTGGTGGCTCAGGGCAGATAAATCCATGGCCTGTTTCACAAACCTTGATCCTAATGAGGATAGTTTTTTCAACCTACAGGACACGTGGCCCCTTCTAAGACCACCTAAGGGAGGCTGACAAGGAGCAGAGAATTGGGAGAGGCCTTCCCTAGCACAAATGGCTCAGGCCCCACTGCCACACCTACAAGTGAGCTCCTGAACCTTGATTCCCCCATCCAGGGCTGATGCAGTGACTTTTATGGCTAGGCCTTGGACACTAGGATGCCAGGTTATTATCAATTTCACCTGCCCCATGCAGTCCACCTGGACAGGTAGCACAAAGTAGTAGTTAAGGGTGCAGAACAACCATGGGCAAATTCCTGCCCCACTCTAAATCTCAGGTTCATCACCTGTAAAATGGCAATCATCAAAGTGTTGTTTTTTTTCCTAGGGTGGTTATGAGTTAAAACAGTACCTGGCACAGGACCCCCAAGTGTGAGTCTGGGTTATTGTTAGTGTCTGGCAAGCACCTGTTGCCCTGGCTCTGACCTGAGTGGGAAAGATTTCAAAATCCACAGCTAGCTGACCAGTCACAGCCCTAGAGTAGCACCAGGAATGTCCAGTCTGTATTCAATCTCCCAGTAATCTCTGGCCACTGATTTCCACAAAAGTGACTTAGGGACCCCAAAAGAGCAGGGCATATCCGAGGGTAAAATCAACCCTACCCTCTACCAAAAAGGGAGATTATTTTTCCCCAAAGGGATGATATAATTCAGACTAAAAATTAAACACATTTGTGACATTTAGGATCCAAATGCTTTTAAAATAACCTTTTATCAAGGGAAAAAATAGGGCACTCATGTTGTGGACATGGCTTTTTCTCCTCTGGGCCATAGAGGAGTCATCACAACAATGATAAGTGTCACTGAGTGCAAACTATGTGTCAGATACCATGCGGCACCTTCTGAGCTGCCTCGTTTAATCCTTACCACTGTGGAGTGGCCCTGGGATCACTCCCGTCCACAGGAAGAACAACAGAGACCCAGAGAGGTGACGAACTTGGCCATCAAGGTCCTAGGGCAGCAGGTGGAGGCCCGAGGACAGAAGCCAGACTGGGCCTAGGCACTCCAGAGCCCGCTTTTTGCAGCACTGACTCAGATTGCCATAGGACATCAAAGCAGTTCTAATTCACCGAGTTAAGTCTTCATACCTCTTTCCTCTGTGGCCCCTGGAAGGTCTTTACTGGTTGGTCCTGGTTGGGAACTGGGAACAGGCAGCCTCTTCTCAACGTAGGGTTTCCGGGAACCCTCCAGCGAACTGGCAGGCTCGTTAAAGAAGTCCTGTGTCGAGCTGGAGTCTGAGAGTGCCACGGCTGTGCTGTCCTGGCTGCGCTCTGAGGGGAAAAAGGGAGGGAGGGAGGGAGGGCAGTAGCATGAACCCACCACCTCCAACATGGAGGGGCCTCCACAAGGCGAGTCTCCATGCCAGAGGCCTGGTGACTGCCCTGAAGAGGAGACAGCCTAAATATAGTCACTCTGACACTGCCGAGCCTGACCTGTCTTAGAGGCCACCAAGCCACTCACCAAAGGCACCAATCTCCATGGTCAACCTTCTGGGAATTTTCCCAAACAATGGTGGTCTGGTAAATGTTTAACAACCGGCACTCAGGGGATTTAAAAAACCCCTCATTTGTAGCATGTATTGTTTCTGTGGTGTAAATACTCCTATCATGGCTGACTTCAAGCTTCCAATGTGATGTTGCTGAACATGGAGTTTCTAAGAGATGCACAGTAGTACATTATTAAATAGTATTTCTACCATATAGATATAATAGCATAAATAACTGAAGTGGGTAAGAATTCAGTAATAACTTTTAACCAGTTGCTAAAAGCCAAGTATGGTCTAGCACAAGAGTATAGATCCCTTGGGATCATAGACACAACGGAGGTTGGTACCTACTTGTTGACTCCTCTCCTTGGACCTGCATAGGTGCTTATGAGAAAGAGCAGGGTCAGGTCAGGGAGGGAGATTGAGAAAACCCTTACTGGGGTGCAGGCCTAGAGGAAAGGAGTGGCCACTATCATGAGAAGGCATGAAGCCCTGGCTGGACCCTTCTTCCTTAAGGAACAAAGCCTTAAGCCACTGGGGCAAGGGCAGCAAACCGTGCTGCCTCCAAGGTACGGGTGAAGACCCACTGCAGCTAGAGGAGAGGAAAAGAAAGTACCTACCCTGAGGGAGGGCCAGGAAACCATCCAAGGCCCAGACATTCGAGTCACAGACCACTGGGGCAGTAACTCAATCACTGAGAGACCCACTCCTGAGATGCTGGGACACAGCCTGCCTAAGTCTGAGTCTGGACCAAGACAACAGAGAACCAGCCCTGCCCCCTACTCCAGGCTACCAAGCATGAGTAATACGTAGAAAGAAGGGAAAGAACACGGAGAGGAGAAGTTGGAAATGGAACTCTAAAAAAACCTTTTAACAAACCAGTCCCCACTCTAAGCCTAAAATAACATCAGAGGAATATTGAAGCTGGTGGTGCACTGAGGGTAAATCACAGTACCAATAAAACCCAACCCCAGGTCACCTTCTTTTTTTTTAAAATTTTTATTTATTTATTTTTATTTATTCATTTTAGAGAGGAAAGGGAGAGACAGAGAGAGAGAGAGGAGAGACAGAGAGAGAGAAGGAGGGGAGGAGCTGGAAGCATCAACTCCCATATGTGCCTTGACCAGGCAAGCCCAGGGTTTCGAACCAGCAACCTCAGCATTTCCAGGTCGACACTTTATCCACTGCGCCACCACAGGTCAGGCCCCCAGGTCACCTTCTTGACTAGCCTAACTCAACTCTCCCCTCCTCCCGTGGCCTAGAAACAGAAGAGGAAAGCCCATTTCTGGCAAAAAAAATTTTTTTTTTTTTTTTTTGCCTTACACATACCTGGTATTCAAGACGTGTTCTGCTGAAATGAGCTCTCTGGTATTCACTTTAAAAATTATAGCCTGACCTGTGGTGGCGCAGTGGATAAAGTATCGACCTGGAAATGCTGAGGTCGCCGGTTTGAAACCCTGGGCTTGCCTGGTCAAGGCACATATGGAGTTGATGCTTCCAGCTCCTCTCCCCTTCTCTCTACCTCTCTCTCTCCTCTCTAAAAATGAATAAATAAGTAAAAAAATTATAACACACACGAAAAGAACAACATCAAGAGATAAAATAATCAACAGAACCAGACTCAGAGATGAACACGTCGAAACTACCTGATGGGGAACTTAAAATAACTAAGATTAATATGATTCATAAATATGATAAATATGCTAAAAAGCTCTAGTGGAAAGGTGAAGAGATACAAAAACAGATGAAAAATTTCAGGAGTGAATTTGAAACTATAACCAAGAATCAAATAGAGATGGTAGAAATAAATAAAAACACATAGTGACCCTGGCCAGATAGCTCAGCTGGTTAGAGAACACTGTCCTGAAGTACAGAGGTTGCTGGTTTGATCCCTGGTCAGGGCACATACAGGAACAGATTGATGTCCCTGTCTCTGTCTCTCCTTTCCTTTCTCTCTAAAATCATTAAAATAGGAAAAAAAAAAAAAAAAAGACACCCAGAGAGTAAAAGAAATAAAAAATGCCTTTGTCAGACTCCTCAGTAGATCTGACATAAATGAAGGGAAAATAATAATCTGAAGATAGGTCAGTAGAAATAATCTAAACTGTGAGAGAAACAGTGGGGAGAAATCAGAACAGAACATACAAATGATCTAACATACTGAAGAAAATGAGACAGAAACAAGAAATATTTTAAGAGATAATGACTGAGAATTTTCTAAAACTAATGAAAGATATCCAATCACCAAGAATCTGAGACCACCAAGCAGTTCAAGGACTTCTTCAAACATATTTAAAAAAAAAAAAATCATACCATTGCATCATATTCAAAACTGCTGAAAACCAAAGACATAGAGAAAATCTTTTTTCTTCATTTTTTCCAAGAGCGACAAAAGAGAGAGACAGACAGGAAGGGAGAGATATGACAAGCATCAACTGGTAGTTGCGGCACCTTAGTTGTTCATTGATTGCTTTCTCATATGTGCCTTGACCGACAAGAGGGGGGGGGCTCCAGCTGAGCCAGTGACCCATTGATCAAGCCAGCAACCTTGTGCCAGCAACCTCTGGGCTCAAGCTAGCAACCATGGGGCCATGTCTATGATCCCACACTCAAGCTGGCAACCCCATGTTCAAGCTGGTGAGCCCATGCTCAAGCTGAATGAGGCCGCACTCAAGCTGGCAACCTCAGGGTTTTGAACCTGGGTCCTCAGTATCCCAGGTCGATGTTCTATCCACTGCGCCATCACCTGGTCAGACAGAGAGAAAATCTTGAAGGCAGAGAAAAACACATCACATATAGAGGAGCAGAGTTAAGAATTACAGCATACTTCTCATCAGAAACCATTCAAGTCAGAAACCATTGAAGTGCTGAAAGAAAAAAGTCAACCCAGAACTCTATATCCAGTGAAAACCTTGCTCAAAAATAAGAAATAAAAACTTTTTAGATAAACAAAAACAGAGGGTTCCTTACCATTAGGTCTGAGTTAGTTACAAGAAATGTTAAAGAAAGTTCTTCAGGGAGAATGAATTGAAACCAGACAGAAATGTTGATGTACATAAAGAAATAAAGCCTGACCGGGCAATAGCACAGTGGATAGAGTGTTGAACTGGGATGTGGAGGACCCAGGTTCGAGACCCCGAGGTTGCCAGCTTGAGCGCAGGTTCTTCTGGTTTGAGCAAAAGCTCATCAGCTTGGACCCAAGGTTGCTGGCTGAGCAAGAGGTTACTCAGTCTGCTGAAGGCCCGCGGTCAAGGCACATATGAGAAAGCAATCAATGAACAACTAAGGTGTCACAATGCGCAACGAAAAACTAATGACTGATGCTTCTCATCTCTCTGTTCCTGTCTGTCTGTCCCCATCTATCCCTCTCTCTGACTCTCTCTGTGTCCCTGTAAAAAAAAAAAAAAGTGAAATGAATAAAGTCAAGAGTACAGTGATAGGAGGTTCTTATACTGCACATGAAGTAGTGTAATACCATTTGAAGGCAGACTGTGATTACTTAAAAATGCACTTTTTGTTAACTCTAAGAAAGTCACTACATTAAAAAAGAGGTATAAACAATAAAATAATAGTTGAGATAAAATGCAATCATTAAAAATAAAACATGGTTTTGTCTTGAACTCTAATGTATCTGAAGGTGAAGCTCAAAAAAATAGGAATCAAGATAGCTAAGCTCGGCCCTGGCCGGTTGGCTCAGTGGTAGAGCGTCGGCCTGGTGTGCAGGAGTCCCAGGTTCGATTCCTGGCCAGGGCACACAGGAAAAGCGCCCAACTGCTTCTCCATCCTTCCCCCTTGCCTTCCTCTCTGTCTCTCTCTTCCCCTTCCGCAGCCAAGGCTCCATTGGAGCAAAAAGTTGGCCCGGGCGCTGAGGATGGCTCCATGGCCTCTGCCTCAGGCACTAGAATGGCTCTGGTTGCAACAGAGCAATGCCTCAGATGGGCAGAGCATCGCCCCCTGGTGGGTATGCCGGGTGGATCCCGGTCGGGCGCATGCGGGAGTCTGACTGCCTCTCCGTTTCCAGCTTCGGGGAAAAAAAAAAAAAGATAGCTAAGCTCAAGTTCCTCTTGTGCCACTTAATAGTTGCATAATCTAGTAAAGGCCTGGAGCAGGTAAATCCCTCCCTCACCCATGACGTGCAACCACGTCTCTTCTCAGAGAGGTCCATACCACAGCGGCTTCTGGGAGAAAGTCAAACATTGACCCAAGGAAAAAAAAAAAAAAAAAACCATTGACCCAAGGGTCCTCCAGACATTTGCTTGGCTACCTTGAAAACCTGGTGTTGGATGATGAATTAGTACCTTGCAGGCAATTACCCAGGGTCCATTGGGAGGGCAGAAGGAAGCAGGTTGATGGGCAAAAAAAACTTACAACAAAATGTAAAGCCATTTCAACAAAGTCAAAAGCCTATTCTCTGGGAGGTCCAGGCTGCTCTGTTGCTGATTAGGCAGGAGATATGCAATTGCTATACTTTGTTTACACTTCAGTTTCCTCACATGTAAAATTGTGATAAAACAAATGCCCATTTCATAAAATTGTTATGAGAATTAAAAACATGTAAAGTGCTTGAAACAGGGTCTAATACAAAGTAAATGTTCACGAAATATCAGCTCAATCATCCCTATTATTACTTCAAAGAACCTGACCTATTTTATCTCTGATGTCTCAAACTTGACATTACAGAGACTGAGTTCTGAATAGACAGAGGGCTTTGCTTATGCCATACTGGAGACAACGGCTGAGCAGTACTCTGCCAATGGAGTGGTGACCACTTCTTACACTGATATGATAAGACATCCAAAGTGGTCCTGCCCAGAAGAACACTGAGAATTAGACCCATGCTTCCAAAGGTAGCCCACTGCTCTGTCCTCTTCTTCCACATCTGGTTAAAGAGCAGGGTTTGGAAATAGTGACCTCTCAAGCAGTCCCATACTGCCTCTTCCACAGTGGCCTTTGCAATATCACTGCCTAGCAACTGAGTGATCAGTGCAATGTGGGGTCCAGGGGAGACCCCTGAGTGACCCACACAGAAGCTCTGTGTCCCACTAACAGGGGAGCAGGGACCTAGCTGGACACCTCTCTGCCTCACACTCATAAGGGCCTCTTCCCTGACTTGCAAGGCCAGACCCCCAAGGCTCCATAAGCACTGAATGGGGATTACAGGAAGGCCTATAGCCATCATGAGAAGTCCCAAACTCAAGTCCCTAGTGAAAGGGGATCACTTCTCCCAGATAAGTGGCAGGTGCCGCCTATTCTTTATGTGGAAAGGGAAGGCTGGTAACAGATATCCTGGCTCCAGAGGCCACACAGAGTCACTGCAGGAACTTGGGATTCAGCAGTCCCAGACCTGCATTCCAATCCCAGATCTGCCACTTGGGCTGCTCCAGGCCTTTACTAGACAGTTTTTCTTTTTGTTTGTTTTTGTTTTGTTTTCTGAAGTGAGAAGTGGGGACGCAGAGAGACAGACTCCCACATGCACCCGACAGGGATCCACCCCACTTGCCCACTAGGGGGTGACGCTCAGCCCATCTGGTGCATTGACCATTGCAACCGGAGCCCTTCTAGTGCCTGAAGTAGAGGCCATGGAGCCAGCCTCAGCACCCAGGCCAACTTTGCTCCAGTGGAGCCTTGTCTGCAGGAAGGGAAGAGAGAGATAGAGAGAAAGGAGAGGGGGAAGGGTGGAAAAGCAGATGGGCGCTTCTCCTGTGTGCGCTGGCCGGGAATCGAACCCGGGACTTTCACATGCTGGGCCAACGCTCTACCACTGAGCCACCCAACTAGCCAGAGCTTCCACTAGACACTTTTTAACGTTTGTTGCTGTTCTCCCTGCCTCTGTCCCTGACACACACATGGGACCTCCAAAGGGGCTTGGCCTCATGCCTAGCACATAGGAGTAATGGCCCATGTGTTTTAAGAAGTCCTTCTGAAAGTCAGGCCAGGGCAGGCGCTCCTTAGGCAACATCGCACCAGGAGAAGTCACTGGATGGCTGAGCAGCACACTGTATGGCAAGCATCCAGAAAGCAAGCCTAGCTGGGAGGATCTCATGAGAACTGGCGAGCTGCCCGATGAGTTCATGTGCTCACAAGCTGTTGGGCTTTAGTCCTGAAAGAATTGCTAATTTGGTAGAATCCAGTGTGATCATTATGAAATCCAGGGGTTGGCTTAAGCAAACGAATATTTACTCTAAAACTGCTAATGCCTTCTCAATGCTGCTTGGCAAGGGAACCTCTCATGCACCAGAGCATGCAGCAAAGGCAGCAGACCGTACCAAGAAAGGTGTGGGCAACTAAAGGAGGCGCTGTGCTTCACGGTGTCTGCTCCTCTGGGGGGTAGGGCCTCTGCTGAGCCTCTGGTAAAATAACCGCCACAGCAACAACAGCCACAGCAGAGGAGCAGGACCCGGGTAAGCTGAGGGACTTGGCAGGGATAGGCACTGTGACCGCATGTTCCTAGACCCTCACAGACACATGCATAAGAACCCAGCATGGCTGACCCTCTAAAAGGATGAAGAGCAGAGGTCGGTGTTGGCCCTGGGTTGCTCTGTGGTGATTCTGGACAAGCCTTTGTCCAAGGGTGATTAAGGGTATCTAATAAGCACTGAGAAAGGCCAGTGCTCAGAGGGAAGGGAAAGAGTCTGGAGGCCCCCAAGAGCAACCAGTTGTGCGGCACCTAGAGGCACTCCCAGTGGGCTACTGGGTCAGATCTGGAGAGATGGGGTTGTGTGCTTTGAGGTGCCCTGGCTGGAGCTTCAATCTTTCCTTCCCAGGCCTGTGAAGTAGGGAGGTGGGAGAGGGGTGCTTGCCAAGGTTCCTGCTGGGGGATGTGCATACCTGGGAAACAGAGGACAAGAGCATCACTGCAAATAAGCCATCAACAGGGACTCAGAAGGCCCACAGTTTTTCTCTAATCCTTTGGGTCTTGTGTGTTTGAGAAGGTTGGCACAAGGCTATTTAAAATGCTCCTGATTTTAAATACTAAGAAACAACCCAAGATTTCACACCAAGAAGCAAGTTAAATAAAAACAAAAACCAAGTTTCATTTCTTTTACATCAACAGGGTGAAAGAAGAATGAAAAAGCTCTTTTAAAAAATCACTCTACAGACCTGGTATCTGGCACCTCACCCTTTCCCTCCTCCTCTCCTCCTAAATCAGACAGGCTCACAGTGCTGGGAAGCAGCTCTCAGAGAACACAGGGCCAGCCTTAGAACCCTGAGCTGGAGGAGCTGGCTGGGCAGGTGGCAGCAGGGGAGCAGGGAGCGACACGGAGATCAGAGGAGGGCCTGGACTGGGGTGTGCAACCCATAGCAGCCCGAGACAGGAAACTCCTACCCCAGAGACTTCTGTAGTAGGGTAGAAAGAGAGGGAAGGATTCCACTAACCCCTCTCCTCTCCATTCCCAGAAGGCCCCTCTGTAGTGTGTCAACTCTTAGGTCAATAGGCCCACTGCCAAGGAAAGGCCAGTGCACCCAGGGAAAGCCACAAATGGGCACTCTTCTGGAAGAGCAGGGGTGAAGATTCCTCTGGGGTAAGTAAGCAGACAGCCCTGGACAAAGCCCCCCCCCCCCCAAGTCCACCCCAAAGCTATGTGCCTCTAGTCAAGGACTAGCCTTCCCTGAGCCACACTCCACTTGCCTCCAGGACAGCTGAATTTGGCACAGGCTCAAGCACCATTGCAAATAGCCCTCACTCCACCAGTATACCTCGATAAAGGCACATAGGGAGCCAGTATGTGTGTGGGGGGTGGTGCAGTTCTGACCTGGGGGAACACCAGCTTCCATCGGTTGGCCAAGCTTCCAGGCCTTGCTCTAGTCTCCCTTCCTCCACAAAGCCATCCCTGGGTGTCACAGTCCTTATTTGGGACCCTATGGGCCATGGATCTAAACAGGCTGACATATGGCTTTATATAACCGTGCACTAATGGCCTGGAGTATGGCGCTTCCTCAACATCCCAGAGGCCCAGACATAGGCTGGGCACAGTGGGACACCCCAGCATGCTGGCCAGTCCTCAGAGAAGAACCAGGTGGGTCTGCTGATGCTCTGCAGGCAAAGCAGGCTAAACCAAGTGGCTGCATCCTCTGTTCTCCTGCCTGCCCAGTGAAGAAAGGCCAAAGGGGGAAGGCAAGGGCCAATAGAAGCGGTCTGTCCTGTCACAGTCACCACCTGCAGGTTCTGCGGAGGGACCTAGGCTGGGCTTCTTGTGGCCCCTTGGTCCTGAGGCAGAGCAGGAGATAGAAGGACACTTCTGTGTAGGACAGCCAGCTTCAGCTAAAGGGCCAGACTCCCCACAGAGCTGGGTGGGGAAACACACACACTGAACGGGACCCTAGGGACTGCCAACAGCCCAGGCTCCTGATTTTCTCCAAGGAGGTGCCTATAGGCCAACAAAAAAGAAGACTGACACTAGCAAGCAGGCTACATAGGGGACTCTGCCCTTCTTTCAGAATGTTCTTTTATAAGTCTGCTCACGCAGTGCCTGGCCTGTGGTGGCACAGTGGATAAAGCATTGACCTGGAATGCTGAGGTCGCTGGTTCAAATCCCTAGGCTTGCCTGGTCAAGGCACATATGGGAGTTGATGCTTCCTGCTCCTCCCCTTCTCTCTCTCTCTCTCTCTGTCTCTCTCCCTCTCTCCTCTCTAAAAAACAAATCAAGACTTAAAAAAAATACTTTAGTAAAAAATAATAATAATAATAATAAGTCTGCCCACACAAAGCCTGGTCACACTAATTAATATTTGTGGCAAAATTATAAATACTTCGTTCTCTTACTGTTAATCACTGGAACATTTCACTTCTATGCCTTTGGACCAGTCCAGCCCCTCTGCGCAATCCTTAGAGGGATTCGCATCTGCCAACCAAATGTTGATGACGCCACCTGCTTCTAAGCCCTGGCACTCTCCACTTCCAGACTGGGGCCTGTAGGGCCAACAGCAAAGCAATGAGAGTCGGACACAGAAGGAAAGGGTATGGAGAGGCTTGGTAACAGAGAGGCTTCTCGTCCCATTTGGTGTGACAGTATTCTAAGGATTTTTTGTTCAAGTTTGACTCAGTTCAAATCCTTTGGTCACTCTCAGGAGTTCCAGGCCAGTTACCAGTTTCCTGACATGAGTTCTCTCCATTTGTCCAGGAGTAACACTAGAAACAGTTCATGGCCACTTATTCCATCAGCTAAGTACAATGATAGTTTGAGAAAAAAATATGGCTGTGTTATCAAAAACTGTAGCAACTCTGACTAAGTCATAAATGTTCTGCCAACTAGAAAGCAATGGTTTCTAACAACAGTAAATGTGTGAAATCAATATTTTGAGAAATCTTTCTACTGAACAAAAACTGCCCCAGTTGGTCCCTGATGACCACTGGGGAAGGATATGTCCCCTGGCTGTGTGGGATGGTGGGGAAACCCTCCTATTAAGGCTTAGGAGACTACACGGATGCCCAAGAGAAACACCCAAAACACAGGGAGCTCCCCCAAAAAGGCAGACACACAAGCAGGCGAGAACCAGGGCATCACTGCAGGAACCATATTACCACCCTGCCCCTTCTTTGCTGGTGTTCACCAGCAAGGGCTGACCAAGCAGCACCGGGCACCTTGCAGCACCGGGCACCTTGCAGCCCCAGTGCATGCAGACTATGGTGCTGCCCTACCGAGACCCTGATGCTCAGAGTGGGAAGAAGACTTGACCTCACTGTGCATCTCTCACGGTGGGCCCCTTGTCTTGTGCCCCTCACCACACATTACTCTGCCCCCTCAAGCCAGGCAATGCACTGACTAGGGAGGCCTTGGGGGAAATTTAAGTATTTTCCTATCCACCTGCCTCATAACACAAATGCTAGGGAAAGAGGAGCAGCTCCTGGGTGAGAGGCCAGGTTCCTCCCAGTTATCTGGTGAGGTTTCCAGGAAGACTCTTCAAACAAAAGATGAGTAGGAGAATCTGCCTTGTTTAGAGCCAAAGAGAGAAACAGATGCCATGACCACGTCACTATCCCTACTTTCTATAGAAAAAACGCCCCTTTGGGCCTAGCTGGTTTCCCAAGCTCTCTCTTCTCAAGGTCTCCTTCTGCCCACCCGAGTCATCTCGGTATTCAAAAGCTGTAGGACTCTCCAACTTCCATGCCTTTGTTCCCATTGCCCATTACACAAAACACCCCAAAGACCTTTCTGGAGGCCCACCCCCTCCAATAAGCCCTCCAATCCACCAAACCCCAGAGCCAGGTCACAGCACTCCCTCTTGGCACTGACCACTGTCCCATGACACTGCCTAGGGACACACAGATACAACAGGCAGCAGGTATTGGGGTGCCCTCATCTTGGCCTTCCTCATGGCACCCTCTTCCATGCCTAGCACATAGTAGGCACTCAATAAATGCCATGACCAACTATAGCCTGAGCAGGTTTTATAAAAGGTAAGAATGAAGGAGAGAAGAACAAAGGAGGTGACTGGTTCTTCCCTCCAACAGCCTCCTTCCCTGCCCCCAAACCAGTCCCCACTCTATGGGGGACATGCACGACAAACTGAGCTACATTCAGAGTCCCTCCTACTTTGAGAAGGTCTGTTCACAAGAACACAGCTTGCCCACCATAAGCTAACTTCCCTTTGCCCTGGAAGGGAGGTCAGTGAGCAGAGACCAGGACAGGCCTGCCCTCCAGCACTGACCACCATCTGCAGCTCCTCCCTCGTAGCATCTTGGCTACTGTGCACAATTTGTATTTTTACACACTTGTCCTTATAAAGATAACTTGGTATCTTAGAGTCTGTTGCCTTGGTTATTTTTTTAAAGCAAGAAAGAGCAAAGCAATGGGAATACAGGACTGAGACACCTGCCAGGCAGGGAGGCCACTGCTGCATCTGCATCTGTTCAGAACTGGGAAGATGGGCTGTGGGCAGAAGCCAAGCACATCAAACACAGACACTCCAAGTCACAGGACCAGCAGATGTGGAGGGGCTCCTGGTCACAGGGGGAGCAGGGAGCCGGACTGAGGGCAAAGCATGCGGTCTGCGCTGTCCCCTGAAGCGAGCCGTGACAGTGCAAGCAGAAAGACAAAGCCTGGAGACAGAGTGTGGACAGGGTTAGGGGCAGCACGGGCAATATTGACAGAGGCAGTGTGGGCAAGCAGGTGAGAATGAGCACAGACAGGACACAACACAGATGGTGACAGCATGGTAGGTGAGGATGAATGTCACATAGGGGGGTTAGCACAAAATACCCTGGGCTCCCCTGGAAGGTCCACCTAGCCCACACCCTACAACTTGGGGTCTAGGGCAGCCTCTGTTCATGCTATAAACGGGGCCTGATGGGCATCCTACAACCATGGACACCAGCCACTATAGCCCCCACTCTTCTGACCCGTGCTTGGTCACTCTTACCCCATCCCTCATGGGAAACAGGACATACCCCTCAGATCTTGGTTAAGCTTTGCCTTCTCAGGAAGGCCTCCCACCCCACCAAGAGGCCAGGCCAAGTCTCTTTGGGACAGTTTCAGTTGCACCCTAACCTTGAGCTATATATCAAGGTTATATAGCTGATTCATCCCTGCTGAGAGCCTGCTACAGGGACCAGGGCTTTCATGTGCACCTACCTGGCACAGTACTGACGGAACCCCAAGAAAAGCTTGGGCTCAGACCACTGAGGCCTCTTCTGGCTCCAGCACTCTGAGGTGACATGAATCCTGTCAGGCAGATATCAAAGGTCTTGGCCAGTCCAACAGAGCCACTAAGGATACATCCCAAAGACTGGATGAGCCAGGTCAAGTTATGAAACATGCTCTATAACAGCCTTGCCACCAGAACTCCAACAAAAAGAATGGGCACACAGACCCAGTTTCTGTTCAGGTCAGCAGGCACAGAGACCCTCCTTGTGGTAGCCTCACCCCAGCCTGAGTTAGGAGACTGAGACCCCAACTCTCCTTGGCTCCGCCCTAACTAGCCACGTGGCTCTGGATGAACACCCACCTGCCCTCAACTGGACTCGCTTGTAGGGCATAGACACATGGCCAAGCCTATATAGGGCAACTGTGAGGATGGGAACATACACTATATAATGCAAGCACCCGGCCCAGAGCCCAGCACAGAGCAAGCAAGTGCTGCTATGTGGCAAGGTCCAATTACTTACGCACTTAAACATGCGTGTTACACACACGGCATTTGAGGGAGAACAGATTTTGTTCAGAAATCTCATGCTGTGTTTGAACATATGTCAACAGCAATCATTGGAAGCCCCTTGGAGGTCAAAATGCAATCCCCACATAATGTTCTTTTCCTGGTCAGGAAGCTTCAATGCTAAGGATTTCAGTACTAGGGGCAAATTCCAAGATGGGTGAAAGGCAGAGAAATTAATCAGGCAGGGCCACCAGGACCAGCAGCTCATGGCTTAATTTGTTCTGTCTCTGCCTCTCAGCTTGACTATAGGGCTCCTCCTTAGGCCAGCTGTGGGCACCCTGCATGGGAGTGTCGGAGGCATCTGAAGGCCAGTTCCAAAGGGTTTTAACCAAAGTTGTAGACAAGCTGCAAGAAGCTTTCAACCCTACCACGGGTGGCACTAGGTGCATATGTGGCAGGTTCAGAGGGTGAATCTGAGTCCTATTGAGAAGGCACTATCAAATGTCAAGCTGCCTACATGTATCTGTAGCTATTTTTCTAAACCTTACACCAAATAAGAATTGACACAGCTGATTTCTGGTTTTGCAGCAAAGGCACATGAAAGTAAAGAGGCAGCTCTAAGACAGGGTCTCCTAACCATGCCCAGGCTTGACTCCCTGTCCAGTTGGTAAATTAGCCTCTGACAGGATGTTGGCACAGAAGGCCCATGGCCCAGACTAACTCAGAGGCTGTTGCTTCAGAGAACACAGCCTGCCCCTCTTCTGATGCCATATCAGTGCTAGAGAGAGCTGGGGTACAAACTGGGTGACTGGCACCACAGCCCGTGTTCCTCCCATGCTGCCTGCTCCTTGTGTCAGCTCTGATGACCTGGGGATGACTACACCTAAGAAACAGCTATGATGAGTAAGCATCTTTGTTTAATACCCCAGAAGAAAACATTATCCCATACAGGTGAGGAAACTGAGGCTCAGAGAAGTAAAATCCCTTGCCCAAGATTGCCAAGTAAGTAGGCAATGGAGCTGGGCATGGAACTCAGATACCCCTGACTTTAAGGCCCATTCTGCCATGGTCTCCCTGTCTGACGTCAAGTGGGTCCCTAAACTGCTTCTCTTCCTCTGTACCCAGGGCTCCACTCTGATGCCTCGTCCTTAACAGGAGACCCGAGGTTGGTCTCAGGCCACGTGTTTTCCCAGGGGTCAGTCACAAGAGGCAGAAGTAGAGGTGGGTAGTGTGAACCCTGGGGGATATCAACATATCGCCTGACTCCAGCAAATCTGCTGCGTCTGAGCCAGGGCCTTTCCCTAGCATCTAGCACAGCTGCTAAAAGAACCACTTTAACATTCTAAGATATTGGCTATATTAGGGCCCAAAACATTTTCACGTTGCAGTCACTGCTTTCTCTCCAAGGTGAGGAAAGTGAGAGTTCGGAAGCACCATGCAGCCAGGCCTAGGCAGAGCACAGTGTGACCAATGCAGGGCTTTCTGGCACACTGGGCTGGGACTGCACAAAAGTGGGCCACAAGATTCCAATGGCTCCATAGCATTAACAGGAATCACTTCGGGGGAAAAAAATTTTTTTACCACTGAAAACCCATTTGTATGGCTCCCTCTGCAAACTTCCACAACAAATTACCATTATGTTGGCATCCTGAACATGTCACAACAGCATCAGACCTCAGCATTCCTGCTCCCCCACAGCTGTGACACATGTGCACCAACACCGGATGGCTGGGTAGCAGTGCCAGGTGGCATAACTGCCCCTTTCTAAAGCAGTCCGGCCTCTCACCTTCTCTGCTGCAGTGGTGCCCACATCAGAAGCATACCGAGCTCTGTGGGCCAACAGAGCCAAGCACAATTCCTGCTGCCAATCTAGCTCAAGCGGCAGGGCTGAGGAGGGGCCACCTGCAATTCATGGACAGCCTAGAGAAGCAGTCCTCTCTTGAAAACCGGCAGGGTACTAAAGCCTCACAGGAGGTACCGGGCAGAAACAAATCCCCAGAGCAGGGATTTATTTCCAATGTTTTCTCAATACTTTCATGTGTGAAAGATTGGGAGTAGGGTGGTTTTCCTATTTAACTTGAGTTAAATAAGAACGGGAAAGAACCTTGCTTTGGGAACAGCTGCAAGACTGAAGCATGGAGGAGCAAGCAGGCCAGTTACTCCCATCTCTGCTCAACCCTCTGGGGAGGTCAGGGAGGGTCCAACAGCCAGATCGGTGTGGAAAGAGGTGATGGATCCACAGAGCAAACACTTAGATCGCAGCCTCTCTCTCAACATACACACTATGGGCCAAACGGAACCCAGGCGGGGACACTTGCAAGGCTCCTTGCCTCTCAGATCACCAAATTTCCGCTGGCCCAGGGCAGCTAAGCACTGCCACCTTGTCATCCTTGGCCAGCGCTTCTCTAAACCTGCTCTCAACCTTGCTCACTCGATGATGCCTGTACTTCCCAGGAACCCATGCCCTGGGCCGGTAGCGGGCCCCATCACCCTGGGGAAGGCAGAACAAGGCCCATTTCCCCACAGCCCCAATAAGATGAGTGACATGTAAGGACCTGAGTATCAGCATTGTCGCTACCTCCATAAGGCTCCACTTTAATGGCCCCTCTAAATCCACCAATTTGGCTCATTCCAGCAAATATTCTGTCACCAGCTTATCACTGTAAATGTGAGGAGAACATGAAGAAGTCAAGCTACGAGGTCAGCATGCAAGCCTCCTAATGTTAGCAAGGGATGTGGTTGAACAGTCGCCACCTGCCACATCCCACATGGGATGGCCTTGTACAGTCCCAGCTGACACCCCCACCCCAACCTGTGTGGATTCCCAGGGATGACAGGCTCAGCACCAGTGACAGCCTTCACATGACCATCAGAAGGGCATGCTATTATAACGCAGATGACTGCACAGGAGCCACTCGAGGCAGCTTGCAGACTCTGACAGAAAGCCCAGAGTCTTCCAACTGCCCTTCAACATCCCCATTTTGCAGGTAGGAAAATGCAGGCTCAGAGAGGACCCCGCCCCACCTCCGCTCCCAGGTGGGCGAGCTGGCAGGTGGCGACCTTGAGCATGTCTTGGAAGCACAGAATCACCGTGAGTCCATGAGGTTAGTGAACAGCCACAACATTGCCCGTGTCACCCCAGACCCAGCACCCCCCTCACCAAAACAAAGCGACTCATTGCCCAAAGCTCCCGCCCCCGATTGGCGTGCCGCCCTGGGCTGGCAGTAGGGAGAACAGGGACTGTACCGTCCGGCGTCGCCTGCTGGTGGGGTTTTTTACATTTGACGTAATCGTGGTCAATCGGAGTGGCTGTGTAAGGTGGGGATGTCAGACCTGGGCCAGAGGAGGAGGGGAGGGAGGCTCCGGGGCCCGGCAGTGTCCCAGCTGAAGAGTGGGAGTCCTCATCCACCAGGCAGGCCTTCTCCCTGTAGGACAGAGGGTTGGGGTGTGGTCAGAATCTCCACATGGCACTGAAGGACATGCAGGTCTGGGACAGTGCCCTTCCCAGCTGTCAAATCCACAAACCACCCTTCCTGGGGCCTAATGCTCCCATGTACTTCCCCCTACCCCTCTGGCTGGTGTTCCAGGGCACTGAAGGAGCTGCCTGCATGTCACCCACTCAGGCTTAGCCCCCAACTATGGCTGAGCTCTGCAGGGTCTCAGGTCTCAGGCCCCGGGGAATCTGATGAGACCCACCTCAGAAATGGCCACCCCAGCACCTTTCATACCAAGTCAGCACCCTTCTGTGGGATGCCCAAGGCTGACAGATTAATCCCCGACCCGTGCACAGAGAAAAACAACTGGGTCTGCTACACGCTCACATGTGCATAAGGATATCTGCTACAACGCTGCTGGGCAAAAGAACTAGAAACACCTGAAATGTTGAAATGGTTACAGAAACAAGGTGTAGCCACACAGTGGAATTAGGAGTCACAGGCCACTGGCAGTTACTAGAAAGAATGAGGTAAATGGGGTACTATCTCTGGACTAGGTTCCAGGTCCATTGTCCAAAAAAACAACAATAAAAAAACCCCTCTAGAACAACACCTTCAGTAGTAGTTCTTTCTCTGTTTTCTCTCTCTCTCTCTCTCTCTCTCTCTCTCTCTCTCTCTCTTCTTTCTTTCTCTTCTCTCTCCCTCCTTCCTTTCCTTCCTTTCCTTCCTTCCATTCCTTCCTTCCCTCCCTCCCTTCCTCCCTTTCTTCCTTCTTTCCTTCCTTCTGAGAGAGGCAGGAAAAGACAGGCAAAGTGACAGGAACATCAAGCTGTTCCGGCATGTGCCCTGACTGGGAATCAAACTGGCAACCTCTGTACTTCGGGACAATGCTCCAACCAACTGAGCTATTTGGCCAGGGCTTAATTTTTTTTTTTTTTTTTTTTTTTCTGAAGCTGGAAACGGGGAGAGACAGTCAGACAGACTCCCGCATGCGCCCGACCGGGATCCACCCGGCACGCCCACCAGGGGCGACGCTCTGCCCACCAGGGGGCGATGCTCTGCCCCTCCGGGGCGCCACTCTGCTGCGACCAGAGCCACTCTAGCGCCTGGGGCAAAGGCCAAGGAGCCATCCCCAGCGCCCGGGCCATCTTTGCTCCAATGGAGCCTTGGCTGCGGGAGGGGAAGAGAGAGACAGAGAGGAAGGAGGGGGGGAGTGGAGAAGCAAATGGGCGCTTCTCCTATGTGCCCTGGCCGGGAATCGAACCCGGGTCCCCCACACGCCAGGCCGATGCTCTACCGCTGAGCCAACCGGCCAGGGCCTTTTTTTTTTTTTTTTTTTACAGAGACAGAGAGAGAGTCAGAGAGAGGGATAGATAGGGATGGACAGACAGGAACTGAGAGAGATGAGAAGCATCAATCATCAGCTTTCGTTGTGACACCTTAGTTCTTCATTGATTGCTTTCTCATATGTGCCTTGACAGTGGGCCTTCAGCAGACCGAGTAACCCCTTGCTTGAGCCAGTGACCTTGGGTCCAAGCTGGTGAGCTTTTTGCTCAAGCCAGATGAGCCCGCGCTCAAGCTGGCGACCTCGGGGTCTCGAAGCTGGGTCCTTCCACATCCCAGTCCGATGCTCTATCCACTGCACCACTGCCTGGTCAGGCTTAATTTTTTTTTATTGATTGATTTTTAGAGAGACAGAAAGAGGAAGGGGGGGAGAATGGGGAAGGGAAGCATTCATTTGTTGTTCCATTCAGGTGTACATTCATTGGCTGCTTTCTGTGTATGCCCTGACCAGGGATCAAACCTGCAACAACCTTGCTGTTTCAGGACAATGCTCTTAACTTACTGAGCTAACTGGCAGGGATCTACTTTTAAATATTTTGAAAAAGAACTATGATCAATAAAAGACACCATCACTAAGTTGGGGGCCCTTTGTAACTGAAAACTTCCAGGCGTACTGAGTCTACCTGTGTGACCTGCCACATGTGTGCCCATCTCCCCCATAAACCTGTCCTCAAGGACAGGGCTGGGTGCTGGACCTTCTGGCACTCAGTTGAGCCCTGCATGGTGCCCAGCCAGGCAGAGGTCCAGAGTTGGGGCGAGCTAAGCCAAAGCTCCAAGATATGGACACCCACAGATACAACTCACAGTCAAGACGAGGCCGGGGGGTCTGTCCCAGACCCAATGAGGAGGCTACACCAGGGCCCCAGTGTCCTCAAGCCCTCTGGTACTACAGAAAGAGCCCGTGCCTGCCACACCCCTCCGGGCTTCTTGGAAGAATGGGCAGTAGACCAGTCCCTCAGAGGGCCCCCATGCTTGGGAGTGGGCCTGGAAGAGGACCCAGAAGCAAGCGTTGGCAACGTGAAAACTGTTCTCCCAGTGTTTTGCACAGGGCTGAGCCGTGCTCCAGTGGGAAGGGGGAAGGAGTCAGCTTCTCTACAGGACCTGCCCTGGAGGATAGGGTGGACCAGGAATGGCCACAGGATGAGACGATAAAATACACTCTCAGTCTCTCCTTCTCAAGTTCAACAGAAATGCCTCAGCACAGCCATCAGGAATCTCCAGATGAGACCCAGAAACTCCATGAACTCCGGTTTACTCAGCAATATCCACTGAACACTACCTTGCCATAAACAAACCATCACAGTACACAGGAGATACACTGCTGGATGAGATGTGCTACTCACTTCTCTGAAGCTTTGGGTGTGTTCTTCTCCTCACCCCTGGCAAAGGGTCCTTCTGCAGCCTCCTTCATGAAGGTGACCAGGACCTCTGCATCGATCCCGGAGTCGGGCTTCCCCAGGAGCTTCAGGATGGAAGCATGGAGCCGGAAGTACACCTGTGGGGACGACACTCGGGTGTGAGCCGCCCTCCCAGATGCTCAGGTTCATTCCGCAGGCCAGTCAGCCACCCAGGAAATGGAACCTGACAGTGGAGACGTGCCACCACACACTCCCTTTTCTCATTAGTTTTTAAGCCAGCCAACCTACCACTCATTCAGAGCAAGTCTGACAATTCATATAGACACAAACAATCAACATTCAGCCTAAACATTTACCCAGTATCCCAGGCAAGTGGTGAGAAGACAATGAGTTTTGCTCACTGGGCCCTCCTCCCACCAAGGCACGTGCTGCCCTCTTTGTGCCCCTCTCCTAGCAGCAAAGAAAGGAAGCTTCCACACCTGTCTCCTCACTGGACCGTGGACTCCTGAGGCAAGAAGCATGCTGGATTTGTTTGTGTCCCAGTACCTGGGAAAGCCAGGTACTACAGGCCTCAAGAAGCTCCACCCAGTAGGTGCAGGGTGAGCAGGAGGCTTGCTGAGTCAGTCAGGTCCTGTTCCTGCCTTCACTTCTTCGAATCCATGTACAAATGTGTGAAGCAAATTGACCAAGAGCTTACAGCAAGAAAGCCCAGGGTCAGGTTAAACCCAGGTCCATCCTGTCTCCTGCCCTTTACTGCTTCCAAGCAAATGCCACACCACACATAGGCACCTCCACAGGCAACTTGGCCTGACTTTCCCACCCAGGTGTGACGGAATGCAGATTTCCACCTGTGGTACACGCTCCTTCGGATGGCATAATGCATGCCACAGGGTTGAGAACCACTGTGGCTACAGGCCCTGATTAACCAGCCTCCCCTCACCGTGACGTGGTTCTTAAGAGACGTCGCCAAGGACCTACCCAAGTGAGATGCCTGGAGGTCTGGCCCTGGCAGCACTCTCAAGGGGACATCCCAGACAGAAGGGCTCCACCCAGAGCTCTAGCCCTCTGAACTACAGAGGAATTGGCCCAGCAACTCCATTTTCAGATGCAGGAAACCTCTGAGGCACCACACATGCCCGGGTGGAGGTGGAGGGCAAAGTGTCTAACTGGCAATGTTTATTCTAGTAGCAAGTAAAATAGCTTGAATGAGAGCTCAACAGCAAAAGGGGATATTCACAAGGGCAAGGTTCAGCCCATAAGAAAAATGTCATTTTTAAAGCAAAATATACATATGATGTTCCAACTGAGTGCCCGCCCTCCTGAGAGCCAGTGTGGTATGCTCTGGGAGGGCAGTAGGCACAGTTGAGGTCTTAGTTCCTCATCTGGAAGTCCTTAGGTCCCACGGGGCCACCATCCTGCTCGCTCATTGGTTCTGTGAGGTAGCAGCAGAGGTCAAAAGTCAAAGAAAAAGTCAAAGCCCATGGAAAAAAAATTGTTGTCATTTTCCCAAGTGCCGGGCCACCTCCCACCACAAGAGGTTCAGTGCCGCCCAGAGTTGCTTCCTGATAGCCCTGGGCTCAGTGGCACCTGGCCCCAGCCGCCCTTCTCTCCTACTGCAGACTAAGGGCAAGTCATGCCAGTCCTCTGGGCCTCAGCTTCTCATCCCCAAAGTGGAAGTCCCTCCAAGGACAGGCACATGAAGCCTGAGTAGAAAGCATGAAAACACTGTGATAGGGAAGGATATGGACCTGGGGCTATGTATGATAGCAACTAGGAAACTGCTGAAAACACGCCCAATAGGAAGTTTTGCAGATACCCCTCCCCCCATGAATATAGGCCTAAAACAGCTTCTATAACCGCTCAATATGAATCATTTTAAAAAGATAAATTCAAAAAATTTTTACATTGATTTGAGAAAGGAAGAGGAAAAATAGAGAGATGGGGGAGAGGGAAAGGGGGCAAGTAAGGGGAAGAGTGAGGGAGAGGGGGGAGTGAGGGAGAGGGGGCGAGTGAGGGAGAAAGGGGAGTGTGAGGACAGGGAGAGTGAAGAAGGGGGAGAGTGGGGGAGAGGGGGAGAGAGGGAGAGAGGTAGAGAGAAAGGGAGAGAAGTAGAGAGAAAGGCAGAGAAGTAGAGAGAGAGAGAGAGCAAGAGAGGTGGAGAGAGAACGAGAGAGATGGAGAGAGAAAAAGAGACAAGTATTAACTTGTTTCACTTAGTTGTGCCATCTAGTTGTGCACTCATCAGCTGCTTCTCGTACATGCCCTGACCAGGGGTCGAACCTGTGACTTCTGGCACACCAGGTCAATGCTTTATCCATTGAGCCACCCAGTCAGGGCTAAAAAAGCATATATATATATATATTTTAAAGCATATTTTTTAAAATGAGACTTTTTTTGTTCACAAGATTATCAAATATTAAAAAGAGGATACAAACTAGGTTGAGGAAACAAAAGTTTATAGATCAGTAAAACCTTTTAGGACAATGAGACATATTTGATTCAATGTTAAATGACCCTTGGAAATATAGTTGATCCTTGAACAATGTATGTTGAAATATCCACGTATATGTGGATATTTTTTTCAACTCACCTGCACAGTTCGAACCTGCACTGTTCAAAGGTCAACTAGTGGTTGGGAATCTAAGCATGTGGAAGGCCAACTCTCAGTTTAGGTGGAATCTTCTATTGCAGTGGGCAGCCAGTGCCCTTAAAACCTGTTCAAGAGTCAACTGTACTCAGTTGAGTGCTCCCTGATATGTGTTCAGCCTGTACCTTGTCAAGGAAGAAGTGGAAGAGAAGTCCAAACCCAGAAGAAGAGGCCAGGCAAATACACAAATGCCCAGCCAGACTAGGGGGCACAGGACATGGAAGGAAGCCCACAACTCCTTCTACTACATCTTGTCCAGTGAAAAAGGCAAGTTGCAAAATGATAATGTACCTATATGTTAATAGGAACAAATTCTAGAAAGCTAAGGATATGCCAAGCAGTACATAAATATAACTAGGGTGTGGGGGACTAGAATCACTGGGGACTTTAACTTTTTGTTTTAAACACTTCTGAACTGTTTGATTCTTATATATTTTTTAACCATGAATTATGTGTTAATTTTATAATCAGAAAAAGATACATAAAGGCAGAAGAGACATAAGCAAGCAGATTCTGCCCCAAACTCCAAATAGCTGGGCATATGAGACCTGGTGGTGAGGCTGGGCTTGAAGCCTCAGAAAGGGCAAAGCTAAGATGCTCTGGGCCTCGGGAAGTGGAGAGTCCTGAGCCAGGCCAAGCATATCTGGACCTGCACATGTGTCCTCAGCTTCCTTCCTACAGAATGTGCTGGTCACAGCCACCCAACCCACCTCACAGGACTGTCATAAGCATGAGTAAGAGCATCATGTAAAATGGTCTAGAAAACAGCAAATCCAAGCAGGAAACAAGTGCTCTCTGTTTTTTGGTAAAAATGGAAGACCCCAAATCTGGGGTCAAGAGAACAGGCTGCTCCCCTGGCTCAGTCCTACCAAGCGAGACCTCAGATGTCTCATTTGCACCTGGAGAACATGGGTGCCTCCTACCAGGCTGCAGGGAGTGAATGCTGCACTGCCCAGTGTGAGCAAGCCAGGTTTTCTCAGAACCTGTGTATGCTAATGGGAAAAGACCATTTTCTCCTTGGGAGGTAAGAACAAAACACTCATTCTCCCAGAAAGGATGATAAGCACCCCTTAGAAAGAGAGAGAACAGGCTGCTTTAATTTAATTCTGCACAAAGCTGCTAAACACAAAGAAATTTCCAGTAGATTGCAGGGGAGTTACTGGGACTGCTTGCCCCATCCACAGGGAGACAGAGAGAGCAGCCTGCCCCTGCCCTGCTTCCCCACCCGGGGCCAGCACGGTGTCACCTCCAGGGCCTCCATGGCCAGCTCAGGTGGGTTGTGGTAGTGGATCTTCTTGGGGTAGTGGGCCGCCTCCTCATGCAGGTAGTGGCCAGCCTGCCTGTAGTGCAGCAGGTAAACGGTGGGCGGCTGCTGCTGCTTCTCAGCCACCTTGCCCAGCATGTAGTGGATGAGCCACTCCTCCTCATCACCGTCACCCTCGCAGCGGGCCGCTGACGTGAAACAGTGCCTGGCTGTCTCCAGCATGCTATCACGCCGGCCCTCCATCTGTAACGACACCATGAGACCAGGCCAGCCTTAGGCGCACAACCAGAACTGCACAGGATCATGCCTTAACCTGCAGGAAGCCTGCTGCCTTCTTTGCAAATTGGTAATCCTCTCAACAGCCCTGAGACACAGAAGTGCCATCACCATTTCACAGCTGGGGACAGTGTGGAGAGATTCCTGGGGATTCCTCAGAAGCCCACATTAAGTAAGTCACAAAGCTGGACTGAAGCCAGTCACCTCATCCAACTCCATGTTCTTTTTTCTACCTTCCCCATCAGTATGTATTTATGTGTTTATGAAGTACTCAACGACTCCTTTCTAAAGGTCCCAACTATAACCATGTGGCTGCAGCGAGGCTCTGGGCCTCAGAAGGGAAGACAGCATAGTGCTGGGGGCTGCAGGGGCTGCCAGCCTTCACTGCCAGCAGGACCACGCCATTAGTAGCTCCACCACATCAGTCTGAGGAGGCCAGACTGTAAGCAGAGCTGACATTCTGAGAAGAGCCTCCACTGCAGGCAGCGAGCTCCTTGTTCTCTCACCCTCTCACTGCGGGGAGGAGGGCAAGCAGAGCTGGAGAAGATGTGCAACCAGCATCCAGCTCCACAGCGCACAGTGCCTGGGGGTGGGGGTGGGGGGCGCACCCGGCACCCAGCTCCACAGTGCCTGGGGGGGCGCACCCTGCACCCAGCTCCACAGTGCCTGGGGGGGCGCACCCTGCACCCAGCTCCACAGTGCCTGGGGGGGCGCACCCGGCACCCAGCTCCAGTGCCGGGGGGTGGGGGGGTGTACCCAGCACCCAGCTCCACAGTGCCTGGGGGGGGTGCACCTGGCACCCAGCTCCACAGTGCCGGGGAGTAGGGGGGGTACCCAGCACCCAGCTCCACAGTGGCGGGGGGGGGGGCGCACCTGGCTCCACAGTGCGGGGGGGGGGGGGGCGTGTACACAGCACCCAGCTCCACAGTGCGGGGGGGGGGGGGGCGTGTATCCAGCACCCAGCTCTACAGTGCCGGGGGGGGGGCGCACCCAGCTCCATAGTGCGAGGGGTTGGGCGCACCCAGCTCCACAGTGAGGGGGGGGGGCGTGTATCCAGCACCCAGCTCCACAGAGCCTGGGGGGGGGAGCGCCCGGTGCCATGCTCCACAGCACCAGAGAGGATGTACACACCCCTGGGGTCCAATAGGACTTCCCAACCTTTCTCCACACCCTTCCAGGGATCTAGTGTGCTTAAAAAAGGGCAG
Organism: Saccopteryx leptura; assembly: GCF_036850995.1. Lineage (NCBI taxonomy): Eukaryota > Metazoa > Chordata > Mammalia > Chiroptera > Emballonuridae > Saccopteryx > Saccopteryx leptura. The sequence goes on along the minus strand of NC_089504.1, from coordinate 383,079,937 downwards.
ATTCCTGAACCCCATTCAAGCCTTGCTCACTTGGAGCCTCTGCGTCTATGGAAGCACCTTCAGCCACCTTCTCAGGCACTATCAGTGGAAACGGTTAAGAGAGGAAGCCAGCTTCTAAGAGGTTTTCCAACTCAGAGAACCACTTTTCCAGTCCCTGTATGAGACTCCAGGCCAGCATCCTGGGTGCTATTCATGCAGGCTGTCAGCTATCAGTGCACCCACACCCCTTCATCCCAAGAGTGAACACTGCCTGTTTGGGGCACAGAGGCAGTTGTTCCAAGCACCATAGGTCTTAACTTCATATCTTCATGGTCCTGGCTTGATGGCAGGGAGGTTGCAGCCTCTTCTCATCTCATCTCAAGGGCCAGAGGAAGGAAGAGGCTTTGGACACTCAGCTCTGGTAAGGGTGCTGCTCGTAGCTGGGAGAGCAGTGCCTCTGCTCCACTGTGCACGGGGAGGCTGCCCTATGAACATCTGTCCAGTGGATGCTTATGTCTGTGACTCTCCTGTAGCAATGGCCCTGGGACCAACACAAAGGAGCCTAGTGCTACCTCTAGTACTCTGCCAGGCATTTCTGGGGAAAGAATATTACCACCTAGGAATCAAGAAACCAGCACTAGGTGAAATACGGTAGAAAGCATCACGGCACAGGTCCAGAACATGGCAGAACCCAAGTGACTACATCATAAACCTGCCCAAGTGGGATTCTGCAACAAATCTGTGTAAGTAAAAGGTAGCCATTCATATGGAGTCCTTCTATTCTTTTTTTTTTTTTAATTCATTTTAGGAGAGGGAGAGACAGAGAGAGAGGAGAGACAGAAAGAGAAAAGGGGGGCAGGAGCTGGAAGCATCAACTCCCATATGTGCCTTGACCAGGCAAGCCCAGAGTTTCAAACCAGCGACCTCAGCATTTCCAGGTTGATGCTTTATCCACTGTGCCACCACAGGTAAGGCTGGAGTCCTTCTATTCTGACTGCTCTGTAGCTGTGTGACTTTGACCAAGTCACTAGCCCTCTACCCACCCAGCTTTCCTGCTGGGGCTCATATGGTCACCTACTAAGAAAGAAAGGGTGACTGTGAAAGGCCTCCCACTTGGCACCATCTAATCCCTACCAAGAGGCAGAGCCTCACCTCAAGGACACACTGCCACTGTCCCTATCTTTGGTAGATGTGGCAGTCAGAATACCTTAAACAGGAAAAAAAGGGACAGCCACTGAAGGTCAGCCCTGTTCCAGAAGCTCTGCTAGACACCCTCACACCACTCTCCATCCTCACTCAGAGCAGGAGGTACACACTCTGTGGCACCTCATTCTTCTCGGGGCCAGGGTGCCCGGCCTAGGGCCGACCAGTCACAGGGTCTCAGGGAATGTTGACTGTCAAAATATTGCCACAAAAAAGGAATGGTCAGCCCAATTACAGCCAAAACCACAAGAATGTCAAGTCTTCCCTCAGAACACAAAGCTGGCCCTGCATGACCAGGCAGTGGCACAGTGGATAGAGCATCGGAATGGGATGTGGAGGACCCAGGTTCAAGACCCCAAGGTCGCCAGCTTGAGCACGGGTTCATCTGGTTTGAGCAAGGCTCACCAGCTTGAGCCTAAGGTCACTGGCTCGAGCAAGGGGTTACTCAGTCTGCTGTAGACCCCCGGTCAAGGTACATATGAGAAAACAATCAATGAACAACTACGATGCCCCATCGAAGAATTGATGCTTCTCATCTCTCTCCCTTCCTGGCTGTCTGTCCCTATCTGTCCCCTCTGTCTGACTCTGTCACAAAAAATTAAAAAAATTAAAAATGCTGGTCCTGAATTTTCCCAGACCAGACTGGGTGTCCAAAGACCAGGGGCCATGCAGCCCTGACCAAGGCTTGAGATTTACAGGGAGAATCAACCATGAGCTCCCAGCATGGCTGTAAGGACAAGAGCAAAGAATGGCTAGGACAGAACTTTGCTGACCCAAGGGCACTCTGGTCAGACAGCGGAATGGCCGCCCCTCCACAGTGCTCCTCCTTACCTGCTGCACAAGCTCGGAGGGTAGCTCACCTCTCCACTGCTTCAGCTGGCGAGAGGCAAAGGAGTGCAAGGCATAGGACATGGTGCCATACTCAATCCACAGGGACAGGTTGGAGCTGTCAATATCCAGGGCCCGCCGGAAGCAGTTTAGGACAGGTGTGGCATGCTTCCAGATAGGCCCATCACTCTTCAGCTCATTGGAATTCAGCTTGTCCTGAATGCGACTGGCCCGGGCCAGGGCCATGCCTGCCCAGGAATCGAACCTGTGGTCATGACAAAAGCTCCTGTAAACACACTGTTGCCCTTATAGCACTGCAGACACAATAGCTTGGCAGGCAAGGCAGACAGCCACCCTGGGAGCTCACCTCCCAAACCAGGGTAGTGTTCACTAACTTCACGACTATGACCTGACCAATTGTGTCTCTGAGCCTCAGTTCCTAACCTGTGAAATATGGCTTAAAAGACCTACCTTAAAAGAAGAGCAGTTGGGGCACCACAAGACATGTATTTTAAGTTCATCAGCATCTTACAGACACTCAGTAACTGCTCTAAGAGAATCAGTACCAACTGGAGCCCAAATTGTGTTCAACACGAATAGGCTCCTGGACTTCGCTCCCCTGCTTTGAGGGGTTACCCACAGAATGTTTCTGATGGTAAGGAAAAGTGATGTTCTACAAGGCATTGAAATAATGGCCCCAGGTGACAGAAAAGCTCCCATTCAGCTATAACCTTAACTAACCTGCACTGGCAGAGCCTGCTGTCAGTACATGCCCTGACCAAAAGCACAGGGCAGCCAGGACCCCTGAGACCACAGCCACCCAGCTTCTATCCCATTCTCCCTCTGGACCCTCTCCAGTGTAGTTCCCAGCAGCAAGATGGAGTGTGAGTGGACCACATGATGGCTGAGCCTACCATTCAGAAATCACATAAAAGAAACTGATGTTGAGAATGCAGAACCTCTCTGAAAGGATGAATGGCCAGAGACACCAATACCAAGATGATTTCTGGGCACTTGAAAGAGTTTGGAATTTTCTGAGAGCTAGTACAGAAAACAAAAAAGGTAGCAATCACATGTCAATAATTCTTAACCCATTGCAAAACTAATTTTAAAACTGGCTAACTGGCTTCCAGAACTGACAGTCCCCAAGATGTGGTAAGGACAGAAGAAACTTGTGAAGCTCACATGTACTCTTGCTGTGCTTCAGGCGGCCAAAGATGAGCAAGTGTGAGCAAAGGAGACTTAAAGGCTAATGGCAGCAAAAACGCAGGCCTTACCCTTCCTTCATGTGGGTGGTGTTGAGTGTACCCTTTCTCCTCAGAAGCTTGGGGATCCAAGGCTACCAAGTCTCCCCAGCTCTCCCTTCCCCCACCCTGGGGAAGGGAGCAAAGGAGTAGGTATGTCAACTGCCCCTTCAGATGCTGGGAATTTTCAGTTAGGAACCGTCTACCAGGCCAGCTTCTGTCACACTGGGGAGTTTCTTCCCAATTTCCAGAACTCTTTCAGCCACTCCCTTTACCCTCATCAGGGCATGCGCCCCTGTGCTGCGAGAATACCAAAGTGAAAAATGCTATCTCCTTTAACAAATACAAGTAACCGAGAACACAGACACATTGCCACAAAAACTTAAAATGCTCCTCTGGGTACTACCAAGAGCCTTGTTCTGATGTGGGCTTCTGATTCTAGCAGAAGTGCAAAGCCAACACTCAGAGAGTGCTGACCTAAGGGGACATTGGGACACTGAGGGGTGGTGACAGGTTTGAGGAGGAAGTGTCCAGAGCCCATGTGCTGGGCTCTTATGCAGGTCAGGTGTGGTCCTGGCACTGGGCTCAGAGTTGTTTATTTGGTAGTGAGGATGAACTGTACTGGAGACTATTCCCAGCCTTCCCCTTCCCAAATGCCACTCAACAAAATGCTTGGCCAAGTTGGGCCACTTATAGCTCAGCAAGAGAAGGAATGGTGAACACGAGTTGAAAAACAAACAAACAAACAAAAAACCTCACTAGTAGGCCCTGGCCAGTTGGCTCAGTGGTGGAGCGTCAGCCTGGTGTGTGGAAGTCCCAGGTTCGATTCCTGGCCAGGGCACACAGGAGAAGCGCCCATCTGCTTCTTTACCCTTCCCCCTCTACTTCCTCTCTATCTCTCTCTTCCCCTCCCGCAGTCAAGGCTCCATTGAAGCAAAGTTGGCCCAGGCGCTGAGGATAGCTCCGTGGTCTCTGCCTCAGCTGCTAGAATGGCTTCAGCAGGACCGTCTCCCTGCTTCTAACTTTGGAAAAATACAAAAAATAAAAATAAAAATGGATAAATAAAATCTTTTTAAAAAAGAAGTACCTCTCAGTAGCTCTGAAATCAGTTTAGTTATCAATTTAAAAAAGTTAGTGGCACAAAATAATGGTGGGTTCTAAAATCAGTGGAGTTGCCTGACCTGTGGTGGCACAGTAGATAGAGCATGGACCTGGAATGCTGGGGTCCCTGTTGCTGTTCTGAAACCCTGGCTTGTCCAGTCATGGTACATACAAGAAGCAACTACCAGTTTATGCTTACCACTCATCCCCCCCTTTCTCTCTCTCTCCCCTCTCTCAAAAATCAATAAATAACATCTTAAAAAAAAACCTCACTAGCATTCTCAGACTGTGTTCCCACAGGAACCACCCAAGAAACACTGAAGCCAGAATATTCCACTATCCACTCAGATGTCTGCTGTGGGCTTCATCTATACCCAGCAGTTTCAGCAGATTTAGAGAAGTGTGAGTAAACTTCTATTGCCAAAATTCTATTGCCAAACTTCTATTCTGGCTAGTGCAGAAGATGAGACCGAGCCCATCTCCCCTGGCGTGTACCTGTAAGGGCTAAAGCCCAGGACCAGGTGCTCACAGGACACCCTGCCTTCTCTGGCAGGGCTCTTGGTGGGCTGGGCCTGATGAGTTCATATCCCCTGAAGCTGTGCAGGCTGGAGGAAGGCCCAGTTGTGAGCCATTGTTACCCTCACATTGCTGATAAAGGGACTGTCATATGAGAGGTGCCACAGCAGTCTCTCATCTCCCCATAGACAGATGGGTGTGATCACCCACACTTTTCAGACACGGAGGCAGCAATGCAGAGGAGAAGACCCCTCACTCTTTCACACAGTGAGCATTCAGCCAGCCTGAGTGTTGGTCTATTCTAACTCCATTCAGAGCAACCTGGGAGCAGAGAAGGCCACCAGCACATGGCTCCCTACCTGAAGGAAACCACAGGCTGAGCAAACAAAATGTAGTCACAATCTTTCCCACAGGCTATACAAGTCCTGAAAAATGGCTTCTACACTCAGATCCTAGTCCCTTTTCCCCATGGCCAGGTGGATTCTGACAGGTAGAAAGGTGGTTTACCCATGGTTTGGGGACAACCACCATGGGCTGGCACCCTGGCTACTTCCAAGAAGACTGTCTACAGATGCTACTCTGGATCCTTCAGATGTAAGTCACACAGAGAGTGACTTCCTTTTGACCTTGACCCAAGGTTTACCTCCTAGGTGTGACAGCCATGATAAAATACGCCAGCTCAATCAAGCAAATCAGACTTTATGAGCTTAGCAGGGACTTCAGGACAAGCAGGCCAATCACTACATTTTGATAAAAAGCAACTAGGGCACAATGGGAAGAAAGCATGAGCCTGACACACAGTGGGTTCTTCTACATTTACCACTGCGGCCATCGCTACTGCCAACAATGCACCGTGCCACAGCAAAAAAAGAAAACTACTTTAGTGTTTCTATTACTCCCCCACTCCACATGTGAGAAACTAACCATAATTAAAGACACTACACTAGAATAAGCAGGAGTACGCATTGGACAACTTCCCAGTGCAGGAGCTAGGAAAGTGGACAGCACACAGCCCACAGGATGAAGCCAGACTGCACATCCCTGTCTGCAGGTCAGGACCCAGATGGACACCTCATACCGTCTCTGATCCCAAAGCCCATCCCAGGGATCTTCCAGAAAAAAGCTTTCCCCATTGTTTTTCTTTTTATGGAGAGCCTTTCCTAATAACTGTAAAGTCTAAGCCACCTCATCATTCCTCATTCCCTGGCCTCCTCCTCAGGCAGGTAAGAGCTTATTGAGCTGCAGTCACTGTGGCCACCCCACCAGTCTGGCCTCACACCAAGATCACAAGCCTCAGTGGCCAGCCACTCACCTGTCAGGGCAGATGCAGATGTCATGCATGTAGAACTTGATGGCCTTGGACTGCTCCTTGTTTTTAAAATGGTAATCAGCCAGCAGGTAGTAAAGCTCATTCACCACTGGAGGAGAGGGGTCAGCCCCTTCTGGGAGGCAGGGTACCTGGCAGGTCAGAGGGCAAGGATAAGGGAAGGTAGAACCAAGAACTCAGATGTGACCAGTAATTCTTTGAACCCAGGACCATTCACGTCAGCACAGGATAGACCCTCGTTTCTCATGGCCCTAACTTCTGGAGCAGGGCCAAGGCACATAAGCAAAGCGCTGGAGGAGAAGGTGATAAGACAGCCCCTACCTCGGCTGAGGTCCCCTCAATGTACGCGGAGACTTTATCCAGGCTCAGCGCCGGCCTCTCTGTGCGGGGCACAATGGTGGCAATTCTCTTAAGGAGGTTAGCCAAGTCAGCAGAAACAGTGCTGGTCTTGTAGCTATCAAATTCAGGAAGGGTCTTGGGCTTAAAATACTCAAACATGAACAGAGCATCTTCCCATATAAGGTCAACCTTGAAAAAGACAGAAGGCCAATCACAGTGGAGTCAGGGTAAAGCACAAAGGGAAAGTTCTTCCAAGGAAACGCAGTGCTGAAATTAGGTTGCAATATACAGTATTAAAGGGCCTAAAACAAATCTAATACACTTTGAAAAATCTGCATGCCCACTGTTGAAATCCCTAAACCCAAGGGTCTGAAGAGCAGAAAAGTGAACCAGCATAAGCCTGGTCTTTAAGAAAGCTGGAAACTGAACTTTGTGAATCCAGGTGGACAAGCCAGAGGGTGGGGACCATGGGCCACTGACCCTCTCTTAGTCACCCCATTGGTCATTTGGTTTACAAATACTGACCAAGTACTTCCTCTGGGATAGGGTGGGTCCACACTCTGTGCAGAGGCCACAGCAGTGGCCCTGCCCAAGGAGTTTACATTCAGAGTATGGAATTCATAAGACCAGAAAATAACTGACAGTATTGCTAAGTCATAACAATCTCAATAGTGCTCTGAAACCCAAAACAAAAAACGAAAAACCTCTAAGGAATTATTTGTTTTATCCAAATTGTTAAAAGAAAATCTATTAGAAATTGCCATGCTGCATTCTTGAATGATGAGTCACCACTTATAAAGCAACTTTTTACAAGGATCAGATGTCAGGCTATCCTCTCGTCCCCCTAATACAACTCCAACCTGGAATTTCAGAGCTGTATGTTAGCAAATGACATCCTCCAAGAGTGCTCACAGCACTTGCTTCCCAGAGTTCAACTCTTCCTGGCAGGGTTAGGGGCAGTGTGCTGGTGTGGGGCCTTACCTGCTGGACTGAGTGCTCCTCTAGGTACCTAGCCTTGCTCTTTTTGCTGGGGAAGCTGTATAGGCAGTAGAAGCACTGCTCTAAAGCTGTCTCCAGCTCCTCCTTGTAGGGGTGTGTGTCTTCGGAGGTGGATACAGCAAGTTCCTTCTGGAGAACTCGTACCTACAGTGGGTGGGCGGGGAGAGACGCTTGAGGAGAAAGCCCAAAGCCTCCCTGGCACAGCAGGGCTCCAGGGTGACCGCTACTCTTATCAACTGTTAACCGGAGGAGGCCATGTCTGAGGCCTATTTTCTGGAAAGGCTGTCACACTTGTAAGAGCCATTCTGGGCCCGCTCCAGCAGTGCCCTATTAAGGAGCTTGCTAAGCGGCCTTCCTTTCAGCACACCCAGTCAACTTCTACCAGCTGCTAGAAGATATTAAATGCCCTCTGAGAATTTCTTACTTGTTTAGTTAGCCATTCATTTGCTCCCCAAATATTTACTGAGCATCTTCCTAAGCACAGTGTAACATAGTCCTTGCTCAGATTCCAATGGAGGGCAGTTAAACAGTTATAATATAGATGACAAATCCCATTAGGGCTGAGGGAATCTCTCTTAAAACATTTGTGAGGATTACAAAGGATGTGAACAACACAGTTAAAAATTGATATTTATGAATAGCAGATCTAATAGGTATTGTTTCTTTCTTTGCTTTTTTTTTTTTTTTTTTTTACAGAGACAGAGAGAGAGTCAAAGAGAGGGATAGACAGACAGGAACAGAGAGAGATGAGAAGCATCAATCATTAGTTTTTCATTGCGACACCTTAGTTGTTCATTGATTGCTTTCTCATATGTACCTTGACCATGGGCTTTCAGCAGACTGAGTAACCCCTTGCTCAAGCCAGTGACCTTGGGTCCAAGCTGGTGAGCTTTGCTCAAACCAGATGAGCCCACGCTCAAGCTGGTGACCTTGAGGTCTCGAACCTGGGTCCTCCACATCCCATCCAATGCTCTATCCACTGCGCCATTGCCTGGTCAGGCTCTTCCCTTTTTTTTTATTGACTTTTTAACGAGAAAGGAAAGGAGGGAGGGATAGAGACAGGGACATCAAGCTGTTCCTGTATGTGCCCTGACCAGGGATTGAACTGGCAACCTCTGTGCTTCAAGACAATGCTCTAACCAACCGAGCTAACAGGCCAGGGCCTAATAGCTATTGTTATGCCCAACTATTAGAAAATACACATTTTTTTTTCAAGCATCCATGAGGTTTTGACCAAAACTAGATAAAAAGTAAGTCTCAACAAATACCAAAGATTAGACATGATACAGACCCCATCCTCAGAACATAATTCAATAAAATTAAAAATCAATTACATAAAAATAGCAAATACCAAATATCAAAATTATGGCATAGCTAAAAATGTACTTTGGGAACAATTATAAATTTAATGCATATATTAGAAGAGTAAACACTGACCCTGGCTGGTTGGCTCAGTGGTAGAGTATCAGCACAGCGTGTGGATGTCCTGGGTTTGATTTCCAGTCAGGGCACACAGGAGATGCAACCATCTGCTTATCCACCCCTCCCCCTCCCTTTTCTCTCTCTCTCTCTCCCTTATCCTACTGTAGCTGTGGCTTGATTGGTTCAAGCACACTGGCCCTAGGCGCTGAGGATGGCTCCCTGGAGCCTCCACCTCAGGTGCTAAAAATAGCTCAGTTGTGAGCATGGCCCCAGCTGGGCAGAGCATCAGCCCCAGATGGGGATTGCTGGGTGGATCCAGGTCAGGGTACATGCAGGAATCTGTCTCTCTATCTCCCCTCCTCTCATTTGGTAAAGAAAAAGAAAAAAATACACACACACACACACACACATTTATATATGTTTGGAATTTACCATAATAAAAAGTTTAAAATTTTGGTATACTCACACAATAGGATTCTATAAAACAATAAAAATGAATGAGCCAGACTTTCTCGTATCAATGTGAAAGTATCTCAGTAAACTGATGAATAAAAATAAGCTGCAAGCATGACCAGGTGGTGACACAGTGGATATAGCATCGGACTGGGATGCGGACAACCCAGGTTCAAGACCCCGAGGTTCCCAGCTTAAGCGCAGGCTTATCTGGCTTGAGCAAAAAAAAAAAAAAAAAAAGCTCACCACCTTGGACCCAAGGTCACTGGCTCGAGCAAGGGGTTACTCGGTCTGCTGAAGGCCCATGGTCAAGGCACATATGAGAAAGCAATCAATGAACAACTAAGGTGTTGCAACGAAAAACTGATGATTGATGCTTCTCATCTCTCTCCGTTCCTGTCTGTCTATCCCTATCTATCCACTCTCTGACTCTCTGTCCCTGTAAAAAAAAAAAAAAAAAAAAGCTGCAAGAGGTTATATGCTATATGATGTTTTGTATGTAAAATTTAAACCATGCAATTATATACTATTACCTAATATACAGTATGTAGTAGTTAGATACAAAAACATGACCAAAAAGATAAATACCAATTTCAAGAAAGTGAGGAAAGGAGGGTAATGAAGAGCATGTTAATTAACTTTGTTTTTGTTTCTATTAGAAGATAAAATGACAGTACATACTGCAGATGGTTAATGCGTGCACAATCTGGGGAGGGATACACAGGACACAGCATAAGAGGGGCTGCCCAGAAGTTAGTAAAGGCTCCACAGGAGAGGGGCCATTTGGGTTGAATGTGGATGAATGGATAAGCATTCAACAATCCAAACACAACATATGGAAAGAAATATAACTCAAGAAAATATGAGATCCAAGAGGATTTCCCCTCAAGATTGTCACTCTATGCAGAAAAACAATATACACAAAAGTCTCTCTATGTTGGCCACAAAGCATTCTCAAGACACAGTCCTTTCCCTGCAGACCAGGAATCTGTGGCCATAAAAGGAGGCAGTGATAAAGTATTCACCTTTTTAAGTTCTACAGTGGCCAGAATGATGAGTGCTTCTGGGTCAGTGAATGAATGTCTTTATGTTCATTCATTCATTCATTCATTCAATAAACATAAACTGGCTAATAATCTATGCCAAGCACTGCTCAGGGCATAGGGAAACCCTACTGGCATAGGGATACTTGAGACAGCAAAACAGAAAAGGTCCTTGATCTCCAGAATGCCATCTGCTGGGGGAGGGGCAGATGATATAGGAACAAATAGCAAAACTGTCCAACAGTCTAGCGGACAGAGAGTGGTGGGGCTAGGGAAGACCTCTTTGAGAAGGTGGCTTCTGAGCTGAGACCTGCGTGGCAGGAAGGATGAGCCAGGTGTGCAGGTCCTGGGGAAGAATGGGGCAGACAGATGGCACTGGGATGGTCAGGCCCTGAGCAGAGAGGGTACAGTTAACAAGCAGGGGCCGTATCCACAAAGGTGAAGTTGCTGCAAGAGCCAGAGGAATCTAAAGGCTGGACCTTAGGCAGGAAAATTTGGAACTATAAAATGAAATACAGCATTGCTCATATCCCTTCTATTCCCCCAAATTCAAGTGGCAGATCCTGGCAGCTAAAATTCATGTTCCACCCAAAAAAAACACAGACTAAGAAAAACCAGTAGGACCATCCCATTATCTGTCTGCTCTTTCCTCTCAGTGCCACTTCCACTGGATGCCAGTTTGCAATGGTGCTAGCTCATCCTTGACGTGCCCCTGAATCAGCACAAGGGTGACTGCCTTGCGGAGGCGACCTTGTGGAGGCGACCCTGTGAAAGTAAACTGTGCCTCTACACTCTCTGTTTGGGAGAGGGAAGGCAGAAGAAGGGAGTCCTGGGAAGCATTAGAGACTCAGCCTAGCACAATTTCTCCAAAAATGGTCCTAGAGCATGGAGCTGACCCAGAGTGAGCACCCCAGAGGCTCTTGAAGCTCACAGGGTAGGGAAGATACTCAGGCTTCTGCAGCTGGGGTTGGAACCTGCCTCAAACACTAACCAGCTCAAGGACCCTGAGCCAGCCAGACAGGTCTCCTGCGCAAGTCTCCAGGTCCTTCTACAAATGCTTTACACATACAAGAGCTCTATACATATTCTTAGTCTTATTCATTCAACCCATACTTACTAAGCACCTATGATGGGCTATGTGCTATGCTAGATACTTGGATCCAACAATGAACAAATCTAACAAAAATCCCTACCTTTGTGGCAGTTACATCTCAATGGAGAAAAAACATACAATAAACATAATAAATTATATGGCATGCTAGAAGGTGATGAGAGCCATGAGGAAAGCAGAGGGCAGTGAAGGAGGATCTGGAGGACTGGGAAGGGAGATGGCAGCTGGGCAGTGGGTATGCTCACTGAAAGGGTAGAAAGCAGAGGGTGGCAAACCTTTTCTTAAAGGGCCACACAGTAAATATTTTAGGCTTCCCAGACCACATAGACCATATAGAGCTAATCAACCTGCTATTGTATTGCAAAAATAGCCCTACTTAATATTAATATATAAACATGGGTGTGGCTATGTTCCACTAAACCATTTATTAACAGACATTATAGGCTGGGTTAGAAGCCCCTCCTGTGCTCTGTAATTTGTCTGAGTGCTGCTTGGCCTTAAACTCAATAGTAAGATTTGGGGATGAGGATCATGCTGCTTTTGCCAGTAAGCTATCAATCACATCTGGCAAGGGAGAGGAAGTCAATTTTTACTCACTAAACATGTAGTTACTGACTAAATGAATGCAATAGCTATTGATTGAGCAACTACTACCTGGCATGATGAGTGGTACTTGGCAAACAGGACTCAATAGGTGGTGAAAGCAGTATTTGCTTCTAAAGTTACTATTAAAGGCCTGGCCCTGTGCCTAACACATAGACTCAGTAGAGATTAGTGGATCTAAGTCTGCCTACAGTTCAAAGCCAGGTCCAGAGCGCCTGGAGCCTCAGGGGCACAGGACACCAAGTTCAGACTTTCTAGCAACTTTGAGTAGTCACATCTGCGCAACAAGTCAAAGCAGCACAGTAGGCCCCACTGCAGGGACAGGCCAAACAAACCCCAGCAGCACTTACGTAGAATCGCAGCAGAGCCCCATCTGAATTGCAGCACCAGGACCTCCTCCCCAAATACTCGTGGGCTGTGTTGAGCAGCATGAGGGAAGACGGAAGCATAGGTGTCTCAGCCATCACTGGAGAAAGACCCGACCAACATTGAGTTAGCACAGGGACCTGTGAGGGAGCTGCAGGCAAAGTCTCTCCTTTGTGGGCTTTGCTTTTGTTACCAAAGTAGCTACAAATTTTTCTTCCTTTCCTTTTTTATCTTTTTGTATTTTAAAATAGGAATCACACCCAGTAAAGTAAGTAATGACTTGACTGGCTTTACTGAGCAATTCAAATCATACAGGAAAGTATAAAGAAATGTTTCATCCACTAAGCAGACATTTGGCGAACATCTTTCTGTGCATATATGAGACATTTTGAAAGAGATAATTTATAACAATAAAACCTATGCTACATACACCATTTCTTAAATCAAAAATATTTATTAATTTTTTTTTACTGATCTTAAAGAGAGAAGAAGGGAGAAAGAAGCATTGATTTGTTGTTCCACTTACTTATGCATTCATTGGTTATTTCTTGTATGTGCCCTAACCAGGGTCAAATGTGCAACCTTGGTACATATTTTGGGACAACACTCTAACCAACTGAGTTACCTAGCCAAAGCCAAATCAAAAATTCTTATCTTTAGGTGTTCTTGAATATTACAGAAGAAAAAAAGAACTATCAAATTTCAGTTAAATGTTTGTTCACCATTAGAACTATTACTAGTTTCTTCAAAGATTCCTCAGTATTTTTTAAATGCACAGCCATAACCCAGAGTTGTTAGTTACAAGTGGGCTAGTAACCAGCATCTTTAAAGAGGATTAGAATAGAATATGTTAGAATAGAAAATACTAGAGGGAATCACACCCAGTAAAATAAGGATTCTTTCATGAAACTTGTTTTGTTCTTTTTACTGTTAGTCAAGTCAAAAAGATATGAAAAGCACTGGCTTAAAAAAGTCAGAAGCCTGACCAGGCGGTGGTGCGGTGGATAGAGCATTGGACTGGGATGCCGAGGACCTAGGTTCAAGGTTGCCAGCTTGAGCACGGGCTCATCTGGTTTGAGCAAAAAGCTCACCAGCTTGGACCCAAGGTCGCTGGCTCCAGCAAGGGGTTACTTGGTCTGCTGAAGGCCCGCAGTCAAGGCACATATGAGAAAGCAAGCAATGAACAACTAAGGTGTTACAATGCGCAATGAAAAACTAATGATTGATGCTTCTCATCTCTCCGTCCCTGTCTATCCCTCTCTCTGACTCTCTCTCTGTCTCTGAAAAAAATAAAAATAAAAATAAAAAAGTCAGAAAATCGGCCTTGGCCAGATAGCATGGTTGGTTAGAGCATTGGCCTGAAGCGCAAAGGTTGCTGGTTCGATCCTGGTCAGGGCGCATATAGGAACGTATCGATGTTCCCATTTCTCTCTCTCTCTCCCTTCCTCACTAAAATCAATACATAAAAAAATTTTTTAAATGTCAGAAAATCATTAAGTTTAAGCCTTTAGGTTATTTATGGGTCTTAGTTTCCATTTCAACAGCATCAGATGACTATCCCATAAGATGAGTGATAGCTTTGTAACACTTCCTTCTTCCCCCTCATCTCTCAATTTTGTTGTGCATATTATTCTCAGTGTTTCGAGGTTTATAACATTTATTCTGTTCTGCAGCCTTAATTACCCCATTGCTTTCTGGTACTCATCACAAGCTCCTTCCCATAGCTTTTCAGTCAGATTCGTGTTGGTTTACTGACTTCATCCTCCAGTAATGTTAAGAGACACTCATAGGAGTTGGAATCCATTTATAAATGTGTGTTACCACTCACTATAAGTCACACTTTCTTTCCTTGAGAACTATGTAAACAGACAGATAACATCCCAACTGCCCTGAACACTGCTATGGAGAAACATGAAATGAACCTCATTTTTTTGTCCCATAATCTGCTTTTTCAGTTCAGAAACCTAAAAAATATATCTTTTTTAAAAAATCTTTATTCTTAAAGTAGATCCTTAACTAGGATTTATCTTTTTTTTTTTTTTTTTTTTTTTTTTTTTTTTTTTTTTTACAGTGACAGAGAGAGGCCCTGGCCGGTTGGCTCAGTGGTAGAGCATTGGACTGGCGTGCAGGAGTCCTGGGTTCGATTCCCGGCCAGGGAACACAGGAGAAGCGCCCATCTGCTTCTCCACCCCTCCCCCTCTCCTTCCTCTTTGTCTCTCTCTTCCACTCCCGCAGCCAAGGCTCCACTGGAGCAAAGTTGGCCCGGGCGCTAAGGATGGCTCTATGGCCTCTACCTCAGGCGCTAGAATAACTCTGGTTGTAACAGAGTGACGCCCCAGATGGGCAGAGCATCACTCCCTGGTGGGCATGCCGGGTGGATCCCGGTCAGGTGCATGCAGGAGTCTGTCTGACTGCCTCCCCGTTTACAACTTCAGAAAAATGCAAAAAAAACAAAACAAAACAGAGAGAGAGTTAGAAAGAGAAGTATAAATAGGGACAGACAGACAGGAACGGAGAGAGATGAGAAGCGTCAATCATTAGTTTTTCGTTGTGGCACCTTAGTTGTTCATTGATTGCTTTCTCATATGTGCCTTGACTGTGGGGCCACAGCAGACTGAGTAACCCTTTGCTCGAGCCAGCGACCTTGGGTCCAAGCTGGTAAGCTTTTGCTCAAACCAGATGAGCCTGCGCTCAAGCTGACGACCTCAGGGTTTCAAACCTGGGTCCTCCGCATCCCAGTCTGATGCTCTATCCACTGTGCCACCGCCTGGTCAGGCAACTAGGATTTATCCTGATGTAGATTATTGTATATCAATTTTCCTTGGTATGTACCATACACTTTGCATCCCATTTATATAGTTAGCTAAGGTAGTGTAACTGTTCTGATACACCATGAATGAATTTCCTGGGGCACTATCCCACATAATATAATACCTTTCCTAAACTAATAAATCAAAACAGCAAGGATCAGAATGAATATGGCTGAAACTGAAACGAGGGGATGTGATGAAGAGCTAAGAACATAGGACAGAAGATGAGATGACAAGTATGGAAAACAAAGTCCAGTGTGAGAACAAATGGTGCTCTGATGGAAAGACTTCAACAATGAAGCAGGAGAAGCAACCAACCCAGTGTTCATATGGAAAAATTTCTCTGAATTGTAATAAAAACTAAATCTTCAGATGCAAAGTTTATGGTAAATACCAAGAAAAACTGATATACAATAATCTACATCAAGATAAATCCTGGTTGGAGACCTGAAGATGGCAGCGGAGTAGGCGGACGCACAGATACCCAGCTCTCACCACCAAACTGGAACACAAATCAATTTAGGAAAAATCAGCATGAAAAACCAACTCTGGACTACAAGAACAGCTCTCAAAAACCAAGGAGCAAAGAAGAAGCCATAACAAACCTGGTAGGGAGCGCCTGAATCTCCCCTGCTTACAAGAACGGAGGGGGGGTAAGGCTGAGAGCACAGAGGGGATCTCACCCCAGGGAAAAGAGCAGAAAATACTGCTCACAGCCACTTGCCTGGGGACCAGGGAGCGAGGTGTGTTGAAAAGACCAGCTTATCTCCCAAGTGGAAAGGAAAGAGAGAGGGACAGACTGTGAGGGGCTAAGGAATTTTTAAAAAATCTTTATTCTTAAAGTAGATCCTTAACTAGGATTTATCTTTTTTTTTTTTTTTTTTTTTTTTTACAGTGACAGAGAGAGGCCCTGGCCGGTTGGCTCAGTGGTAGAGCATTGGACTGGCGTGCAGGAGTCCTGGGTTCGATTCCCGGCCAGGGCACACAGGAGAAGCGCCAATCTGCTTCTCCACCCCTCCCCCTCTCCTTCCTCTTTGTCTCTCTCTTCCACTCCCGCAGCCAAGGCTCCACTGGAGCAAAGTTGGCCCGGGCAGGAGACAGCCTAAAAAAAAAAAGCTGACTCATTCATACTGGAGGCAGCCATAGCTGGGGGAGGAACTGATCCTTCCCCACAAAACAGTACTGAATTGCTTCCAGATCAGAGATCTCCAGACATCTCTCCAGCTCCAATCAGCACAAGACACAACTGAAAACAAGAAGTGGGGAGGAGGGGCAGTAACTCAGGTCTCCATGGAGATCTGAGATACACCTCCCCCTACTGAAGCTGAGAAAACACCCTGCCCCAAGAGATTAGTTGGTGGAAGAGGCCTTCAGAGGCCTTGAAACTGGATACAGTTTCAAGGAAGCCCCCAGCTGAGATCAGTAAACAAGACTATCACCTGTTAAGAAAACAAACAAATCAAGACTTCAAAGCTGCCCAAATCCAAAAGTGGATTACAAATAATAGCCGATACCAACCCAAGAAGACCTAGAAATAACACAACTGAAAACTGGAGGCAGATAACATCAAGCCTAGACTCAACCAACTCTACAAACAAAACACCCAAACACAGACATAATGAGAAGACAAAAAAAATGCAATCCAAATGAAACCACAAGAGAAATCTACAGGAGATGAACTGCGTGATATGGAAATAATCAAACTTCCAGATGCGGAGTTCAAAATAATGATTGTAAGAATGCTTAGGGATCTTAGAACAACAATGGATGGTCATTATGAACACCTAAATAAAGAAAGAGCAAGTATAAAAAAGAATCAGTCGGAGATGATAAATACAATATCAGAAATAAAGACCACAATGGAAGGAATTAAAAACAGGATAGATAAAGCTGAGGATCGAATCAGCGAGTTGGAGGACAACTGGAATGAAGGCATGAAAGTAGAGAAGAAAAAAGAAAAGAGATTCAAAAAGTCTGAGGAAACTCTTAAGAGAGCTCTGTGACAACATGAAGAGAAATAACATCCGCATCATAGGGGTTCCTGAAGAAGAAGAAAAAGAACAAGGGATAGAGACTTTGTTCAATCATATCATAGCTGAAAACTTCCCTAAAATAATGCAGGAGAAACTCTCACAAGTTCAAGAAGCACAGAGGATTCCATTAAAGAGAAATCCAAAGAAACCTACACCAAGACACATCATAATTAAAATACCAAAGCTAAGCGATAAAGAGAAAATATTAAAAGCTGCAAGAGAAAAAAAAGCTATCACCTAAAGGAGCCCCCATAAGGATGACATCCGACTTCTCAACAGAAACACTTGAGGCCAGAAGGGAATGGCAAGAAATATTCAAAGTAATGCAGAACAAGAACCTACAACCAAGACTACTTTATCCAGCAAGGCTATCGTTTAAAATAGAAGGAGAAATAAAAAGCTTCCCAGACAAAAAACAACTCAAGGAATTCATTACAACCAAACCAATGGTGCAGGAAATGTTAAGGGGCCTGTTGTAAACAGATCAAAGTGGGAAAAGAATATAGCAAAAAAGGAATACAGCTTTAAAGAATAAAATGGCAATAAACAACTACATATCAACAATAACCTTAAATGTAAATGAATTAAATGATCCAATCAAAAGACATAGGGTAGCTGCGTGGATAAGAAAACAGGACCCGTACATATGCTGTCTACAAGAGACACACCTTAGAACAAAAGATACACATAGATTGAAGGTAAAAGGATGGACAAAAACATTTCATGCAAATGGAAATGAAAAAAAAGCTGGGGTAGCAATACTTATATCAGACAAATTGGACTTTAAAACAAAGGATATAGTAAGAGATAAAGAAGGCCACTACATATGATAAAGGGAGTAATCCAAGAGGAACATATAACTATTATAAATATCTATGCACCTAATATAGGAGCACCTAAATATATAAAGCAGACTTTGATGGATTTAAAAGGCGAGATCAACAGCAATACTACAATAGTAGGGGATTTCAATACCCCACTAACATCACTAGATAGATCCTCAAGAAAGAAAATTAACAAAGAAACAGCAGACTTATTGGACACACTAGATCAACTCAATTTAATAGATATCTTCAGAACCTTTCACCCTAAAGCAGCAGAATATACATTCTTTTCAAGTGCTCATGGTACATTCTCTAGGATAGACCACATGTTAGGGCAAAAAAGTGGTCTCAACAAATTTAAGAAGATTGAAATCAGATCAAGCACTTTCTCCGAGCACAACGGCATGAAACTAGAAATGAACCACAACAGAAAAGCTGAAAAATTCTCAAACACATGGAAACTAAATACCAGGTTGTTAAATAACAAATGGATTAAGAATGAGATCAAAGAAGAAATAAAAAAATTCCTAGAAATGAATGACAATGAGCATACAACAACTCAAAATTTATGGGACACAGCAAAAGCAGTAGTGAGAGGGAAGTTCATAGCACTACAGGCACACTTTAAGAAGCTAGAAAAAGCTCAAATAAACAACTTAACCCTGCATCTAAAAGAACTAGAAAAAGAACAGCAAGTAAAGCCCAAATGTAGTAGAAGGAAGGAAATAATAAAGATCAGAGCAGAAATAAATGACATAGAGGCTAAAGAAACAATACAGAGGATCAATGAAACTAGGAGCTGGTTCTTTGAAAAGGTAAACAAGATTGATGAACCTTTAACTAGAATCACCAAGAAAAAGAGAGAGAGGACTCAAATAAATAAAATTAGAAATGAGAGTGGAGAAATAACAACTGACACAACAGAAATACAAAATACTGTAAGAAAATACTATGAAAAACCGTATGCGAAAAAACTAGACAACCTAGATGAAATGGACAAATTCCTTGAAACATACAATCTTCCAAAAATGAATCTGGAAGAATCAGAAAACCTAAACAGACTGATTACACCAAATGAGATCAAAACAGTTATCAAAAAACTCTCAACAAAGAAAAGTCCGGGGCCTGATGGCTTCACAACTGAATTCTACCAAATATTCAAAGAAGAACTAACTCCTATCCTTCTCAAACTATTTCAAAAAATTCAAGAGGAAGGAAGACTTCCAAGCTCCTTTTATGAGGCAAGCATAATTCTGATTCCAAAACCAGGCAAAGACAACACAAAGAAAGAAAATTATAGGCCAATATCCCTGATGAATATAGATGCTAAAATCCTCAACAAAATATTAGCAAACCGGATCCAACAATATATGGACAAAATCATACACCATGATCAAGTGGGATTTATTCTGGGGAGGCAAGGCTGGTACAATATTTGTAAATCAATCAATGTGATTCATCACATAAACAAAAAGGAGAAAAACCATATGATAATTTCAACAGATGCAGAAAAAGCATTTGATAAAATCCAGCACCCATTCATGATCAAAACTCTCAGCAAAGTGGGAATACAGGGAACATACCTCAACATGATAAAAGCCATCTATGAGAAACCCACAGCCAACATCATATTCAATGGGCAAAAATTAAAAGCAATACCCTTAAGATCAGGAACAAGGCAGGGGTGCCCCCTTTCACCACTCTTATTTAACATAGTCCTGGAAGTCCTAGCCACAGCAATCAGACAAGAAGAAGAAATAAAAGGCATTCAAGTTGGAAAAGAAGAAGTAAAACTATCATTATTTGCAGATGATATGATATTGTATATAGAAAACCCTAAAGTCTCAGTCAAAAAACTACTGGACCTGATACGTGAATTCAGCAAAGTGGCAGGATATAAAACCAATACTCAGAAATCAGAGGCATTTTTATACGCCAACAATGAACAGTCAGAAAGAGAAATTAAGGAAACAATCCCCTTCACTATTACAACCAAAAAAATAAACTTAATCAAGGAGACTAAAGACTTGTACTCGGAAAATTACAAAGCATTGATAAAAGAAATCAAGGAACTGACCTGTGTTGGCACAGTGGATAAAGCGTCGACCTGGAAATGCTGAGGTCGCCAGTTCGAAACCCTGGGCTTGCCTGGTCAAGGCACATATGGGAGTTGATGCTTCCAGCTCCTCCCCACCTTCTCTCTCTGTCTCTCTCTCCTCTCGCTCTCCCTCTCTGTCTCTCTCTCTCCCTTTCTCTCTCCTCTCTAAAAAAAAATGAATAAATAAAAAAATTAAAAAAAAAAAAGAAATCAAGGAAGATACAAACAAGTGGAAGCATATACCATGCTCATGGTTAGGAAGAATAAACATCATTAAAATGTCTATATTACCCAAAGCAATCTATAAATTCAATGCAATACCAATTAAAATATCAATGACATACTTCAAAGATATAGACCACATATTCCAAAAATTTATATGGAACCAAAAAAGAACACGAATAGACTCAGCAATCTTAAAAAAGAAGAATAAAGTGGGAGGTATCACACTTCCTGATATCAAGTTATACTACAAGGCCATTGTACTCAAAACAGCCTGGTACTGGCATAAGAACAGGCATATAGATCAATGGAACAGACAGAGAACCCAGAAATAAACCCACAGTTCTATGGACAACTGATATTTGACAAAGGAGGTAAAGAAATACAATGGAGTAAAGACAACCTCTTTAACAAATGGTGCCAACTTCTATTATGAATCTACCTTTGGCACCCAGCTTAGTGTATCCCAAGGTTCTCTTTACCATGACACAGTCGCAGAGCTCCAGGGAAAAGCAACCTGCTCTCATCTCTCCAGGCAGAGGAGAACAGAAGCTCCCTATCCACGCATGCTGCAAATGGCTTTTCCAGTCTACCTGAATCATTACCAGCTAGAAGCAGCGGTCATTGGGACTTGGACATGAGCTGCAAAGTATAGAATGGTGACAACAATTCCAATGCCATGTGGACTTTTCCTGGATGTGGACTTTTCCTGGACTCCTGCTCCCTGTGACAGCTCCTAACAGACTGAACTGTGGTTGGGTTGCATTTTTCAGGGATTTGGCATGGTGATGGGGCCAACTTGGACTTGGTGAACATGTTAAGGACACTACTCTTTTATGGATTCTTGCTGTATTGGCCAAGAGTTTGCTTAAAGGCTTTTAATCACTGTAAAAAAAAAATAGAAGACTGGATAAAAAGAAGATGGGGCACATATACACCATGGTATACTATTCAGCTAGAAGAAATGATGGCATCGGATCACTTACAGCAGAATGTGGAATCTTGATAACATTATGCGGAGTGAAATAAGTGAATCAGAAAAAAACAAGAACTGCAGGATTCCATACATTGGTGGGACATAAAAGCAAGACTAAGAGACATGGACAGGAGTGTGGTGGTTACGGGGGTGGGGGGGTGGGGGGAGGGAATAAGGGAGAGGGGGAGGGGGAGGGGTACAAAGAAAACTGGATAGAGGGTGACGGAGGACGATCTCTCTTTGGGTGATGGGTATGCAACAGAACTAAATGACAAGATAACCTGGAAATGTTTTCTTTGAATATATGTACCCTGATTTATTGATGTCACCCCATTAAAATAAAAATTTATTAATAATAAAAAAAAGCAATCTATAAATTCAATGCAATACCAATTAAAATACCAAGGACATACTTCAAAGATATAGATCACATATTCCAAAAATTTATATGGAACCAAAAAAGAACACGAATAGCCTCTGCAATCTTAAAAAAGAAGAATAAAGTGGGAGGTATCACACTTCCTGATATCAAGTTATACTACAAGGCCATTGTTCTCAAAACAGCCTGGTACTGGCATAAGAACAGGCATATAGATCAATGGAACAGAACAGAGAACCCAGAAATAAACCCACAGCTCTATGGACAACTGATATTTGACAAAGGAGGTAAAGAAATACAATGGAGTAAAGACAACCTCTTTAACAAATGGTGTTGGGAAAATTGGACAGCTACCTGGAAAAAGAAATGAAACTAGATCACCAGCTTACACCACTCACAAAAATAAACTCAAAATGGATAAAAGACTTAAATGTAGGCCATGAAACCATAAGCATCTTAGAAGAAAATATAGGCAGTAAGCTCTCCAACATCTCTCGGAGCAATATATTTGGTGATTTATCTCCACGGGCAAGTGAAATAAAAGACAGGATAAACAAATGGGACTATATCAAACTAAAAAGCTTTTGCACAGCTAAAGACAATAAGAACAGAATAAAAAGACAAATTACACAATGGGAGAACATATTTGACAATACGTCTGATAAGGGGTTAATAACCAAAATTTATAAAGAACTTGTAAATCTCAACACCAGGAAGACAAACAATCCAATCAAAAAATGGGAAAAAGAAATGAATAGACACTTCTCCAAAGAGGACATACAGATGGCCAATAGGCATATGAAAAAATGCTCAACATCACTAATCATTAGAGAAATGCAAATTAAAACCACAATGAGATACCACCTCACACCAGTCAGAATGGCGCTCATCAACAAAACAACACAGAATAAGTGCTGGCGAGGATGTGGAGAAAAGGGAACTCTCCTGCACTGCTGGTGGGAATGCAGACTGGTGCAGCCACTGTGGAAAACAGTATGGAGATTCCTCAAAAAACTGAAAATCTGGCCCTGGCCGGTTGGCTCAGCGGTAGAGCGTCGGCCTGGCGTGTGGGGGACCCGGGTTCGATTCCCGGCCAGGGCACATAGGAGAAGCGCCCATTTGCTTCTCCACCCCCCCTCCTTCCTCTCTGTCTCTCTCTTCCCCTCCCGCAGCCAAGGCTCCATTGGAGCAAAGATGGCCCGGGCGCTGGGGATGGCTCCTTGGCCTCTGCCCCAAGCGCTAGAGTGGCTCTGGTCGCGGCAGAGCAACGCCCCGGAGGGGCAGAGCATCGCCCCCTGGTCCCTGGTGGGCAGAGCATCGCCCCTGGTGGGCGTGCCGGGTGGATCCCGGTTGGGCGCATGTGGGAGTCTGTCTGACTGTCTCTCCCCGTTTCCAGCTTCAGAAATAAAGAAAGAAAAAGAAACTGAAAATCTGGTGGTGCAGTGGATAAAGCGTCAACCTGGAATGTTGAGGTTGCCGGTTCGAAACCCTGGGCTTGCCCGGTCAAGGCACATATGGGAGTTGATGCTTCCTGCTCCTCCCTCCTTTCTCTCTCTCTCTCTCTCTCTCTCTCTCTCTCTCTCTCGGTCAAGGCACATATGGGAGTTGATGCTTCCTGCTCCTCCCTCCTTTCTCTCTCTCTCTCTCTCTCTGTCTCACGCTCTCTCCTCTCTAAAATAAATTAAAAACAAAACAAAAAAAAAACAAAACTGAAAATCGAACTGCCTTTTGACCCAGCTATCCCACTTTTAGGAATATGCTCCAAGAACACCATAGAACGGCTCCAAAAGGAGAAATGCACCCCCATGTTTGTGGCGGCATTGTTCACAATAGCGAAGATCTGGAAACAGCCCAAGTGTCTGTCAGAGGACGAGTGGATTGAAAAGCTTTGGTACATATATACTATGGAATACTACTCAGCCATAAGAAATGATGACATCGGATCATTTACAATAACATGGATGGACCTTGATAACATTATACGGAGTGAAATAACTAAATCAGAAAAAAAACTAAGAACTATATGAATCCATACATAAATGAGACATAAAAATGAGACTCAGAGACATGAACAAGAATGTGATGGCAATGGGGGTGGGGGTGGGGCGAGGGGGGATGGGGCGAGGAAGGAGAGGAGGGGAGGGGAGGGGCACAAAGAAAACCAGATAGAAGGTGACAGAAGACAATTTGACTTTGGGGGAGGGGTATACAGCACAATCAAATGTCAAAATAATCTGGAGATGTTTTCTCTCAACATATGTACCCTGATTTATCAATGTCACTGTATTAAATTTAATAATAATAAAAAAAAGATAAATCCTGGTTAAGGATCTACTTTAAGAATAAAGATTTATTCCTGCTCCTCCTTCCCCCTTCTCTCTCTTTCTCCTCTCTCAAAAATTAATAATAATAAAAAATAAAAAAAAAGAATAAAGATTTAAAAATATATATATTTTTTATATTTCTGAACTGAAAAAGCAGTTAATGGGACAAAATAATGAGGCTCATTTATTAGTTTATGGTGAGATTTAGTAGTGGTTTCCCTTCTGCAATTTTCCTTTTCATTCCATTTTTTCAGTTCAAATTTTACATAAATCATTTTCAGGCAAATCATTTACAGGGCCACTGCCTCTTGGTATGTTTTCTTCCCGACTAAGCTCATCTGTTTGCTGCATGGTATATGCTTTCATTCCTTCTTGTCTCCTCTATGGGGTGAGGAGTGGGCTTCAATGTTAGAATACTTACCATGTCATTTCTTCCTATCCCATTTATATAGTCAACTAAGGTGGTATAACTGCTCTAATACACCATGAATGAATTTCTTGGGGCACTATCCCACATAATATAATACCTTTCCTTAAAGCTATAATTGTAAAGCAGGTTGTTCTCAATCCACTTTTCCATAGCCTGTGTCTACAGAGGTAGAAGAAAGGAGACTGCATGGCTAGGGCTGCATGTAGTCATTGTTAGAGGACCTAGGTTTTGTTTTCTTTTCTGAGCTCCAGATAGCTCTCAGCTGTCAGTTCCTTCAGGATCTGCTACAGCTGCAGAGATTCCCCTCACCAAGGTTACGTACTTCCTGCGGGAGCCCACATTCAGTGACTGAGCAAAATGGGAATATAAAGGCCTGGCTACTTCCGTCTAACCTGGTAGACGGGCACATCCTGCTCCAGAGCTCCCTGTTCTGGGCCACGTCTTTGTCAGGCCTGCATCACAGTTGGACTTCTCCCTTTGCCCCATCCTGCTTCCGCCCCCTTCTTTTCACAAGTAATGATCCCTAATAAACCATCTCAGTGTCTGCTTCCAGAGAACTCAGTATGTGACAATGTCCTACACCAGGCCCTTCACCACTCGGCCAGAAGTGTGTGTTGTCCTGGGCCCCTTCCCCTAACCTCATTTAGTCACTGGAAGATGGTAGGAGCCAGCAGCCCTTCCTGCCTCTGCCAGGCCCAGGGAGAGATGGAGGGTCCTCCCTACCAGCCCATTCTCTACAAATGAGGATATTAATATTTCCCAAGATTTTGTCAGCTTATCATCTTCCCTCTGTTCTCCCACTAAGGGCAGAGGAAGGGACAGGAGCCCCTCATAAGCACTCACCGTGCTGTCATTCCCTCTGCACTGCCACGAGCACCAGACATGAAATACTTCACATGCCCACTGACAGAGGTCAAGGCCCATCCCACCCAGACCCACTTCCCACCACCTTCATCTGCTGGGTTCTGAAGCTGCTGCTGGTGGCACAGGGAGTGGAATGTGTCCTCTTCTTGCCAGATAATCCGATGCAGAATGATCCAGGGCAGCACTGAGGAGACATGGGGCTCCTTGGGCTCCTCTTGCACAGCCATGCTGCAGTCAATGATCTATGGGGACAGGGATGTCACCGCAGGGCCACCTCCCCCCAGCCCTGGATGAGTACTCAGAGCAGCAGGGGTGGGGGAATGGGGCCCACCCCCACTGTTTTGATGTGGTAACACTGGCACAGCAGCAGCCCGTCAGGACATCAAATAGGGCCACAAACACCCAACAACAGAGCTGTACCCAGGCTTTCAAGGAGCCAGCCCTGACCATCTTCTCTTATGCCACGTGCAGTTCCTACTGTATGCTGGGCCCTATGCCAGACTCCTCACTGCTGAGGGAGTTGATGGCCCAAGGAAACAGAGCCAGAGACAAGCCACACAAGAGCCATGGCTCAGTGTGGTTGCTGCAACAAAAGCAATTGAGGGCTGTAGTGAGCTCTGCAGAGGAGGGTGGGGACAGATAAAGGAGAGCCCTTGAGAGAAGGTTTCTACGTAAGTGCACTGTGGTGTACCCAACCCCAGAGAGGGCAGGGAGAGGGGGCAGAGGAGAGGCGTGCAGGCAGAGGCCCCAGAGCTAGCCAAGAAAACAAAAGAGGGTGGGAGGGGAGGTCGGTAGACCAGTGCACTTGGGTAACAGGCTCCCTGGAGGGAGTGAGAAGAGTGAAGTGAGGGAGGAGCACATTCATATTTCCATGTGGAAAGGTACCCGTGGCAGCGTGGTGGCTGGACTAGAAGGATAGAGGAGGCAGGGAAGATTGTGGGGAGCATGCTGCCACAGTTCAAGCAAGAGATGGCGGTGGTCTCGCTACAGCAGAGCAGTGAAGATAAAGGGAGAAATGAAGAATGGGAATGTTAAGGACGAGAATATGGCAGAGCTTGCTGACAACCTGAGTGGAAACTGTCAGGGGAGAGCCAAAAGTGGCTCAGAGGAAGTTTCCCTGTCACGAAGCCTGCCTGGACAATGCAAAGTGCTGTGACCACCCCTCAGCTACAGGTGCCAGGACAACAGGGGTGGTGGAGAGCCCAGCAGGAAACAGGAGGCTGGATTTCCAGCTCCAGCTCTGCCTCGGCCCACTGTACACAGGCCAGGGCCTCCTGCTCTGATCTTGCTTCCCCCCTCTGGATGGGTGGTCTAGAAGAACCCTGTGGAAGCCCTGGCCGGTTGGCTCAGCGGTAGAGTGTCGGCCTGGCATGCAGGAGTCCTGGGTTTGACTCCCGGCCACGGCACACAGGAGAAGTGCCCATCTGCTTCTCCACTCCTCCCCCTCTCCTTCTTCTCTGTCTCTCTCTTCCCCTCCTGCAGCCGAGGCTCCATTGGAGCAAAGATGGCCCAGGCGCTGAGGATGGCTCTGTGGCCTCTGCCTCAGGCACTAGGATGGCTCTGGATGCAACAGAGCGGCGCCCCGGAGGGGCAGAGCATCGCCCCCTGGTGGGCATGCCGAGTGGATCCTGGTTGGGCGCATGCGGGAGTCTGTTTGACTGCCTCCCCGTTTCCAGCTTTGGAAAAATGAAAAAAAAAAAAAAAAAAAGAACCCTGTGGGGCTGAGTGCCACACAGTCTCTAACCCCCAGACTCTAGCAGTCCCAGGGAAGTCTGCAGCCAGTTCACAGCCACTCACGACCTAGGTACCCGCCTTTCTTCAGCCAGAGAAGTCAACGTATCCACTTGGAGTACCTAACTCAAATAAAAGCTGGTGAACTCTGAAGAAGGGTGACACAAGACAGCCACACCTGCTGCAGCAAGGCAGGGCAGGAAGGAGCAGGGGTTACCTGGATGAGGTTGTTGGTGAGCCGGATGAGGCCGGTGGATGAGGCTGATTCCTTCAGGATACTGCCACTGCTGTCTGCAGAGAGTGCCTGCTCGATGCCCAGCAGCAGCTGGGTCACTGTGGCCACCCACTCCTCCTTGGCTGCAGCCTCGTTCACATTCACCATCTGTTGGACTGCCTCATTCAGAGCCACATCAGAGCACTCAAAACACTGCCGGTGGTCCTTCAGCCGGAGCAAGGAGTCCTGAGCACAGGAGGAGGGCTGTGAGAGGGCTGTGACAACACTCACCACACCTGGTCCTTAGGACTGAAGGGCAGGTGGCCAGGGACAAACACACAAGAGCTAGTCTCTAGGAAAGGGGAAGCATACAGAGCCTTGGGGCATCTGCAAGGGCACATGGTGACCTATGTACAATCACAGCATGGCAGGCCACCAGCCAGGGAGATTTCAGAAAGGTGTTTCACATCTGTGCCTCAGTTTCCTCATTTATAAAGCTAGGACACTGGATAAGGCCACAGAGCCAACAAGCAGCCAAAAGGAGGCTGTGACTCCATTACCTCTGTCAGCTCTCACTGTGCCCCAGGCCACCCAGTCATGTGCTCATCCAGCACCATGGCCTGGAGGGTCCCGGGGCAGGAGGGGGGGGGGGGGCACTGGGACAGAATGTGTAGCAGAGGAGAGCCTGAGTCAAGACCAGGGCAGGGGCACTGCCCAAGCAGTGCTGAAACTAGGTGCCAGATGAAACAAGGTACTGAGCCCCTCTGGGCCCCAGCCATCTCACCACCTCTCAGGAGGTGCTATACATGTTAAAAGAGATGATATCCAGCCTGACCTGTAGTGGCGCAATGGGATAAAGCGCCGACCTGGAACGCTGAGGTTGCTGGTTTGAAACCTGGGCTTGCCTGATCAAAGCACATATAGGAGTTGATGCTTCCTGCTCCTCCCCCCTTCTCTCTCTCTCTCTCTCTCTCTCTCTCTCCTCTCTAAAAAGAGAATAAAGTCTTTTTTTAAAAAGGGATGATATCCATAACGTAGTCAGCACAGTGTCCTGATATGAAGGGAGCTCAGACTACTATTTTAAAATCTTCTCCTTGGGAGCCATCGCTTTTTGTCACACTCCCTTTCCTTTTGCTCTAGAACAAACCCATTTAAACCCCTCAGGTATCAGCCTCCTTCATTACCGTGCTGGCTGTGGAGAAACTCAGCCTGGCTGTGAATTCACATATCTGGCGGGCAGCCTGTTGTAGCCACAGGAAGCACCTGCTGCCTGGCACCCTGCTGGGCTCTGACCTCGCCGCAGCTGAGGCCCAGCAGTGGCTCCTGTCTGCTTCAACACGTGCAGCTGCCACACACTGAGGTGACACCGACAGGTGTGCGTACAGAAACATCCAAAACTGCCCTTGGTATGTGCTATAACATCTGAGCATGGATTAAAAACCACCCCCAATTTAAAAGCCCTAACTTCCAGGGGCACAAGGCATACGCTTCTTTATAGTGAAAACAAGCACTCTAGCAGGAGGCCACTGAGGTGTGAAGGAGACTACCAAGTACAGATGTGGAGCCCCCAAGGCCTGAGCCGACACCTCCTGATCAAATGCCAAACATGCAAGGGGCAGAGGTCTATTTTCTAGCAGGATAAAGACTATTGACCTTAAACTACAGCCAGAGTTGCCATGAAAGTCAAAGATAGGAGAAGGACCTGCCAGCAGCACTCTAATGTGATATAATTCCCAGTGTTCAAGGCCAGAAAGAGCTAAAAGGCAGGAGAACTGCCAACAAATGAGGAGACCAAATTACCACTATCAGTAAAGTGGCTAGATGCAAAATAAACATGCAAAATCGATAGGGTTCCTATAAACCAGAAATGTACTATTAGGAAAAATAATGACCAACAGGAAGGTCCTGCTCAAAATAGCAACCAAAAATACTAAGGACTAGAAATCAGCTCAACCATAAGAAAACTATACAATTATTCTGAAGAATATAAAAGGTAGAGAAACAGCCATTACACTCAGTAGAGTAGGATTCCAAGGCAGAGGCCCACCCAATAACAGCTCAATGAAGCAATCTAAATGCAAAATATGAAACACTGACATTCTGGAAAAAAAAAAAGGCAAGGGTTTCTGTATATCTGCTGACATGTTTCTTGTCTGCCTCCCTTGTAGAATATCAGTTCCCTTAGAGGCGGCTTCTCTCCTGTCCAGGGCCAGGTACACTGTAGGAACTCAATCCATGTGTGTGGAATGAGTGGATGAATATCTTTCCAGTCTTGGAAAGGCTGTTTAAGCATAATAAACAAAATCACGAACATCTGAAAACAATCAAAAGATTCGACAACATAATTCAAAACTTCTGTATGTCAAAAAAGATAATAAAAACTGCAATTAAAAAGCAAATAAACTGGATAAAGTATTTGCAACACTGATGAGAAAAAGATTAACATCTTTAATATGTAAAAAGCACTCCAGATCAATAAGAACCCCCCCAATAGGAAATTGAGCAAAATCCAGGAGTCACTTATTTGCAAAAAGCAGAAGCTTCCATGGCACGTGGTCCAGGTCTGGCCTCAGCCCATAGTGTTGCTCAGTGCCTGTCCAAACAGCAGCTCCCCAATCTACAGGGCATCTGCCATACCCAGTAGTTCTAGACTACAGGAGCAAGACAACACCTGAGCCACTGGGGCCATCATACAAAAGGCAGAGAGGACTGGTCTCTTCCTTCGTCCCCACCCAAAGGCCTCCCTGGGTATACCCAGCTGTCCCTCCCACACACAGCCATGCTGAACCCTTCCCCTACCTGCCATGGTAACTGAGGTCAGACAAATCTTATCCTTTGACCTCAGCTTGGGCTACCTAACTTCCTCTGCCTTCCATAGCCAGACCCTCCTTCCTGCCTCTCCTCTCTGCCTCCCTCATTGCCTTTCCAGAACCAACCTTTTCCTCCCCTTTCACCAGAGCAGAGATGCTTCCATTCATTTCCAACATTGCACCTCTTTTTTTTTTTTTTTTTTTTTTTTTTTTTTTTTTTTTGTTAAGCTGGAAACGGGGAGAGACAGTCAGACAGACTCCTGCATGTGCCGGACTGGGATCCACCCGGCACGCCCACCAGGAGCGACGCTCTGCCCACCAGGGGGCGATGCTCTGCCCCTCCGGGGTGTCGCTCTGCCGCAACCAGAGCCACTCTAGCACCTGGGGCAGAGGCCAAGGAGCCATCCCCAGCGCCCAGGCCATCTTTGCTCCAATGGAGCCTTGGCTGCGGGAAGGGAAGAGAAAGACAGAGAGGAAGGTGGGGGTGGAGAAGCAAATGGGCGCTTCTCCTGTGTGCCCTGGCCAGGAATCGAACCCGGGTCCCCCGCATGCCAAGCCGACGCTCTACCGCTGAGCCAACTGGCCAGGGCTCCATTGCACCTCTTAACTATTTCCCAGTTCAATAAAGTTAGTAACTATAATG
This sequence comes from Saccopteryx leptura, assembly GCF_036850995.1. NCBI lineage: Eukaryota > Metazoa > Chordata > Mammalia > Chiroptera > Emballonuridae > Saccopteryx > Saccopteryx leptura. Next base: position 383,049,045 of record NC_089504.1, on the reverse strand, counting down.
TCTCATGTAACCTGAGCAAAAAACCTGAGAGAAGACTAGGTTCTCTTTCCAAACTGAAGGGGAAGGACCCAGTAAGATAATAAATATAACATGGTTAGTGTGTGAATTATAATGGACAGGACACTAGACCACCCAATGCAATACTAAGCACATCATTTTTATCATCTTACATGTCAGTCTCTGCAAATGACTCAATGCTTCCTGTGGATGGTGGCAATAGCTGGCACTCATATGGCACTTGCTACATTCCAGGCATGGTGCCAGTAGGCACTAACTCTTAAAATCCACTCAACAGGCCTCTGAGGTAAGGACAATGATGATTCCCATCCCAGAGCTGAGGAACTGAGGCACAGAGAGGCTGAGTAAATGTCCAGCACCCAGGAGATCCTGGTACCTGGAGCTCTCAGTAAGTGTTTACTTTCTGAAGAGCACAGGCATGGAGAAAGCCGAGAGGACACACGGACTTCAAACATCACACTGGCATTCCTTTCCTTCAAGTATATGATCATACATGGGTATTTATTTTATCTTGATTCTTTATAGTATACAGATATTTTATCCATTTTTGTGTGTGTGTGTGTGTGTGTGTGTGTGTGTGTGTGTGTGTGTGTGTGTGTGTGTTTTTCTGAAGCTGGAAACGGGAAGAGACAGTCAGACAGACTCCCGCATGCGACCGACCGGGATCCACCCGGCACGCCCACCAGGGGCGACGCTCTGCCCACCAGGGGGCGATGCTCTGCCCCTCCGGGGCGTCGCTCTGCCGCGACCAGAGGCACTCTAGCGCCTGGGGCAGAGGCCAAGGAGCCATCCCCAGCGCCCGGGCCATCTTTTGCTCCAATGGAGCCTTGGCTGCGGGAGGGGAAGAGAGAGACAGAGAGGGGGGGGGGGGGAGTGGAGAAGCAAATGGGCGCTTCTCAATATGTGCCCTGGCCGGGAATCGAACCCGGGTCCCCCGCATGCCAGGACGACGCTCTACCGCTGAGCCAACCGGCCAGGGCCATTTTATCCATTTTTGAATCTACTCAATAATTTTAAAAGTAATTTATAAAAAGACTGGCAAAGGAACAAACAGGTGGATTGGATGGATAGCTAACATCCTGACTATTCTTTCTCCTCCTCTGCCATGAAAAAGTCCCGAATTAAGTGTGTACATGGCTCATCTTGAGGCATGTACAACCCTAGAACGTGCACTCCTAAGTTCCAGCTTTCTCCCATGTCTTCTGACTGGCATCTTCCTTGGGGATGAGTTAGTGGTTTTTACTCCCACTTTTCTCTTCTAGGCTCTCAAGGACCACCTCAAAGCCTCCAGGGAATAAACCCACACCAAACAAAGAAGGTACAAGTAGGTGAGGGGGACACAACAGCACGCACCTGCAGCAGCAGCAGCTGTGCTGGCCTCTCAGGAATGGATGTCATAAATTCCAGGTGTTTGGCCCGGTCAAACCCACTGGTGCACAAGGTGGGGTGGAGCAGGTGCACGACAGCCTCATAGTCGCCAGCCTCATACAATCGTTGAATCTCCTCCAGGGACTGGCACCGCTCCAGTGACTTCAGGTTCTTATCGATCTGGAAAAAAACCCAGAATTGCTGCTCGATGACAAACCCCTCACAGGCTCCCTGAATCCAGCCAGTCTGCATTTACCAGACTCAAAATTAGATTTCCCTTTAATGTATCAGCATTGACATTAGGCGAATACTTTTTTTGTTGTTTTTTTGTTTGTTTGTTTGTTTGTTTGTTTTGTATTTTTCTGAAGTTGGAAACGGGGAGGCAGTCAGATTCCCGCATGCACCCGACTGGGATCCACCCAGCACGCCCACCAGGGGGCGATGCTCTGCTCATCTGGGGCGTCGCTCTGTTGCAACCAGAGCCATTCTAGCGCCTGAGGCAGAGGCCACAGAGCCATCCTCAGCACGCGGGCCAACTTTTGCTCCAATGGAGCCTTGGCTGTGGGAAGAAAAGAGAGAGACAGAGAGGAAGGAGAGGGGGAGGGGTGCAGAAGCAGATGGGCGCTTCTCCTGTGTGCCCTGGCTGGGAATCGAACCCAAGATTCCTGCATGCCGGGCCGATGCTCTACCACTGAGCCAACCGGCCAGGGCATTAGGCGAATACTTTATGAAAAGTATTTCTATTAAGGTCAAGGTATTCAATTCTTCAAAAACAAATATAACAACAACAATAAAAATTAAAAAAAGACTACCCAGAAGCAGAGAGGCTCAGAAAACTGTCTGCCAAAATAATTGGACAGTCTCACAGAGTTCAACAAACCAGACTCATGGACCATGGGGCATCAGGCTGCCAGACTCAGCAAGCCCCGGGCCAGAGGCTAGCCTACGCTATTAACACACAAACCCTTTCCTCACAGGAGGCCTGCTGTGGCCCTGGGATATAGGCAGCAGAGGCACAGCACTTTGCCTGGCCCTGAAATAACTCTGCAAGAGCGTGAAGGCCTCTTCCAGCTAATGTGGACATGTCACAGATGTGGAACTGCACAGGGCCTGAAGCTGCACAGTGAGAACAGGACCGGAACCTGACAGCCTACCATACATACCACGCACTGCTGACCCAACCCCACAGCAAGACCAGCTTCTGCTGGAGTTTCCTCTCATTCCAGAGACTGCTGCCATGCACAGCCCAGAGAGCTCAGCAGTAATCACTCTAAATCATGCCAGCAAAAAGCCCCACCATGCCCCCCGTCACCCGGACAAGCTTACTATTAGGGGTATGCCTATAAGTCCAAGTGTCCTTATGCACCAGAGCTGCCTTGCCTAGACCCCCTCATCCTCCCCAGGGAGGAAGAAGCCCTACTTAGCATGTGGGCTGCTCTCCTGGTCCTCAGAGACAGCTGGGGCCTGGTCTAACTGGCCTGGTCTAACAGTGTTTTCTTGATCAAAAAACCATTAAGAAAATTCCCACTCACCTCCTCCAGGGAAACGACTGAGTCATTGTGGAGGTTGGGGAGTCGGATGACAATGTCTCTTTGCTCAGCCCCTGCCTCTGCCTGGATGGCAGTGGAGCTCTGGAGCATTTCTGTGCAGATGTCATAGTTCTCCAGGGCCTGCTCCATGTCTCCCTGGTCAAAGTAAAAGCAGTCAAGGGACAGGGGCAGAAGGAAGGGAACTCACTCTGCTGCGGCAGGTGACTCATATTCCTGATCCCACTAGAATGCAGACACAATGAGGGCAATTTTATCCAAGTACTGCTCTACTCCCTGAAAAGGAGCCTGACACATAGTTGGGGCTCAGTAACAATTTGTTGGTTGGATGCATGAACAAACAGATAAATGAATTTACACCATACTCTGAGAGGAGGCTTCATTAACCCCATGTTATAGGTGAGGGCACTGAGGACACTTAGGCAAGGCTGAATATCTTGTTCATGAATCACGATGATAAATGGCAGAGCCAGTATTAAAAGCCAGGCCTGTCCTAATTCCAGAACTGACTGTGGCACTCTTACTCGTTCCACCACAGAGCACCAGATATCAACATGTGCGAAGGGGCTGGATAACAGCAGTCCACCCGGCCTTCCACACCAGGCCCCAAAGGGAAGCTTTCCAAGGATTAATATAAGATAGGTGGTTAATTCCCTTTTAAAGAGCTCTGCGGAAATTCGTATATTCGCTCAGGCTTTCTCAGGAAAACACAGCAAAGGGTAAGACCCCGAGGAAATCTCAAGTGAGGGTTCTATAGGGGGCACGAGAGACCCCTTTCAGAGCTCTGTTGTGCTGCTGTGCTTTATAGACTGAGGGCCATGCTGGGGTTTCTGAGATGCTAAAAATTCCCCACCATGTCCCACTTCCCTGAGCTGAGCCCAATGCTCAGGCAGGTGACACGCACACACACATCCTCAACAAGGCATCCCGCTCTCCTCCATCCCTATTGGGTGCCAAGACATGCTCCCCAAGCAGCCAATCACAGAACAAACCTGTAGCGCCAGGAACCGAGCCTTCAACCAATACACACGGACCACAAATTCCAGCCAGCCATCCTCAAACAGGTCCCGCTGGGACGAGGCAAATGACAGTTGCAGGAGGTCACCCAGGAAGTGAGTTCCTGGGAAATCAGGCCCAAACCTGCCATTCACCACACCGGCAGGACAGTTCCGAGGAGACACTGAAAACAGGCCAGAAAGAGTCAAATTCATGTGCAGGGTCCAGATGCCCTTCTGCTCCCAGAGACTGCCCTCAGCTCCCTATATAGGAAAATTATATTGGGACATATAAATTGTCACATGAAAACTTGAGAAAACTAAGATCCCCTTCCTTCAATCCTAAGTAACAGAAAAGCAAGGTAGGTGGCTCCCTCTGGGGATCAGCTGCTGCTAACCACTTCTAGAATTGCCAAGGAACTTCTCTTGAGACCCTGGATTTTTCCAGGACTGACAAGCTGCCCCAGGAAATACTCCCACTGCAGAATCAAGTAGGAATTCCATGACTTAGCCTCCCCATGACTTCTTCTTCTTTTTTTTTTTTTTCTTCATTTTTCTGAAGCTGGAAACGGGGAGAGACAGTCAGACAGACTCCCGCATGCGCCCGACCGGGATCCACCCAGCACGCCCACCAGGGGCGACGCTCTGCCCACCAGGGGGCGATGCTCTGCCCATCCTGGGCGTCGCCATGTTGCGACCAGAGCCACTCTAGCGCCTGGGGCAGAGGCCACAGAGCCATCCCCAGCGCCCGGGCCATCTTTGCTCCAATGGAGCCTTGGCTGCGGGAGGGGAAGAGAGAGACAGAGAGGAAAGCGCGGCAGAGGGGTGGAGAAGCAAATGGGCGCTTCTCCTGTGTGCCCTGGCCGGGAATCGAACCCGGGTCCTCCGCACGCTAGGCCGACGCTCTACCGCTGAGCCAACCGGCCAGGGCACCTTCTTCTTCTTAACTGCTGAGCGTTCAGAAAGTTACCCCTGCCACAGAAAACAAAATGCCTCCTACCTGCAGAGCTTCTGCCCTTGGTCAACAGCCACTGGTCCAGCTGGAGCTCCATGCAGGAGAGAGACATCAGCATCATGTCCTGCATGACAGACACCAAAAGGTCAGGAGTCACAAACTGTTATCAAAGGGTCAGGGATGAAGGCCCTGGCTGGTTGGCTCAGCGGTAGAGCTGAGCCCAGTGTGTGGAAGTCCCAGGTTCAATTCCTGATCCGGGCACACAGGAGAAGCAATCACCTGTTTCTCCACCCTTCCCTCTTCTCTCTCTCTCTCTCCTTCTCTCCCTCCTGCAGCCATGGCTCAAATGGTTCAAGAAATCTAACCCTGGGCTCTGAGGATGGCTCCATGGCCTCACCTCAGGCAATGAAATAGCTCTGTTCGCAGCAACAGAGCAGAGACCCCAGATGCGCAGAGCACCACTCCCTAGTAGGCTTGCCAGGTGGATCCCGGTCGGGGTGCATGCAGGGTTTGTCTCTCTGCCTCCCTGCCTCCCCACCTCTCACTTAATAATAATAATAATAATAATGATGATGATGATGTGTCAGGAATGGAGAAAAATTAAAATTTACTTTGATAAAAATATCACCTCTACCTATTTCCCATTTAATAAATGATAACCAGTGGCTACTTGTCAGGACATAAAAAGAAGCATATGGATCTACACTGTGACAACACCTGGGAGGAGCCCAGAGACCAGTCTTCAGTCCTGCGGGACCGCAGAGTACCAGACAAGACGCGCATTCCCACTACAGCACTCAACCCTTAGAAGTACCAGGGCCAGCGCACTGCTGCCAGGGCACACGAGGAAGCAGAGGCGTGGCGGTTATGAGGCGCTGTCCAAGTGCCAGCAAAGGTGGGAAATGACCAACCTGTTTGTCTGGGGACCAAAGCCTCAGCTTTTCCTGCCACTTCACACTTTCCCCCGGGAACAGGCTCAGCAGGCCGAAAGTGTCAGGAGGCAGTTCCTGAGGTGTCTCAGTGGAGGCTATATGACCAAGGAACACTGACCCACAGGCCCTAAGCACCTGCCAACCCCAAGCTTTTTCACCTTCAGTGACCCCAGCCAGAAATACCGGGGCCAGCCCTGAAATCTCCCAGTGTTCCCTCCTCAGCATTCAGCCTTATTCTCACTGGGAAAAGGGGACCAGAGCACCCCGGGTACTTTGAGCCCTGGGAATCACCGAGTAGAGGAGCCTGGGGAGCAGAGAGCTATGGGCAGGTGGGCTGAGCATGGCTCAGACCCCTATTGCTGGAGGCCCCCACCACTCCCCTAAGCAAACCTACTTTGCCTCTGCACTTGCTTCTCTCTTGCTTAAAAATCGGTAATAATCTCTGGAACCTCAAACATAGCCAAATTTTCACTCTGCCCAGCATCTCTGCTGGCTCTCCTCCATCTCAGTAAACCATCCTGTGGCCAGCCTTAGAAGTCCGCCCCAACTCCACATTCAGTTCATCTGTCAGCTCTGCTTCCACAGCCCCCATCCCACTGCCACCGCCATGGACCCTGTGCCCACTCCCAACCCTAAGGGTATCCTCCACTCAGCCACCAGAGGTCTCTCTAGGTACAAAGCACGTTCCATGTTTTCCTGCTTCAAACCCTCCAGGGGCCCAGGTTCTAAGCCTAGAAGTGGATGCAGCTAAGCAGGCTCAACACAGTAGCAGCCCCTCACCCCTAGAAGGTCCCTGTGCCCATCCCCTGGTCCCAGTCTGACACTGGCCCTCGAGAGCCCTCCACCCGCCTAACCTTGATGTGCTTGTTGCTGCAGTCCCTCAGTAGTGGGTTGGGCAGGCTGGTGCTGTGCCTCCTCCAGCTGTGGTAGATGCTGAGCACAACCTCTGCCAGGCCCGGGGGCCACCTCAGCAGGAACTTGTGGCCCATGCCCTTCAGGTAGCGCATCATCAGCTCCAGGATGCCCCCATTGGTCAAGTTCTCCAGCAGGAATGTGTGCACATCCTGCCTCTCTGCATGGGGAGGGAGAAACAATCCAACTTGAATAAAAAACCTTCTGCGCCAGGGTCTCTCATTTTCTTTGGAAGAGAATAGAGCGACGGCAGGCCTGGGTGGGAGCAGAAGAGCTCATGTCCTCCTACCACATGGTGGTGCTGAGGTCAGGCTGAGGTCAGGTCCCAATCCTAGCTCCAGCCCTCACTGGCTGTGAGCAAGCCTCTCTGAGTCTCCAAGTCTAAGATAGGTATTAAAGTGCTGCCATGTGCACTGAGTGAGATTGTGCACAAAAAATACAAAGCATGGTGTTTGGCACACTCATGCACTCAACAGTTGTTGTATCAGATACATTTGACTTGCAAATAAATGCCCCTGGGTTTGACCTGAAGCACATGTCCTTCAGGGAGCACAGTCAAGTATGAGTACGGACATTTCAGCAGACCTCCAAGTTGGCCACGGATCTCAGGCCTAACACAAATCCAGGCAGCCTCTTGACCACATTTTATAACATACCCAGAACCATTCTCCCAGAATAAAACCTAAGCAGGTTCCAGATAACAAGAGGAAGAACTTCTCACATTCAGAAACAAATAGATGTTTCTGTCTCTCTTCCTCTCTCTAAAATCAATAAAGTTAAAAAATAAAATTCCCCACATTGAATGATCACATTGCTCAATTCCTACCAGATTCCATGAATGTGGCCGAGTCAAATGACAGTCTATGAGATCCAATGCTTGGGAAGCTTTCCAGTTTGGCTTCTGACTGAACCTCATAGTTATTGAAGGGGTCATCTTCCTCCTCAGGGTCCAGTTTTCTTAGCCTGTATGAATACACCAAAATCACAAAAGCCACACCACACATTAGGAAACCTAAATGTTTACTATTAACAAAATGAAATCTGTACTAGGCAGAAGAAAACTAGAATAAGTGAGCAGCAGAGTCCAGAACCCAGTCCTCCAAGAAGCTCTGCCTCTTCCACTTGGATGTTGCCATCACTGAAATAAACTGTCATGAGCCAAAACCCCAGCTGAGGACTCCTGGTAAAGATGCACACTGAATACACACGGTTACTTCCCAAACCCCACCCCAGTGACCCATGAAGAAATAAAAAGGCATAAACTCACAAAGACACAGGGGATGGGGGAGAAAGCCCCACAAGACAAGAACTGTGACCACCAAACATTAGAAGGTAGAAAGATGGCGGACCAGCAGAAACTGGATTGTTTTCATCATTCAACTAAGGGTGTGAGGAGGGGAACATCAAGCCCACTCTTCGACACCACACACCCTGGGATCGAGGGCCCTGGAGCCTCTGACAGAGGCAAGAAAGCATATACAAAAAGCAGGAGGGCTGGTGAAAATCTGTGGAAGGAGCACTGTGGCCCAAGAATCCCAGCTCCAGAAACCTAGCCCCTTCTCCTCCTGCAGGCTTCTCAGAGGAACTCTGAGCTAGGGAAACCAAGGAAGGATTTACCAGCCCGTCCCTACCTTCTCAGATGTGAGGAAATACTGCTGAGCTTGGAGAAACCAGACAAAGACTATCCCTGAAAGCAGGTGTGCCCCTTCTGGGGGCTTCCCGGTATCTGCATCCAAGGAACAGCAGCCCAGGCCTCCCCAAAGTGGGTATGAGAGCACAGGGACATGAGTGTGTGTGCATGTGGACGTCTGTCGCCTCCAACTCCGGAATCCACTATCTCCTGAGGGCTCAGGAAGTGCCTGGTCTTCCAAAAGATTCACAAATCATTGTTCCTGCCCTCACATAGTTCAGAGGCAAGAAACACCCAAGATCCCAATCCAGAGAGATCTCTGCTTCAGTCATTTGCACAGAAGTGATGAGAAAACAAAGGAGGTGCCCAGAGAGGGTGGTGATGGAATGAGAAACATTGGTGGTACACGCTGGAAGTTTGTACATCTGCAAATCAGAAGAATGTGTACTATACCTGGATGGCAAGAACTTCATCAGAAGCTCCTGGAAGTCTACTTTCTCTTCCTTTTTGCACTTGGTGTTTCGGACTCGGGCAGACCGCCGCTTTGCTGTCTCCCCATTCTCTTCCAAAATTTTCTTCCGCTTTACTCCCTTCTTGGCTTTATCTCCCCCAGAAAATTCGCCTTCACAAAGAGTGCAAATTGAAACCATTCAAGGGGTGGAGGTACAAAAATACAGCACAAGGCATGTCAGTGCCCTCTTTCAATCTCTGCCAGCATGTTTAATCTTTATCTTCTTTGACATTCAATAAATCTCCAGTATCCTGAGTAAAATTAATTTCAAACTGCATAACCATCACACCTTTCTCAAATCCAGAGTCCACAAGCCAGATCTCAAGACTACTTTTCTTTTCTTTTTTTTTTTTAATTTTTTTTTTTAATTTTTATTTTATTTATTCATTTTTAGAGAGGAGAGTGAGAGAGACAGAGAGGGATAGAGAGGAGAGACAGAGAGAGAGAGAGAAGGGGGGAGGAGCTGGAAGCATCAACCCATATGTGCCTTGACCAGGCAAGCCCAGGGTTTCGATCCGGCGACCTCAGCATTTCCAGGTCAACGCTTTATCCACTGCGCCACCACAGGTCAGGCCAAGACTACTTTTCATTGGCTACAAAACTCCAGGGTCTCAAAGTCAAACATCCCCAGTCCCCTGCCCTTCATGCTGGATGGCTGCAAGAACCTCTGTGGCCACGTGGATGAACCTGGGATGGGTTAGAGTAGCAACAGTGACCTCTCCCCACTCTAAAGAAGTGATAAGGTTAAAGAATCAAATGAATTATACAGACAGCAGAGGACAGTCACGTATGATTAAGTTAAAAAATTAGTAACAATTGCTTATGTGTTCATTCAGAAACTTAACTGTCAGATATTTTTCAGTGACACAGAAAATCAAAAAGCTTGGGGATTTTTGTTTTGTTTTGTTTTGTTTTGTTTTTCTGAAGCTGGAAACGGGGAGGCAGTCAGACAGACTCCCGCATGCGCCCGACCGGGATCCACCTGGCACGCCCACCAGGGGGTGATGCTCTGCCCATCCGGGACGCTGCTCTGTTGCGACCAGAGCCAGTCTAGTGCCTGAGGCAGAGGCCAAGGAGCCATCCCCAGCGCCCGGGCCATCTTTGCTCCAATGGGGCCTCAGCTGCGGGAGGGGAAGAGAGAGACAGAGAGGAAGGAGAGGGGGAGGGGTGGAGAAGCAGATGGGCGCTTCTCCTGTGTTCCCTGGCCGGGAATCGAACCCGGGACTTCCGCACGCCAGGCCGACGCTCTACCACTGAGCCAACCGGCCAGGGTCAAGCTTGGGGAGTTTTTGTCTGAAATTTTTTACAACTCTAATGATAATAATAAAACCAATTAAAAATATGCTACCACATGAGGTGAGAACTTTGTTATTTTTTAAGGCCAAAAAACTCAGACACAGCAGTGCTGAGTGCTATGGCGTATGGCCAACAACTGAGCAGAACCAGCAGATGGACCTGCCAGCTCACTTATCACAAGCAGGAAGAATAATCTTTACGCCAAGACTTATCAGCCAGGTGTTGAGTGGTCCGAAGGAGCTGCATCCCTGAGCCCTGACTCCTCCCTGAGTAGGCTTCATTACTGAAGCGGCACCTAGGGATCAAAGGCCTGAGGAGCAGCAGCCCCAGGAGCAGGCCAAGAGGCTCCACTGCTGGTCCAGGGGCTCTTGCTTACACCTCAGACCAAGAGAATCAGCAGGACCTGTTCCTCTGGGGACTAGGCCAGCTCAAAACTCATTCCTGCCCAGCCCAGCAACCTGGGTCTCCCCAAAAGCCAACCGCAAGAGGCCTGCTCACCCATGGGGACACCTGTCTCCAGCAGGCTGGGACTGTGCAGCGGGAAGCTGGCTGTGGCCAGAGGGGAGTAGGAAAGCACAGGCTCTGCCACGGTCACGGATGGGCTGGCACTGACAGGACTTGGCTGGATCATGCTGACAGGCGCCACCACCACAGAGGACACCAGGGGCTGGCTGGGGTCCTGGTAGTCAGACAGGTCAATCCTCTTGCCAAGGCTGGGCCGTGGGGGCTCGCAGGTAGTGAGGTGGTTGTACATGGCCAGCAAACTCTCTCCAAGGCACTTCCAGCTGCAAGGAAACAGTCACAACAGTTGGTCAGCACCCCATCACAGGGTGCTCTGAACACAGTCCAGCTGGCCCAGGACTGCCATCCCCACGAGGGAATGTCATAGTTTTGTCGTTGCCTTACTGACAAAATCCTGCATCTACCGCAGCTGAGGTGGAGCAGCTGGAGCCGGGGCAGAAGCCCTGGAGCATCTCAGCCTCAGCCACCTCCAGACTTAACCAGACAGGCAGAAAAATCTCTGACTCTCTTGAAAAGCTCCTCCCTATAGGTCAAATCTTTAAAATATCTGTAACGTTTCTCTGCTGTCACTAATCTAGTTTTTTTCTTAGGGGAGCAAGAGAAGGGCTGCTAACAAGGATGTGTTCTAAAGGAACTAAATGGGTCCCCGGGCAGGGTCTCTTGGGAGCAGCATCTTAGTAAGTCCCATGTGGGCCATGGTTGCTGGCTGGCAAACTAAGACCATTGTGTTTTATTGTGTGCTGTAGTATGATGTGGTATGTTTTCTGTTGTGTGTGACATATTATGTTGTGGTATAGTGTGTTATGTTGTGTGCTGTCTATTGTGTTTTCTGTTGTGGTATGTGTTGTGCTATGTATATATTATGTTGTATGTTGGTATGGCATGATATGTCCATCCATCAATCACCCCCAAATGGCTTCTTCTCATGCTCTAAGGCTAAAACCAAATCCTCAGCCTGGCCCACCCAACTGCCCCCATCTCATCTCACAACATGCCCCGACACCCACTATGCTAGCTTTCTTTCAGTTCTGCAAACAAAACCGCACTCAGGATACTACAGGAAATTCAAACAAGTTTCCTTCTTCCCAGAAACAATGCTCTCACCAGGCCCCAAGCCCTCTTCTGGTCAGTGTCCACTCCTCTGTCAGGCTCCTGCTCTGGCACCTAAGCTTTCTCAGCCCCCAAAACAGTGTGGACTCCACCAGTGCTATACTTCTCTCATCAGGGTGCCCATCAGCGCAGGCATGTGCTCCTTCTGATGACTGACTACCCCTGGGACCCCCCCATGTTGAGCCCACAGCACAGAGCACAGCGCCCAACATGAAGCTGGCATCCAGTAAATACTGTAGAAGAAATGAAAAGGATGGTGCTTCAAAATCCAGAATGGAGGCTCCAAGGAATATTAGGGATTTCTTACCATTCTTCTCCTGCCTTCAGTAAGAGTTACAGTCAGACAGGGAAGAATCTACTCCTCAGCTGTTGTGCTGGATGCCTTAAAGACACAATTTCATTCACTTGGGCCTCACTCAGGCCTCATAGGCATTGAATAGACCAGGGGGCAGCAAACTGTGGCCCCCAGTCCCTTTTATACAGCTAAGAATGGTTTTCACTCGTGTGTGTGTGTGTGTGTGTGTGTGTGTGTGTGTGAGAGAGAGAGAGAGAGAGAGAGACGAAAGAAAGAAAGAAAGAAAGAAAGAAAGAAAGAAAGAAAGAAAGAAAGAAAGAAAGAAAGAAAGAAAGAAAGAAAGAAAGAAAGAAAGACAGGGACAGACAGGAAGGGAAAGAGATGAGAAACATCAATTCTTAATTGCGGCACCTTAGTTATTCATTGATTGCTTTCTCGTATGTGCCTTGACTGGAGGACTAGAGCAGAGTGAGTGACCCCTTGCTCAAGCCAGCAACCTTGGGTTTAAGCAAGAGACCTTGGGCTTCAAGCCAGCGACCTTTGGGTTCAAGCCAGTGACCATGGGGTCATATCTATGATCCCACGCTCAAGCCAGCGGCCCCATGCTCAAGCTGGTGAGCCCGCACTCAAGCCGAATGAGCCCATGCTCAAGCCGGCGACCCTGGGATTTCGAACCCGGGTCCTCAGCATCTGAGTCCGACGCTTTATCCACTGCGCCACTGCCTTGTCAGGAGATTTTCACATTTTTAAAGTGTTGTTAAAACACACACACACAACAAAGATGGTACCTTGCCCAAAGTCTAAAGCATTTATCATCTGATTCTTTACTGGAAAACTGCCAAGTCCTGGAAGAGACAGTGGTTATTTTAAAGACTCATACCTTTTGCTCCCAGAGAATCTTCTTTTAATAATCCAATCCCATACTTTACTAACAAGCATAACCTCCTTCAGCCCAACCTATCCCCCTCATGCTTCCATTTGGCCTTCACCCTGCACCCCAGAGGGCAGTTGGGACAGCAGTTCACAACTTCTCTTTTCCAGTGACATCATCACAATCCTTCAGAGCATCATTCCCTCAGGACTTCTGCTCCCTCATTTTAACAAGGAGGCACCTAGGGCCCTTCCAAAACCCCCAACCCTCTTGGTCGGGGAGCCAACACTCAAGATGAGATGGTGTCCTGACCCAGCTATTGAAATAAGGGGAAGATTACCTGACCAGAATCCAAGAGCATCCCAAAGAACAGTCCTCTCTCCCTAACCATCTCAGCACCTGTGTGGGAAGATATTCCTAGGAAACTCAACATGCAGGAACAAGCAGAAGTAATAATATGGATCAGAGCCAGCCCTTTCTGTGTACTAAGTGCCGTCTCTGTGCTAGCCACCACTAGGTGTTCTATTTAATTATCACCACAACCCTGTAAGAAAGGGATGTGGCCCTCCCCCATTTTCAGGGAGTGGCATGTAACATCTTTAGGGTCACCCAGCTAGGGGTGCCGGGATTGGACCCAGGTCTGTCTGATCCAGGACAGGAGCTATGGACCACTAGGTGACAAAGCCTCTGAGTATTGGCGGGGGGGGGGGGGGGGGGGGGGGTAGGAACGTTGCTGTCGAAGCATGCTAAATTTAAAGATTCAAGATTCGATGTCAGAATTTTAAATACAGAAACTGCACACTAGGCCTTGGCTGGTGGCTCAGTGGATACAGCATCAGTTCAGCGAATGGACGTCCTGGGTTCGATCCTGGTCAGGACACATAGGCAAAGTGATCATCTGTTTCTCCCCTCCCCCCCCCCTCTTCCCCTCCTGTAGCCAGTGGCTCAATTAGTTCAAGCATGGCCCTGGGCTCGGTTGGTCCAAGAGTCAGCCTCAGGAGATAAAAACAGCTGGGTACTCGAGCACTGGCCAACAGAGTGGCCAGGTGGATCCTGGTTGGGGTGCATGCAAGAGTCTGCCTCACTATCTTCCCTCCTCTTACCAAAAGATAAATAAAGAAACTGCACACTAGATCTCACTATGGGGCTAAATTACCCCAATTCTATTGGGCGGCCAATACCAGCTTGTCCTACCCAGGCTGGGGGTGGGGTTCATACACTCTGTCACTCACAAGGGCCCTGGAGGACAAGCATGGGCTTGAGAGCCAGCAAACCCAGACCTACAATCAACTCTAGGCTCTCCATTCACAATTTAACTGTTCTGATTTCCTCCTGTCAAGTGTTTGACAAATGTGAGTTTCCTCTTCCCACCTTGGGGAGGCAACTGAGAGGGGGCTTACAGGAATGTGGCAGATGGCTGGGGTCAAGAACAGCAACAGCAAAGAAGGACAAAGACTGGGCCCACTTGGGAAAGGCCTGGCTGTTTCTTAGTGGTCAAAAAGTAGGCCAACTCCTCAGACATCAGTCAATGTGCACCCAGCTCCTACCCACACCACCAGCCTAGCATCAGTTTCACACTCTTTTCTTTTTTCTTTTTTTCTTTTTTTTAATTTTATTTCTGAAGCTGGAAACGGGGAGAGACAGTCAGACAGACTCCCGCATGCGCCCGACCGGGATCCACCCGGCACGCCCACCAGGGGCGACGCTCTGCCCACCAGGGGGCGATGCTCTGCCCCTCCGGGGCGTCACTCTGCCTCGACCAGAGCCACTCTAGCGCCTGGGGCAGAGGCCAAGAAGCCATCCCTAGCACCCGGGCCATCTTTGCTCCAATGGAGCCTTGGCTGCGGGAGGGGAAGAGAGAGACAGAGGGGGGGGGGGGAGTGGAGAAGCAAATGGGCACTTCTCCTATGTGCCCTGGCCGGGAATCGAACCCGGGTCCCCCACACACCAAGCTGACGCTCTACCGCTGAGCCAACCAGCCAGGGCCAGTTTCACACTCTTATACATGACCCACCTGCCAACCCAGCATCTCCAGAGACCCAGACAACCTACGTGAAAAAGGGGATGGGCTGCACCAGCTTCAGGTCCGGCTCCTTCTCCCGCACAGTCAGGGCCTGCCTCTTCTTCCGCAGCCCCAGGGCCTCATCTATGATGGCCTGCGTCTCAGCTGCACTCACTGATACATCATGGATTGACATGTCACTAATAGCATAGTGTGTAAGACAGAGAAATTACAATGTTACAAATCAGAGCCAAGCTGAAATTTTACAGACAGGGATGCAGTTAAATTAATACCCTTTAATTTACATTAATTCTTCCAACAAATAAAATACCACTTGAGTCTGGCCTTGGAAGGGCAGTAATTAGCATTCTTAATATCCACATACTCTAGAAATGACTAATACCCTTTGTTCCTTTTGCAATTCAATATTGAGCAAAGTGTTTTCGTATGTATTAACAGTATCAGAGTAATGTCAGAAAAGCCACAGGAAAAGAAAGTCTTGCTCTCTATTTATAGAAAACTTTTAAAGAATTTACCTAGACCATCCTGCCCATCACAACAAAACATCATCAGACCAGCCAAGCTCAGCAAAGTCTATGGTGTTTCTAAACTACAGAAGGGTGGGGCTCTGAGGCCTCAGATCCCCTTCGATAGGCCCATCTCTGCCAGAGGTGGCCCAATAGTACCTGCACTCCTGCCCAGTGTCCTGATGCCTCCCATCAGAGTTCCACCACAGAGCCACTTGCTCCAAAGATCAGTCCCCTCAGGACAGATGTGAACAAGAGACATAACATGGGACATACTGAGATAAATACTCCCACACACACACACACCAGCTGAGTTCCAGGAGCCAAGGAAACACCAGAGGGTGAAGGAGTTGTTTCAGCTGGAGCGCTAGGGAAGGAAGGCAGCCAGGGCTCGGAAAGTTGCTGAGAGGTGGCCTGAGAACTGGCA
Organism: Saccopteryx leptura; assembly: GCF_036850995.1. Lineage (NCBI taxonomy): Eukaryota > Metazoa > Chordata > Mammalia > Chiroptera > Emballonuridae > Saccopteryx > Saccopteryx leptura. The sequence continues at coordinate 383,033,127 of NC_089504.1, read as the reverse complement.
CATGAAGGAGGTGCAATGGCATGACACATGGAAAGGTGGAAACATGGCATTCCAGGTAAGGGCGAAGTGGGGGCCAGGTACCAGGGCAAGACAGAGCACAATGGGGTGGACCTGAGACAGTTCTCCTCATGGGAGAGGAAGAAGCAGAACTGCACAGTGCTCCTGGACAGTGCTATGGGTACATTGTCCTGGAGGCAAGGCAGGGATGGCACAGAATCAGAAGTGTGTGTGGGACAATGAACTTGGGCAGTACTGGGAGGAAAACCCTGAAAAGGGGAAGAGCAAATGTGGAGGAAACATGGTGGACATCAGGCTGCTGCAAGCAGCCAGAGAAGAGCTGACAATCACCAAAAGCCGACAGGGCAGTGGGGAAAGAGGGCAGCAGCCAGTCAAGGCGGCAGCACTGAGATTAGGCACACGGCTGAGTAATACATAAGGCAGGTCAAAGCCATTTCACCAGATGATGATGAAGGGGATGAAGTGCAGGGGCTCATCCTCCGGGAGGTCAGGACGTGAGAGAACCAAGTATATACACTTCCTGATATTCACCAGCTACTTGGGAAGGAAGCAAGAGGGTGCAGACCCAGGCAGGAAAGAGGCAGGACCTACCATTTAAGGAACATTCGGAGGGAGTCTTTCCGGAGACAAGGCTGCTCCTCAAATATCTTCTCCTTGAGAACCAGCCCTTTGCTGTACCGGCAATCCTTCTCCAAAGCTTTGCAGATGAAGTACAGACATGCTGCAGGGGAAGAAACAGTTGACTTCTGAGTGTGCGTTCTGAAGCTCTAACCTTGCCAGTTAATAGCCAGAAAATACTCCTGCTCTAGAATCAAAGAAATGCTCAGTAAACAATAACAAGATCCCAGTTTAACTGATTCAATCAGGAAAGATTTCTGAAAATAATATTACCCACAGCAGAGAGGGCAATCCAACCACTATAGGGCAGGGCAGACTGTACGATCTTTCTGAAGAACCACCAGCCTTACACATAATTGACCCAGCAATCCTACTTCTAGGAATTGCTGTAGAAAAACTTACAGGCCCACAATGATTAGCTATTGGCTAAATGCAAAACGGCCTTCAACATCAGGAAATCACTCAGTGCCCCACCATGGAAGCCTGGTTAAGGAAGGTTTCCCCAATCCATACACTGAGTTGCTGAGAAGCAACTGCACAGATGGGTTGATGGGTATACTTACTGATCAAAAGGAAGGCCAGGCCCTGGCCGGTTGGCTCAGCGGTAGAGCGTCGGCCTAGCGTGCGGAGGACCCGGGTTCGATTCCCGGCCAGGGCACACAGGAGAAGCGCCCATTTGCTTCTCCACCCCTCCGCCGCGCTTTCCCTCTCTGTCTCTCTCTTCCCCTCCCGCAGCCAAGGCTCCATTGGAGCAAAGATGGCCCGGGCGCTGGGGATGGCTCTGTGGCCTCTGCCCCAGGCGCTAGAGTGGCTCTGGTCGCAACATGGCGACACCCAGGATGGGCAGAGCATCGCCCCCTGGTGGGCAGAGCATCGCCCCTGGTGGGCGTGCCGGGTGGATCCCGGTCGGGCGCATGCGGGAGTCTGTCTGACTGTCTCTCCCTGTTTCTAGCTTCAGAAAAATGAAAAAAAAAAAAAAAAAAAAAGAAGAAAAAAAAAAAAAGGAAGGCCATAAGATAGCTTGGGGAAGAGTCAGGGGATCAGTCACAGTGCAACTCCATTTGTACACAAAGACATGGCTTCTCCGGGAACACAGTAGGACTAGGGGATGGCCTTTAGTGACTTCCAGAGAGAAAACCAGGGAGGCACTGGGCATCTGAATGATGCCAGTTCCCAGAAAGCATTTTAGCTGCAATAAAGCTAACCAAATGAGCTGCAGAGGGAAGGCCTAAGAAGCCTCAAGGCAACAAGAGGTGGTCAGTAGGCATTAACCCCAAGCACCCCTGCCTGCTCACCTCAAATGTATAAATGCCACTGGGAGTCAATTAAACATGCTGCTTTCCCTTTGGGGCTTAGATGAGTGTCAAATCTACCAGGGCTCTCACAGATATATGCATCAGGTCAGTCTCTTAAACCTATTTTTCCCACAGGACCTAAGTTGACCAAGCAAAACTTCTAAAATGAGACGGCGTGCAAAGAACTAAACCAAGTTGCCAGGGACAAAAGGCTGACTACTAATGACTCCAGCTGCAGGAGGAGCACCCAGAGGAGATTAAAGGGCTCTGGAAGAAGAAACTGCTAGAGTCAAAACAATGTTCCACAGGGAATAACATAATTCTGCTGGTAGGAGTGAAAACTTGAGCAACGAACAGAACAAGTACCTATGTCCACCGAAGGAAGTATACAAGAACGTTCACAGCAGCATTATGCAAAAACCCAAATCTGGATATAACCCAAATGTCCAAGCACAGACACTCAAACTGTGAATGCACATAATAGGCTACATATACAGCAATAATAAAAAAGCCTAGTGAACACCACACCCTACCTAGGGGCGCTCTCAGACAGGACAACCACCGCCTAGGGAGCCAGGTTGAGAAGAGTACCTGTTGCCATCTGATGCCCCCTAGAGGAAGTTCAACAATAAGCAGAGCTCATCTCTGGTGAAAAGGGAGAAATCAGGTCACCTCAGTGGCTAGTAATGACTGGAAACAGACCCAAAGCAGCCTGCCTTCTAGGGCTCCGCATATGTTTTACACCTTGACGTATTCATATATACAGTGTGTCCCTAAAGTCATGGTGCACTTTTGACCAGTCACAGGAAAGCAACAAAAGACAATAGAAGTGTGAAATCTGCACCAAATAAAAGGAAAACTCTCCCAGTTTCATACCTATTCAGTGCAGTTCGATGTGGGCTCACGCACAGATTTTTTAGGGCTCCTTCGGTAGCTATCCCGTATATCCTCTACAGACTTGTCACTGACTGATGGCCTATCAGAACGGGGTTTCTCCACCAAACTGCCAGTTTCCTTCAACTGCTTATCCCACCGAGTAATGTTATTCCTATGTGGTGGCACTTCGTTATAAATGCGCCAATATTCACATTGTACTTTGGTCACAGATTCAAATTTAGCAAGCCACAGAACACACTGAACTTTCCTCTGTACCGTCCACATCTCGACTGGCATGGCCGTGGGCTGCTCCGCTGTATACACGGTGTTATGTCATCATCTGCACATGCACATATGCTGCCACATCATCCTACAGAAACTGGAAGGATTTTCCTTTTATTTGGTGCAGATTTCACATTTCTATCGTCTTTTGTTGCTTTCCTGTGACCTGTCAAAAGTGCACCATGACTGTATAAACTGATGGACCTCAGGTGTGCACTTCACTGTGTATATGTTTTATCTCAAAAAGATTTATAAAGTGGTTGCAGAGAACAAGAACTGAAGGTGGGAACAGGTGAGCAGGCCCATGCTTCTCAACAAACTCCATCCTAGTGCTATTTGACATTTCCTTAAAAAGGAAAAGGAAAACTCTGTAAGGCAGCTTTCCAGGCATAAATGTTGGAAGTGATAACAAACGCTGGTCAGCATGTCTGTCATCAAAAACATAATTGGGCTCTGCTGGGACCAGCCTGCAGCAAACGTGGTCAGCCCTGCTCAGAGTGCTCCTGGGCTCAGAGCACTCCTGGAAACCCACCCTCTACTCTGGCCTCAGAGCATTCACAGAGAAGGCTGACCTCCATGGAAGGACCAAAACCCCCAAGGCCAGAACACTTGATCTGTACCTATCTCTGGACCAGCCCGTTTAACAGGCAGAGGTGTTCACTGCAGAGCAGAAGGCAAGGCCAAGAGCAGAGGGCAAGGACGAGACCAGGAAACTGAACCATCTGGAAGGCAGACTGGGGCTCTAATAGCAATCTTCCCAGTAGCACTGCTACTTTGCAAAGGAACAGGCAGCTTCAAGAGGTAGTGAGCTCCCTGGCACCAGAAAAAATCAAGCTGCAGTTGTTAAGCCATCAGTCAGCAAGTTAAAGATATAGGTTCTGGCCCTGGCCAGTTGGCTCACTGGTAGATCATCAGACCAGTGTGCAGATGTCGCGGGTTCAATTCCTAGTCAGGGCACACAGGAGAGGCGACCATCTGCTTCTCCACCCCCTCTATCCTCTTTCTCTCTCTCTTACCCTCCCACAGCCACGACTCCATTGGTTCAAGCGAGTTGGCCTCAGGCACTGAGGATGGCTCTGTGGCCTTTGCCTCAGGCTCTGAAAAAATGACTCAGTTATTGAGCAACGGCACCAGATGGGCAGAGCATCACCCTGTAGTGGGCTTGCTGGGTGGATCGTGGATGGGGAGCATGTGAGAATCTGTCTCTCTGCCTTCCCTCCTCTCACTTAAAAAAAAAAGATACAGGTCCTAGCACAATGCTGGGATGAAATGAGATAACCAAAGGGAAAACCTCTCATGCTACTTACTATTATAACATACTCAATAAATCTCAGTTGAGTAAGAAAGACAAGCAGAATAAAGAAGGGATATAAAAACATCTCCATTCTTCCTGACAGTCAGACAAAAAGACCTTCAGTGTTAACCTTGGTTTCTAGCTTACCCAAGCCACCATCCCTCCTCTGTCCCAAAAATACAAGCACATGGAAGAAAGCATCAAAGCCTTACTCACTTGTATAATCGCTGAGGGTATATAGGACAGTGATGAGGTTGTCCAAGCAGGGCCAATGGTCAGGATTGCACCGCAGCCCTTCCTCAAAAGCATGGCGAGCCAACGGAACCCGGATGAGCCTCAGGGCCACGTGTCCGATTTTATACCAAAGGTTGACATCCGTGGAGTCCAGCATGACCGCCTGGAAGCAGCAGAGGACACACACACACTCAGTCAGCTCTCTCACTGAGCCTGCCTATGATGACAGGAGGGACACAACACTGTCCCAGTCACTCAAACTATCCAGGAAAGTGGCAAATAAAAGTTACAAGAACCAATTTACCTCATTCAGAACATTTTCTTGATATATTTTGTCAATCTAAACATCTGTGTTTCTCAAGTATCAGACAGAAGTGAAAATGAAAGAAGTAGAATTAAAATAAGATACAAGAGTCCTGAGGAATTCTAAAAAGATTGAATTCTGGAGGTAGACTCGGTTCACATTTCTGCCGCTGCTTGGACCAGCAGCACGATCCTGAGCCTCAGTATCCTCATCACTAAAATGGGGATAAAGACAACTTCCTTGCAAGATAATGAGAGGGTCAGCAGGTGCATAAAAAGTAGGTAGCTCGGGGTCTGGCACTTCAGAGGTGCCTACAGAGATGGTGACAGTATTATAGAAATAATGGCATTACTATTATGAATAGGTACAGGATGTCAGGTGCCAGGCTCTGTTCTTTGCACTAGCACACATACCAATTCATTTAATTTTCACAATTATTTTTTTAAAGATTTTATTTATTGATTTTTTGAAAGAGAGAAACAAGAGGAGCAGGAAGCATCAGCTAACAGTAGTTGCTTCTGATATATGCCTTAATCAGGCAAGCCCAGGGTTTCAAATCGGCAACTTTAGCATTCTAGGTTGACATCTTATCCACTGTGCCACCACATGTCAGGCACCAACATCTTTTGTTATTATTCCCATTATACTGATGTTGACTATTCACCTATAGTACAAGTGCCCTAAGTGGCACAGAAAGAATGCACACATAGGCCCCTGCTCTCCAGGCCTCTCTGAACTCACTGTTAACACTCACAGACCAGAGCCTTGGGGACTACAGCTTGATGATGTACCACTACAAATTCTTTCCAGCCAATAAGACCTCAACCTCACTCCTTCCACCAAGACCTTTCAAAAATACCAGGGAACTGAGCACTGCCAAAGCTGTACCTCCAAGTAGAACTCCATGGCTGTCTCCAGGTCCTCTCGCTGGGCTGCCAGCTGGGCCAGGTTCTTATATGTAGAATATTTCAGCATCAGCCCAGGGTGTTTCAACCCTTCTTTCTCATCACCAGATGAAACTGCCTGTGAAAAAACAAACAGAAAGCCCTGGCCGGTTGGCTCAGCGGTAGAGCGTCGGCCTAGCGTGCGGAGGACCCGGGTTCGGTTCCCAGCCAGGGCACACAGGAGAAGCGCCTATTTGCTTCTCCACCCCTCCGCCGCGCTTTCCTCTCTGTCTCTCTCTTCCCCTCCCGCAGCCAAGGCTCCATTGGAGCAAAGATGGCCCGGGCGCTGGGGATGGCTCTGTGGCCTCTGCCTCAGGCGCTAGAGTAGCTCTGGTCGCAATATGGCGATGCCCAGGATGGGCAGAGCATCGCCCCCCTGGTGGGCAGAGCGTCGCCCCATGGTGGGCGTGCCGGGTGGATCCCGGTCGGGCGCATGCGGGAGTCTGTCTGACTGTCTCTCCCTGTTTCCAGCTTCAGAAAAATGAAAAGAAAAAAAAAAACAAAAACAGAAGAGCAGACGTGACATTAGGTACTGAACCTCAGCAGAGAGTCAGCAGGACACCTGGCTCCCAGGCTGGCCTCTGGCTGCAGGCCATTGGGCCACTCTGGTGACATCCTCCATTGGAAGATAAAAGCGTTGCACCACAGTTCTTAGAGGACCCCTCAAGCTTGGAGCACACAGACAAGAAAAGTCAGACAACCGTGAGGCAGTTTGCAGGTAGTCTGGGCACCAAAAACACAGAGAGAACCCTCCCATCACTCCCGCTATGCCCGAGGGTGACATGGCATCAAGTAAGCCAGACAGTGGTCCCCCACATCAGGTTTGAAGATGGGGAACAGAGTGTGAGGAGACTGCCTGGGGACAGCAGGCAGGGCCTGGAACTTTACGCAGGCAGCAAGTGCCCAGGCAGCCAACATCCCTACACATCCTACATCCTTCAGTAGGAAGGGCACTGGAACAGGAGTTAGGAGGCTGAGTCCTAGACCTTCTAACTTGCCACTTGACCATGGACAAGTTGATTTAACTACAAAGTTAGTGTCCCAAGGAGCTCTGTAATATAAGGACAATAACTCCTTCCCTAAATATCAAAAGTGAAAGTGAGCCCAAAGAGTATAAAGATTGTTTGTTTTTTTTCATTAATTAAAACTTTAATATAACGTTATTAAAAGCAGCAATTCAAAATCATAACTTTTACAAGGTGCACAGGATTATAAGGTCAGTCGGCAGTAATGCAGCTATTACTGGAACAAAGGCAATGCTGGGCTGCAGTCAGGGCGGCTTGGCCAGGCCTTATGCTGGGAAGTCATCCTGACCCTCCTCCCCCCTCAAAGAGTATAAAGATTGTTAACGTGCTTTTTAAAAAAAGTTATGATAACCCTGACTGAAGAGGCTCAGTTGGGTAGTGTCATCCTGAAATGCAAAAGTTGCCAGTTCGATCCCCAGTCAGTGCACATACAGGAACAGATCAATATTTCTGTCTCTCTCTCCTTTCCTCTCCCTCTAAAATCAATAAATAAAAAAAATTTTTTAAAGCTATGATAACTCTTAGAAAACATCATTTCTAAGAAACCACTGATTAGAAAAACCATTGTTCTAACCACAGGACACAGAGTAAAATAATTCTAATACAGAAAATATTTTGCATGTTAGAAATTATGGTACTTTTTGTGACTGGCACAAAGAAGTAATTTCCGCCTGACCAGGCAGTGGCGTATTAGATAGAGCGTCGAACTGGGATGCAGAAGGACCCAGGTTCGAGACCCCGAGGTCACCAGCTTGAGTGCGGGCTCATCTGGTTTGAGCAAGACTCACCAGCTTGAGCCCAAGGTCTCTGGCTCAAGCAAGGGGTCACTCGGTCTGCTGTAGCCCCAGTGGTCAAGGCACATAAGAGAAATCAATCAATGAACAACTAAGGAACCGCAACGAAGAATTGATGTTTCTCATCTCTCTCCCTTCCTATCTGTCCCTCTCTCTGTCTCTGCCAAAAAAAAAGAGATGGACACAGCTACAACTACGAGACTGACACACAGCCAGTGCCCTTCAGCCAAAGGCCCGATGTCTGGCCTCTGTCAAGTGCTGGGCCAGCACCCAGAATCAGCTATGTTCTTAGACTGCCAGCTCAGTACTGTGCTCTACCCGCTCATGTTTCCAAGGCCCACTCACTGTGGCCTGACAGGGAAGACACACTCCTAAAACGTGCCCGGCACCTGGCCCATAGCTGGTGCTCAGTAAAAGTGGAATAAAAATCATTTTCCCTCTCTGGGCCCTCACTCATTTCCTACTAATAGGGGAGGGGTGGGTCACAATTCCTACAGCCCTAATTCCAAGACAGTAAACTAGTTCCAAAGAATCTTGACAAGCTATGCTTGAGACACTAGTGTCTGTCTTCCTGGGACTATAGGAGACTCTACCCAACTGAAGGACTAGGTGGTCCCCAAAATGCCTATGGATGGAGTCTGTCTGCTTCCTTACTACACATCATTTCTGTGTTTGGTGTTTGAGTACTTGAAAACAAAAACCTTTCCTCTTTTTTTTAATTGATTTTAATTTGTTGTGTTTACCTAGTTACAAGTGTACCCCCGAATACATTTCCCTCCCTCCCCCTTGTTCTTCTTGATAACCCCCTTTCCCCCTCCCCCTACTGCCCTCCCCCTTTCCTCCATAATTTACTATCCCACCCTCTATCTCTCTGTGTCATGTGTCATGTTTATAGACTTTTACCAATGTCTTTCCCTTCTTTGATCCCCCCTTCTCTTCCCCTTTCCCTCTGGCCTCTTTGACCCTTTTTCTGCCTCTCTTCTATTCCTCAGTTCTCATTGTTCAATGGATTCCTCATATGAGTGAAGTCATATGATATTTTTCTTTCTCTGTCTGGCTTATTTCACTTAGAAGAGACTCCAGGTAAAAACCTTTCCTCTTAATGAAATAAACATCATCATCCTAAATCAATTTAAGATTGAGAACAATTCTCAAACCTCCTGATAACATTTCCATGACCCAGCTAACTCATTCAAGCTAACTCACCTCACCACCAGCATGGTCCCCGTGCCAGATCCAGGTCCTGCCCTGCCTGCCCCTCTATATCATGTCCATGTCTTCAGTGTGACTCTGCTCACTCAGCCTGCACCTGTATTGGTCTCCCAACCCCTCTAACTACATTTTTCAAAAGCCCCATTGCACACCTACACAGATTCCCTGAGCTCATGGCTATCAAAACAATGGCATTTTGCCCAAATCTACCACCCACAGGTAGCACACAGGAATCAGAAAACCATGAACTATAATCCTAGCTCTAAAGTTTTAGTTGTTGAGTAGCTCTGAGCCATCAACACCTCACAAGCCTGTTTCCAAAACTACAAAATGGGGATAATAGCCACCACCTACTTGGCAGAGTAGTTGTGAAGATGAAGTAACAGTGACAGCTGACACTTCCAGAGCTCTTACTACACACCAAGAACCATTCTCCAGGCTTCATTGGATTCACTCAACCCTCACAGCAACCCAATGAGGGACACACTCTACACATGGGGAAGCTTAAGGGCAGACAGGGGAAATAACACGTCCAAGGTCACCTGGCTCCAGGGCCTACCTCAGGGCCTGCTGGTGCCTCACCTCTCGCAACAGGCGTGCCTCCAGCAGCTCATGATAGGCCTTGGCAGACTCCTCAAACTGGTCATGTTTTTGCAGATCCAGGGCCTTGTGGTACAAGGCAAAAGCCTCTGCTTCCTGCAAACAAAGACGGGGTAAGTTTTCATGCAGTAAAAGCTTTGCCTTTTTTAAGTGAAAAATGTATGTAATGGGGGCTGTAGTCAGGGCCCTGTTAACTGTCAGCTGTACCCTTTGTAGTGGAAACAATCCTAATACTCCAACCTACCATGATCTCATCCTTTAAATTCCATTAAAAATATAACTGAATGCATTTAAAATGAGATGCCACTTATAGAAATGAGAAGCAAGGTCTACCTGCAGATGAAAACCATGGATTATATACCTGGGCCTCCTTCGTCTGGGTTTTGTGACTTTTAAAGCTTCCTTCATGATCATCCTCAACCGTGGAGCTGGCATTTAAAGCTGCAATTCGAATCTAGAAACAGAGGTTTGAGGAAAGAAAAGATTTGCTTTTAGATGAGATGTCACTTGTCTCTTCAACAACACACAATTAATACAACTCTGCTCCATAGTCTATTCTGCCTTGAACAACTATGGCCTTCTCAGAATATAGAGAATGAATAATAAATGATCTAGTAAAAAAAAAGTGTTAGATAGGACAAGGGTCTCAAGGTCTGGGCCATTCCCTGATAAATGTTAAATGCAATACAGTATTTTGCAGACCAGATGTAAACAGGATGAGCTTGACAGGAACTCAATTGATAATATAGCAAACTGCAAAGAATAAATTAACAAATAACTGACCAAATAGTGTATATAAGCAATGACTAAGCCTCCTTTCATGAGACAGCTTCAGCTATTAATCCTGTGTCCTTTACTTGCTGCAAGTAATAAAACCACCTTGGAACAACATTGTTCTTGGACAGAGCACCCCAAGCGGCAAACCCCTTGAGTTTAGTAACGGAAGGACCAGAACATGTCTGGGGAGATCATACCAATCCATTCCGGGAGCATGTCCTGGGTACTGTCCACTGCAAAAGGAACAGAGGCTAGAGATACCCAGCAATGACCCAACATAGAGGAAGACTCAGGAAGTGGAATAAGATTCCAACAAAATGAGTTAACTTTGTCTCTTTCTAGCAACCATGACAAGGTTCATGGTTGTGCCAACTTCAACAGGTCAAGTTGTGCCAACAGGCAGGAGAAAGGCTACCCCATAGTGAGAGTCTTTAGGGTCCTCTTAGAAAAATGCCCCTCACCCCAGGAGTTAAGTAACAGAACAGTGACACCAGCAAAATAGGCAAGCATCAGTTCTTACCATACTTGAGAGCTTCAGCACTACCGCTCAGCACAGCTTCCCATCTCCTGTGGAGGCTGCACCAGTCCACAAGTCTCCTAGAGAGGACACAGACAGACCAAGGGAGGGTCCATGAAGAGCGAAGAATGTCACAATACCAGGGGCCCACCAGGAACCAGTCTCCAAACCCATGATTCTCCCCAGCTCTAGCCACATAGGTTGGTGAGTGACTGACTGGGGACAGCTGTGTGGTCTGTCACACAGGGAGCCCTTCAGTCCCTCAGCTTAAGCATGTGCCCTTGCAAGGCAAGGCACCAGGTGTCATGACACAGAAGAGTGAGACAAACTCCTGTTCCCAGGGTTCACTGCTCAGCAGACACAATGGATCTATAAATAATTATTTTTTTCAAAAGTTGCATAAAATAAAGAGAAGCAAAGCAACATCTAAGGGTGGAGAAGAACAATTCATTAGAAGGGATCAAGAAAGGTAAGGGAGTAGAGTAAGCCCTTGCTTCAGCCTCCAGAAAGGGACAGCACAGCAGTGGACTGTGGTGAAGCAGAGGCAGGGAGAGCGGGGTGGCAGACAAACAGGGGCCAACAAGGGGCCTGAGAGCAGGGGTGGGTGTGGAAGATGGGAGGGTGCTGTGCCAGGGAACCAGAACTTCATTCCGTAGTAGAGAATAGGGGAACCACTGTGAGTTTTCAGGAGGAATATACCATCTTTAGAAATATTGTATAAAGAAAAAAAATTAGTGCTGACAGACAAGTTTGAAATCTGCAAAAATGACAGAATTGGTGAAGATGTGGAGAAATCAGAACCTCATACACCAGATGGGAATATGAAGTGGTGTAGCCACTGTGGAAATCCGTCTAGTGGTTCCTCAAAATGTCAGACAGAAATTCCACTATTTGGTATCTACACAAGAAAAATAAAAATGTCCACACTAAAACTTGTTCACTGTGTTCACAGCAGCATTATTCGTAACAGCTGAAAAGTGGAAAATCCCAAACGTCTATCAAATGATGAGTGAATAAATAAAATGTAAGTACGTCCATACGATAGATTATCATTCAACATAAAATAGACTAAACTGACTGATTCACACTACAACATGGATGAACTGTGAAAACCTTACACTAAATGAAAGAAGTCAAGTCATAAAAGCCACATATTGTCTAATTTATATGAAATGTCCAGAATAGGCAAATATATAGAAACAGAGAGTAGAGAGTGGGGGAGAGGGGCAAATGGGTAGTGACTACTAGTGGGTATGAGGTTTCTTTCTGGGATAATGAAAATGTTCTAAAACTGTGGTAATGATTACACTCTCTGTGACTACACTAAAAACTACATCTGACGCATGTGAACTGCATGGTATGTAAATTATGTCTCAATAAAGCTGTTATTAAACAGAGATGCTAGGAACCTGGAGGAGCAGTGGCAGTAGGGATAGAGGGGACACATTCCAGGAGGTACACTCACAGTACTGGACACCTGGGAGGCTGGGAAGAGCTGCAGTGATTCTGACTTGAGGAGCTGGATAGGAGAGGGCACCAATAAACAAGCCAGGGAGGATAGGAGGAGCCAGAAAAGTCCCATCTGAGAGGCTGGCAGAGGCCCTGGAAGGACCCAACAGGCAGTGGGAATGGACGTTAGCAGACAGACTGAACACATGCTCCACTTCCATAAAATAAAATGCCCGCTACTGTTGCCAACACTGCTTACAGCAATGACTTCTAGCATGGGATTTCACAATGGGTGCTGAGCTCTCCAACGGTCTTACAAGAAAGGAAGTGCAGCCTTTTTCACAGACCAGGAAGACTCAAACCTCTCCTAGGCTGATAGCTATTTTATCTCCTAGGTTCAAACTCAGAAAACGAATGCTGTTGATTAAGTCTGAAAACTGTTTCAGCCCTGGCCGGTTGGCTCAGCGGTATAGCGTCGGCTTAGCGTGCGAAGGACCCGGGTTTGATTCCCGGCCAGGGCACACAGGAGAGGCGCCCATCTGCTTCTCCACCCCTCCGCCGCGCTTTCCTCTCTGTCTCTCTCTTCCCCTCTCGCAGCCAAGGCTCCATTGGAGCAAACATGGCCCGGGCGCTGGGGATGGCTTTGTGGCCTCTGCCTCAGGCGCTAGAGTGGCTCTGGTCGCAACATGGCGACGCCCAGGATGGGCAGAGCATCGCCCCCTGGTGGGCAGAGCGTCGTCCCCTGGTGGGCGTGCCGGGTGGATCCCGGTCGGGCGCATGCGGGAGTCTGTCTGACTGTCTCTCCCTGTTTCCAGCTTCAGAAAAATGAAGGAAAAAAAAAAAAAAACTGTTTCACCATAAGGTATGCCATGATGGACACAGTGACCACAATACAATGTGAAAAATAATAAGAGAAAAGTAGAAACTATAGCATTAAAACCCTGCATCTAGCCTGACCTGTGGTGGCGCAGTGGATAAAGCGTCAACCTAGAAATGCTGAGGTTGCCGGTTCGAAACCCTGGGCTTGCCTGGTCAAGGCACATATGGGAGTTCATGCTTCCAGCTCCTCCCCACCTTCTCTCTCTGTCTCTCTCTCTTCTCTGTCTCCCTCTCTGTCTCTCTCTCTCCTCTCTAAAATGAATAAATAAAAAAATTAAAAAAATTTAAAAAAATAAAAAAACCCTGCATCTAGCTATTATTAACAAAGAGAGAGAGAGAATAAGTGTTGGCAAGGACAGAGAGAAACCAGAACTCTGTGCATTGCTGCTGTGGAAAACAATATGGTGGTTCCTCAAAAAATTAAACATCAAGTTACCATATGACCCAGCAATTCCACTTCTGTGTATAATACCCAAAATTGAAAGCAGAATCTCAAAAAGATATCTGCACACCCCTGCTCTTGGTAGCATTATTTACAAGAGTCAAAAAGTAGAAGCAGGCCCTGGCCGGTTGGCTCAGTGGTAGAGCGTTGGCCTGGCGTGCAGAAGTCCCGGGTTCGATTCCCGGCCAGGGAACACAGGAGAAGCGCCCATCTGCTTCTCTACCCCTCCCCCTCTCCTTCCTCTCTGTCTCTCTCTTCCCCTCCTGCAGCGAGGCTCCATTGGAGCAAAAGATGGCCCGGGCGCTGGGGATGGCTCCTTGGCCTCTGCCCCAGGCGCTAGAGTGGCTCTGGTCGAGGCGACGCCCGGAGGGGCAGAGCATCACCCCCTGGTAGGCAGAGCCGGGTGGATCCCAGTCAGGCACATGCGGGAGTCTGACTGTCTCTCCCCATTTCCAGCTTCAGGAAAAAAAAAAAAAAAAAGTAGAAGCAACCCAAGTATCCATAGATGAAAGAATAAACAAATTATGGTATATCCAGATAATGAAATATTATTCAGACTTAAAAAGGACATTCTGACACATGCTACAACATTGGTAAAACTTATATTATGCTAAGTGAAATAAGCCAGTCACAAAAAGACAAATATTATGCCTGACCAGGCAGTGGCGCAGTGGATAGAGTGTCAGACTGGGACACCAAGGACCCAGGTTCGAGACCCCAAGGTCGCCAGTTTGAGCACGGGCTCACCTGGTTTGAGCAAAGCTCACCAGCTTGGACCCAAGGTCACTGGCTCGAGCAAGGGGTTACTCGGCCTACTGAAGGCCCACAGTCAAGGCACATATGAGAAAGCAATCAATGAACAACTAGGGTGTCGCAACGAAAAACTGATGATTAATGCTTCTCATCTCTCTCCGTTCCTGTCTGTCTGTCCCTATCTATCCCTTTCTGACTCTCTCTTTGTCTCTGTAAAAGAAAAGAGAGAGAAAAAGACAAATATTATATGATTCCATTTATATGAGGTATTTAGAATAGGCAAATTCATAAAGATGGAAATGGAAAGGTGGTTACCAGGGACTGAGGGAGGGGAATAGGGAACTATTGTTTAATGGGGAAAGAGTTTAGTTTTGCAAAATGAAGAGTTCTGGAGAAGATGGTGGTGATGGCTGCACAATAATGTAAATGCACTTAATGCTACTGACTGTATAAACTTAAAATAGTTAAAATAGGAAATTTTGTTATGTATATTTTACCACAATTTTAAAAAACCTATAGGTAACAAATCAATAGAATAAGAGTTTCCACCTGACCATGTGGTGGCCAGTGGATAGAGCGTCAGACTTGGATGCAGAGGACCCAGGTTTGAAACCTTAAGGTCGCCAACTTGAGCATGGGCTCACCAGTTTAAGTAAGGGGTCATTGGCTTGAATGTGGTCATACACATGACCCCATGGTCGCTGGCTTGAGCCCAAGGTCGCTGGCTTGAGCAAGAGGTCACTCACTCTGCTATACCCCCTGCCCCGGGTCAAGGCATATACAAAAAAGGAATCACTGAACAACTAAGCAGCTACAACGAAGAATTGATGCTTCTCATCTCTCTTCCTATCTGTCTGTCCCTATCTGTCCCTCTCTCTGACTCTCTCTGTCTGTCAAAAACAAAAAATAATAAAAGAGTTTCCAATAAAGAAAGTTCAATATGTTTTCAAGGTACAAAATGCTATTCCCAATAAAGTCTCTGCCAAAAGGTGAAAGCAACCCAAGTGTCCATTGACAGATAAATGGATAAATAAAATGTGGTGTATACATACAGTGGAATATTATCCAGCCTTAAAAAGGAAAGACATTCTGCCACATGCTACAACATGGATAAAACATACATTATGCTACATAAAATAAGCCAGTCACAAAAGGACAGATAATACATGATTCCATTCATATGAGGTACCTATATTAGGCAAATTCATAGAGATAGAAAGTAGAATGGTGGCTGCCAGGGCTGGGAGAGGGAATAATGGGAAGTTAATTTTAATGAGACAGAATTTTAGTTTGGGAAGATAAGAAAACATTCTAGAGATGGATGGTGGTGATGACTGCACAACAGTATGGATGTACTTAATGCCATGGAACTGTACACTTAAAAATAGTTAAAATGGTACATTTCATGTAAAGTATACTTTACCACAATTTTTCAATAACCCTGAGGACAAAAGCCTGATAGAAAAATGGGGAATATATATGAACAGACAATTCAAAAAAGACATACAACTAGCTTTCAAACATAAAAATAAAGTTCAGAGGCCTTGGCTGATTGGGTCAGTGGATAGAGCATCAGCCCAGCATGTAAACGTTTCTGGTTCAATCCCTGGTCAGGGCACACATGAGAAGCTACCATCTACTTCTCTTTCTCTCTCCTTTCCCCCTTCACCTCTCACAGCCAGCGGCTCGATTGGTTCGAGCATCGGCTCCAGGCGCTGAGGGTTGCTCGGTTGGTCACACTGTCGACCACAGGCACTGAGGATAGCTTAGATGATTTGAGCATCGGCCCCAGACAGGGGTGGCCAGGTGGATTGGGGTCGGGGTGCATGTGGGAGTCTGTCTCATCATCTCCCCTCCTCTCACTTAAAAAAAAAATTCAAACTCACAAATAATTAAGAGACAAAATAATTTTTTTTTTTTATTGATTTTAGAGAGACAGAATGGAAGGGGAACAGAGAGAGAACAGGAGGGGAGTGGCAGGGAGAGATGTGGGGGGAGAGAGGGAAGAAGGCAGGGAGAGAAAGATGTATTCATTTGTTGTTCCACTTAGTTATGCATTCACTGGTGCTTCCCATATGTGCCCTGACCTGGTATCCAACCCAGCCTTGGTGTTTCGGGACAATGCTTTAACTGACTGAGCTAACTGGCCAGGGCTGAGAAATAAAAATTTAACAGTACTGAGATAACATTTCTCACCCATCACACTGGCAAAAATTATAAGGTATGACAGCACACTCTGTTGGTGAGGTTATGGAGAAACAGGCAATGTTCTCATCCATTCCTGGTGGGAATCCTACTTGGTATAATCCCTCTGGAGGGGAACATGGCAATTACAAACCCATCTGTCTTTCAACCTAGCAATTCCACTTCTAGGAATCTGCCCTGAAGATGTACCTCCAACAATATGAAATTACATACACACAGGATCATTCATCACAGCGGTTTGTAATTGCAAGACACTGCAAGCAACCTAAATGGCCATAGATATTTGAGTGGATAAATAAACTATGGTACATCCACAAGAGGAAGTAATATGCCACTGTAAAAAATTAATAAGGGCATGCACGTAGCAGCATTATTCATAATAACCTAAAAATGGAAACAAACCAAATGTCCATCAATGGCTAAATAAAATGTGGTATACCCAAACAATGGAATATTATTCAGCAATAAAAAGTATGAACTAACAACCTGTATGAACCAGGAAAATGTTACGCTAAGTAAAAGAAGCCAGTCACAGACTAGCTATTGTATGTTTCCATTTACATGAAATGTCCAGGATAGGCAAACCTATTTAGACAGATATAAATAATTTTACATTTACAATAAAAGTTTGCCAACCTCAAACGAAACCATTCTAAGGATATTTTAATTCAAACCAGTTATGAAGCACACAGAAGGCATGGAACCTTAGCTGCACGGAATCCCACCATCTGGGTTACAACCTTTAGTAATCCTGGCCCCAAAGAGGTAAGTGGCTCCCAAAACCACTTGTGCAGACACCTAAGAGAGTAAGTAAGTTCAACTACCTGGTCTGCCTCCTCCAGGGTGGCACTGTAGTCAAAATTTTCAGTCTGGAGTCGAGCTGACCCACTGGTTGGGTGAGTGACTTTGAATAACTCACTGCACCTCTCGGTCTGTTTCCCTTACCCCTGTAAATGGTGGTAATAGCACTCACCTCGCGGGGCTGCAATGAAGGTGAAGTGAAAGGACGCCGGTCGAGGCTTTGCACCTGGCAGACGGCGAATCAATGGTGGCTCTTGCCGTTGTTACTGTGAACCACTCCCGAGGCCGGAGCTCGTTCTAGGTACCCCAGGGCGGCGGCAAGAGACGTAGAATGGTCCGTGGGGCACCCGGAAAGCCCGACCTCGTCTCTCCCCTTCAACCGCTTCTGTTTTACCGACTGCGTCCGCACCAGCCTCGGTCCCGCCCCCAGTTTAGCAGACCCGCTCCTCAACCCTGAGGGCCGCCTCTAAACCCGCGGCCCAAGAATTCACCAGGCGTCTCCACGGCAACTGCCAGTTCTCCAGACCCCCGCTCCGCCGGCTGCGCGCCTGACAACAAGGCGAGCTCCCATTGGCTCCAGTGCCGGCTTCGCCAGCCAATCAACGAGGGCGCACGCGCCGCTCGGCTGCCGACCAGCTAGCTAGAATGAAGCGGGCGACCTTCGGAACCGCTCGGAACGGGTTGGCGCTTAGTGGTGACCGATCCTGGATTTTGGCTTCAGTCCTCGCTTTTCTGAGGCTTGGAGCGCCAGCTCGCAGTCGGACTTTGGGCTCCACAACTTGTAATACTTGGGAAGCGCTGAGCTCGGTGCCTGCCCCCCAGCAGTCGCTAAATGATCGCAGGTGTTATTGTTACTACCTGGCAGGTGCTCTGAAGGCAACGGAAAGTTGGGGAACACTTCAGAGAGAACCAGAGGAACAACAACATTCTCCTTCATATTACCTGTACCTCATCTCTTCTGAAAAGAATTGGAAGCCCCCAAAACAATCAACTATTGAAACAGAAAAGAAAGAAAGAAACCAAGACCCGGCAAATGAATGTCCAAGGAGGGAGTGACAATTTCAAAGCCCAACAGTGGGTCCAGTGTGGAAAGATTTCTAACAAATTCTCTGCCTGAGAGAGGTTACTCTCTTGGGAGCTAAGCAGTTTAGGAAACAGTTTCACACTGTGGTTGAATGTTACGGCTTTCTCTTTAACCTCAAAGACAGTAAAATCATGAAGAATTCAGTCAGTTCAGTACAGTAAACCTTTACTGATATGCCAGGAGTTACAATAATAAATGCTTCACCCACATTGATCTTGAGAGTATATATAGGCCCTGGCCCGTTGGCTCAGAGGTAGGGTGTTGGCTGGTGTGTAGAATTTCCGGGTTCGATTCCTGGTCAGGGCACACAGAAGCGACCATCTACCTTTCCCCCTTATTCTTCCCCTCCCGCTATGGCTGGAATGAGCAAGTTGGCCCTGGACACTGAGGGTGGCTCCATGGCGTCACCTCAGGCACTAGAATAGCTCAGTTGCCAAACAATGGAGCAGCGGCCCCAGATGGGGCAGGGGGGGGCAGTTGCCAGGTGGATCCCAGTAGGGGCGCATGTGGGAGTCTGTCTCTCTGACTCCCTGTCATTAAAAAAAAAAAAAAAAAAAAAGTTTAGCCTTGGGAGGGGGCAGTGAGCTGAAGCATAAATAGATGGTTTCAATGGATAACATGCAGGCTTGGATGTAGCTCCCACCCCTAAATTGTACCTTGACAGATGATCTGGAATGAGTTGAAAAAAGATGGGAAGGGTTGCCCAAGCAGTAGGGAGCTGTGTGGCAAGGGTTTGGAGGTGAGAAACTGTGCAGCCAAGCAGGAGCCACAGGCAGCACAGTATTACCATGGGGCAAAGCTCAGTTTCAGTGTGGAGAGATAATGCTGGAGAAGGGAGAGGGGCCAGTCCCACAGCAAACAGATGACATCACTCACTAGAGTGGTGGTAAGAGTTTAAGGTGGAAAGACCAGATAGGAGGCTGTTGTTGCCTTACGGTTCTGGCAAGGGTTAGGCCTGGATCCCTCCCATTCATTCATATGGGAAGCAAGACACCTATCTTGGCAGAAGAATGAGTCCAGAAACAGTTGGGATAGGTTGCCAGGGGAAGGAACTCCATGAGAGAGAGGAAAGGGGAGAGGAGAGAAAGGAAGGGAGAGAAGCATCAACTTAGTTGTGCATGCATTGATTGCACCCTTGGGATCAAGTCAACAACCCCAGTTCTTTGGGTCAAGGCTTTATCCACTGTGCCACTGACAGGGCCCAACCTCTACCTTTTAATGAGTCCTTAGCAGAGGTCTGGTTCAAACACAGCAGGGAGACATGTCCCTATGGAAACTGACTATATTAAATAGTGAGACTGAAAATCTGAATTTGATATTTTACTGGTGCATGAAAGACAAGGGTGATCAAATGTTTAACTGTGTCCAGAAACAGTTGTCTGTACTGTGTTTATGCTCTAAAATGTGAAAGCATGATATGGTATTGGGGGAGGGGAGGAGATCCCATTCATTCAGTTTCTAATGGCAGACACTTTTCCAAGTTTGCCATTCTGGGATATAGATTGTACAAGGTACACAGACAGCTAGAGAATTCTGAGCAAGACTCATGTGAGAAGATGGGAGTTTGGGAATGCCTGTCTTCCCTGCCAGGCACAACAGTCTATGGGCAGGGAACTACCTAGGCCAGCCCAGAATAAAGACAGGAACATCTGGTCAACAGTCTGCAGGAAGCCCCAGGCTGTCAACACCCCCTACCCCCCAGCAGCCTGCACATGGGCATGTAGAACCGGGCCTCCAGGCTGAGCCCTCCATCTTCCAATTTGAATAGCCTAAATACATGAAACAGAAACCCTGAAGACAGGAACTATCCCATCTTCCAGGTTCCCTAAGGTCCCCACCTCATAAACCAACCCCACTGCCCAGGGTGGACCAGAATGCCTTGGTGGGATAAAGAAGTCATGTTTGAAAGATGAAGCTCTCTTCATTTATTTAGCATGAAGAAGAGGATTGTGAGGTCACAGGCATGTCAGCATGTGAAAGTGCCAGAAGATGGTATCTACCAGGCCCTCTGCCAGGAGACCTCTTTGGAAGAGGTGGCCAGCTCACAGATGTCCTGGATGTACTCCGTGTCAATCACAAAAAAGTCATGACCGTCCCTTTCTTCCCAATCTGCCAGGGCTCAATGGGGAAAAAGCGGATAACAATCCTTAGGGGGACAGAGAAAAAGATGTCATTAGCTATGTGGCCAACACCTCGTATTGCAAGACCCTTAGGCACCATGAGCTCCCAGACCAGCCTGCCTTAGCCTACCAGGTATTTTGCAAGCCTGCCTCACTCCATTAGTGTTCTCCCTCCAACAGGGCAGTGGGAATGTCAGGGGCAGGATGGTGGTTATACATCAGCCTTGCTCACCCAGAACTACACTCGGCCAGAATTTCATTCAATTCTGCTAAAACTCTAAAGGTGAACCCACGACCAGGGGCCCTCCCCCAGAACACTAGACATTTCTAGAGTAAAGTGAGGAATTTACTTTTTTCCCTTAGGAGGGGCCCTGACTTGAAATTATGTCCCCCGGTCTCGTAGCAGTCCCAAGAGTGTCCTCTTCCTACCCCTACGCACCGGTCTTGGCTCAGTTGCAGCTCTTTAGTGAGGAACTCGAAGAAACGGGAGCTGTGGCCGCGGTTGTCCTCGGCCGTGCCCACCACACCGATGGAAGAGACTATAAGCTGCACACCGGGCTCCGCCGAGCCATCAACCACCATGGCAAGGCCGGACCGCACCGTCACGTTCACGCGCTGAAGGGCACAAAAAAGTTTCGCCTAAAGTCAGTGCAAGCCAGACTGGTGCTGAGGACAGGGAAGCACGGAATTGGAGACACGGAGACACGCGGGCCACACGGAGTCAGGGCTAGGGGTATGGGACGGGGTCCTGGGAGGTCACGTCGGAGTCATGGCTGGGGAAGACGATACTGAGCAGACACGGGGGATGGGACCGCGAGAGGTCAAAGCTTGGTGAGTGTCCCTGGGAAGGGGGGTCAGGGTCACCGTGGGGAAGTCGGAGAGTGGAAAGAGCCCGACCCCTGGTCCATCAAACGCCCAGCCCGCTGCTCCCCGGCCCACGCTCACGTTCTCGGGTTTGCCCAGGATGGCGGCAGTGGCTGCGCAAAGCCGCTTCTCCAGCCCCGCAGGCACGCGGCCAGCGGGCAAATTTGTGTCCAGCTCAACGAACGGCATGTCGGGTGGGAAGGCGTGCGAGCTGCAGCCTCGGAGAAACTGCAGAAACCAGACGGTGTACCCAAGACTCCGGACTGGGGAACAGGGCGGGGCGCCACGGAAACCGGGCTCTTCATTGGTTCTGCAGGCACACAGCGCCTCCCGATTGGCTACCTAGGCTGCACCGGCCTCAGCTGACAACCTTCGTGGGATCTGGCGCAAATTTCCGGAAGTCGTATTGCCCGCTGGCCAGGTGTAACCCTCTCTGGCAACTAGGCATTGGCAGAACCATGGGCGGGCCCCCACGCCCCCGCCCCGCCCCCGCCACACTGGCAGCGGTTTTCCGTCTCGTGTGGCTTTCCAAAGCCCCGATCTTCTCCTGCCTAACGCATTTATTTTTTTATTTTTTTTTTACAGAGACTGAGAGAGTGATAGATAGAAACAGACAGACAGGAACGGAAAGAGACGAGAAGCATCAATCATTTTTGTTGAGACAACTTAGTTCATTGATTGCCTTCTCAAATGTGCCTTGACCACGAGCCTTCAGCAGACCGAGTAGAGTAATCCCTTGCTCCAGCCAGCGACCCGGGGTCAAGCTGGTGAGCTTTTTGCTCAAGCTGGAGACCTCGGGGTCTCAAACCTGGGTCCTCAGCATCCCAGTCCGACACTCTATCCTCTGCGCCACCGCCTAGTCAGGCTGCCTAACGCATTTAAACACAGGTCTGAACACCCCCAAACACACACATACCTGTAGGGGCTTTCCCTATGATCCCCCCTAATACCGTTACATCGTCACAGAGAATTTCTAAAAATTTTAATGAGTTGCCACCACTTCAAATTTAGGCAACTTCATGTTCGATATGCAAATCTGCACTCTTGATCAGGAGACCTAGTATCACATGTGGGTTACATGTGGGACTGGGCAGCGATGCTCAGATTCGCTGAATCCCTGCTTGGCCCAGACATCTGATTTGGTGTCCTCTTGTGCCTACAGCAACTTGGCCTCAGAATAAGAACTGCCCACCAGGGGATGGTAGCCAGGTCCCAGTAGAATAACCAGCAATGTTTACAGTACCTTTTATCTTTTTTTTTTTTTTTGTATTTTTCTGAAGCTGGAAACGTGGAGAGACAGTCAGACTCCCGCATGCGCCCAACCGTGATCCACCCGGCACGCCCACCAGGGGCGAAGCTCTGCCCACCAGGGGGTGATGCTCTGCCCCTCCGGGGCGTCGCTCTGTTGCCACCAGAGCCACTCTAGCGCCTGGGGCAGAGGCCAAGGAGCCATCCCCAGCGCCCGGGCCATCCTTGCTCCAATGGAGCCTCAGCTGCGGGAGGGGAAGAGAGACAGAAAGGAAGGAGAGGGGGAGGGGTGGAGAAGCAGATGGGCGCTTCTCCTGTGTGCCCTGGCCGGGAATCGAACCCGGGACTTCTGCACGCCAGGCCGACGCTCTACCACTGAGCCAACCGGCCAGGGCCCAGTACCTTTTATCTTATAGACAAAAGGTGTTATTTAAAACATGGAAATCTGTTGGTATGGCTAATCATAGTACTATAATCAGTGTTTCAAAGTTGTTTGAATTGTAATTGAAATTATAATTGAAACTGTGTGGGTGGGTGTACATGATCAATTTCAATTACCTATCTAAAATTCTAAAAAAAAATTATTTTTTTTTAATTTTATTTATTCATTTTAGAAAGGAGAGAGAGATAGAGAGAGAAGGGGGGGAGGAGCAGGAAGCATCAACTCCCATATGTGCCTTGACCAGGCAAACCCAGGGTTTCGAACCAGCGACCTCAGTATTTCCAGGTCGATGCTTTATCCACTGCGCCACCACAGGTCAGGCCACCTATCTAAAATTCTATATGTGTGCATATTAAAAGAGGAAAGGTAGGTTGGCTGAGAGGCTGTCTGTTCATGACCTTGTCCCATTAGCAGTTTATTGGATGACTCAGAGGCTTTGAGACACAAGACAAGTAGGTTGTGACAGTCTTGAGGGGAAAGGGCAAGGACAGCTAGCAAATCAGGAACCCAGAATGGTGCATAAAAAAGACTGTGATCAGGCCCTGGCTGGTTGGCTGAGTGGTAGAGCGTCGGCCTGGCGTGCATAAGTCCTGGGTTCGATTCCCGGCCAGGGCACATAGGAGAGACGCCCATCTGTTTCTCCACCCCTCCCCCTCTCCTTCCTCTCTGTCTCTCTCTTCCCCTCCCGCAGCCAAGGCTCCATTGGAGCGGAGATGGCCCAGGTGCTGGGGATGGCTCCTTGGCCTCTGCCCCAGGCGCTAGAGTGGCTCTGGTCGCAACAGAGCGATGCCCCGGAGGGGCAGAGCATCTCCCCCTGGTGGGCAAAGCGTCGCCCCTGGTGGGCGTGCCGGGTGGATCGTGGTTGGGCGCATGCGGGAGTCTGTCTGACTGTCTCTCCCCGTTTCTAGCTTCAGAAAAATACAAAAAAAAAAAAAAGACTGTGATCAAGGTTACAAGTAGGCCTGAGGGAGCAAGGCCTCTCAGCAACACCTGGAGGACCAGGAAATAACCTGGGACTTCCCTCCCTTCAAGGAGGTTCATGCACTAGCCTATATTCCACAGTAGGAGAAAGCATCACTCCAGAGACCCAGGAAAGAGGCCAGTCCTCTGACATCTCTTCAGAGTCAACTCCAATCTCTGACATGTGCTCAGCCCAGGGTGCATGGAACCAATTTCCTGCCAGGACAAAAGGAAGCAAGCACTAGGACTGAAGAGCCTGGGCTGGAGAGGTCAAATTGTCTTCCTGGAAAAGTAACATGGTGACAAGTGCCAAAAGATGGGGAAGGGAGCCTAAGGGGAGTACCAGGCAAAGAAGGTGAGGAAGAGTCCTGTAAACAGAAGAATCAACATGAGCCAAGGCCAATAGGCTAAGGCTTGGAGAGGGAACCTGGAAAATGATGGGTTACTGTGTGCAACCAGCAGCAGGGGGAAGCCTGGAGGTGTAAGGGCAAAGCCTGAATGCAAAGTTCAATGACCTGACCTCAAGGCAGGGAGGCAAAAAGTTTCAAACAGAGAAAGGACAGGGTCAAATATGTATTTACTAAAGTGCTTTCCAGAGGTCAAGTGAAAGTTGGAGTGGAAGGGGCAAGAGTGGAATAAGGAAACAGACAAAAGAAGAAACACAGGCCTGATGTATGGAGGAACTTGGGGACCAAGACTGTTACAGGGTGTCTTTTACTCACGGCCAGGGAAAGAGGCAGCTCTGTCTCTTTATTTTTTTATTTTTTTATTTTATTTTTTGTATTTTTCCGAAGTTGGAAATTGGAATGCAGTCAGACAGACTCCTGCATGCACCCGACCGGGATCCACCCGGCATGCCCGCCAGGGGGCAATGCTCTGCCCTTCTGGGCCGTTGCTCTGTTGCAACCAGAGCCATTCTAGCACCTGAGGCAGAGGCCACAGAGCCATCCTCAGCGCCCGGGCCATCTTTCCTCCAATGGAGCCTTGGCTGCAGGAGGGGAAGAGAGAGACAGAAAGGAAGGAGGGGGGGAGGGGGGGAGAAGCAGATGGGCACTTCTCCTATGTGCCCTGGCCGGGAATCAAACCCAGGACTCCTGCACTCCAGGCCGACACTCTACCACTCAGCCAACCGGCCAGGGCCTTGTCTCTTTATTTTGACAACAGTCTCCATCATCTGCTGCAAGCCCCGTCCCTACTCAATGCAACAAAACCTGTATCAAGGGCTTCAGCTTCTCTTTCATGGCAGTGTCTGCTGGAGGCAGGTCCTTGGCCTTCATGACAACTTCGTGAGCCTCCTGGAAGAGGTCCTTCCCCACCGCAGCCTCCACGCGCTGGCGCCAGGCGGCCAGCTTGGGTCGGCTTTCAAAGACCTGGCAGCCGGCACTGACAGGCTATGGGAAGAGGGAGCCAGGTGGAGGGGCTGGCCATGGTTGAACACAAAAAACATGACATGGTTTAGGGATCCCTCAGGTGGATTTTCTCTCCTCTGCCCCATGTGTGAGAGGCTAGGGGTTCTCTCCCAGGAGACATTGAGAAGCTCCTTAATATCCCTGCAGGGTGGGGTTTTAAAATCCCATTTTACAGATGAGGACACTGAAGCACAGAGGAGGAAGTGATTGACCTAGGGTGCCACAGCTAGAAAGGGCAACATGAACTAGTACATTGGCTCCCTCCCAGGACACCCCAATCCCTAATGGGCCACCCCACCTAATGGCACTCACATGCATCAGCTCTGTAATGGCCACCAAGTCAGCCATCGAGATGAGGGGACCAGCTAGGAAGTCTTCATCCTTTAGGAACTTGTCCTCAAGCAGCTGCAGGCACCAGTCAAGCTCGGCCAGAGTAGATGCCAATGTCTCAGGGGGCACCTGTTCACCCAAGATCACAGGGCACATCATCTGGTGGGTGGGCAGGCAGGAG
Organism: Saccopteryx leptura; assembly: GCF_036850995.1. Taxonomy (NCBI): domain Eukaryota; kingdom Metazoa; phylum Chordata; class Mammalia; order Chiroptera; family Emballonuridae; genus Saccopteryx; species Saccopteryx leptura. The sequence goes on along the minus strand of NC_089504.1, from coordinate 383,007,170 downwards.
AGGGCTGAGTTTCTGCTCAAAGCCAAGCCTGGTTTCTCTCCTCATCTAATTTATCTAATTATCAGTTCTTCAGATTTCTCCTTGCTCCTGCCTACCCCTTTCCACCCATTGCCACCAACTGTCCAGGCCTCATCTCCTATTCACACAAGGACAACCTCTGCCTCTCCCTGGGTCCTCACACAGAGCTGCCAGGAGGACCTTTCTGCAATCTCAGTCTGCCCATATCTTTTCCCTGCATAAAGCCTTCCATGGCTCCCACTGCCCTCACCACAAAGGCCTCACCACCAGGCCCTCACCAGTGTAGCTGCCATCCTCCCCCACGTTCCACCTCCTACCACACCTAGACTTCTCAAATGGGAATGTACTGGTGATCCCTGTGGAATATGGTTCAAGTGCACATTCCTAATCAGTATGTTTGGATGGTGCCTGATACTGTGTTTCCAACAAGCTCCCAGGTTATGCTGACGCTCCTGGTCTGTGGACCACCACACTTTTGAGGAGCAAAGGTCTACACTCACTCTACTTGACTTCTCTCCACTCTGCACTCAAATGCACCAGGCCTCTGCCCCCACCAGCTTGAGGGGACTCCTCCCCCAGCACAATGAGGATACTTTTAAGGCAATGGAAACCTACCTTTTGCCAAATGGCCCTTCAAAACCGTGCTACCCTGCCTGCAGCAGAGTATAAGCCTGCTCATTTCACGTTCCCTCACATACAAAAGGCACCCACTGTGTACCAGCACTCTACAAATAATTACTCAGGGTACACATTTCAAAAACACTTGATGAGTAAATATGGTACACATGTGCTGTTTTAATATACATTTGCTTGAGTTTTACTGAAGTTAAACATGTTTCCATCCATTTATGAACCATTTTTCTCTTTCCACTAAATCCCTGCTGGCTTGCTTTGCCTATTTTCCTCCTGTGTCTCTCTGATGGGTTTCTAAGAGTATCTTAAATATTAAAAATGTTACTTCTGCCTGACCAGGCAGTGGCGCAGTGGATAGAGCATCAGACTGGGATGCAGAGGACCCAGGTTCAAGACCCCGAGGTCACCAGCTTGAGTGCGGGCTCATCTGGTTTGAGGAAAAGCCCACCAGCTTGAACCCAAGGTCGCTGGCTCCAGCAAGGGGTTACTCGGTCTGCTGAAGGCCCGTGGTCAAGGCACATATGAGAAGGCAATCAATGAACAACTAAGGTGTCGCAACGCGCAATGAAAAACTAATGACTGATGCTTCTCATCTCTCTCCGTTCCTGTCTGTCTGTCCCTGTCTATCCCTCTCTCTGACTCACTCTCTGTCTCTGTAAAAAATAAATAATAAATAAATAAATAATGTTACTTCTTTCTAACATATCTTTGCCAAGATCTTCCCCAGTTCTTTGCTTGTTTTCAATTTAATCCTTTTTGTCCTTGCACAAAATTTCATTCTATGGGTCAAGTCAACTGGGCTTTTCTTTTAAGTCTTCCACTGTTCTTAGCCTTAGAAATCCTTGCATACCCAGAAACCTGATCTTTATTGAAATGTCTCCTCATTTTTCCCTAGTTTGACTTTTTTCACATAACACCTCTCTATCTGGAAAGTATGTGTGTAGCACAGTGAGATTTTTTTTTCTCCCCCAAAAGGCAATATTCCCAGGCAGCCTGGAAAGGGGCATAGAATTAATTTCTAGCAGTTCTGGAATTAAGGCACATTGGATAGTCACCCCTGGCTCTGCCTCAGTTTCCCCCCTGAGAAACAAGTTGGCTGTTGTCTCTGGCACTCTAGAATTTAGTGTTCTAAGGTTTCAGGTCTGAACAGAATGTTTTAAACAGAAATCACAGCCCCCTGAGCATCCTGGGAAGGGTCCCTCCCCTCACCAACCCCCAGGGCTCACCTTTTGCCACATGGCTCGAGTGCAGCTACTCCGCAGAGCTGTATGCTGCCATGCCAAGTACTCATCCACACGGGCGCGAGCCTGCAGGTCCTGTGGATACCAGTGGTCGGGGGCCTTATACTTTCGGCTAAGATACAGCAGGATGGCCACACTGGAAGGCATGGCAGGAATGAATGAGATGTCACTCATTTTTCAGCTACTCCACAGGGGCCAACCCCTGGGTAGGACAGGCCCCTTCTCCTGGCATGTTTTTCACCAACTCCTGTAGGTGGCACATTTCACTATCTCCACCATGCAGAGTAGGAATGTGAGGGTCAAAGAGGTTAGGTGACTTCCCAGAGTCACACAGCTCTACACTGAGTCATCCTACAATCTGAAGTAAGGATACCAAGTCAAAAATAAAATGTTATGGGATTTCAGAAGGGGGGATTCTCAGAGAAAGCTTCCACAAAAATGGGGGGACCAAGCATGGATACTGAAGGATGTTTCTGGAGGTACTGGATTACCATTCCCCAACACAGCCAAAGCATAAATATGACAGGAGCAACACCAGATGGCCCTCCCAGCCCTAGCACCTCTGCCCACTTCCAGCACTCTCCACCCTGGGGCTAGCACAGTTGCTCAGGGTACATAAGCCAGGATCCAGGCCATCAACAGTGAACACACTGATGACTGACTGTCCCCACATGGCCATGTAGCAGTCCAGGGACCCACCCATTACCTCTCAGCCAAGGTAAAATCCCCATCCTTCAAGGCTGGTACCTTCCTCAGGGGGTTCACCTGGGCAAAGGCATCGCTGTGGTGCTGGCCTGTGAAAGAGACCAGTGGGGCAGTGGGGAGAACCCTGAGCCCCCCAAGGTCTCTGCGTTTCTCCACTCAGCATCCAGGACCTTTCTGAGGCCCCTATCCAGGTGGGGCACCATTCCTGTTTCCATCCCCTTGAAACCTGGGCCAAGCAGCATTCTGACTTGTGCCTGAGAGAAAGGTGATTTCTTGAAGCTATACTGTACATACATAGAGTCAGCCAGTTCAATCCATGTCAGACACTACAGCTCACCTCCTGCAATCTGTCTTCCTATGCTGGCTGAGAGACTGGTCCACACCCCAGAGCTCCACCCATACCTGTCTCCAGCCCTCAGCCTATCCTTGGTCTCACTAGGAGCTCCTGCTCCATTTAGCCACCCAGCCTCCAGCAGCTCAGTTCTTCTTTCTTTCCTGTGCCAAACCTTCAAGGCTCCTTCCCCAAAGGGGGTTCCCATGTTTGACTCAATTCTACCTACCTCCCCAGCCCCAGCCAGTGCTAAGGGTATACCAGTTACTGTGCGTGGAATCAGACAACCTCAGTGGAATCAGGCTCCAGTCTAGCCATGGGCTCACTGTCGGCCTCTTTGCCCTTCTACTGAGTGGACAAAATTACCCCTGCCCAGTTTCCCTCCACAAACATCCTGTATGCCCAACCCCCACTTCAGGGAGGGCTGGAAAGACAGAGCAAGGTGACAGCGTAGCAGCTGGAGGCCCAGTCTGGGGGCACCAAAGACAGAAGGTGGGCAGGCTCAGCCAGGCAGGGGCCTCCCTCCTGGCCTGCCTAAGGGGCTCTGGATCTTGAGCTTGCTCTATTATCCAGTTATAGTCCTGCCCCCCTTACCAGATTCTGTAAATATGGAGAGGACCTAGGCAGGGGTAGGTAATAGTAAAGAAGAAACCAGATCTAGATGGAACAACCTTCTTCTCCCAGCAGATGCAGAAACTCAGAGATGGCAGTACTCCTACTAGTAAATGAGGAGGCAGTTTCCTTGTTCTCCTTAAGTGGCTATGTGAAGATACTGGGGCACTCACTCCACTTCCCCATCCTCACCCCAAACCCTAACAATCTCTACCTATCTCGCTCCCCCTTAACCTCTATTTTAAAGAATGCTTAGTTTTCACTTGGCAAAGATCGACACTTTTTAAAAATACACAACTGAAAACTGATGCTACGTTTCCACGTTGGAGAGTCTGTCTTCTTATCTGTCTGTACTCGCAGCCCGACAGTGAAGCGGCGCCGGTGGGCGGGGTCGGTCTTGCACTCAGGCGATCCAGACCCCCAAAGGGCTGCCTGCGGGGGCTCACCTTTGAGCAGATCAACGGTGCGCAGCTCGAAGGGGATGTCGTTCTTCTTGGCGAAGATGTAGACGGCGCGGCAGGGCTGTGACAACAGGTCCAGGTAGAGCTCTAGGCCCATGATGCGGGTGGCAGGCAGACCGAAGGGGAGCGGAGGCCGTGATGAGCAGACCCAAGGATCAGGACCGTAACTGGAACGGCGGAGGAACCGCCCAGTCTCCAGACGCCTGAGCCTACAGTCGCGCGCATACCCCAGCCCGAGCCCCCGATCACGCCCTCCCCTCCTATTGGATAGCTCCGGAGAACTTTGAACCAATCAGCAGCGTTGCAGATCTCCCTCCTCTTTTTTGGGCTCTGGCTGCGAGGCTCTTTCTTGGTGGGATGGCAAAGGGAGACCTGTACTCTGAGCGCATTCTCTCAGCCAGTTCACACCCCTTCTCTGGATCTCAGTGTTCACTTTGTGAAGTGGGACAGAGGGAATGGTAATGGGAAATGGGATACCAAGGGCTCTCAGCACACATCCTCAGTGAATTTAGGCCACCTCTGCCATCCTGGTAAGAGGTTGAGAAAGGAAGGAAATTGGAGTCCCTGAGAACACCAATGGAGGAGGAGAAAGGAGGGGCAGCAGTCTCCCCTAGGCCTGGTGCCCAGTGTCCAGGGTGGAGGCTGGGAAGGGTGTCTGGACTTGCTGTCTGCAGAGGCCTAATGAACATTCCAAGAAAGAATTAGCTGCTCCTCCCCAATCTCTGGAACCATATTCATTACACTTCAGTTAATCCCTCCCTGGAAGCAGAAGCCCAGTGGGACTCATCTAGAGGTTTGCACCAGGGGCTTAGAACTTCCCTACTTGTTCAGCGGGGACAACTCCCTTCAACTGTGGCCCTGGAGCTCCTAGGGCTATAATGCCCATTCTCTAAGAAAGTGTCCTGGGTTAAGAAGACCCTGCCCCCAAACTCAAGATTTAGAGAAAGCCACTGACAAGAGGATGTTACTGGAAAACCTGAGACTACCTTAGCCTCCCTGCCCCCCCCCATTCTCCCCATTTAAGAAAGCCCTATCCTCCTAGGAGAGTGCCTTCCTGGCCCAGTTCTGCAGCCCTCTCCAGGCTGGGAGGAGCCTATTCCCCACCCCCTTCAGGGGTTTGCTCTCCTCAAGTCACCTTTGACTGGATTACAGCAATATCCCTGCTTCCTACCTGGCTGCGCTCCAGTCCAACCCCCATCAGCAGCCAGAATTTTATTCTAAAACAATCTGAGCACACCACTCCTGTTCATGGTTTGCCAATCCAAGGTATGGCTCCTAAGGCTCTGAGTCCTGACCATGAAACAGTGAAATGCTCGGTCTCTCTTTGACTCCATCTTGTTCAAGCCTGCTTTGTTTCCATGGCCTTCAGGCTAATGGCTTCTGCTCAATCTTCCAAATAGACATTCTTATTATTAGAGGAATTCTGTTTGAGGTTTGAGACAGCCTCTCCCATTTCCCCTTTTCTTGGCATAAAAGAAGCCTGAGCTCTGTACTTTGGTAAGATGAATTCAAGGAACCACTGAGACTCCCATCTTCTCAGTTGGCACCTTTTCTTACTCCATCTGAACTCTGACATTTTGAGTTTTGGCCTTCAAAACATCAGGAACACGAACTTTGAACAGGTAACAACCAAGAGGGCTGCTGTTTGGATTTTCCCTTCCTCTCACCAATTCCCCAGAACAGATGCAGGACTCATGACTTAGAGTATTTGGTGCCAAGGGGCATGTCTTGGAAGGCCAGCCCAGCCAACTGGGGGATGCCTTCTGACCCCTATGCTGTCTCATAAATCACTTTCTCCAAGAATCAGAAGGCTAGAGAACTGTTGTTAATGTCTCCTTTGGTAATCATTAGGGGGAAGCTAACCGATAGAACCTAGAGAAGGGGTTATCTTTTGGATAGAGACCAAGACCAAGGCCAGGGCAGAAGGAAGGTCAAATAAATCACACAACAGATTTAAAAGTAGAGGTTCAGGCTAAGCCCAGATTTATTTCACAAAAACAAACTAAATGTAATGAATAAAGGAGACAAGGTCTGGGTATGCCATTCTCAGCATGGCTTCCAGGCAGCTGTGGAAGATTGGGCAGGGGTAGGGATCTGGCCTGAGGAGCAATGGGACCTGGGCAAGTCACTCCTGCACTCTGGGTCTGCCTCCCATGAGACATTGCAATGAAGGTGCTTTGTGAACTGCCACGGGCAGAGCACAGGTGAAGCTTCAATGGATCATAGCCCGCACCCTAGGCATCACCTTCTGCTTTACAGAAGGGTCTGCAAGTGAAAAGTTCTTGGCCTTCAGGATGATCTCATGGGCCTCCTGGAAGAGGTCTGCTCCCACTGCTGCCTCCACACGCTGGCGCCATGCAGCCAGCTTGGGTCGGCCTTCAAAGATTTGGCAGCCAGCACCCACGGGCTGTAGGAAAAAGAGAACAGGACAAGATAGGGGAGGATGGATGACAACAGCATCTGCATGGTTTGAGGACCACCATAGATCCAGAAGAGGTTACCACAAATAAGCACAGTCCCACGGCCACAAGGGGCAGCATGAGCAGGATTTCAGCAACCCACCCTGCTTTGTGGGCCCACCCTGCCCACAGCACTCACATGCATCAGCTCTGTGATGGCCACCAGGTCAGCCAGGGAAATGTGGGGCCCCACGAGAAAGGCCTTGTTCTGAAGGAACTTATCTTCAAGTATCTGCAGGGTCACATCCAATTCTGCCAGTGTGGCTGCCAGCATTTCAGGAGATACTGCCTCACCCAGGAAAACAGGGAACATTGTCTAGTAGGTGGGCAGGCAAAGTGGAGGGGGGTTAGGGTCAGCCCAGCATTGGGGGCAAGAAGGCAAGCACCTCCACCCCCCAGCCTTTGAGCTGCTTCCTGGTTCCATACATCTTTCTTCCAAGTCCTGAGTAGGATTGCAGGGAAATTTCCAAAGGACCCTTTTCCTGAACTACTCTTGCTTCCATGAGCTCTGACTGGCTGAGCCTCAGAGGCTTCTGAAGGACTCAAACCCCTTTAAGAATGACTCAAAGGAAACCCAAACTTTGGTAGAGGGAAGGGGGATAGCTTAGAAACTATCTAATTTATAATCTCCTCCTGACAAAAAATCAGTCCCTCTTACAGTATATGTAATTAAGACAACGGGCTCTTAACGTTTCCAGTCTGTCACTTATAAACTGCGTGACCGAGAGCAAAATCCATAAACCCCTTGAGCCTCAATTTCCTCATCTATCATATAGGGATAACTGGACATGACTCATATTGTATATAATAAGATAGGCCCGAACGGGACAGTTTCCAGAGATGGCACAGCCAAGAAAACACCAGCCAAGTGTAGAACCAATGTCTTCTGAACCAGTACACTATGAGGGTATAAGGAGGAGAGTCAAGGGAGAAAGGTGTCCAGGATTTAGGGAGGAGGGTGTTTTAGGGCAAAGCCATCAGCAGCCTCAGGCTTGACAGCTATCAGGGAGACAGACTGAATAAGAAGCATGGGGCCCTGGCCGGTTGGCTCAGCAGTAGAGCGTCGGCCTGGCGTGTGGGGGACCCGGGTTCGATTCCTGGCCAGGGCACATAGGAGAAGCGCCCATTTGCTTCTCCACCCTCCCCTCCTTCCTCTCTGTCTCTCTCTTCCCCTCCCGCAGCCAAGGCTCCATTGGAGCAAAGATGGCCTGGGCGCTGGGGATGGCTCCTTGGCCTCTGCCCCAGGCGCTAGAGTGGCTCTGATCGCGACAGAGCGACGCCCCGGAGGGGCAGAGCGTCGCCCCCTGGTGGGCAGAGCTTCACCCCTGGTGGGCGTGCCGGGTGGATCCCGGTCGGGCGCATGCGGGAGTCTGTCTGACTGTCTCTCCCCATTTCCAGCTTCAGAAAAATACAAAAAAAAAAAAAAAAAAAAGAAGAAGCATGGGAGGGGGCTTCATGCTGAGTTTAATTCTGACAGCAGTAAAGTTGCTTGGGGGAGCCTGTGATTCAGGATTCAGGAAAGGTAAACAGGACTAGGGCTATATACACAAACCCTGGCTCATACCATACAACGTGGTAGGATCAGGGGTCACATAATGGCGGCCTGGAGGCCAGTGCTGGGATGACATTCCTTTGGCTACAGAGTTTTTAAAAATAATGGATCAGCTGTTGACATTTTAAAATGGAGACATTTCACATCCAAGTTCAGATTTCCAGCTTCTTTTTAAAGTAAAGGGAGCTGGCCACATGGGGTCGCCATTGCTACCTATTCAACATCTAAGGCTGATGTGGGGAGAAGTTGCTCCTTCAAGAGGGGTGCACAGGCTCTGTGTCAATATCTTTTTTTTTTTTTAAGTAAGAGGAGGGAAGATAGTGTGAGACAGACTCCTGCATGTACCCAGACCGGGATCCACCTGGCACCCTCTGTCTGGGGCCAATGCTCGAATCAACCAAGCTATTTTAAGCACCTGAAGCTGATGCACTTGGACCAACCAAGCTATCCTCAGCACCGAGGGCTGATGCCTGAACCAATCTAGCCACTGGCTACGGGAGGGGAAGAGAGAGACAAGAGGGAGAGAGTCGCTTCTTTTGTGTGCCCTGACTGGGAATCAAACCTGGGACATCCATACTCCGAGCCAAGGCTCTATCCACTGAGCCAATCAGCTAGGGCTGGTTTTTTGTTTGTTTGTTTGTTTTTTATTGATTTGAAAGAGAGAAAGGGGGTAGGAGCGCAAAGCATCAACTTGCAGCAGTTGCTTCTCAAGTATGTGCCTTGACCAGGCAAGCGAATGTTTTCAAACTGGCAACCTCAGTATTCCAGGTTGACACCTTATCCACTGCATGCACCACCGCAAGTCAGGCATGAACTTTTAATTTTTTTTGAGGATCTGCCATATTGTTTTCCACAACTGCATCATTTTACATTTCTATAGACAGTGCAGAAGAGTTCCAAATTTCTCACATCCTCACCAACACTTATTATTTTCATATATATATGGATATACACACACATGCCATCCTAATGGTTATGAAGTAGCATCTCATTGTAGTTCTAATTTTCATTTCCTTGATAACTGGTATAATGCTGAGCATCTTTTCATGTGCCTATAAGTAAAATATATTAATTTCAGCTGTTTCTTTTTATCTTTTTTTTAAGCTTTTATTTATTATTTTTAGAAAGGAGAAAGAGAAAGGGGGGAATGGGAAGCATCAACTTATAGTAGTTGCTTCTCATATGTGCCTCGACCAGACAAGCCCAGGATTTCAAACCAGTGACTTCAGCATTCCAGGTCAACAATGTATCCACTGTGCCATCACAGGTCAGGCTCTTTTTTTTATTTTTTAAATGTCTCTACTAGAAAATTTTAAAACTACATATGTGACTCACCTTATTCTTCCATTATGTAGCACTGAACTAAATGAACTAAATTCCAAAGGGTCATGAGCCCTTCCTAGATAAACCACTTTTATCGCTGGGGACTAAGCAGGCAGGATTCAAACTTGCTATTGGCATAGGATTTTTCTAACTAAGAAGCCATGTGGGTAATTGAGGGTAGGACTGAAAAGTAGAGAGATGCCATCATTGTAGTTGGTACTTAGATTTGAAATCCCTACTGGAGCAATCATGAAATCTGTATTTTTTTTTTTTCTTTCCTGAAGCTGGAAATGGGGAGAGACAGTCAGACAGACTCCCGCATGCGCCTGACCGGGATCCACCCAGCACGCCCACCAGGGACGACGCTCTGCCCACCAGGGAGTGATGCTCTGCCGCAACCAGAGCCACTCTAGAGCCTGGGGCAGAGGCCAAGGAGCCATCCCCAGCGCCTGGGCCATTTTTGCTCCAATGGAGCCTTGGCTGCAGGTGGGGAAGAGAGAGACAGAGAGGAAGGGGGGGGGGTGGAGAAGCAAATGGGCGCTTCTCCTATGTGCCCTGGCCAGGAATCGAACCCGGGTCCCCCGCACGCCAGGCCGACGCTCTACCGCTGAGCCAACCGGCCAGGGCCGCAATCATGGAATCTGATCTCATCCTGAAGATACCTAAAACCAGAGATAAACTAAAACAAGCTGCAACCCAGCCCAACTCCTGATTAGCTTTAGGAGATTGAGATTAACCTCCACTCAGGCTTCCTGAATTCTAGGAGTACTTATTATGTACTTCAACATCTCTACTCTAATACATAATATCTGGCATATAATTATAAATTAAAATAAATTATAAAAATATACAGAGAAAGGGGAAAATGTGACCCATAATCAAACAGGTAAAAAAGAACTAATAGAAACACACCCACAGAGAACCCAGGTGTTGAAATTAGCTGACAAAGACTTAAATAACTATTATAAATGTGTTTAAGAATTTAGAAGAGCCTGACCAGGCAGTGGCGCAGTGGATAGAGCGTCAGACTGGGATGCGGAAGACCCAGGTTCAAGATCCCAAGGTCGCCACTTGAGTGCGGGCTCATCTGGTTTGAGCAAAGCTCACCAGTTTGGACCCAGGTCAATGGCTCGAGCAAGGGGTTACTCGGTCTGCTGTAGCCCCATGGTCAAGGCACATATGAGAAAGCAATCAATGAACAACTAAGGCGTCGCAACGAAAAACTGATGATTGATGCTTCTCATCTCTCTCCGTTCCTGTCTGTCTGTCCCTGTCTATCCCTCTCTCTGACTCTGTCTCTGTAAAAAAAAAAAAAAAAGAATTTAGAAGAAAAGATGGCCCAAACAAGTGAGCAGATGGTGAATTTCAGCAGAGCAATGGAAACTCTAAAAAGAAAAAACCAAATGAAATTTAAAAAAATGAAAAACTATGTATCTCAAATAAAGAATGTATTGGATGGGCTTAACAATTAGTGAAATCAAAGTCAGGTCAATAGAAACTATCCAAACTGGAAAGAAGAATGAGATGGTACCTGAGCCTCTTTGGGGGTAATGCCCTCACTGCCCCCCTCTCTGGGCCTCACCTTATGCCACAGGGCCCGGAGGCAGTTTCGCCGCAGGGTTGTGTGCTGCCATGCCAGGTACTCATCCACACGGGCACGAGCCTGCAGGTCCTGTGGGTACCAGTGGTCAGGGACCTTATACTTGCGTGTTAGGTAGAGTAGGATGGCCACACTACAGGGGAAGGGAGGACATTATGGGTGAGGGAAGGGCCCTGTGCTAGGGGATTTACATAGAGTCCCCTCTTTAATCTTCCTGACAGTGTGCCAAGGTATCTGCCTCACTTTCCAGACAAGGAAGCCAGGCTTTGAACAGTGAAGGCACTTGCCCTGGGCACACAGCTTTTAGTGGCAACAGAGCTGAGAGTCTTTCTGAGGCTAACACCCAAGCTCATCCTACCACCAGGCAAAATCCCACAGCAGAGTGTCCTGCTGTGTGCTCTGTCAGTTTCTGATGGGATTGCTGGAGAGAGCTTCCCGGAGGAGATGGCATCAAAGCTGGGCCTTAAAGAAACTTAGTTCTGTCCAGTCTGCTGTCATTATCTGGCATTCACAACAGCCTCCGATGGCCTGATTATTCAGAAAGGCTTTCCTGTCACCCCTTTTGTTCTTTCTCATCCCTCTTTGCTCCTGTAGGAAATACCGGAGCTGCTGCAGGATCACAGAACAACAGAACAGACAAGGCCCCTGGAGCTCTCCTGGGTTATGTGGACTGCCACGTGTTGGGACAGGGATGCACTGAGAAGGGCAGGGAGGATGTGTGAATTTGGGGCCACAGGAAGGCTTTCAGGAACTTAGGGTACCCAAAGGTTGGGCACCCAAGCCCAAACAGTAGGAAACCTCTGTATTGCCACTGGCCATCTTCCCATTAGGAGTCCTGCCCCCACACCACAGCTTAACAAACTCACCTGACTGTGCAAGATACTCTGGAGCTCCTTTTGCTCCCAACTAATTATTCAAGCCACCTCTGAGGAGGGAGGCAGATCCCTGGGAGCCACAGCCCTCCCAAGAGGGAGAGGAGAGACAGAGAAATACAGATATTGCACACTGCCCCTGGCAGATAGCTGTGGGTACTCAATCTAGGCAACACAAGGACTCAGGACAAGAGGGGCCACAAGAAGGAAAAATGACACTGGCAGAATGTCTGAAGGGTGCATCCATCTCCAGATTCCAGAGATGAGTTCCAAAGCTCTGGGTTCTCCTTCTTGTGGTAGGGATGACTTAGGGGACAAAAGGAGCAGAACCAGGAAAAGGTTTGGCCTATCCCAAAGAGGTTTCCACTTCTTGGGATTGGTAGTGATGTGAAATGTCCACATGTTTGGAAGATGTAACTGGGACATGAAGCCACTGTGTAGCCCAGACACCTCAGGGCCATCTCAACACAAGTTGGCCAGGGGGCAGCTCTTATCGGCAGGGATGCTGCTATCCCCTGCCCTGTACCCCTGCTCTGGGGTACTCTCACCAACAACCACAGGATTGGGTCAGAAGTAAAATACACACTTGATTCTCCAGCCATCCCTGTGGCTGGTCCAGCAAACAGGTGGGAGCCGGGGTTCCAGCCCTGACTCTGTGGGATGATGCACAAAGGGCCCTTCACCTCCAAGGACTTTAGTTTTTTGTCTATAAAGTAGAGGGTTAGGACAAGACGGTTCTAGTAAGGTTGGGTAGCAGCCCAGGGCCCCAATTACCTCTCTGTCAAGGTGAAGTCTCCATCCTTCAAGACAGGCACCTTCTTCAGGGGGTTTATCTGGGCAAAGGCATTGCTGAGGTGCTGGCCTGCAGAGAGCACATCATTGTGGTGGTGGAAGGAAAACACTGGGCCCTATATAGCAATGCCCAGGCCGCAATTTCACAGCTCTTTCCCATGCCCCAGCTGGTTTCCTGCATGGCAAAGGCCAGTGGGGGCCGCTATTGGAAAAGCAGAAAGTTGCTCTGCCAGGTGGTGCAGAATAAGCCTGGTCATCCCTTGGCAAGTCCCAGGGGGCATAGCCTCCCCCCACAGCATACCCCTCTGCTGCACAGCTCAAGCTGCAGGGCATGGTGCTACAGCCAGGCCTTCATACACACCTCACCCACCATCTCTGCATCATCATCAGTTTCATGAGCTCACATTTCAGGTGTCCCAAGCTTCATGTGCAGGGTGGCTGAACTCTGACTTCCTACAAAGCCCTATGTATAGCCCCAAACACGGAGACGTAGCCTTTTCCTGATACCGATTTAACTGCAACCAGCTTCTACTGGCCCCTCTGTGTTGTCTTGAGGTCACCTTGCCTTGGGCACTGGGGACACAGAACTGGCCTGCCTTTAGGCTCTGCTGGAGCTGGAGCAGTAGCATTCTGGTTATAGCCCAGTGTCCCATCACGCACTCCCCACAGGATCCTGGTTTCTGCTTAAGTTTATTCTGCTCCTGCAGATGCACCAAGACACAAGCTTCTGAATGGCGCTTCGTCTCACCACCACCCTCCTCAACTGCCTTCAGTGGATGCCCATGACCCTGGGATTAGGGGAGCTCCTCAAAGCTATACACAATTGCCTTAACCCTCCCTCTCCTTCCTTCCAAACTGTTCTGTCACCAAAGACACCTTCCCTCCTCTCCCGGTGAAACCCATCTCCCTCTGCACCTCTCTATTCGAAAATCTGGCTGGGACATCCCTTGTCTTCATGTCCTCTCTACTGCCCCACACTCTGCAGAGGAAACCCCTGGGCAGGACACGTGGCAGTCCACAAAGGAGGCTGGAAAGATGACGATTCAGGTAGAAAGACAGTCCAGTGCAAAGGCACAATAGCATGGTGAAGCCCTGGGTGGAAGGCTCAGCCAAGGAGAGTCACCCTACTTTCCCCCCAAGCCATATGTGGGTCCTACACCCAAATACCAGGACTCGGTCTGCCAGTTGTGTCCTTGGGGCCTTGGAAGCCTGCCAAAGAAACAAATCCTCCTGCTCAGAGTGTTGGGTTAATCAAGCCCCCACAACCTTCCTCCTGCTCCCAGTATACTCCGTGGAGTGCCCCTCCCAATCAGGAATAAGAGGAACAGAGCACAAGGAAAATAAAGGCAAAGCTTGAGGAGGAAGAGGAGGAAAGGATTAAAGGGGACTCCAATGCAGACCTGGGAAGTGCAGATAGCAGGGCTGGAAAGTTGGGGCCCTGGGACAGAGCCTGCTGTTGCTAAATTTCAGCAGTTGGAGACAAGAAAGAAGAGATTGGACTTTGTCCCAGTCTCTACACTTGGCCACCTTAACCTTCTCCTTCTCTCCTCCCCTTTTCCAGAGGTCCCCTTTCCCCTATGTCCAGGTGCACCCACCCCTTTCTTCACCAGGTCTCTCCTTCTTTCCTCATGCCCCTCACCCCTTATCTGGCCTCAGATGAGCCCTGCCCTCTATTCTGTGGGAGCAAGCAGAGTTGGAGGGATTACCAGAATCTCAGATCCCCCTGATGGCTCACCTTTTTCGGCAATGGCCCTTGGAAGGAGGTGGCGCACGAAGGGGTCCCCCTAAGCGATGTTTGGCCTCTCCGTTCCTCCCTATCTTCTAGGTTCCCGAAACCCCGCCCTGCCCACCTACCTTTGAGCAGTTCCACGGTGCGCAGCTCGAAGGGGATGCCGTTCTTCTTAGCGAAGATGTAGACGGCGCGGCAGGGCTGGGACAGCAAGTCCAGGAAGAGCTCCTGGCCCATGGCGGGGTCAGGGGGAGCAAACTCGCCAGCCAAGAGAACCTGCAAATCCAGCACCTGGACGCGCAACCCAATTTGGCAGTGAAGCCACGCCCCCTGAAGGCCGTTCCCCATTGGGCAGCTCCAGACGCCTGCACTTTGGTCCAATTACTATTGCCCAAGAAGCCTGTCTGAGGGTCTGGAGCCAGGGGCTCAGTGCCCAGCCAGAGGGGGGTGGTGATGGGATGGGCACCCCTCCGCCCACCCCCAAAGTCGTGCTGAAGGCCTCCAGTCTCAGTCCTTTGTGACTGATTGAATTTAGATTAATGGCTTCAAGTTTCATCCATTAGCATGTATGAAACTTCCTATCATCTCTCGTTTACAGATGAGGAAATTATGGCATGGAATGAATACACACCCAGAAAGTTTTTGGATATTCCTATTTTTATTTCCTTTGATTATATACCCAGGTATGATATTGCTGGATCTCTCATCATTTTATTAATTAATTTATTTATTTTAAGGCATGGTGAAGGAGGTCAAATTAGAAGCCCCTCATCTACTGACTATTCAAGCTTTTTATTATTATTATTATTATTATTATTGATTGCTTTTTAGAAAGACAGAGAGAGGAAGGAATAGAGAGAGAGAAGCATCCATTTGTTGTTTCACTTAGTTGTGCATTTATTGGTTGCTTGTCATCTGTGCCCTGACCAGGGATCAAAGTCACAGGTGTCTCTGAACAATGCTTTAATTAACTGAGCTAACTGGTCAGGGCTCTCCTCACCTTTTTAAAGATGGAGAAACAGGACCCTGGTGGGCTGGCTCAGTGGTAGAATATCGGCCCAGCATATGGATGCCCTGGGTTTGACCCCTGGCCTAAGATATGGCCTATCATGGAGAATATTTCGTATGCACTTGAATATTTATTCTGCTGTTCTTGAGTGGAGTGTTTTATATATAATCCAATTGGTTTATAGTGTTGTTCGAGTCTTCTATTTCCCTGATGATCTTCTGTCTCATTATTCTATACATTATTGATAGTGCAGTACTGAAGGTGTCAACTATTATTATTGACAGCTTAATTATATTTAACCTTTAATTTTTAAATTCTTTTGGAAGCTGGGATGACCCACTACTAGCACTCCCACATCAGACCCTACACTCACACCAATTGTTGCAAGTTCACCAGCTGTGGTGGTTGTTCCAGTTCTTTATTAGATAAAGAAACTTGTTTTCTGCATCTCTCCCAAGGAAGGAGGTTCAGAGAGCTGAGCCAGAGAGGCCCTGCAAGATGGACGGCTTCTACTTGAACTTCTGCAACAGCTCGCATATCCTCTCCTTGACCGATGGATCCAATGTTGAACAGTCCCACTCTGCCAACTTCATCAGCCGGTCATGGGCCTCCCAGAAGAGGTTAGAGCCAATGGCTAGCTCCACCCTCATGCGCCATTCGGCCAGCTTGGAGCTGCTAAGGAAGACATTGTAGTTGCCCCCCAGAGGCTGTGAATAGACAGAGTGGAAGATATGGTCAACCTGGTGATCAGCCTCCCTTGGGTCTCCTCCTCCTACAGCTGATCTCTGAGGCCTAGACAAGAAGTCACGGGCTCTGTAACAGATGTGGGGGTAAGGATGGAAGATCCAGAATTCCCCAGGTTTCTTGATTACTGGCCTTGCTCCAAGGCTCCTGAATCTCTCTCTAGGTGAGCCCTGGCCCACGTGGATGTACTTTTCCAGTGTGAAGCCTCTCATGGACTCTGCCTTCTTCCAGAGAAACCCCTTGTCCCCAGATGCAGTGGGAGGAATCCTTTATTTTCCCCTATGTTGAACCTCCTCCTTCTGTCGTCAAGCAAAGAGACTAGAATGATGGGAGACCCAGCAGGCAGCCTAAGAAACATGCACCCAAGATGTCTGGGAGGCCCCATAAGAGGGTGGGGTGTGAGAAATGTAAGGGGTGGGGGTGAAACATAGGGGCTATACCACTTGGGACAGAAACTGTGGAATGTTTTTCCCTGGTGCTAATCTGCACTGCACACTAACCAAGGATCAAAGTGGCCACTTCCCAGCTGACCAGACATTATGCTGGCCTTGCAAGACACCAGGCAGGGGCTAAACTGGCCATCCTGAACACCAGTTGGTTAGAACTGGCCACCCTCCCTGGCATGAAGAAGCTACACAAATGTCCCACATCCAGATATGCTCCAAATGCACAGTAGATGCCCCTCAGGCCCAAAGCCAGGGGAGTAGCTCTGTAAAGCTATCTGGAGCTCTGATAAAGAGGCACTGCAGCCAGAAGCACACTTTGGAAGCTGCTGGACACCATCTGGAGATTCCATCAGGAGGCAGATGCATCCACGATCCTGGCTGACTGACCAAGAAGTGCTGGCTTGCCCTCCACCCCTTGCCACACTAATGAATCATGAAGCACGGATGATAGTGATTCTCACTGGTTCAAAACTTTCTGTGTTTCCTTTGTTCCCCAGATCAAGTCTAGCCACACAGACTTGGCTTCCACAGCCTCCATGTCTCCCGTTTCACCAGCCTATCCATAATTGATGACCCCATTGGTCACAAAGAATCCCACCTCTGCCTGGTTTCTGTCTCCCCACCACCAAACTCCACACCTGTATCATCTCCACCACAGCCACCAGGTCAGCCAGTGATATATTATCCCCAGTGATAAACATCCGGTCTTGCAGAAACTTCTCCTCAAAGAGCTTCACATTTTTATTTGCCTCTTCTAGTATCTGGTCTGTCTTCTCAGCTGAAACCTGCTCACCTGTGATCATCGGGATCAGCAGCTGGCCAGGGTTGGAGAAAGGAGGGAAGAGGAGGCTGCAGCTCAGTGCCTCAAGCCCTCAGAACCCTATTCTGCTAGAGAGGTGTTGGGCAGAACTAAGAATGTAAAGTGGTTTTGCCTCTTTAAGCAGTTCTGGTTGGTAGAAGTTATCTGGGGCCATTGTTCAGAAGAATTTTGAGATGCCAGTAGGAAAGAATTCTGTAATTAATTAGTGACATCTGTCATAAGTATAGGATAAGAGGTATGGGCACATGTACTTGTTTCAGTTACATGCCACGATGGACCACATATACAACAGTGATCCCATAAGATTATAATGGAGTTGAAAAATTCCTATTGCCTAGTGATCTTGTAGCTGCCATAATGTAGCACTACATATTACTCACATTTGTGGTGATGCTGGTATAAACAAACCTATTGTGCTGCTAGTTGTACATATAATTATGTACAGTATATAATATATACTTGATAATGAAAATAAATGACTATCTTTCTGGTTTAGGTATTTACTATACTATCCTTTTATCATTTTTTAGAGTGTATTCTTTCTACTTATAAAACAAATTTGCTGGCCCTGGCCAGTTGGCTCAGTGGATAGTGTCAGCAAGGGGTGCAGAGATCCCAGGTTTGATCCCTGGTCAGGACACACATGAAAAGCAACCATCTGCTTCTCTTCCCCTCTTTCTCCCCCTTCTCTTTCTTTCCCCCTCTCGCAGCCAGTGGCTCAATTGGTTCAAGCGTTGGCTCCAGGCACTTAAGATAGCTCAGTTGGTCCAAGCATCAACCTCAGGCGCTGAGGATAGCTCAGTTGATTCAAGCATCAACCCCAGACAGGGGTTGCCAGGTGGACCCTGGTCAGGGCGCATGAGGGAGTCTGTCTCTCTATCTCCCCTCCTCTCATTTAAAAAAATTTTTGCTATAAAACAGTATGCATTGTTATGCCAATAATAGCCTCATACATCTTGTGTTTATCATATCTCTTAACTGCATCATTTCTCTTGTGATTGATCTAATATTGGTTATTTCATGTACTAATATGCTATACAGGTTTGTAGCCTTGGAGCAATAGGCCATACCATATAGCCTAAGTGTGTAGTAGGCTACACCATCTAGGTTTGTTTAAGTACACTCTATGATGTTCGCACAACAAAAAAACCATCTAATGACAAATTCATTGTTAAGTGGCATATAATTGTATTTGTTGTCTTCAAATAGGTGGGTCTCTATGGCCTGTTAGACTGATATTTTCTTTTTCTTTTCAAATTTTTTATTTCTTTGTTGATTTTAGAGAAAGAGGAAGGGAGAGAGAGAAACATCAACTTGTTGCTCCCCTTATTTATGCATACATTGGTTCATTCTTGTATGTGTCCTGATTAAACTAGTAACCTTGGTATATTGGAATGATGCTCTAACCAACTGTCCTACCCACCAGGGCTCGACCTTGATATTTTCTTGTTTAGAATGAAACTTCTTGACTCCTTTCCTGGCATGAGTGAAGTGAGCCCCTCCCAGGTGTCCTTCCCTTGACTTTCTGAGGTTCTTTCATACCCAGTGGTTTACTCTACACTCCTAACAGCTCTGTAAGGCAGGCAGGGAAGGGAACTGAGGAAATGAGGCTCAGAGATGGAAGGATACTTGCTCAAGCTCACCAGCAGTCAGCCCCAGCTATGACCCACTCACCTTGATCCAGAGTATCTTGCTCATGGGAAGCTGAATGGCTGTGTGCTGCCAGGACAGGTACTCGTCTACGCGGGCGCGCATGTGCAGATCTGGCGGGTACCAGTGGGAGGGTGTGCTGTACTTGCGGCACAGGTAGAAGAGGATGGGCACACTGTAGAAAGGGCAGGTCAGAGCACTGCTCTTGCTTTCCCAAATTCTGCCACACCTACCACCACCTCAGCATGTCCTGGACCCAATGCAGGGCTTCCAGCCACAGGTGGGTTCTAGGGACTGACTTTCTTCCAGGGGAAGAATAAGCCCAAAGGTTCCAGGAAAGGCCATCAGTCTACTAGTCAGTGAGGGCAGGAGGAGAGACCTGCGGAGTGAGTGGGAGTTGGTGATACTTTGTTATAGCAGTCTTAAGAAAGTACCAGGCCCTAGTCTGGGGTCAAGTTGGAAGATATACTTATGAGACCACTTGTGAAGCAGTCTGAAAGTCAATCAACCCTAAATCTCACCAAAACTCTAGATCCAACTCCAAGTTATTGAAAATGAAGGGACAGAAAAGTATGTTCCATGACACCACGAGAATGCAATCAGCAAAATTCATACTGTGGAAACTCCACAGGACAAAGGACCTGGTTTCCTCAACTATAACAAAAATGCAAAGATAAAGGTGGGGTATGGAGCCAAACCAAGTGGTGGCGCAGTGGGTGGAGCAACGAACTGGGACGTGGAAGACCTGGGTTTGAGACCCTGAGGTCGCCAGCTTGAGGGGGGCGTCACTCAGTCTGCTGTAGCCCCCTGGTTGGGGCACATGTGGGATAGCAGTCAATGAACAACTGGGGTGCCGCAGCAAAGAGCTGGTGCTTCTCATCTCTTTCCCTTCCTGTCTGTCTGTCCCTCTGTCCCTCTCTTTGTCCCTGTCACAAGAGGAAAAAAAAAAGGTGGGGTATGGAGGGGGCTGTAGATTAGAAGAGGTTTAAGAGACAGGTCAACTAGTTGTAATACTTGCCCTTTATCTGTATTCTGATTCAAATACACAAACTGCAAAGGAAATATTTATGAGCTAATCAGGCTTTTGAATGTGAACTGGATATTGGATGAAATCCAGGAAGTAGTGGTAATTTTATTAGGTATCATTACGGTATTGTGGTGGTGTTATTATTATTTTTTAAGAGCACTATTTCTTAGAAGTTCCTTACTTTATGAATGAAATGATGGGGTGGCCAGGAGGCAGGGAAATAGAGTTGGGTACAGATGATGCATAATGGGCCCCTGAGCTGACAACTGCTGGAGCTGGCTGATGGGTGCATGGGGGCCATTACACTCCTCATTAGTTATATTCTGTCCACATTAGTGTATGTGTGAAATTTTCCATAGTAAAAGAAGTAACCACTAGCAGGTCAGCTCTAAATTAATCCCCCAGGAGGAGCAGGGACAGATGGTTGAAGGGTCCTGGGGAGGTAAGGGTCCTTACCTTTCAGATAAGATAAATTTTCCATCTTTGAGGCTGGGCAGTGTCCTCAGTGGGTTGATCTCAACGTATTCCTTGCTGTGGTGGTGACCTGAATGGGACAGGGAAGGTCTGAGGCTGCTGGCACCCCAGGGAAGACAGAACCAGGCATCACAGAGACAGAAATGCCCTTCTTTCCATTTGGTCAAAAAGGCACTGGCTGGTTAGCTGTAGCTTCAATACCCAAAGTCAGGGCACATACAGGAAACAACCAGTGAATGGAACAACAAATGAATGATTTTCTCTCTCTCCCTTCCTCTCTCTATCTCTCTAAAATCAACATTTTAAAAAAAGAGGAAACTAAGGCCCAGAGGACATCGTGGCTTGCCCCAGGTCAGAGGACAACTGCAGTGGCAGAACAGAGACCAGATCATGACTGGCCAGGTAGCTCCATCGGTAGAGCATAATCCCATATGCCAAGGTTGCAGGTTTGATACCCGGTCAGGGCACATATAAGAATCAACCAATGAGGCCCTGGCCGGTTGGCTCAGCGGTAGAGCGTCGGCCTGGCGTGCGGGGGACCCGGGTTCCATTCCCGGCCAGGGCACATAGGAGAAGCGCCCATTTGCTTCTCCACCCCCGCCCCCCCTCCTTCCTCTCTGTCTCTCTCTTCCCCTCCCACAGCCGGGGCTCCATTGGAGCAAAGATGGCCCGGGCGCTGGGGATGGCTCCTTGGCCTCTGCCCCAGGCGCTAGAGTGGCTCTGGTCGTGGCGGAGCGACGCCCCGGAGGGGCAGAGCATCGCCCCCTGGTGGGCAGAGCATCGCCCCTGGTGGGCGTGCCGGGTGGATCCCGGTTGGGCGCATGCGGGAGTCTGTCTGACTGTCTCTCCCCATTTCCAGCTTCAGAAAAATACAAAAAAAAAAAAAAAAAAAAAAAAGAATCAACCAATGAATGCATAAATAAGTGGAATAATAAATCAATGTTTCTCTCTCTCCCCACCCCTGCCTCTCTCTCTCTCAACTTAATTAAAAATTAAAAAAAAAAAAAGGACAGGATTATGACTCCTACCCCTATCCCAGGCTCTGTGAGACTGGGACAATCCTTTGGCTCACAGAAACTGGAGGCTGCCAGTCCCACCCTCAACTCAGAGGCTGAAACCACAACCTGTATCTCACAACCCCAAACCTAGCAACCTAGCATACAGCTGGAATTCAAAAAAGAGCCTTCCACATGCAATTAACCCAGTGTTGATTTTTTTTTTTTTTTTGTATTTTGTATTTTTCTGAAGCTGGAAACGGGGAGGCAGTCCGACCGACTCCCGCATGAGCCCAACCGGGATCCACCCAGCATGCCCACCAGGGGGCGATGCTCTGCCCATCCGGGGCGTCGCTCTGTTGTGACCAGAGCCACTCTAGAGCCTGAGGCAGAGGCCACAGAGCCATCCTCAGCACCCGGGCCATCTTTGCTCCAAAGGAGCCTTGGCTGCAGGAGGAGAAGAGAGAGACAGAGAGGAAAAAAGAGGGGGAGGGGTGGAGAAGCAGATGGGCGCCTCTCCTGTGTGCCCTGGCCGGGAATCGAACCCGGGACTCCTGTACGCCAGGCCGACGCTCTACCACTGAGCCAACCGGCCAGGGCTCAGTGTTGATTTTTTTAAAAACGGAAGTTTTAACTCTTTTTTGACCATCTGTCTTTCATAGGAAACATTTCCGGGGCTCCCCTGACACCGTGTTCATTTCTGGAGCTCCTGTGCATCCTCCTCTATGTTCCAAAGCAGCAATTTCCAACCTTTTTTTTATCTCATGGCACACATAAACTAATTACTAAAAATTTGCAGCACACTAAAAAATATTTTTGCTGATTTGACCAAAAAATAGATATTATTTTGATTCATTCACACTGGACAGTTATTGTTGTGTTGGCTGTTGTCATTTTTTTTTTTTGGTCATTTTTTAAATTTGAAAGTCTAAGGGAAAGGAGTTGGTGCTTCTGACTAAATAGTCAGGGATTGCATGTTTTAAAAATTCTTGTGGTGGCCCTGGCCGGTTGGCTCAGTGGTAGATCGTCAGCCTGGCATGAGGAAGTCCCAGGTTCGATTCCCGGCCAGCGCACACAGGAGAAGCGCCCATCTGCTTCTCTACCCCTCCCCCTCTCCTTCCTCTCTCTCTCTCTTTCCCTCCCGCAGCTGAAGCTCCATTGGAGCAAAAGATGGCCCGGGCGCTGGGGATGGCTCCTTGGCCTCTGCCCCAGGCGCTAGAGTGGCTCTGGTCGCGACAGAGCGACACCCCGGATGGGCAGAGCATCGCCCCCTGGTGGGTATGCCAGGTGGATCCCGGTCAGGCGCATGCGGAAGTCTGTCTGACTGCCTCCCCGTTTCCAGCTTCAGAAAAATTAAAAAAAAAAAATTCTTGTGGCACACAGCCTGACCAGGCGGTGGCGCAGTGGATAGAGCGTCGGACTGGGATGCAGAGGACCCGGGTTCGAGACCCCAAGGTTGCCAGCTTGAGCGCGGGCTCATCTGGTTTGAGTAGAAGCCTACCAGCTTGAACCCAAGGTCGCTGGTTCCAACAAGGGGTTACTCGGTCTGCTGAAGGCCTGCGGTCAAGGCACATATGAGAAAGCAATCAATGAACAACTAAGGTATTGCAACGCACAATGAAAAACTAATGATTGATGCTTTTCATCTCTCTCTGTCCCTGTCTATCCCTCTCTCTGACTCACTCTCTGAATCTGTAAAAAATACATACATACATACATACATACATACATACATAAAATTTAAAAAATATTTTTAAAAAATTCTTGTGGCACACCAATGTGCCTGGCACATCAGTTGAAAATCGATGTTCTAGAGGCTTCTGCAAGTAGAGCTTTTAGAATCTCCTTTGTGCTTGGGGTGGGAAGTCTCATCAGGGTCTGTGTCACCCTGTGTGGACAAAAGCATCTGGATTCTTAGATGCAAGATGATCAGATGCCTTTGCCAACCTCTGTTGGTGCAGCAGATAACAGGATTCTAGACTTCCACAAAGAGAAGGCGAGGGCACTGGGTGAGAGCTCGGGGGCTCCTTTGCAGCTCTTTCTCCTACTTTACCCTCTAAGAGCCTGTTCATCAGAGCGGGGCAGAATTAGTGGAGACTGACAAATGTAGGCTGGACAGGCACACAGCCTACATTTCCCTTGGGAACCCTTTCTTCCCCTGTGGAGTTTGGGGAAAGTCAGTCTCCCTGGTCTCTATCTCTACTTTTCAGAGACACTCCAGTCTTGTGCTGTGCCTACTCCCAGAACCAGGCCTGCCCGGGAAGCAGTGGGTACCAACCTTTAAGCAGGTCCACAAACTGGAAATCAAAGGGGATGCTGTTCTTCCTGGCGAAGATGTAGACGGAGCGGCAGGATGCTGACAGCAGGTCCATGTAGATCTCCACGACCATGCCGGGACACGAAGTGGGGCCCTCCAGCCACAGCCAGCAGGCCCCGAACCTGAGGCTGTATGCAGCCTGAGCCCTTGATTCTGTGCCCACTAGCCCTCTCCAACCCAGATCCACGACCGCGCATTCTAGAACTTCTTGTTTCACTTGGTGTTGTCATGAGGCCATGAAGCCTAGAATTCTCACAACAGTAAGGATTCTGAGGAGACCCAGGAGTAGGCTGGGGGAGGCCCCTGGGTCAGGAATGGGAGTGGGTGGGTAGAAGACTAGGGAGTAGTGGTGCCTCTGCCCTTTCCCTCTCTCGGGCACATGTATGCACCCATGACCAGTGTCTGTAAAGGGCTTACTCAAGGAAATTCCCAGAGGCAAGCCTTCATTGTTTAATATGACCAAAGGGCTTTGCAGGGTCCAGGAGGATGGGTAACGAGATCTAACCATCTAACCCTGGAAGTTTCCAGAAGCAGAGATTAGGAGTATTCACTGACCAATCTAGCCTAAACTGTGGCTAGAAAAGGATTGGGAGAGAGAAACAGGAGCTATCAGAACACTCAGGAAAATGCCACAGGGGAGTCATGGGGTTTATATTATGCAAAGGAGCCCAGAAACTTCCTGCCTGGGTTGGGACAGGCAGTGGCCAGTCTATGCACCTGAAACTTAGCACCGGGCAGCTAAAGAATGTAAACACTGGAGAGGACAAAGTGCTGCTCATTCTGCTGTGTGATTTGGAAGATTCTCTGTCTGCTCAGAAATGGGGAGACCCCACTTCCAGGGGCAGAGCGAGGCTAGAGACAAGTAGAGGGTGCGCAGCGTGTTTACTGCAGATAGCAGTGTGCAGGAGAGTGGGCATCACCCATCCTAGCAGAGATGCTCCTACAGCTGCTACACAGCTTCTGGGCCAGCTGGGAGTCCCACCAGGCCTCTTTTTCTGTGCATGTGTGTGACAGAGACAGAGAGAGTGACAGATAGGAACAGACAGACAGGAAGGGAGAGAGATGAGAAGCATCAATTCTTCATTGCAGCACTTTAGTTGTTCATTGATTGTTTTCTCATATGTGCCCTGACCGGAGGGCTACAGCAGAATGAGTGACCCCTTACTCAAGCCAGTGACCATGGGGTCATGTCTATGATTCCACACTCAAGACAGTGACCCCTCACTCAAGTTGGTGAGCCCGCACTCAAGCCAGTGACCTCAGGCTTTTGAACCTGGGACCTCTACAACACAGTCTGATGCTCTATCCACTGTACCACTGCCTGGTCAGGCTCCCATTGGGCCTCATGAAAGAGAAAGGGGTTCCGAGGCTGGAGCACAAGCCTGTGGGCCTCCTGGCCAAGCTCAGGGCTCAGGTCAGGCTCCATGGAGACTGCCATTTGCAACAGCATGGATGGACCTAAGGGGTATTATGCTCAGTGAAATTAAGTCAGACAGAGAAAGACAAACAACATACAATTTCACTTATACGTGGAATCTAAAGAACAAAATAAATAAAATTAAACAGACTCACAGAGACAGAGAACTGGTGGCTGCCAGAGTGGAGGGGAGTTGAGGGACTTGGTGATGGAGGTGAAGGGACTAAGAAGCACAAATTGGTAGTTATAAAATAGTCATGGGGATGTAAGTAAAGAATAGGAAATAGAGTGAAT
Organism: Saccopteryx leptura; assembly: GCF_036850995.1. Classification (NCBI taxonomy): domain Eukaryota; kingdom Metazoa; phylum Chordata; class Mammalia; order Chiroptera; family Emballonuridae; genus Saccopteryx; species Saccopteryx leptura. The sequence continues at coordinate 382,981,649 of NC_089504.1, read as the reverse complement.
AATATTGTGATAACTAAATATGATCCCAGTTGGGGCACTGGAAATATCTAGGGGAACACTATATAAAGTATATTATTGTCTAACCACTAAGCTGCACACCTGAAACCAATACAAAATAAAATTTTTAGAAAGGGAAACTATGATTTAAAAATTCAGTTCTAACACCTTGAAACACCTGTCTAAACCACAGTGAAATCTGTTGACTTCATTTCATTTAAGAAGATAAAAAGAGCCCTGGCTGGTTACTCGATCAATCGTCATACTGAAATGGCAAGGTTGTGTGTTCGATCCCCAGTCAGGGCACATACGGGAAGCAACCGAGGAATGCACAACTAAGTGAAACAACAAATGAATGTTTCCCTTCTCCTCTCTTTCTCTCCAAAAATCAATCAAATAAAAAATATTAAGACCTGGCCGATAATTCAGTTGGTTGGAACATTGGCCAGAAGCACAGAGGTTGCTGATTTGATCCCTGGTCAGGACACCTCTAGGAACAGCTCAATGTTCCTGTCTCTCTCTCTCTAGCTCTCTCAAAGAAAAAAAAAAGAAGAAGAAAGAAGAAAGAAAGAAAGAAGAAAGAAGAAGGAAGAAGGAAGAAGAACAAGAAGAAGAAGAAGAAAAAGATCATGGAAAATAATCTTGCTGACCTGTAAAGCATTACTCATTAAAATTCTTACCATTCTGCCTGACCAGGCGGTGGCGCAGTGGATAGAGCGTCGACTGAGATGTGGAGGACCCAGGTTCGAGACCCTGAGGTCACCAGATTGAGCGCGGGCTCATCTGGTTTGAGCAAGGCTCACCAGCTTAAGCCCAAGGTCGCTGGCTTGAGCAAGGGGTCACTCGGTCTGCTGTAGCCCCCCAGTCAAGGCACATATGAGAAACCAATCAATGAACAACTAAGGAGCTGCAACGAAAAATTGATGCTTTTCATCTCTCTCCCTTCCTGTCTGTCTGTCCCTATCTGTCCCTCTCTCTGACTCTGTCTCTGCCACTAAATAAATAAATAAATAAATAAATAAATAAATAAATAAGATTCTTACCATTCTTTCTAAAAAAAAAAATTAGAGCAGGAATTTAAAACATGGAAAGAGAAAAACAAGCAGCTCAATGGTCAGTTATCAAAACCAACCAAGATCTCTAAAACCACGGAGGCTCAGTGGGTGTAGAAGGTCTGGCTCTTATGTTTTATGACTGGCAATGTGTTTTTCCAAGATAGCCATCTTCACCCTGGTGGTTGATAGATCCCAGCCCCTTGGGATCACTGTCTTGATCCGTAGGGCTCCGGCTTGAACCCAAGGTCATTGGTTCAAGCCCCAGTCAGAACACACATGAGAAGCAATCACTGGGTACACAACTAAGTGGAAAAAAGAGTTGATGATTCTCTCTTTTTCTCTCTCCCTTCCTCTCTCTCAAATCAATGAAAAAAAAAAAAGATGTTTGAAGTGGACACCTTGGCAACAAAAGCTTGTCAGGCACTTGCATTATAAAAAGAAAAAAATTCCAACTGAGCAAACAAAACCAATTTAGTCATCAGAGATTAGTTTATTTTGCAAGACTAATGATGAGATTCAGGGAAGGCCACCCCAAAATATGCCACTTTGGCATACTGTATTGATTGTTTTGAATTAAAGTCAGTTAAGAAACAGCCAGACCTGAGCAGGCGGTGGTGCAGTGGATAGAGTGTCAGACTGGGACTCAGAGAACCCAGGTTCAAAACCCTAAGGTCACCAGCTTGAACATGGACTCATCTGGTTTGAGCAAGGCTCACCAGCTTGAGCCCAAGGTCACTGGCTTGAGCAAGGGGTCACTCACTCTGCTGTAACCCCCTAGTCGAGGCATATATGAGAAAGCAATCAATGAACAACTAAGGCACTGTAGCAAAGAACTGATGCTTCTGGTCTCTCTCCTTTCCTGTCTGTCTGTCCCTATCTCTATCTCTGTCACAAAAAGAAAAGAAAAAAAAACAGCCAGGGAAAGATGGACACTCTGGCCCTCCTTTGCCCCCCACCCTCAAAGGAGGAAATAAATTTCCCATGAAAGGAAAACTCCCAGTACCAAAGAAAAAGGCATTCTTATCACGTGAGACAGGGAATTCAGGGCTGAGAAGGTATATAAACAAACTTTATTACTTCTTTAGTAATTTGCTACCCCAAATCCAATCCCTTTGTTAATTCTTCACAAATAATTGTTATTTGCTCTGGCTAGTTGCACAGTGTATATAGAGTGTCCAAGAGTGCCACGGTTACCAGTTTGATCCTGGGACTTGATTCCAAGAGCATCAGCTTGCACCCAAGGATGTCAGGTTGATCCCAAGGGCACCAGCTCCTTCCTGAGGGTGCCAGCTAGATCCCGAGAAGCCAGCTCACCTGAGGTCACCGTTTTGAGCTCTGGTCAGGGAACATATGAGAAGCAATCAAGGGGGGTCCACAATTAATTGGAACACCACGTTGATACTTAGTTGATGCTTCTTCCCCTCTCTCCCTTCCTATCTCTCAAAAATAAAATATAATTGTTTCTTTGCTTAAAAGGAATCAAAGCTGCCAGCTTTAATCATCTCTTTGAGCCTCATTCCAAGTCTTGGTTTGAGTACTCTCATTTTTGCAAAATTTTTGGTGTGTGCTCTATAAATTACTACTTTGTAGTAGTAATTGGTTTTACTTTGCTTATTTATGAATCTTTGTTAGAGGCAACTGTGAAAAAAATAAACTGTAGGGAGGATAAAAGTGATAACTATTTGTAAAGCCAGTAGCCACGGCCACCATCATCACAGCCGCCTGGCCCATGCAGGTTCGCATTGGATTCAGACAGTCAGTAAAGAAACAACGGAGCCAAAAACTTGCACCTGGCGGGCAAGTAAAAACACACACTGAGCTCCAAAACCCACTCACATTCAGTGCTCACAAAGCTACTGACTTATATGAGTTTCCTAGAATCAAAGGTTTCTAGCTCACCAGACTTTATTCACCTCTGTTCCCCATCTCCTTCCTTCTCCCTGCACAAACGCTGCACAAACTGGCTTCTCACTTAGCACGCCACCATCTTGGCTACTTCTCCTGGCCTCCTCCACGTGGCCGTACTCTACTCTCCTCTTTGCTCTCTCCTCTAATGATAATCTTAGGAACCAAGAGAGCAAGCTCCCGTTCTGCCCCCATTTTATAGTGCAGAAATCAAAACCTTTAATTCAATATACAAAATAGGGTAGTCTCTAATACAAAAGTCACTTATCAGAGACATGATGGGATTGCACCACCCCACATCAAAAAGGGTGGGGGCCCTGGCCGGTTGGCTTAGTGGTAGAGCGTCGGCCTGGCGTGCGGAAGTCCTGGGTTCGATTCCCGGCCAGGGCACACAGGAAAAGCGCCCGTCTGCTTCTCCACCCCTCCCCCTCTCCTTCCTCTCTGTCTCTCTCTTCCCCTCCCGCAGCTGAGGCTCCATTGGAGCAAAGGGATGGCCCGAGCACTGGGGATGGCTTCTTGGCCTCTGCCCCAGACGGTAGAGTGGCTCTGGTTGCAACAGAGCGACGCCCCGGATGGGCAGAGCATCGCCCCCTGGTGGGCGGCCGGGTGGATCCCGGTCAGGCGCATGCAGGAGTCTGTCTGACTGCCTCCCCGTTTCCAGCTTCAGAAAATTAAAAAGAAAAAAAAAAAAAAAAAAAAGGTGGGAAAGGTTTAATCTTAAAACCAAGCCCCAGGCTACAAGGATCCTGCCTGCCCACAGCCCACCCCCAACACACATTAACATCACCTGGGCAACGGCTTCCACGTGGGCAGCGCCATCTTTAACAAAGTGAGTATAATATATTTTATCTGCCCAACACTATTTTTTTTTATTTTTTTTTTATTTATTTTTATTTTTGCATTTTTCCGAAGCTGGAAACAGGGAGGCAGTCAGACAGACTCCCGCATGCGCCCAACCGGGATCCACCCGGCATGCCCACCAGGGGGCGATGCTCTGCTTGCATCCAGAGCCATTCTAGCGCCTGAGGCAGAGGCCACAGAGCCATCCTCAGCACCCGGGCCATCTTTGCTCCAATGGAGCCTCGGCTGTGGGAGGGGAAGAGAGAGACAGAGAGGAAGGAGGGGGGGTGGAGAAGCAGATGTGCGCCTCTCCTGTATGCCCTGGCCGGGAATCGAACCTGGGACTCCTGCATGCCAGGCCAACGCTCTACCAATGAGCCAACAAGCCAGGGCCCCAACACTATTTTAACACAGTCTGTTCAGAATTCTCTTGGTCTCAAAACTTTCCCTCCTTGATGATAAAAATATTACTTTCCTTTTGGTATAAGGAGGTATAAAGCCAGGAGCCAGGGCCACCACTTCATCCACCTGGCCCATGCAGGTTCGCATTGGATTCGGACAGTCGGTAAAGAAACAACAGAGCCAAAAACTGGTGGGCCATAGTCTTTAATCATAGCTTGCACCCGGCGGGCAAGCAAAAACACACACTGGGCTCCAAAACCCACTCACATTCAGTGCTCACAAAGCTACTGACTTATCTGAGTTTCCTAGAATCAAAGGTTTCTAGCTCACCAGACTTTATTCACCTCTGTTCCCCATCTCCTTCCCTCTCCCTGCACAAACTGCACAAACTGGCTTCTCACTCAACACTCCGCCATCTTGGCTGCTTCTCCTGGCCTCTTCCACGTGGCCTTTCTCTGCTCTCTGCTCTCTAATGCTAATCTCAGGAACCAAGAGAGAGCAAGCTCCCGTTCTGCCCCTATTTTATAGTGTAGAAATCCAAACCTTTAATCCAATATACAAAATAGAGAAGTCTCTAATACAAAGTCACTTTCTGAGGCATGATTAGATTGTACCACCCCACATCAAAAAGGATAGGAAAGGCTTAATCCCAAAACCAAGCCCCAGGCTACAAGGATTCTGACTGCCCACAGCCTGCCCCCAACACACATTAATATCACCTGGGCAACGGCCTCCACGTGGGCAGCGCCATCTTTAACAAAGTGAGCATAATATATTTTATCTGCCCAACAGGAGGACATTTTCAAATGGTAATTTCACCTCTTGCTTTTAAGAAAAAGGGAGGCCCTGGCCGGTTGGCTCAGCGGTAGAGCGTCGGCCTGGCGTGCGGGGGACCCAGGCTCGATTCCCGGCCAGGGCACATAGGAGAAGTGCCCATTTGCTTCTCCCCCCCCCTCCTTCCTCTCTGTCTCTCTCTTCCCCTCCCACAGCCGAGGTTCCATTGGAGCAAAGATGGCCTGGGCGCTGGGGATGGCTCCTTGGCCTCTGCCCCAGGCGCTAGAGTGGCTCTGGTAGCAACAGAGCGACGCCCCCTGGTGGGCGTGCCAGGTGGATCCCGGTCGGGCGCATGCGGGAGTCTGTCTGACTGTCTCTCCCCGTTTCCAGCTTCAGAAAAATACAAAAAGAAAAAAAAAGGGAAGCGAGAGTGTTTTTCTTGTGTTTGCTGTTTTCTAGTGTCTTTAATTCAAAACAGTTAATATGCCAGAGTGGCCAATTTGGGGTTGGCGTATTCTAAACTCCTTAGATTATAAGCATATTCACAACTATAGACACCAGATTCTGAAGGGTGGTTTTCTCTGTGGAGGCGGGGGCCATAGTTACTTGAAGCTTCCTTTCAACCTGACCCAAATGGTAATTCACAAGTATTTGTACATTATTCTTTATAGTAACAGATTAAAAGCACCAAACTAACAAACACGTCATCGCAAAAATAAAAATTAAGCCGGATAATCTTATTCTTGGATGCGTGCCTCATGCCAAAACCCTGGTACTGTATTTTATTAGCCCTCCCTGTGCCCTGGGATCAGGACTGCCAGTACACGTGACCCGGGGCAACTGGGATCGCTGATCACACTACACCAGCCCGCCCCCGCCCCCTAGCTCCACCCTGCGCGCGGAGCATGCTGGGGCTGGGCAGACTCACCCGCCTCCTGCGCTCAGCCTATGTCCTGTGCGAGGGGGTGGGGATTAGTAGGCAGGTTGCCTTGGCAACGGGCAGCTCCTGCAACGGATATCTAAGTACGTGCTGGTCCGTTATGCTCGCGCTGGTGACCACTGCGGCCACTGTGCCCAGGACCTCTGAGAGTGGCTGAAGAGAAGGGGTTAAAAACCTCTAAGGAGTAGGGAGCCTGGGAGCGTGCATAGTGTTGGGGCCTCTGAGGGAGAAAGAGAAGGGGCTGGGGGCTGGGGAGGGGGGGGTCTCAGATTGTTTCGGATCCTGGGTAGAGGCGGGCGTCGGAGACGCTGGCTGTGCCCACTGGGCTAGGGGAAAAAGCACCTCTGAATCTTCCGCAGAGTTCAGAGTCTGAGTGGAAGGAACTGTGCAGTCCCAGAGGGAGAGGAGGGGAGTGAGGACAGGAAGAGCCATGAACTCAGAGTGAAGGGGGGGGGGGGATGTATACGGAAAAGAAAGTGAGGAGGCCTCCTCACAAAGCAGAGCCTATGGCATTATTCTCCATCCTTATAAAGCACATCATTGAGTAAATCATGATATACTTACCAGTTTTTCGAAATTATTATTTTTTTAATATACAAGATAAAATTGGGAAAAAAACAGGGGAGAAGGGGGATGGAGCGTATAGAAGGAAAAGAAAGGAAAGCTCCTTTGACCTGAATCAAGGGTCCAGTTCTGAAGCAGGAAGGGAGCTTAGAGGTTGCTTTCACATGCAGTTGGAAGTCTGACCTTAGCTCTTTCTGGTGCGTAAAGCTCCCTCTTAACCCTTTACCTGTAGAGCATTTACCCTTCCGGTTAAAGAGGGAAATGAGGGTCAGATGGACAGTGGCAATGTAAGGAAGGGATGTCATTGTAAAGTGAGGGAGAGAATGGCACCATGTTCTCAGCCTGCTGAAAACTAGACACTGAGTTTAAGAGAAGTATAGGTCATGAACATACCAGTCCCATTTCAGGACTTCTGGGTGTGGTGGACCAAGTATGAGACTAGGGGTGTGGAGAAGACCCTCTCTCAGTAATTCCTGTTAATTGGGAGAATTCATGTGGGACCCATTTCTTGGGGCTTGACACCCCCCCCCACCTTGTTCATGCTTGTTCATCCTTTGCCCCAGGGCAACTTAGGGTCTCACTCATATCCCTCAGAGAGGAACTTGGTGGTCTTCTCCCAGTGATGTAAGGCAAATGACCCCTCTGCCTTTAGGGAACATGACTGTTGATGGGGAGGCTATTGAGCTCCCAAAGTTTTCTGAAGCTGTTTTGTCATTTGTAAAATAATCACTGCTCTTTCTCCTTCTGAGGTGAGGCACAACGTGCCTTTAAAAAGGGTACAGGGCCTTCAAATGCAAGGATGTTACCAGAAAGACCAATCCACATGGATTGGGGAACCATTGAGGGAAAGAAGAGGCTGGAGTCAACCTGTTCAGGACAAAAACTACTGCTTTTTGCTGTCCTATTTGCCAAAAAGGCCAAGTCAATTGGTTACCAGTATGTTTGCCCTCATTTTCCTTGGCGCTGCTGAGAGTCCACAGACCTGGATTTGAAACCTGGATCTGTCACTTACTAGCTGAGTGATCTTGGGCAAGTCATTTCAGCCTTCCTGCTTAAATAGAACTAAGATGGCTTCTGAATGAAACCATATAAAAACCAAGCCATTTCTGGCCCCAGTTGAAAGTCACTGCTGTGGGGAAGGGGCCCTGGATAGGAATCAGTTAGAGACAGTTATTTTGTCACCAATTGGAATGGCCTTGGGACAAAGCACTGGAGCTATCTTTTTTTATTTATTGATATTTAGAGAGAGAGGAGAGAGAGAGAGAGCGAGAGAAGGGGGAGGAGCAGGAAGCATCAACTCCCATATGTGCCTTGACCAGGAAAGCCCAAGGTTTCGAACCGGCAACTTCAGTGTTCCAGGTCGACACTTTATCCCACTGCGCCACCACAGGTCAGGCCACTGGAGCTATCTTGATCTCAATTGCTTAGACTTCATTCCTTATGCTGTCAACTTCAACATTTTTACCTCCCTCAGCCTTAGTATCGAACTCTTGGCCTCGGTTTTCTCATGTGTAACTTGGGGACGATGATTCCTATAAGAATCAAAAAGCTTGGGATAAGGAAGCTATTAGGTTATATTCCAGTTTAAATGCATTAAGGGGGGTGTTCAGTTCTAGAGAGCAGCAGATAGCATGGCATGAGAACAGAGCCATAGAGGAGGTTAAGACCTCATTAAAATAGATGATAAAAATCTGACACAGAAGAACTGAGAGGCACTGAGTCTTCAGTGAAGAGTTGGTTGGAAAAGAAGCCTAAACATAAAATAATGTATGTCAACTGTATGTAACTGAAAAAATTAAAATGGGCCTGGGAAGTTGCTCAGTGGATAGAGTGTTGGCCCAGTGTATGGACATCCAGGTTCGATTCCCAGTCAGGGCACACAAGAGAAGCAACCATCTGCTTCTCTCCCCCGCCTCTCCCTCCTCTCTCCTCTTCCCCTTCTGCAGCTAGTGCAGGGGTCCCCAAACTTTTTACACAGGGGGCCAGTTCACTGTCCCTCAGACCGTTGGAAGTCTGGACTATAAAAAAAAACTATGAACAAATCCCTACGCATACTGCACATATCTTATTTTAAAGTAAAAAAACAAAATGGAAACAAATATAATATTTAAAATAAAGAACAAGTAAATTTATTTATTTATTTATTTATTTATTTTGTATTTTTTTTTCTGAAGCTGGAAACGGGGAGAGACAGTCAGACAGACTCCCGCATGCGCCCGACCGAGATCCACCCGGCACGCCCACCAGGGGGCGATGCTCTGCCCCACTGGGGCATCGCCCTGCCGCGACCAGAGCCACTCTAGCGCCTGGGGCAGAGGCCAAGGAGCCATCCCCAGCGCCCGGGCCATCTTTGCTCCAATGGAACCTTGGCTGCGGGAGGGGAAGAGAGAGACAGAGAGGAAGGGGGGGGTGGAGAAGCAAATGGGCGCTTCTCCTGTGTGCCCTGGCCGGGAATCAAACCCGGGTCCCCCGCATGCCAGGCCGACGCTCTACCGCTGAGCCAACCGGCCAGGGCCAAGAACAAGTAAATTTAAATCAACAAACTGACCAGTATTTCAATGGGAACTATGGGCCTGCTTCTGGCTAATGAGATGGTCAATGTGCTCCTCTCACTGACCACCAATGAAAGAGATGCCCCTTCTGGAAGTGCGGTGGGGGTGGATAAATGGCCTCAGGGGCCGCATGCAGCCAGCGGGCCTTAGTTTGGGGACCCCTGAGCTAGTGGCTTAACTGGTTCGAGCATTGGCCCTGGGCACTGAGGATAGCTTGGTTGGTCCAAGTGTCAGCCTTAGGCACTAAAAATAGCTAAGTTGATTCAAGCATTGGTCTAAGACAGAGGTTGCTGGGTGGATCCCATTCGTGGTGCATGCAGGAATCTGTCTCACTATCTCCACTTTTCTCACTTAAAAAGAAAAGAAAAGAAAAATGGGCCCTGGCTGGTTAGCTCAGTTAGAGTTTCTGCCTGGCATTTGGATGTCTCGGGTTCAATTCCCAGTTAGGGCACAGAGGAGTAGTATCTATCTGCTTCTCAACCTCTCCCCTCTTGCTTCTCTGTCTCTCTTTCTCTTTCTCTCCTACAGCCATGGCTTGATTGGAGTGAGTTGGTCCCGGGTGCTGAGGATGGCTCCATTGCCTCTGCCTCAGATGTTTAGAAGAGCTCAGTTGCTGAGCAATGGAGCAACACTCCAGATGGGCAAAGCATTGCCCCCTATTGGTCTTGCTAGGTGGATTCGGTCAGGGTGCCTGCAGAAGTCTGTCTTTGCCTCCTCTCCTCTCACTGGACAAAAAAAGAGAGAGAGAGAGAGAGAGAAAGAAAGAAAGAAAGAAAGAAAGAAAGAAAGAAAGAAAGAAAGAAAGAAAGAAAGAAAGAAAGAGAGAGAAAAGGAAAAGGTTTTAAAATGGACAAAAAAGAACATAAATAAATAAAAAGAATTATAATTTTTAAAAAAGAAAAGAAGGCCTGACCTGTGGTGGTGCAGTGGATAAAGCGTCGACCTGGAAATGCTGAGGTCGCCGGTTTGAAACCCTGGGCTTGCCTGGTCAAGGCACATATGGGAGTTGATGCTTCCAGCTCCTCCCCCCTTCTCTCTCCTTTCTCTCCCTCTCTTTCTCTCTCTCTCTCTCTCTAAAAATGAATAAATAAAATTTTAAAAAAAATTTTTTTAAAAAAAGAAAAGAAGCCTGAACAGAAGTCATGTCAACACACAACACACTAAAAATAAGCAATCTTTTTTTTTTTTTTTTTTTGTATTTTTCTGAAGCTGGAAACGGGGAAAGACAGTCAGACAGACTCCCGCATGCGCCCGACCAGGATCCACCCAGCACGCCCACCAGGGGCGACGCTCTGCCCACCAGGGGGCGATGCTCTGCCCCTCCGGGGCGTCGCTCTGCCGAGACCAGAGCCACTCTAGCGCCTGGGGCAGAGGCCAAGGAGCCATCCCCAGCGCCGGGGCCATCTTTGCTCCAGTGGAGCCTTGGCTGCGGGAGGGGAAGAGAGAGACAGAGAGGAAGGAGGGGGGGGGGTGGAGAAGCAAATGGGCGCCTCTCCTATGTGCCCTGGCCGGGAATCGAACCCGGGTCCCCCGCACGCCAGGCCGACGCTCTACCACTGAGCCAACCGGCCAGGGCCTAAGCAATCTTTTTTTTTTAAATTGGTTTTAGAGAAAGAGGAAGGGAGAGAGAGAGACATCAATTTGTTGTTACTTATTTATTCATTCATTGATTGATTTTTATATGTGCCTGACCAGAGATCAAACCTTCAATGTTGGCATATTGGGATGACACTCTAACCAACTGAGCTACCTGATCAGGGCACAATTCTTTTTTGTTTGTTTTTTATTGTCTTTATTTATTTATAGAAGCAGGGAGAGAGAGACAGAGAGACAGGAACATCAAGCTGTTCCTGCATGTGCCCTGATCAGGGATTGAACTGGCAACCTCTGTGCTCAGGACAACGCTCCAACCAACCGAGTTAACTGGACAGGCCTTTTTTTTTTTTTTTAGATAAAGTGATTATTTAGATTGAGGGGGAAATTATGAATTTTACCCAAAAAAATACACAATCACAAATGCAAGAATAATATCCTGACATCGTTTCTTCTTTTTTAAAAACCGTTTTATTTAATTGCTAGACATATCTTTACCTTTAAAAATTATCTCCCTTCCTAGTTTTTGACTAAAGACTCTTTGATTACCTTTTTATGTGGCCATGATTTTGTAATATTTCCTACAGAAAGAAGAAATAAATCTGTCTTTTTTACTTTGGCAGTAAGCTTGTCCCCAAAAGCCATTTAGGCACCAAAATGGCTATAAGTAAGTAGACACAGGAGTGATTTCAGGGTGCATAAGTATATCCCATTCAACCCATACTTTAATGATCCCTCAATTTTACCTTCCCCTTAGCCACATCCAAAATACCCACAGCTACTCCCACAGGAATTGTATGACAGAGGGAACTTACAATGGAAAGAGACAGTGGACCTTAACCACCTTGTAAAGACATCTGCAAATTTTTCAAAAGCACTTGACAACTGAAAGCATTGCTAGGGCCCCTCCCAGGACAAACAGAGGCCCAGTCACAAGCTCCATTTACCTTGGACATAAATCCACCTCTGAATAATTGCAGCTCTGTTTAGCTCAAGGGGAGATAGAGCCTTTGAACAACACTGAAGACTGGTTTGCTCTTAATTGTGGTTGATTCTGTCTTGACACACAAGCTCCCCAGCCCACCTGCCTCCCTTTACCACCCCCCTAGAAGCTTCTTGAAATTTGTGCCCAGTCCAAAAATCTCTCCTCTAGACGGAAGAGGGTCTTTGGCCCTGAGGAGAGTTCTCCCTACTGAGCTCACCCTGCCCTCTCTTGCACACACACAGCTGGTCAAGCTGACCTCTGAACCATAGGCACACTTCCTAAAAGGGCAAGTGGCGGAAGCCAGAGAAGCTGATTCAGGTCCCAGACAGGTCTTTCAGAGTCCTGTGCCAACTCCCCTTTACCTCCCTGTCCTGTAATTGGACTGCTGAAAACTCATCCACAAGTATGAAAAAAACATGTCTTCGGAGAGGGGAAACAGGAGAGAAAAAATGCAGACAAATAGCAAGAAAAAAAGCCACAGTTTGGAAGGGCGGGCAGTGGGGTAAGGGCAGTTCTCCTTTTATGCTGTACCTGAGGCTGCCATAACTTGACCTCTCAGGGTCTCCGGTTCCCCTTTAAAGTAGGGCTGCTAATACCTACCTCAGAGGGCTGTTGTGAGGATAACTTGAGGTAACGTCTGAAGAAATTGCTTGGGAACTTGGGAAATGTCACTCGCACTGTACCCCCTCATAATCCTTTTGGTCAAAGGGGGAAAGTAAAAGTAGATGCAGAGGTTCTGAACCCAGGCCTGGCCTTGCCTTTTTGGGGAAATCGCTCTGACCTTTACTCAAAGCTAACCCTGCCTCAGGCAGAGCAGCCCTGCTCAAGACAACTCCCTCAGCCTGGGGCAGGCAGATGCCATCACAGAGAAAATTTGAGCTCTTTTGGTGGGTGGCCTAGGGCTGGCCCTTTGGAGAAGCCTGGATAACTGAGGAGTTGCTCTTCTAGCTCAGCAGGCCGCAGCTGCCTGGAGTAGCCCAGTCTGCCCCTCTAGGGACTGCAGGGAAGGGGACCAGAAATGGCAGGGGACCAGGATAAGAAAGTGTGGGGGAGGCCAGTCAGGGTGGCGGACATAGAGTGGCCATGGGACCGGAGCCAGGCAGTGAGGAGCAAGGGGCCCAACTTACCAGGGGCTGCAAAGCCAAGGGTTCGCCCAGTCTCTGGGCCCAAGGGGCAGGGTACCATCAAAGCCAGAGGCCCCAGCTGCAGGGCAGAGAACCAGCTGGAGTGTGCCGGCCTTCTTGCTTCCCTGGTTGATTTTCCTCCCAATGATACCTGGTGCTTGCTCTTCTTGTCCCCTCCCCACTTCCCACTGCCTCCACTCTCTGAATGTATTCTGTCTCTTCAACATGTACAGAGTGAGTCCTTTAAAAATCAAAAGGCTTAATAGTCAGGGGTTCACTTCCAGAAAAGAAAATGAGTGTCAGGTTGTAGGGATAGGCTGGCTGAGGTCAGGGGAAGGAAGCTGAAGATGACTTCACCATTGAGGATGAAGAGGAAGAGGAAGCCTAGGAGTGTGTGTGTGTGGGGGGGGGGGGCAAATGGGGCTCAGTGGAAGGGCTGCTGCTCAGCAGCCTATTAGGAGCCTGAAGTGGCAGAGAGAGACCTTTACAAGCTGGGTGGCTTGCTCTGCTTTACCCCCAGGAGGAGAGTGGGTACCACTGGGCACCCAAGTGGCAAAATTGGCCAGATCCCAAGAAAGAACCCAAAGGAGATTAATTGAACCTGACTACTTTGTTTTCCTAAACTCTTGGGTCAGTGATATTGCCACTGCTTGCTGAGCAGAGTGGCTGGGTGTGACTCGGTAGGGAGAGAAAGGGTGCCCCAGGGAGAGGGAGGCCATCACCCATTTCATTCATTCCCCCTTTGAGGCCCCATAAGGAGTGTAGATTCCCCCATCCAGGCCTTGGGGATGGGTCAGAATGTGGTTATTGAACTCCAAGGGCACATGGCACCCTAAACTAAAATGTTCTCCCTATTCTTTCCTAAATTAGGGCCAAACTGAAAGTCCAAATTTGGCTCAGGTGTTCTGCAAAGAGATAAAATAATAAAGATAGTCCAATAAACAGTCCATATAGAAATGCCCTCTCACTTTCCATCTGGCTGCAATCATTAGATAAGCCAAGATGGGCACTTACAAGTACATCCAACAGCTATGGAGGAAGAGGCAGTCCCAGGTAATGAGCTTCCTTCTCAGGACGCTACACAGGGCCCCTGTCCCGCCCAGCCCGATAAAGCACACAGGCTGGGATACAAGGCCAAGCAAGTTATGTCATATATCAGATTCGTGTGTGCCGTGGTGGCCACAAACACCCTGTTCCTAAAGGTGTGATCTAGAGCAAGCCTGTCCATCAAGGTGTTAACCAGCTAAAGTTTTCTCAAAGCCTTCAGTCAGTTGCCGAGGAGCGAGCTGGACACCACCACTATGGGGCTTTGAAAGTTGAAGATTCCATGTACAAATTCTTTGAGGTTATGGCCTGACCTGTGGTGGCGCAGTGGATAAAGCATTAACCTGGAAACACTGAGGTTGCCGGTTCAAAACCCTGGCTTGCCTGGTCAAGGCACTTATGAGAGTTGATGCTTCCTGCTCCTCCCCCTTCTCTCTCTCTCTCTCTCTCTCTCTCTCTCTCTCTCTCTCTATCTCTATCTCACCCCCCTCCTCTCTAAAATGAAATAATAAAAAAAATTTTGAAAAAAAAAAATTCTTTGAGGTTATCCTCATTGATCCATTCCACAACGCTACCAGAAGGAATCCTGACACCCAGTGGATAATCAAACCAGTCCACAAGCATGAGGAGATGCGAGGGCTGACATCTGTAGGCTGTCAGAGCCATGGGCTTGGAAAGGGCCACAAGTCCTACCACACTATTGATGGTTCTTGCTTTGCAGGTTGGAGAAGGCGCAGCACTCTCCGGCTCCACCATCACCACTAATATAAGTAATCTTTGGAAAATTCTTACCTAATACACAATTTAGGCAGTCAAATAAAAAGAAATGCTCTCTATGAATTTCCTAGAGTATGAAATTTAAATTAAAAAATTAAATCCCTTCCCCTTTTAGGTTAAAGTTCAAAGAAATAAAAACTGAAAATCTTGGCCCTGGCTGGTTGGCTCAGTGGTAGAGCGTTGGCCTAGCGTGCAGGAGTCCCAGGTTCGATTCCTGGCCAGGGCACACAGGAGAAGCGCCCATCTGCTTCTCCACCCCTCCCCCTCTCCTTCCTCTCTGTCTCTCTCTTCCCCTCCCAAAGCCGAGGCTCCATTGGAGCAAAGTTGGCCCGGGTGCTGAGGATGGCTCTGTGGCCTCTGCCTCAGGCGCTAGAATGGCTCTGGTTGCAACAGAGCGGTGCCCCAGATGGGCAGAGCATCGCCCCCTGGTGGGCATGCCGGGTGGATCCCGGTCGGGCGCATGTGGGAGTCCGTCTGACTGCCTCCCCGTTTCTGGCTTAGGAAAAATACAAAAATATAAAAAATAAAACTGAAAATCTTAAGATTAAAATATTAAAATCTAAAACATTCACAGAGAGCCCAGCCATCTGTCAAAGCCCAGTGGCTGGCCCTGGCCGGTTGGCTCAGCGATAGAGCGTCGGCCTGGCGTGCGGGGGACCCGGGTTCGATTCCCGGCCAGGGCACATAGGAGAAGAGCCTATTTGCTTCTCCACCCCCACCCCCTCCTTCCTCTCTGTCTCTCTCTTCCCCTCCCGCAGCCAAGGCTCCATTGGAGCAAAGATGGCCCAGGCGCTGGGGATGGCTCCTTGGCCTCTGCTCCAGGCGCTAGAGTGGCTCTGGTCGCGGCAGAGCGACACCCCAGAGGGGCAGAGCATCGCCCCCTGGTGGGCAGAGCATCGCCCCTGGTGGGTGTGCCGGGTGGATCCCGGTCGGGCGCATGCGGGAGTCTGTCTGACTGTCTCTCCCCGTTTCCAGCTTCAGAAAAAAACAAACAAAAAAAAACCCAGTGGCTTTTACTTCCTCTCCAGGGCTCTGTGCCCGCCTACCCACGCAGTGGGCATGGGAGGCTGGGTCACTCCTGGAACGGGGTCCTTCTCCACATCTCAGCATTTTAACCTGTCATGTGCTTCCCTTTTCAAAGATCCAGAGTTACTAGGATGAGGCAGATGGTAACAGCCTCATAGCCTTGCCTACCACAGGGAAATCCCTGGGGCAGCCTTCAGGCTGCTGGGTCAGCCCAGAATCCAGTGTTTCACCCCATGTAGATCCCTCTTCCTGCTGCCTCCAACCCCAGCAAAAAATACTTGTCAGCTGACAGAAGGAGAGCAGACAGGGAAGAGTGTGATAGCCCAGACCCGACACCCTGGGAGTCTGACTTAATAAAGGGTCAACTTCAGCCCTGTTGGATCATGTTCCATGGGGCAGGGAGCAACTTCTACAATCCTTCTCTCTGAGCACAGCTGTGCTGCTGCTCCTGCCTTCTCACAAATGGGTATCACCTGCCCTGGGGGCAGCCCAGTCATTGGGTCTCCTTTATAATACCTTCCAGTATGTTCACAACCTTGTCATTTCCACTTGTTCTTTGTGTCCAGTGTTCAGCTCTGCCTAGTTGTGCCCAATGTACAGCCCCCGCCCACCTGCGTGACTCCTCACTCATGTCAGCATGTCCTGCCTGGAACAGGCTCCCTAATGGAGGGGCAGGGAGCAGCTGCTGTGACCTGTTGGGTTTCAGGATACTGACTGTCCTCTATTGGGGGTGCTCCTGGCCTTGACTGTCATTTCTTTCTGCAATATGGTCCCAGTAGGACCTCTCTGCTGAACCCCTGTGGTTGTTTTTACCCCTTTCCTTCACACAGAGGGCTAGCCATTGATGTTGGGTTTTAGTATCTTTCTTCCTTTTATGTTCTCTTTGCTTTCTGGCCCAAACATTTACTTTTTCTGATATATCCCTCTAGATCAGGCGTCCCCAAACTACGGCCCGTGGGCCGCATGCAGCCCCCTGAGGCCATTTATCCGGCCCCCGCCGCACTTCCAGAAGGGGCACCTCTTTCATTGGTGGTCAGTGAGAGGAGCATAGTTCCCATTGAAATACTGGTCAGTTTGTTGATTTAATTTACTTGTTCTTTATTTTAAATAT
Organism: Saccopteryx leptura; assembly: GCF_036850995.1. Taxonomy (NCBI): domain Eukaryota; kingdom Metazoa; phylum Chordata; class Mammalia; order Chiroptera; family Emballonuridae; genus Saccopteryx; species Saccopteryx leptura. Next base: position 382,964,960 of record NC_089504.1, on the reverse strand, counting down.
TGTATTTGTTCCCTTTTTGTTTTTTTACTTTAAAATAAGATATGTGCAGTGTGCATAGGAATTTGTTCATAGATTTTTTTATAGTCCAGCCCTCCAATGGTCTGAGGGACAGTGAACTGGCCCCCTGTGTAAAAAGTTTGGGGACCCCTGCTCTAAAGGGTCCTGATCCCTTTGACTGCTGTTGTCCATTAACAAACTATCACTCTTTCACAGAGCCAGGATTCTGTCTCCCAACTCAGGGGACTAACTCTGGAGAGCCTGGGATAGACTTCCAGCCTGTAGGAGAGACCCTACACAGCTGTTGTGGCAGGAACTCATGGGTCACCAGCTCCTTATGGTGACCTAAGATTCCCACCCAGGTGCACTCCAGTCCCTCGTTGCCTTTGCAACAAAACATCAAAACAGTCTGAGAACCCCTCCACCCTCACTCTGCCTCAAAAGATTAAAGCCCACCTGACCTGTGGTGGTACAGTGGATAGAGCATTGACCTGGAATGCTGAGGTTGCTCGTTCAAAACCCCAGGCTTGCCCGGTCAAGGCACATACGAGAAGCAACTATGAGTTGATGCTTCCTGCCTCTCTCCTCACTCCATCCCCTGCCTTTCTCTCTCTCTCTTTCCTCTCTCTAAAATCAATAAATAAAATCTTAAAAAAAAAAAAAAGACCCAAGCCCTCTGTCTCCATCACAGATTAAGGCCCACACCCGACTTCCAACTGCTCACCAAACCCCAGCAGCCAGGGTTTGCTAACACCTCACTAAGAGCACAGTTGTGAGCTTGTGATCACCCCCAAAGCACTGCCCTGAGCTGCTGAGGGCAAACCCCCACGTGGACCCTGCTTAAGCAACAGGATGGACTTGTCACCAGGGCCACTAGTTAAAAGCTAACCACACACCCATACGCATCAGCTCACAGCACCAAAGAACTGTGAAGAGCCCTCAAAGTTCCCAGGAGGTCCCTGTCCACACACTAATCTCTCCAAAGCCTTCATAGGGGTTACTGGTATGAACTCAAAAGTCAAAATCAGTGTGTAAGATGTGGGTTCGGAGGGGCCTAAATTAGAATTTCCAGCTCCTATCGCAGGGCCTCCACCATAGAATTGGCACATGTCATAGCATGCGCCACAGGACAAGCAGGAGCACATGGCAGAGCAGGCCTGGGGGCGGGGCGGGGGTTGGGGGGGTGGCGAGGACAAGCCAAGCAGTTCAGGGCACAAGGCGGAAGTGTTTGTCTAGGAAAGCTGCTCCAAGGATGGAAGCTTCTCATGGGAAACCATAAGGAGATGAGGAGGAAGACCCCACCCCACCTGCTAACCCCTGCAGGAGCACCTGGTGGCAGGAAACTCAGAGAGGCTGAGAGTGGGCTGGGGAGAGGGCAGCCTAGTGATGGCAGCCCTGGGCATTGGCTAGAGTGGGACGATTTCTTAGAGGAAAGGGGAGTCAGGCAGCATCTCTGTATAGTATGCTAGTGGTAGTTTTCCTTTGTCTTGCGTGTGCATATAATCATTTGCATTGTGAAGTATAACACAGAAAAATGCATACAGTTTAACAAATATAACACAGATACTTGTAAGAACAGAGAGAGAAAAAAATACCACTGCAGCACCCCATCAATTCTCATGTGTCCTGCCCCAGCCACAGGCTGCCCTCCTTGCAGTGACACCACTGTCCTAACTATAAGGAAAATCATTTCCTAGCTTTTATCACAGTTTTGTCACCTAGGCCTGGACCTCTGAGCAATGTAGTTTGGGGTTTCCTATTGTTGAGTTTGTATTATTAGTATGTTGCATCTTTTGCTCAACAATTTATGCTTGTAAGGTTCATCCATGGTGATGTGTGCACGTGTAGCTTGTTCATTTCACTACTGTGTAGTATTTCGTGACAAGAATGTACTGCAATTTATTTATCCATTCTAGTCTTGATGGACATTTGGCTGTTTACAGATACAAGTTTCTCTAGAGCATGCCTAGGAGTGGTATTATGGACATCTTCATCATAGCCAGCTCGATAAGTGGCAGTGATATTTTGTGATAGCTCTAATGTATTTCTCTGATTTCTACTGAGGTTGAACACCTTTTCCATTTGGATATTCCCTTCTGTGAAGTGGCTTCTAAAGTCCTTTGCTAATTTCTTACTGGGTTGTCTATTACCAAATTGTAGGAGTTTTTTTGTTGTTGTTTGTTTTTTTCTTAATGATTCTGAAGACGAGCCTTTTGCCACTAATAGGCATTCCAAACACTTCAGCATATCTCTTCACTCTTTTTATGGCATCTTACTAATATATGGTCGCATGTGTACATTGTTTTCTTAGTTGTGTGTTCTTTTGTATCTCACTTAAGAATTCTTTGGGCTGATACTCCCTTAAATGATCTGTCAAGATCTCTATGATATTTTCTTTATGGCTTTAATTCATGAAGAACTGATCTTTGTGAGGATGGAACTAGGAATTCAGCTTGATCCTTTTCCCATGTGGTAGCCAGCTTCCCAGCACCCGTAACTGGGCAGGGCTGCCCTCACACAGACTTTGGTGCCGCCCCCATCATATATTGTGTCCCAGGTGTGGGGAAGTCTATTCCTGACTGCCTCTCTTTTCATTGGTCTGTTGCCTGATCTTGTCCTGATTCCACTTTGTCTTAATTGTGGAGCTCGATAATAAAGCTTAATGTCAGAAAGGCAAGTCCTCCTACCTTGTCTTCTTCAAAAAAATATTTTGGCTACTCTTAGCCCTTTGGGTTCTCATATAAATGTTTTAATTTGGATGTCACTCTCATAGTACCAATGCTAAAGCAAACTGTGGCCTTGAACCATTGCCTGGCCATGGCCTCCAATTAGGATGTTTTTGTTCTCTTCACTTACTTAGTTCTTCATTGGACCCTCAGGGTGGTAGTTTTCTCTGTACAGTTCTGAATATCTTGGATTTATTCCTAGATACAAGGCAACTTATTATGGAATTGTTTCCTCTACTCCTATCTTCTGCCCTTTGAATGTGTAAAATCATATTCTGTACAGAATCTCTAGTCATACCCTATTCTGAAAAATGTCTCTTTCTGCACTGATGCTCATTGCATGTATTCTAAATATTGTGTCTTGCCTGTCTGGTTAATACATTACTGCAGTGATTCTACATGGGCATAAACATTAAATTTGTATAAATGTATACCCTTCGAATCCTTCTTTGGCTGTCTGTACCCACACATGATCACCAGCGTCCTTATGCCAACACAAAGATGTTCCTCTCTACAAAGAGGGTCAGCAAAGGCTAAGCTTTCTCTTGTAACTGTGTTTTGTTCTGACTGGCTGCAACTCACTAAGGAATCACCCCTTCACTGAATGATTCATTCCTGAAAACAGGGCTTCTTAGCACACAGTTCTCATGCTTTGATGTTACAGGAGGAGCTGTATAGATGGATAGATGGGGTTCAAAAGTGTAGAGTCACTCACCTCTTGTTATCAGGCGTTTATTGTCTGGTCTGCCTGCTGTCCAGGTGTTATCAGTTACACTGTCTGAATGGAGAGGAAAGCTTCTCCTACCTTTTATCTGGCTACTTCCTTTTGCTTTTCCTAATCTCTAGGTTCTCTAAACAGACAAAAAAAAAAAAAAATTAAAGAGCAGTGTCACCTGGGCGTGGTCACGAGCCCCACACTCTGACTGACAGATTCATTCATACTATCCTCCAAAGCGATGTGTTCATTGGAAAGGGTCTGGTCCTGGTACCTGTTCCCTCCAGATGTAATGTTAGAATCAAAGTCTGGGTATGTAGAGACTAGTCAAAAGGAGTTAAATCCAGCCCTGGCCGGTTGGCTCAGCGGTAGAGCGTCGGCCTAGCGTGCGGAGGACCCGGGTTCGATTCCCGGCCAGGGCACACAGGAGAAGCGCCCATTTGCTTCTCCACCCCTCCGCCGCGCTTTCCTCTCTGTCTCTCTCTTCCCCTCCCGCAGCCAAGGCTCCATTGGAGCAAAGATGGCCCGGGCGCTGGGGATGGCTCTGTGGCCTCTGCCTCAGGCGCTAGTGGCTCTGGTCGCAACATGGCGACACCCAGGATGGGCAGAGCATCGCCCCCTGGTGGGCAGAGCGTCGCCCCCTGGTGGGCGTGCCGAGTGGATCCCGGTCGGGCGCATGCGGGAGTCTGTCTGACTGTCTCTCCCTGTTTCCAGCTTCAGAAAAATGAAAAAAAAAAAAAAAAAAAAAGGAGTTAAATCCAGAGGGGTATTTTTTACTTTTCTCTGAACAATAAAAAAAAAAAGAACTTATTTTAATAAACTATAGAAATGATCCCTGAAAGTATCGTCTTAAAATGGGCTTATTTTATAGACAAGAATATTATCCTCTGAATTATAAAAAAGCAAAAATGTGTGTGAAGAGTCTCACCACCCGAAGAGTCAAGTTTTCTTCTGTAGGAAAACTAAAAGGCTCTGACTGAATTTCACCTGACCTTCTGTACGGAGGTACTGATGTCACGCTGGTTTTTTTGACCAGCCAGGTTTATCTTCAGGAATGTTCAAGACACTTTGAAATTCCTACAGTATTTGAGGATCACGGGCATTACCTCTGCAGCAAAGTAGAGTGGGAGGGAACAGACTCCTCAGAGAGGAGGATGCTGTCACCAAGAGGTCCTGATTCACAAACCAGGCTGAAAACTAGGAATTTGTTGCAGCTCCTTTTTCACTGCTGATGGTTCTGATGTGGCAGCGAGCACATCACCTACATGATACTCGAGACTTCCAAAGCCCCTGTGCCTACAGAATGCCTGCTGGACCCAGAGGGCAAGTCCTTTAAGGAGATCAAGACCAAAAAGGTTGACATTTGGCAGGTGGAGAGGCAGACAGTAGGGGAAACTGAGGGCAGTAGGGAGCATGTGTAGGAGGGCAGGAGAAAGGTTCCCTGCCCTCCCCAGTGCTGGGACAGTCTGCAGACAAACTTTTCTGTTACAAATAAAATCCAACGAATCCATCAAGAGGAAAGAATCAAGCTCAGAAGTACACCCAAATACAAAAGAGAATTTAATTTGAAATAAAAGTGACATTTCACCTGTTGGGTATGATGGATGATTTAACAGATGGTAAGAGCATCTACAATTAACAGAGGAGGTTGGCATCTACAATAAAAAATGGAGCCACAATTCAGGCCTGCATGAGGAATTCCAGACAGAGCCAACATGTCAGTGTCAAAACGAAACGAAATCACATGAAGTGCTGGAAGAAACCATGGGAAATGGTTTGATAATCGTGGCGTGGGGGCAAGTCCAAGAATGACACAAATCCTAAGAAGAGGTTGATAAGTGTGTCTCCGGAGCCTGCCCACAAAGTCAAACACCAGATGACAAACTGGGAAAAATATTTGCAATGCATGGCAAAGGGTTAATTTTTCTAATACATAGAGATGATTTTTTTTTTTCGACAAAGACAGAGCAAGACAGAGAGAGGGGACCAGACAGGGACAGGCAGGAAGGGAGAAAGATGAGAAGCATCAATTCTTCGTTGCGACACCTCAGTTGTTCATTGATTACTTTCTCATATGTGCCTTGACCAGGGGGCTACAGCAGACCGAGAGACCCCTTGCTCAAGCCAGTGACCTTGTGCTCAAGCTGGTGAGCCTTACTCAAACCAGATGAGCCCGTGCTCAAGCTGGCGACCACGGGGTTTCTAACCTGGGTCTTTCACGTTCCAGTTTGACGCTCTATCCACTGTGCCACCGCCAGTCAGGCTCTAATATATAATTTTTTTTTTTTTTAATTCCACTGCAAAAGTAGGCTCAAAGATTTGACTTGGTTCCCCAAACAGGAAAAGGGTATTTATTGGTTGTTCACTAAATGAAGAGTAATGTAAATTTAAATCTTTTGGCTTGAGAGCAAAGCATTTTTCCCATCAGACTGCCTAAAGTCAGAACTTGGGTTGGGAGAGCATCCAGTGCCCAGCTGCATGCTGCCATAGACACACACCCCCCAAAGAGGCACATCTGGTCATATTAAAATAGCTTCACCACCTTTGACCAAGCAATTCTACTTCTAGAACCTATCCTTCAGGTATACGTCTGCATGCATAGGATGCAATACAGCTGAGCTAAGCACTGAAGGCTGGAGACAGCCTAAATACTCAAGACAGGGGCTGGTTAAATGGAATCATGGCCTGCTCTAGCAAGGGAATAATGGGGACTCTTCAGGTACTGAAATAGACTATTAAATTTTTTTTAAAAGCAAAATGCAAAGCTTGTATAGAATATGCTACCATTGGGGGGGGTGCAAGGGGAAGAGTTATATATATTTGCTTGTATATGCATAAAATGCCTCTAGAGGAATTTGAGACAGGGTACTCAGTGGAGGGAGGGAGCAGGAAGGGATCCTTAGGATGCTTTGAATTGAGTCATGTAAATATATTACCTACTAGAATGAGAATAAAATTAGGTGCTCAAGAAAGCAGATCTCAGGGGAACCTCGTCGCAGGGAACATGGGGGATGAGATTTCTCATTTGTAATTTTTGGATGCAGAGTCCTGTCTGGATGTTTTGGGGCCTAGACCCATGAGAATATGGAGTCCAGATGCTATTTCCCCAGATCGGGGCTAAGGCTCCAGGAGTGAGGGGACAAAACCAATTTCTAAAAACTGGCAATTTTTGTCTCTTATGTGGGCTTCAAACACAGAAATGAGGCAGTGTGCTCCCTTAACTGGGAGGGCAATCTTGGCAAGTGGCTGGTGAGCTTCCATTATGTTCCTTCACACACTTCCCCACCCCCAACCTGGTTCTAGAATTCTCCCTTGGAGGTCCAGAGGGCTGAGATCTGGCTTTGTAACTGCTCAGCTAGGAAGAAACATTATTAGGCTGGCAGGAGAGCACTTTACAGAAACACAGTTTGAGGAGATCGACACTTAGTTGCCTAATGAGAAAGAAAAGTCAAGGAAGACATAAATGGCCCAGAAACACTAGAAACATCCTAAACTCCTGGGATCACCCGACCTCCCCAGACAACTGAGGGTTGTCCTGCCCTATATCTACTGCTTGTGATTGGTGGGCCCACAGTGTGGAAAGTTTCAGTGGCGATCTCACAAGAACCTTGTGCTCTACTCCAGGCCCTCCTCATCCAGCTCCAGCACCTCCCAACTATGGATGAAGCTGGCCTCCAACATACCTGCCACATTCCCTCATTGCCCCAGGAAGGGGTTTCACAATTTATTGAGACTGGAGTACAGCCACAGCACCCTTACTTGATCCTTCCCTCCCTCTGTACCACTGAGACTGTGATATGTCCTGTCATGTTTCATGATAGAGGCATTATATAGGAAGGACATCTGGTGAATTCCGTCACTTCACCGATGGGGAAACTGAGGCCCAGAGGGGGAGTAGAGCAGGTCAGCTTCAATTTCTCAAGGAAAGCAGGCAAAAGTAAAGCTGGGCTGTGAAGTAGTAGTCTTAGCTGGGGTAGGGGACGGTGGAGTCTCTGCAGAGACGGTATGCCTGGGGAGATGGGAGGCGCAGGGGAGAGCCTGCACTGCTGGGTGTACAGAATGGACAAGCCCTGAGAGACCCCAGGGCCGCTGGTCCAAAGTTCACAGAGCTGGATGCAACCTCCTCTCAATGATCATAGGGTGTGTGGCAACAAAGGAAGAGACCCCAGCTCATAGGGCCCAGGCTAAAGCCAGGGGTCTTTGGTGTCTTCAGTGTCATCATGTACTGAATGACCTCAGGGAAGGCTCACTAGAAGGGACTAGTCCTCGCTAGAAGCATAGGACTCAGTGCACAGATGGGGAGACAGGCATTCCATGGAGAATAACAGCACCCACAAAGCAAGGTGCAAGGCTGCCAGGGCCTGCAAACAATGGCTGTGAGAACTGTCATGTTATCCTGTAGGCCAAGGGTCTTCATCAGCAGATGACATGGTACCACTGAAGCAATGATGGAGAGCAAGTGGTGGTCTGTGCCCTATTCCCATCTGTCCCACAACTCACTTTGAGGTTGAAGGGAATATTTAACTCATGTTCTTTTCTTCAACTAATTCCCAACTCCCTTCATCCAGTTCCTTCAACCAGGTACTAGAATGAGAAATAACTAACTTGTTTACCAATTCCCCAACCCCCTTTGACTGGTCATCCGGTTTTTGTTTTTCTGACCATTTCCTAACCCCCTTACCTAGTTAATGATATCCCCATCTCTCCCTCCCACCTTGGCACAGCCGTTTAAACTAGCCAATGGAGAGAAAATAAAATTTTATGGTCAACACTCCAACAAATGGAGCAAGACCCAGCATCCGAGGGCCTGTGTTAGGGATAAAACAATTTGCCCTTTGCTCCCCTGCTTTCTGGCTGGATTTCAATAGCAGCAGCACGCCCTTCTGCAGAAGTTATTAAAGTTGCCTTGCTGAGGTATTTTGTCTCCACAAGTCTTGCTTAATCCCATCTCTAACAATTTGGGGGCTTGTCTGGGATCCTCGTTCCCCTCAGAAGGGATCCCAGCCCGTTTGTCAATGGAAACACATCCCGCTGCTCTACCTCTGCAGCCCTCGGCTAAGGGGAGAGGCTCAACTCAGGTAGAGAACAAACTTGAACTCTTGACAATGGCGCAGGGGCCCTAAAAGGAGGTACCACGGTGACCAGGCTACTCCGTGCATGGATCAGGATAAGAAAAGCCCTGGGTGCCCTGGCCACTTGGCTCAGTGGTAGAGCGTCGGCCTGGTGTGCAGGAGTCCCAGGTTCGATTCCCGGCCAGGGCACACAGGAGAAGCGCCCATCTGCTTCTCCACCCCTCCCCCTCTCCTTCTTCTCTGTCTCTCTCTTCCCCTCCTGCAGCCAAGGCTCCATTGGAGCAAGGTTGGCCCTGAGCCCTGGGGATGGCTCTATGACCTCTGCCTCAGGCACTAGAATGGCTCTGGATGCAACAGAGCAACGCCCCAGATGGGCAGAGCATCGCCCCCTGGTGGGCGTGCCAGGTGGATCCCGGTCGGGCACATGTGGGAGTCTGTCTGACTGCCTCCCCGTTTCCAGCTTCATAAAAATTTTAAAAATTAAAATTAAAATAAATAAAAAAAGAAAAAGAAAAGTCCTGGGTGCAGTGTAGTACTTCTTGGTGGTTGGGGGAAGGGGGTTGAACCTCTCTAAGGACACAAAAAATCCCCACGAAGCAGGGCTGAGCCTCTCTCTCTCCGCAGCATGATAAACCCCCAGGACAGGATGGTTGCGCCTCTCTCGTGAGTGCAAGAAATCTCCAGAAAGGGGAGTTGAGCGTCTCTCCTCAACATGAGAAATCCCCAGGACGGGGACTGGGCCTCTCTCCGGAGTGGGAGCAGCGAGAAATCTCCAGAAAGGGGAGTTGAGCCTCTCTCCTCAGCATGAGAAATCCCCAGGATGGGAGACTGAGCCTCTCTTGGGAGTGCAAGAAATCTCCAGGACAGGGGACTGTGCCTTTCTTGGGAGTGCGAGAAATCTCCAGAAAAGGGAGTTGGGCCTCTCTCCTCAGCATGAGAAATCCCCAGAATGGGGACTGTGCCTCTCTCGGGAGCGGCGAGAAATCTCCAGAAAGGGGAGTTGGGCCTCTCTCCTCAGCATGAGAAATCCCCAGGACGGGGACTGTGCCTCTCTCGGGAGCTCCAGAAATCTCCAGGACGGGGACTGTGCCTCTCTCGGGAGCGCGAGAAATCTCCAGGACAGGGGACTGTGCCTCTCTCAGGAGCTCCAGAAATCTCCAGGACAGGGGACTGTGCCTCTCTCGGGAGCTCCAGAAATCTCCAGGACAGGGGACTGTGCCTCTCTCGGGAGCTCCAGAAATCTCCAGGACAGGGGACTGTGCCTCTCTCAAGAGCGCGAGAAATCTCCAGGACAGGGGACTGTGCCTTTCTCCTCAGCATGAGAAATCTCCAGGACAGGGGACTGTGCCTCTCTTGGGAGTGCAAGAAATCTCCAGGACAGGGGACTGTGCCTTTCTTGGGAGTGCGAGAAATCTCCAGAAAGGGGAGTTGAGCCTCTCTCCTCAGCATGAGAAATCCCCAGGAAGGGGGACTGTGCCTCTCTCGGGAGCGGCGAGAAATCCCCAGGATGGAGGACTGAGCCTCTCTCTCTGCAGCATGATAAACCCCCAGGACTGGATGGTTGCGCCTCTCTCGTGAGTATAAGAAATTGCCAGAAAGGGGAGTTGAGCCTCTCTCCTCAGCATGAGAAATCCCCAGGACGGGGACTGTGCCTCTCTCGGGAGCAGCGAGAAATCTCCAGAAAGGAGAGTTGAGCCTCTCTCCTCAGCATGAGAAATCCCCAGGACGGGGACTGTACCTCTCTCGGGAGCTCGAGAAATCTCCAGGACAGGGGACTGTGCCTCTCTCGGGAGTGCGAGGAATCTCCAGGACAGGGGACTGTGCCTTTCTCGGGAGCGCGAGAAATCTCCAGGACAGGGGACTGTGCCTCTCTCGGGAGCGGGAGCGGCAAGAAATCTCCAGAAAGGGGAGTTGAGCCTCTCTCTTCAGCATGAGAAATCTCCAGGACGGGGACTGTGCCTCTCTTGGGAGTGCGAGAAATCTCCAGGACAGGGGACTGTGCCTCTCTCGGGAGCGGGAGCGGCAAGAAATCTCCAGAAAGGGGAGTTGAGCCTCTCTCTTCAGCATGAGAAATCTCCAGGACGGGGACTGTGCCTCTCTCGGGAGCGCGAGAAATCTCCAGGACAGGGGACTGTGCCTCTCTCGGGAGCTCCAGAAATCTCCAGGACAGGGGACTGTGCCTCTCTCAAGAGCGCGAGAAATCTCCAGGACAGGGGACTGTGCCTCTCTCCGGAGCTCCAGAAATCTCCAGGACAGGGGACTGTGCCTCTCTCCGGAGCGCGAGAAATCCCCAGGATGGAGGACTGAGCCTCTCTCTCCGCAGCATGATAAACCCCCAGGACAGGATGGTTGCGCCTCTCTCGTGAGTATAAGAAATCGCCAGAAAGGGGAGTTGAGCCTCTCTCCTCAGCATGAGAAATCCCCAGGACGGGCACTGTGCCTCTCTCGAGAGTGCGAGAAATCTCCAGAAACGGGAGTTGAGCCTCTCTCCTCAGTATGAGAAATCTCCAGGACAGGGGACTGTGCCTCTCTTGGAAGTGCAAGAAATCTCCAGGACAGGGGACTGTGCCTTTCTTGGGAGTGCGAGAAATCTCCAGAAAAGGGAGTTGGGCCTCTCTCCTCAGCATGAGAAATCCCCAGAATGGGGACTGTGCCTCTCTCGGGAGCTGCGAGAAATCTCCAGAAAGGGGAGTTGGGCCTCTCTCCTCAGCATGAGAAATCCCCAGGATGGGGACTGTGCCTCTCTCGGGAGCTCCAGAAATCTCCAGGACGGGGACTGTGCCTCTCTAGGGAGCACGAGAAATCTCCAGGACAGGGGACTGTGCCTCTCTCGGGAGCTCCAGAAATCTCCAGGACGGGGACTGTGCCTCTCTTGGGAGCACAAGAAATCTCCAGAAAGGGGAGTTGAGCCTCTTCTGGGAGCCCAATAAATCCCCAGGAAGAGGAGTTGAGCTGTGAAATATCTCTGGGGAGGGGCGGTTGGGCTGGGTTGAGCCTCCCTCAGGAGCGCATCAGTTAAGATGGGAAATCGCACCTCTAAAATAGCAACTAGAGACAAAAATGGTACCAGACCAAAAGAAGAAATACCTCCCAATGTCTTTTGGGCTAAAAGCCCAATTATTGGGATGATAATACCTGAACGACTGGGAAAAAGAAGCAGTGACTGATATCAACCTAGGAGAGCCAAGATGTGGCTCTTTTGAGGCCTAAATTAAATTCTTGCATGCCAAATTGGAAAGGCCAGCTCTAATATTGAACTAAGTAAAATAGTTTCATTCCTATATTCAAGAACTCTTCGCATTGTTCCTTTAAAATTAGAATATGTAAGGAGCGCTCATTTAAACTGAAATAGAATGAATTTTGGATCCCTAACTTGTTTCTTGGTTTATTCTCTGTAAGGTCAAGCCACACTAATTATTATGCTCTAATTACAGTTAAGGGCTGTAAAGGCAGTAGCGGTGGCCACCATCACAGCCCGTGATGGTTTGCATTTGATTCAAGACAGATGGTAATGAAACAATGGAGCCAAGAACTGGTGGGCCACTACATTTAATCCTAGCTTGCACCCAGCAGGCGAGAAATACACACAGTGGGAAAACACTTCCCTTTCCATTCAGGGCTCCCAAAGCCACTGACTTATCCGAGTTTCCTAGAATCAAAGGTTTCTTCCTCACCAGCCTTGTTCACCTCTGTTCCCCATTTCCTTCTCTCTGCACAAACTGGCTTCTTTTTCTGCACTCCACTATCTTGACTGCCTCTCCTATGCAATGCTAATTTCAGGGAGAGAGAGAGAGAGAGAGAGAGAGAGAGAGAGAGAGAGAGACTTCGGTCTGCCACATTTTATAGTGTAGAAATCAAAACCTTTAATCCAATATACAAATAAGGAAGTCTCTGATACAAAGTCACTTATCTGAGGCATAAATGGGATTCCTCAAAAAGAGTGCACCACCCCACATCATGCAACAGTCAAAGGTGTGGGGAAAAGCTTAGTTTTGAAAAGATCTTAGTATGAAAAGGGAGGGAAAGGCTTAGTCTTAAAACTAAGCTTTAGGCCAGGGGTCCCCAAACTACGGCCCGCAGGCTGCATGCAGCCCCCTGAGGCCATTTATCCGGCCCCCACCGCACTTCCAGAAGGAGCACCTCTTTCATTGGTGGTCAGTGAGAGGAGCATAGTTCCCATTGAAATACTGGTCAGTTTGTTGATTTAAATTTACTCGTTCTTTATTTTAAATATTGTATTTGTTCCCGTTTTGTTTTTTTACTTTAAAATAAGATATGTGCAATGTGCACAGGGATTTGTTCATATTTTTTTTATAGTCTGGCCCTTCAACAGTCTGAGGGACAGTGAACTGGCCCCCTGTGTAAAAAGTTTGGGGGGCCCTGGCCGGTTGGCTCAGCGGTAGAGCGTCGGCCTGGCGTGCGGGGGAACCGGGTTCGATTCCCGGCCAGGGCACATAGGAGAAGCGCCCATTTGCTTCTCCACCCCCCCCTCTTCCTCTCTGTCTCTCTCTTCCCCTCCGGCAGCCAAGGCTCCATTGGAGCAAAGATGGCCTGGGCACTGGGGATGGCTCCTTGGCCGCTGCCCCAGGCGCTAGAGTGGCTCTGGTCCCGGAAGAGCGACGCCCCTCGCCCCCTGGTGGGCAGAGCGTGGCCCCTGGTGGGCGTGCCGGGTGGATTCTGGTCGGGCGCATGCGGGAGTCTGTTTGTCTCTCCCCGTTTCCAGCTTCAGAAAAATACAAAAAAAATAAATAAATAAATAAATAAATAATAATAAAAAATAAAAAAATGAAAAGTTTGGGGACCCCTGCTATGACTTTGCCGTCTTACAGCCTGTCTCCCACACCCAATGCAAACTATAAGCGAGTAAACATATATATCATATTTACAAACTTATTTGACCGACAAGGGCCAAGTAGCAACTCTATTAGGATTAATCTGACTTTATTTATGTGTCATGCTCTTGTCCCCGTACTGTAATTGTCCTGTTTGTTTGTAAAACTATACTCAGGTTTGTGAAACAGGAGAAATCAATTTCAGTTTGAGGTCCCTAGTCTGTCTCATTTGTCTGTCTGTCTGAAATTCTTACTATTCTATGTGAAAAATAAGTAATAATTCAAAGTAGGGAAGAGATCTCATCCTCTTTTCCAGACAGTAAACTCAGAAAGAAAAAAAAAACAGGCTATTTAAATATCTTAGACTCTTCCTGGAGATCTAAAATCTGTTGTTGTTCAGAGAATAGAGGAATTAACATCACTGGACTATGTGCCTGGCTGTGAAAATGGGAGAGGTCATGCCAGGACCTCAGTGTAAAGGAAAAGAAGGGCACTTTTAAAATCCAAGCAGAGGCTCAGTAGGCTACCAAGAACAAATAAGTTTTGCCTCCTCTGCAACTATTAATAATACTGTATAGGCCCTGGCCGGTTGGCTCAGCGGTAGAGCGTCGGCCCGGTGTGCGGGGGACCCGGGTTTGATTCCCAGCCAGGGCACATAGAAGCGCCCATTTGCTTCTCCACCCCCCCCTTTCCTCTCTGTCTCTCTCTTCCCCTCCCGCAGCCAAGGCTCCATTGGAGCAAAGATGACCCGGGCGCTGGGGTTGGCTCCTTGGCCGCTGCCCCAGGCGCTAGAGTGGCTCTGGTTGTGGCAGAGCGACGCCCCGGAGGGGCAAAGCATCGCCCCCTGGTGGGCAGAGCGTCGTGCCGGGTGGATCCCGGTCGGGTGCATGTGGGAGTCTGTCTGACTGTCTCTCCCTGTTTCCAGCTTCGGAAAAAGAAAAAAAAAATGCTTTAAATATAGAAAGTTGGGTGATTTTAAGAAAGAATCCAGCCTGACCTGTGGTGGCGCAGTGGATAAAGCGTCGACCTGGAAATGCTGAGGTCGCCGGTTCGAAACCCTGGGCTTGCCTGGTCAAGGCACATATGGGAGTTGATGCTTCCAGCTCCTCCTCCCTTCTCTCTCTCTGTCTGTCCTCTCTCTCTGTCTCTCCCTCTCCTCTCTAAAATGAATAAAGAAAAATAAATAAATAAATAAATAAAATAAAAAAATTAAAAAAAGAAAGAATCCCAGAATGGGATAAAGAAAAAAACCTGTTTCCCCTCCTGACATTCAATGAAGAATAGGGGGTTCTAGGGCTCTTCTACTCCCATGGATCCCACCCATAGCCCCTTGTGAACTTAGAGGTAGAACCAATTTATTAGAAAGAGATTTAATAGTAAGATTAGAACTAGGACTCCAAATTAAAAAGGGGGGTTGCCTCCAGGCCTCCCTCTATCTAGTAACCAGAGTAGAAGTGAAGGATTTAAAATAAACCCTAGCAATAGAAACAGGATACCAAGATGCAAATGCCTGGGTAGAAGGGATCAAATTTTCTGTCAGCACCCTAAACAAGAGCAACTGTTATGCTTGTGCTACAGGAAGACTGGAGGCTCTGATAGTCCCATTTACACTCAGGTGGTCCTCGGACCCTGATGGGATGAACTGCATGGCAGCCCTGTTCCAACGTGCCACTGCCTGGCAAAACAAGTCATGTTGGTCGTTATCACTGCTATTTCCGAAGGCTATCAGAATGCCTATTCCTACGAAACTGGCCAATTTCTCTTCTCCGTCTTTCAAGGTGGGGGGACAATTTGACCTTTGTAGGAAATCTAACTTGGTGCAGTGAAAGACGACCATTCACAGGGCTGACAAACCAATCTGCCCTTATCATTTCCAGAGCCGACATCTGGTGGTATTGCGGAACAAAGATCTATGAGACTCTACCAGTCAACTAGGTGGCATTTGCTCCCTAATACAATCGACCATTCCTTTTACCCTGGCATTCACTTCCCCTGCCTGCCCTCCTTACTCCTCACAGAATAGGCGAAGTAAAAGGAGTACAATAACTCCCAGCAGGACATTTGACATATATATATATATATATATATATATATATATATATATATATATATATTCTATTGTATATGTATATATACACAATAGAATAATGACATATATATATATATATATTCAATATATTCTATTGTAGTTCCATGGGGGTGGGTTGGAGGGGAGGAATGAGTTCAAGACACAGAATCAAACTGCAGCCGGATTTGAATTTGAATCAGCCTTATTCTGGTAGGTAACTATAAACAAGCAAGTAAATTGGATAAACTATATATATTATAACCAACAAAGATTTGTCAATTACATTAGAGATGAAAGGAAGGGAATAGCAAAACAACTTGGCCCTGTCAGCCAAACTGCCTGGGAGAGTAGACTAGCTTTAGATATGATGCTAACAGAGAAGGGCAGGGTAGTGTTATGATTGGAATCCAATGTTGTACCTACATCCCCAATAACACAGCCCCAGATGGTACAATTACCAAAGCCCTACAAGGACTGACCACCCTAGTAGATGAATTAGCAGAAAACTTGGGTATAGATGACCCCTTCACTGATTTAATGGAACAATGTTCAGAAAATGGAAAGGATTAATGACTTCTGTATTCACCTCCCTGATTGTTATTAAAGTCTTGATTCTTATAGGATGCTCCATCGTCCCATGTGCTCAAGGCCTACTTCAAAGACTGATCAAGATGGCCATAACCAAGCAGAGCCCTCCCCCTTACTCTACCCAGATGCTAATAATGAACACAGATGACCAGAGCCAATGTCTGCTCACTGAATTTGAAGAAAGAATGAAGACATATAAAGAATAGGGGGGCTTGATGAGGTGGTAGCGCAGTGGATAGAGCGTCGGACTGGGATGCGGAGGACCCAGGTTCGAGATCCTGAGGTCGCCAGCTTGAGTGCGGGCTCATTTGGTTTGAGCAAAAGCTCACTAGCTTGGACCCAAGGTCGCTGGCTTGAGCAAGGGGTTACTTGGTCTGCTGTAGCCCCACGATCAAGGCACATAATCAATGAACAACTAAGGTGTCGCAACAAAAAACTGATGATTGATGCTTCTCATCTCTCTCCGTTCCTGTCTGTCTGTCCCTATCTATCCCTCTCTCTGACTCTCTCCCTGTCTCTGTAAAAAAAAAAAAAAAAAAAAAAAAAAAAAGTGTAATGATTAAAAATAAATATTAAAAAAAAATAGGGGGGATTGAAGGAAACGTTTAACTCATATTCTTCTCTTCAACTAATTCCCAACTCCCTTCATTCGGGTTCCTCTGAGTCCCCTTTGTCGGGTCATCCAGTTTTTTTCCAACCATTCCCCAATCTTCTGACCTAGTTAACGGTATCCCCATCTCTCCCTTCCACCTTGGCACAGCCATTTAAACTAACCAATCGAGAAAGAATAAAATTGTACTGTCAACACTCCAGCCAATGGAGTAAGACCCAGCATCCTAGGGCCTGCGTTAGGGATAAAAACAGAATTCGCCCTCTGCTCACCTGCTTGCTGGCTGACTTTCAATAGCAGCAGCACACCCTTCTGCAGAAGTTATTCAAGTTGCTTTGCCAAGGTATTTTGTCTCCACGAGTCTTGCTTAATTCCATCTCTAACAAGGTGGCTGGAAATGACTTTCTCTGCTGCCATTCTGAAGTTTGACCACACCCTTGGGCCCTGCAACTAACATTGGGATTTGAAGGACAGCTGTGCATGGGCAGTACAATTATGCTTTGGAAGAAATGGGGCTGGCCAGGGGGTGACCGAGGTAAGGTGCAGGGCCAGCTATTAGTTCCAAGAAGAGTGAATAGGGCCAAGACTGCATGTCACTTTTTCCTTTCCAAGATCATTTTCTGGAATGAACTCTATTTTTTTCTGGCTGCTTGTTTATTTCTCATGTGGTGCAAGGAACACAGTTATGGGGAGTCAGGAAAGCTTGCATATGGTTTGGGTAGGAAAGTGTGGGGCTCTCTCAATCTCCTTTTTGGTATTTTAATGTTTTTGTGTTTGTTTTTTTGTATTTTCCTGAAGTGAGAAGTAGGGGGCGGCAGACAGACTCCCATATGCACCCAACCGGGATCCACCCGGCATGCCCACCAGAGGGTGATACTCAGCCCCTCTGCAGCATTGTTCTGCTGCAACTGGAGCCATTCTAGCTCCTGAAGTGGAGGCCATGGATCCATCCTCAGCACCCAGGCCAACTTTGCTCCCATGGAGCCTTGGCTGTGGGAGGGGAAGAGAAACAGAAAGGAGAGGGTGAAGAAAGGGTGAAGAAGCAGATGGTCACTTCTCCTGTGTGCCCTGGCCGGTAATCAAACCCAAGACCTCCATACAACAGGCTGATACTCTACTGCTAAGCCAACCGGCCAGGGCCAGTATTTTAATGTTTTGATATAAAAGAACTCAACTGCTTCTGCAGCCAATCTATGGGGTACGGTAAGGAGGGGAGGGGGTAGAGGAGAAGGGGGAAGCAAGGGGCTCAAAAAAGCTTAGGACCTCTAGAAGTCTGGTGGCTGGTGGTGTCCATCAAGATGTGGGGCCCAGTATTGGCTTTACCAGGCTGGCTGCCAGGTTGCTTCCTTGTGGCTTCATGACCCAGGTCACAGATGATCATGCTACTAGAGGCCTGGGGAGATCCCCAGTACTCTGGGGACTCCCAACACTGTGGTCATGAACAGGTGAGTGGAGCTCCCAAAAAAGCAGTTCACCGGGTGGTAGGGGATGGCTTCCTCAGGATACACAGCACTTGCAAAGGAGCTGTTATTGGAAATGGAAACCAGGCTATACTGGTGTTAGTTGTGGGTGGACACCAGCAAGCTGCTGGAGGGGAACAGCCGGCACGCTTTTCCTTGTGGACTGGTGGAAACCTCAGGCAGTGACCCCCCGTGAGCCTCGGCATGATCACAGGTGGTGTGGTAGGAATGAAGGCACTTGGCTACAGAGCCCATTTGCAGAGAAGGCCACTTCACACACAGGAGCTGGTGCC
This sequence comes from Saccopteryx leptura, assembly GCF_036850995.1. Taxonomy (NCBI): domain Eukaryota; kingdom Metazoa; phylum Chordata; class Mammalia; order Chiroptera; family Emballonuridae; genus Saccopteryx; species Saccopteryx leptura. The sequence goes on along the minus strand of NC_089504.1, from coordinate 382,946,599 downwards.
TCAGTTTTTTTTAACTCGAGATTCCATTGTTCTGGAACTTTGGGAATCAGTATCAAGGCACAATATGACTAGAGTCTCCTGGCCCGGGATTACCCCTTTGTAGGGTAGTGATAGGATGGACAGTGGGCAATCTCAGTGCCTACAACCAGACCACAGGGGCCTTGGCTGCCCTGTTGCCCATCCTTCTCAGCCAGGGAGTGCTGCCTGCCCAGGCAGTTGCCTTGGGCCAGAATGCCTCACTACCCTGAAGTATGAGAGTGTCTATGTACCCTGGCAGCAGATGCCAAGCAAAGCCTAGCTGCTGGCACTGGGAATTCACATGCCTGACGATGGTACTGGTCGATGTGGGTCAGCACCACCTTTCACTGCCTGCTCTGTGGGAGAAATTAGTTTTGGTGTTGCACAGAGACGGGACTCCTGAGCCAGAAGAATGCAGCCTTACCTTTGGACTTCTGCTGGCCCTGAGCCCTTGAGACTCCCTGCTCTTCCTCAGCTTCTATCTAAAGCAAGAACATCCAAATGGAAGATGGTTTTTAAAATTCCACAAAATATAAGTGAATTTGCTTTTGGAAGCTGAGGGGCTTTAGGGAAAAGGAGTCCTGCCTGGGTCAATTCTTTGGAGCCTATCACTTCCCTCTGACGCTGGGAGTGAGGAGCAGGCCTGCCTCTGAGCCACAGGCAGTGACAAGCTCCTTCCCTGGGATGACTGCCAGTGGTCCAGCCCATGCTGCATCCATTGCCCTTACTCATGGGTCAACGGTATGGTGTCAGTGTGAACACCCAGCAGGCATGAGCAAGGTCTGGGTACCCAGCCCAGGCGTGAAGCAGAGAACAAGTCACAAGTCCTCTGATTATGGCAACTTTAGAATAGCTCAGGGCTACTAAGCCTGGTCATTTGGTGCTTTCTGCACGGCCAACCCTCTCTTTCATGGCAGCATTCTGGGCAGAGTCTACACTTGGAGCAAGCCCATCCTTTCCAGCTTGCTAATCGTGGTCCCTGAGAATTGCTGCTTCTCAGTCCAGGTCCTGGAGTGGGGGATGGGGTGCTCTGTCCGCTCAGCCTGAGTCAACTGAGCCTGGAACAGCAAGGATTTACTTCCAGAAAAGTAGTGAGAAGGGATAATCAGCTTTGAGTCAGAAAGGGTGTGGCCTATCTCTGGAGGAAAGAATGAGTCTGAGGTGAGTCAGAGCAAGCCCCTTGAAGACTTTTGTGGAAGAGAAGCAGAACAGCACAAAATTTTTGCTGGATCTGTCTTTGGGCCAGCAGTAGAGAAACACTGCTACAGCCCTACAGTAACAACCTGAAAACGGCTGTGACTCACCTTCAGGGGGATCGTGGATGTTTGTGGCCAGGCTCCACCCTGTCATCTACTTCCACTATCTCAGAGAGCAGCAAACCAGGTTCTGGCTCTTGAATCTTCTGCCTGCAGTCACTCATGTACTTCTGTTCATGTTTCACAGGGCAAGGCAAATCACAGGGCCCTAGTGGCTGCTAGAATCAAGAAAATGGACTCCTCACCCAAGAGCACAGGCCAGGCCAAAGGCAATGCCAACCAGCTTGGTGGTGGTGAGGTGGGTAGAGAGAAGGATAAAGGGGAACAGGGGAGGGAGGTAAATTTCACTGACAGGCAGGTGTGGGAGGAAAAGCAAAGCACATGGATTTGGACATAAAGAGCAGAAAGTGCCAAGTTGGCTGCTGGCGCTCAGAACGTCCTGGGTTGGAGACATGACATGCGCGCTTCAATCAGTACATCAGTGGCTATCATTAAGGCCAGTGTATGCTGTGCCACCTGAACCTATCGCATCTGCCAGAGACCAAAGACATGATCTTCCTCAAGAGTTCTGAGGACTTGCCCAAATGCAATATGCCCCCCCTTAGACCCTGAGAAAAGATCCATTCTCTAGCACAGCACCCTGAACAGGGGGCTCTTCAGAGCAGGAGGGGGGGTGGCCATTCAGCCACAGGCCCATCTGCCCAGTGATGACAGGGCCTACAGGTTCATCCCTGGCTCTTGGTGTGGGTAGCACCCCAATTCAGTTGCTTCCCTGTCTTCTTCCTGCCCCATCATGGCTATCTTCATTCACTCACTCACTTATTCAGCCAGTATTTAGTCTTATATGCTTGGCACCCACTATGCCCACTGAACTGACAGTAGAAGAGACAAAGAATTTGCCAGGAGTTCTCTGGAAGATGGGGAGAAAGGTTCAAGTCCACCACTACCACAGGCCTATCAGGTTTGGACGCCAACCCCTCCTTCCCTCTGTCCTGCCAGCCCTAGCGCACGCAGTGACCCTGCCTCTGCGGTTGGAAAAAGATTCAACTAGAGCCATAAACTGGCCCTGCAAGGCTCCCATTCAAGTCTTATTCCTGAGTTTGTGGCCCCAGCTAGGACACCAAACAAGACTGAGCCTTCTGCTACAGGGGCAGGAGGGAAAGCCTGGTCAAAGTGCACCAGGCAGCAGATTCTGAGGAGGCACTCTCTTGAGCCTTGGTTCCCCAAGTCACTGTCCCCACCCCAAAGTGATTCCACCACAAGCTAAGGACCAAGGCAGCCACGGTTTCCAAACCGTTTAATTTCTCCCGACAGGGAGGTAGGGATCCCTGGAAGCGGGGCGGGAAAATACTGCGGGCGGCAGGGTCTGGTGCCAGTGGGTACCGCGGCGTGGCCCTCAGGCGAAGGTGGAGCTGTTCCAGCCCACGTTGGCCGCGTTCATGTCGTAGTAGTTGATGTAGGTCCTATGGGGAATGGAAGCCGAGCTGAGCAGGCCGTGCGGTCACGGGCGGTGAACCGCGCGCCAGGCGCCCCCTCCCCGGGCGCCTCCCCATTCCACCCCCCCGCCCCCGCACCTGTCCGGACTGATGCGCAGGCGCTCGGCCAACAGGCCGCACAGCAGCTTGCTGTAGGAGCGGTTCTGAGTGCCGCCGATCTTGCCGATGCTGTGCAGGCTGCAGAGCGCGCACGGCTCACTCGAGCCGCCGAAAGCCATGAGCTGGTCCGGAACCAAGTGCACTGCGATATACTGCGGGGGAAGGGGTGCAGTGAGAGAATCCGAGCGACTTTGCCAGCCCTGGGCAACCCCCGTCGCTTCTCGGCTCCGAGTGGCCTCCCCACGCCCCAGCTCCTTTCCACCTCTGCTGCTGGGCATCCCCTCTCCCCGTTCCCTCTCCACAAACCTGGGCCGGTTTGCCCGTAGCCTGCGCCAGCTGCTGGGTGAGCTCGGAGAGAAGCCCGTCCGGCACCGAGGCGCGGGGCACGTTGGTGTTCACCACGAACATCGGCATGATAGCGAAAAGACGACGAGAACTGGACCACAGGAACAAAAACGCGCGCGACTGCAACTAGGGAACCTGACCTACGTGACCACCGCCCACTTCCGCCCCAGTGCGCCTGAGTCCCCGCCTTCCGTGACTCCACCGCCCGCGAAGGCCCAGTCCCAGTGAGGCTGCGGCTCCCCGCCCCGAGTGGTGACGTAGCCGCCATCGAGATCCGCAGGGACTCTGAGACGGCCGACTATCCTGTGCTCAATAGAAGGTCCCTCCTCAAAGCCTTCAGGACGTGACGGCCATACATCTGCCTGCCCCTCATTTCTTTGTCAGTCTTTTCTTTTAGTCATTGATGTTTACTCAGTGACGTCTGTGTGCCGGGAGCTGGGGATACATACAGCATTTAATAGGACAAATGGCGCCTGGCCCTCCAGGGGCTCAGAGCCGGCCAAATAGATGGAAGTCCCACCTCATTGCATCTCATGCACTGATCCCTTGTGTGTCGTGAGTCTCCGGTCGTGTGTGTGTGTGTGTGTGTGTGTGTGTGTGTGTGTGTGTGTGAGAGAGAGAGAGAGAGAGAGAGAAAGAGAGAGAGAGAGAGAGAGAGAGTCATTGCTGCAGCTGGTGGAGGGCTGCCACATCATTATCACCATCCAAGTGCCTTCCCTGCTCTCCCCACTCCCATTAGGGTGGATGAGGAGGCTGGGATGCTTCAAGGGGAAGGGGTGGGGCGTAGGATGTAATGCCCTGACAGAGCTCCAGAGGCCAAAGGCATTCAGCAACTGGGGCTGAGGCCTACCCCCAAACTTCAAGTTTCCTGGGCAACCTTTCTGCAGGTCTGGAAACATCAGCTCCGCAGAGAAGCCCCACCCTAGTCAGGCCCTCTAGAGTGCCTTTCAGAGAGCTCCTAGTGAATTCTTTGTCTCTTCCACTGTCAGTTCAGTGGGCATAGTGGGTGCCAAGCACATAAGACTAAATACTGGCTGAATAAATGAATGAGTGAATGAAGATAGCCATGACAGGTTAGGAAGAGGACAGGGAAGCAACTGAATTGGGGTGCTGCCCATACCAAGAGCCAGGGATGAACCTGTAGGCCCTGTCATCACTGGGCAGATGGGCCTGTGGCTGAATGGCCACCCCCCCTCCTGCTCTGAAGAGCCCCCTGTTCAGGGTGCTGTGCTAGAGAATGGATCTCTTCTCAGGGTCTAAGGGGGGGCATATTGCATTTGGGCAAGTCCTCAGAACTCTTGAGGAAGATCATGTCTTTGGTCTCTGGCAGATGCGATAGGTTCAGGTGGCACAGCACACACTGGCCTTAATGATAGCCACTGATGTACTGATTGAAGCGCGCATGTCATGTCTCCAACCCAGGATGTTCTGAGCGCCAGCAGCCAACTTGGCACTTTCTGCTCTTTATGTCCAAATCCATGTGCATTGCTTTTCCTCCCACACCTGCCTGTCAGTGAAATTTACCTCCCTCCCCTGTTCCCCTTTATCCTTCTCTCTACCCACCTCACCACCACCAAGCTGGTTGGCATTGCCTTTGGCCTGGCCTGTGCTCTTGGGTGAGGAGTCCATTTTCTTGATTCTAGCAGCCACTAGGGCCCTGTGATTTGCCTTGCCTGGTGAAATGTGAACAGAAGTACATGAGTGACTGCAGGCAGAAGATTCAAGAGCCAGAACCTGGTTTGCTGCTCTCTGAGATAGTGGAAGTAGATGACAGGGTGGAGCCTGGCCACAAACATCCACGATCCCCCTGAAGGTGAGTCACAGCCGTTTTCAGGTTGTTACTGTAGGGCTGTAGCAGTGTTTCTCTACTGCTGGCCCAAAGACAGATCTGTTGCACTCGCCGGGTAAAACAAACACTGGAGACGTTTGGAGAGTTTCAGACAAAGTTTTATGGCCAAGAGAAAAAGAAAACAAAGCAAAACAAAACAAACCTGCGCAGGGATGTACTCAAGTGATAGTCACAAGAGCCACACCCCGAGCGCCTACAGTCTAGGGGTTTTTATAGTATAGCAAGCAAGCAGTTCATACAGAAGCAAATTTGGCATTTAGCAATTGGTTCCCCCAAATTAAATTCTAGTCACGTGCCTTAGTAACCAGTCATACAGTTGAAAGCCCCAGCTGGAAATATCCCTATCTATCCCCTAGGATGTGGTTACATTTTCTGTCTTAGCAGTTCTTGTGACTTCCTTATCTCAAGGACTCCTCAGCTCCTAGCCATCCTGGGAGTCTGGGGTCATCTGTTTACTGGACTAGTTCCTTTGAAGTTATTTCTAAAGCCTATTAATGTATTTTATAACTTTTATTCGAATGTCACAAGATCCAACAGAAATTTTGTGCGGTTCTGCAAAAGTTAACCACCCTGATGTTTTTATGAAGGTTATAGACCCAATGATCTTTGTTGAATTTACTTGTGCTCAGTGTAAGGACCAAGAGAAGATCAGAAAATAAGCAGGGCACTAATGGAACAGGGAACTTAAGGGTTACAGGCAGGTCCTGTTCCTGTTCTGTTAGGAGTAACATGCCCAAGGTCATTCAAGAAGCAGAGACAGATAGGGACTCTGGGAAGCTGAGAGAGAAGGGGAAAAAAAAGGAAAAAGAGACAAACGTTTGCATTCTATTGGTTAAAAGACCCTTATCAGAAGTTTAGGTTTGGAATTCGCCAATGAGCTAGATCCCAGCCCCTGTTGCTATGCTATGTGCAGCCCCCTTAGCAAATAGGTTACCTCCACATCTGCTTCTGTATTAGGCTTGCTTGCTTAGCTTATAAAAAGATTTAGCTGTGAGCACTAGGTGCGATTCCCATCTGTAGCTCCTTGTGAGCATGGTGTCTCTGGACACCTCGGGAATTTGCCCCTGCGCAGGTAAAACTGGCCAATAAAGTTACATCTATACTCCTGAAAGTCTCCGACGTTTGTTCTTGACCCGGTGGATGCTACACTCAGGGTCATTTCTGCCTTAGCAGTCCCTGTTGGAGACTACAAGCTGACAGGTCTTTGCGGTTTAGATTTGGGGGGGACAGGGCTATGGGGAACTGGCAGTAAACTGACAGGCTGCCCATCCCTCCATCTCACTTGCTTAGGTTGCTAGAGGCAATTTACATGCCCTTCCTCTCACCCTTTGTTTGTTCTGATGTTGGTTGATTTCAGTTAGACAGGGTGGGGGGTTTTCTGCACTTGGGAGAATTCTTGGGTTGCCTTGGAGATGTGTGACTTTGTATCAGAGACTTCCTTATTTACATATGGCTCTGCACTATATAATAAAGCAAACCAGGGGCTTTGCTTTGCTATTGCAAACTACCTGTGTTGTAAAGAGACCTCCTGATCCCATCCTTTTTCTCTCTTAAGTTTATTTCTTCATTCTGCACCGTTCTCACTCAGGACTGGAACAGTTACTGGTGCTGGTCTGTAGTAGGTGGCGCCTGAACAGGGACCTGAAGAAGAGAAAACTAAACTAAAAGCAGATGATGGAATTTCCCAAGTGTGCACAGTGAGTAAAGTTTTCGGGGAAAGTATAGTTGGGATTAATAAATTATGGGACAATTAGGGTCAAAAGTAAGGGACCTTTTCTTTTTTTAAAAAATAAATAAATTTTTATTTTAATGGGGTGACATCAATAAATCAGGGTACATATATTCAAAGAAAACATGTCCAGGTTATCTTGTCATTCAGTTCTGTTGCATACCCATCACCCAAAATCAGATTGTCCTCCATCACCTTCCATCTAGTTTTCTTTGTGCCCCTCTCCCCCCTTTCCCCCCCCCGGCCCCCCATAACCACCACACTCCTGTCCATGTCTCTTAGTCTCGTTTTTATGTCCCACCAATGTATGGAATCCTGCAGTTCTTGTTTTTTTTCTGAATTACTTATTTCACTCCATATAATGTTATCAAGATCCCACCATTTTGTTGTAAGTGATCCAATGTCATCATTTCTTATGGCTGAATAGTATACCATAGTGTATATGTGCCACATCTTCTTTATCCAGTCTTTTTTTTTTTTTTTTTTTTTACAGTGATTAAAGCCTTCAAGCAAACTCTTGGCCAATACAGCAAGAATCCATAGAAGAGTAGTGTCCTTAACATGTTCACCAAGTCCAAGTTGGCCCCAACACCATGCCAAATCCTTGCAAAAATGCAACCCAACCCCAGTTCAGTCTGTTATGAACTGTCAACCTTTTCCTTTTTGTACAATTGTTTTTATTTGAGGAGGAGAGGTTGTGTGAGGAGTATCCGAGTGATCTGGAAACGGAAGGCTGTAAATATGGGAAGACCTTGGAGTCTGAGGATGACTCGGGAGATAATGAGGGCATCATGGCTATGGCCGCCTTAAACTTGGCGCCTCTGCTGCCCTCTGCTCCTCCTTATTCTTATCGGGTTGCTCCCAGGGCCTCTTAGCTCAGACCCTTGGAGGTCCCCACTCCAACAAGATTTAGATCAGGCTCAGATATAGAGGATTACATCAGAATATGCTCTGAATGAAAGAACAGTAAGGTAGCCAAAAACCAGGTTAACATGCTTTATTAGATGGAAAACCTGCCAGGCTGTCTCACAATGAGAGAGCAGCAGCTAGAGGGGAGTTGGGAGAGCCTTAAAGCAGGGGTCTCAAACTCGCGGCCCGCCGAACAATTTTGTGCGGCCCGCAGACTAATCCACAAAGTTCAAAATATTTTGGATAAAATTAAGTAAGCCCGTGGATTAGTCTGCGGGCCGCACAAAATTGTTTGGCGGGCCGCGAGTTTGAGACCCCTGCCTTAAAGGGTACAGGAACACAGAAGGAGCTGGGGTTGAGCACTTGGCAGTGTCTGATTGGCGGAGTTAAAAACTTTTCCTGCCTGACCTGTGGTGGTGCAGTGGATAAAGCATCAACCTGGAATGCTGAGGTCGCAGGATCAAAACCCTGGGCTTGCCCAGTCAAGGCACATATGGGAGTTGATGCTTCCTGCTCTTCCCCCCTTCTCTCTCTCTGTCTCCTCTAAAAATGAATGAATAAATAAATAAAAATGTTTAAAAATTAAAAAAAAAACCTTTCCTTATTAGGAGACATGACAGTTGCAGTTGGCGGGCTATCGGGGGAAGAGCAAGAGCGGGAAGCCAAGGGTGGTAAGCTAATAGGAAGTAGTCTCTCTGCGCAGGCTCAGGGTCAGCCTTTCATCTCCTGGCTCTTTTATATAAAAACATAAAAAATAGTCTGGAGTCCTGGGTGGGGGTTTAGGGGTGAAGGTCTATCTTCTGGAACTTCTTCCTGCTGACCTATGTAACCCAGTCTAATTCACCATCATGGATCCAGCCCATACCAGGCGGAACTTAAAACAACCAGCTGGGATCGGAGTAGATGGAGGCGGTAGAGACCCAGGAGGAATCATAGTCATTATTAAATCATATGTTAGCCCCAGACCCATTCTCCCTTCTATACAAAATATCCTCTTGAGTATTATTCTTGATGGTCAGTATTTAGAGCCAGGTAGATTTCTCCAACCTTCTCATTTGCCAAGGCCTGTATGAGGTTCTGCAGGAAACTCATTAAACAATGCATTAGACGTGGTCCAAAAAGTAAGAGTAAAAGGAGAGACATTAGGGGGCCCATAAGTGGTAGTGTTCCAGAGGGAAAATCCTCCTTCCTAGAGCTTCCTTTGTCTTTGTTCAGTCCTGTCCCTCAGGGTTTTGATACGGTTTTTAACAACCCCTGATTCATTAACATAGTATCAGAATTCTTCCCCCAGAAAAACACAGGTGCCTCCCTTTTCTACTGATAGAAGGTCTAAGGCTCTTCAATTTTGAAGGGCTACTGCTGCCAGGAAGTCTAACTCCTTGAAGGGATTCTAAAGAGTTCCCAATAATGGCTGTGTCCTCTGAGAATTCTGTGGACAGCTTGTCATAGAAATGGTATGCTGGAGAAATTCCCCCTACTCCGGTTCCTACTGCTGTGACTATTCCAGTGCCCACAAGGAGGGGAACCCAGGCCACCACTTTTATATGTGAGCTATGGGATTCCAGGAGATATTCTAATTCTCCTTCAGTTCTAACAGAAAAATTGGATGTTAGGAAAACGTAGAGGCAAAGGGGATGGGGAACCTTGGGAGGCATACAAGTATGGGCTGTAGTCCCACAGAGGAAAATGCCAATTGGAAAGCAAGTTTGGGCAGGGGGTAGGGTAATATTCCAGGGCCAGGAGTACAGTGAGGGGTTTTTAGGAGGTTGTGTTGTGTTTGTGAGGAAAGTATTTTGAGTATCAAACAAGGGTATATTGTGCAGGGTTTGTGGTGGTTTGGAGGAGGTGATGTAGGTCATGTTCATGGCCCATTGAGGGAGAACAGGAGTAGCAATAATGAGAGTTCAAATTAGGGGAAGGCAGATCCATCAGGATATTGAGAAAGTAGGATTCATGTTGGAGAGAAAGTGAAAGAGTTAATGAGAGGAGGGGAGTGAGTGTGGTTTAGCATTTGATAAGGAGAGGATATTTTGTATAGAAGGGGGAATGGGTCTGGGCTAACATATGATTTAATAATGACTATGATTCCTCCCAGGTCTTTACCGCCTCCATCTACTCCGATCCCAGCCGGTTAAGTTCCACCAGGTATGGGCTGGATCCATGATGGTGAATTAGACTGGGTTACATATATTTGGTCCACAGTTAGAGGGGCCCTAAGATTGACCAGCAGGCTATGAAGGCTCTTGGAGTGCAGATGTGGGCATGACCAGTATGGACAGTAAAATTCCTGTACGTTATCACAACCCCCCTTCTGTCGACACTTAAGACAGAGGTATTTGTGGTCAGTTGCATATCTTTTGTACCAACTTCTACAACTATTCCAACTGGGGGCCATGATTGCACAGACATCAAAGTAAAGGGTGACTGTGGAAGATTTCCATCCCACACTGTGAAGTTAATTATGTCCTCATTGCCCCAGGTGTATTGTATTTGAAAAACCCAGAAACCCCCCTTTTGACCTTCACTTCTTCCTCTTGTTGTATGGGAACAGCGAGAAACAAATATCTTTGACACACACAATCAATTAGCCAAATTAAGAAATTAAGGAGTTTTTAATTAACCGGCTGCATGGACCACATGGAGACCTAAGTCATTCAAATCAATGGGGCAGTGAACACAGTTTGGAGCTGGCTTTTAAAGGGAAAATTATATACTGACTGAGGAATGGGGAGGAGAGGAAGCATAGCAGTAAAACAAGGCAGTGAAACAAACTTTCTTACAATGTTTATCTACAGGGTGAATTCAGGGAGAAACATTCTGAGAACACTTGCAACTTCACAAAGCTAGCCCAAGGCCACAGTCTGGGAAACTAGCCTCAGGGCCAAGAATAGGGAGTTTTTCAGAAAAAGTAAGTTCTTCTAAAAGTCTCTTTGTTTTAAAGAAAGTAAGTTTTGCCAAAAATTATTCATGTTAAGAGCCTTTCTTTTCCACACTTCACTTTCCTTATTAGGAAAGTTGGCCATTGCAGTTGGTGGGCTATCTGAGGAAGGGCAAGAGTGGCAAGCCAACAGGCAGTAGTCTCTTTATGCAGGCTCGGGGTCAGCCTTTCAGTGATATTAGGCCTTCATACATGCAAGGTCTGGCTATTGCCATAAGACTTCATTCAGGGGAGGACTCCAGGACAATACTTTAATAAATGGCAGAACAAACGAAGGAAGGGAGGCCAGGGAAGTGCTTCTGCCAATGAAGGGGTCTAGGACATTTTGCTAGAAATTGCCCTACTCTCCCTAGATATCAGTCTCAGCCTCCCCTGAGGGGCAGCCAGCTCCTAAAGCTCCTGACCTCTGCCCTCGCTGCAGGAGAGGGAAACAGTGGATGAGTGAATGTAAATTTAAGTATACTGCCGAAGGACAGGTGATTCATCAAACGGTAGGGGCAATTTCAGTGTTTCCTCAGCAAATTCTGATTCCAGCAGGCCAAACATCACCCAGTTATCCTGAGCAACGCCAGGGCAGCTGCTCCTAGTTCTCTCTGGCTGCTTAGTTTGCTGCTCAGCTAGACTTGGGGTGGAGGATAAGTCTCAGCATAATCAACCTGAACCACCATTTACAGCAACTAAAGGAATTTGAGAATGGATAGGAGACTTAGGTAAAGTTAAAGCTTTTCCTGTTATTGTCTGATTTTCTTTAATGTTTTAGTTTATAGTCCTCTGAACTATTATTTTATTTCTTTCCTATTCTTTGCCTGGAATTTAGGCAGGGAACCCCTGGTGGATCTGACTACAAAATTTCCCAAAAGCTGCCAAAAGGACATTTTCTTGGGGAGATTTTTTTGGTTCCATTCTTCAGTGTACCTCTGTCAGAAAATGCCCTGACTGAGATCAGGCGGGTGTCTTTCTGGTCTGGTTGTGCTCTGAAATCCCAGGTGTAAGTCCAGTTAGCCGCGGTCACCATCACAGCTGCCTGGCCAATGTAGGTTCACATTTAATCCGGACAGACAGTAAAGAATCAACAGAGCCAAGAACTGGTGGTTCATTTCCCTTTATTCTAGACTTGTACCGGCCAACGAGTAAAAACTTACACACAGGACACCAAAAGCCACTCTTTCCTGTTTTTTTCCTAGAATCAAAGGCCCTTACCAGTCTTATTCACATCTGTTCCCCATCTCCTTCTCCTGTACAAACTGGCTTCTCCTTCAGCATGTCACCATTTTAGCTGCCTCTTCCCACGTAGCCTCCCAGCCCTGCTACAATATGGGCTCCTCTTCCCTACCACAGCATGGGTTCCTCTGAAAAATTGCCCCCTAGCTCCTCCTTTTAAAACTTTTCAGCAGGACAGCCCTCCCCCAACACACGTTAGCATAACCAAGCCCCTTCCCAAGCATGAAAAGCAATTAGCTGTATCACGTGAGAGCATCACCACAGGAGAGCAGCGGCCACCTTTAACAATAAGAGTGAGGGAAAAAACCCCAGAAAATACAGAAAACAACTCATTCACCCAACAGCAGGTTTCCCTCTTGTTTGTCTGCTTCTAGTTTTTGTCTAATGTCTAAAATGTGTCCACTTTTAAGGTCTGAATTAAGTTCTTGCATGCAAAAATTGGAAATGCCAGCTCTTATATTGAAAAAATAAAATAGTTTCATCCCTACATTTTTGCTTAAAAATTGGAACATGTAAGGAACGCTCATTTAAATTTTTTTTTTTTTTCTGAAGCTGGAAACAGGGAGAGACAGTCAGACAGACTCCCGCATGCACCAGACCGGGATCCACCCGGCATGCCCACCAGGGGCGATGCTCTGCCCACCAGGGGGCGATGCTCTGCCCATCCTGGGCGTCACCATGTTGCAACCAGAGCCACTCTAGCGCCTGAGGCAGAGGCCACAGAGCCATCCCCAGCACCCGGGCCATCTTTGCTCCAATGGAGCCTTGGCTGCGGGAGGGGAAGAGAGAGACAGAGAGGAAAGCACGGTGGAGGGGTGGAGAAGCAAATGGGCGCTTCTCCTGTGTGCCCTGGCTGGGAATCGAACCCGGGTCCTCCACACGCTAGGCCGACACTCTACCGCTGAGCCAACCGGCCAGGGCCTCATTTAAATTTAAACAGAATGGAATGTGGATCCTAAAGACTTGCTAATTTAGTTGTTGTTTTGTAAGGTGTGCTCTGTGTTGTCTTCAGAGTTTGGAGCCAATTAGCAATTCAGGTATTAGGATTAATCAAAGCCTGACCTGTGGTGGCACAGTGGATAAAGCGTCAACCTGGAATGCTAAGGTCACCAGTTTGAAACCCCAGGCTTGCCTGGTCAAGGCATATATGGGAGCATATATGCCTGCTCCTCCCCTGTTCTATCTCTTCCTCTCTCTCTCTTTCTCTCTCTCTCTCCTCTCTCTCTAATAAAAATAAGTAAAATCTAAAAACAAACAAAAAAGGGAAGGATTAATCAGATTTATGTGTTATACTTGTGTCTCTGTACAGTAAATTGTCTTGTTTGTATGTAAAACTATACTCAGGTCTGTGAAACAAAGGAATTGAGCAAAATTAAGCAGGACCCTGAGAAGTCATTTCAGGAATCTGTCTCACAGCTCCTTTAGGCAGTTAGAAGAATAATAAAAACATAAATTAAAAAAATGCTAATACTGCTTGTCAGACCACATCCTGCAAAAGGGGCCCCGAGGAAATCAGGAATTTGACTCCTCTGATGCCCTGAAAAGGAGTTAATAATACAAGGGTGTAAATTCAGAGGACTCTTGGCCCTGGCCGGTTGGCTCAGTGGTAGAGCATCGGCCTGGCGTGCGGAAGTCCCGGGTTCGATTCCCAGCCAGGGCACACAGGAGAAGTGCCCATCTGCTTCTCCACCCCTCCCCCTCTCCTTCCTCTCTGTCTCTCTCTTCCCCTCCCGCAGCCGAGGCTCCATTGGAGCAAAGATGGCCTGGGCGCTGGGGATGGCTCCTTGGCCTCGGCCCCAGGCGCTAGAGTGGCTCTGGTCGCGACAGAGCGACGCCTCGGAGGGGCAGAGCATCGCCCCCTGGTGGGTAGAGCGTCGCCCCCTGGTGGGCGTGCCAGGTGGATCCCGGTCGGGCGCATGCAGGAGTCTGTCTGACTGTCTCTCCCCGTTTCTAGCTTCAGAAAAATACAAAAAAATAAAAATAAAAAAAAATTCAGAGGACTCTTAGATACAGGAGCTGATATATCAGTTATTGCTGAGCAACACTGGCTTTCTTCTTGGCTCACTCATGAAGCAGTCACAGAGCTGTGAGACTTACAGCAAAGTAAATTTCCCTAACAAAGCTCTAGGTTTTTACAATGGGAAAATAAAGAAGGTCATACTAGACTTTTTCAGCCTAATCTATAAGATAAAAATGTTTTCAAAAATATGGGAGCATTACTTGTAAAAGCATTTACTACATTTTGTCAGACTTTTGGAATTGACCTGAGGACAGGTATTCCTTACAATCCTCAGGGTCAAGGCATTGTAGAGCATGCCCAGCAAACACTTAAAGGTCAATTAGAAAAAATAAAAAAGGGGGAGTCATGCCTAGAACTCCTGCAAATCTTTTTTATCATGCTCTTTCTACTTTAAATTTTTGAATACTGATGCACAGGGCCATTCAGTGGCTGAGAGACTCTGAAATCCAACAAGGAAAGCCTTCCCTGAAGTGCGATGGAAGGACCCACTTATAGGAATCTGGCAAGGGCCAGAACTTGTTCTCTTGTGGGGCCAAGGATATGTGTGTGTTTTTCCTAGGTCTGCTGAGGCTCCTCAGTGGGTTCCTGAACATTTGGTGAGATACCATGAGCCAGGAAAGAGACGCACTGCACAAGAACAATTGTATAAGGCTTATTTTACTCTGCTCTTGTCCCCCTCTCTGTCAAACCTGTTCCACCTATTAAATCCTCTTAACACACTCCAAACCTCCTCCCCCTGCAAATTCCTAACCCTCCTTCTTTTGATCCAGCTGATCACACTGTATCTCTGTCTTCTTCCAATCAGCCCCGATATATGGAAAAAGCTTAATTAGGCAGAGGAGGGCCCTCAAACCCCTCAACAAGATCTGGCTTTTTAAAGGTCTATAATGACTGAGAGGAACAGGAGAAAGCAGATGGAGCCTAAAGAGAGGAAGCAAAATACCAGCTCTTGACATACACCCTTAAAGGCTCCAATGCCCCTAAGGGACCTCATAAGAGTCCATCAGGGTCCTGTTTCAAGTGTGGAAAGGAAGGTCATTGGGCTAAAGCCTGTCTGGCTTCTCGGCCCCCACCAGGGCCATGCCCTTGCTGTGGGAAAAAGGGACACTGGAAGGTAGACTGCCCCCTCATTCCTCCAACGGAGGGTTCAGTCTCTTCCAGCCCTAACCCAGCCACCTCTGACCTAACCTTGCCCAGCCTGCTGGGACTTGCCACTGAAGATGCCCAGGGCCGTCAGCCTCATCTCACATCACAATGGACAAGCCTAGGGTAATCATCCAAGTAGCAGGTAAACCGATCTCATTTATTATAGACACAAGGGCCACTTACTCTGCCTTGCCTGAATATTTGGGTCCTGCTCATCCCTCGATCTCTGTTGTGGGTGTTAATGATTTTATTTTCTTCCTCACTTGCCATGGATCCTTGTCTAATACATAGTGTCTCCTTTACACACTCTTTTCTCCCCCTGCCTCAATGCCCCATGCCTATTTTAGGCCAGGACCTACTCTCCAAATCCAAAGCGTCTCTCTTTTTTCACCTCCCATCCTCAGAATTGACCTTGTTGCTACTCTTGGCCAGCCAGATTTGCCCACATCTGTTAATACCCAGCATAGTGAATCCCAAGGTTCTCCTCACCACCCCATGGCTGCAAAACTCCGGGGAAAAGCTGCCTGGTTTAATCTCTTCAGGTTAAAGAAAATAAAAGCTCCATCCCCACACATGCTTACAGATGGCCCTTCCAGTCTACCTGAATCATCGCCAGAAATCTAGAATTGACTTTTAAGCTTGAGACAAAAGCTTAATGTGCTGGAAGCAGTGGTCATTTGGGACTTGGAGGCTAGCTGCAGAGTGTGGAAATGAGACAACAGTTTCAGTGCTACGTGTTCTTTTCCCAAATGTGACTCCTGCTCCTTGTGACAGTTCTCAGTGGAACTGAAGTAGAGTTGGGTTGCATCTGCAGGAAATGTGGAATGATGATGGTGTCAACATAGACTTAGTGAACATATTAAGGACATTCAACATAGCAAAGACTCTATTATAGATCCTGCTGTGTTGGCTAAGAATTTACTTGATGATCTTAAAGGCTTTAATCCCTTCGATGTATTAAGACACTTCTTTTGGTATCTGTTAGCATTGGCTATATTAATCTTGTGTTTATTTTGTTTTTTTCTAATCTGCCTCCCAATCAGAACATGGGAAATCAGACGAGTGTAAATCACAGCACACAAATTGAAGTTAAAAAATAAAAAAGGGGGATATGTTGGAGATTGCAAGCTGACAGGTTTAGATTTTGGGGGGACAGAGGTGTGGGGAACTGGCAGTAAAGCTGACAGGCTGCCCATCCCTCCACCTCACTTGCTTAAGTTGCTAGAGGTGATTTACATGCCCTTCCTCTCACCCTTTGTTTGTTCTGATGTTTTTGATTTCAGTTATGCAGGTTGGAGGATCTTTCTGCACTTGGGAGAATTCTTGAGTTGCCTTGGAGATGTGTGACTTTGTATGGAGACTTCCTTATTTGCATATGGCTCTGCACTATATAATAAAGCAGACTGGAGGCTACCTGCATTGCCAAGAGGCCTCCCGATCCCATCCTTTTTTCTAAGTTTATTTCTTCATTCCGCATGGTTCTCACTCAGGACCTGGACAATTACTAGCTGTGCTGATCCACGGCAGTCCCCAAAATAATTCTCCTATTTTCACTGGTCCCAACTGTAAAAAGGTTGAAAACCACTGGTATAGAAGATCCTCCCCTGATCAGACAGCCTCTGAGCCACTTGACTTTTGCTCTTACCCTTCCCAACTTGTTTCTGGTAGCAATGAGCATTGGTTTTCTAAGGAGGCAATATGATTCCCAGTATCCCTCCTACTAGCTTAGATACTTAGCTAACTTCTCTGATCCTCAATTTCCCCACCTATAATTTGGGGATGCCAGTAATGTCCACCTTACAAAGGGGTGTTGTGAGGACCCAGTGGTCTAAATAGTGGTGATAGTCTTCCCTGATATTCGAGGTAGTATGGTCACAATGCCCTTCGTGACCTCCCTGCCCCATGGCTTGCACCACCCTCTTTTGTTCTCTGGGGCTTGTTGTGCGCTGCCCTTCAGTGCCATACTCCTGGCCCCTGGCTTGGGCACTGGTCCTGAAATTTAGTTTGCTCACATTTTCTCTCATGGGCTCAGTTCTTTGGGAAAGCCACCAGAGCTCCTGGTTCTGTCAGGTCCTATAATGTGCCCAACATCTGTCCTGTCCTTCAAAGCCATCACCATGTTTCTATTTGTGAGCTAATTTTTTTTTCTAGGTGGTAAGCTCCATGAGGGTGGAAACTGTCCCTTTTTGGCCATTGCTGTCTGCCTACCTCCTGACCCTGTACCTTGGTGATAGTCAGAGGGCCTCCAAAGATGTCCATGCTCTAATTCCTGGAACCTAAGAATATATTACATTACATGGCAAAATGCACTCAAAGATGTAATTAGGGAGATTATCATGGGTTATCTGGTTGGGTCCAGTGTAATCTCCTGAGCTCTTAAAAATAGAGAATTTTATCCAGTTAGTCAGAGATTCAGCAGAAGGGGAAGTGAGAAAGGCTCAGAACAGGAGAAGGGCTCCATGTGCTATTTCTGACTTTGAAGATGAAGAGAGCCAGGGGCTGCAGTCATACAATTGCAAGGAACTGAATTCTGCCAGCAACTTGAATGAACGTGGAAGAGGGCTTTTCCCTAGTTGACCTGAGATACCTTGACTTCAGCCGTGTCAGACTTGACGCACAAGACCCGGTCACACTGCTAGGCAGAACTGGCAGATAATAAATGTGTGTTGTTTTAAGTTGCTAAATTTGTTCTTGGAGCAATAGAAAAGTAATACATTTGGCATCAATTGGGTTCAACAATTATCTGCTGAACAACAGGAGGCATTGGCAGACATGGCTGCTGTCCTGCCTGAGATCCTCTCTCCCTTCCACCTCCCTGACAGACTCCCAGTTCTGTTTGGTTAGAATGTCCACTGCTCCAGAGCCCCTGGCAACCAGGTGAGGCCAGGCGAGGTAGCTGTGGCTCATGTGAATCATGGGGTTTATGGGGAAGCAATTGCTTTGCTGGTGGAAGTGCCACCCTATGTAATTCCTTCTGCCCCTGCCTGAAACTTAGACACAACTCCTGGTTGTGCAGCAGCTGTTGGGCAAACATGAGCTGGAAAAACACATACAAGGGATGTGGCAACCCAGGAGAGCTTGGGCCTCTGAAGGCTCTGCCCAGCCCCTTCAGCTGCCATTCAATTAAAGGGGAGAAATAAGCCCCTCACTCTTCAGAGCACTGCTTGTCAAAGTCTCAGCCCCAGGGCAACTCCTGACTAGTGTAGAGGACCTCTTGAATGTCATATCATGTGTGGGTAAGGGCTGCCAGGCAGAGAATGGGTGGAAGGAAAACCTCATAACGTGGGTATGTAGCTCACAATGAGCACCCAGAAGACTCATAAGTGGGCAGCCACCTCTGGCCCCTGGGTTGAACAGCTCCTAAGTCAGGATCTGAGTTATCCATGCTGGAAGGAGGGAGTGGAGGGGGAGGGCACTCTTTCCTTCACTGCCTCTCCTCAGCATGAACCTGGCCACTGGTCCATGTCTGGGGATGGCCTGCCTTCCTACCACTCCCACTGCCCCTTCTCCAGATAACCCAGCTGGTCTTGGCCCTGGCTGTCCCCTACACACCAGTCCCTGTGTCCTTGTTCACTGAATATGGTAAAAGTCACAGCAAAGACAAGCAAAAATACTCCATCCTTCAGTCATCATGGAAGAAGACCTGGGGGCGGGGGTCAGCATCCCTGCTGGTGACCCCCACCCAGCCATACCTGAAAGCACAGGACTGAGAATGGGGTGTCTTCCAGGAGATCAGCACACTAAAGAGGGAGGGCTTAGGCTCGGTGGAGAGCCAGGGGTCATGGCCAGCAGGCTGATCTGGACTGAGTCACTTAAACTCTCTGAGCCTCATTTTTATCAACTCAAACTATGGGTTGTAATTCTTTTTCCACAGACTTGTGTGAAGATTAAATGAGACGGTGCAAAGTTTCTGACATAACATAGGTGCTCAGTAAATGCTACATGATCTTACTGCATTGTAACCAGGTATCCTGGAGCAGGAAACGGGCTAACAGGACTGATCCCTAACTGTTAGCATCTGGGCAGAGCAGGTGACTGCTTTCCCTCCTTGGTGGCCGAGTCCTTCCCCCACCCTCTCCCGCCCCCTTGCTGGGTTCCAGCAAAGCTGAGACCAGGCTTCTCTGGAGCCCCCAAGGAATGGGCCTGCTCCAGCTGCTGCACAGGAGGTGACACTGGTGCAGCCCAGCTCAAACTCACATGGACGAGAGCCATGAGCAGCTAGCTCACAGTGACCTGCCCCGAAGAGGGTGCAGTGAGCTGCTTGAAAAGCCTCACCTCCTAAAACACGGAGGTATAAGCATGCACCCTTGCCGGGGTGGGGAGAATCTCAGAGTGTGAGGACACTGGTCATTGGAATGATGTGGGAACAGACCATTGGAGGGTCTGGCTCCCATGATTACAGGACAAATTCCCCAGCCTGGCCTTCAACCCTCTCCCCTTTTGGAACCTCTCTCCTCCATGAAGTCCAGGAGGATGCTGGCTTTCCACTCCTGTATCTTCCCCTTGTCCCAGGCCTTTCCCATCACAACTCCAGCAGCTGTGGCCCCTAGGAACGCTTCCCAGCTGGAAATCACCCATCCCTCAGTCTCCTCATCCTGGGGCCTCAGAGGATGCATTTTCATGGTCTGTCTCTAAAGAAAGCCGTGTGTGTGTGTGTGTGTGTTTGCATGCACAAGTACTCACTAGGGCCCGGAGCCCTGTCTCCTTCCACTCTGTGTCCACCCTCTCCTGGCTCTCAGCCTCCTTCTCCAGCTACCCCAAGCCAAATAGGGCTGAATAGGCAAAAAGTTGGAATCTGCTCCTGGCATGTCATTCTACTCTCGAGCCGTGGGATAGAAACTGGGCTCCCCCTTAATATCTTTGTTTCTCTGGGTGTCTGGTTCTCTCTAATCTTCAGCAGTTCCCTACTGCCTGGAGAATGGAGCCAGGGAACTGGCAGGACACAGCCTCACCTCCTGCAGGTTCTGTGGCGAGGGCCACCCATGGGCTCCCTACCTGCCTCTGCTGAACCCAAGTGTGGCCGCTTAACCTCTGTGTCCTCCATGACCCTGTCCTGGCCCTACCCTCAGAGAGCACCAGCTCAAGTCCCAGCTCCATCACAAATTCGCAGTGTCACCTTGGACCTCACAGGGTGGCCTCTGGGAATAGGGATCAGGTAAAAAAAAAAATCCAAGGCAGGGGAGGCAGTGTGGCGCAGTGGTCAAGACCACCAGGCTCAATCCTAGCCTGGGTATGTGTGACCTTTGACAAACCACTGCCTTCACATGCCTCTGCTTCTGTGTAAAACATGATAATGAAAGTTCTTTTTTTATTTTTTCAGTGCTCAGCCTTCTACTAGAGACTGCCTCCTCTGAGACAAGTGCCTGCTTCCAGCACCTTCTGGGGCACACTCCCAATGGGGTGGGGGTGTTCTGGGGCATGGCAGAGGTGAAGGGTCTGTCATGAGAGAAGGTACCGTGGTGAGATTCATATGTTTGTAGCAGCTGTTGGGAAAGGGCTTTCCTACCCTGTCCCAGAGCAGGACATGAGGCCCTTCCTGCGGGGACAGCCTTGGAATGGGCAGGCAACATGTAAGGCCTGTGAGGCTTTCTCGTTTGCCTATAGGGCCAGGCCTCTGACCCAGCTCTCTAGATGATCTTTTTCTTGGAAGGTCATGGGGACACACCTGCCTCACATTGGCTCTGTGACTGTTGCCTGGCAATGCTCTCTCAGCCCAATTCCTCCCCTGGGAGCTGGGCCCCTAAGCCCTCAGAGGGAGGTTCCCCTGAGAGAATCCCGTGGGTGTGGAGCTGTTGCAGACTGTGTGTGTGGGGGGCAGGGCCTGGGCATGGCACCATATTTGAGGATGAGGGTAAACTCTACATAGTTGAAGTTGCCTTGTCAATGGGTTCCTTGCAGTATATTTCATCCATTTTGTCTGTGAAACAGTCACCAAGGTGGTAAGCACCTCCCGAAAGGAGGTCCTTGTGGATAGAACCCGAGGCCTCATGGAAGCAGGCGAAGGCATTGTGGATCACATCCTTGGGGTCCAGGCCATTCAGCTTCTACCCAAACATGGTCAAGAACATGGTGAAGCTGATGGGCCCAGGGACCTCAGTCATCATGCCCTCCAGGTACTCATCCACGAGGTTCTTCCTCAGCGAGGCCAGCATGTCATGCAAGTTCTTGTCAATGAAACCGACTCAGTTCTGGTCAATCATAATGAAGGCCACCTTAAACTCCTGGATGTGGCCCACTATGGCCGATTCTTGGTCTTGGCCTTGGCCCACTTACTGGACATCTTGACTTCAGGTGGGAGAGGTTCCCCTGGTGCAGAGAAGATGTGTTCTCTTTGTGCAGAGCTGGTGCAGAGCTGGGTCGATAATAAAAGTTATTTCTGGGGACGCTTGCCAGGGTTAAAGGAGCCAAAGCTTGTGAAGCATTCAGAACCACCCTGACAGGTAGAAAACCCTCGACAGCTCTGCACGACATTATTGATATTGTTATGAGACTGTGTCATTTTCTGTGAAGTGAGGGTCACTGCCTCCTTACAATCCTGGGCGTTGCCCAGGACACGGACTGGGGTGGATGCCTCCAAATGCAGTGGGCCCTAAGAGAAGATGTGTAAACTGAAGGGTCAATGAGTGATTCAGCTGAGGCACAAGAGGGTGACCTGTGTGTGTCCCAACAAGGGGGAACCAGAGTCTCAAGGGTTTGAAAGAAGAGGGCATGAAGAGCAAATACAGAACTGACTGCAGCCCTTGGAAGCTGCACGACCTGAACCTCATGAGCACTGCGTGGAGCCTGGCAGCCAGGCAGCCACTCGACAGCAGCAAGGGAGGATTTGGAACATCTGGAGAGGGTGCTACTGGGTGCTCTGGGCAGTGGGGAGAGGCCACACTGGGTCTGGGATCTGGATAGCTGGGCAGAGCTTGGGAGCATTTGGGTGTGGGGCAAGAGCATTTCAAGGGGATTCGGGGCTTGATGGGACCAGCAGACAAGGAAATGAAAGGTCTGGCTGGGTGCCCAGGCTAATGGGACCCTCTCCATCATGAGTGTTCTGGAGACCTGAGGCCAGGGACTCACCAGCCAAGCAGGCCCCAGGGTCTCCACCAACAATGAGGAGATATCACAGGCTCTCAGGAGCAAGAGCAGACAGGCCAGCTGGAGCACCCCAGACACCAAGGCCACTGGCCAGAAATAGAGGCCAGGCCTATTGGCCACCCAGGAGCTCTCTGGGTAGACAGGAGAGGCGGGGCCAGAAGCCTCCTTGCAAGAGCCCTGTCCCCTGCCTCCCTGTATCCCTGAAGGCAGAGGCTCTGCAGCCTCTTCCTAACCAGCTCTGGGTCAGATCAGGAAGTCTGCCCAGGTGGAGACCTTAAAGAGGGCTAGGTGGGGTACGGAGCTCCTCCTCACTCGTGGTAGAAGTACCGTTTCCCCAGGGCCTAGGCCCAGACTCTCCTTGTCTTGCGATAACCAGCCTCTAGCATCCTCCCTCCAACCCCCCTACCTCCACCCCATCCACAGGCAGAACACAGAGGATTTTTTTTTTTTAAGAGGAAGGGAGATACACTCCTGCATGCACCCTGACCGACAACCTGTCTTGGGCTGATGCTCGAAATCAACGAGCTATCCTCAATGCCTAAGGCTGACACTTGGACCAACCGTGCTATCCTCAGTGCCTAAGGCGACACTTGGACTAACCAAGCTATCCTCAATGCCTAAGGCCAACACTTGGACCAACTGAGCTATCCTCAGTGGCTAAGGCCAACACTTGGACCAATTGAGCCCACCGGCTGCGAGAAGGGAAGAGAGAAAAAAGGGGGGAGAGTGAGAGAAAGATAAGCAGATGGTCACTTCTCATGTGCACCGTGAAGGGGGATTGAACCCAGGACATCCACACACCGGTCAATGCTCTATCCATTGAGCCAACTGGCCAGGGCCTAGGATTTTTAAAGCAATGAAACTAGTGTTTATGATACCACTATGATGGATACACATGATTATACATTCGTCACAGACTGTACAGCCCCAAGAGTTAACCCTGATATGAACTATGTACTTTGAGTGACAATGATATGTAACTGTAGGTTCACTGATAATAACAAATGTCCCACTCTGGTGGGAGATGATGATAATAGGGGAGGTGCTGTGTGTGGGGGAGAACATGTAGGAGGCACATGGGAAATCTCTGTAGCTTTCATTTTTGCTGTGAATGTAAAACTGCCCTAAAAACTGAAATGAAAAAAATAAATAAGAAAAATATTTGAATAGATTCTTCAAAGAGAAGATAGATGAATGGCCATATTGAGCAGATGGAAAGATGCTCAACATTTTGTGTCATCAGGGAAATACCTCAATTAAACCACAATGAGACACCATTATGCACTCACTAGAATGACTACATTAAAAAGACTGACAATACCAGGTAGGTGCTGATGAGAATTTGGAACATCTGGAATTCTCATCCATTGCTAGTGTGAATGTCAAACAATATAATCACTTTGGAAAAGTTTCTTTTACAGCTAAATACACCTTCATTATTAAACTCAGACTCATTTACCCAAAAGAAATGAAAAGATATATCTATACAACAACCTGTTCAGGAATGTTCACAGCAGTTTTATTCATGATGGCCAAGAATTAGGGATAGCTCAAATGTCTACCAATAGGTAAATAGATAAACAATTATGGAATATCCATACAGTAGACTACTACTCAGAAATACAAAGGAATATATACTAATATATCCAGCAACCTGCATGAATTTCAAAAACTATCTGGAGCCAAGCCAGAAACAAATGCACACATACATGGAATTATGTCAAATTCTAACAAAGGCAAATCTGACCTGTAAGGACAGAACATAGGTCAATGGTTGCTTGGGGCTGGGGGGGGGCTGTTATTAATTGCAAAGGGAGATTCTGGGGTGACAGTAATGTTCTACCTTGATTGTGGTGGTTTGGTGGTTTCCTGGGTGGATAAATCTGTCAAAACTCATCAAATGTATACTTAATATGGATACAGGCAGCCCCCAGGTTACAAACAACATAGGTTCTGTAGGTTTGTTCTTAGGTTGAATGTGTATGTAAGTTGGAACTGGTACATTTACCTATTAAATGCAACTTAGACAGATGTTTGTCTTAACGTAGTATTTATTTTTACCTTTCCATGCATATACATACTTAAAAATTTCAAATACAACCTTAAACAATCTTGGATGATGCAGAAGATAATGGACTTAATTGGAGAGGATGGGACTGGGGTTAAAGTCTGGGTTTGATTCTGCTGCTGAAATCAGTTTCTTGATGTTGGCATTAAGGGAAGTTTGTACAGAGCTTTTCTTTTTCTCATCATAAATGGCCCTGTAGCATCACAGGCCTGTGGTAACTGTACGGTAAACTTTGGTGAGCCTCTCTGTATCAGGATCTTGCTCCTCTAACTTTGCCATTCCTGCTTCACTGAGATGAAAAAAGCATCAGCTAACTCTTGTAGAAAACTCATTCGGTTCTGGAGTTTCTAAGTTCCTGTTTTCTTCCCTAAACACTATCAACTGCTGCTCTAGTTCCATAAAATCTTCATTGGTTAGTTCTTTGGCACAGAAGTCAAGTAACTCTATATCGTTTTCATTGATGTCTAACTGCAGTTGATTACCAATAGCCCTTATGGTGTTCTATTCATAAGTATGAGTTGTACAGAAGTTGGAAGTTTGTAACTCGGGGACTTACTATACATTTAATGTATGTATATAAATTATACCTCAATGAAGTTGACTTTTTAAAAAATCAATTCCTCAGAAAATCCTTTTCTGACCCACCCTTCTCACACTAAGTCAGCCCCCACCCCCAGGTATGCACACCCTTCACGACCTATATTTTTCTTTCACTGCATTTCTCTTGGTTTGTAGTGATGTTTTTTACTGGTTTCCTGTTCATGAACTGCCTCTAGACAGGGAGCACCAAGAGGTCCTGGCTCCATCTCTCTTGCTCACCATTGTTTGGTAGCTGGCACCATGCCCGCACACAGTAGGTGTTCATTTAATAAGCACCCATTAAATGAGCAAATACAGAAGCCAGTGAATGGAGAGGAAGCAAAGGGAAGAGCAGCAGTGGATCTGGGCCCCAGCCACACCTGTGGGGCTACAGCTCTGTGGACTGGATAACCTTAGGGCCCCTCCATGTGGGGCCCTGGCTCCGCCTGGGGAAGTTGAGTCTGTGTAATTCTTCAGAGATTTCCAGGAAGGTCTTGCCTTTAGTCTCAGGGAGGAAAACACTGGTGTAGATAGCCGCACAGACACAGACACCAAGGAAAGGCACAAAGAAGAAGTAGGACAATCCTTTCTGTAGGTTAAAAAGAGACTCTGAGACCCAGTGTGGCCCCATCCAACCCCAAGGTGGAAGGTCTCATAACAGGTCTTGAACAGCGACTTGTCTTTCTTTGCTTAGGGAAGCCCCACCCCCTTCAGTCCCAGTCTCCTTAGGTGGAGGTCTCCTGTTGGGGTTTTCATGCTCACAGGGACAAAACCTAAGGCAGTCTCCCCACCCCCTGCTCCAGGACAGGGGCAGGCCTACCATGATGAAGGGGTACCCCAGTCCAACCAGGAAGAGCATGGTCCACATGAGCGCCCCACAGACCATGTAGGCAGCAGGCCGAGCCGTCTGATCAAACAGCTCCATGGGCAGGATTCCTGTCACTCCAGCTGGAAGGAGGGAGGGACAAGGGACTGCTAGTCAGGCCTCCCTCCACCTGTCTCTTACCCAGATGTCTATGTTCCTTCAGTGGGCCCCTTAAGCCCACTCACCAGGGCCGATGCCAAAGCTGAGGATGAAGGCAAAGATGCAGGACATGGCCAGGTAGGGCATCCAGTGGAAGGAGTTCTGCAGCAGAGGGGTGGGGTGAGGTGGAGATCAGCCAGCACCCAGCGCCCACCCCATATCCCTGCCCAGCTACCTGCAAGCACAGGGCCACTGTGAAGATGCTCCCCCAGCAGGTCATCAGGCAGTATCCCCCTATCAGCAGCACCCGTCGGCCCACCTTCTCAATGGCCACGCACTGCAAAGGGAAATGGGCCCCCAGTAACTGGCCCAGGCACCTGGGCCATGGTCCCCTGGTATGGGGGTAGGCAGTGGGGAGGGACCTCATGAGGAAGCTGGTGGTGGAATAGGGCAGAGTTTATTGCTTCAGAAGATTAAGAATTGATTTCCCAGAGGTCACTCAACTTCATTCAGTTTTCTCATCTCAAAATAGCAGTTTGAGTGCCCGGCAGGCAAACAGTAGATGCTCAATAAAGGCTGGGCAACTCACCACATTAACAGAGTGACCTGGAATGGGCATTGGTTTAAAGAGGAATGAAATCCTCATGGTGTCAGCACCCCAGGTTCCCCTTCTCCCACAGGACTGGGAAGGAACATCCCAGAGCCAGACTCACACCGACAAAAGCCATGAGCAGCTCGCAGCACCCGGTCCCGATGATGACATACTGGACTTTCTCCTGGGGGATTCCCGCCTCCCGGAACATGGAAGAGGCATAGGTGTATATCTGGGGAGGTGGGTGCAGGGTCAGCTCTGGGGCACTGACTCCCTCCAACCTCCTGTGGCTCCTAGGGGCCTGCAGCACACAGGCTCCCCCAACCCCCATCCCTGGGGCTGGAGGGCAGGGACAATGACAGGGACCCACCGAGTCGTTCCCACAGAGCTCCATGGCACTGCCCAGGATTACGAGGCTTGTCACTTGCCTCCGCAGGGTGCCATCCTGGAACAGCTCCCACGGGCGCCATGCTCGCAGGCCCCGGCAGGCAGCGCGCTCCTCTTCCAACTCTGCCAGCTCCAACGCCAAGTCCGTGGTGCCTCGCAGCCGCTGCAGTGCTGGGACAGGAGATGGGGTACTGAGCCCTCTTTCCCCTGGCCTCTCTTTGGTCCCCCCACTGAGCTTCCCATCCTTACTCCCCTTTCTCTCTGGGCCCCTGTGGTCAGATGGAGTGATCTTCCCAGCCCTGTCACTCCACAGCATCATGGACCAGAAAGGGCTGCAGAACCTCGGGATTTTGTGGATCCACCAGACAGTAAAACAGAATAAAATGTCCCCAAAAATTGCTCCACCATGTCAAGCCCTGCTAGAACTATGGCAGTTATCAATAGGTGGTTACAAAACAGTGGTCCAGGAGCTAACCTGACTTCTAAGTTTCTTTTCCAGATCTAAAGCTAAGCCACAAATCAGAGACAAACTCAATACCTGGTTGGGAAAGTCCCTTCCTGCATCCCATAATAAGTGCTGCATAATCCCAGAATGCTTCGCTTCACTGACATATACCCAGATATCTGTGTTCCAAAAAAGGAGAAGCCTGCTAATCTACTCCCTGATTGGTTAACCCCAGCAACTTCTGTGTCCTCAAGCCATTTAAACCCTTAAACCCGGCCCTGGCTGGTTGGCTCAGTGGTAGAGCGTCAGCCTGGCATGCAGGAGTCCCGGGTTCGATTCCCGGCCACGGCACACAGGAGAAGCGCCCATCTGCTTCTCCACCCCTCCTCCTCTCCTTCCTCTCTGTCTCTCTCTTCCCCTCCCACAGCCAAGGCTCCATTGGAGCAAAGTTGGCCCGGGTGCTGAGGATGGCTCTATGGCCTCTGCCTCGGGCGCTAGAATGGCTCTGGTTGCAGCAGAGCATCGCCCCCTGGTGGGCATGCCGGGTGGATCCCGGTCGGGCACAGGCGGGAGTCTGTCTGACTGCCTCCCCGTTTCCAACTTCAGAAAAAATACAAAAAAACCCAAAAAACAAAAACCTCAAACCCCACATTCAGGGCACAGAACCTGGGGACCTATCTCTGTGTTCTTGCACTCTGGAGAGCCTCAATAAAGCTGCCTTTGCTTTTTATTAGTGTCCTTGGTCTAAATTCCTTTATATCAGGAGACAAGAACTCAAACTTGTCAGTAACAACAGGACACTGGCAATTGTGGTAGGTCACCATCATTGTCCTTAATTCTTCACCCTCCACCTGTATCCATGCCCTTTGCTGTGTGATTTTGCAGTTGTTTCCTCTAAACAGGCAACTCACCACATTAACAGAGTGACCTGGAATGAGAATTGGTTTAAAGAGGACTGAAATCCTCACAGTGTCAGCACCCCAGGCAAGTACACATCCCTTAGTGCTGGGCTCAGATATGTGACTTACTCTGACCAATAGAATGAGTCTGTAAGGAGGACATACACCCTGTTTTAAGGCCTTAAGGGACTGTATTCATTTTTATTTGCTCTTCAACACAAAAGTTGCTAGGCTAGGCCACTGGTCCCAGAAGGAGCAGAGATAGCCCCACTGATACCATACTAGATCAACCAATGCCAGCTGACCTGCATGAGTGACCAAAAGGAGCTGAGCAACCAGCCAGACCCAGCCTACATCAGCCAACCCAGAAAACTCACACAGGCTTGAGCTAAACAGTTGCTTCTTTTGTTGGCCACTGAGATGCAGTGATTGTTAGGCAGAAATAGAAAACTGATAAATAAATTGGTATAAGGAGTGGGTGCTACCATAACTAGGACCTGTGTTTATGTATTGGTTCCAAGACCAGAGAATGGTGAGGAGGCTAGACAACTGAAAGCCCATGTGTGTAATGCAGTAGTGTAGGAAAAAAACAAACAAACCAGACCTAAGGAACTTTCTGGATGTGGGTGAACAGATCTCCAAGCACTGAAAACATAAACTGACTGCTTTCAGATGAGTATTCTAAGCTTGCTCAAGCCAGCGACCCTGTGCTCAAGCCAGCGACCTTGGGGGTTCAAACCTGAGTCCTCAGCATCCCAGGTCGATGTTCTATCCACTGTGCCACCACCTGGTCAAGTGGAAGGACACCTTGGAGAGCAGAAGAAAAATCCTGGGGAAACCATGGGATGGGGAGCCTCTCCCTGGGCTTAGAGACATTCCCCACCTCCAAGGCAGGGGAATCTGGCAGTGTTTTCCCAGGGGCACTTCAGCATTACTATGCTCGGTGGCTGCTTTCTGCTACCTTGCCACCTTCTTTGAGATAACAGTTCTAGTTACACTGTCCCGCTTTCACACTGAGTACAGGAAGAATGGAAGGCTTTTGTTTTTAGCTCTTAGGTCTCTGGATCAAGAGAAGACACATATAGACTTGATGTGATCTTAAGATACTGGACCTCGGCCCTGGCCAGTTGGCTCGGTGGTGGAGCGTCGGCCTGGCGTGCGGGAGTCCCGGGTTTGTTTCCCGGCCAGGGCATACAGGAAAAGCGCCCATCTGCTTCTCCGCCCCTCCCCCTCTCCTTCCTCTCTGTCTCTCTCTTCCCCTCCCACAGCCGAGGCTCCATTGGAGCGAGGATGGCCCGGGCACTGAGGATGGCTCTGTGGCCCCTGCCTCAGGTGCTGGAATGGCTCTGGATGCAACAGAGCGACGCCCCAGAGGGGCGGAGCACGCCCCCTGGTGGGCGTGCCGGGTGGATCCCGGTCGGGCGCATGCGGGAGTCTGTCTGACTGCCTCCCCGTTTCCAGCTTCGGAAAAATGCAAAAAAAAAAAAAAGCAGCTTGCTTTTAAAAAATTAAAAAAAAAAAAAAAAAGATACTGGACCTCAAGCCCGCTGCCATGATTGGATAAGACTTTGGAGAGCAGTCCCAGATGGCAGTAAGCAGTTACACAGTGGAGAGACATGAATACTAATTGTGGCATGATGGGCAGCCGAGAAGAGTATATTACCGGGCCCTGTCTTCATCCTTCCTAAATCCACGCCCCTTCCCATGTGAGAGGATATGCCATTGGTTTTCTCATCCCTTAACTTCGGTTCCAGCAACATGCCTCTCTTGGGTCAATGGGTATTAATGGGTATGAGGGGACCAAAGGTTGGGAAAGTGCTTAATCAACTGGATTTGTTTTCTTGTGCCCCTGCCATCACTGTAATAAGAACATTCCTGGGCAAGTTGTTTGGTCCCGAGAGTGAGAGGAGAGGTATGTGCAACAGAGCTGAACTGCTCCAGCCCAGACCAGCCTGCATGGCCAATCCTCAGCAGAATCCAGCACCATGGGCCAGCCCAGTAAAGATCAGCAGAGCTGTGCAGCCAGCCCAGCGAGTAAATAAGTAGAAGATGCAGTCAATGATTGTTGTTTTAAATCAAAGATTTAAGGATAGTTCCTTGGGCAACATTATGTGGCCATAGCTAATGGTAAGACTATCAGCACCCAGTTTTCATTGGGCCCGTGAAATCTAACATGCAAGAGCATGTGTGTGCATGGGGGAGGCTATTTCTCTGCACCACCCTGGGGTTCCTGGCACTCAGGACAGCACCTTGTAAAGGATTTTGAAGAGATTGATAGATAGTACAAAGAAAAGGACAGCTTTCCCCGATAAAAGAAACCTGAGAAACAAGACCCATGTGCTCTGGGCAGATGTGCCCATTGGTCAAGAGGGGTCTGGGAGCCTGAGGTCAGGGACTCACCGGCCAGGCAGGCCTCCGTGTCTCCACGGTCAATGAGGAGGTAGCGTGGGCTCTCAGGGAGCAGGGGCAGGGAGGCCAACTGGAGCGCTCCAGGCACCAGGCAGCTGGCCAGCAGCAGGGGCCAGGCCTGCGGGCCACCCAGGAGCTCCCTGGAGAGACAGAGGAGAGGCCAGGCCACAATACTTCCTTGCCAGAGCCCCGCCCCCTACCTGCCTGCCTTTCCCCTATCCACCTGCCTCCCATCCTGCACTCCCTTGTCTGCCTGCCCTTTAAGGGCAGAGGGTCTGCATTGCTCTGTGCTTCTTCCTAACCAGCTCCCTCCCACCCAAGGTACCAAGAGCCCTCCCACCCAGGTAAGGACCCAGGACAGGGCAGGGTTATGGCCCCACCTTATCCCTAACAACTCTTCTTTCCAGAGCTCCAGGCTTTGCTGTCCCCTCTCTTTTCCAGGATGACCAAAACATGCTACCATTAAAAGCCCAAACTTTCACCCTTTTCTCCGTCAAGACCTGTTTTCTGCTTCCTGATCTGAAGAGGATGGAAAAGTGTGATTCAAACTGAAGTGTGGCTGACTGATACTCATTCTGTGTACTGACCAGATGGAAGTGGGCAGGTTTCAATACCTTAATACAAAGAAGCAATGCCTTAATCTACTTAATAGGTAGGGAGAAATGTAGGCAAAAAGGCACCCCTCAAACCACTCTGCACATGGTGGGGTCACTTACCTAAGTCCGACCACCTGACCCATCACAATCCCCAGGGCAGTGAAGATGGCTGAGGACATGGCCACAGCTCCTCGGAGCTCCTTGGGCGCACTCTCCCCCAGGTACATGGGCTGGATGTTCATGCTCACACCTGGACGAGTGCACAGCAGACAGTCAGCCATCAGGCTGGGCTCCCGCAATGCCCGAGCCTGCCTCCGCCACCTCCTTGGCACTTGCTGGTCCTAGCACTGAGAGCTGCTCCCTTACCCTGTATACTCAGAGGGGCCCCTCCTCACCTGCTATAGGGCTAGCAGGACTCCAGGACCATTCCCAGAACTTCTGAGAGAGAAGTCTTTCTCAGATCTGCTCCCATCCTGTCCCCTCACCACAGTCCCACTGTGGTCATCGAGTCTTTCTAAACCCTGTCACTGGGATGGACGTAAGGGTTCTGCGGGAGCTGAGTGGGCAGTGGGAGGAGAAGGGAAGGGTGGTGTCCAGATGCCCACCAGCTGTCCTGGCTCTCACATCGATGCTTTTGTTGACCTCTACTGCTGTAGGTTCTCACGTCATTTCCGACTTCCCCAGAAAGACATCTGGCACCCAGGAAACCAGTGGGAAATCAGAACTGGACTCTCACTATCCACCCCAGATAATGACATCTGGCAAAAGCCAGGCCACAGTGAGCATCATGCACCTGAGAATACTGCAGGGAGTGCTGGTCTATTCCCTCCCAAACTGGGACTGGGAAGCAGGTCTCATTAGGTCCTGTCTCTCTCTAAGCACTGGGTGCAGGGAGTGGGAAAGAAGGTGGGTTCACTGATTACCTAAAAGTCTTAGAGGAACCCCTGCTCTTCCTACAAACATGTTGGGAGGGATTCCTTCTGTGCTAGGTCCTGGGGGCACAAAGTCTGATCTAATCCCTTTTCCCTAAAGTGTGGGCTGCTTTTAGTGACTCACTTCTCACAAGTAAACTGGCAAAACTAATGGTGTTTGACTTCTGAGATTAGGACAGTAAAAACACTGGGGCTTCCTCCTTAAGCACACATGCATGTGCTCTTTCTTTCCTTTTGATCACTTCCTTTGGAGGAAACCAGCTGCCATGTTGTGAGGGAGACCCATAGGCTGAGAAGCTGTGGACTCCTGCCAACTTGGGAGCAGATCCTCCAACCTCAGTCAAATCTGCAGAGGGCTGCAGTCCTGCCTGACGGTTTGACCTCCTCATTAGAGACCCCAGGTCAGGCCCCAGCCAGTTGGCTCAGCAGTAGAGCGTCAGCCTGGCGTGTGGAAGTCCAGGGTTCGATTCCCAGTCAGGGCACACAGGAGAAGCGCCCATCTGCTTCTCCACCCCTACCCCTCTCCTCTTTCTCTCTCTTCCCCTCCCGCAGCCAAGGCTCCATTGGTGCAAAGTTGACCCAAGCACTGTGGATGGCTCCATGGCCTCCACTTCAGGCACTAAGAGCTCGGTTGATGAGCAATGGAGCATCACCCCAGATGGGCAGAGCATCGCCCCCTAGTGGGCTCGCTGAGTGGATCCTGGTGAGGGCGCATGTAGGAGTCTGTCTCTGCCTCCCTGCTTCTCATTGAATTTTTAAAAAGAAGGAAAAAATTAAAGTGAGAATGTAAAGTAAATCAATGAATAAAGAGAATAAATTAATGAATAAATGAATGAGTAGGAATGGAGAGTCAGGATGAGACGCTGCACTGACTCCCATACCTGCACTGACTCCCATGAGCAGCCGTCCCAGCATGATCATCTCAAAGGAGCCTGCTTTGTGGCTAAAGCCAAACAGGAACACTGCGGCCACCACAAAGATGTTGTTCACCAGGAGGGACTTCTTCCTTGGGGGAAGTGTAACACAGACGAGAGGCTCAGGTCAGTACAGATGGACTATCCCTGGGGTCCCCTTTTGCAACTTCCGCCAGCCCTAATGAGACCTGTGTGTGTGTGTGTGTGAACTGTGCTAAGGAGTCAGAGCTACATGGATGGAAATGACCACTAGCCATTTACCTGCAGTCATATGTGAGATGCCTTCAGGGGAACACTCCCACTTCCCTCCCCCAACATAACCTAATCTTTCTCCTTTCTGCCTGTTCTGAAATGACAGAACTTATATTTTATGGCTTTATCCTTCAGACTAAGCACCATGCTCCTCAAAATTCTTAGACAAAAAGAAAGGACTGATATCTAATTCAGAACCTTCCAGATGGTTGGATGGTCCATGCTTAGATTGATGGGACAAGACTGCAAGCAAGGAAGGGGGCACCAGAAATGTCAGCTGCTCCACTATTATAAAGCATCGGCTCTGGGCTCCTGATACTGAGCTTGGGTGTGCTGTCTGGAGAACTCACTGTAGTGCACACGGCTCACTGTAGTGCACACAGCTCACTGTAGTGCACACGGCTCACTGGACTGACAGGGAAAGGAGCCTAGAGGAGGCCAGTGTTCTGCCTAAAGTCAACAACATATCAGAGACAGAATATGAGCCAAAGCTGAGCTCTCCTGTGCATAGAGAACAAAGAATGACAGTAGATTATAATATAACTAACTGGATCCAGCAATAACTCCAATTGCAACTAATATACCATATATGGCTTCTTCATGGTATACATTACTAAAATACTTCGACTATAGCTATTTACCTGCTGAGTGCATTTTGCTGCATGTCAATAGAGACACCAGAAATGTTTAGCTTTCACCTGGCAGGGACAGTGTTACTTTACTGACCTGCCTAGAGGACAGAGCAGCACTGCAGCTCTGGGCCACAATCTAATCCATGAGGCATCCTCCTGGCCTCATGACTGCGATGACTTTATACTGAAAGGACCTGGAGACAAGGAAGCAGCAAGTACACTAGATGTCTTGGTAAGATATAAGCATGAGCCCTGGCCGGTTGGCTCAGCGGTAGAGCGTTGGCCTGGCGTGCGGGGACCCAGGTTCGATTCCCGGCCAGGGCACATAGGAGAAGTGCCCATTTGCTTCTCCACCCCCGCCCTCCCCTCCTTCCTCTCTGTCTCTCTCTTCCCCTCCCGCAGCCAAGGCTCCATTGGAGCAAAGATGGTCCGGGCGCTGGGGATGGCTCCTTGGCCTCTGCCCCAGGCACTAGAGTGGCTCTGGTCGCGGCAGAGCGACGCCCCGGAGGGGCAGAGCATCGCCCCCTGGTGGGCAGAGCGTCGCCCCTGGTGGGCGTGCCGGGTGGATCCCGGTCGGGCGCATGCGAGAGTCTGTCTGACTGTCTCTCCCCATTTCCAGCTTCAGAAAAATACAAAAAAAATACAAAAAAAAAAAAAAAAAGATATAAGCATGACAAAGAAGGGAAGCTTAAAAATGAGGGACCTGCCACATCAGTAAAGTTCCTGAGGTCCGATGGACTAAGATATGTCAGCATGTTTCCTCCAAAGAGCATGACAAAGTGTTGCCCTTCCTCTACAAAGGATGGCGCATCTCAGAGGGCTCTTTTTCATTTTGGAGGCTGCATGAACCACCTTGGGTGTTGTGACTGGACACATTTCCCAGGTGATTGGAAAACCTGGCTGCTTTGAGTGGGGTTAAGCAAGGGGAGTATCCTCTGGGTCCAAGCCAGGTGCAAAGAGTTTTGCCATTCAACTTGTTAGACCTGGGAGATCCTATGGTGCTCAAAGTGTCTGTGGCAGTTGCCTAAAAGGAGAATCACAGCAAGACCTTGGGTTTGGGAGTAAAGCTACTCTACTCCAGCAAATGACTATCCTCTTAATCAGAAGTAGCTCCTAGTCTTCGTGGGGAAAAAACACTAGACTGGGACACCTGGTGACCATGTCCCCATCATTAACAGGGGGCCATATGACACTCCTATGCTAAGGGTGAGTACACCTATAGCCTCCATCACTAAACAGAAATGGTACACACCACACTTGCCCCATGTGGGCTTCAGAAATTCCCATGAACAGGATACTCACATCAGCTGGCCTACCTGACTATACTGCTACCTTCTCCCAAGGTGCACCTAGTGCTTCTTGTCTTTATTTTATCTTTAGTTTAAAACAAAACAAAATAAAGCTTGACCCTGGTTTGCAGATGGTTGCGTGGATATGTTGATTCCACCAGGAAGGTAGAGCTATGGCATTCAAGTCCACTCAAAGGTGGCCCTAAAGAATGTTGAGTTAAACCCTTCCTGTAGCCCTGGCCGGTTGGCTCAGTGGTAGAGTGTCGGCCTGGCGTGCAGGAGTCCAGGTTCGATTCCCAGCCAGGGCACACAGGAGAGGTGCCCATCTGCTTCTCCACCCCTCCCCCCCTCCTTCCTCTCTGTCTCTCTCTTCCCCTCCCGCAGCCAAGGCTCCATTGGAGCAAAGTTTCCCCAGGCACTGAGGATGGCTCTGTGGCCTCTGCCTCAGGCGCTAGAATGGCTCTGATTGCGGAAGAGCGATGCCCCAAGATGGGCAGAGCATCGCCCCTGGTGGGCATGCCGGGAGGATCCCGGTCTGGCGCATGCGGGAGTCTGTCTGACTGCCTCCCCGTTTCCAACTTCAGAAAAATACAAAATAATAATAATAATAATAAATTAATTAATTAAATAAACCCTTCCTGTAGACAGAATCTTTAGCATGCTACTTTGTTCCTTTCCCAAAGCATTTGATTGGATAGTCAACATCTTAGATGAAACAGAATTTGAAGACTAGTTTCAAGAATTGTAGGGAAGGATACTCAAAGGATCTCACAGAACTGGCCCAGGCTGAACATATGTACCTGTCCATGGTTCTGCTCATCAGAAGCCCTTGCCGCTGCAGAAGAGGCTCTTTATAGGCAGGTAGAAAGGACACTTCCCTCTGTAGTGACATTCAGCTACTGACCTCAGTGCTCACTCAATTGGCTCGTAACATAGAAGGTAGGGTCACAAGGACAGAAAATACACATGGAATCAAGGACAGGAGCTCTCTGTCACCAAACTGACTAAACACCTTGCCACCCTGCACAGCCACCAAAGCTCCCAGAAATGGCAACATGTTGGGGCTCCAATCAGCTACTGGCTGGAAGATGAACTCCACTAGATCCCTGCCATGGGGGTGGGACACTAACTGGGACAGTAATTGGTTATTATTGAAATAGGCATATATGCTGAATTTGAATTAATTCCTTCCCTTAATGCTTCTGCCATTGCTATTATCGAGGTACCAGGAATCATTAAATATTTCGGCAACAGCTATTATTGCCTCCTTCTTCTTTGCAAAAAGAGCCTCATTTTGTTTGGAAATGTGCCCTTACCCCTTCCGGTTCACCTATAAACCCAGGATCTAACCCAGTGCTGGGCAATGAGACATATGGTGCCTTATTGAAAAGTTTTTTTCTTTCTAATATTTATATAAAGCACCAGCCAAGAAGAAATCCCCCTTCCACTGGTTAGTGTTGCGCCTGCGTGAGGCGCTACTATGCTATAGCCTTCCATCCACAAGCCTGAGGACAAGGCCGACACACAGTGAAACCGGCAGGCAAGGGAATCGCAGAGGAGCAGATCGGAAATACTGAGGTAGCCCTGAAGTCACCCACCTACAGACTTCTTATATAAGATAAAGGATCTCCTATTGTTTTGGCCAACTGAGTCCTGGTTTTCTGTTATAGACAGTTGAAGACATCCTAACAGATACAACTGTTAAATACCCAAACATGATGCCCATGCAATTTTTGCATCCAACAAAGGAAGTTACATCAGTGACAGAGGAAGGATGGGTGCCCATGGAACTCATTATTGCATTATGAGTCCCATCACCCAGAAGCAGATGACTTCATGGTATAACCTGCTGAAGATCTCACACCATCAGGACCACCAAGCCCACTCAGGAATGAAGATTTGGGTCACCTCAATGGACAAACAGCCTCAGCTGGGGAAGTTTAGACCAAGACAAAAGTGGAAAACTGCAGGGTGAAAGTCACTAATGCAGGCAACACTGGAACATTGTGACCAGCTCCAAAACCAATAGGTATAACTTCTACCTGTGTCTGACTTCCTGTGTCATATGCTCTAAAATAAACTCATGCACTACTTTTCTCTTCATTGATTGGTTTTTCCCTAATCTTTCTTTTTCTTTCTTTTCCTATGGGATGTCTTGCAAGCAGTTAAATTTACCATTAAGTGTGTAGACTGCTGAATATCAAGAGATTAACTGGCCTGACCAGGTGGTGGCGCAGTGGATAGAGCATCAGCCTGGGACACAGAGGACCCAGGTTTGAAACACCAAGGTCACCGATTGAGCATGGGCTCATTGGCTTGCGCGTGGGCTCACTAGCTTGAGTGCAAGGTTGCTGGCTTGATCAAGGGGTCACTGACTTGGGTGGAGCCCCTCAGTCAAGGCATGTATGAGAAATCAATCAATAAACAACTAAGGTGCCTGACCTGTGGTGGCGCAGTGGATAAAGCGTCGACCTGGAAATGCTGAGGTCGCCGGTTCGAAACCCTGGGCTTGCCTGGTCAAGGCACATATGGGAGTTGATGCTTCCAAGGTCCTCCCCCCTTCTCTCTCTCTGTCTCTCCTCTCTCTCTCTGTCTCTCCTTCTCCTCTCTAAAAAAAAACAACAACAAAAAACAAAAACAAAAAAACCCAGGGTGCCACAACAAAGAACTGATACTTCTCACCTCTTTCCCTTTCTGTCTTTCCCTCTGTCCCTCTGTATGCCTGTATGTCTCTCTCACTAAAAAAAAAAAAAAAGAAGTTAACTGTATACAATGGAATGACTGACTAATGTTAGAAGGGGGCACATACAGAGCTGACTATATGGGTGAAAAGTATCCACACATGCTGGGTCACCAGCAAAAAGGTGGACTGTGATAGCTATTTGTTTTTTTCTGCCTGCCGCTGCTTCTCTCCTCTCATTCAAAGGTGTAGGCATGTGACATATGGTGGGCCGATAACAGTCTGTCCTCCTGGATTCTGAATCTTGAATAAAGACATTGGAGTTAGAATGTGATTGGAGTTGATGTGCTGAAGCCATCCTCCCCAGAAAGAAAATTCAAGGTCTAGCTGTTGAGATCCTCAGCACTGCCATGGATCCTGCCCCTCTCCAGGTCTGGCTTTTGAGCATTTTGTTTCATTCTGTGAGCTGCTCTAGTATCCTCCTGTGATTAAAAGTTTCAGTAAATTCAGTCAGAGTCAGGCTCTCTTGTTTGCCATACAAGAAATGTATCAGTTGGATACAAAGGGGGAAATGATCCCCAAGGAAAAAGCACTTGTTTATGGTCAAAAGGCATTTGTTGCCAGTGTAGAACTAGAAACTAGAGATCTCTCTCTCCGTGGGACTCTTCCTCTGCCAAATCCTCTTGGAACTGAGACTCTCACGGTGAAACTATAGGCAGTATAGGAGGCTGGAACCTGGCAGGCACCTTCTTTTTCCCATCTTCCTCAGGCTGCAGACTGGGATGAGCCTCATTAAAGGGAATTGGGGTTACAGACAGGAAGCACTTACCTTCCCAACATGATGGCCAGGGGCCCTGCAAGCAGTGCTCCAAAGAGGCCCCCCAAGGGGTACAGAGACACGATGAGGGACCAGATGAGCAGAACCAGGTGGTCAGGCAGTGGCTGGCCAGTACGCGCCCACCATGTCTGATTGGTAAATTCCTGAATGTGCTGTGGACAGAGATGCCAGTCAGCCTCCTGGAGTGGGGACTACACGCTCTAGGCCTTCTCCCACACAGGGCTCTGCCAGCAGAGAAGGCACCAGGTCTCCTAAGCAATGCTATTCCCCTGCCGTGGGAAGACCATACTCACCTGAGCACAAACTCTCTTTCACACACAGTGTCTCAGAGCCTAGCACTGGACAGTCTCCCTTTGCCCCTCTGAGCCCAGTATCACCATCCCCTCTGTTTTTGGCCCTGGAAGCCACCTTCATGGCCCCTATCAGTGAGCTTCCTTGCTGACCAGCTTTCTGTAGGAACTGGCCAGTGGTGAGCATCAGTAGGGCATCAAGGAGGCAGCAGAGGGCATCAGAAGGAAGTGGGAGAGTGTTTGTTTCTTGGGCTCCCTCCCTGGGAGGTCCCGACAGGCTAGCTGCAACATTCAACCAAAGGTCATTGTTCCTCTCAAGCGGCCTACACCACATGGCCCTTCCTCTTGTGCTGCTAAATCTGCATCCTTCCCAGCTACGTGATAGGACACTTACCCTTCTTCCTTAAGCAAGTTAGAGGCAGTTTTTATCAGTAGGGCTCAAGGACTCCTTCTTTCCATAGGCCCTCACTGAACATGGCCAGGGGCCAGGCCGGCATCGCAAGCCAGCAGGAGGAAGAGATGGGCCCAAAACAACCAACATACAACACTAGTGGTAATAGCCCACTCCAAGGGCTGGGGAGGGAGAGGGGGCTACCTGCTTAGGCCTTGTTTTTTATGTTTTTGCTTTTTCTTGAATTTTTCCAAAGTTAGAAGCGGGGAGACAGTCAGACAGACTCCCACATGCATCTGACCGGGATCAACCCAGCATGCCCACCAGGGGGCGATGCTCTGCCCATCTGGAGTGTTGCTCCGTTGCAGCTAGAGCCATTCTAGCGCCTGAGGCGGAGGCCATGGAGCCATCCTCAGTGCCTTGGCTAACTCTGCTCCAATGGAGCCTTGACTGCGGGAGGGGAAGAGAAAGAGAGAGAGAGAGAGAGAGAGGAAGGAGAGGGGAAAGGATGGAGAAGCAGATGGGTGCTTCTCCTGTGTGCCCTGGCCGGGAATCGAATCTGGGACTTCCACACACCGGGCTGACGCTCTACCGCTGAGCCAACCAGCCAGGGCCTGCTTGGGGCTTGTTGAAGGAAGGTTTCAGGAAGGTGATGGCATCTGGGTGGTTCTTGAGGGGACTCTGCAAGGTGGAAAGGGCTTCCCAGCAAAAGGAAAGTTCAAGGAAGGGCTGTGTGCATAACCTGCTTTGGTAGTGTGGTTGGGGAAATGAATATGGGAGACAGAAGAACATGCTCTGATCCCAGCAAGCCTTAGACTATAGGTAGATGAGTCTGTCCTTATTCCTACAGGCACTAAGAAGACATATAATGTTTCTGAGTTTGATCAAACTTGAGAAGATCTAAGGGGGAGGAGCTGAAGGCAAGGAGACCAGTGAGTGAAGAGGCTGGACCAGCAATCCAGAGAGGAGAGATGGGGCCTGACCAGGATTGTGGCAGAGGCATGGGGAGAAGTGGCTGGATGCTAAAGGTAGTTAAGAAGGACTTAGTGTCTGAGAGAGGGATGGCACAGCAAAGTCTGACCTCCAGTCACTGGGTGGACAGTGGAGTCATCTGCTGACATCAGGGACTCAGGAGGAGTGAGGGTTCAGAGGAGGATGCAGAGCTGGATTTAAACCTGCAGGACCTGTGGGACATGCCATGGGAGGTGATGTGTGGAAGAAAATTCCACCAAGTGGATATTGGCCTGAACCCCCACAGTGGGTAACTGTCAGCCCTCGCCCAACAACCAGTCAACTGGTGACAGTGGGCAAAGAAGGTACATACCAAGGTTGGGGCATTGATGATGGAGAGGTTATAGCCAAACTGAAAAGTCCCACCAATGCCAGCTGCACAGATGGTCAGAAGCAGGACCCTGCCCTGAATCTAAGGAGAGAATGGAGAATATAGAGTGATTAATAACAGCCTCCACCTCCCTCCCAGGACCAGAACCTACCTTTTATAGCCCTGCAATGCATTTGAATCAGGCAATGAAAAGAAACCGAGACACAGAGGACAGGAGTTGCTTAGGTCACATGGCTGGCAAAGAGCATAGCCCCAATCTTCTGCTCTGAGTCCAGGACCCCACTGTTTCTCCACCTTCCACCTTACTTCCCCACTCCCACCCCGCCAGCATTTCCCTGAGATGGAAAGCACTTCCTGGCCCGCCATGCCAGGCTGTTCTGAGCATGCCTGCTGAGGTTTGGGTAAACAACGCTCTGAGCTGTGGCCTCAGTGGAGTGAAGCTCTGCCGCTAGTAGGACAGGAGCTCTTGAGCCCCAGTGATTCACCCCAGAGAAACATTCTCCAACAAAATGTCTGGGCCTCCTTCTCTGACTACCCACCCCAGCCTGTTCAGCAGTGAGGCTAACAGAAATGGTCACATGGGACCTACACGTGTGGAGACCTGAGGGGACAGCAGAAAGAAGCCACAGGTGATGGCAGGGCCTAGGTTCCCATGCCACCTCTGCCCTTACTTCTTCGTCTGTGGGGGACAGCCACAGTACACATGTGCCGCACACATTTGGTACAATAAAGCAGTGATTTTCAACCTTTTTTGAGCCACGGCACATTTTTTACATTTACAAAATCCTGGGGCACACCACCTACCAAAATGACACTCTAACACAGTACATATTATACATATAGTTAATAATATAGTTTCTAAATGTATTTATACTCACTTAGTGTGAAACCTGGGCCTGTTTCGATGAACACAAAAGGGATATCCTGGCAGGAATGGAAGAAAGACACAACGAAGCTCTTCCTCAACAGTTCTCAGTCTCTCTCTGTTTTTAGTTTTTACTGCAGTCAAGCTTGAGAAGCTCAGCTCACATAGATATGTGGTTGAAAACGGGAGCAATGTCAAAATAGCTTTGTTGGACAGAATGGGGAACTCCTTGGCAACAGATAACCAAAAACTGTCCAAAGG
The DNA here is from genome assembly GCF_036850995.1 of Saccopteryx leptura. NCBI lineage: Eukaryota > Metazoa > Chordata > Mammalia > Chiroptera > Emballonuridae > Saccopteryx > Saccopteryx leptura. The sequence goes on along the minus strand of NC_089504.1, from coordinate 382,904,865 downwards.
AAGATCAGCAAACTTTAGCTTTAAAGTTAGATAACATTGTGATGCATTGTATATCACCCTCTGCGGGGGCCTCTTTTAAAAGGAAAAAGGTAAAATATCTATATACACCATCAGGATAGACATAACCAGCTGAGGCTGAGGCTTCATCTAGTGGTGGCAACATTTACCTCCAGTACTGACCAGGATTAGAAATTGGGACCATGGGGAGGAGTAGCAGCTTCAACTACTCCCCGTGGCCACACAATGACAAGTGCGCGGCAGCCCGAGCTGGGACCTTCCTGGGTGTAGATGAGAGGCGGCCTACTATTGGTTCATCGCTAGTGGTCGGGATGAATCCTAGAAGGTGATTGGTCAGTGAGCGTTCCCTGTGCCTCCACTCTTCCTGTGGCTGATAGCTGGAGGGATTGTGAGAGGAATGTTTATGTTCGGATGGAGGCAGCTGGCATCCGGCACGTGGGCCGTAGTTTGGGGACCCATGTTTAATTTCCCCACGGCACACCTGACCATGTCTTATGGCACACTAGTGTGCTGCGGCACACTGGTTGAAAAACACTGCAATAAAGTACAACTTTTCTCTTAGTGCTATACCTTAGAGATGGAGGGAGAACTCCCCAGGCACACAGCCATGATGACTCAGTGTCCTGATGCCCCATTCCATTTAGTTGGTATTTTTTTTGAAATTCACAATCTTATTTATATTTTTCCTTTTACAATTTATTATAAAGTAATACGCTCATTAAATTTTTTTGAAAATTCAGTATATGCTGGCCTGACCCGAGGTGGCACAGTGGATAAGTCATCAACCTGGAATGCTGAGGTCACTGGCTTGAAACCCCAAGCTTGCCTGGCCAAGGCACATATAAGAGACAACTGCTGTGAGTTGATGCTTCCTGCTCCCCCTGTTCTCTCTCCACTTTCTCTAAAATCAAGAAATAAAATCTTTAAGAAAATTCTTTTAAAAAGAAGAAAAAAAAAGCCTTGCCCAGATAGCTCAGTTAGAGCATGGTCCAGAAGCACAGAGGTTGCCAGTTGAATCCCTGGTCAGGGCACAGACAGGAGCAGATGGATGTTCCTGTCACACGCTCTCTCTCTCTCTCTCTCTCTCTCTACCTCTCCTTTCCTCTCTCTCTAAAATAAATAAAGTAAAATGTGATTTAAGAAAAAAAAGAAAAAGAAAATTTAGTACATGCTAAAAGTTCTCCACTCCTTTAAAGGTACAACAGTGAACCACCTCCCTCTGATATTTTCCTAGGCATTCACAAAGTAGCTGACTACATCAAAATCAAGTCATTGATCTTTTCTCAGGAAATCATACTGCCTTTCTTGTTCTTGCAAATTGGCCTGCAAATTTAAAGTGCTACAAGTCAAATTTATTTATTTTAATTTTTTTGTATTTTTCTTAAGTGAGGAGCGGGGAGGCAGAGACAGACTCCCGCATATGCCCAACCAGGATACACCCAGCAAGCCCACTAGGAGGCGATGCTCAGCCCACCTGGGGCCGTTGCTCGTTGCAACCAGAGCCATTTTAGTGCCTGAGGCAGAGGCTATGAAGCTATCCTCAGCTCCTGGGCCAACCTGCTCCAGTAGAGCCTTGGCTGTGGGAGGGGGGAGAGACAGGGAGAAGGGAAAGGGGGAAGGATGGAGAAGCAGATGGTCACTTCTCCTGTGTCCCCTGATGGGGAATCGAACCCGGGACATCCACACACCGGGTTGACACTCTACCACTGAGCCAACCGGCCAGGGCCTCAAATTTATTATTTTTGTAATGAATACAAGGTTTGTAGCAGAAGGATATTTGGCTAAAGATTTTCTGAAGAATTTCCAGAACCTGAGGACTTCTTATTCATTCATCAGTCAAATACCAAGTGCCTGACTCAACCAGGAACTGTGCTGAGGTGCTGAGGACAGACACAGTCAGGGAAAGACAGACATGCAATCACTATTTGGTGAGATACTGTGTGTTGGGCGGGGGTGGGGGGAGCAGAGGAAGAGGCTCCAGTGGGCAGGATTCTGCTAAAGGTCTTGTCATAGGTCTGGAGACAGATCCACAATAGGCACTCTAGCTGCCCAAACTTCCTATAAGGCCTACTTCACCCCAAGCTGGAAGCCATAGGAGGAAGCCAAGTGAGAACCCAGGGGTTTAGTTTCACTGTAGTCACATCAAAGCTCCATGCGGACTTCCCGGAGGTGAGAGTTCCACTAAGACAGCAGATCTGCAGGAAGCAGCAAGAGACACAATGCCTGATGACAAGTGAGCCCATGAGGCAGGAGATGCTGGCAGATCTCCAAGACAAGAAGAAATGGTTTATTCACTGAGATTGTTTATGGAGATTGCCTAGAGCCATGGCTGGCCATGAAAAGCACTCAGACATTAGCATGATGGTGATTAATTCAGCGAACAAGTATTTCTTGCCTCCATACTATGGACCATAAACCTACTGCTCTAGGTGTTGGGGATATAACAGCGAACAAAAGAGACAAATTCTGTGACCTCATGGAGCTTTCCTTCCAGTGGGGGAAGACAGACAATAACAAAATTAATAAGGAAAATATATAACACATCAGCTGGTGCCACCTAGACACAAAGCAGGGAAGAGTGAGAAGGAGTGAGGGAGTGTTTGGAGAGGGTGTTCAAGGATATGCCCTGAGAAGGGTACATTTTCACAGATTAAAGGAGATCAGGGAAAGTGCCATGCAGATAGCTCATGAAAATCAGTGCAGGTTATAGGGAAACCCAGAGATGTGGTGAGTGGTGTGGGCTGCCCCCATTTTCTTCGTGAAGAAGGACGTCAGGAAAGTTTAATGCGAGCGTGGAGAAGGAAATGAAGGTTAAGGAGAAAGGTGAGGGTGGGAAACAAAGAAAGCTGAGGCTGCCAGTATCAGGGCATGTCTGGCCCGCACGAGGACAAGAGGATCACGAGGGCATCACCAGGGATGCTGGCCTGGGAGTCCTCAGGACTGTGAGGACCCTGCCTTAGACTGGGGATCATCCATGCGCATAAACACCTGCCTATGCTCTTGTGAGACCACACACTTAACCCCACTATACAAAGCACGAGATATTTTTGTGCGTCTCACGTCTCGGTCAAGCCTTCCAGAGTGGCTGCGCCTATGTAGTAGACGCCGGACAGCAATTCTTCATCTGAAACGCTAGGGCTGGGCGGGTTTCGGAATTCAGACCTTTCCAGATCACATCGAGCACGTACACATTTCTCCAGCATTCGGGAGAGGAGAGGCCCGCAGGGCCGGCTTTGCCCCCCACTAGAAGTGCCCGCGGTCGCAGCGCGGGGAAAAGCGCGTGAGCGTTGAACCGAAGGCGGTGCATTCATTCCAACCAAAGGCCAGCAGCGTATCTGAGCCGAGAGGTGGAGGTGCATGCGCAGTGAGTGTTGAAATGGTGGCAGAAAGATTCAGGCAGAGCACTTCCACCTCCAGAGCGCATGGCCAGGCGCACAAAATGTTAAAAGGAGGGGGTGTTCAGTAAGTAAGTCACCTGGGTCCGAGGCTGTAAGGGTGGCTCTGGTTCGTTTTCCATCCCTCCCTTTCCGCAGCTCTGAGGCTGAAAAGCCACTCACTCCTTATGCAGCCGAGCCTGAGGCCCACCTCTGCAGACCCGAGGGGGGAGCTCTGGTCCCAGGTATCCCGGCCAAGCTCCCATAGGTCGCAGCCAGTGGCTCTAATCACCGCGCTCCAGACGACCCCGAAATTCTGGCTCTTGCCCCTCGTCCCCTCCCTCGCTGCCGCCTCCGGAGTGAATCTCTGCGGGTCCCTGCCTCGCTGCATCTCGAAATCCTGCCACCATCCCTTCCAGCCCCTCTGCCGGGCTTCCTTTTACCTAGATGTGGCATACATGCCTGCCACCAAGACCCGGGAGTCCACTGTCCCTGTGTACTCCCTAAGAACCAAGTCCTTGATTCTAAACAAACATCTCCACCCTCCCCCAGTTCAGGTTGTCCCCACCCTTTTCCCTAGAGGAGGGGCAGAATGTGGAGGGACCAGAAGGCTGACCCACCAGTCTCTGGAGCGCTTTCATCTGTACGTTCTGGCGGAGCAGGTGACTTGGAATGTGGAGAACCGGTTTCCGGTTGCAGCCAGGGGATTCATTACATGAGAGGCCGCTCTCGGGCCCACGGTCGGGACGCATTAAGAGGTGAGGAAGCACGGGCTCCACTGGGCTGGATAAATCTTTTATTTCTCAGGGCTTCTCCGGCCCTGCATGGAATCCGTAAGTTGTATAATGCCAGACCGAAATTAGCCTTGCCAAAGATGCTATTTGTGGTCATAGAAACTTCGACCTGAAAGTGACATTAGGAAATCAAATGAGCAAACCAGTATCTCTATTGCTCATGCTTCGTTTTGGTTTTTTGCTGCCCTGAATTTTTTAAAATTTCTAAAAACACAATTTTAAGGAACATGCAACTTTATCTAATATTTTATTTATATTAGCAGTTGCTAATTGCATGCTTTTTCTGCATATATTGAGATGATCATAAGGGTTTCCTACTTTATGAGCTCAATTACATAAATAAAATTTCTAATGGTGAATTATCCTTGAATTCTAGGGGTAAACACAACTGCTCATAATGTAATTGTTCCTGTTAACACATAGTTGGTTTCAGTTGCTAATATTTTACTTAAATAGATTTAAAAAAAAAAAAAAACAACTATTGGTGTATTTTCCTCCTTAAAACAATTAGTAGAGAAACAGCAGGTGAATAAATGGTGGTGGGACAATTGATTATCAATGTGGGGAAAAATGAAAATGGATTTCTGCCTCACCGCATACATAAAAATCATTCCAGGTGCACACAAACCTACTGAAAAAGAAAACTTTAAACATTTTATTTTATTTTTAATTAATTTATTTTTTACAGAGACAGAATGAGTCAGAGAGAGGGATAGACAGGGACAGACAGACAGGAACAAAGAGAGATGAGAAGCATCAATCATTAGTTTTTCATTGCGCTTTGCAACACCTTAGTTGTTCATTGATTGCTTTCTCATACGTGCCTTGACCTTCAGCAGACCGAGTAACCCCTTGCTGGAGCCAGCGACCTTGGGTTCAAGCTGATGGGCTTTTTTGCTCAAACCAGATGAGCCAGCACTCAAGCTGGCGACCTCGGGGTCTCGAACCTGGGTCCTCTGCATCCCAGTCCGATGCTCTATCCACTGAGCCACCGCCTGGTCAGGCGAAAACTTTAAACATTTTAAAAGAAAATAGGCCTTCACTGGTTAGCTCAGTTGGTTGGAGCATCATCTCGAAACACCGAAGTTGCAGGTTCAATCCTCGGTCAGGGCACATACAGGAGGCAACCAATGAATGCACAACTAAGTGGAACAACCAATGAATGCTTCTCTCCTTCTCTCTCATTCTCCTCCCTTCCTCTCTCTCCAAAAAAAATTTTTTTTTTCTGTATTTTTCTGAAGCCAGAAACGGGGAGAGACAGTCAGACAGACTCCCGCATGCACCCGACCGGGATCCACCCAGCACGCCCACCAGGGGGCGACGCTCTGCCCACCAGGGAGCGATGCTCTGCCCCTCCGGGGCGTCGCTCTGTTGCGACCAGAGCCACTCTAGCGCCTGGGGCAGAGGCTGAGGAGCCATTCCCAGCGCCCGGGCCATCTTTGCTCCAGTGGAGCCTCAGCTTCGGGAGGGGAAGAGAGAGACAGAGAGGAAGGAGAGGGAGAGGGGTGGAGAAGCAGATGGGCGCTTCTCCTGTGTGCCCTGGCTGGGAATCGAACCCAGGACTTCTGCACGCCAGTCCGACGCTCTACCACTGAGCCAACCGGCCAGGGCTCTCTCCAAAATTTTTAAAGAAAATAAATAATATTTTTATAACCTCAGGATAAATAAGGATAAACCACATAGATTTCTTTTTTTTAATTTTTAAATTTTTATTTTATTTATTCATTTCAGAGAGGAGAGAGAGAGAGAGAGAGAAAGAGAGAGAAGGTGGGAGGAGCAGGAAGCATCAACTTCCATATGTGTCTTGACCAGGCAAGCCCTGGGGTTTCAAACTGGCGACCTCAGCATTCCAGGTGGATGCTTTATCCACTGTGCCACCACAGGTCAGGCCCACATAGATTTCTTATGAAGATTTAACATAATTAAAATTAAAATTATGTGTTAAAAGACACCATAAAAAGGTGAACCTAAACGCTACCAACTAGAAGGTGTCCACAAGCATATGACCAACAAAGTATTTGTATTCAGAATACCGTATATAAAGAATTCCTACATATCAGTAAAGATAAGAAAATGGGCAAAAGCTATGAACAGGGAACTTACAGAAGAGGAAACTGAAGTGGCAAAAAAAAAAAAAAGACACTAACTAATTAAAAAATGCTCATCTGTTATTAGTAATCAGGAAATGCAGATTGAACTCACAACAGTGTACTGTTGCACACTCTAACAGGCCAGCAGTTTAATTCTGGCAATAGCAAGATGGTAAGAATTAGTTGGAACGCTTGTATAGTTGATGAAAATTAAATAGTTCCACAACTCAAGAGCAGTTTGGGTATATCTAGTAAATCAGGGGTCCCCAAACTTTTTACACAGGGGGCCAGTTCACTGTCCCTCAGACCGTTGGAGGGCCGGACTATAAAAAAAAACTATGAACAAATCCCTATGCACACTGCACATATCTTATTTTAAAGCAAAAAAACAAAACGGGAACAAATACAATATTTAAAATAAAGAACAAGTAAATTTAAATCAACAAACTGACCAGTATTTCAATGGGAACTATGGGTTTGCTTTTGGCTAATGAGATGGTCAATGTGCTCCTCTCAATGACCACCAATGAAAGAGGTGCTTCTTCCAGAAGTGCAGCGGGGGGCCAGATAAATGGCCTCAGGGGGCCACATGCGGCCCGCGGGCCGTAGTTTGGGGACCCCTGTAGTAAATTGAAGTTGCAAATACATGGCAACCCAGCAATTCCCACAGTTCCACTGCTGGGTTTGCCTTAGAGCAGGGGTCTCAAAATCGCGGCCCGCAGACTAATCTACGAAGTTCAAAATATTTTGGATAAAATTAAGTAAGCCTAGGGGCCTACTTGTATTTTTCATTTCTCTAGCATCCTAGCTAGATATTAGCTTAGTTAACAGCAGTTGTGATGTGAACTACAGTTTCTGGTCGTTTTGTGACACTGAGTAAACTGCATGTACGATTGTGCTTGTTGTACTGATTTTTTTTTTGTTTTCAACTGCAGTGAGAAAAGTGTTGCGTAACAGTTGCCTTTTGTAGACCTAGTGCGGCCCGCCGAAGGGCTATGATCTTGCTCTGCGGCCCACATGCTGAGTTGAGTTTGAGACCCCTGCCTTAGAGAAACTCTTAATCCCACACTCTAAAACTGTTTACAAATGCAGCATTGTTTCTATCAGAAAACTGTTAATCCAATTGTCAATCATCAGGAAAATGAAGAAATAAATTGTATACACTTGAAGGCCACTCATTAGTGAAAAGCAATGAACTGGAGGAACCAGATCAACAACAGGTAAATCATAATGCTGTGTGGATAAAGATAGAGAAAATTTCATAGACTGTAGAGCCCATGCTTTAAGTTTGGAAATATACCAAACCACACCTTATGTCTTATATTGGGTAGGAATATATATACATTTGTAGCAAAAACTTGAGGGTTGCATGGGATGATAAATACCAAATTCAGAACTGGGTTTAACATTCTGAGTCCAGGACCCTACTATGCTCTGTGTACCTTGCCCAGGATCACTGCTATGAACATACTTGGTTGCCCACTTCTCCCCCAGGGTTCTCCCTGAAATGCCACCTGGACACTTTGTTGGATCAGCCCCCTGGTGCATGGGTTCCCCATTAATTATTATCCTTAAGCCAGGAAGCTTGAGGTTTCTCTTTGGCAAATATTAACCTTGAATATGTGAAAGTCGTGGTTGTATTTGTAGGTCCAGTACTGACTGCTAATCCTCTCAAGCCACAAGGGGGTAACTTTGCCTTCCTTTACAGAGGCATCCCTGAGACGCCTTGTGGACAAGGTCAAGAATGTGCCTGCGTCAGCCCGCAGCAACCCTGCTGGAAATTGGAGCTGGTCTTTCTCAAATCTCCAAGTCCAGCAGGCATACCATGCCCAACGAAGACCCAAGCCTGCCTAGCCCCAACAGCGCCACCAAACCACACGAGAATGGGGGAGTGTCCAAAGAACCCCCCTGACTCTTCCAGCCCTGGGATTCCCACGTTTGAGTCTCACCTAGTCTGTTTCCCAGGTGCGAACGTGGAGGTGCAGGTCAGGGGAGGTGAGGTAACCTGCCGCCAGCTTCTCAGGGACTGCATGGCCTAGTCCTGGGTGGTGACATCCTCCCTCGCCCTGAGAGTCCAAACCCCCACGCTACTTCCTACACGCATTCTGCAGATGGGAAAACTGAGGCCCAGAGCAGCGGGGATCTGCCCCTTACACTCAGCAGGAAGCAAGGAGGGGTGCGGCTCACACTAAAAAATAATAAAGCAAAGCGGCTGGCGCTGACTCCCACCAAATCTGCCCCCACCCCCAGGCGGCCAGTTCTGCTTCCTACACCGCAGAAGTGGCAGGGTCGCCTCCCCAACCCGGGCCCGTCCCATAAAATGCCTTTGTTGTTATCCGGGCCTGGGGACCAAGACTGAAGCGGAAGGCGTCCCGAGGATTAAGTCTTCAGACCCTCAGGGTTCCCATTCAGCCCACCCCAGGCTCCGCCCCCCGGTTTTCGGGAATTTGCCCGACGGCACCGATAATGGCTCCGGCCTCGAGGGGATGATAAAGCCCATATTCTGAAGGCCGCAAGGTGGCGACAAAGTCCGAGTCCTGACCCGTGCCGCCGCCCATCCCCCACTCACACCGCACCTCCCTCAGTCCCGCCCAGGACTAAGGTGCCCCCTGCTCCACCCGCCCCAGGGTGATTTCAGTTCCTCTGTCCAGCGCAGCCAGCCGGTTAGGCGCCAGGTGGGCTGGGATGCCATGTTGTGTGCCTCCTCTCCTGCTCCATGAGGGATGGGACACAGGTCTGGGTAGGAACCTTCCCCCTACATACAGGGCTCAGACCGGACCCCAAAGCCCCTGGCCTCCTCTCCAAGCTCAGCCCAGCAGCAGGCTGGTCCATCACTAGGAAGAGTGGTAGGTAGGCCCCGACATCAGATTGGGGCGTCTAACACCTGACCACCAGTAAGCTGAGTTGCTCTGGGCTTGCCTCTTTGCGCCTCAGTTTCTCACCTGGTGGCTGTGATTTGTAAGAAATGCTATAGCCTGTTGTTGCTCCATGTGCAAGGCTCCTCGCAGCCTAGTTCTTCCCACTTGGACTGGCATCTCTCGCCCCACACCAGGGTCCTTTAAGGCAGCCTCTTGGTGAAGGTAAGAAGGCCTGCTGACCTTGGGCACCAGGCTGTCATCATGAGCAGTGAGCCACCACCAAGCCCAGCAGGCCCGCCTTAGGCCAGGCTGCAGCTGACACCAAAGAGGCTTCTGCAGTTCTATCAGGTATGTCCTGTCTCAGCCTTCATTTGCTCACCTGTAAAACAGGACATCATAACCTGTCTACTTCATAAGCACGGTGCCCTCGGACCCCTGTGTGTGTTTGTTGACCCTCCTAGCACTGGGCATTCAGAGAGAAGGCACAGGTCCTGTCTTGATCCCCAGACAGACCCTCCCTTGGGTGGGTGAACAGGGGAGGGCTGCAGCCTAGCTAGACACCCTCAACTGAGGAATGGTTGCAGAGGACAAGGCCCTGGGGTAGCTCCTGCAGGCTCTACCCATAACCCTGCTTTGCCCTCCCCCAACCTCAGAGCTGGCATTTATTCCAGTTCTGGGTCACATTTCCAACTTAATGATTCAAAAGAAAGAAACCCAAGCTACAACCAGCTGAGGCAGCCCCTCCTGACCACTCTTTGATATTTGAGGACTGAACAATGGGGCTGATTGCGGATAGGAGACTTGAAGTCATCTTAATTAGAAGGAAAGAATGTCCTCGTGGTTGGCTGCTCTAAAAATACAGCTGCACCCACATCTGGAGGGGAAGGGTAGGGGGGTAGCGGTTAGGCCAGAGTCTGAAGCACTGATGCCTGCATTCCATCGTGAGGGGAGGCCCCTCCCAGCAGAGCCCGTGGAGAGGGAGAGGGGAGGACACCAAAGCAGCCAGTCCTCTGTGGCTAGGCCACCTGGAGCCACTTTGGGATGGAGTTAACAGACAGTGCATCCCTTCTTAGGTCCACCTTCACCTCTTCCCCGAGCTCTCTCCCCACCCCAGCCTCAGTTTCCTCAGCTATACAGAGAGGGCACTCAGGAACCTGGCTAATGCATGCTGGTTCTTTTACTAACTGCTGCCTGACCTGGGCATAGCTGGCATCCAGCCACAGGCTGCAATCAAGGGGGGAAGTTATTTCTGGATTTTATTATTTAGGGCAGTACTTGTCAGCTTTTATGAACTTGTCATTTGTTTTGTTCTCATTCTTATTCTAAGTAAATATTCACTTTTTTGCCTAATCTTCCATTTATAATTTTGCATTTTTTTTTCTTAAAGAGAACCTCAGTATCTTATGAAAGTGAAGGACAAAGATGGCTGGGTTCTTGTTCCAATGCTCTTTTATGAGCTTCCTGTCCCAGGGCACGCACCTGGCACAGGGAGTTCCTACCCCAGATGTGTGTGAGCAGGGCCTGGGCTGCTTTGCGTGGAAGTTGCCAGTGAACACCAGGTGGGAGGTTAGTGAACCCTGGGCCTTTCTTAGTCTCTCCATACAGCTGCCAAGAGTTCCGAGTATACTAGTCCTGGGCAGCGACTCTCAGAGTGGTGACCTCTGTCATTCCAGTCCCTGCCAGGCTACAGACCAGAGCTGCCTTGATAATCTAACCAGCAGGTGATGAGTAGGAAGATTGTAGGGCAGTGTGGCTTCAAGTTCTACCCAGGCACCCCAGGGCTACACTGCCCAGACCCCACTGTGCAGCCTTCCGGATGCGCCTCACAGACTCGTAGTGTTCTTGCCATGCCTCACGGTTCTGTCTTTGTGAACTCTCATTCTGGCCCTGCCATTTGTCTGAGTCTGCCAAGCAGATAATCTTCTTCTCTCAAAACATAGCCCAAAGTGCTGAGCCCAAAAATTGCTGAGGTGGGGGAAAGGGAGGCCCGCTAGACACCAGGGCTCTGGAGACAGGCTCAGGTGGCTTTGACATTCCAGCAGTGGTCACAGCAGGAAGTGGGAACTAGGGGCAGTTGCTGAGTGTTGTAAGGGACAGGCACATGCTCACGCTTGCCCTCAACTGGCAAAGGAACCATCTCATCCAGTCATTGAAAATCAAGACAGTAAAACTGAGGCCCACACAGGGAGCCACATACCCCAGCTGCTCAGCAGGGGAGCATCAAGAGTCTTATGTCAGAGCCTGCATGTGACAGAAAGTTGGCCTCCAGACCACAGTTGGAGAAGGGTCTGAGGTTATGTGGTGGTGGATGGCTGGTGATGCCCTCTGTGGGCTCAGGCAGATGATGAATCCCCTCTGTGCCCCAACAATAAGGTGGAGGCAATTTGCCACCTCCACAGCTCCTTCCATGAGAGGTGACCCTCAAGGTGGCAAAGCCAAGCTTGGTATACTGACATCTTGGTATCTCTTTAGCTGTGTATCCTCAGGTATATTACTTAACCTCTATAAGCCTGTATCCCTCATTTGTAATAGTAATTTACTTTGTAAGGTTAGTAAAACCTGTGGTGCAGAGTCTGGTGAGAAGTCACTGAGCAGCTGTTATCAACCAAGGGACGGGCTCTGAGCACCCCCACTCCACAGTGGCCCTTCCTCAGCCATGGGACAAAAGTTTATTCCTGCCTCCACACCTTTGCTCAAGCCATTCTTCCTGCCTAGCATGCCCTCTCCTCTTCCCATTCCACCACTGTCTTTGTCAAGTGCCCTCCTGGCACCCCCACAAAGGGCCTGTGGCTCTTTGTCCTTGGCTTGGTCATGCTCCTACCCTGCTTAGTGTGAGAGTTTGAGTCTCCTTGACCAGAGGAAGAGCTCCTGCAGGACAGGGGAGCCCCATCTCCTCCCTCCCGTGCCCTCCAGTCTTCTATGGCTGTTCCTGACCACAGGCGAGTGAAGGCTCTGGATCAGGAGGCAGTGGGCGAGGACACAGGCTTGGAAGAAAGTCCTTCTTTAGTGCATTCTCACTCACAGGCATTCACTCATTCACAGCAAGGACTAGCCTTGGAGGAGAAGGCAAGCCATGACTGTCACAGGAAGGGACTCCTGCCCAGAAATCTCAAATGTCTCCACTGAGTACAGCCTTCAAGCTAGAGAGAACTCTTTCAACTGGCCCATTTCATAGATGGGGATACTGAAACATGGAAGAGGGAGGTGGGGAGTGGCCAGGACCCACCACCGGCCTGCAGCTGCAGATCCAGCCCTGGAGTCCAGGAGTGAAGCGAGCCTGTGCCCAGCACTGTAGCAGACACCAGGGGTAGAGAGAACATGGCACAGAGCTTCTGCAGGCATGACAAGAGCCACAGAGGGCAAGGAGCTGGGAGGACTGGGCTGAGGTGGCCGGGAAGGGCTTCCCTGAGGCAGACATGTCCCCACAGCACCGCAAACTCGGCCTGTCCCAAACTAATGGGTGGTCTCCCTCCCAAACCTGGCCCTCTCCCATTCTCAGCTCTCTGCCAAGTGCTATGGTCTGTGGCTTCCATCTCCTTGACTCATTCACTCCCTTTCTGCTACTTCAATCCTTCTCCATTCTGACCACTGCTTGTACACCTGTCCTCTTTTTCTTCCGAAGAGCCACCATCTGATACTAACATCACCACTATGCTGAAAACTCTCCTGTGGCTCCTCACTTCCTTTGGGACAGAAAGCGCAGCCTGCATGGCCCTGTTTGGCCTGGTCCCAGTCCTCTCTAGCCTCACATTGCATGCAGTTCCTCCTCCTTGCCCTTGCCTCCCCTGTTTGTACTCAGGACCTTTGCACAGGCTATTCCCGTTGGGTCTGGCTAAAGCATACTCAGCCTGTGCCTCCTCCCTGCCTATCCCACCCAGAGACCCACTAATTCCTGCCAAGTGCAGATTCTGCTGCCAGGCTCAGAGGGCCAGGCCCAGGTTGCTCACTCTGCAGCCTGGGCCTGACGCAGCCCACCTGGACGGTTTGTTATTTTTACACTCTGGTATGAGCAGCTGCTGCTGAGTGGGTTCCTGATTCGGTACTAAAAATAGCCCATGACCCAGACAGGAAGGGCCAACAGGGACACAGCTGCAACTGGGAGGGGCTGGTTGAAGCTGCAATGGAGACCCACCCACTGTGGTTTTGGGGACCATGTGCTGGAAGGAAGTGAGCACAGAGCTCACAGCCTCTGAGGAAAGGCTCTGGACAGGTGATGCTCAGGACCAGCCAGGGGCACCATTTTTCAAAAGGAAAATGCAGCTGCCTCCAACATGCACACAAAATATTCACCTTGTTTCTGATTCTTCTGGTTTGTTACCACAGGCATGTTTTGCCTTTGGAATAAAATACATTTAAAATGAAGTGTGCGGGGCCCTAACAGAAGATAGCTGAGCTCTGGTCCTTTAGGGAAGGGCTTCCTGGAGTCCAAGGCACTTCCACCACCCTCCCCCCTCCCTTCCTCTCCTTTTTTTTTTTTTTTTTTTGTGTGTGTGTGTGTGTATTTTTCTGAAGCTGGAAACGGGGAGAGACAGACAGACTCCGCATGCGCCCCATCGGGATCCACCCGGCACGCCCACCAGGGGCGACACTCTGCCCACCAGGGGGCGATGCTCTGCCCCTCCGGGGCGTCGCTCTGTCGCGACCAGAGCCACTCTAGTGCCTGGGGCAGAGGCCAAGGAGCCATCCCCAGCACCCGGGCCATTTTTGCTCCAATGGAGCCTCGGCTGCGGGAGGGGAAGAGAGAGACAGAGAGGAAGGAGAGGGGGGTGGAGAAGCAGATGGGCGCTTCTCCTGTGTGCCCTGGCCAGAAATCGAACCCGGGACTTCTGCACACCAGGCCGACGCTCTACCGCTGAGTCAACCGGCCAGGGCCTCCTCTCCTCTTTTAACAAAACATTTAGGCTCATAGGGAGAAAAATGAATGAATGAATGAATGAATGAATGAATGAGCGAGCCAGAGATCTGGGGCAGTTCCAGAAGTGAGAGGCCGAGGCCTGAATGAGAGGTGGTGGTGGTCATGAAGAGTGTTGGAGGGATGAGAAAGGACCGGAGAGTTCCATGGGAGCATCATCTTCCATGTGGGGGTGGCCCCAGGTTTCTGGGTAGTCACTGGCTGGTGAGGGTCTCTCCTAGTGTGTGAGGCCAGTGAGTATACCTGTCCCCTTTTTCTTCCGAAGAGCCGCCATCTGATACTAACATCACCACTATGCTGAAAACTCTCCTGTGGCTCCTCACTTCCTTTGGGACAGAAAGCACAGCCTGCATGGCCCTGTTTGGCCTGGCTTGGAAGGCAGGCTTGGTGGGCACTTGGGCTGTTGTACTGCTTATAAACACTGGAAAAATCTGGACAGGGGTTTTAGGAGTTTTCTGGGGGTCTCCAGACCTGGAATTCCTTCTCTGCAACAGTAGGCAGGTTCTCAAGGTCAGAGAGGCAGTGTGGGAGCAAGGCCCATTGTCACCTTGGCAAGGAAACACAGGCCCTCCTCCTGCCACATCCTCAGCACAGGAGAGAGAAGGTAGGTGGGCTTTCTTAGGCAAGACCTAGGACAGATAACTAAAAAAAGATGTTAGCATCTAGCATGCTGCCTGCTCTCGTTTCTAGGCCCCTGGGAACATGGTATCCAGGGCTTCTCTCCATAAATAACTGTCTGAAGGTGACTAAGGGTTGGAGAAGTGGACCTGGTATCTCCAGAGTTGCCTGTTCTGGGTCTGGAGACTGGACAGGAAAAGCCTGGACTAGACCTCAGGCCCTGCTCTGCCTCCTACTGGGCCTCAGTTTTCCCATCTGAGGATACTCCAAAGCTCTAAGAAGAGAGAATCTGCATTGTAAGACAATGGTCCAGCCAAGTGAGCCATCCAGCCAGGACAGAAGGGAGAATCTGCAGGAGAACCCAACCATTGCTCCCTGAATGTCTGGCCCAGCTAGCTGTCCCCACCCTGGGCTCCCAGCCTCCCAGGAATGTGCTTCTCCACCCCCAAACTGGGCGCCTACCTTATCAGCCCAGTCTAAGGGGAGACAGACGCCCCTGTTGACAATGACAGCCCCTCCTGTTAGCCCCAGCCTGACCCTGAGTGGAGGGCCAGCCAGCGCCTGCTAAGTGCCTGGAGGCAGGAATACCTCCCCTTCTCTATGGAGACAAGAAACCCGACCTCCCTCACTGGCTCCTTCATGACAGGCAGGTGCCGCCCTGGCGTCTGAGGCCCTGGATCCCCGCCCTGCTGCCATGCTTCCACCTTGATGGCATCTATTCTGTCCAGCTCACCTCGAACATGACCTTGGCCTGCTTTGCTGGAAAACGGAAGCTGGCTGAATTCCCTCAGCCTGCTCCCATCACCCAACTTCTCAGCACCTTGGTCCCTTTCCTGCTGTACCAGGCCAGATCTCTCCGTACTCCTAAACCAAATGCACATCTCCCTTCAGAGCTCCTAGCCTCTCCTTCCTCTCCCCTCTCTTTTGGAGTGGGGGGCTCCATGGGTCCCCTCTTAGTGCCCTTGTGGGTCCTGCCTTCTCTTGGAATCCATCTGAAATAACTTTCTTGGCTGGTTTCCCCTCATTCTAGTTTCCTTGAGTACCTTGGGGCCATGTCCAGAGCATCCCTCATCTTCCACACTTACATCTAAGCTGAGCTCTTCATATTGGTGAAGGCACACTGGTCTATCTACCTTCCTCTCCCTCGTGCTTGCTATTATCCTGGTCACCAGGAAGCTTGGCATGGCTGCATCCCACAGTCCATTCCCAGTCTCTGGGGACTTCTCATGGATTTATCCCTGAAGCCCTTTCCTGGCTTAGCTCCTGCCCCACCCTCCACCCCAGTCTCCCCTGGCCTCCCTGTCTGGCTCTCTCTCTTTGACCAATTAAGGTTGAGCTTCCCCAGACCTAGCTTCTTGTTTTCTCAGGCTAGCCTTGCCCCTTGGACATCTCACACAAGACAAGGGCTACAAATGCCATTGATCTACTGATGAACGATACCAGCATTTAGATCACTTACCTGACCTCTTCCCCAACACCACCCTGTGCTACCAGCACTTGGATTTTCCCCCTAACACTTGGATTTTTTCAGCTAGATGTCACACAAATTAAGTGAGGCCAGAAAGGACTCCCCATTTACCTGCTAAATTGGGGGTAGAGGGTCAGGTAGTGGACCTTATTTTTCTCAATCATTCTCCATCTCAGAAAAGTTTACCACCTTTCATCCACGCTGTGGTTTGAAATCACCCTTGATGCCTCACTCACAGCTCTGTCCAGTCTGTCTGCAAACCCACACCCCACCTTTCCTTTACCTCCAGAATCCACTCTGCCCAAGCCATTAGTGTCCTTTGCAGCTTCCTCCTGTTCATTGATTCCTCTGGCAGTCTACTGTCCTCACAACAACCACAGAGATCCTTTAAAAATAACAATCAAGCATCACCTCTTCACCGAAACTTCCCAGATCACCCCATCCTAGCATGAGGCCCACTACTTGACCCTCCACTCCCTACTTAGCTGTTATTTGTCAGTGCACTGTCCTGTGAACACCTAGCTCTCATATTAGCACAGACCTTTGATATCTATCTCCTCAGTAACACCATAAGGGATAGTCTTGTTGGCTGCTGTACATACAATATCCAGGACAGTACCCAGCACACAGTCCAACTTTAAAAAAACAGTTGACTTTCTTCATTAGAATGAATAAATGGAGTTTATCTTTCCCACCAAAATAATGAGGCTTTCTCCAGCCCGTCCACTTGTTACAGCCCATCTCAGCACCCTCGTGTCCCATGGGGTCTGCAAGTCCCCAGCCTGGCCCTTCCTCTGGTTGGCCCCCAGGAAGACTCCCCACAGGAGCTGATGTGTTGTTCTAGTGGGACCCTGAACGTGTGGGTGGATTTGGACATGCTACCAAGCATCTCCCTTGCTATGGGTGAGATGGCACCGTCTCTAGTTCCCAGAGGTTATCAGGCTGGGGCCAAGTTGCTGGCCAGGCCAACACGGGCCTACAGAAAAGCACAACCAGCCTCTGAGTACGGCCCCGCCCCGCCCCACGGCCCCGCCCCTTCCACTAACCAGTAATCTTAGTACCGCCTCCAGAGAGGAGGGTGGGTCCCCTCTATTGGTCCGCTCCGTAGCTTGTTCCAAAGCGCCCGATTTCTCATTGGCTGCACATTCTCCCGCGCCAACACCACAACCATCACAACAACCGCCACGTGCTCAAACTGTGGGGCCTGCTCATTGGTTCCAAGTCTAAACCCGCCCACGTCCCCAGATCCCCGCTTCCTCTTCCTATTGGTTACCTGGCCTAAAGGCCCTCCCCCAGCCGGGGCGCAAAGCGCTTCCCTCGCGGATTGGCCGAAGGCGGGATTTGGAAGGGTTCAAGAGCGCGCAGGCGTTCAGGCCACGAGTGCTTAAGAAGGTTCAATGGCGTGGCAGGGTCTGGCGGCCGAGATTCAGCAGGTGCCGGCAGTGACGCGGGCTTACACCACGGCCTGCGTTGTCACCACCGCCGCCGTGGTGAGCCTACTGGGTGGGTGGGGCACCACCATGGTTACAGCCTGGGGTGGTCACCATGGTTACGGTTGGATTCCCGGGGGCAGCCCCTGACGCGCCCTTGTCTCCCCAGCAGCTGGAGCTTCTTAGTCCCTTCCAGCTCTACTTTAACCCGCACCTCGTATTCCGGAAGTTCCAGGTGAGGTCGCACCGCCCTTGGCACCTGATGGCCCAACCCTACCCATCCAGCGCCTGACCGCTTGCCCCTCTCAGGTCTGGAGGCTCCTCACCAACTTCCTCTTCTTTGGGCCACTGGGATTCAACTTTTTCTTCAACATGCTCTTCGTGTATCCTGAACTGCACCGACCCAGGAGGGGTGTGGGCGGGCTAAGGCGGCCGGGAGCGGGAAACTGAGGCCCTGCCGGGTGACATTTCCTATACGGACGCCGCAGGTTCCGGTACTGCCGCATGCTAGAGGAGGGTTCCTTCCGCGGCCGCACGGCCGACTTCGTCTTCATGTTTCTCTTTGGAGGCGTCCTTATGATTGTATCCTTCCCAGGTTCTGGAACGTCAGGCCGGGGCACTTCTGCGTCCAGCCTGTGTTGGTCCTGGGGCATGACCTGGGTGCCCAGACCCGGGAGGGACAGAGTGGTTCACTTTAGCTTAGGATGTATTGAGTGTGCATTGTGTACTCAGCCCCAGGTGCCAGGGCTAGCTAGATCTTCAGGGTTGTACAAGGAAATTCCACAGGGTGATGTGAAGGAGAGAGACAGGTGGGGTACTTGAGGGCTGAGTCCTGAATGCCAGCAGCAGAAGAAACGGGGGCAAGGATGGATGGTGGTGGGAGGCTGGGGTGAGGTGAAGTGGCAGAGCAGATCATGTGGGGCCTGAAGGCCACATTGTGGCTTTAGATTTGGAAGGGCACACCTTGAGGGGGGTGGGGAAACCTGTAGGATTACAGGATTTTAGCAAGTCAGAGGAACCCTGGGCAGGGGTTGTGGACTGCACCAGGGGAGGGCCTCCTAGCACCTTGACTCTGGCCCAGTTGCTGGGGTTCCTAGGCAGCCCATTCTTCTTGGGCCAGGCCCTCACAGCCATGCTGGTGTATGTATGGAGCCGTCGCAGCCCTCAGGTCAGGGTCAACTTCTTCGGCCTCCTCACCTTCCAGGCGCCATTTCTGCCCTGGGCACTCATGGGCTTCTCACTGCTGCTGGGCAACTCGATCCTTGTGGACCTGCTGGGTGAGCCTTGCCTGTCCATCCAGCCCATCCCAAACTGGATGCTCTGTCAGAGCCCTCACTCTCACCTACACTGGAATTCTCATTTGTCACCCCACCCCAACCCCCACCCCCAGCATCTCTGTTTTTATAGTCCTTTAAACAAGCCAGCAGGCCTACAGGCTTCACATCTTCAGGCCTTACCTGCTGATGCTTGTGTGGGTCCTGACCAGGATGGGGATGGGTAGGTCAGTGCTCCCACTCCTCTGATGGGCTCAAGCCCTACCCTCCTCAGGTCTTGGGTCCTTGAGGGCCAATCGCAGCCCCATCCTGGGCTGGCTCTCTGTGCGAGACATTGGGCACTCATGCTTTGAGGCCTGAGGTTTCTATGGGGCCTGGCTACATATCCAGGGCTGCACATGGAGGTCCAGAACAGAACAAGCTGCACTGGCCCTGGGCTCTGGACCATGAGGGAGGATGGCCTCAGCAGTCCTTGCTTCTCTCACAGGGATTGCTGTGGGACACATCTACTACTTCCTGGAGGATGTCTTTCCCAACCAGCCTGGAGGCAAGAGGCTGCTGCTGACCCCAGGCTTCCTGTGAGTACTGGAGATGACAACCCTGTCCCTATTCTCCTTCAGATAGCTTTTGACTCCCTGGGGGACCTGTGCTAGCCTCAGCTCAGCCTGGGCCCCTCCCCACAGAAAGCTGCTACTGGATGCCCCAGAAGAGGACCCCAATTACCTGCCCCTCCCTGAGGAACAACCAGGACCCCAGCAGCAATGACCCCATCCAGGGCCAAGGCCAGCCCCAGGGGCCTGTTTCCCCAGCATCTGTCAATCCCCCATCCCACCCTGAACCCCTGCTTGCAGTAGAGCAACCTGTCCTGGAGGTTGGCCATCCAAATAAACAATAACTTGTAGCCTCTTTTCCACAGCACTGGCTCCCCTTGCCTTGCTTGGCCACACCCTTCCATGCTGGGCAGGTACCATTGGCCCTGACCCAGGACCACCAAGCCTGGTCCACCTTGCCCACCCTCTGCCCTGGACTGCCCTCAGACCAACTGTAGGTAGTAGGATGGGAGGCCCAAAGAGGGTCAAGAACCTCTCTGGCAGAGCTTTGAGCTCACAGATGATAGACACGGGTTTCTCCATCCAAACCTCTCCAGTGCCTCAACTTGGAGGTTTAGACAAATCTCACCTGTGTTGGGCCCCTGCTCTCTGCCAGTCAGAGAGGGGGTTGGCCATCTCGGGGGCTATAGGACCAGCTGTACCGAGCCTGGTCTTTGGAAGGGAAGGGAAGGCTCCTGCTGGTGGTGCCCTCAGGTTGATACCCTCAGCCCCTACCATCCCTTACCAACAACCAACAAGTAGACCTTTGCCCCATTTTCCAGGTGAGCAACTAACATAAGCAACTAAGATATAACCAAGGCCCCATGGTGTTAGGTACAGAGGGCCAGGACTTGTCCAAAGCCTTGAGAAGTTTTTGCCTTAGCAGAGTCCTGCACTGGCTGACGCTGAGTACTCTGGGAAGTCCTGTCCCTGCCATTTTTAGCAGGGGACCATAGGAACCTTATCTGACCCTGCAGCTCACCTTTCTCTTCTGTAATGTGGGCATCAGATGACCTGTCCAGCTTTCCTTGTTGTCCTAGACCAGTCTGCATTGTGACCAGTCAGAACAAGGGCCTGGTGTGCTGGCCCTTCCCCAGGCCTCCCAGGCAGGTGGGCTGGCCTACCCAATGGGATTAGGTAGGCAGTATTCATTCCATTCCAGAGCTGTCTCCTGCTCCATAGACTGAGCAAACACCTTGCTCATGGAGCCCACTAGTTTCTAAGGCCAATTGGGCCTGGGTGTAGACTCTTGTCAGGGCCTTCCCATGAAGCCCAGTTGGCCCCTGGTTGCAGCAAGTTCCACCCCTGGATGAAGGGTAGGAGCTTGTAAATATAAGTTCCCTGGGAGCTGTCACATCCTAGGACATGCCACAGAATTCCCCAGCCCAAATGGCAAGGCCTTTCTCATCCTACATCCTGGCAACTGAGAACCACAATCCTTATTTCAGCTAGAAACCAGGTGCCATGGGGTCCCTGTCATGCTTCCCAGGAGCAAAGCAGTCCTGACCCTCAGCCATCCCTGGTTGGGGAAGCACCTGCCAACAACTGAAGGTGGAACCAGCCCAGTGCTGGGAGTCTGGGACTGTTATCTTCAGTAAGTGCAGCTGTATGCCCAGTTCACCAAGCAGTGCTTGACTCAGCAAGACCCACATATGCCCCATGCCCCTTCTGTAGATGGGACTATCTCCATATTAACAGATGAGGTGAGGATGCAGAGGTGATGACAAGGTCATTGAAGGCAGAGCTGGGAAAAGGCCTGGGGCTGTTCCTCTACACACACCACCCTACAAAGCAGCACTGGACCAGGGTGCTGCTCCACATGCATTCTTCCCCACAACTAGCCCAGGCCATGTAGCAGTCGGGGTGGAGATGGTCCCCAGTCCACCTGTTACATGTGCACTACTGGGAGGTGTGGCTACAGTGCTGCACAGCTGCCAAAGCTGGACTAGCTGGGCACAGACACCCAGGCTGGTGATGTCCCTGCAGTGTCTGCATAGGATGAGACCTCTGCAAGGAACTCCAGAGAAGCAATCCTCCTGGCTAGGAGAGCCTGCGACTGCTTCCCAAGACCAAGCAAAGGGGGTTGGGGGTGCCACTGAAGGCAGGTGGGCTCCCTGCCCTCTGAGCCTCATGACCATATCTACATTTCTTCCGCTCTTCAGAGATGTCTGAGCATGGGCAGTAGTGGGGAAACTGGAGGGCCCAAAGAAAAGCAAGGGTTACACTTTGACTCAGGTATTGCAGGGGCTGGGGTGGCTGGGAGTAGAGCCCTGGAGCCTCGTCAACACTGCCCTGAGGAACCGAGGCAGAGCAGGGCAAGAGGCCTGGCCCGCCAGCCTTGACCACACTATCCCAACAGGCCCTGCTCCCTGCTCTCATCCATTCTTTTTATGCTACCACTTTGAAGAAATGGAGTATGACCTGTTGCCTTTTATTTAAAAAGTGTTGCTAGCCCTGCCTGGGGCTCCTATACAAAAACAAAACACAACTCAAAACAAAGCCTCTTCCTGACCAGAGAGGACAGATGGTGGGGACTAAGGCTCAGCAAATAGAAGTGTGCTTGGGGGAGGGCGACCTGAAAGGCCTCCCTACCCGTGCTCCTCAGGGTGGCCCTGGACTGGCTTCTTGCCTCCCTCCTTGCCAGAAGATGGAGAGGCAGGCTGGTCTTCTGAATGCTCCGTGGGAGCCAAGCGCTGATGGGCTGGTTACCAGGCTGGGGCAGTGTTGGCGAGACGCCTCATTCGCCTGTAGGAGGGGAGAGGGTGGTGACCCAGGGCCAGCTCCCAGCCTTGGGCAGCTGCCATCCCCCAGGGCTCTCTAGGACAGCCAGGGGAGTGGAGACAGAGAGGACATGGTGGTTGGGATTCCGAGCCCCTCCCCCTGGACATAACCTGTGTACTGCTGTCCTCCTTCCTGCCTGCTCAGGCCCTGCCCACCTCTTCATGGGCCCTGAAACTTAGGTCTGGGCTATGGCCAGACACAATCTAAGGGCTTACTTTTGCTCCCTGCAGGGTTTAAAACCTGTACCCTAGGGGTTAGATTTGGACTCATCACCCTGGGGACACACAGGTCCCCTCCTAGAAAGAAACTAGGTCACTGAGGAAAGGCATGGTTCTGTACCTGCCTGGAAGGCAGTGCCTGTGGGTAGAACCAACTGTAGGGGTGCCAGGGAATGGGAGGTACCTTGTGTTCCTGTCCTGGTCACGGATCTTCTTTTCCATCTCAGCATCTGTCAGGGTCTCAAGCAGTGGGCACCACTGGTCAGCATCCCCTGTGTTCCGGATTGCAATCTCCACAGTAGGCAAGGGGTTCTCACTGCAGTGGTGAGGGGAAAGAAAGTGCTAGCTAACAGAACAACAGCTGGGAAGGCCCCAGAAACCACTGTCTATCTTTTGCCCACAAACTGATGGAATGCTGGAGCCAGGGCAGTAAGGTCCAGATTGTCCTGCTTCCTCCTCCTAGTTGGGTCCATTTCTATGCCCAACTTCTTGGAGCAACACTCCTGGATAGGGGCAGCCGGGGATGCTCCTGACACCTGAGCCTCAAGGCAGAGATGCCAGGACCTCCCAGGGCCACAGCAGTGCTGGCCCCATGATGCTGAGCTTCTCTTCAAAGAAATGGGCCCTATGCTGCCGCCTCAGTGTCTCTGGATTTGTAGACTGATCATCCTACTATGGCGGTGGTTCCCTTGACAGAACAGTGTGGCTGAGCCAGCTGCTATCACTGGAGTTGGAGGACTGTTCACATTGTCTGTGTCCCACCAACTGGGGAAGCAGGTGGGGATCAAAGGAGAGCAAAAGGAGGGGGCCACTCAAGTCCTGGACATCCCCCTCACTGAGGGTCCATTGAGCCAGCCTGCTCCTGGATGTTCCACACACTTGCCCCTCAGCCCACTTTACCAGGCCTGAAATAAGCTCCCCAGAGAGGCCAGACTGTTTGCTAGGGCAAAGAGCTAGGACCTAGACCTGCATCCCCTGACTACTCTGGGGTCCCTCACCTCTAGGGCCACCTGTGCATCCTCTTTCCAAGTGAATATAGCAGGGGTGGGGGGAGTTAGTTCAGCCTGGGCAAAGACTATGAAGGAATGGGGAAGGAAGTGGGGGGGCAAGTAGAATGGCAGAGGCAGGAGCCACCAGGGGAGATGCTGAGCTACCTCCTCTCTCTCTGGGCTTAGTTTCCAACTCTGTGGGACAGAAGCTTGAAAAGGCATGGGGACCACAGCTGCCAGGAGGATCTGTGTGCCTCCCACCTTTAGGGCAGACAGCCCAACCCCTGGCCTGGCCGACAAACCTCAGAGCATGCCCAAAACTGTGATCCTCTCCCACCCCTTCCCCATGTCACCACTTTGGCCTCCCCGGGGCCCTATTCTCTCCCCTCCAGCTGGGCGGCTACACCTTCTTCCTGAGGCTCGGCCCTGCCAAAGGCCTGCCCTGCTCTACTGCAGCCTGTCAGGAGTCTGCCCACCAAAGCCTGGAGCCCTGCAAAACACTGTCAGCTCTGGGCAAATTGAGAGCAGGCAGGGCCCAAGGTAGGTGCCTGCTGGACACTGATGGAATAAAACAGGACAGGCTAGCCCTGGTCGGTTGGCTCAGCGGTAGAGCGTAGGCCTGGCGTGCGGGGGACCCGGGTTCGATTCCCGGCCAGGGCACATAGGAGAAGCGCCCATTTGCTTCTCCACCACCCCCCCTTCCTCTCTGTCTCTCTCTTCCCCTCCCGCAGCCAAGGCTCCATTGGAGCAAAGATGGCCTGGGCGCTGGGGATGGCTCCTTGGCCTCTGCCCCAGGCGCTAGAGTGGCTCTGGTCGAGGCAGAGCGACGCCCCGGAGGGGCAGAGCATCGCCCCCTGGTGGGCAGAGCTTCGCCCCTGGTGGGCGTGCCGGGTGGATCCCAGTCGGGCGCATGCGGGAGTCTGTCTGTCTCTCCCCGTTTCCAGCTTCAGAAAAATACAAAAAAAAACCCCCCAAAAAACAGGACAGGCTCCTGGGGGGGGGGGCGGGCTTGGTTTTGACCTCATCTGGAAAATAGGAAAGACACATGACCTGAGGGGTTTTCAAAGGATCACACATATTACAGTGGCTAGCATATATCCTCTAAGGGAGCTCCCTGGGGTCTAGAGGCCTTACACAGCCTCCTTGAACCCTGTGCCCACGGTCACATGAGTGGTTGGCTAGAGAAGAACATTCAGCCAGGTCTGACTGTGGAGTCCCCACTCCTTATGACACCAGCCAGCACAGGGCAGTCAAGGGTCTGTTTCAGCCTCCCAATGCTGTTTTCCCATCCGGGGGGGTCTCAGAGACCGTGAGCACACACGACATAGCTCAGGTTGCAGGTGAGGCTGGTACCACAGCCCAGAGCTGACTCTGGCAGCAGAAGTGGGGCTCACATCTTGTTGCTGAATTTGGCCCGTGGGGTCCACATCCACAAGGCCCAGAAGCCAGAGCTTGTGCCTAATGACTCAGGCCAGTGAATGAGCAGCAGCAGCCCTTACCCCTTGGTACTCCAGGGCCAACCTCTCCTAAGCATTCCTGATGCTGTTCTCCAGCCAGTGTGGTGGTTTGACAATCCAGGAACCACCCAGCCCCAGACCCAAACATCATTCCTCACCTCGAGGACTACCAACCACCTTCCTCAGGAGGGCAGACAAGAAAGGAGCCAAGCTCACACCCAAGGGAAGAAAATATGTTTTCCTTTTAATTTAAACAAGAGCTGGTGAGTGGGTCCTGGAGGCCCCTTTGTTTACCCCCTTGGCTCTGGGAAGATTCCACTCCAATGGGTTTGTTCTAAAATAAGAACTGCTCAAAACAAGAATGGGCCTGGGGCCAGCAGGCCTGACTCTGGTTTGGGGGAGGACACACAGTCACAGACCCACCCTGCCTCCTACCCCTCCAAGGGGATTATGATTCACGGGCTTCAAGGCCCCTATACCCCACAGTGTCCAGGTGGCTACCTAGAGCCCAGGTGGGGAAGGCAATGTTTGAAGCAACAGAGGGACTGGGACCAACACTTAAAAAGTATTTTGAGGTTAATTTCCAATGTGATCTCATATGACACAACAGACCAGCTGAGAAGCATTTTTTTTTTTTTTTACAGGGACAGAGAGAGTCAGAGAGAGGGACAGACAGGGACAGACAGGAATGGAGAGAGATGAGAAGCATCAATCATCAGTTTTTTTTGTTTTGTGGGTTTTTTGTTTGTTTGTTTTTGTATTTTTCCGAAGCTGGAAACGGGGAGGCAGTCAGACAGACTCCCGCATGCGCCCGACTGGGATCCACCCGGCATGCCCACCAGGGGGCGATGCTCTGCTGCAATCAGAGCCATTCTAGCACCTGAGGCAGAGGCCACAGAGCCATCCTCAGCGCCCGGGCAAACTTTGCTCCAATGGAGCCTCGGCTGCAGGAGGGGAAGAGAGAGACAGAGAGGAAGGAGAGGGGGAGGGGTGGAGAAGCAGATGGGTGCTTCTCCTGTGTGCCCTGGCTGGGAATCGAACCCGGGACTCCTGCACGCCAGGCCGACGCTCTACCACTGAGCCAACCAGCCAGGGCCTCAATCATCAGTTTTTTGTTGCGAGACCTTAGTTGTTCATTGATTGCTTTCTCATATGTGCCTTGTGGGCCTTCAGCAGACCGAGTAACCCCTTGCTCAAGCCAGCAACCTTGGGTCCAAGCTGGTGAGCTTTTGCTAAAACCAGATGAGCCCGCACTCAAGCTGGCGACCTCAGTGTCTCGAACCTGGGCCCTCTGCATCCCAGTCCAACACTCTATCCACTGCGCCACCGCCTGGTCAGGCTGAGAAGCATTTCTATGCCCATTGTACAAATGAGAGAATGGGGACTGAGAGAAGCAACCTGCCACAGCCACTCATCTGGAAGGAGGAGACAAAACTTGATGTCACCCTCCTGTTCAAGATCAACTGACTTGACGAGGGTGCCAAGTCCACTCAATGAGGCAAGAACAGTCTTCCCAACACATGGTGGTGAGACAAGACCTTGGATTAAGCAATGTTTTTTTTGGTGACAGAGACAGAGGGACAGACAGGAAGGGAGAGAGATGAGAAGCATCAATTCGTTGCAGCACCTTAGTTCACTGATTGCTTTCTCACATATGCCTTGACTGGGGGGCTCCAGCAGACTGAGTGACCCCTTGCTCGAGCCAGCGACCTTGGGCTCAAGCTGGTGAGCCTTCCTCAAACCAGATGAGCCCATGTTCAAGCTGGCGACTTCGGGGTCTCGAACTTGGGTCCTCCAATCCCAGTCCAACAATCTATCTACTGCACCACCGCCTGGTCAGGCAAAGCAGTGGTTTCTTACATGTGACACTATAGGCATGAGCAATAAAAGGCAAAATATAAAAGTAGACTACATCAAACTTAAAACTTTTTTTTTTTTTTTTTTTTTTTACAGAGACAGAGAGAGTCAGAGGGATAGACAGGGACAGACAAACAGGAACAGAGAGATGAGAAGCATCAATCATTAGTTTTTCGTTGCACATTGCGACACCTTAGTTGTTCATTGATTGCTTTCTCATATGTGCCTTGACTGTGGGCCTTCAGCAGACCAAGTAACCCCTTCCTGAGCTTTGCTCAAACCAGATGAGCCAGCGCTCAAGCTGGTGACCTCAGGGTCTCTAACCTGGGTCCTTCCGCATCCCAGTCTGACGCTCTATCCACTGTGCCACCGCCTGATCAGGCTCAAACTTAAAACTTTTGTACTTCAAATCGCACTGTCACAAGTAAGAAGACAACCCACAAAATAGGAGAAAATGTTTATAGGTCAGGTATGTGATAAAGAACTTGTATCTAGGCTATATAGAGAACTCTTGCCCTGGCCAGTTGACTTAACAGTAGAGTGTAAGCCTGGCATGTGGATGTCCCAGGTTCAATTCCCAGTCAGGGTACATAGGAGAAGCAACCATCTGCTTATCCACCCCTCCCTCCTCTCTCTCTCTCACTCACTCCCCCTCCCACAGCCATGAGTCAAATGTTTTGAACAAAGTTGGCCCTGGGCACTGAGGATGGCTTCATGGCCTCGCCTCAGATGCTAAAAATAGCTCAGTTGCTGAGCAATGGAGCAGCAGCCCCATATGGGCAGAGCATTGCCCAGGTAAGAGGCTTGCCCGGTGGATCCTGGTTGGGGCGCACATGGGAGTCTATCTCTCTGCCTCCCCACCTCTCAATTAAAAAAAAAAAGAACTCTTAAAACCCAATTATAAAAAATAGCCTGACCTGTGGTGGCGCAGTGGGATAAAGCGTCAACCTGGAAGTGCTGAGGTCGCCGGTTTGAAACCCTGGGCTTGCCTGGTCAAGGCACATATGGGAGTTGATGCTTCCTGCTCCTCCCCCCCTTCTCTCTCTCTGTCTCTCTGTCTCTCCCTCTCCTCTCTAAAATGAATAAATTAATTAAAAAAAGAAAACATTAAAAAAAAAACCAATTATAAAAAATAAATTAAAAACAAAGGACTAGAATAGGCACTGTTCCAAAGAAGATATACAAATGGACAAAAGCATATGAAAAGATGCTCAATATCATTAGTCATGAGAGCAAAACAAATCAAAACCACAATGAGGCCCTGGCCAGGTAGCTCAGTTGGTTAGAGCAGTGGTCCCCAACCTTTTTTGGACCACAGACGGGTTTAATGTCAGAAAATATTTTCACGAACTGGCCTTTAGGGTGGGACGGATAAATGCACAAAATAAAATTATGCGATCAGCGTAAAAACTGGTATTTTTAAATATAATTGTCGAACTTACAAGACGCGTCAAGAGTGAGTCTTAGATGGATGTAACAGAGGGACTCTGGTCATTTTTTAAAAATAAAAAAATCGGCCTGACCAGGCGGTGGCGCAGTGGATAAAGCATCGGACTAGGATGCGGAGGACCCAGGTTCGAGACCCTGAGGTTGCCAGCTTGAGTGCGGGCTCATCTGATTTGAGCATAGCTCACCAGCTTGGACCCAAGGTCGCTGGCTCGAGCAAGGGGTTACTTGGTCTGCTGTAGCACCACGGTCAAGGCACATATGAGAGAGCAATCAATGAACAACTAAGGTGTCACAACAAAAAACTGATGATTGATACTTCTCATCTCTCTCCGTTCCTGTCTGTCTGTCCCTATCTATTCCTCTCTGACTCTGTAAAAAAAAAATAATAATAAAATAAAATCATTCAGACTTAAATATAAATAAAACGAAAATAATGTAAGTTATTTATTCTTTCTCTACGGACCGGTACCAAATGGCCCACGGACCAGTACCGGTCTGTGGCCCGGGGGTTGGGGTCCACTGGGTTAGAGCATCATCCTGATATGCCAAGATTGTGGGTTTGATCCCCAGTCAGGGCACATACTGGAATCAACCAATGAATACATAAATAAATGGAACAACAGTCAATGTTTCATTCTCTCTGTCTCTACCCCTTCCTCTCTCTCTCTCTTCAATCAATCAATCGATAAACCATAATGAGATGCCACGTCACCCTAACCACTACGATGGCTAGAATAATAAATGTTGGTGAGGATGTGGAGAAACTGGGACTCTCATACTGCTGGTGGGAAAGTAAAACGGTGCAGCTACTTTGGAAAGCAGTCTGGCAGTTCCTCAAAATGCTAAACATAGTTACCACGTGACCCAGTAATTCCACGCCTACATACATACCCAAGAGAATGGAAAATAGATATTCAAACAAAAACTTGTACATGAATGACCATAGCAGCATTATTCTTAGCCAAAAAGTGGAAATAGCCCAAATGTCCACCAACTGATGAATGGATAAAGAAAATTTCATGTATCAATATGACAGAACGTTATTTAGCCACAAAAAAAGAATGAAGTTCTGATATAGGCTACCAAATGCATGAACCTTGAAAACAGTATGCTAAGAAGCCAGCCACAAAAGAAAAGGCCCTGCCTTTCCTTCAATCCCGAGGATGTGAAACCTGCACACTCAGCACTAGAGACTGAGGTGGGATGGAGGTCTGTGATGCTCCCTGTCCACAAAACTGGAATTCATTAACTAGCTCCTAAGATAAGGGAAGAATCTGTCTATAAATCCCGACCTACCACCACTAGGGGCTCCCCAGAGGCTCCTGCTCTGGAGCTACTTGGCACAGTGCTTCTTGAGGCTTAAGGACTTTAGGTCACCTGGAAATCAAAGCAGGAGGGATGATGCTGTGTTGACACCCTCAGGGTCCCACTGCTCAGAGCAGCATGACATTCCAACCCTGTACCTGCCAGTCAGAACGTGGGTTCTGACTCAGTCAGCAACTGGGGGATGAGGTACTTGGTGTTGATATTACTCCCAAGACGTGCACAATGTTACTACCTTCTAGGACCTCAGGGTCAGCTCCAGGAAGCAAGGCCACCCCAGACCAGTCTCAGACCCACTGGCAGTAGCTCCAGTGCAGAATGAATAAATACACAAACACACCTCAAGCAGGCCTCCCACAGGAAGTGGGAGACATGGGCCAGACACTACCTCCCCTTTCCTCTCTGGGCCTGGACCCATCTGTGAAGCAGGACCAGCTAGTTGGCAGGGCTGCTGGAGGGTTGTGAAAGGTGACAGATATGCCATCTCAGCCTGGATACTGGGAGCACAGACCTGGCGGGGCTCAGCCATCTCCCAGGCCCAGAACCTCAAACCCTGTGGGTACACGATCATTCCTTCTCTCTTGCTCAGATTTACAGGAAGTCATAAGAAAGCTGTCTCCTGGGAATTTTGGGGGAACCAGCTGAGACACAAACATACTCACGAGCCCCATTTATTGCTATCTTTGCAAAAAGACCTCCATAATTGCTCCTCATGCAGAATTTTAAGCTTTAGTCTCTAAATAATGACCACCACATGTGGTTGATGACAGTTTCATGAGCAGAATAAATTCTAACATCCTGTTTTGATGCAGGGATACTTAGCACCCCTCCGCCGCCCACACACACACCATCCAAATGTGAAAGAGGAGTTCAGGGGACAGAGCTGGATGTGATAAACAGTCCTGACATAGGCAAGCGCCACTACTCAGTTAAAGCTCACCCAGTCCTACCTGCTGCCAGGTCTGCGCTTCATGCTGCGAGGCCAATACCAACAGGAAGGCCATGTCTGACTGCTGAAGAGCCCTGATCCCGGTCCACCCCTACCCCAGCACAGAGGACACTGGACTTCCACCTTCGCAGGCAGACTGAATTCAGCTCTTTAACTTCCGCGGCACCCAATATGGGTTCTGGACAGTATAGCTGCTTACCAACTGGCCTCTGACTGAACAACGGAGAGACGCAACAGTAAAAAGCAGCTGCTGAAGGACTCCCTGACTTCCATGAGCTGGGAGAGTGGTATGGAGTAGCCCTTGTTTGAGATAGAATGCAAGTCCATCAGATGAAGACCCCTGGGATGTGTCACCCTGTCAGAGACAGTGTGGGAAAGAGCGCAGAGAGGAGGACAGAGGGTGTGAGGACTGCAGGCAGCAGAGCACGGCCCAGGGCAGAGAAGGATGGGTGGAGGACAAAGGGAGCAGATACTCCATCTCCTTAGACCTACCCCCAACTTGATGGCAGGGGGTGGGGAGTCCTGCTTCTGGGACACATGAAGCAGCAGGAAGAATGATGCCACCTGAGGCCAGACCATACTGTGAAGTTCCAGAAAATCCCAGAGATATCACCACATACAGGGAGCAGTTTTTCCCCAAAACAGGTTTGCAAAGGAATGAAAGAGGGACTCATCCACAATCCTACCTGAAGGCGTAGGTCTTCTGATGCCAGCTCAGCTGTCCCCGAATGCTGTAGGCAATGGTGGTAACAAACTCCCCACCTAACCCCAGCTCTGAGCACAGCTTCAAGGCGAACTTCTCGGGTGAATTCTCCTTCTCCGACATGTCCCACTCGAACTGGTCCACCAGGGAGATATTCCCCACGTGGATGTTCAGCTGGGGCCAGAACCAAAGAACCCAAATTAGAGCAGTCAGAACCCACCCAACAGGGGCTTTAAGATGGTGGGACAGCTCGCTCTGGAGTACCAGGCCGGGCTGGACCCTGCTAATGACTTCATCGTTGAGAACCAGGGCTGGCCCTCATCTTTCCAGTTGCAGCCCTCCATCCACAAAACAGGGCTAAGCTCACAAACCAGCTAGGGTGGCCACAAGGGGTTCTGGCACAGGACCCAGCACAGTCACCTTTGAGGGAAGACCCTAAAGAGGCCCTGGGGCACCTGAGTCCCACCTCTCCCCATTCCTGTTCCCTTGCTCCTCTTCATTCCTGCTGGTCTTGCTCTTGACAAGAGTATACCAGTCACTCAGGGCTCCGCTCAACTGTCACTCATCAAACAATGACCCTCGCCTGACTAGGCGGTGGCGCAAGTGGATAGAGCGTTGGACTGGGATGCAGAAGGACCCAGGTTCGAGACCCCAAGGTTGCCAGCTTGAGCACGGGCTCATCTGGTTTGAGCAAAAAGCTCACCAGCTTGGACCCAAGGTCGCTGGCTCAAGCAAGGGGTTACTCGGTCTGCTGAAGGCCCGCGGTCAAGGCACATATGAGAAAGCAATGAACAACCAAGGTGTCACAATGTGCAACGAAAAACTAATGATTGATGCTTCTCATCTCTCCGTTCCTATCTGTCCCTGACTATCCCTCTCTCTGACTCTCTCTCTGTCTCTGTAAAAACAAAAACAAAACAAACAAAAAAACCAATGCATGCCATTAACTGTAACAAAAAGAAATTAAAACTGCACAAAAACTAGAGCATGCACCAAAAAACGGATTTCAGATTAAAAAAAAAACAAAAACAAAAACAATGACCCTGAGCCCTCGCCTCAGCAACCATCTGCCCCCTTACTTTGCCTCAATATAGAGCTCCACTTAGAAATGATCTTGGTAAGTGTGCTCACAGATCCGAATCACACCTTTACCAGCCCACAAGGCAAAGACAAAGCCTGGGAGGAGAGCTGAAGCCCATGGTGAACTACTCTACCATACTCCCAGCAGCGCCCTGTTGATGTGCAGCCTGCAGCCAAGAGAGGATCCAGACCTTGCGTGTGCAGCATGCAGAGCAAGACAGAACACAGCCTGTATCCAAGGGTGGGGGACCACCTCCCTAACTTCTCAACTGACACATAATGGTACCCACTCTGAAAGTGGGCACCACTGAATCACACAGGAAGCACTCTATGGAGTCCAGCTTTGTACACTGAGCATTCTGTCCATAAGATTTCTTCTACGGCTATGTGAGGCTGGGACCATCTCACTGCTGTTTAGTGCTCTGCCAGGTGAGCAGGCCAGGTGTGCCAGGTGAGCAGCCCAGGTGTTGTATCTGCCCATTCACCCCACTGTCCTTGGGTGCTTTTAACTTGGCTTTTAAGACAAGGAACATGGCAGGCAGTGAACTGGCCACTACTTAGGGACCAGCCTGCACAGAGACTTCTCCTTTTCTTGAGAAACATAGGACCCCGACTCTGTTCATGAAGTTCTGCACCTCTTGAATCCTGTGCACATTCCCCTCACTGCAGTCCAACCCTCAGGCCCTCCTCACCCACTGGGCAACCATGGTGGGTTTACAGAATGGAACCAGAAGAGCTGCCCCTTCCCCTAAGAGGACCTGAATGCCTGGTCAACCACATCAGCACACTGGGACAGGAAAAAACGAGAAGTGGCAGGCAGTCCACAGAAACGCACCAAACAGAATGTAACAGGACCAAACAGAAGCTAATAGGACCATCTGGGACAGTGCTCACACCCAGCAAGCCCCATCCCGGGTGCAGCACCATAAGTCCTCTCTGCTGCTAGGTGGTGCCATGTGGACAGGGTGACCTATCCCCCACCAATTGAACATTAATACTTTCAATTATTAAATAATATAGATTGCATGCCAACCAAAGAGAGGCTCAGGGGATGCAACGGTGGGTAAGACAAACAAAAAGCTGACTTCATGGGCTGACAACCAGCTGGGAGAAAGACAGACATTAGATTAATACAATATATATTGGAATGGTACCAAGTGCTAAGGGGGAAAATGACCAGAGGGATAGAAGGTACAGGGTCAGCCACATTATGTAGGAGGCCCAGAAAGGCTTCCTGGGAGAGGTGGCATTTTAGGAAGAACTGAATGAGCCAAGAGAGAAGGCTGGTGGCTCCCTGGAGGGAAGGGTCCCCTGCAGAGTAGGGCCTGAGGCCGTCATAAGGGCTCCAGCTTCCACAGAGGGATGTGCGAAGCTTGCAAAGTGTTTTGGGCAAAGGAGAGATACTGGCTGCCACTGAGACCCAGGCTGGCGGAAACATCTGGTGGTGGCAGCAGTGGGATGAACACCAGATGAGCTCACAGAGACAGGGCAGAGTCAGGACCTCCGAGCAAGCACACACCATTGATGCCAGGCTCTCACTTGTCTCTCCAGCCTTGACCTGTATTACCTCACAAACCTTTCCACTCCCAAAATAGGGTTCGGCCAACTCCGCAAAGTCTGATGGTTTGACTCTCAGCAGCACCAAGCCCCCCAGGCCTCTGGAACTGAGGGGAGCTGACCCGGGACAGGTGCCTGGTTAAGTTGGCCAGGCCTGGGCTTTGGTCCCAGTATCACTGAGAACATCTGTAAGTGGCTGCTCCAAACTAAGGCACTGCTTTGTGAGGAGACACTACTCAGGTGCCATTACTCCAAAAATTCCTGTCTTCCACTGTGTCCCTAGAGCCAGACTAAGAGCACCCTCACAGAAGCAAGCACCCAACTCTTCTGAAATCCCAGTTACACGTGGAAAGACTTGGGTGTGATCTTCAGTTTCCTCACCTACAAGAGGGGATGCTGTCACCTAGGTCACAGTGCCCACAACGTTTCTGGCCTGATAAACAGAGCACTGTTCCACAGCATCAAAGGTCATTACCAATAAAATAAAAAAGCAACCCACAGAATGGGAGAAAATATTTGCAAAATCACATATCTGATATGTGGAAAATATAAAAAACTTGTAAAATACAAAAGAACACCTGATTAAAATACTGGCAAAGGATTTGAATAGATATCTCTGAAGGAAATATACAAATGGCCAATAAACACATGAAAAAATATTCAACATCACTTATCAACAGGGAAATGCAAATCAAAACCACACTGAGATACCACTTCACACCAGAGAGGCTCTAGCAGGGAGGCCTGGCTCCAAATTGCCACTCTACCACTTCTCAGCTGGGCAGTGCGGGGTACATGGCTTTACCTTTCCATGTGCCTACCTCTTTACCTGTAACACAGCGGGTAGGGCAGCACCTACTCCAGGACTGCGGTGGGTTACTAAGACAGTATGGGGTGTGTTCAGCCCAGCTAGCCTACGGGAAGAGTGGAGTGTGGTCATCTTATTTGGTATTTCCCACTCTAGCCATCAGTTGGCTTCATCTCCTTTGACTACACCCAGAATGTAATGCCTTGCTCAGAGAAGTCAGGCCCACTCTCCCTGGGGTAGTAAGCAGAGTCATGTGCCGTCTCAAAGACTGCTTTCCAGTAGCACTGTTCCACAGGCTTCCATCAAAGACTCCATGTACTTTCAGTGTCCCATGACCCTCCCCTACCTCAGGACAAGGAAGGCCCTGTCACATGGAGAGGAGCTGCCTACCTTGATGATGACACGCTGGTCTGATTGGTCCTCCAAGATGCTGTCCGTGGGGTAGGACTCAATCTGCTGTCTGATGGCAGAGGCAATAGCTGGCACAAACGTCAGTGGGTTCAAATCTAGGTCGTCACAGAGGATTTCTGAAAACATCTCAGGGGTCATCAGCTTCTCTGAAATGAGGCAAGAGGGTTAGGATTGCCAACAGTTGCAGGGCCTAATCTCACTGTGCTCAGCCCTGACTTCTCCCTTCTCCCTCCTCCTCTGCTAAACCTCTCAGACAAAGATAAGGATAAAGATGAAGAGGAAGGGAGAACTGAGAGTGGCTCCCCAGACATGGCACGGCAAGGAAGCAAAGGATGAACACCTCCCTTCTGGCCATCAATCCATATACATGTCCTCTTACATACCCCTGGGGGTGGTCGAGACCCAAGTGTTCCCACATACCAGGTTCTCCCCACTCCCAGATACCATACAGCTACACCACTTGATTAGTTCTAACCAATGAGATGGGGGCAGGGGCAAAGACACTACGCTTCAGAGCTGATGTGCCATGTCTATACTCCCCTCTCCTCTTCTGACCCAGGAAACTAGGGCAGCCCATGTGAAGACACAGGGAGAAGACATCCATCTACACACCATGGAGAGAGGCCTCAGAGGAAACCAATGCTACCAACAAGATCTCAAACTTCTAGCTTCCAGATCTGGGAGAAAATAAATTTCTGTTGTTTAAGCCTTCCATGTGTGGGACTTTGTTATGGTAGCCCTAGCAAACACAAGTTTCTTCTACATAAACCACTTGAAGGCTAGTTTCCACTGGAGGAAGGAGCAGATGCACGTACATCCACCTACCTCTTCCTTGCCAGTTGAAAAATCCCTCAGAGATGGTATTAGGCTGCTTGTGGCTTTTTACAGAGCTACCCTCAGTTTCTGACTCTGTGGGGAGCATACGTACTCCACAAGTTAACAAGCACAGAGGTATGTATGGATCCTGGAAACACAGCCGCACCAGGCATTAGCTCGTAGGGACCACCTGTGACTAGCCAGACTATGGCAAGGAACTGTGCAATCAAATGTTTTTCTCCCCATTCTGCCCTGTCCGTAACCCAAACCTTAATGACCACATGAGCTCTGGGATGAGCCATAGACAAGAGAAAGCCAAGAGTGAATTCCCTCATAAGCACATAGCATGATTCTATTATCAGGAACCAGGTCTGCTAAACAGACAACTGACCTCACTATTTCCTCACTAACCCAGAAGTGCTTGAGCACAACTGTCCTGACAGCACCTTCGGGACAAACCTAAAAAACTCAGCCAGCCTATGTCCAATAACTCATAAAGCAAGCAAATGTAGTTTATTTTGAAGATTTCAGCAGGAAGCTAAAGTGCTCAGGCTAAGTAAACTATGAGTATATTGTCCTCAACATTTTTAAAAATTAACATTTTAGTTTATGGTAATTGTAGATCCATATGCTGTCTTGATTGCCATACCTATATACTAAGGCTTGAGAATGAGAAGACTGATTCCTCCCACTTTATTCTTCTTTTTCAAAATTGCTTTAGCACCTGACCAGGCGGTGGCACAGTGGATAGAGCATCAGACTGGGATGAGGAAGACTCAGGTTCGAGACTCCAAGGTCGCCAGCTTGAGCACAGGCTCATCTGGTTTGTTTGTTTGTTGGGTTTTTTTTTTTTTTTGTATTTTTCTGAAGTTGGAAACGGGGAGGCAGTCAGACAGACTCCCACATGCTCCCGATGGGGATCCACCTGGCATGCCCACCAGGGGGTGATGCTCCACCCATCTGGGGCACCGCTCTGTTGCAACCAGAGCCATTCTAGCGCCTGAGGCAGAGGCCATAGAGCCATCCTCAGTGCTCGGGCCAACTTTGCTCCAATGGAGCCTTGGCTGCGGGAGGGGAAGAGAGAGACAGAGAGGAAGGAGAGGGGGAGGGGTGGAGAAGCAGATGGGCACTTCTCCTGTGTGCCCTGGCTGGGAATCGAACCCGGGACTCCTGCACACCAGGCTGATGGTCTACCACTGAGCCAACCGGCCAGGGCCAGGCTCATCTGGTTTGAGCAAAGCTCACCAGCTTGGACCCAAGGTCGCTGGCTCAAGCAAGAGGTTACTCGGTCTGCTGTAGCCCCACGGTCAAGGCACATATGAGAAAGCAATCAATGAACAACTAAGGTGTCGCAACGAAAAAGTAATGATTGATGCTTCTCATCTCTCTCCGTTCCTGTCTGTCTATCCCTATCTATCCCTCTCTCTGACTCTCTCTCTGTCCCTGTAAAAAAAAAAAAAATTGTTTTAGCTACTTTAGTTCTCTTGTATTTACATTTAAGTTTTAGAATAGTTTTGTCTGTAACTATAAAAATACTTTGCTGAGATTTTCATAGGAATTGCATTAAACTTTCTTAACAACTTAGGAAGAATTGACATCTTGACTCTTCTAATCCATGAATATGGTTGTCTCTCCATTTGTTTAAATCTTCAATTATTCATCAGTGTTTTGTAGGTTTCAGCATACAAGTCCTATACATGTTTGTTAGATTCACAACTAAGTATTCCTTTTCTTACTGAATGATTTTTAACTTGTACGTCCATGTGTTTTTGTTTTTGTTTTTAATTTTATTTATTCATTTTAGAGAGAAGAGAGAAAGGGAGAGAGAAAGGTAGAGAGGGAGAGAGAGAGGAGAGAGAGACAGAGAGAGAAGGTGGGGAGGAGCTGGAAGCATCAACTCCCATATGTGCCTTGACCAGGCAAGCCCAGGGTTTCGAACCGGCGACCTCAGCATTTCCAGGTCGACACTTTATCCACTGCGCCACCACAGGTCAGGCCCGTCCATGTGTTTTTAATTTGAATGTTCATGTGTTCACTAATAGTATACAAAAACACAATTGATTTTTGCATGTTTATCTGATAGCTTGTGACCTTACCGAACTGTTATTCTAGTAAATTCTTTTGTAGGTCGCTTGGGATTTTCTATGTAGACAATCATGTGACCTATAAATAATGACAGTTTTGTTTCTTCCTTTCTGATCCATTATGTCTTTTATTTCATTTTCTTGCTTTATTGCACTGGCCAGTACTTCTAATACTATGTTGAACAAAGTGGTAAAAGCAAATATCTGTGCCTTGTCCCTGATCTTAGGGAGAAAGTGTTTGGTCTTTCACCATTAAATATGTTAGCTATAAGATTTTTTGTATTTGGTACAATTGGTAATTTATTTCTTTATTTTGTGGTCAGTCTTGCTAGAGGTTTGTCAATTTTACTGATTTTGTCAAAATACATTTTCTCTATTGTTTTCTAATTTCAATTTCATTGATTTATGTTCTCTTTTTTATGTCTTGCCTTCTGTTTGCTTTGATTTCATTTTGTTCTTCATTTTCTTTTTTTTTTTTAATTTTTGGTTGATTTTAGAGACAGAGGGGAAGGGAGGTAAGAAGGGAGGGAGTGGGGAAGGGGGAGAGAATAAGAGAGAGTGAGAAAGAGAGAAGAGTATTCATTTATTGTTCCATTTAGTTGTGCATTCATCAGTCACTTGCTATATGTGTGCTGATTGAGGATTGGACCCATAACCTTGGTGCTGCTGCTTTTTTTTTTTTTAAGAATTTTTTATTTACTCATTTTAATTTTTTTTAATTTATTATTATTTTTTTTGTATTTTTCTGAAGCTGGAAACGGGGAGACAGTCAGACAGACTCCCGCATGCGCCTGACCGGGATCCACCCGGCACGCCCACCAGGGGCGATGCTCTGCCCACCAGGGGGCAACGCCCGCCCCTCTGGGGCCTCACTCGGCTGCGACCAGAGCCACTCCAGTGCCTGGGGCAGAGGCCAAGGAGCTATCCCCAGCGCCCGGGCCATCCCTGCTCCAATGGAGCCCCGGCCGCGGGAGGGGAAGAGAGAAACAGAGAGGAAGGAGGGGGGGGTGGAGAAGCAAATGGGCGCCTCTCCCATGCGCCCTGGCCGGGAATCGAACCCAGATCCCCCGCGTGCCAGGCCGACACTCCACTGCCGAGCCAACCGGCCAGGGCCTATTTACTCATTTTAGAGAGGAGAGAGAGAGAAGGGAGGGAGGAGCAGGAAGCATCAATTCCCATATATGCCTTGACTAGGCCTTGAACTGGTGACCTCAGCATTCCAGGTCTATGCTTTTATCTACTGTGCCACCACAGGTCAGGCAACCTTGGTGTTTCAGCATGATGTTCTAACTGACTAAGCTAACTGGCCAGGGCCCTTTTCTTTGGTCTTTTTTTTTTTTTTTAATTTTTTTTTTTTAGTTTATTGATTTTAGCCAGAGAGGAAGTAGAGAGATAGAGAGAGACAGGAACATCAATCTGGTCCTGCATGTGCCCGGACTGGGGATTGAACTAGGCAACCTCTGTGCTTCAGGTTAATGTTCTTACCAGTGGAGCTATCCAGCCAGGGCTTTTTTCTTTGGTTCTTAAAGTGGAAGATTATATCAAGTCAATGGAAAAATTAAAAAAAAAAAAAAAGGCTATCACAGTCCTGGCGTGCACATGCTCATTCTCCCCCCACACCCATCCCCCAAAGCACGCCGCTCAAAATCTTTTCAAGTGTACTTTCCTAAGCTACAAGGGCCCTTCTTTTGCCTCTGTAACTTGTTTTCTTTTTTGTATGTGTGATAGAAACAGATAGAGACAGAGAGAGGGACAGATAGAGACAGACAGGAAGGGAGAGAGATAAGCATCAATTCTTCGTTGCAGATTCTTAGTTGTTCATTGATTGCTTTCTCATATGTGCCTTGACCGTGGGGCTACAGCAGACCGAGTAACCTCAGCTCAAGTCAGCGACCTTAGGTCCAAGCTGGTGAACTGTGCTCAAACCAGATGAGCCCGCACTCAAGCTGGCAACCTCAGGGTTTCAAACCTGGGTCCTCCGCATCCCAGTCCGATGCTCTCTCCACTGTACTACCACCTGGTCAGGCTATAACTTGTTTTCTTAGCTCATTTCTTCTAAAACTCACTTTTATTACTTCTGTAACTTTCTAAATAAACTTTCTCTTATAATTTGAAAAAAAAAGGCTATTACTTCCCTTATACACACTAAATATCACTCTGGGTAGAGGAAGAGTTCACAGAAAAACAGTATTTTGGTACTTAAAGTGTTTGTACTAAGTTACATTTAGTGGGATATGATATGTTGCATGAGGACTCCTATAAATAACATCCCGAAGAAACCCATGGTGGAATTCACAGACAGTTGCTGGTTTTCATTACATTATACTGAATGTAATGTATACCATGGAAGAGGTTCTCTTTGACTTAAGTATTGTATTATGTGTGATTCTGTTCCTTCTTCTTCTTTTTTTTAAGTGACAGGAGGAGAGGCAGAAAGACTCCCACATGTGCCCTGGCTGGGATCCACCCAGCAACTTCTGCGTGGGGCCAATGCTCAAATCAGCCAAGCTATTTTTTTTTTTTTTTTTTTCTTTTTTCATTTTTCTGAAGCTTGGAAACAGGGAGAGACAGTCAGACAGACTCCCGCATGCGCCCGACCGGGATCCACCCGGCACGCCCACCAGGGGCAATGCTCTGCCCACCAGGGGGCGATGCTCTGCCCATCCTGGGCGTCGCCATGTTGCGACCAGAGCCACTCTAGCGCCTGAAGTATAGGCCACAGAGCCATCCCCAGTGCCCGGGCCATCTTTGCTCCAATGGAGCCTTGGCTGCGGGAGGGGAAGAGAGAGACAGAGAGGAAAGCGCGGCGGAGGGGTGGAGAAGCAAATGGGCGCTTCTCCTGTGTGCCCTGGCCGGGAATCGAACCCGGGTCCTCCGCACGCTAGGCCGACGCTCTACCGCTGAGCCAACCGGCCAGGGCCCAGCCAAGCTATTTTTTAGTGCCTGAGGCTGATGCTTGGACCACCAGCCAAGCTATTTTCAGCGCCTGGAGCAAATGCTTGAACCAACTGAGCTACTGGCTACAGGAGGGGAAGAGGGAAAGAAGAGGAAGAAGGAGGGGGAGAGAAGCAGATAGTTGCTTCTCCTGTGTGCCCTGACTGGGGATGGAACCCAGAATATCCATATGCTGAGCTGATGCTCTATTCACTGAGCCAACTGGCCAGGGGTGATTCTGCTTCTTCTGAGTTGAGAACTGCAAAACCAATCACCAAGTCTCTCTCTGCCTAGTTCTAAAAGGCTGAGAGCTATGCCCATCTCATAGCAATGGATGCTTACTGAATTGTGTGTATGAACCAGAGTGTTGGCTTCATTTTATATTTTATATATTATAGTTTCATTTTCCCCTTCATCTACTTTTTCCTAACCACTCCTTTTTCATTTGCTTTATTGTTTTATAACAAGCATTTTATATAAGCTGCCTTACACCCCTTCTGAAACAGGGTGGGATATAAAAAAATAGTAAGAGCTTTCTATGTGTTGTTGGAAAAAAGTAACAATACAATACGTGTACTGATTCAATATGGACTAAGTTCCTATGCTTGGCCAGGGTTCTATGCTAAGTAGTCTATGAAAAACAGCAATAAAAAACAAAGCCCCTGGCATAGAAGTCGTGCTCCGGCAGCCTGCGGGCTTGCAGCAGGAACCAGGCTCCAGGCGCTGGCGCCAGGCCGCGGGGAGGAGGCGGCTTCGCTCCCTGCGCTGCCAGGAGCCCTGAGCCTCTCGGCCCCAGAGAGCGGGAGGCGGCAGCGTCCTCCCCGACGCGTGGCATGTCTGGGTCCCTGGACCCCCCTCGTGGTGGATGGATGCTGCCTCCTGCCATGTTTGCCTAACAGTTGTTCACAATGAATAGCCAGGTTTTGACCCAGGACATTGCCTGCGGATGGAATCACCTACTCTGTGACCTTTGGCCTCAGGCTGTCGTGTTTCCTGGAAGAAAGCTGGGTTTCCCTCCCTGGTTCCCTGGAGGGCCACCTGAACATGGAAAGAGCTTGGTGTAGACAAAACTTCACCTAGAGCCTGACCTGTGGCGTAGTGGGTAAAGCATCGACCTGGAATGCTAAGGTCGCTGGTTCAAAACCCTGAGCTTGCCTGGTCAAGGCACATATGGGAGTTGATGCTTTCTGCCCCTCCCCCTTTCTCTATCTCTGTCTCTCTGTCCTGTCTCTCTCTCACTCTCTCTAAAATGAATAAATGAAATCTAAAAAAAAAAATCCAAAATCAATCAATCAATAAATAAAACTTTACCTAGAAAAAAAAAACCAACAACAAAGCCCCTGACCCCAGGTGTTGAAATAGAGAGGGAGAGAGATGAATTAACAAATAATTATAATTCAGGCCAGCTGAGATAAGCAGGGAACACTATGACAGGTGATATACCACACTGGTGATGGCCTGGCCCCCATGAGCTAGCCCATCCTGGTGCTGGGGCATCACCAGTGCTCTGCACCTGCCCGCAGTTACACTCATTACAACCTCCTGAAACCCTTCATTGGTGTCCCTCATCACTGATGTCCACCTTCACCCACACCTTCTATCTCCCCTTGGCCACATCATCTCTTTGCCAATATCCTCTCTTGCCAGTTAACCTATGGATCCTGGAAGACAGGCACCCCAGCTCTCAGGCCTAGTTCCCAGGGCTGGGCAGAGGCCCTCAGACCAACTGCCAGGGGATGACCACAGGAAGCAGCCTAATCCTTTCAGAAAGCTCAAAGCCACTGCTATCAACAACCACAGGTGTTCCTCCCCAAGGAAATCCCCTCTGGGAGAAAAATGTTGTAAGCTACTGTTATCTGCCATGGAAACAGCTAATAGCAGGGGGAGTTTCAGCAAACTAGGACACAATTCCACACCAATTATAAAGACCAGACAAACCAGGAAGACACTTAAGAAAGTGAAGAAAACTAAAATTACACTTGTACTACAATTACAACTATGTTAAATGTATTTGCATATAAAAGTGACTAAACAAAAAAAATGTGAAACTGAAAACATTAGGGAAGTGAGCATCTGGTGACTCTAAACTTTTATTCATTTAAAAATAGCATTCACTGTTGTTACTTTGTCTGAATACAAATAACATCTTTGTTATACAAAGTCTGAAAGATTCAGGACAAAAATAAGAAAATAAACACATGCACAATCCTCCTTCCAGATGAGATAAAGACTCAACACTCCTGTGGACATCTCCTAACCTTTCTCTTCCACAGTTGCAGAGACTTACATTCAGACTTTGGGAGCAGGGAAGAGCAAGAAGACCTGGTAACAGACCCAGGACTTAGAGCAGGGGTCCTCAAACTTTTACACAGAGGGCCAGTTCACTGTCCCTCAGACCGTTGGAAGGCTGGGCTATAAAAAAAACTATGAACAAATCCCTATGCACACTGCACATATCTTATTTTAAAGTAAAAAAACAAAACGGGAAAAAATACAATATTTAAAATAAAGAACAAGTAAATTTAAATCAACAAACTGATTAGTATTTCAATGGGAACTATGGGCCTGCTTTTGGCTAATGAGATGGTCAATGTGCTCCTCTCACTGACCGCCAATGAAAGAGGTGCCCCTTCTGGAAGTGCAGCGGGGGCCGGAAAAATGACGCCTGACTTAGAGTGAGGATGGAAAGAATGGAGCAGGCCAGGGCAGGCCTCCCAGCCAAGGAGATGAGAGAGACACGAGCATGCACATGCAGCATCTAGAAGAGCAAGGGGTGAACGGGGCTGAAGGTTAGGTATGTGGAAAACAAGGCAGCAG
Organism: Saccopteryx leptura; assembly: GCF_036850995.1. NCBI lineage: Eukaryota > Metazoa > Chordata > Mammalia > Chiroptera > Emballonuridae > Saccopteryx > Saccopteryx leptura. The sequence goes on along the minus strand of NC_089504.1, from coordinate 382,861,206 downwards.
CATCAAGGTCACCATCGAGCTCTAGGAACTGGCAGGCTTCGTGCCAGGCCATCGAACTACTCATGCTCACAGTAGGGAAGGAACCCAAGGGTCATATGCCCAGCCCACAAGAAACAATACCAGAAACAGGATTTGAACACAGAGTCCACACCCTCTAAACCTATGCTACAATGCTCTGAATGTCGTATTCAGAATCCAGAACCTGCCCAATGGGCATCAGACAGGAAAGGGGAGTGTTTACATGGTGGCTGGGCTGGGCTGTCCAGAGCCCCACATACCATTCATGTTCCAGGTAAAGGCATCCCTCAGCTTCTGCCCGTCAATCTCCATGTCTAGCCGGATAGGAACCAGCACCTCAGGCTGAGACGCATTCTCGTGGATCACTGCTGGGTCGTGGTCATCAAAGCTAGAAGTAAATGGCAGCAAAGTCAGCAAGGAGTACTATGGGTACCCCCAGGGCCTCCCTCTCTACACCACTGATCACTGCAAACGTGGCCAAGAGGGAAGCCCACTTCTTATCAGGACTTGTCCACTAAGGGCTGAGTCAGCAGAAGCAAGGCCAGCAGAGGTCACAAGCCACAGGGGCAGAGCTCCAACTTCATGAACACACAGGAAAGGGAGAAAAAGCTGCTGACGTGGGCAGTGGGACAGACCTGAACATACTCTGAAAGAAGGGAGATTTAAGCCCCAAAACAGGCAGAACGTTTGTAGAAAGCTGTGGGAAAAGAAAGGTATTTCCAGATGAGGAAATACTTGAGCAAAGGCCAAGGGACAGGGAGAAGCAAGGAGCTGCTAGGGCAGCAGCAGCCAGAACACTGAAGGCAGGGTACAGATTAGACAAGGGAGCATGTGTGAGACACTGGGAAACTACAAGGTCAAGGTGCCAACAGTTTTCCATGTCCAGCTGCGGAATCCAGTCTTTACCCCAAGGGAGCTCCAGGACTGAGCAAGCACATTACAATGTCATATCTGGATTTTAGGAAAACAAAGAGGTAGGAGATGTGGGGATGTTGGAGGGCATGGGGGACCTAAGGGCATCTGTGGAATACAGAGGGCTGAGAACTGCTCTCAGAGCTTGGGGCAAGGACGACAGACAAACAAATGAGGAAAGCACACTGCATGCCACACAGATGCTCTGGGAAACACAGAAGGGAAGGAGTAGGAGTGGCCATTCTAAAGGTGGAAGGCAGCCCTGGGGAAGTGACATTCAATTAGAGATGCGAAGGAAGGAGGGAGAAAGAGATGGAGGAGGGAAGAAAGGGGGTGAGCCATTCAGATACTGACAAGAGGTGAACAAGGCTGAGCTGTGGAGATGAATGTGGGGGTGGGACTTTAAAAAATAACTCCCAAAAGACAGCTAAAGACTAATCCTTTATCTTATATGGCAAAAAGTGGGGGTACTTTGCAGATGTGATTAAGTTAAGGATCTTCAGAGATTAATTACCCTAATGAGCCCTATATTACATCACGAGTGTCCTTACAAGAGACAGGGGAAATCTGACACACAGAGAAGGGTATATGACCATGAAGGCAGACTGGTGATATGGCTATAAGCCAAGGAATGCTAGCAGCCACCAGAAGCTGAAAGAGGAAGGAACAGATTCTCCTCCAGAGGTCCCAGAAGTGCAACCCATCCAACACCTTGATTTTAGTTCAACAAAATTCCTAGCATCCAAAACTGCGATAGAATAAACCTGTAATGTATTAAGCCACCCAGTTTGTTGCAATTTGTTTCACCAGCCACAAGTAACTAATACAGTAAGAGTCAGGAAATGGCATCTGAAATCAAGAGGCAAGGATTGTGCCCCCAGGAATTCTACTCAAGGTACTGGGGAAATGAGAAGACCATCAAGACTAAAACAGGCAGAGGTGGGGGACTGGAGCAAGCCAGAGACTAGCATCCTAGAAGCTGAGGCAAAAGTTTCACGGAGAAGGGAGCATGGCATTTTAAGGAAAACAAGGTCAAAGGAGAGTATTTTTCTGGGGAGCAGGAGACTAAAATGCATTCAAGCATTAAGGCAAAATCAGTGGAGAGGGCAATGCATGCTCACCAGAGAGGGAAGGTTCTCTTCTTGTCCCGGCCCATTCGATTCCTATTGATGGTCGTGGAACACGGTACAGCATCCAGATGGTGGGAGCTGTTGGGCAGGGTGGGTACCCACTGACTGTTCCTCTTTGCTTTCTGTTCCCTAGAGAGACATGAGAAATCCCCAACTCAGTTTACGAGCCTGATACCACCCACCAGGTATCAAGTCATAGTCAGCGGACACCCGCTATATCCCTGCTGGGCTCCAGCCCCAGTGGGAACTTCTGTGCACCCCAAACTCTATAGGTTTTTTCTATTTTTAAAGATTTTATTTAGCCTGACCAGGCGGTGGCACAGTGCATAGAGCGGACTGGGATGCGGAGGACCCAGGTTCGAGACCCCGAGGTCACAGCTTGAGCGCGGGCTCATCTGGTTTGAGCAAGGCTCACCAGCTTGGACCCAAGGTTGCTGGCTCGAGCAAGGGGTTACTCGGTCTGCTGAAGGCCCGCGGTCAAGGCACATATGAGAAAGCAATCAATGAACAACTAAGGTGTTGCAACAAAAAACTGATGATTAATGCTTCTCCTCTCTCTCCATTCCTGTCTGTCTGTCCCTATCTATCCCTGTCTGACTCTCTCTCTGTCCCTGTAAAAACAAACAAACAAACAAAAAAAGATTTTATTTATTGCCTGGCCTGTGGTGAAAGTGTTGACCTGGAATGCTGAGGTCACCAGTTCAAAACTCCAGACTTGCCAGGTCAAGGCACATGTGAGAAAGAATTGTGAGTTGATGCTTTCTGCTCCCCCTTTCTCTTTCTCCTCTCTAAAAATTAATAAAATCTTATAAAATTAAAAAAATTTTTACTGATTTTATGAGGGCAGGGTAACAAGAAGAATCTTCTTGTTGCTTAACTTCAGTTGTTCACTGATTACTTATCATATGTGTTTTGATCAGGCAAGTCCAGGGTTTTGAACCAGTGACTTCAGTATTCCAGGTCAACACTCTATCTACTGTGCTACCATGGGCGAAACTCTGCAGGTTTCTATTCCCTAGGCTCCCACCAGCACCTGCTCAGAACTACCCAAGCTTGGGGAAGAGTGCCAAGGACCCAACATGTCAGAGCAGCCACCAGCCCAGTGCACAAGCTATAATGTAACATGCTATATGCTGGGCATGGCTCCATGGAAGCACTATCCCTTCTGTGGGGAAAGAATACAGGGAGGAGGCTTCCCAGAGGAGTGGAGACTTAAATACTGAGTTGGGGCCCAATGGGGACAACTGGACGGGAAAGGGTATTTCAGGAGGAGCACAGACAGCAAGAGGCAAAGGCAGCAGGTTGTAGGCTCAGTGGGGGCTGGAAACATGGGACACAGGGAGGGTCCCAATTATAGGGGCTGGCATGTTCTATGAGAAACTGACTGCAACAACAGGTGGCTGAGAATCCCCAGGGGCTTGTAACAGGAAGAGATATGATCAGGCTATTATTTTAGACATGAAGGCCAGCCTGAGATGGCCTAGGCCAGTGATCTGCAAACCGTGGCTCACGAGCCACATGCAGCTCTTTGGCCCCTTGAGTGTGGCTCTTCCACAAAATACCACATGTGGGCGCTACCTCGATAAGGAATGTACCTACCTATATAGTTTAAGTTTAAAAAATTTGGCTCTCAAGAGAAATCTCAATTGTTGTACTGTTGATATTTGGTGGCTCTGTTGACTAATGAGTTTGCCAACAACTGGCCTAGGCAATGCTGCTGGCCTCTGGACTTCAGACCAGTAGAGGTGAGAAAATGGAGTATTGGTAAATACTGTTTGGAAAGTGATGTGCAAAATAATTTTTTTTTTTACAGGGACACAGAGAGAGTCAGAGAGAGGGATAGACAGGGACAGACAGACACGAACGAACAGATGAGAAGCATCAATCATCAGTTTTTTGCTGTGACACCTTAGTTGTTCATTGATTGCTTTCTCATATGTGCCTTGACCACGGGCCTTCAGCAGACCAAGTAACCCCCTTGCTCAAGCCAGCGATCTTGGGTCCAAGCTGGTGAGGGTTTTTTGTGTTTTTTTTTTGCTCAAGCCAGACGAGCCCGCATCCAAGCTGGTGATCTAGGGGTCTCGAACCTGGGTCCTCCGCATCCCAGTCCGACGCTCCATCCACTGCGCCACCGCCTGGTCAGGCGATGCGCAAAATAATTTAAGTAGCCCATGACCCATAAAAGGCTCACTCTTCTCACCAGATCACAGGTTGCTTTTACTACTAGGAAAATAGCAAAAGCTATTTTAAACTGAAGCTCCAGTGTTGGGTTTGCCAGATGAGTGCTTCAGTTCCTATGTTCTGAGTCCCTTTATCATCCTTGAGGCTGCCTTCCCCAATGAGAATACAAGTAATATCAGGGCAGCTACTGTGTGTAATTCACCTATATAAACATCTGCACCAGTCTTCTTCAATAACTGCTTGCTACAACTCAAAGAATGTGACAACTGCTGGATTTCCTGCTGCTTACCCAGTGCCCTTCAGGAGGCCAGGAGACGCTGCTGGCAGCCCTTCCCTTCTCACAGATGATGGAGGGCACAGGCGGTGGCCACGATCTGCCTGGGCCCAGGCCTTCTAACCTTTCTCTTCTAAAGGTGGGGCTACTCATACCTTAGATGTGAGCATCCCTTGATTGAGGGTGGGGGTAGAGGGGATTCACAGCACCAAATTAGGCCAGGACTCTGTCAAGTCTCCTGTACTCAGGTCTTGCTTGGATTTCACCTTGTATCAGAGACCTGGAGAAATGGGAAACGTGGAACTAATCTGGGCAGGGTCTAGAGCTGGGGCAGTAGGACCGGGATCCCTACCACAGCCTATCTGGGCCCACCAGCCACACAGACTCACTTAGAGAACTGAATTTTAAGTAATATATTCCTGAGCCCCACCTAGACAGACTCCCTTCTCTAGGGAGGGCCTGGGAATATGGATTCTTAACAACTTCCATGGGCAATACTGGTGCCACTGGGCCTGTACTTGGGAACCTAGGGTCTAGCACACCACCTCTTTTCTGAGGCTACTAGAACCTACAATGAGGTCCCCACCCCAAATCCTACCCTAACTCAGCAGTAACCTCATTCATTTCCAGTCTGTACTGCTCTGCCAAATTATATCACAGACACAGTGAGCATGAATACATAGCCATGCACAGAATACGAGGATATGAGTCATGTAATTCAACCTTCTTCCACTGCCAGGTTTGCCTGAGAGGGGGGCACCCAGCCTCCACCTGACCTGCCCAGTGAGGGGGAAGGGAGGTGCCAGTCCTCCCATGGGGCTGACTGGACAGTGAGAAGGTGCTTCCTGAGCGTAAAGCTCATCAAAGCACAAAGTGGCTTCCCTGAACTGTTACCCTCACCTGA